>NC_132922.1:10860714-12110714 GCF_047675955.1 Chlorocebus sabaeus
TGGGCAAGTTACTGAAGCCCTCTGAAATCCACCTGTAAAATGAGGCTACTTCATGGTTCTATGAAGATGAAAAGAAATGTGATCAAGCCCAGATAAAATCTTGCCTGGTGCCTGCCCCAGCTGGCTGAGCTCTGTCCTTCCTCTGGGACAGGGCCTGACACACAGTAGGTGCTCAGGGTCACCTTGCAGCAATGCTAGTTCATGCTGCCCTGACTGTTCCCTTCTTGGCAGATGGACCCCATAACACAACCCAAGCACCCTGTTTCCCTGCCCACTCAGCGGCTCCTAACTGCCTAAGTCAAGTCGAAGGCCCTCAGCCTGGCTGAAGACCCTTCATGTGCTTCCAACCCAAAGAGGCATTTATCCACTTTCTCCCCAGATAATCAGCTCATACCCCACAAGATTATTCGATGTTCTCCAAACTCACCCAGCAGGCTCTGGCTCGTGCCTTAACTCACAGTGTCACCCCGTAAGCCTGTAGTGATGAGAATACTCTTTGTCGAGGTCCTTGTTTCACTCTTCCCAGGGCTGTCTCAGGATCATCCTCTGTCCCCAGTCCCCAGTGTAGCGTGTGCCTTCCCTAGGATGCATGTCTGCCCAGCGGTGTTTCTGTCTAGGCACATGGGGGTGTCTCCCCATCTGTCCACAAGGGGTGGGGGACAGAGCCCCGCCATCATTCTAAACAGAATGCCTTCACATAGGGGGCTTCCCTTGGGGAGCTGAGATGTGGGTTGGGCCTGAGTCCTGGTCCACCAAGAAGGCAGAGCCAAATCCAGAGCTGCAATAGCTTTTTTTTTTTTTTTTTTTTTGAGATGGAGTCTCACTGTTGCCCAGGCTGGAGTGCAATGGTGCAATCTCTGCTTACTGCAACCTCTGCTCCCCAGGCTCAAGCAATTCTCCTGCCCCAGCCTTCCGAGTAGCTGGGATTACACCACACCTGAGTAATTTTTGTATGTTTAGTAGAGACAGGACTTCACCATGTTGGCCAGGCGGGTTTCAAACTCCTGACCTCAAATGATCTGCCCGCCTCAGCCTCCCAAAGTGCTGGGATTACAGGCGTGAGCCACCGCGCCGGGCTGCAACAGGGTCTTGTTCCCCACTTGGAGACGAGGCTGCCCCCACCCCAGCAGCAGGCATCTGTGCTTCATCAGCTGGGGCTTCCCAGCTATCTGTGGCCACATTCCATCGTCTTGGGCTCACTAATCAGACATCATAAAACACCGGGCTCCCTCCCTATGCTGGCAGCAGCTGAGCGCAATTCCACCCAGCCAGGCCGCTTCCTCTCCTAGAGCCCTCCACCTCAGTGTGGGGCTCTGATCCTGACCCTGCAGGTCAGGTCTCCCTGCTGCGCCCCTGGGGCTCACTCCCTCTTGGGCTGACCCCGTGAGGCCATCACTCTTGACAAGGTTGAATGAAGGAGGGTGTATATACAAAGGAGACCCAGGCTGGCTCTCCAGAGGAGGAAGACAGATGGCACCCACGTGAGCAAGGCCAACTAATTCAGCTGTGAACAACCACGTGTCGTGACCTGCCAGGGAGTAAGCAGAGCAATTCTTTGTAAGATCCTAGGCCAGCTTTTCCCTGCCCCATGGCAAGCTTCTGGGATGACTTTCCCAGCACTAAGTTGGTGTTAATTAGTGAAAATTATCTAATGCAAGCTCATTTTAACATTAGCTTAAAGCCAAACATAATTAGAAAGATAAATCAGCTGCTAAAAAAAAAAAATCCAATGAAGATACACAAACGATTTTTAGGATCATCTGCTGGTTTGCGTTACTAGCCTTGAGCTCCCACATGGACAGAGCGAGGCAGGTAGTGAGGTAGCTCACGAAGTATCTGCCGAGGTATTTCTTGACTGACCTATCAGGGTAAGACAAATGGAGTTGGCAGTTTGCCTGGGAGGTGATGAGACGCAGCAAGGATAACTCTGTGGCTATTGCCAGACGATGATACCTGGGAGGGCTTCCCTAGAGGGGCAAGTTGAGAGTGCAGGGAGGGATATGGTTGAAAGTGGTCAGGAGGGCATTCAAGTGATAGGAACACGGGAACAGTGTGAGTCCACGGGTCCTGGGCCTCCAGTTTTGTACACAGCCTGCCCTGCCCTTCCACAACTGGCTGATTCAGCCATCAATTCCCAGGAAGCCTCCGTTCACCTGGAGCTCAGTACAGGTGCACAAGCCTGAGAATCAGACACATTTCAGTTCCCATCTAGCGTCCTATTTACTGGTGGTGTGACCTTATCCTCTCTGAACCTCAGTTTCCTCATCTGTAAAATGAAAAGCTGCTGGATTGTTGTTAAAAAATTAAATGGAATAGGCTAGGCACAGTGGTTCACGCTTGTAATCCTAGCACTTTGGAAGGTCAAAGAGGGTGGATCACTTGAGGTCAAGAGTTTGAGACCAGCCTGGCCAATATGGTGAGACCCCATCTCTACTAAAAATACAAAAATGAGCTGGGTGTGGTGGCTTATACCTGTAATCCCAGCACTTTGGGAGGCCAAGATGGGTGGATCAGCTTAAGTCAGGAGTTCCAGGCCAGCCTGGGCAACATGGTGAAACCATGTCTCTACTAAAAATACAAAAATTAGCCAGGTGTGGTAGCACATGCCTGTAGTTCCAGCTACTTGAGAGGCTGAGGTGGGAGAATCGCTTGAACAGAGGTTCAAGGCAGAGGCACAGGTTGCAGCGAGCCAAGACGGAGTCACTGCACTCCAGTCTAGGTGACAGAGCAAGATTCCCTCTCAAAAAATAAAATCATTCTAAAAGGGATGGCATTTGCCTAGCACTTACATACTCAATAAGTAATAGCTATCAATATCCTCACCCCCACCACTGTGCTGTAATTTCTTTTTTCACCCCCCCCCTCCCCGCCACCCCTACCGCCATTAGACTTAAGGCAGAGTTCTCATTGTAAATTTCTGGTTCCTGGCACATAGTTGGGTCTCAGTGAAACACGGTGAGTGAATGAGCAAATGCAGGGAATCTCCAGGCGGTCTGGGAGCCCTCCTGAGGGTGGAGGGTGAATTAAGGAAACTCACAGTCTGTCTTCAATGGCCCACTGAAAGGTAGAGAGTTCTGGGTCCCACCTCTACACCCCCATCTCCTGCTGAAAAATAAATAAATAAAATAACACTTATCCGGAGCCTCCCACATGCCTTGCCAGGACTGCGAGGAGCCCAGCAGAATGATGACCGGCGTGCAAGCTGTGCTGGGGATGTGTTTGCAGATTATTGGAAACCTGGGCCAGAGAGACTAATAATTAGAAAAGCCATAGGCTCTCTTCCAGGGCTAAGATTATGGGATCATTAGCAAGTCCACAGACTCTACCGATTTCAGAGAATGAAAAAGGAAACTGGGAAGGGCAGCAGCCCCAGCTGAGGCCGGCTGGTCATGGCACCTGGCATGGTGTGTGGGGGTTGGGGCGGGCAGGGATGGCTAGAATGACTCAGCCTGGGGGGTGGCTCAGGACAGCCCCAGGAGCAGGGGCAGGTGGTCAGCCAGGACGCAGCCCTGGGCTCGTTTGTTCTCTGCCCTGCTCCCCACCTCCCCCAGCTTGGATTGGAAGCTTGTCCCCAAACAGGCTCTGCTTTGTACGCTCTAAGAAAAGGGAGGCCGATCTGGCCACCAGCCAAGGTGAGGCAGCGTCCCTGGGGTTGAGAAGATGGAAGGACTGACAGATGCTGGGCTGGGACTCACTTCAAGGTCTCAGCCTGTCAGGGAGGGGCATAAGTCCCAGGGGGCCAGAAAGTGGCCATAAAGAGGACAATCTAGGTCTCTGGAGAAACTACCTGTACCCAGCTTCCCTATATTATCTGCCTCAATGTCACTGGGCCGGGGGAACCCTCTTCCCCAGCCTTGGCACAGAATGGAGCAGCTGGCAGTTGTGTACTTGTCTGTCTCTAGAACTGGTCCAAGAGCCTCCCAGGGCCTGGCTGGCGACATACAGACTTTGAATGTTTCTGGAAGGTTTAGAGGGAAGAGATAGCCCCAGAGGACAATTCCCAAGGACAACTGTCATGGATGGACACCACCTTGAGCTGAGACCTGGGTGGAATCTCTCCCAGCCTCTTTTGAGTTCTACCACCTTATGCTTTCCCAGAGCCTCAGGGAAAATATCCCTTCCTTTGCAAGGTGCTGAGGATTGGATTAACGAAACGCAATGGCACGCAGGGCACCAATCCCGTCACTCAGTGTTAGTCCTTTTTCAGAGAAATACCTTTACTGCATGCATCACTCACCTTTCTCAAAGCCTTACACTAGGTTCTCAGAACAATGTGTGGAAATAAGCAAGAAGGCAGGAATTATCCTCATGTTAGAGATGCAGAAACAGAGGCCAAGCAAAGCCAAATGATGTCCCCCACATCACCCAGGGAGCTAGGAAAGAGATGGCCAGGGCAAAAATAACAATTCCCAGGCTCCTGGCTCCCAGCCGCGTGGGCGCCCTCCACCTGCCAGTGGCCTGGGCTTTCGGAGACCTCCACCCAACAGAACTGGCTTTGCTACCACGAACCTTCAAGAAGTCATGAGGTTTACTGAGGCCCCACCTTCTACTTTTGAACTTTCTGGGAAACACCCATCCTCAGAGGTTCAGGGACCCAAAGCATCTGATTTCAGAGGAGCCAACTCTCCCCTCCCTCTTCTCCAAAGAGGGAAACACGGCCCAAGGCCACGATTACATCACGGTTAACCATCAGCAGCCCCACCCTCTTGTTCCAATGAAAGCTTTAGTTCTCCAGAACTAAAAGAGCTTGGGGAGTTTTTCCAGGCTGCCCTCGGGCTCTCTGGGCTGGGCCCGTGCAGTAGTCTGGCCCTTCAGGATGACTGTGTGTGGGGAACATCCTCGGGGGACCCCTGCTTTAGGAACAAGGGAGTCTCTGCACCTTCCTGCTTTATCCCTCTCTGCCCATGCCAGATCCCAGCATAGATCCTGGGCTGAGAATTCTAACGCCACAGCCTCCTGAAGGCAGCTCGGAGGCTGGCAGAAGACTGCCCTTACCAACTACGGTCCACCACCACCATTATCAAGGCCAACAGATCAATGCAGTGAGCGAGTGGGAGGGCTGTGGGCAGCCACTCCTGTCTCGTTCAAAGGTGGAAGCAGGAAACACACCTGCACAGGGTCTTTGGCCCTCCCGATTCACCTACCTCTAATCTCCTGGGTGGGGCACCCTAACTTCTTGGGAGAAAATTTGGCTACCCTTCCCTCCCCTGCTCTGCAAAAAAAGAAGACAGCAGTGATTTTCTAACATAATGAACATTTATATGATACTTTCCAGTATCCTCAGCTTTCACACATGGTTTCTCCCTTGTCTTTCTGTTTTTGTTTTGTTATTTATTTATTTATTTTGAGTTAGAATTTTACTCTGGCACCCAGGCTGGAGTGCAGTGGCACAATCTCTGCTCATTGTAACCTCCACCTCCTATGCTCAAGCGATCCTCCCACCTACCCACCTCAGCCTCCAGAGTAGTTGGGACTACAGGTACACACCACCACATCTGGCTAATTTTTGTACTTTTTGTAAAGATGGTGATTTGCCATGTTGCCCAGGCTGGTCTCGAATTTGTCAGCTCAAGCAATCCGCCCACCTCTGCTTCCCAAAGTGCTGTGGACAAGAGCCACCATGCCCTACCCTCCTTTGTTTTTCAAAACCATCCAGGAAGCTCGGTATTATCTTCCCCATTTTATCAGCCAGGAGCCTTAGAGAGGGAGGTGATTTGCTCAAGGGAACACAGTGAGTAAGTGGTCAGATGCGGGCAGAAATCAAGACCTTCCAACTTCAGATCTTGTCTTCTGTTTTTGACATGAAGCTGGTCCACTGCTCAGAAATGCCAGCTCCTTCAATCATTGATCAAGCATAAGAGAGAGAGAGAGACTCAGAACCCAACAGCCAATTCGTCCAGGGCTTGCCAGGAATACCTGGACAGGCCGGGGCAAGATCCCAGAAGGGCTATGAAGTGCTTATTCTCTGGAGCTGCAGTTGTGCCATTATCCACCAGCCTTAATGCAGCAAGGACTCTGAAACAAAGCTCATGTGGCATGGCCACTTGCAGAAGGGTAGAACGGTTAGGAGTGTGTGGGGCCTGTGGGTCCCTGGGCTGCCTGAGAGGCCTCTTCTTGCTCTGTGAGTTTAAACCAGGCTTCTAAAAGGCAGCTCAGGAGCTTCTAGATAAAGTCAATTGTCCCCCTTAGATGGAAGGGGAGGAGGATAATGAGGGAAAAGAGGGAGGTAGGAAGGTTATTAGGAGCAAGTTAAGAATTGAGACCAGCTCTCAAACAGGGTGGTAAGGTGACTAATGAATGTATTGCTTGACTCTCAGAATTCAAAAACAAGTAACATTTTAAAAAATTACATATTTTTTAAACTAGGGTTTTTGGGGGCATCTGCTTCATTGCAGTATCTCAATGTCCAGCAAAGTGCCTGGTATGGAGAAGGCGCTTGGTACTGTTGGCCAGTGTAGCTGAACGAGGGAAATGTCATTTGAGGTTAATGGGGAAAGATGGTGGGCTCCCCTCAGGGGCCAGGCCCACCATGTGCAAAGCTGAATCTTTTGGGGAGTTGAGCTGATGACTCCAAGACTTTGCCATGCCCAGGGGCATCTGTGTCCCAGCTGTTCACCATACCCTCCTCCCATTAGCTGCCCAGACCTCAAACCAAGGCTGCTAACCTCAGCCGGCCATGCCTCCTGCTCTGGAGCCTTTCCCTAAATCCCCTGATGCACCTCCCTCCCTGTGCCCCATATCTCCAATTGACAGCATTCTTCTCTCTGCTGCCAGCCGGCTTGTTACGATGTAGATTAAAGGAGCTCCCCGGGGAATGTGCAATTCCACGGGGACATCTCCAGACACCTGCTTCCCCAGAGGGACAGGAGGCCAACAGAAGACAGCTTTCAATTCTATAAACAGATAATTGATCACCTGTGACAGTTGGGGCACCGCTGGGGTACCGGAAGGGAAACTGAGAGTAAGCCAGTCTCTCTCTTCCAAAGTTCCCAATCCAGGAGGGCAAAATGCACTCTCCCAAAGCAAACCTTGTGGACCTTCTGGATTGAAAATTAAATCGACAAAATACCAAGGCAGAGGTGGCCTCTTAGCGAGGCCTTGAAGGAAAAGGGACAAACCCAATGACAGGCAGAGGTGGGTTAGGGACCAGCCTGGCTGGTTACCCTCTTTCCTCAACCATCCAGGCAGGCCTTTTCCACTAACTACAACAGGAATAAAAATAGAAGCAGCTCCTAGTTAGTCATGGTTACCTACTCCAGCAGCCTCCCTCTCCTAGGTTGTGTTTACAATCTGCATGGGGTCACTGATAATCCCAACCAAGGACCCGGGGATTCTGTGTAACCTCCTTGTCCTGGTCTGAAGATAAGTCATTTCACCCTTTTGGAGCTCAGAGGGAGCCTCTGTGTAATGAAGACAAGACCCTGCCTTACGCAGCTACTGAGGTGCCAAGGAGACTGGGCAGTTTGTGATAAACCAAGATGAGCTGGTTAGCTGGGTCAATGGTGCTTTTGGGTGTAAGCCAGGAATGCAGGGGTCAAGGGTCAATCTTTGAGAAGTGGGTGTGGTAAACTTGCGTCTGTTCCCAAAGCACGAGGCAACGTTCTCTAAATCCGCCCAGCAGCCTCAAAATTGGATGCCACTGGTCACAAGGGAGCCTGGGCGCAAGATGGGCGGACAGCTTGGTGTATCTCAGCTTCCTGCTGCATTCAGACATGCCTGTAGACAGGTCCTAGCATCAAAGGGCCTTCCCTAACCTGGTTTAGGGGCTGGGCTAGTGCCCCTCCCGCCACGCCCTCTGTCCAGCTCTCCTCAGACTGTATTAGATGATGGATCAGCAGAAGATTAGGCTATTTAAGAGCAGAGGTGTGTTTTAGGTATCTGCTTTCCACTCAAGTATGCTTAGCACATGCAGTAAACCTCTAAATATTTGTCCAGTGGCCAAACAGATGCACAGTCCTTCCAAGTTGCCAGCCCATCCAGATTGCAGTTGTTTGCTCCCCTTACTCTGGCTTTGCAAATAAGAACCAAGAGTTTCCCAGCCTACACATGGTCTTGCTGTAAGTCCACTGCCGGGCAGTTACAATGACCTGAGTGGCCCCAGCATCAGCAACTTCCCCTGGTCTTCTTTGTTAGCGTAGCATAGGCCAGGAGATCATTTTTGGGTCCCTAAAGGCACCCTTTCTGCCTGTAATTTAAGTAGACAAAGTCCATCATTCAGAGGCACCCAGGTAAGCAGATCACTCAAAAGGAAAAAGGAAAAAAAAAAAAAAAAAAAAAAAAAAAAACAGCAGAAAAAATCCCCACCCCACAAGTAAACAGCCGAATGGCGGTTTGGGAAGGGCTTTCTGACACCTGCAGCGGCCCAGGATACAGGTCGCTCAGCCGGACCTACCAGTCCACAAGGCCCCTGCTGGGCTGTTTCCTCACTGGTCCCCATCCTCAGCCCCTCCCCCATCACCCCCCATTCATGTTCCCCTAATTAGGCTCCTTTCTCCATATTCCTGAGTACCAGGTATAGAATCATCCGCTGGCCTGTGACTGTAGGCTGGCAGCTACGGGCAACTCCTTCTGAACCTTAGTTTCCTGTCTGTGATTCAGAAACCAAAACACCTCACGGGGTTATTCTGAGGATTAAATGAAATAAAATACAAAACTCTGGCACACAGTTGGATGTGTGCGTGTCCTGCTGCCTCCCCTTGGCAGTTCCCTCGTGTCCCTGCACGTAAACCACCTCAGTCTGCCCCACCTGGCCTCACAGCAGCCAGACTCTCACTGGAAACAAAGGAAACTCCATCCCTCGGGGCAAAAGGGGAGGAGGAAGGATCTAAGTTAATGGCCAGGGAAGGCTGCCTGCCAGCTGGACAAGCTGGCGTGGGGGTGGGGGACAGGCAGCGGTCAGAAGGTGCAGCCCCTAGAGCAGAAGCTGGGTTTTTCTAGAACCAGCCACGTGACCTCTGGGCAAGTCTCTTTCCTTCTCTGTGCCTCGGTTTCCTCACCTGTGAAACAGGGTCAACCTCTCTGTCCCAACTTCTTCACAGGGTCTTTGGGAAGAAGGGGCTGTGCAGACAGGCGGGACAGTGATTAAGGGTGGGGGCCTGGAGGTCCTGATACTTGGGTAGGCACAGACAGTGTCCAACACTGTTGCTTCCTTCGGGGTGGTCGCCTGCCTTGGGCCCAGTTTTAGGGTCCCTACACCAGGCCCCACACAGTACTCACCTCCCTCCACGACAGCTCTTTTTCCCTGCCAATCAAACCTCCTTGCTTTTTCGAAGCAAAAGCTCTCTTACCGAGAGACTGCCCATTCCATTTGACCCTCTCCCTTTCCAATTCTGCAACTCCCCTCTCTCAGGAAGCCTTCCCAGATTAGGCACATCCAACCTTAAAAACTCTTTCCTTTCCAGCAGAGCCCTAGCATTTGTTAAGCCCTTGGAGGGTAAAGCCACACTGTATATCTTCTTCACGGCGAGTTAGTGCCTGGCACACAGTCGGCCGTCAGGAAATTACTGGTGAAACCTGTACTTATTGGATGGGTTCACAATTGTTCAAAGTTTCTGTTGTTAAATATTTAAAGAGTTAAAAATACCTCACTATGCAGGACAGAGTCCTGTCATCCCACATGGGACTAGATGCCTCAGTGGCCAGGGGCCCTGTCTCCCCCTTCTTGTAACAGGGGTACACCACCTGCACTCCAGGTTGTGACCAGGCTAGCTTCATTCAAACCCCTTGCTTAATCGGACTGCACCATTATTTCAGACACTGGGGCAAAGTAGCACAATCGTTAAGAGCAAGGGCTTTGGAGTTTGGGTCCTGGCTCAGTCACTTGCTAGCTATGGGACCTCCGGCGAGAAACTTCTGAATCCTGATGTCTTTTTCTCCAAAAATCAGTAAAACACCTATTCACCCGGTTGTTGTGAAAAGCTAATGAGAAAATGCAGGTGAGTCATTAGCACAGTGGATGGCACATATTAAATGCTAAATAAATAGAGGCTTTGTTAGCATGACATCATGAGACTTGACCCCTAACCCCAGCTGCAGCCTGTATTGCCGCCTACATCCTTTTTCCCTCTTCTGTGTCCAATCTTGCCTTTTCTTTTGCAGAACACAATATACAAAGAAAACTCAGTCAGACAGGGAGGAATTACAGAGAGGGAGGATAGAAACGTGCACAGTGGAAAGTTAACCCTTCCTTCTGGTAGCCAATGTAGCCAACTACCTAGATCACCCCTTCCAGGAAGATGAGCCTGAACACTGGTCTTTTTAGCTCTATTTTCCCTCCTTAGACCTCTTCAGCCTCGAGGGGAACCAGGACTCCAACCTCACTCATTGAGTGGAATTCGAGTGGTGAACCCAAGCCACTCCTGTTGTATATTCTGAACTGGGCACCAAAAGCTGCTGCTGTTTCTGAACAAATCTCAGTGTAGGGGAGCCAGAGTTAGCAAATAAAAGTACAAAACGTTCCCATTCTATTTGAATTTCAGATACACAACAAAGAACTTTTCAGTATCAGTATGTCTCACGTCATGTTTAAGATAAACTGATACTAAAAAGTTATGTGTTGTTTACTGAAAGTTCAGATGTAGTGGGGCATCCCATATTTGATCAGGAAGCTGCCCAGGACTCCTACCCAAAGGCATAAAGATGAAAGTCTTCAGCCTGCTCCACAGCGGACTGGCCTCACCAGCCACCCTGGAAACAGACCCTCCTTCCAACTCCCAATCAGGACAGATATGCTAAGTAGGAGCCCTTCCCTGAGCTGCGAGTCAGGTGACCTGCTGTGCCAAGGCGCCCAGCACAGGGCCAGGCACACAGTAGGTGCTCAATATTACCCCCGCCCCCCAAAGTCATTCATTCCAGGCAGCTGGGGCCTAGCACCCGGTCCAGGAGAGGCTGTGACTGTGAGGGCGCCAGGCCGGCTTTGACTACGGGAGGAGAGGGGTGGTCCAAAGAGCAGCATGGCAGAGGTGGGACCGGGAAGGTCACTGCCACCCAGTCCCTGAAGTTGCTTTGACGATCACATGAGAAAGTGGCTCGGGATATGTTCTGTAAATCCCTGGGCAGCACCTAGGTTATTATCAAGACATTTGAGTGCTGCATTTTAACCACAGGGCCTCGGTCCCCAATCTTCCCTGGGGAGGAAGACCGGACAGGGAAGTTTCAGAAATACAGAGCAGAGCCAGGATCTCTGGACGCTGGAATACCGACGGTTGACATCTGTCCAGCCCCTTGTAATTTCCCAAACACGCTCCCAGCCATTCGCTCTAGAGGCCTCACTGCAGCCCCATGAAGTAGGGGCGGGTTGGGGCCCAATTTCCAGAGGGTGTTCAGGGCAGCCTGCCCCAGGCGCTGCCTGGGAGGTGGGGCCTGGTCCAGGGGACTGGGGCCAAGGTCCCAGCGGTGAGGGGGCGAAGGCGGGTCCTACCTTCTGGGCCTGCTGGATCATCTGCCTGACCACCTGCTTGAGGTGCGGCGCCTTCTCGTCCTTAGGGGGGTGGGTGAAGAGGGTGACCCGGCTCACGCCGCGGTAGAAACCAGTGTCCGTCCAGCCCAGGTCCAGCGGAGGCACCTCGGTGTCGGAACGGTCGGGCCAGTAGGCCAGGGACTCGCCGGACTCAGCAGGCGCCGGCGCGGGGGCCTTGGCCTTGGCCTTGCTCTTGCCCCGGGCGTTGGCGGCGGGGGCGGCGTCCTCATAGGGGCTCCAGGAGGCGCGCAGGGCCTGGCGCTCCGGGCTGGAGAGGAAGTCCCGCAGCTGCTGCTCCTTGAGTCGCTCGCGGTAGGCCTGCTCGCCGCCGCCCAGCAGCGCCTCCAGCGCGGCCCGCCGCCGCTCGCAGTAGTAGAAGGCGGCCTGCGCCTCGGTCACCTTCTCGTTCACGTGCGCCTCGTCCAGGCAGTTCAGCTGGGACTCGGCCATGGCGCCCCGGCCCCGGCTCTGGCCCTAGCCCCGCCGCGGTCCGAGGTCCCACAGCCGCACCTGGAGCCGCCGAGGGGCGGGGCGCCTCACCTGGCCGCGAGCTCTGCCCCGGCCCGTCCCGCCCCGCCCCGCCGTCGGGGAGCGGCCAATCCGCGCGGGCGTGGCCGTCGGGCGGGGAGGGGCCGCCGCCTCCGCCGGGCTCGCCGGGACCTCCGGGCGGCCTGGCGGACGCGGTCGGGCCCGGGCCTGCAGGGCCCACCAGCCGGGGCTGGAGTTCCTGAGGGGACGCCCCCTGGGGGCGGGGCCGTCGCAGACCCACGTGCGGGCTCCGGCCCCGACTCCTCTGCGGGGTAAAGGTTCGCTGTCTGGCCCTCGCTGCCATCCGCCCCCGCCGGCCGCGTCGCGGGTACGCGTTCATTTTCCGCGCACGTGGAGTGCACAGCACGTGTTCTGGCCCAGTCGCCCCTGGGGCTGGCGAGCTGACCCCTCCCCCGTCGAGGGTCGGGTGTTGGTCGGGGGGCCTGCTGCAGGACGGGATTGTGACGGCTGAGGAGCGGGCAATGGGGGTGCAAAAGCGAAATGCTAATGACAGCTCGAGCTCCCCACCCTTGCGTCCCAGTTCTGAGATCAGAGGCCTCCTGGACTGGCAGTCCAACACCTTCACTATAAAAATTTCTTTTAAAAAATAGCCATCCAAACAGAAATGATGTGAAGAGCAGCAGCGGAATTCCCCCGCCCCCACTTTAATTTGAAGTAGGGTGTGTGGTGTCTGTGTGTGTGTTTGGGCAAGATAGGCTGCCAGAGATGTGATTACTATATTAGTGATTCAAAATATATGTTTGAGCTCAAGGAAGGAAACCGCACGTGCGTGCACACCACACACACACACACACACACACACAGCAGCAGCAGCAGCAGCAGCAGCAGCGGTGGCAGCAGCTCTGCTGTTTCCCATCGGATTAAATACAATCGTCTTAGTCATTAACATATTATGTTGTTCATGCACTGCTGTACAATTTGATTCTCCACATTCAAAATATTTTCAGATCATAACAACTAAAGGTTCACATTTCTCTCATTTTATAGCGCAGCATCTCAGAGCTGGAAGGAGCTTTTGAAGCTCATCCAACCCCCTCATTTTACAGATGAGGAAATTGAGGCCTAGAAACGTGTGCGTTGCCCAGGTCTCCTGTGAAAGAGGCAGATCGTGGGGGCTGCTGGGCTTTCTATGTCTCGGAGGTCTTTCCCTGACATCACGGCCGCCTTTACCATTTCTCCTTTTCTTGTGAAACGACAGGTTATTGGGGACCTGGTTTTCACCCCCAGGGGATTTGAAAAGGTCACTTACCATTTCTAGGCCTTCCTTTCATGGTCTGGAAAAATGAAAGTTAGATTTTCAAATGTCTGCACATTATTATTATTTTACAATAATCAGTTCTGGCATCCTATGTCAGCCCAAAGATTGGGGGTGGTGACCAGCAAGGTGTCTGTCACCTCACTTGTCCTTTACCCCTCTTGGGAACTGGAAAGCTTCACTCCTGGTGATGCTCCACTCTTAAGTACATATAGATAATGTCCTTAGATGGGAGAACATTTAGTTTATTACCTAACGACTTGAGGCCCTACAAGATGCCAGACTCAATAGTTTGGAGACACACAGGAGATCAGGCAGTAGGAGAAACTGGCAAACACAGAAGAGGATAGGAGCAATGAGAGTGGTTTTTTGGTTTTTTGTTTGTTTGTTTTGTTTTGTTTTACTTTGTTTTGTTTGAGACAGAGTCTCACTCTGTCAACCAGGCTACAGTGCAGGGGCACAATCTTGGTTCACTGCAACCTCTGCCCCCTGGGTTCAAGCGATTCTTCTGTCTCAGCCTCCGAGTTACTGGGATTACAGGCACCTGCCACTATGCCTGGCTAATTTTTGTATTTTTAGTAGAGACAGGGTTTCACCATTTTAGCCAGGCTGGTCTTGAACTCTTGACCTTGTGATCCACTCGCCTTGGCCTCCCAAAGTGCTGGGATTACAGGCATGAGCCACCGTGCCTGGCCCCAGAGTGTTTTCATAAACACAGTCAGAAATGCTTTGGGAGCAAATGGGCTCAACAAACATTTACTCAATGCCTACTATGTGCCTGGTACACAGTTTGTGCCAGTGTACATTTCTTAAAGAATTGGAGCCAAGAGAAAGGTATATGGAGGGAGCTTATGGGAATATGAAGGAAGAAGCAATCTGCCCCATGGGAAGTGGGTAAGAAGGGCTTTGCCCAGCAAGAAGGGATTTCAAGTGGAGCCTAAAAGGAGGAGAGGAATTCAAGGTGGAGAAAGGGAATGAAGACATTACAGATGGAGGGACTTGAGACTGGGTTTAGTCAGAGCATTATGCTGGCATCAGGCTTATGTGGGCTCAGTCACTTCAAGATGCCTTTCAGAGCCTTAGTCTCCTCATCTGCAAAATGGGATGATAATGCTGAACCCTCCTGACCTCCCAGATTGGTGTAGGGATTAAACGAGAACACTTGTTTGACTTAATTAGTATTCGTGTCTCCCTGGTAGAAAGTGGTTTACAACAGTGCTTCTAAAATTTTACTGTGCAGCCAGGGGGCTTGTTAAAATGTAGATTCTGATTCAGTAGGTCTGGGATGAGGCCTGAGACGCTGCATTTCTAGCAAGCCCCCAGGTAATGCTAGGAGTGCTGGTCCACTGACCAAACTTTGCGTGGCAAGGATATCAGAGACGGTAAATAACAGCGTGAACTTCCATATCACAGAGTCCTGGGAATGAGTCCAACTTTCCTAAAATTAGCTGTGTGTCACCAGGAAAGTTATTTTTATTTTCTGGGCCTTTGCCTTATCATCAGCGAAATATGTGCAATAAGTCCCACCTCAGCTGGGTGCAGTGATGGGCCAGTAGTCCTGGCTACATGGGAGGCTAAGGCAAGAGAATCCCTCAAGCCCAGGAGTTTGAGTTCAGCCTGGGCAACATAGTGAGACCCTGTCTCTTAAAAATGAAGTCCGACCTCACTAGGTTGTTT
The DNA here is from genome assembly GCF_047675955.1 of Chlorocebus sabaeus. Taxonomy (NCBI): domain Eukaryota; kingdom Metazoa; phylum Chordata; class Mammalia; order Primates; family Cercopithecidae; genus Chlorocebus; species Chlorocebus sabaeus. Next base: position 10,875,654 of record NC_132922.1, read on the forward strand.
GAGAAGGGAAACAAGTTAATGGATATAGACCACTTAGCAGAATGTCTGGCACAGGTAGCAGCCAGTAAAGGGCAGTTAGTGTTAAAGTATGGGAAGATGGGACTGGAAAGAGGGAGATATTGGGCCAAATTGTGGATAACTCAAGTTTAGGTCTATCCAGTGGTTAAAGGGCATCAGTGAAGGTTGTTGAGACTGATATGGTCATTAAAAAAAAATAGCAATTACTATGTGCTAATTATTTTATGGACACTTTAGATGAACCCTGTAATCCTTTTAGAAAAATTGTTAGCTGGCTGGGCGCGGTGGCTCACCCCGTAATCCCAGCACTTTGGGAGGCTGAGGCGGGTGGATTACGAGGTCAGGAGATCGAGACCATCCTGGCTAACAAGGTGAAACCCTGTCTCTACTAGAAATACAAAAAATTAGCTGGGTGTGGTGGCAGACGCCTGTAGTCCCAGCTACTAGGGAGGCTGAGGCAGGAGAATGGTGTGAACCTGGGAGGCGGAGCCTGCAGTGAGCCAAGATCTCGCCACTGCACTCCAGCCTGGAGACAGAGCAAGACTCCTCCTCAAAAAAAAAAAAAAAAAAATTGTTAGCTAAACTGAGTGACTCACACCTGTAATCCCACTGCTTATGAAGGCCAAGGTAGGAGGATCGCTTGAGCCCAGGAGTTTGAGGCTACAATGAGTTATGATTGCATCATTGCACTGCAGTCTGGGCAACAGAAGAAAAGGAGAAAAAATGTTATCCTCATTTCGCCAGTGAGAAACCTGAAGCACAGAGAGGTTCAGTAGCTACTCTAGGTCATCCAGCTAGTACGTAGAATAGGCAGAATTGAAACCTAGACCATCTGATTCCAGAGCCCGCCTACCTACCCATTCTGCTACACCGCTTCAGTCGAGAATGTTAGAAAGAGACATTAGAAGTAAAAAGGATCTCTCTTGTTTAATAATTAATCCAACCGATATTTGCTGAATGCGTAGCTCTGTGTTAAGGGTTAGAAACCATTCGTTTATTTACCAAATCCTCATGGAGTCTTACCAAGTGCAAGGCCCATTTCCAAGTGCAGGCTCTGAGCAAAACCAAGTTCTCCCACCCGGAAATCACATTGAAACAGAATGATTAAGGCATGTTTTTTGCTCTCGAAGAGCACAAATATTATGTGATGTGATTTGCAGTTGGACAGAAGGTTAGAAGCAGAACAGAATATTTTAGTAACAATTCGCATTGGAAAAAGTCTTTCCTAGATCTAACTAATATGAAAAAGTCTTTCCTAGATCTAACTAACATGATATTCACCTTTGTGTACCAATGACTGATTTATTCAACCAACAGTTGGAGGCAGTTAATAGGTAAGCAGTACTAGACAACACGCTTGCCTCTGACAATAATACAGATAGATAACACGCTTGCCTCTGACAATAACACAGAGAGGAATCAGACATGACAGCTGACTGCCCTGGTGACTCTCTTAGTTTAGCTGGGAGTCAAATTCTCACAGCAGTCTTTACAAGGCAGGTTGATAAGTGATACCATGTCATTCACAGAGAGGCTGCAGGCTGTGGAGGCCTTTTAATGTAAAATTATCTAATTTGACCCATCCCCTTTTCCCCAAATCTGTTGAAGTATTCTGTGAAACCGATTATTGTGAGGCGTTACAGATGAATAAGCCGAGGCTTCAGGAGGGGAGACATCCAGTTTGAGATGATCCGCTGGCAACTGGAGATACTGGGATGCATTTCCTCACAGCCTGATCCCCAGGCCTTCCACCCTCCGGCCCAGCGAAATACTCTGTGCAATGTGATTGAGATTTTTTTTTTTTTTTTTTTTTTTTGAGACAGAGTTTCACTTTTGTGGCCCAGTCTGGAGTGCAATGGCGTGATCTCGGCTCACTGCAACCTCTGCCTTAATTCTCCGGCTGCAATTCTCCTGCTGTACTCCTGCTGTAGCCTCCCGAGTAGCTGGGACTATAGGCATGCGCCACCATGCCTGCCTAATTTTTGTATTTTTAGTAGAGATGGGGTTTCACTATGTTGGCCGTTTCACTATGTTGGCCAGGCTAGTCTCGAACTCTTGACCTCAGGTGATCCTCCTGCCTCGGGCTCCCAAAGTGCCAGATTACAGGCCTGACCCACTGTTTCCGGCCGTGATTGAGATTTTTTAAAAAAATCTCTTTTTAAAGAGTGGAAACTAATTTCTTTCAGGCACAGGCCCTATAGATTAAGCTAAGTAATTTCTTTTCCAGGGACACTTCATGAGGCCGTGACACCCTAGGAAAGCCCCTGGTCCTCTCCTGGTCTCTCTGGTCCTGAGTCTGGAGTTTCTGTGAACTAGGTGGGGCCCGATCGTAGTTACAGTTCCAACTTCGGAGGCCACCTTGCCCAAGGTGACTGACTGCAAGCTTCCTGAGAAATCGTGCCTCCTCCAGCAATTCCCCGTAACCCCGCCTGGCTCCCTCCTCCTTCCCCTGGCAGACACCCTCCCCCACAACCACCCAACTGCTACCTGGCTACACGGCGGGAGGGATTCACCTTCCTCTCGCCCGCCCGCCCGCCCGCCACGCACTGTGGGCTGTGTGTTCACAAGATGAAAACATGACACCTTATAGTTAACATTAATTGTAGCTGTGTTCATCCCTGCACACTTCCTAGGCCCTCCTGTGTAATTTGAGTCCCAAAATAGCCCACCTCATGATATATTCTTAGATAAGTTTTCCAGGGGTGACTTTTTTCCTCTGTAGCAATCTGCGTCATGAGTGTCTCTACAAAACTTGGGAGGCTCTCTCACGCCTCTGTAAAATTCTTGGTTGGCCAGAGAGGGTGAGAGAGGGAATAACGGGAAGGGGTTCCTGCAGGCCCACTGGGAGGAGAGGCAGAGATCCTATGACTAAACGACTTGAGCAACCTTCCCGTCTGATCCACTTGACTGCTCCATGATACACATACACCGAGGTCCCTCACCTGTGTCAGAACTTACCTACGGCTTTCAACTGTTCATTCAATGACTGTTTATGGAGCACTAATTATGTACTAGGCAAGTTCCTGCCCCCACTGACCTTCCAGACTCAGGGGCTTTGCTGCTTCTCCAGCCTTGGAGGTACAGGGGGCTCCCCGTCCCCTGAAGGCGCTGCCACTGCGCTGTTTTCTTGGATTTGGTGATTCCGGTTTTTGTTTTTTGTTTTTTGTTTTTTTCCCTCCCTGTCCCTCCTTCTCAGTATCCTTCGTCCATCCCTGAAACATGGGTGTCCCTTGGGGCTCTGCCCTGACTTTCCCGCCTTTCACATCTCACCTATCCATGGGCAACCTTGCTTCCCTGTGCTTGGATGACTCTAGCTCAACTCCAGAACCCTCTCCTCAATCCATGCCAGTTCATCAGGCTGCCTGCTGGTCATCTCCACTCACACATCCCCCAGGCACCTCCGACACAACATGTCCCAAATGGCACCCGTCAGCCCCTTCTCCTATGCCCCCCAGGCACGGCCCTCCTCCTGGGTTTACCATGTCCAGAATGACCCAGCCCTCCACTAGCCAGCCTCCATCTCACCAGCATGGGAAACAGGGGCTCATTTTGACTCTTTCCCTTCCCTCAGGTCACCAGGCCAGAAGAGGCTTTCTCTGGGCCAGGGTGTGATGTGATGTGGGGTAACATGGTGTGGTTCCGTCACTGCCCCCTCCCTCCTTCCTTGCTGCCACTCCCCACTCCTCCCCTCCCGGACATCCTTGCCAGAGCCTTGCAAGAGCTTCCTAACTGGGCTCCCTAACCGGATTCTCCCCTTAGATCTCTTCTAAGAGGCAAACACCATTATGTCATCTCCCTGCACAAACCCTTCCAAGGGTCCCTATCCCTGCAGGCTACAGCCCAAGCGCCTGGAGGCCATTTAGGATTCAGACCTGCTTTTCTTCCACTCCCCAAGCTCCTGCTGCTGCCATGTGTTTCTCCCCAGCCCATGGGAGACTCTTCTGTTGCCCAGGCTGGAGTGCAATGGCGCCATCTCACTACAACCTCCGCCTCCTGGGTTCAAGCAATTCTCCTGCCTCAGCCTCCTGAGTAGCTGAGATTACAGGCATGCGCCACCATGCCCGGCTAATTTTATATTTTCAGTAGAGATGGGGTTTCTCTATGTTGGTCAGGCTGTCTCGAACTCCCAACCTCAGGTGATTTGCCTGCCTCAGCCTTTCAAGGTGCTGGGATTACAGGCGTGAGCCACTGCACCTGGCTGACTCCTTTGGTCTTTAGCCTGGTGGTCGCTCCCTCCACAGAGTCTCTCCTGGGACTCTAAGTCCGGGTAAGGGGACTTTCCTTGCTTCCCGCTAGCCCTGTCTGAGCACCCAGGCTCTGTGTTCTTATGGTCTGTCTCCCCTCAACAGTTGTGAGTTCCTTGACGGCGGGATTGTCATATTCGTCAGGGTATTCCCAGGCCTTAGGTTCTAACTCCTGGGGTTTCGCCCCAGGTCACCCTCTTTTGTTTTTTTTTGTTTTTTGTTTTTTTTTTTAAGAGAGAGTTTTGCTCTTGTCACCCAGGCTAGAGTGCAGTGGCACCATCTCGGCCCACTGCAAACTCCGCCTCCCAGGTTCAAGCAAGTCTCCTGCCTCAGCCTCCCAAGTTGCTGGGATTACAGGCGCCCGCCACCATGCCAGGCTAATTTTTGTATTTTTAGTAGAGACGGGGTTTCATCATATTGGTTCGGCTGGTCTCGAACTGCTGACCTCAGGTGATCTGCCCACCTAAGCCTTCCAATGTGCTGGGATTACAGGCGTGAGCCACCACACCTGCCTTTTTTTTTGAGATGGAGACTCGCTCTGTCGCCGAGCTGAAGTGCAGTGGCGCGATCTCAGCTCACTGCAACCTCCGCCTCCCAGGTTCAAGCAATTCTCCTGCCGAGTCGCTGGGATTACAGGCACCCATCACCATGCCCGGCTAATTTTTGCATTTTTAGTAGAGACGGGATTTCACCATGTTGTCTAGGATGGTCTCAATCTCTTGATCTCGTGATCCGCCCACCTCGGCCTCCCAAAATGCTGGGATTACAGGCCTGAGCCACCACGTCTGGCCCCCTCACCCTCTTTACTGCAAACTGATCAGGAATTCTTTCTTAAAACTTAGTAGGGTTTCCTCTCTTCCCCTGCCATAGATACAGTAGGAACATAAAAATAAGAACCCAAATGCTAAAGACAACTTAATTGAACATGAGTCTTTTCAGCCATTCTGTTGCAGTGTGACTCTGTGTATGTGTGTTTGAGTGAGACACACAGAGAGAGAGAGAGAGAGAGAGAGAGAGAATGCATATGTGTGGTAGGGTGTACTACACATTCGACATTTTTTTCGAGACAGGATCTCACTCTGTTTCCCAGGCTAGAGTGCAGCGATGCAATCATAGCTCACTGCAACCTCAAACTCTTGACTTCAAGTGATCCCACCTAAGCCTCCCGAGTAGCTGGGATTACAGGCTCCAGTCACCATGGCTGGCTCTGGTGGACATTTTTGATTATCTTTAAAGATGAAGAAGGATTTCAGCATCCATGTCCTCCTGGGAGGCACAGTCCAAAGGAGGCCTTTTCTCCAGCCAGTGGGGGGTGGAGGACCAGTATCAGGAAGAGAGAGGGTTTAATCCAAAGGCTGCCTAGGAAGAGGCCTAAGGGTTTGGCGCTTTTTCCCGCCTGGAGACTCTCCGCCCTGGGGTCATTTGTTAGTCATTTATGACTGGATCAATGTCTGGTGTGCACTGATCCAGAGCAAGAGCTGGTCACTGGAGAGGTGACCATGGCAGATTAGCTTGAGTTGTACCCTTTGGTCTTTAATGTCTTTTTTTTTTTTTTTTTTTTTTAGAGTTTTGCTCTTTTGCCCAGCCTGGAGTAAAGTGGCACGATCTCAGCTCACTGCAACCTCCATCCCCCAGGTTCAAGTGATTCTCCTGTTTCAGCCTCCTGAGTAGCTGGGATTATAGGCACCTGCCACCACGCCCAGCTAATTTCTGTATTTTCAGTAAAGACAGGGTTTCACCATATTGGTCAGGCTGGTATCAAACTCCTGACCTCAGGTGATCCACCTGCCTTGGCCTCCCAAAGTGCTTGAAGGGACGGGGGAGGATATTCTAGGTAGTAGCTGATGGTAGGGAAGCAGGAAAGTTATGCTTCAGCTCTAGAGCAGACCTGGTACTGAGAGAGCTGAGTGGATGAAGAGTGAGTGAGTGACTGAGTAAATGTCATGCTCAAGGTAAATGCAGACTAAACCAACTGACTAGTTTAGGTCATGGTGTGTATGTGTGCGTGTGTGTGTGTGTATGTACATGTGTGCATATAAGTACATGTATGTGTATGTGTGTACCAGTGTGTAAATATGTACATATATGTGTATTTCAGGGATGGGAAAATGACAAGGAGCCAGAAATACAGGTTGTCTCACAGATACTCTTGAATGCTTCAATTCCAGACTGAGTTTGCATTTTGTTTCCAGTTGGGAGCCATGGAAGGCTGGGAAACTGCGGAATGGCAGGATAAAAATGATGCTTGAGATGGATGCGCCTGACCGAGAGCACGGGATGGACCAGAGGCAGGGAGAGCCCACGGTGGGCTCCAGTGATATTTAGCGTTACAGAGAGAGGGCTGCTCAGGTTCTGAGACTGGGGAGGTTTCAGGAGGCAAGCCTTGGGGAGGCATGGGGTCTTTTCTTGCTTTCTCTAGGTAGCCACACAGGAATAGGGAGTCTTGGAGCAGAGGTTCCTGGTAGGCTGTGCAGGCAGTGCAGGGCTGCTTGGGTGAGCAACTTCACCCGTATGACAGAGGCAGAGTGCTTTTGAGTCAGACACACTTGACTTAAGGGAGTGCCTCCCCACTTTATGGCTGGCAGCACCAGAAACATTTTTAGGCAAAGTTTAAAACAGCTCTGACCCCAACCAAGAGGCCTGGGCTGGAATTATTTCCTTAGTGTTTGTTCAGCCTTGTCCTTGGGGCCTGGAACCTGGACATCCCAGGGCACAGGCCTTGACTGCACTCACCTTTTAAGGCAAGGCTGGCAGAGAGAGCACCCATCAGAAGAAGGTTCAGCAAGGCTGCTTGCTCTAGGCTGAGGGTGGAATCAAAGACGACTTTGTGAAGGGGGTGGCCTTTTCCCTGGCCTTGAAGGCTGGCTGCTGGCTAGGATGTGAACAGAGGTAAATAGAAAGGAAGGAGGCCCCTAGGTGGAGGTGGAGGGACCTATGTGAGCTCAGTTACCAAAGATGGAGAAAGGTGCAGGGGTCGAGGGCATGTGCAGGGCAAGGTGCAGGGGTCGAGGGCATGTGCAGGGCAAGGTCAGGGGTCAAGGGCATATGCAGGGCAAGGTCAGGGGTTGAGGGCATGTGCAGGGCAAGGTCAGGGGTCGAGGGCATGTGCAGGGCAAGGTCAGGGGTCGAGGGCATGTGCAGGGCAAGGTGCAGGGGTTGAGGGTGGCCCAGATGTCTTGCCTCCATGCAGCCCCACCTCCAAGAGGCAGCTTGAACCCCAGGCTGGGGGTGGCACGGGCAGGGCTTTCCAGTAAAGCAAGTGACTGATCTGGGTGGGATGCCTTGCAAAGCAGTGGAGAGCTACCACAGGAAGTGACCCGGGATGCCTCCGACACCCCTGCCTAGCCTGGCATTCTTCCTTCAAAAATTATTCCTTTACTTGGCCAACATCCTCAGCGCTCTGTCCCTTGCAGGTGGTCATCACAGGACAGGAGTACCCTGGAATAGGATGGGTGAGGTGAGGGAGGGGAGCTCTCCCAAAGTTGATGTGCTACATCAGCAAGTTATCAGTTTGATGAGTGCAGAGAGATTACCCCGGGCAGGGCGGAACACAGGACAGGCAAGTTTCAAAGGAAAGAAGACTGTTGCAGCAACAAGTCCCACTGGGGTGGGGCAGGGTGGGGGTGAAGAAGGCTGTTTTTGCCAAAAATGGAAAGTAGCTATCGGCAAGGTAGAGGCTGTTCCTGGGAGGGCCAGGAACCTTAGGAATGGACCAAGTTTCTTCTTCTTTTTTTTTTTTTTCTGAGATGGAGTCTCGCTCTGTTGCCCAGGCTGCAGTGCAGTGGGGCGATCTCGGCTCACTGCAACCTCCGCCTTCCGGGTTCAAGTGATTCTCCTGCCTCAGTGATCAAGTGATTCTCCCTACTCAGGAGCTGCCTCTCCCAGCTCCCGAGTAGCTGGGAATACAGGTGCCGCCACCACACCCAGCTAATTTTTGTATTTTTAGTAGAGACGGGGTTTCACCATGTTGGCCAGGATGGTCTCAATCTCTTGACCTCGTGATCCGCCCGCCTCGGCCTCTCAAAGTGCTGGGATTACAGGCTTGAGCCACCGCGCCTGGCTGAGTTTCTTCTCTTTCATGCCCTGTTGCTTGGCCTGGGCCATAGGAATAAACAGAATGAAGAAAGCAATCGTGATGCCTCTCCCACTTGCTAGGCTCTTACTAAGTATTTCCTGCAATTTTGTTTACTTCTCATGATAAGTCAATGCTGTTATCCCCAGTTCTCTACATCAGCTCAGAGCGGTCAAGTAACTTGTCCAGGCTCATAGCATAAGTAGCAGAGTCTGGACTGCAGCCCATGTGTGTCTGACTCAAAGCTTGTGACTCTTCCACCTCCCCACATTGCCTGGAGGAGAGAAGAGAGCATAGTTAGAAAGGAGGGGAGGGACAGGGTGTACAGCTCAAGGGTGGGGTTTTCTCTGCGGGGCCAGAAGGTTCTGGAATGCCCCAGAGCAAAGCTGTCAGCTGAGAGACCACTGACCCTGACACCCTAGAGAGGCTCACTTTCTATGTAAAAGATGCAAATTTCTCCTTCTGCTCCCACCCAGGAGAAAACTCAGTTGTCGAGTGGGGATGGAGAATGTCCCCTGATATGATGACTCCAGTGTCCTTAGCCACACTCAGACATTGCCCTGTTTGTCATGTTTGTGTGGTGTTGGGGAGGGATCAGGAGTGGCCAAGACTAAAACTGGACCCTAGAGGCACGGACCGAGAAGGAAGTGGGAGTAAAGACCAGCTGCCGGGGGTGGGATGCGTCCAACCTGTCTTCGGGGATTACAGGGCCTCCTGTGACTGTGGGTTCAGATGGTGATGGGGGTGCTGTGCAGCCGGCAGGAGCAGGGGCTCTGGCACAAGGTCATCAGAGTGCTGAGTGGGTGACGTGCATGGCGGGAAACGGAGCCACCGCTGCATCATGGAGATTCGGGTGTGTAGACAGGAGGATGGCAGCCAGTGCTCAGAAGCGTCATCTGGATTCTAGGAAGGGGATTGGCATGAACAAGGCAGGGGAACGGGTAGCTGGGTACTGCACTGGTCCCAGCGTCTGGGCCAGGGCAGAGATCTTATTGCAGAAGCAAGGGAAGAAGGTGGGGCTTGATCTCAGAACAAAAGAAGGAACAAATAGCAGACCCAAGAGGCTTATGTAGAGGCCCACACTGGAGGAGTCAGGATGGGCCCCAGCAACCTAGAGAGGCCTGGGTCTGTGCCATGGCTCCATCTGGGGCAGGAGGACCAACACACCCCAATAACTGGGAGAGCCTGTCTGATAGGACATCATGCTTTAGCGAGCTGGGTGTTTTAGGGACACACATTGCATCCTAAATTTTTTTTAGGAAGCCTAGGTTCAGAAGAGGACCTAGGGAGCCTAGGTACTTGTGAATATTGATGTCAGAAGTGAAATGTCTCCCAGCAGAAGGAAGAATCTCTATAACTATTTTTTTTTTTTAAGATGGAGTCTTGCTCTGTTGCCCAGGCTGGAGTACAGTGCCATAATCTCGGCTCACTGCAACCTCCGCCTCCCAGGTTCAGGCAATTATCCTGTCTCAGCCTCCCAAATAGCTGGGATTACAGGTGCCCGCCACCATGCCTGGCTAATTTTTGTATTTTTAGCAGAGACAGGGTTTCACCATCTTGGTCAGGCTGGTCTTGAACTCCTGACTTCAGGTGATCCGCCTGCCTCGACCTCCCAAAGTGCTGGGATTACAGGTGTGAGCCACTGCGCCCAGCCATTTTTTTTTTTTTTTTTTTTAGACAGGGTCTTGCTCTGTCACCGAGGCTGGAGTGCAGTTGTGCCATCTCGGCTCACTGCAGCCTCTACCTCCCAGGTTCAAGCAATTCTCCCACCTCAGCCTCCGGAGTAGCTGGGATTACAAGGGCCCACCACCACGCCGGGCTAATTTTTGCTTTGTTTTGTTTTGTTTTGGGATGGAATTTCACTCTCGTTGACCAGGCTGGAGTGCAGTGGCATGATCTCAGCTCACTGCAACCTCCATCTCCTGCATTCAAGCGATTCTCCTGCCTCAGCCTTCCAAGTAGCTGGGATTACAGGCGCCTGCCACCATGCCCAGCTAGTTTTCATATTTTTAATAGAGACAGATTTCATCATGTTGGCCAGGCTGGTCTCACACTCCTGACCTCAGGTGATCCACCTGCCTCAGCCTCCCAAAGTGCTGGGATTACAGGCATGAGCCATCATGTCCAGCCAATTTTTGCATTTTTAGTAGAGATGGGATTTCACCATGTTGGCCAGGCTGATCTCAAACTCCTGACCTCAGGTGATCCACCCGCCTCGGCCTCCCAAAGTGCTGGGATTACAGGTGTGAGCCACTGTGCCCGGCCTATAACTTTTATTTATCCTAATAGAGACACAAGCTTGCTAGTTTCTCTATTTTTTTAAAGAAAAATAAACTTTTTTTTTTTTCAAAGACACAGTCTCGGTCTGTCGCCCAGGCTGGAGTGCAGTGGTGCAATCTCAGCTCACTGCAACCTCCACCTCCCAGGTTCAAGGGATTCTCCTGCCTCAGCCTCCTGAGTAGCTGGGATTACAGACGTGTGCCACCATGTCCAGCTAATTTTTGTGTTTTTAGTAGAGACGGGGTTTCACCGTGTTGGTCAGGCTGGTCTCAAATTTCTGACCTCATGATCTGCCTGCCTCGGCCTCCCAAGGTGCTGGGATTACAGGCATGAGCCACCACGCCTGGCCTTTTTTGTTTGTTTTGTTTTGTTTTTGTTTTTTAAGATAGGGTCTTTGCTCTGTCACTCAGGCTGAGTGCAGTGGTACAATCATAGCTCACTGCAGTCTCAAACTCCTGAGCTCAAGTGATCCTACTACCTCTGCCTCTGGAGTAGCTGGGACTATAGGCAGGTACCTGTATGTACCACACCTGGCTAATTAAAACAAACAAACAAACAAAACAAACAAACAAAACAAATTGAGGGCCGGGCACTGTGGCTCATGCCTGTAATCTCAGGACTTTGGGAGGCCTAGGCAGGCAGATCACTTGAGGTCAGGAGTTGGAGACCAGCCTGGCCAACATGGTGAAAACTGTCTCTACTAAAAATACAAAAATTAGCTTGGTATGGTGGCACATGCCTGTAATCCCAGTTACTAGGGAGGCTGAGGCATGAGAATCGCTTGAACCCAGGAGGCGGAGGTTGCAGCGAGTGGAGATTGCGCCACTGCACTCCAGCCTGGGTGACAGAGTGAAACTCTCTCTCAAAAAAAAAAAATTTTTTTTTTTTTTTGGTAGAGACAGAGTCTTGCTATATTGCCCAGACTAAGACATAAACTTAATGTATTCCTTTTCTGCACCCATCTTGAGTCACTCTTTGCCAAAGAGCGGTCTGAGGATCAGTGCTCATTCAAGGTACGCCATCCGCATGCATCAGTGGTTTAGAGCAAGAAGAGACCCAGCCTCTCCTTCATTTTTCTAGGAAGAAACTGAGGCCCAGAGGGGTTGAGAGACTTCCCTTAGGTCCAGGGGTTCAGGAGAGAGTGGGGACAGAATCCTGGCTGCAGACCCCCAGCCAGCGCTCCCTTCCTCTGCGCCCCCCACCCATCTGGACTTGCCATGGTAACTAAGCCTCTTCCAGTGTGGGAAGCAGTTACCTAGCAACTTCCCATAACCAGGTTAGAGCCGAGGGAGTGAGATAGCACATGCTGCCTGCCCTGGGGAATTTAGATGTGTAGAAATGGGATCGCCCACGTCATAGTGTGGCCACAAATGACCCTTCATAGAGCCATGCCTGGAAGCCCCTGTCGGAGAGAGTCTCACATCAGGATCAGTGAGTCTCGGGGATGATGGCACAGCCCCGGGCTGGCTGAGGTGTCCACCCCTGCAGTGGATGCAGGGCCCCACTGTGTACAGTGCTGGTTTCTCTGAACAGCATGGAACCTGTCCCCATTGATCTGCTGGCTCAGTGTGGATGGGGGATCCACAGAGGAAGACTGATGGAAAGGCTGTGTGTGTGTCCTTGCAGGCGTCTCACTGTGGCGGGGGGAATGGCAGGGGAGCTGTGCTCTTTCATGCTCCCTCTTGTTCCCTAATTATGTCAAGAAATGTTTATGAAATGACATGATCGTAAAGTAAGTGACTCTTCCTGTAATGTTCCCTGTATATTGAGTTTTGACAGCCATCTGCCACCCCCACACCCTCACCTGCTTCTTACTGTGGGCAGAGCCCTGCCTGGGTTCCCAGGTTCTGCCTCCTGAAGGGTCCTAACAAGTGGCCTAAGCCAGTTATGGCAGCCTCATTCTCTTGGAAATGGCTGGTGTAAGAACAGCATGGGATCCAGTCTTGCCAGTGGGATCTGTGTGAATGGCTACTGAATGAGCTCCAAGAAGGAAAGGGTTTTCTCGTTGAGCAGAATTGGGAGAGAATGTGCCCCTTTTCCATTAGATATTGTCACATCTGCATGTGATGTCTGGAGCTGTAAGCCAGTTCTGCATGTGATGTCTGGAAATGTAAGCCACTGAGAAGAGACACCACTGATGCTCGGAGACATCACTGATGCAATATTGGGCCATTGTGTTAAGCCAGCCAATAGCTGCTGTCTTCTCTCTGGACTTCTTTTGATGGGAAATCATGAGCCTCTTGTTGTTCTAGAGCCTTTTGGTCAGGCCTCTGTTTTTTCACCTCCACTCACTCACTTGGCACTAATCTGAGTGGGTCACTGAATATATGCCTCAACAAGTCTTGGTATTAAAGGTAAAGCACCCAAAGAAAACAAGTGTTCCACATCTTTGATTTACTGACTAAATCAAAGATGGGACTCCCTGATCCTTTATCTCCTCAGTTGGAGCTGAAGTCGGACTAGCAGTTGCATGCCCAGCTCTTGCAGGTCTGAATAGATTTCTCCCTAAAGAGCCTGATGGTGTCCCTGGTATTCCCAGCATCTGACACATTTCACTCATTCATTCATTCATTCATTCATTCATTCATTCATTCATTCGGTGGTGGGCTGGGGCTGGCTCCTATCTGCCTGTGAAAAACAATTATGCACATCTCTTCCAAACTCTGGGTTCAGTGATGTCATGTTGGTAGCCTGAAATCTGCCATGGTGGGAGTTGTTCTTTTTTAAGTAGATTTTTTTTTTTCCAGCAGTTTTAGGATCACAGCAAAATGGAACAGAAGACACAGGGAGCTCCCATATACCCCCCATCCCCACACATGCACAGCCTCCCCCACTGTCAACATCCTCCAGCAGAGTGATATATTTGTTAAAATTGTTGAGCCTACAGTGACACACCATAATCACCCAAAATGCGGAGTTTACATTAGGGTTCACTCTTCCTGTTGTGCATTCTATGGGTTTTGAAAAATGTGTCATGCCATGTGTCTATTGTTGTGGCATCACACCGAGGAGTTTCACTGCCCTAAAAATCCCCCGTTCTCTGCATATTCATCCCTCCCTCCCTCAACCCTTCCAACCACTGATCTTTTTACTGCCTCTCTAGTTTTTCCTTTTCCAGCATGCCATGTAGTTGAAACCATATAGTGTGTAGTCTTTTCATATTGGCTTATTTCACATAGTGATATGCATTTAAGGGCTGGGTGCGGTGGCTCACGCCTGTAATCCCAGCACTTTGGGAGGCTGAAGTGGGCAGATCACCTGAGGTCAGGAGTTCAAAACCAGTCTGGCCAACATGGTGAAACCCCATCTCTACTAAAAAACAAACAAAAAAAATCAGCCAAGAGTAGTGACGTGTGCCTGTAATCCCAGCTAGTTGGGAGACGGAAGCAGGATAATTGCTTGAACCAGGGAGGTGGAGGTTGCAGTGAGCTGAGATTGCGCCACTGCACTCCAGCCTGGTTGACAGAGTGAAACTCTGTCTTAATAATAATAGCATGCATTTAAAGGTTTTCATCTTTTCATAGCTTGGTAGCTCATTTCTTTCTGAATACTGTTATATTGTCCGGAGGTACCACAGTTGATTTATTCATTCACCTATTGTAGGACATTTTGGTTTCTTCTAAGTTTTGGCAATTATAAATAAAGCCACTATAAATATCCATGTTCAGATATTTGTGTGGATGTTTTCAACACCTTTTGGTAAATACCAACGAGTGTGAATGCTGGATCCTATGACCAGAGTAAGTTTAGTTTTGCAAGAAACAGTCAAACTATCTTCCAAAGTGGCTGTACCATTTTGTCTTCCCATTATCGATGAATGAGAGTTTCTGTTGCTTCACGTAATCACCAGCATTTGGTGGTGTCAGTATTCTAGATATGGGGCATTCTTATCGGTGTGTGGTGATATTTCGTTGTTTTAATTTGCATTTTCCTAATGACATATGATATTGAGCATCTTTTGATCTCCTCACTTGCCATCTATATCTTCTTCCGTGAGCTGTCTGTTCATGTCTTTTGCCCATTTTTAAATCGGGTTGTTCATTTTCTTATTGTTGAGCTTTGTTGTTGTTGTTGTTTTGTTGTTCTTTTTCTTTTTTTTGAGATGGAGTCTTGCTCTGTTGCCCAGGCTAGAGTGCAGTGGCACAAACTTGGCTCACTGCAACCTCCACCTCCCGGGTTCAAGCAATTTTCCTGCCTCAGCCGCCCAAGTAGCTGGGATTACAGTCACCCACCACTGCACCCGGCTAATTTTTGTATTTTTAGTAGAGACGGGGTTTCACCATTTTGGTCAGGCTGGTCTCGAACTCCTGACCTCATGATTCACTTGCTTCAGCCTCCCAAAGTGCTAGGATTACAGGCGTGAGCCACTGCACCCCGCCTATTGTTGAGTTTTAAGAGTTCTTTGTCTATCATAGTCCTTTATCAGATATGTCTTCTGTACATATTTTCTCCTGGTCTGTGACTTGTCTTCTCATTCTCTTGGCATATAGTGGGAGTGTTTACACCACAGAATTGGCAAATACTACAAGTCAGGGCTTCCTCTCAGAGAGAGCCAATTATTAAACCTTTACCAACACACCACTGCATCCAGGCATCAATCATTTATTGACTGCACTGCTTGTCTTTGACCTAAAAATGATTCGGTCTAGTGGAGGAGGTAGATCAGTGAATCACTGACAATGGTGTTCTGAGTATTGGGATAGAGGGAGAACAAGGTTACTACAGGAACATAATGGGGGGCTGGGGTGGGGGACACTTATGTCAATCATAATATTGGGATGGTTTCCCAGTGGAGACCTTGAGCCCCGAGCTAACGATTTCAAAGTAAGTAACAGTTGTCTGGACCCATGCTGCCCAATAAGACAACCCCTTGCCACATGTGGCTATTTCAGTCATTTGTACCAGGCACGTTTCAAGTATTCAATAGCCACATATGGCTAGTGGCTACCACATTGGATGGATCAGACACAGAGCTTTTCCCTCATCACAGAAAGTCCTAATGGACAGCACTTGTCTAGGCAAAACAGCGGAAGGAAGCATTCTAGGCAAAAAGAACAGAATGTGGGCGGCTCAGAGGTCTGAGAAAACATGCCTCATTCTGGGAACCAAAAATCGTCCTAAGGGACTGAAGTAAAGGGTGTTTGGGACTAGAGAGGTAGAAGATGTGGCTGAACAAATAAGGCAGCAGACACATCACAAAAGGCCTTTAGTGCGAAGCTAAGGAGGTTAAACTCCAGCCTGAAGACCATGAAGAACCCAAGGATTTGAGCAGAAGCTTGGTATCGTCAGCCTGACTCTGAATAAGATCTCCCTGACTGCCTTGGAGGCTGGATTACAGGGGGCCAGCCAGGAATGCAGGGAGACAAGTGCTGAGACTATTGCAGTCACCAGGGAAAGAAATGAGAGAGGTTTGAAGTAAGGCAGTGGCTATGGAATGGGTGCAGAGAAGGGACAGAGTTGAGAGATGTGAAGGACCCAATGGCTGATTGTGTCTGACTCTGAAGAGGTGCTTTGTAATTATTTGTTGATTTAATGAATGAATTATAGCAAAACTTAAAACAATACGAGTGGGTGCACAGCTACTGGGCTTCTAGGTGGTATCTACTGCACAAATGGTGTGGTGCAGGGGACACCCTTGCCTTGGTATGGACAGGCTGAAGTGTTGACTTTAGACAAAGAAAACGGCAAATATTTTGACCATGCTAATCAGTCCCCAGTGTGGGCTGTTGTGTTTCAGGTTAGCTGGGAGCTAATGATGGCATGTAGGTACATTCCGCTTCTTTTGAGCGGAAGGAGAAAGAGGCAACAGGGAAGAGTGAGAAAAGAGAGATGGAGGGAAGGGTTGGTATCCCCTGTTCTGTCTGATGGAGGGAGGGCTCGGCTGAGAAGAGAGCCAGCTGTGCTCATGGAAGATGCTGAGGGAGCCAGGGACCAAGCAGTGCCTCTCAGAATTGGGCACAGGCCATCCTCCCCTCTACCTCTTCCCCAATCTTCTTGTCACGGGGACTGCAGGGCGGATTTGGTGTCCTGAAGGATCGGGTCAATTCACCAGCAGATAAATGTGGTACATAGTGGATCTGCAGTATCTAGGAAGGCACTGTCAGCAGAGGATGTGTGGGGCAACAGAGCACTGGAACCAGAGTAGGAAGTGCGAGTATACTGGTGTCTAAACACGTGAGAGATACCAGCCTCCCTCTCTTGGCCTCTTGGAAGTTAACTGGAGGAGAATCCAAAGACAGTGGCTAAAGACTGGAACCTGGATATCATTGTAAATATGACCTTGTTTGCATCTATAGGTCTGTTAGGCCCAAGACAGTTGAGTTACAAAACGAGTAAATAGATGAGATGAAGCAGGTCCAATCATTCCTTCATTAGAAAAATATTTACTGAGCCTCTGTGTGCTAGATGTTGGGTGTACAATGGTTTACAAAACAGAGGTGACCCCTGCTCCGTGGAGCTTACAGTCTAATAGCCATACAGCTCAGTCTGGCACCATCATCTGCGTACATGCTGTTCAGAAAAGGCACAGGATTCATGAGACCATCTTAGGAGAAGGATTATTTTAGATTAGGGGGCAGGGGAGGACTGTTTGGAAGTGACATTTAAACCCAGACCTGGGCCCAGCATGGTGGCTCACACCTATCATCCCAGCACTTTGAGAAGCCAAGGTGGATCACCTGAGGTCAGGAGTTCAAGACCACCCTGGCCAACATGGTGAAACCCTGTCTCCACCAAAAATGCAAAAATTAGCCAGGCCTGGTAACATGCCCCTGTAATCTCAGCTACTTGGAAGGCTGAGGTGGGAGAATCACTTGAACTTGGGAGGCAGAGGCTGCAGTGAGCTGAGACTGTGCCACTGAATTCCAGCCTGGGCAACAAAGCAAGACCCCATCTGAAACAAAAAACCAACCCAGACCTGGAGATGAACAAAAGTTAGCAGGGTTAGCAGGGGATGTGCCTCCAGGCAGCAAGAATGGCAAGTGTGAAAGGTTTGGGGACAAATCCCTGGCTATTTGGAGGCTGAAAAGCCAGTGGGGCAGGAGCATAAAAGCAAGGGGCAGCGGAGGCAGAAGAGGAGGCTGAGGAGTGAGGCAGGGCCAGACTTCACAGGGCCACATTAGGATTTTGAACTTAAACCTAAATCCAGTAGGAAGGGGAGTGATGTGATCAGATTTATTTTTACAAAGATCGCTTTGGCATCTGTGTAGAGGGCCGGATTACAGGAGAGAATGCGGGGAGAAGGGTATGAAAGCTGACAATTACCAAAGCGAGAGACGACGGCGGCATGGCCAAGGTGATGGAGTAAAGTGGAGGAACTGAGGAAGCATTTTTTAGAAAGAATGGAGACAATCAAGGTTTTTCTCACACCCTTGCCTTGGTATAGACGGGCTGAAATGTTGACTTAGACAAGGCAAACAGCAAATATTTCGGCCATGCTAATCTGTCCCCCGGCTGGGCTGTCGTGTTTTAGGTTAGCTGGGAGCACAGTCCCCTGCCCCAACCAGGGCCACGTCTGACCAGAGTCAATTTTATGACTAAAGATTTCCTGACAAAACTTTTACAACTTCTGCAACCTCTGCTCATGTTTAAAATAATTACTATTAGGAAATAGTAATTGTTATAGGAAATTCCTGTTTGCATTTCATCTGAATTCCTCTCACATTACATTTTTTTTAAATTCTAGATAAAGATGCTAAAATAATAAGTCACCGGGGCCGCCAAATATGAATGACGTCAATAACGACAGTTCTGCATTGCATCTGTCCCAAAGCCAAAGTGACCTATTCATCAGCAGCAAAGAAAAATGGCCAAACATCCTCAGAAGAAGAACCCAATTAGAGTTTTGCTCACTGCTAAGTTCTTCGCCTTTGCTACTTAACATGTGTACCCAGTAATAGCACCCGGAAGCTTGTTAGAAATTCAGGACCGAGTTGGAAGCTGCATTTCAACACGATCCCCAGGCAACTGGTAGGCACTTTAAATTTTGAGAAGCACCATGGTTAGATCACCCTGGGGCCATCTAAAAGTGGGTGGGCAGTGGCTGGTGCCAGATATTTGAAATGCGGTGAGGCACAGCAAGTGGTGAGGAAAACCCAACCACTGGTCCGACAGGAACTGGCTTTTCTCTGGAAGCTCCAAGCTCCCAAGTCACATAGAATGTTGCAGCTAAACTCGGGGACAATGTGTTGGCTGCTGGTTGTGTGACTGGTGAGAGGCGCTGGCTGGACCCTCCTCTGGTGCTGAAATGCTATCCGGTAGAAACTAGGGCTCATGGGGACACATGGGGAGGGACTCCCCCTGGCAGCACCAGAGGCTGAGAGAGGTTGAGCTCCCTTTCCCCCGCCCGTTCATGACGTGGACAGTTTGGTTCTTGTCCTCTTTACCTGGCCGCTAACAGCCCTCATTCCTTGTGGGTGTTTGGGTGACTTTCCTGCTTCCTTCTGAATGGAGGCATGCTGACGAGCAAGGGAAGGACGCTTTGGCATCTCAGTACAAAATACCCTTCAGTAGCTTTAGCTAGAACAGAACACCGAGTTCCAGGGGTTCTGAAAGCTCTGCTCATACCGCCCTGCCCATGGGGTCAGCTCCTGCAGGCTGATGACGCCTGTCACCTCTTGGTCTCGTTCTCACTCTCTACCTGAGGGTTATGTGACACAGACATCAGACACAGCCTGGCCAAACAAGGACACTTTGTTTCATTACTGCTTTCTTGAGAAGTCTTTCAAGGCAAAAAATCTCCACCAGAATCCAATCACGTACCTCTGTGTAACTAGAGCTGGTCCTCCCACATCATCAGACAACTGGATGAAGTTTGTGGGCTGTTTAAAGCATATGGTTTGTAAATATTGTAAAATCAAATATTACTTTTGGCTTTTATTTACTGCAGCATTTCACATTACCTAGTACCAAAATAGCTAAGGAGGTCTTCTCTGCCTTTGTTCTTTCTCTTGTTCTTTTTCTTATGCTTCTTTGCTCTTGCCTTCCGCAGCAGCGGTTTCTCTGCTCTGATTCTTCCTCTCCCCACTGCCTGGCCCTCCTCCTGCACTGTCTGCCCACCAACTCCACACCGCTCTCTTCCCTGGCCCCACTCACCCTCTCCCCTTCCTCCCCCTGTGCCTCTCACGCTGCCCCTTGATACTCCTGGACGTCTTAGCTACCTTTCCCTCTCTCTGCTTTCACTTCCAAAAGCTGCAGGCACTCCTTCCTCAGGCTCGACTCCCCCCTGCCTCCACCAGGCTATTTTCTTTTCCCTCCCTATACCCACCACGAGTTCCTTTTTTCCTCTTTCCTCTAAAGGAAACATGGGGATCAGAGAACTGTAGAATCAGAGTCACAAGGGACACTGCTTGTGCTACACTGGCAGTTACTTCTGAGTCAGAAAATCTTTCTTCTCCAATCACCTGCAATAATGGCTGCCCCCAACCCCGTCCCTCCTTAGAGCAAGAGAGGCTGGGGAAGAGAAAACTTTCAGGCTCCCTCACCAACACTTT
The DNA here is from genome assembly GCF_047675955.1 of Chlorocebus sabaeus. Classification (NCBI taxonomy): domain Eukaryota; kingdom Metazoa; phylum Chordata; class Mammalia; order Primates; family Cercopithecidae; genus Chlorocebus; species Chlorocebus sabaeus. Next base: position 10,895,759 of record NC_132922.1, read on the forward strand.
CGCCCCTCTTTCCTGTCCCACCACACGGACAGACACACAGATGCATGCTCACACATGTCCACACATACAGGAATGCACATATGCACACACAAGCACACATGTATACACATAGGAGTGCACACATATGTGCCTGCAAGCACACATGTGCACACCCGCGGGGTACACACCCACACCCACAAACTCCGAGTGCCCTTGGTGAAGAAAGGGTTTGCGCCTGGCCTCCTCTAAGGCCCTGAGCTTCCTCTCCAGTGTTTCCTTCGTCCCTGGCCAGGCTGACGTGTGCTGCGCACTTGCAGGGAGAGCACTTGGACACATGATTCTAGCTTGAGGGGATGGAGAGGGACAGCCATGGTGGGGTTCCTTACTCCAGGTACAACTCTTGGGTGCCAGGAGGACAGCAATGGTCAGACTGAACAGGGAGCTCATGTCAAAGCCAGCTTCCACCTGGGGTCATATTTAGTCAATCAATCCACAGTCAGTGTTCTTATCAAGTGGGCTTCTTTCCATGCCACTGGGCAAGGCATCTTCAAAACAGAAAATCAAGAGGGAAAATGAACACAGCCCTGAAGACACACTCTTGTAACCATAAAACAATGACTCTAACACTCAGCATTCTCAGCCAGAGCTTCTCCAAGCACTTTATGGAATCTAGGATGCTATTTCCTCCATAGCTGGGGAAGTAGAGGTTACACTGAGTAAGCTGCTTGGGGATCGTGGAAAATCCCTCGATTTCTCAGGACTTGGCTCCTCACATTGGAACATTCATTTGAAAGACCCAAGGAATATTAATTTGAACAGAGATGGATGTCTCAGCTAGGTGTTGACTAGGAGGCCAGCCTCGCACAGGCAGAGTCTCTCCAACCCCGTCCTGCCTCCACATCCCTGCTCAGACTGGCTTGGCTGCCCGTGGCACTGAGCTGCACCTTAATTCCCAATGCAGCAGTGCCCACCCCTTGAAGAACAGGAGGAGAGCTACCCTGCAAGCCTTCCAGGTGAGCGGGGCTTGCAGGTCAGCTAGAACGTGCCCCACCATGTTCAACCCCACCCTGTTGTTCTGTGTCCAATGCCGAGGTGCAGTCTCTGCTTAGCTGTTCTCCGTGAAAATTCCCAAGACAAGGAGGAAGCAGTGACAGCTGAAGGCCAGGACAAAGCTCCATTTCATCTCCCTGCCCCCCTCCCAACTCCCCCAGTGCCTTCCACACACCCCTGTGGGGAGCAGAAAAGCAAGTGTGAATATTCTTCTCCACCTGAGTTCCCTTTTGCATCAACTAATTACCAGCCCAATTGCCAATAAATTACTAGTATAAAGTGTTGTGTGTACACAGGCAGACGCAGATAGATGTATGTATATATAGTCATGGAGTCCAGCCTTTTTTCCTTGCCCCCTTCCTTGTGGGCAGCTCCAGACAAAAAGCTTCTGTCCCCTGAAGGGTTCATCGGGTCATGGGTGCCACGTAGTTGGCAGGGAAGAGGCCCAGCTTGTTGTGCAGGCGGCCGGTCCACCAGGATGGGTTGGAGCTATCCAGGACCTCCACCACCTCCCCGCTGTGGAAACCCAGCTCGTCATCCTCCAGGGCCTCAAAGTCGTACAGCGCCCGGGCCCACCGCACTCGCTGTTGGGGGAAGCACAGAAGAGGCTCTGCTGAGCTGTGGGCTGGGCAGGCAGGGGAGGGTCTGCTGGCTCCTCCCACCCATCCAAGTCCTTTGAGAGCAACATTCCCTGAAGGCTGACCCCTTTGCAGCTTAAACAAATTTTTTTTTGTAGACATGGGGTCTCACTATGTTGCTCAGGCTGGTTTTGAACCTTTGGCCTCAAGCAATCCTCCTGCCTTGGCCTCCCAAGTAGCTGGAACTACAGGTGTGAGCCACCATGCCCGGCTACCCTGCTGTAATTTAAATCAGATACCTCTGCACAGGCCTGAGCAAGAAGTTCCCAGAATGCACCAGCGTCACTCTGGAGACCCAGGACTTTTACCAACAGATGTTACTGTCCAAAGCCCCAAGAGACTCCCTGCGAACCACTCTCTCCACATCAGTAGGTGGTATTTTTATCTTTTTTGAGTGACAAACAGAATGGCAACATGCCCCAAACAATAGCCCTTGGTGTTAGGGCAATCAAGTCATGAGTCAAGATGGATCACAGGCCAGGCACGGTGGCTCACACCTGTAATCCCAGCACTTTGGGAGGCTGAGGTAGGAGGATTGTTTGAGCCCAGGAATTCCAGACCAGCCTGGGTAATACAGTGAGAGCTTATCGCTACAAATAATATACCTAGCTGCTTGGGAAGCTGAGGCAGGAGGATCACTTGAGCCTAGGAGTCTGAATCTGCAGTGAGCCGTGATTGTGCCACTGCACTCAAACCTGGGAGTCAGAGTGAGACCCTGTCTCAAAACACAAAACAAAACAAAAAAGCAATGATAAAGGCAATGGTAAAGGACTATGATAAAGACGATAAAGAACCAGAACAGAGGACTATGAGAACAGGGAAGGCCTGGCAGGCACCAGACTGAGATCAACAGACTGGACGGTGCTGGCTCAGCCCCAGGCTTCCCCAAACATTCCGTCCCTTCTCATTTGATCTGTGTGTGCGTTTTTGTTTTTTTTTTGTTTGTTTGTTTTGTTTTTTTGAGATGGAGTTTCTCTTTTGTTGCCCAAGATGGAGTACAATGGCGCAATCTCCGCTCACTGCAACCTCCGCCTCCTGGGTTCAAGCGATTCTCCTGTCTCAGCCTCCTGAGTAGCTGGGATTACCGGCATCTGCCACCACGCCCGGCTAGTTTTTTGTATTTTTTGTAGACATGAGGTTTCACCATGTTGGCCAGGCTGGTCTCAAACTCCTGACCTCAGGTGATCCACCTGCCTCGGCCTCCCAAACTGTTGGGATTACAGGAGTGAGCCACCGTGCCCAGCCAGATCTGTGTGGTTTGAGTTTCTCCTGCCTCATCTTCTCCATTGAGCTCTGTTCCGGGGCCTTTCCCCAGGGATCCCAGAGGGATGGTTCTCATACCCCTGCTGCCTGGAGCTGCACTGGGTCTGTGTGTCTCCGATGCATAAGGGCCGCATTCATTTCACTGCCCAGGCTGGTGCCACAGTGCCCATCGTTTATGTCAAGGCTGCCTCCTCGGCGTTCCTAGAAACATACAACAGAAGACCGGTCATCCCGCTGCCAGGACATCTCCCACCGGTTCCCCCAGTGCCTTGCTCAGATGCCATCCACACAGCTGATATATTCCAGGAATACTTACTGGTGATGACAATAAACCCTCCACGCTGAGGGGGAGGAGGACCTAAGGTCTAAAGGGACCTTAGATTCTGAAGGCAAAGAAGGCAAAGGCGGGTTTCATTTATTCAGTCAAGAAATATTTATTAGGCACCTACCACGTGTCCAGTAGCAGACACAAGGGAAATATAGCTGGAAAGAGAAGGTCTCTGGCTTCATAGAGCTTCCATTTAGAGGGGGAACCATGGGCATTTAAGTGGTAAGTGAGCAGAGAGAAGAAATGTCTGTGTCTGCCCAGGAAATCAAGAAAGGCTTCACAGAGGAGGTGATGCTTGAACTCCAGCTTAGAGGAGGGGTAGGACTGCCCAGGGCGGGGCTCATCAGGCAGAGGGATCAGCATATAAACCACCACAAAGGCATGAGAGGAAACGCAGTGGACCACTCGGGTAACGAAGGTAGTGTGGGGTTGCTGGAACGTATGTTTGCACGGGAGTCGGGGGGAGGCAGCAGGGGTGAGGCTGGGGAAATAGATTCTGGCAGCTCACAAAGGACTTTGTGTGCCCTGCTAAGGCATTCAGGAACGATGAACGTATTGTCCATCTCAGTAAGCTGTCTGAAAACCCATCGGGAACAAGGGTGGGAGCGGATAAATAAGTAATAAACAAGGCTCTGTTGTGGGTATTAAGCCTTTTTTTCTTGTGGATCTCGACAGCCAGATGGGTTAAGGGGCATGAATAGATTTGGAAGTGTGCTGATAGGAAAATGAAGCAATTGTTCACTGAGTCCTCAGGGGAAGAGAGTGTGTGTGTGTGTGTGTGTGTGTGAGTGTGTGTGTGTATGTGTGTGTGTGTGTATGTGTGTGTTCAGGCGGGAGTCATTTAATTCACAGAGATGTCTTTGCCAAGAGCAGTTTCCCTATTTCTGCCATTTGGGGGGGTCCAGGGTCTTCATCATGAACTCTCTGAGACCTAAAGAGGCTGGGCCAGGCTTGGAGGGGAGGCAGGTTCTCCTTTCCGCCGTATTGTGCCCACTGCCTTCTTTCCAGATACCTGGTGGAAATGGTGGTGCTGCAGATACCGCTGCTGTGGGGGCTGCTGCAGCTGCTGGGGCGCTGGGGCGTACTGCGGAGGCTGTAGCTGGTGCTGGTGCTGCTGCAGGGGAAGGGCTGGGGGGTGATCCGACAGCTTCCGGTTCATCGAAGGCCGGATTTCTTCTCCCACAGTCCCACTGAGGTGTGGGCCTCCCTGGGACCTCCGGTCCAGGCTGTTGCCCCGGTGACCCTGGGAGAGAGAAGAGAGATGCTGCAGATGCGTCCTCCTCTCTGATCTTCGGGCCCTACCCCACCCTCGGGCAGTTGTTCCCGGACCCTGCTCATTCTGGCTCCAAGAAATAGCTGGTAGGTGGGGGCAGCTGAAAGAGAATTGATACTTCAGACCTTCACATTTGCCAAAGTGGCCTCTGTATTCTCAGATCCTCCCAGTTTTAGGAGTTCAGGTCTCTGGTTCACAGACTAACACTTTCCGCCTGGTAGCCATTTAATCCATTTCCAAGGCGCTTGTTTTTTCTCTGTGTAATCAAGCTGAAATATTCCACTTTACCGATACAATGCCGCCCCTTCTTATCACATGTTGCCACACCGCTGGACATCCTACCCTCCAGATGAGCTCCACTGTTGACTTTGCGTGATTTTGAACTGTCATTTATGGCCTGGTGATAGAGACCTAAACAGCAACATTCTTGCAATGCCATGGGAACCAGGCCTGCCGCTGGGGAAGAAGTAAGGCCTTTTTCCCTAATGTTAAAACGACCTTACGAATCAGAAATACCATATTGTTATTTTCATTTAACAAACAATTACGTAGGACCCTGGGCGTAGCATATACCAGGCACTGTTGTAAGCGCTTTACAAATACCAACTCATTTAATCCTGTTTAACGCAATTTTATATTGCTTCTCTTATCTCCGAATGCACATCCTAGTGAGTTAATACCTCTGTTCGGTTTCTGGTTAGGGATTCACAGGGTCTTGGCTAGCCTTTGTTTTCCTTTCTCAACTTCTGCGTGCATTTGGTGGGAACTTCTTTTCTCCTTTGGCAGTAACTTCTCAGGCTTAAAAGCAACTAGGGACTTGAAAAAGGAGGATTTTCTTGACTTCCCCAAAGCACACATTGCTTTCACGTCTCAATACCTTTTCAAATAACCTGTCCCTCGGATTTCAGCTATTCTAGTGAATGCTTCTTCCTATGATACCTGTCTCTTATAACCATGTTATTTCCTTTGAAAAATAGTTTATAAATTGGTGTGTGTTTGTGTATGTGAGAGAGAGAGAGTGTGTGTGTATGTGTGAATTTACTTATGGGAGGCAAGTTAACATTTTCTTAGTGCTTAATATGGACCAGACTCTGATAGTGCTTAGTGTAGTCACTCATTTACTCCTCACAACAGCCCAGTGAGGGAGGTTTTATGTTCTCTCCATTCTACTGATGAGAAAACTGATACTCAGAAGGTTTCTTAACTTGGCTAGGGAATACAGGTAGCTAAGTGATTAAAGCAGGATCTCATACCAGGTCTGTCTGACGCATTTCCTTTTAAAGCAATACTCTGTATTCCAAACAGTTCCAACAGCAATAATTCCAAGTGCAGTTTTCTCCTCCCATGTCCTCCCCACCCCCAATCCCATCATAAAACTCCAACTGCTGAATTAATTCCTGAACTCTAGGCTGTTCCCTAATGTCCCCGTCTGTAGCACCCCCAACTCCTTCATCTTGGCAACTCTTGAGCTAGGTTGAAAACTTTGGTGTGGCAATGTCTATGAATAAAAAAACAGCACCTGTGGTAAGAACTGATGCTTGTTGAGTGCAGTGTGATGAGGAATGACATGAAGCATGGGATACATTATCTTCTCCAACCTTCACAGCCATCCTGGGAGGTAGATATTACCATTATCCCTACTTTATGGATGAGGAAACTGAGGCTCAGAGAACTTTCCAAAGTCACACAACTAGGAATTGTTAAGTTGAGATCTGACCTCAGAGCTCTGAGCCCTGTCTTTCAGTATATTCAGAGGATGTACCCATCCTATGCATTTTTCCTTGTGGTTCCCATGAGAACTTGGGCTGCCTAAAATCTCTAGATTGGGGTCGATCGGACCTGGAGCATACCTGGTCTTCTCGGGTTCTGTCTCTAAGGAAGATCTGCTTCTGTCTGGAGATGGAATTTGTCCTGTAGTAGTCCACCAGCTTGTTTAGGGATGGAAACTTCTCAGTCCACAGAAAGTAATTACCCTTGTTGTCTCGCATGACCTTGAAGTGTTGAACGTCATCCTCATGCCTGGAGATCAAGGCAAAACGAAATTGTATGTTACACGGTGATAATGTCACCACCTCCAGGCTGCTCGCATCTGGGATGGTGGAGTTTTCTTTCGGCAGGAGATGTAGATATGGATGACTCACTCATCACTGGGCAGGTGGGTCAGCCAGTCAGGCTTCAGCAGGAGCTTTCTAGGATGGACCACTTAGGATACAGGCTATGCTAGAGGGGATTTACATCAGCAGAAGGTAATCAGATGAGCTAAAATTTGTCTTGGACACTGGAACTAGCCTTTCACAAGAAAAGCATGTTCCATCCAAGTGCCTTAACGACTAAGAGACCAAAGACCTTTTCACAATGTTTATTTGCAAGATGTCAATGGGGTTATTTCAAGCTCCTATTATCTTTCTGTTACCAGAAATACTTTGAACCATCTCCTTTAAGCCCATAAGCTAGCACTGGCAGGTAAGAAGCTGCTCTCTTTCCTAAGAAATATATCACATTTTTTCTCTATGTAATAAGGATCATCTTGGTTTATGTTTTGCATAAATAAGGTTACAAAGTGTTTTCAGCTTTTGGCGAAATAGCTTTGTATGAAATATAGAGTTTTTTTTGTTTTGTTTTGTTTTGTTTGAGATGGAGTCTCACTCTGTTGCCTAGGCTGGAGTGCAGTGGTGCGATCTCTGCTCACTGCAACCTCTGCCTCCCAGGTTCAAGCGATTCTCCTGTCTTGGCCTCCTGAGTAGCTGGGATTACAGGCACCTACCATCACACCTGGCTAACTTTTTTGTATTTCTAGTAAAGATGGGGTTTCACCATGTTGGTCAGGCTGGTCTTGAAGTCCAGACCTCTGGTGATCCACCTGCCTTGGCCTCCCAAAGTGCTGGGATTACAGGCGTGAGGCACCGCGCCCGGCAAAATGATAGAGTTTTAATTGGCAAGGATCTTGGAGATCGTTTAGCTTTACTTCTCCATTTTACAGATGAGAACACTGAGGTTCAGAGAGGTTCAGGGGCTTGGCCAAGGTCACTGCTGAGTGGCAGGACTGAGGCCAGAACCCTGAGTCTCTGACTCCAGTCTAGTGAGCTTGCCTGTCATGCCACGTAAACATGATAACTTCTTTTATATCAGCACCTTTTGATGCCAGTCTGGACTCACAAATGATGGGATACATTCAAACCAGGGCTAGAGAAAATGGATTTTATCCATCTAGGAAGGGTGGACTGACTCTTTACCATTAGATCCAGTTTTACTTCATTGCCAAGTCATTCTCTTTTGGATGTAAAGTTTATTTTCAAACGACATACAGTTATATCTAAAAATAAACCAGCACTAGTGATGCCAATTGCCTGATATAAAAGAAAGGTCAAGAATTTTAAAGGGTCTCAGAGAGTAAAGATACCTCTGAGAGTAAGTGGAGGTTTCTTAGGGATGGAGTTAGGGATCTGTGTTAAGAAGGGCATGGAAATTCTGAGCCTCAGTCTCATCTTATATGCTGAGATTTGCTCATAGCTGAGTGAAGCCAAAGGTTGTGCAAGTGGCCCCTTGCTTGACTGATTTGGGGTGGTAATCAACATATTGCAATCTCTGCGTGGTCTTCCCCTTGGTTGTGGACACCAATGGATACTTTCTTCATTCTAAGACAACATGGATCAACTCAAAGTCATTACCCTTCACATCCGGGTGAGGAGGAGGAAATATTCTTATGATAATATAATTTTTCATCTACCACCTCAAAGAACTCAGAGTGTGAAACACTGACCCTTTTACTCTCATAAGCTGTAAGGATGGATGTGAGGGTTGCTGCTGTTATCTGGGTCCACAAGGAGAGGATGGCCTGACCATTGTCTCAAGCCTGAAGAGGAACAAAGGAAAGGACGCGACTCAGGGCGCTGGACTCCAAAATCTAGTGTTTTAGGCCCTTAACAAATGCTGAGTGATAGAACTACAATTAGCTCTTAATTATCTGTGCCCATGACAGATGTAAAAATAATTAACAATGATTTTGCTTTGGAAAATATTATACTGCATTTGTGCAGAAGATGTGATGATTACGGTAATTGTCACCATAACTAGAAGCTTCACTGCCTCAATATCAGGGGAAGACTTTGGTAGAAGTCAAGGCTGACTGTTTTGTAGAATTCACTTTAATAAAGCAAATATAAACCATAGTTCTGGGTCCAGGCACAGTGGGTCACGCCTATAATCCTGGCACTTTGGGAGGCTGAGGCGGGCGGATCACATGAGGCCAGGAGTTCAAGGCCAGCTTGGCCAACATGACGAAACCCCGTCTCTACTAAAAACAACCACACACACACAAATTAGCCAGGCGTGGTGGTGTGAACCTGTGGTCCCAGCTACTCGGGAGGCCAAGGCACGAGAATCGCTGTGAACCTGGGAGGCGGAGGTTGCAGGGAGCCGGGATTGCGCTACTGCACTCCAGCCTGGGTGACAGAGCGAGAGTCTGTCTCAAAAAACCAACAAAACCACAAAAACCATAGTTTCTAGCTGAAAAAGCCAGAGTCATCTTCATGCAAACCAAAGGCCCAAGAGATACCCCTCAGTCTAACAAATTACTTGGTCAAGTTTATGATGGGGTAGAGAGGGGAGGCTTAAGAAATAGATTTGACTTGTAATATATATACATACATGTTAAATATAATATATGTATAATTGTTTTTTCTAATTATATATGTATATAATATATGTAAATAATCTTTTTTTTTGAGACAGGGTCTTGCTCTGTCACGCAGGCTAGAGTGCAGTGGCACGACCTTGGCTCACCACAGCCTCAACCTCCCAGGCCCCAGCAATCCCTTCACCTCAGCCTTCCAAGTAGTTGGGACCACAGGCATGTGCCACTGCACTGGGTTAATTTTTAATTTTTAGTAGAGATGAAGTCTCGTTATGTTGCCCTGGCTGGTCTCCAACTCGTTGGCTCAAGCAATCCTCCCACCTCAGCCTCCCAAAGTGCTGGGATTACAGGCATGAGCCACAGCACCCGGCCCTGACTTGTACTTATGTTAATGGAGCAACATTTCATTAATTAAGACCTAACAAGATTAGAATTTGTGATACATCAATACTGGCCTGAACTAAAGTTTACCATTCTCCAAGCTATGAAAATAAGTTTTTCTTGAGGAAAATTAAGAGTTTAAGCAAGATTGCAAGGGCAATGCTAAAGAGACCACTTTAAAGGTATGCAGGCATACAAATTGTTGACTTGTTATTTTTAAGTTCTTCCTACCTATCCTTTCAAATATCCATTCTTTCTAAATAGCAAAGTGGCCACAGTTTATTACTTGAGATTGGATTTCTGTCCTTAAAACAAAGCCGCATGCCTTTCAAAATATATTGAATCAACCAGATCGGTATTTCCTGTCAATAACCTGACAGTAACGTTTTACTGTACTTCTCCGGATCTGCTAACAGCATTATATTCTTGCAGTTTCACATGTGGTCAAGTCTGATACGTGACTTGCGATCCCCAACATGCTGACCACACACAGTGTTCCGAATTGGGCTTCTGAGTTTGGGGCTGTGTAATGTCTACACATGGACTGAGTCACTTCCTATCAGGTGCTGCACCTTAGTGAGATTTCGCTGTTACAGTCCTCCCCCACTCCTGGCCCTCCTTGGCTCTGTTCGCTTGTTTTCGGTTTTGTTGTACTGTACTGTGTTGAAGTAGCCTTTCTTTTTGTTCAGCTGACTACAACTATACGTGTATTTGTTGGGGCTCAGAAAATGACACCCCTTGGCATGCTGAGTGCTTTGAACCAAAGGAGATTGGAAGGCTTCACAAGTAGCCTTGGAAGCAAAGTCTTCCTTTGGCCTTTTCCTGACCTCCGGTCTCCCACTCCTCTTTCTCCCCGTGCGTGAGTCATAGAAATTAGAATTCCTCTTTCCCACAGTGGGTCAGAGAGACTAGAAGGGTCACTGTTAGGGAGGCCAAGGCAGGAGGATTGCTTAAAGCCAGGAGTTTGAGATCAGCCCAGGCAACATAGTAAAACCCAGTCTCTACAAAAAAATAAGTTAAAAAAATAATATTAGCCAGGTGTGGTGGTGTGCACCTGTATCCCCAGCTACTCGAGAGGGTGAGGTGAAGAGATGGCTTGAGCCTGGGACACAGAGGCGGTGGTAAGCGATGATTGCGTCACTGCACTCCAGCCTGGGCAACAGATCAAGACCCTATCCCCCACCCCCCCAAAAAAAGAAAAAGAAAAAGAAAACAAACTTGGGACAGGCCTTGTTCAGTTTCCCACCTCAGTCTGTTACCTTAGATCAAACCCCCTTTGTCCAATCCCATTTCGACAAGGCTGTCTATCCTTTGTCGAACCTAAGCATAAAAACAGACGGCTTTCCCTGGGTTTTGAGTCTTCATTTCTGAAGGCTTCTGTGTCACATGAGTCTTTGATTAAACAAATGTGTCCACTCTCCTCGTTAACCTGTCTTGTAGGAGTGTCAGCTGTGACTCCTCTGATGGGCGAAGAAAGGTGCCACACCTTTTCCGCCCCTGTACATCCTACAGCAATGACTTGAGATTTCTATTTTTCCCTGACTCTTCTTCAGATATGCATCAATCATAAAAGAAAAGGTTAAGATTTAAACCCCCAGATGGATCTGGACAAGTGGGAGTTCTCCTCCTCCTACCCCTTCTTCCTTCCACAAATACTCACTGAGTGTCTCTATTTTGTGCAAGACACTGTTAAAGGCATAAAGATGAAGTAGAGGAAAATCCTGCCCTTTCAGAAGCACCTGGGCTAGAAGGGGAGGCAGACGGGCATAGAAATAATTTTGAATACACACCAGTGTGCTAAGGAGTGGTGTGCGTGTGTTCTGGGGAGGCACTGGGAACAGCAGGTTGTGAAGCTGCTGCCATGCTTGGCCCCTAGGCCACCATGCTTCTGACCACTGGGTCATATTCCAGAGGTCCCTTCATGGCTTCAGCATTCTGGGAGGTTAACAGGCTGAGAAGGGTCAAGGCGGTGTCAGGAATGGTCAGTACCTGACAGAGATGGAGAAGTCCCCTGGGGAGCTCTGGCTGGCCCGGATGATGAAGAAACCAACCTCCTTGCCCATGAGTAAGTTCTCTGCCTGGTGTCGAGAGAGGCCTTCGTGAAACCATCTGTGGGGCGAGATCAAACAAGAGGATCAGGATGAGACACAGGAGTGACAGGAGGGAGACGTGAAGAAGAGGTGACCCAGAGGGAAAGAGGCTGGGGACTCTGTACAATAGGGAGCAGAGAGAGACCAAAGAGGGGCCAGGGGCTGTTTGAAATCAAACCAGTGCTCCGGGCAGCTTTCAGGAAAGGCGAGGGAGTGTTCCCCTTGACTCACCCTCTTTGTTCCTTCTCTTCAGGAGAAGTCTCTCTCCAGCCTGGGAAACAATCATGGAAATGTGTCGCTGCACCAAAATGGGGCAGTGTGGGAGTGACTCACTGCAGGAAGCAGCCGCCTGCCGGCAGCTGCGGAAGAGATAGACCGGAGCTGCGGGGACAGAGGATGCACCGGGGAGGGAAGGGAAGGCTTCAGGCACTGGGGCCAACCAGGTGCAGCCGGCTGAGCAGGGCCTGGGGTGCTCATGCCTGCACTGAGGCCTCAGTGGCCTAGAGGCTCCTCCCTGGGCATTAAAGGAGAGTTACAGCCCAGGGTGTCACGTTACCTAGGTGGGCCTGGAGCACAAGGGGGCTTTGCTCAGGGTGCCTAGCAGAGGCTGCAGTGTTTCTAGGAAGTCCAGTGTACACACTTGGAAATGAGCGAGGCTGGCAGCAGCCAGAGAGCGGCGTCTATACAACCAGATCCTGGGCCCGCCCCAAAAATCCAGGCTGGGAAATAATCTTTACTGTGGAAAAGAAGAAACAGGAGAAACCACTCTATCAGCAGAATGGTCAGGGTGGCAGCCCCTGGAGGTACAGCTGCACACAGCGTGGCATGTATGAAATAGGTCAAACACTTACACAGGGCCAGGCAAGCTGTGGCTGCAGCCTCAAGGCAGGAGGCCAGAGACCTCTCTCGACCACAGACAAGCAAAATGAATGTCTGCAATCACTCAGTGGCCAAAGGTGGGACTGTGTCACATTGCTTCAAGGTGGCTGCTCTAATTGCTGCCACCAGAAGGTTCATATGCATGTTCCTTGAAGATAAAAGCCTGTCAGGCCTTGGCTTTGGATTCCTTTGTGAGCAATTCTCTGTGCTTTCTAGAATTTGGGAACCTGAGACAAGGGTAGCAGGAAGGAGGTACTTATTGGAGACTGAGTCCCCCTCCGAGACTGAGGGGGAAGGTTGGCTGTGCTCTGAGGGGGCTGAAAGCAGCAGTTTCTGGTGATCTGGAAATTCTGCCTGAGTATTTGCCACACAATTCTACAGGGCTAAACAAGAGACTACCACACACACCACTGCCATGTGTGGGAAACGTAACGGGGATGGGAAAAGGAATGGGGTATGCACCACAGCAGCAGTATCGCAAAGGAAATATTTTAGAAGTGAAGGGGATTTAGGAAATACACATTTGTCCTCCGATTGCAATCTGATAGGGGGATTCTTTCAAGATTTGTAAAAATTACCACACATTGCATATTAGACATGAGTGGTTATGGTTTCAATATTACATATTCATTCATTCATTCAAAAGCTTTACTGAACATCTAGTACTGTGCTGGGCCCCCTCCTGCGCACTGGGGACACGGTAGTGGGCAGAACAGACACCTACCCCTGCCCTCAGGGAGCTTACGTTCTAGTCGAGGGGGACACAAACAAAAGAACAAAATAATTAAGACCTGCAGTGTGCCAGATGATGGTAAGTGCTGTAGAGAACATGAAAACAGAGAGGAGAGATGGGGCACTGCGGGTGGGAGATTAATGTAAGGTACGGTGATGAGAAAGACCTCACTGAAAAGGAAACATTCTAAACCTGTAGGGGACTGGGGTGTGGGAGGAACCAACACAACAGACTGAGGAGGAGAAGCCAGGGCAGTGGGAAGACAAATGGAGGAAGGACGTTCTGGAGCCAAAATGAAGAAGGTGTTCCAGTGGGAGGGGGATCCCCAGGGCAGGTCAGGCTGAGATGACCCCTGGGAGCTGCAGCCCACGGTGTGCCTGGCGGGAAGGGTCGGGAGATGAGGAGTTGGAAGCAGCAAATACACACGCTCCTTTTGAAGAGATGGAGTGGCAACTGCAAGGGGATTTGATATTAAGAGTTTTCTTGTTTTATTTGTTTATTTAATTTTTTTTTCTTTGAAACAGAGTCTCTCTCTGCTGCCCAGACTGGAGTGCAGTGATGTAATCACAGCCCACCACAGCCTTGAACTCCCAGGCTCAAGCGATCCTTCTGCCTCAGCCTCCCAAGCAGCTGGGACTACAGGTGCATGCCACCATGCCCAGCTAATTTAAAACATTTTTTTGTAGAGATGGGTCTCACTATGTTGCCCAGGCTGGTCTCAAACTCCTAGCCTCAAGTGATCCTCCTCCCTCAGACTCTCAAAGGACTGAGACTACAGGAATCAGCCACCACAAAGCCCACCTGGCCTCTGGGTTTGGTTTTGTTTGTTTGTTTGTGTTTTGGTAAGTTGGGAGAAATTGCAGCATGTGTGTTTGCTGACAGGAATGATCAAGCAGAGAGGGAAAGGAGGTTGATGTGGGGGAGAGAGAGGAGAATTTCTGCTAGAAGCAGCGACAGTTCCTTCCAGCCAGCTGCAGGAAAGGCCGACTGTTTGAGCACACTTGCAGGAGGCAGGTGGATGTGGTAGGGGTGGGGTGGGGGTGAGGAATCTGGGAGCTTCACTTCTGGTGGCTTTCATTGTTCCAGAGAACCTGGAATCAAGGTCACAGGCTGAGAGTGATGCAGGGAGGGGCTGGAGGTTTGAGGAGCAGGTGGGGTATGCAGAGGTCACCGAGCAGATTCCTGGGCAGCATCAAGGGCCCTGTCAAGGTCAGTGGTCATTCTCTTGGTTTGGTGGGCAGTTCAGGTTCACCATGAGTGTTGCTCCTGCACCTCGCTGGAGTCACCAATACTACTGTGGTTTTCTAACAAACTTTTGCTCTTTGAGCTAGACCCTGGTTCTGAGGCAAGATTAGATTTCTATCTAACCCTTGTGGTCAATTCTTGAGACAAACGAAGCCCAATCTCAATTTTGCATTTCCTCTTTAGGAAGAGAACTTCTCCTTCCCCCACTGACTTCTCTCACTGGGGTGAGCACGCTTTACTGAAGGCAGGGAGTGTCTGTCTGTCCACCCACGCAGTGAAGGCTGAGAGCCTGGTGAGGATGGTTAGGATTGGGAGGTCACAGAGAAGTGCTTAGGAGAGCAGCTCTCAAAGTGGGGTGGCCAATAGTGCCCCCTTTGGAATTCTAGGGAACCCTGTGACTGAAATCACTATAGGTAATTTGAGTTTACAAACTCATTTTATAAAAACTTAAAATAGGCCAGGCGCAGTGGCTCATACCTGTAATCCCAGCACTTTGGGAGGCCAACGCAGGTGGATCACCTGAGTTCAAGAGTTTGAGATCAGCTCGTCCATCATGGTGAAACCCTGTTCCTACTAAAAATACAAAAGTCAGCCAAGTGTGGTGGCATGCGCCTGTAATTCCAGCTACTAGGGAGGCTGAGGCAGGAGAATTGCAATGAGCTGAGATGCACTCCAGCCTGTGCAACAGAGCAAGACTCCGTCTCAAAACAAACAAACCAAACCAACCAACAAACAAACAAACCAAAAAACCTCCAAAACTTAAAATAGGCTGGGCACGGTGGCTCATGCCTGTAATCCCAGAACTTTGGGAGGCTGAGGCAGCAGATCACGTGAGGTTAGGAGTTGGGGACCAGCCTGGCCAACATGGTGAAACCCTGTCTCTACTAAAAATAGAAAACCTAGTCTGTCATGGTGGCATGTGCCTGTAATTCCAGCAACTCAGGAGGCTGAGGCGAGAGGATGGTTGAGCCCAGGAGTTTCAGGCTGCAGTGAGTGGTGATGGAATCACCACACTCCAGCCTGGGTGACAGAGTGAGACACTGACTCACAGAAAAAACTAAAAAAATAAAAAAGGAAAGAAACACTTAAAATAGCAATACACACACATGGTGTAAACATCAAAAGGGAATGAAATGAAATGCAAAGTCTCCCTCCTGCCCTGGCCTTCAGCTGCGTGCTCTGGCGTCTCTCTGGAGAGATCTCCGGAGGCAGCCATTTTTGACAATGTCCTGGGTTCCCATGGATAATTGCAGTGATTGCTGGGAAAGTCAGAGGAGTGTGTGGGGGTAGGCCCATCTCAGCCGGCTGTGAATACTTACTCGGGAAACTGGATGTCTATGAAATTCTTGGGCACATATCCTTCCTGGCTCCCAAGCTCCGCCTTAAACCACTCCTCTTGGTTACTCAAAATCTACATGGAAGAAAAGGAAAGACAAAGACATTGGAGGGAGGACACCAAAAAACAGGAGAAAGGGGCTGCAGGGCAAAGAAGGACCTTCTGGACTTAGAGGGAAAATATGTTAATAAGTTGAAAGAACTGAACAGTTGTTCTAGGATTTACCCCAGGCCTGTAGAGGAGCCATGGGTTTACCTTCTCCTCATCCCAAGTTGTTTCCGTCCACTTGTGGACGTCCACTTATGTCACCCCACTGTGGCTTGGCCTCCCAGAATCAGCTCTCAGGGACTTCCCTGAATCCCTTCTTCTATTTTGGAAATTTGTTTGTCCCAGGTAGCACCTTAAGTTCCTCATCTGAGCAGATGGTGGGAAGGCAAGAGTGGCTACTCCATAGTTGTTTTTTTTTTTTCTCTCTTCCAGGTAACCAGGAAACTTTTCTGTTTGTTTGTTTTTTGTTTTTTGTTTTTTTGAGATGGAGTCTTGCTCTGTTGCCAGGCTGGGGTGCAGTGGCGTGATCTCAGCTCACTGCAACCTCCACCTCCCGGGTCCAAGTGATCCCCCTGCCTCAGCCTCCCAAGTACCTGGGATTACAGGCATGCACCACCACACCTGGCTAATTTTTCGTATTTTTAGTAGAGACGGGTTCCACCATGTTGGCCGGGACTGTCTTGATCTTCTGACCTAGTGATCCACCTGCCTTGACCTTCCAAAGTGCTGGGATTACAGGTATGAACCACCAGGCCTGGCCCAGGAAACTTTCCAAAAATTTAATTTGTTTTTGTTTTTTAAACAGGCAGATTAAAACTTAAACATCCCAGTGGGGCCAGCTTTGGAAATAGTAACTCTTTGTGTTCACATGCTGTGGATTTCACAGATAGTTTGGCTGGAACTCAAGATACTGGGGATGCCTTTTCTCAACTTGCTTTTAGAGCCAGATCCCAAGCAAAACCAAAAGTTCTGAATCGTTACTCTGTGGCCTCACTTTGACTGTGACCCCACATGTTATTGTCTACCTTGGTTAGTCATATTACTCACCAGACTTGACTGTATGTGGCTTCTGGTTTCTCAAAAAATGAGATGCACCATTAAAAGACAAATATTTGGCACTGCCACTGAGAATGTTTTGAAAGTCTGAGGCCAGGCGTGGTGACCCATGCCTGTAATCCCAGCACTTTGAGAGGCCAAGGCACATAGATCACTTGAGGCCAGGAGTTCAAGACCAGCCTGTCCGTCATGGTGGAACGCCGCCTCTACTAAAAATACAAAAAGTAGCCGGGCCTGGTGGCACATGCCTGTAATCCCAGCTACTCGGGAGGCTGACGCAGGAGAATCGCTTGAACCCAGGAGGCGAGGTTGCAGTGAACCGTGATCTTGCCACTGCAATCCAGCCTGGGCAACAGAGTAAGACTCTCTCTTAAAAAATAAATCTTTTTTTAAGTCTATGATATAGACTAGAACAATAATTCTAAATAAGGATAGCAGAGCAAAAGATGGAAAGAACCCTGATAATGCACTGAACCACTGAATTATATGATATCCAGGAGCCTTCCTACTTCTGGACTTTGAGAAATTACAAGTCTTTGTTATTGTTTAAGCCATTTTTAGTTTATGTTTCTTGCTCCTGAAAATAACTAATAGAAGTACGATGATAAAGAAGAAAGCAGAAATAGATAGAAAAGGCATTCATATGTGAAGCAGAGACCACTCGCCTCAGCAATGAAAGGCGTTACTGAGGCCAAGTCAGATGGCAATGGAACTTCCTCCTTCGGCTCTGAGGAGGTGTGGTGCATTCTGGGAATGAAATGCCTCCAGGTGGCTGGAATGTAGACTGTGAATATCTTGAAATGTAGGGGCAGCCCTTAAAGGATTTTGAGCAGGGAAATAACAGTGAGAATTAGAGTTCAGAAAGAGCTCTGGCTGGGCGTGATGGCTCATGCCTGTAATCCCAGCACTTTAGGAGGCCCAAGCAGGACGATTGCTTGAGCCCAAGAGTCTGAGACCAGCCTGGGCAACAAAGCGAGACCTTGTCTCTATGAATATAAAAATAAAACCTAGCAAGGTGTGGTGGAAGTGCATCTGTAGTCCTAGCTACTCAGGAGGCTGAAGCGGGAGGAGCGTGTGAGCCCAGGAGTTAAAGGCTATAGTGAGCTCTGATTGCACCATTGTACTACAGCCTGGACAACAGAGACAGACTCTGTCTCTAATTCAGAGAGAGAAAGAGAGAAAGAGAGACAGAGAGAGAGACAGAGAGACAGAGAGAGAGTTCTGTATCAGAGATGAGAATGTGAAGATAGATTGGAAGGCTAAAGTTGGGAAAGAAACTGTAGGAAGATGAGCGCAGCCCTCCAGGCAAGAGATGATAGGGCCTGGGCTAAGAAGAGGCGAGGATATATTTTAGAGAAATTCAGGAAGCAAACAGGCAGGATTTCTTGACCAATCTTGGAAGCTAAGAGAGAAGAGGATTCTGGGATGCCACTGGATTTCTGGCTTGGGAGACTGAGTAGGTGGTGATGGCTTTATAGAAATAGAAGATACATGAAAGGAGGCAGGGCTGAGAAAGGGCTCATGGGCTTCAGATTGCATGCGGGTGATTGTGAATTGAATTCTTCAACTGAGAAGAAAAGCTCAGGAAGCAGCTGGATATGTCAGTCTGGATCCAGGAGAGAGGGTGAGGGTGGGGCTTGGGGTTTCAGAGTTATCAGAAAGTGGGTGGAGTTGAAGTCACAGGGCCCGTGGGCTTCTCTCTCCCAGAAAAGAAGATGGGAAGATAATGGAAAGAACTAAGTGCTTGAGCGGAGATGATGGCCTATTTCTAACATCACTCCAAGGTGGAAGGAAGGGGACACTGTTGTGGGTTGGGAATCAGAAGACCTGGTTTCTAGCTTGGCTCCATCACTAGATATGTGATCTTGGCCAAGTCAATTAGCCATGTGAAAACTGGGGATAATAATAGCCATCTAGCACCTCACAGAGCTGCTGTGAGGATCAAATAAGCCCTGGTACCTGGAAGTCCTTCAGAAAGTGTAGACTCTTTTCAAAAAAATACAATTCCATCAAATGTGGTATTCTTACGAGGGAGGCCTCCAGCTCTGAATAGGACATGGAAGGGTTTATGTGTTCTTTAAAGGAGTATGTGTGTATGTTTTGAATTTAGTCATTTATTCTGAAGAAATAAAAGTGTGTCCCATATTTGAGTTTGAGATTGCTGAGAACAGAAAACTCTGTAGTTTCTAACATCAAATGTGACTGTTGGTGTCACCAAGGACATGTGGGTATGTGTGTGCTAAGGGGGCAAGGGAGGAAGCAGAAAATCTAGGTCAAAAGAACTAGGAAACCCAGCAGCAGTGCCTCGTAGCCACGTAAAGAACCAAGAGCACTGCACTCCATCCATCGCTCCTGAATTCATGGCGTTGGAATTCCTTTCTCCTGTCACACGGGAATGCAGTGTTTGGCCAGGGTAACAAATGTCACACAGAAAGGGGTAACAGAGGCCATTTGGAAACTGGCTTATCACCCTAAGAACCACACTTTGAGGCCAGGTGCCGTGGCTCATGCTTGTAATCCCAGCACTTTGGGAGGCTGAGGTGGGTGGATCACCTGAGGTCAGGAGTTTGAGACCAGCCTGGCCAACATGGCAAAATCTGATCTCTACCAAAAAGACAAAAATTAGCCAGGGATGGTGGTGCATGCCTATAATCTCAGCTACTTGGGAGGCTGAGCCACGAGAATTGCTTGAACCCGGGAGGTGGAGGTTGCAGTGAGCCGAGATCGCACTACTGCACTCCAGCCTGGGCAACAGAGCAAGACTGTCTCAAAAACTAAAAAAAACCCACACTTTGTACTTCGTTTTCTGACCTGAAAGCAGCTCTGTAATTTTAATTATCATGCCTCAGACCTCCTCTAGAAACTGAAAGATTATCCCACAATGCCAGCCATTTCTCTCCGCCACCTGGTGCTTGGTCTGCCTGACATTGTGTTTCTAGAGAGGTGAATTCACAGGCTTTTTACCATGTATAGAAGGTGAGGTTTAAAAAAAAAATTCTCATTTTCTGCAAAGAAAGGTATTTGAGGGGAGGGGAGATGGTTTCCTCCTGCCGTTGTGGGCCCAGGGCCCCGCACTTCCTGTTCTTCTCATCTCTCCATCTGTTCGGTCCCCCTATCTCGTGTACCCATCGTGTAAACCTGAGCGAGGCGTTCAGCCTGAACACTTGAAGTTTTACTCTTTACTGTTTAATTCTTATAATGTTCCCTAAGAGATGATTTTCTGGGTTACATGGCCTGAGCATAAGTTAGACGTGGGAAGAGAAGGGCCAAATTACAGCAGGAAGAATTCTTAAATTGGATGAAATTGTAGCTTTTAGAAGCATAGCAGAAATCTGAAGTATTGAAGAGACAAATTACGTAGAATTAACTCTTAGTGCTTTTAGGTTGCTATTTTAGCAGGAAGAAATGAGGTCACATTAGATGCATTACAGAAGGAGACAGAAATGGACTGGGTCAAGAGACATTTTTCAAAGCTGCTGGCAAATTTAATGGCAAATTCAAATGTGAGCCTGGTGCTGCATGTAGCTGCAGGTATGGTGACATGCACCTTTGTGGCATGAATAGGAAAAAAAATCTGATTCCTGAGTTTTCAAATGTTTCTGTTATAGAAGAAGCAAGATCAAGTCATATAGTGGTGTTTTCCTGTCCACCATCTTGTTTACCATGCCATGTAGATCAGCATCTAGTGAGCACCTGCTGATTGCACTTAGGTGCATGAAATACGGAGATAAATAAGCTGGGGCCTCTGCCCCAGGAAACTCATGGTCTGTTGAGGGTGAGTGGCTGCTCAGACTTTTTTTGTACCTTTCTAATGAAAACCTCTGTTTAGTCTTTAGCACAAAAGGCCAAATGAGTCAGAGAATCCCACAAGCGAGTTGCTGGAGTAGTCAGGAACTGGCTTTGAAAGTACTTGTGAGGATCCTGTGTGTGTTACCCATTGAGGGGGCAGACACTGCAATTACATGTGGGGAGCCCCAGGCATGGAAACCAACCACCATCCTGCAGACATTCCGTGGGGCTCAGTCAACAAGCCCTCTCCATTTTGCTCTTTACCTGCAATGGACAGAATTTGAAAAGAGGGAGGGGGTTGGCTTTCCGACGGAATTCTAAATGAACAGGAAGAAATCCAATTTAGCAATTCAAGAAATATGTACTAGGTATCTATGTTGGGCCATGACTTGTGTTAGATGCTGTGAAGACACAAAGATGAACCTGGCATTGTGTGCACACGTGCATGATGACATTGCTCTCAGGGAATGGAGAGGAATTGAAGTCATTCATTCACCAAGTATCAGGGAGTTCCAGGCACAGCTATTCTAGACATTGAGGCAGACACGGCCCCTGCCCTTGCACAGCTTTGGCTAGTGGAGTAGACAACACATAAATGAGCAATTAGGATCCCACCGGGCAAAGGCAGCAATGAGAGGCAGAAATAGAGGGTGCATGAGACCACAGGGTCATGGCCTGCCTATAAATAGCTGCCATGTGAGGCAAAATCATAAGTGCCTGGAAATGAGTGAAGTTTGTGTGAAATGTTGGGGAGGAGCTGAAGAGGGAGTGATTTGTTTCCCTGCAATGGTAGCGAGTAGGGAGGACCAGTGAGGTTTCCATGGTAGAGGAGGTCAAATATGTGTGTGTGTGGGAGAGGGGCACTCGGAGTATATAGGGGAGAGGCTGAGAAAGGGTGGTGTATACATTGCAGTGCAACCTGCGGGCGTTACGTCCACAAGGATGTCTGTGTGTGCACACATGTGTACATGTGCATAATGACATTGGACAGTGGTTTGGGGCCAGATGTTTTCAATCTCAATCAATTGGTAATTGGAAACCCCTGAATGCTTTTGAGCAAGGAAATGATATGATTCGATTTGTCTGGAAAGATCCCTCTGGGACTAGTATGTAGAATGATTGAAGGAGGAAAAAGATAAGAGGTAATGAGGTCAGTCAAGGAGCTGCCGCAATGATCTGGGCAGTCAGAGGCAGCGGGGATGGATGATCCCGATAATGCAGGCCACCATTTATTGGGCGTCTGCGTTGGGCCAGGGTCATCACCTCGAATCCTCTCCACAACGTGGCAAGACAGATACCACCTCCACTTGCTGAGGAAGACACTAAAGCTCAAAGAGGGCAGACGACTAGGCCCCAGGCTCCACGGCTAGTAAGCTGGGATTCAAACTTAGATCCATTTGACTCAAAGTCTATGCTCCTTTTTACTGCCTCACACTCCCTTCTGGTGAAGAAGAGACGTGCTTGAGAGATATGAGGAAAAAATTACATTCAGAGCAGAGTTTAGTGCTTAGGAGTCAGACAGAGTTCTATCCAGGTCCTGGATTGGTTTCATTCTAGCTGCGTGACCGTGGACATGTGATTTCATCCCTAGCCTCAGTTTCTCATCTGTGAAATGGAGGGGAAATGAATGCCTACCTCATACGTTTGCTCAGATGATGAAATCATGTCTGCAAACCACTTAGCTAGATCCTGGCCCTGAACAGGAGGTCAGGAGATGTTGGTTACTGGTCACCAGGATTTGGTAAGGGAGGCACTGATGATAACTGGGGCTCCTGGCTTGTGACTGACCTAGGACAATACTTAGAACATGGAAAGAAGAGTGGCTTCGGTGGAAGTGGGGGTGAGATGGGCATGGGGGTTGGAGTGATTCTGGGCATCCGAAGTTAGGGCCTGGAGTTCATATGGGGACATCCAGCAGACAATTGGAAGTCTGGGTCTGGAGTTCAAGAACAAGGTCAGAGCTAGAACATGAACCATAGACTTGAGGGTCTTTAGCACAGAGGTGATGGTTGCAGCCGGAGAAGAGGAAGAGGTGGCTCAGAGTGAGAAGAAGAATCAGAAAGCCAAAGGCAGCACCTTCAGGGAAGTATATATTTCAGGATCAAGAGAGGAAAAAGAATGCTTGGAAATGAGACCTGTAGGAGTGTTCAGGAAGGGAGGAGAAGAACCCAGAGGT
Source organism: Chlorocebus sabaeus (assembly GCF_047675955.1). Taxonomy (NCBI): domain Eukaryota; kingdom Metazoa; phylum Chordata; class Mammalia; order Primates; family Cercopithecidae; genus Chlorocebus; species Chlorocebus sabaeus. Next base: position 10,918,656 of record NC_132922.1, read on the forward strand.
GCTGCCAAATCCAGGGAGAAAGGGGCTTCCAGGAGAGGGCCAGTTAGCAGTATCAGCCCCACAGCCATTTCCACAGGGCTGTTATACTACACATTCAGGAGATCACTGGTGAACTTCAAGAGAATGTTGGGGGGAGGGTAAAAGGGAGATTCCAGAGGGTTGTGGAATGAGTGGGAAGTGAGGAAGTGAGGCACACCCAGTGTAGAAAATTCTTCCCAGTATTAGCAACAAAGGAGAGGAAAGAAATCAGGAGCTGGATTGGGAAGCAGAGTTGAGCAAAGTTTTTTTTTTTTCTTTCCTTTTCTTTTGCTGGGGAATAGAGAAAACTTAAGATACCAGCTTCTCTTTGCAATGGAAGACAAGGGTGGAAGTTGGTGCAAGGATGGTCTCCAGTGGATGACAGTCACATGGTCACAGTGCCCCATAGAGAAAGCAGGAACTTCTCACTGCACGGCAAGTCCCTCCAGGACCTTGGTAAGATCCCAAAGCAGTGACAGACAGGTTTTCCTGGGTCAGGAGGCCCAACTCATATTTTAAGTTCGTGAAAGCCTACGCTTTGCCACCATGGTACTAGATCTTGAAAGTTGAGGGCAGTTAGAAGGCTACCTAATGGGCATGTTCATATTCCAAAAGAAGCCATTCTGTGGTGTTTTGTGCTCCTCAGACGCTTTCAAAGTCACTCTCTCACATGCTGACAAGGTTCTTTGTATAACAAACTAGTTCTCGGCGGCGAGACACTAATGGCCTCAGTGTTGCTGGGCATCCGAGAAGACTCATCGGGACTGCTGCGGACCAGGAATCAGGCTATCTGAGGGTGATCTGAGGTCAGGCAGCGGGGGTCTGGCTCCACATACTCCCAAAAGCCCTTTTGAATGGCTTACACTCTTTTGCAAAACAAAAAAAAACAAAAAACAAAACAAACAAAAAACCCAAGGGCTAAGATGCAGAGTCTGAAAGTATGGTGCATGAATGAGGGAGAAGCCCAAGGCCACTTCAGCCCAGCAAGTGGCCTCTACAACTCAAGTGCAGGCTGAGGACAAGCTTTAAAAAGCCCCTGCGTGGCCAGGTGTGCATGGCCTTTGTTGAGCCATGTCCTCTGTGGCTGCCTTTCCCAAGCTGTCTCTACCCACAACCTCTCCTCCTGAGTTCCAGCTCTGCTGAGCCTGGCGCTGCTCTCTAAATTCAGCAAGGGCTTGCATATCTCTGAGCTTTAGCTAAAAGCCCAAGTCACCTTCAGTGCATTCCTGACGTTCACATTGCACGCACTCCCACAACCCTCATCTTTCCAGGTGGAATCACTTGTTCCCTCACCTGTGCTCCCTAAGAACTTAGCCAAGAACATGTGTAACAGCCCTTCGGGTGGATGTGCCCCCTCTCCAGGCTACGAACCTCCCAGGACAAGGATGGTGGCTTATGTCGACTCTGTATTTCCATCACCTGGCCTGGTTGGTGTCTGCTATAAGGGTGCACAAAGGGAATCAAGGTGAACTTCTCTTTTTAAAAGGAACCACATGCAGTTCTTAAGAGACAAAGGCAGGGACTGTCAGATTACTGAGTAACTGAAACTCCCTATTGCTCCCCTGGGGCCCCATGTCACCTACCTTCAAAACATCTCCAGTGTGAAAGCTCAGTTCATCCTCACCTGAGGCAGTGAAATCAAACTTGGCGACAGCTTCCATGCTGTAACGTGAAGCTGGAAGAGAAATAATGTGGTCATTGTGCCTCTCTGCCAGGGGGAGGGCAGCAGAGCCCATGGTGCTTCCTGGTAATCAGCAGTTCCTAGGAGAGTGGGCAGATGGATGTCTCCAGGCCGGAGAGCAAGGCTCAGGCACACAACAAGGGTTTGTGTTTGCAGGAAGAGCCGGAATCTATAGGATCTGGGTCCTGGGATCATTCTTGGAATCCCTAGATGCCAGGAGCAGGAAATGAAGGCCAGCCGCAGCCTTTCCCTTCTCCTTTCATCATCCTGGCCTGACACCACTTTTGGGGGCATCTCTGTTTGCAGCTGATAAGGAGGGAAGGCTTGCTATCATCTGTAACTTGAGGCCCGAGGGGCTGGAAAGACTATTCTGTAAACACTGTCCCAAGGCTGTCCCTTGGCAGCTATATTTAAACAGGCAGTGTTAATTAGACAGATGCCATTTCCTCTTTTACATCTGAATCATTTAAGAGAATTAGACAGCATTGGCCAGTGGGGAACTCAGCTTCCTTCTGCATGGTTTGAGAGTAGAAAGCATTTTTTGGTTTTTGAGTTGGGATACTCAATTGGTCAGATTACTTATTTTATGATTATATTATAAACCAAGTACATTTTGGAAATTTTGATGTTAACATTTTTGAATTGAGTTAAAATTGTGGCCCCCTTCTCGTAATGCGTGAGACCTGTGTAAAGATAAATGAATCAGCCTAGGTAATACATTTAGTATGAACTAGAGTTGTGCTTTAGGAGGCAGTGGGGATGTAATGGCAAGAGAGCTGGCCTCAGTCCCAGTTTTGTTGGTAGATAGCTGTACACTCTTGGGCAAGTAATTAAACCCTTGGAGTCTCCGTTTCCTCATCTATAAATTGGTGATCATAATATTCAATTAATAAAGTTGTAAGGTTAAATCAAATTATAGATGCAGGCCAGGTGTTGTGGCTCATGCCTGTAATCCCAGCACTTTGGGAGGTTGAGGCGGGCAGATCACCTGAGGTCAGGAGTTCAAGACCATCCTGGCCAACATGGTGAAATCCTGTCTCTACTAAAAATACAAAAGTTAGCTAGGTGCAGTGGCATGTGCCTGTAGTCCCAGCTACTCGGGAGGCTGAGGCAAGATAATCGCTTGAACCCAGGAGGCAGAGGTTGCAGTGAGCCAAGATTGTGCCACTGTACTACAGCCTGGGTGACGACTCTGTCTCAAAAAAAAAAAATCTATATCTACATATATATATATATATAGATAGATAGATAGATGCAAAGTATTATACAAGATAAAGCTAAATAGTATTTACGTTTTAAAATAATTTTATGGAATGCATTTTCCCCCAGCAAAGGTATCCTAACCAAAATCAGCACAAGTTTTCTTCCGTCACTCCCATCTCCTATGAACTTTTCTCATTGAAATTCGAGACCTAATCTCCATGACTATCAAATCCTGTGATTCTCTGCTAAGACAGCTTAATGTCAGGACAATCTTGAAAGCTGTTATTTTCTTTTTTTTTTTTTTTTTTTTTTTTTTTTTTTTTTTGAGGCGGAGTTTCGCTCTGTCGCCCAGGCTGGAGTGCAGTGGCCGGATCTCAGCTCACTGCAAGCTCCGCCTCCCGGGTTCACGCCATTCTCCTGCCTCAGCCTCCCGAGTAGCTGGGACTACAGGCGCCCGCCACCTCGCCCCCCTAGATTTTTGTATTTTTTAGTAGAGACGGGGTTTCACCGGGTTAGCCAGGATGGTCTTGATCTCCTGACCTCGTGATCCGCCCGTCTCGGCCTCCCAAAGTGCTGGGATTACAGGCTTGAGCCACCGCGCCCGGCCGAAAGCTGTTATTTTCTTGTTGATCAAAATTTCCCTAAGTTTCAAACCCTTTGGGGTAGAAAATAAATATCCTCTAACCTAATAGACTTTCAGTGACTGGGACCACAGTTGTCCTCTCAGTGGGAATTCCTACCCAAGTCAGCAAGATTTGGGTAAATAAGGAAGGTGGCTGCCAGTGAGAGGGTGAAACGCCAGGAGATCACAGGATTAAAGCGACTGCAATAGGGTGATAGAAAGGGGCTCATTTCTCTGATTCTCCACAACTGCTCGGTCTTTTGAAGGTAATTTACAGAGATGACTATTACCCATTCAAAGGTAGATGTTAAGCAAAAAATAGACCAGGAGCCAAAGTAAAATGTCATAGTTAACTCTCTGAGCTTTATCACCAGTCAAAACATACTTCCAAACACCACCACCGCAAATATACTTTTTGTACACTTTCTTCAAGATCCATCTATCGAAGGCAAAGTAAAATGGTTGTGACCTAGGACGACCCACTCAACAGGAAGGAGTATTCTGCCCTCCTAAGTTAATGCTAAATGCCTTTGCTGATTTGATTCACCCCATCACTTTAACATGCAAGGCTTCTTCTAATTAAGGCCTTGCCTCTAGTTTTCAGAGAGACATCGCTTCTGTGGGTCATCCTCATGGAATCAACAGTAGACAGTGGTCGCCTCGTGGGATCAAGTGTCAGGTGAATGGTCCTGAAGACCAAGATCCCATTTCTATGCAAATTCACCTTAATAAGCAGGATGGAGACAAGGGAAGGGCAAATGCTAAACGTATTAGAAAGTTACATAAATTAGAAATGAAAAAAATATCCAAGGCAAGCTCTAGATATGACCTTGATTTGGGGAAGATCTTTCCAACATTACATGTAACTCAGCTCAGGCTTGGGCGCTGGGTCCAGGCTGGCTGTAAATCACTTCAGTGAGAAGTGAGAAGGCCGAGGCAGAAGTAAAATTGCTTCTGAATAGCAGCGCTTTCCTCTGCCTTCCCCCAGGAGGTAGGCGGTATGGCAAAGCCAACGATGCAGCCATGTCACAGAGCTCCCCAGCTTATGATATTAATCCTGGCTCAAAAAACCCAATTAAACAGGCCCACTCTTTATAAAATTGCTTTGAAAAAATTTGTTTGCTCCTATTTCCATTTGTGAGATGAAATCTGCCCGGCTGCTGTTTGTTCAGGGTGGAGTGGGGTATGCTCTCCTTTTGTTTAAACCACAGGGCTTCAAACACTCCTCCCTTGAAGCACCCCTAGTAGTAGAGAATAGTAAATATGTCACTCTCAGGGGTCGGTTTTCTGTTTGGTCATAAAAATGCACAGAAATGCATATCCCATTCCTCTATATCCATTAGCATTAATTTTGAAAAGTTTAAAAATTACCATCAGGGAAAAAGAAAACTGAACGAATATAGTTTATTCAGTACTTATCCATTTGTTTTATGATCAGTACCTGCCACCACTACAGACTGCATTGGAGAAACAACAACAAAAATATGGAGCTATAAACTGGGTAGCAATAATTCAGAGACAGTTGTAGGGGGTGGAGTGCAATAGCCTGAATTCAAGAATGCAATGAAGCCTTCTTGCTGCTGTTTTCAATTCCAGCGCTTCTGACTTCTGAAAAGAGAGACCCCTCGGCCAGGCACAGTGGCTCATGCCTGTAATCCCAGCACTTTGGGAGGCCGAGGCGGGTGGATCATGAGGTCGAGAGATGGAGACCATCCTGGCCAACATGGTGAAACCCCGTCTCTACAAAAATTAGCTGGGCATGGTGGTGCGTGCCTGTAGTCCCAGCTACTTGGGAGGCTGAGGCAGGAGAATTGCTGGAACCTGGGAGGCAGAAGTTGCAGTGAGCCGAGATTGTGCCACTGCACTCCAGCCTGGCAACAGAGTGAGACTCCATCTTAAAAAAAAAAAAAGAGAGACTCCTCGTTAGAGAACCTCACAGATGGATTAAATGTGATTTCCCTGCCAGTGATGGGCTTTAGAAATGGCTGAAATCTACCTGCCTATACAGTGTGAGAAGCTGAGCCTGCAGGGGCAGCCAAACCATCTCCAGCAGCAGCCGCCAGCCCGATTGACGATGATGCCATTTGTAGGGCCTCAGTGCTAGCTCTGCTTCTCACCAGCCCTCTGCACCTCTCTCGCTTACCCCTTTAAGAGCTGTCATGCAATAGCCATTAGCAGCATGCAGTGTGGATCTGCTTCACCAGAGGGTAATGCCACACAGGACTGCCCTGAACATGATTTTTTCTGCCCTTGCCTTTCCATGTGAGCTTCTTTTACCACTAAAAAACCTAAAAAAATATTCAGGCTATATGCCAGGAATGCTTGTCTACTTCTAAAATATAGTCACCACAGAGGATGAAAACAAAAGCCATGCTACAGCTCTTTAAAATAACCTCCATTTGAAACCCAGATTATAAGTGGATTTGTTCAGAAACACATAGTTACCATCAAAATGGCACCCAGCAAGAAATTTCTTGATCAAATTCAGCTCCTCCTAAGTTGGCTACGAATAGCTAAGGTTTCCATTTTATGTATCTCTTACAAAGAGCAATTGCGTAACACCACAAAGCTATGCGAAGACTCAGGCTCAGGACCCAGTGAGAGAAGGAGACAGGTCCTAAATTGCTATCACTTCCTATTTTGCTGGGGAGAGCCCTAATCTGAATACTGGCCCCAGTTTATGTTGTAATTCAGACAAGAAAATGTCTTGAAATTTTTTAAAAAGAGAGAGACACATTGCTTTTTACAAGTAATGCTTGTCACATATTTATCAGGACATCGGCAACAAAATTATTTAATTAACTAGTTCATTAATTTAGAGACAAGGTTTTCCTCTGTTGACCAGGCTGGTGTGCCGTGGTGTGATCATAGCTCACGGCCGCTTTCAACTCTTTGGCTCACAGGATTCTCCCATCTTAGCCTCCTGAGTAGCTGGGACCACAGATGTGTGTCATCACACCCGGACTTTTTTTTTTTTTTTTTGGTAGAGATGGGGATCTCACTATGTTGCCCAGGCTGGTCTCGAACTCCTGAGTTCAAGTGATCCACCTGCCTCAGCTTCCTGGAATTCTGGGATTATAGGCATGAGCCACCATGTCTAGCCAACAAATAATTTTTATTAGCATATCTTGTATATGAAATGAAGTAAGAGAACAGTGAGACTAGTTTACACTTTAGGACTTTGGCTGCGGCTACTGAGAGGAGCTCAGGGAAAATGTAAAATTATACCAGCAGCTACTCAGTATCACATAATGCAGAGACAGAATCCACAGCCTTGCTGTTGGACAGGTAAATCCCCTCTCGGAGACAATAAAGAAGAGTGCTTCCTCTCCCAATCGAATTGACAAGGTCAGCTCAATCACTTTTCAGAAGTAGGAAACCTTATACTGCCAGGAAAAAATGATCATAGTTAAGCCTCACTGTACACAATAGGTATATTCTTGAAAAGTTATAATGAATAGAGTATTTGTAAATGGAATCATATTCGCATGTATTATGGAGGCTCACTCTATAAAGGAACCCTGTGGTGAATCGCTTTATAAGATGAAAGCAAAATTTGTTATGCAAATAACTACTTTTTAATTTATCTGTTTTAAAGTCAGGGTTTTCATGCATTGAGTCTTAAAACAGAGCACACCTGCCTATCCCCTCCAGCTCTGCATGCTGTGGGCCAAATAAACATGTGTTTCCCCTCCTCTGAACTCCTCAAGCACTAAACAAAACAAACAGACAAACAAAAAACACCTTTCCTATTGATATAGAACATTTCACCTTGGAGTATAGACGTGGAACTGTCAAACCTTTTCTGTACAGAGCCAGAGAGTAAATATTTTTGGCTTTGTGGACCATCCAGTCTCTGTAACAATGACTCGCAGGGTTTTTGTAGCCAGGAAGGTGGCCTTAGATGATGGTAAATGAATGGGCATAGCAGGGTTCCCATAAAACTTTATTTGTGGACACTGAGATTTGAATTTCGTAGCATTTTTACATGACAGGAAGTATTATTGTTTTGATATTTTTTTCAATCATGTAAAAATGTAAATTAGCTCAAGGTCAAAAACACATGACGGGCTGAATTTGGCCCACTGGCTGTAGTTTGTCAAACCTTGATATATACATTTATATCTATATCCTATCTCCCCCTAATAGTTTATAAACTTCTTTTTTTTTTTGAGATGGAGTCTCGCTCTGTCGCCCAGGCTGGAGTGCAGTGGCCGGATCTCAGCTCACTGCAAGCTCCGCCTCCCAGGTTTATGCCATTCTCCTGCCTCAGCCTCCCCAGTAGCTGGGACTACAGGCGCCCGCCACCTCGCCTGGCTAGTTTTTTGTATTTTTCAGTAGAGACGGGGTTTCACCGTGTTAGCCAGGATGGTCTCGATCTCCTGACCTCTTGATCTGTCCGTCTCGGCCTCCCAAAGTGCTGGGATTACAGGCTTGAGCCACTGCGCCCGGCCTAGTTTATAAACTTCTTGAGGGGAAGGGTTGTAGTTTAGTGGACAGAATACAGGCCTAGCAGTAGACGAACCTGGATTTGAATCCAAAATGTGCCACTTCCTGAGTGTCCTGTTTCCCCATCCGTGGGATGGGAGTCACCAGACTTACTTCATGGGGTTGTTTTGTATTAATGTGTAGACTCTGACACACAGTAGGTGTCCAACGAATGGCAGTTGTTGTTATTTTTTCTTAGATTCTCTACAATGCCTAGCCCAGGCTTAGCAGGCAGCTAGGAAAAGTTTGTTGAATGATTGAAGACATGCAAATGACCTGCCCTCAGCGTTACTCTGGTTGATTTCCTCAGGGAAGAGGCAGGAGACAGAAGGAGCCATTTAAAAGGATCAATTAACTTCCCACTCAGAGGTGCCCTGACTTCTCGGCAAACTCAGCCAGAGACGGTGCAACACACCTACACTAAGAGGCCTGATTTATTTAAAATCCAATAGAGGGCAATGGTGCACCCCAAACCATCAATTCCATCTCGTAACTTTTCTTTGCATCTTGAGTTCCAGTAACCTTTAACTAGACAGGTTCGGTGATTGTCTTCATTGTCTGTCATGAGTTTTAAGGCACATAAACTTTAACATTTCAAAGACTCAAACCTTTAAAATACAGAACTGCTTAGATGCCAAAGAATTCGCGGTCATCTTCTCCTACACATTGTCTGCTGCTTAAATTCCTTCTGAGCAGCCTGGAGAGGTGATTCCTATTCCTCTTGAGTGGACTTCCCTCGCTCCTGCTTAGAGTCTAGGTTAATGATCCTGTACTGAAACCCCTACTATATGTTTTTCTTTGCTCTGCATCTTACATCTGTGTTTGGGGCCTTTCTGCCTCAGTTTATTACCTCTTATTGGGCATTGGACATGGGAACAGGAAACTGAGAAAGGTTACAGATGGCCCTTCTTGAAAATTTGTAAGCACAGAATGGACAACTACCTTACGGCTCGCCTGTGAGCCGCTGCTTAAATATTCTTCTAGAGACCCAAACCAATGTATTCTGAAAATAACGTGGGAAAGTGAAGAAAAAAAAAAAAAGGCTGGGCCTCACCAAGAGACGAAGGACTAGCCTTTCCCCATTTTGCGCTCGCAGATGACAAAATGTTTGCTTTATTCTAAACCAGCAGACACCCTGCTAAGAGAATACCTCTTAATCAGCTGGTCATGTTGGAAATTTACCCTTCTTACTGAATGTCTACCAAGGCTTACATATTCCTTTACTGTGCCTGCTCTTGAATCACTTCTAACTCATCTTCCGGATCCTTTAAAACAGACTCTCACATTCTTTCCTGGTAGGGTCCTGCTTCTGGTTTTCTCTGGAGATGCGGCTCTGTGGCTAGGTGCAGAGGGTGGTGTGGGAGTTGGAATCACGGCAGCTACAACCAATTCATGCAGGGCCTCCTGGGCCCCCCACCAGTGCTTCACCACATAAAGTTTGCAGGTAGCCATGAACTTGGGGGTGGCCATCAGGGTCCTCTGCTTTACTTATTTACTTTGAGATGGAGTCACCCTGTCACCCAGGCTGGAGTGCGGTGGCGCTATCTCAGCTCACTGCAACCTCCACTTCTCAGGCTCAAGCAGTTCTCATGCCTCAGCTTCCTGAGTAGTTGAGGTTACAGGTATAGCCCACCATGCTCTGCTAATTTTTATATTTTTAGTAGAGACGGGGCTTCGCCATTTTGGCCAGGCTGGTCTCGAACTCCTGACCTCAGGTGATCCACCTGCCTCGGCCTCCCAAAGGATTTTCTACTTTAGATGATTTACAGCCAACAGTTCCTCTGCTTAATTGGACCTCCCAAGTCAGAGACACAGGACCATTTCTTCTCAGGTTCGAGGTCCCAGGAGAACAAACAGCCTTCTCAAGAGGACCTGGCTTGTTTAGACAGGTGATCCCTTCAAGAGATACAAACATTTCTGGCTTTATTGCATCCAAAGATAGCAAAGACACATAAAATTTACCCCCAGCAAACAATTTCTGGCTTGTTGGCTGGGATTTTAGCGTCCTCTAAAAGCCTCCATTTTAGGTGATTTTGCACATACAGGGCATTTTTGTTTTTCTCTTGTCCCCAGGTGACTCATTATTTTCCCCTCCCAGCCCCAGGAAGCATAAATCCCCTGGTATGAGCAGCAGGGGTGAACACACGGAAACAGAGGGGCCTCTGCAGCTTGTCCGAGAATTATAATTCATCAGCGGCTGAGCTGCTGAGGCGAGTCTTGGAGACCCTGAGGATGGCGTTTGAACAGAAGCCCCAGGGCGCTCCCCACTCCCATCCATTCCTGTCCTGTGCGCAGGTGTGTTCCCCAAATAACGATTCATCCTCTGGCTGCTTCACTTTTGCTGAAAGTCACCAACAGAGCTGTCTCCGATGACAGGTGACTAATGGGCAGCTGGATCCCGAGTGAGATACCGAGGCGTGGGCAGGAGAGGTGTGCTGTTCTCTCTTCCCTGGCTGGGAAGGGCCTCAGGCTCAGCCTACAGTTATCCTGTGAGGGTAGCTTTACCTGCCCTTGCGTGCTAATGCTTCTCTCTACCAGGGCCCCTCCTGTAGACCCTTGGCTGGCTTCTTGGGGTTTCCACCCAACATGGGATCCTCAGCCCTGCCAGAACCCCATGGCCTTGACTTGTGATTTCTTCCTAGTTTCCAAATGGGAACAATCTCCCCTGTCAGAAGGTTTTCAGGTTTGGGAGCCAAATAAATACGGTATTTTTCAGACGTATGGACACACTTTACACAACTGGAGAGTCCCTCTAAATCCCTTATATCCTTATTTAATCAAATTGCTGTTCTGCAGGTCCCTGTCTGTCACTGTGGATTATGGAGATTTCATTGGTCTCAAGGATGCTTTTCTCCTTTTTAATTAGCTCCCTTTTTTCCTGTTTAAGGTTTTTTGGGTTTTGGAGGGAAGGGTAGTGAGGGGAGGGAAGTAGAGAAGGAAGAAGACAAGTCAGGAAGTCAGGAGACTGTCCCCACGCAGGGCCTGTCCCCTCCCCTGCCTGTAACTTGGGTGATGTCCAAGGCAGAGCCAGCCACTTCTTCCTTCTTATGCGTATTTATTACCTGGCTCTGTTTTAATCAATGCCAGTCTGGCTTATATAATCGAACTTTTTTTTAGTGCAAGACGCATCACATGAAGTCTCATTTGTCCTCAAACTTTTTGTAAGAAAAGTATCTTTCTCTTTAAGGACAAAGTACATGTTCTGTTAAACTCAAGCACATTTGATTCTTTTTTCTCTAATTTGCCACTCTCTGCAAGGCGAGGCTTGCCTACCTCAGTGGGAGGTTTACTATAGGACTTGGGGATCAGACAAACCCGGCTTCAAACTTAGGCTCTGCTGCTTACTTCATAGCTGGAGAACCTTAGTTTATCTTCTCTGCACCTCAGTTTCTTCACCAGAAATGCAGATATTAATCCTTAGACCCCAATGTTGTAGCGAAGAGGACGTAGAATGCTTGGTTCGACTGCTCAATGACTCTTTCTTCAAAGCATTTTTGCATTCTGGTTATCTATCATCCTTTCTTGTAGAGACAAATTCAAAACTGTTTTTACAAATTGTAAGGCCACCAAGCATATATTACTTTTCAGCCTTTCAAGCACCTATTTTTCCTCACTTTCCCTGGGCAGGCGCTAGCTTCTCCCTATTGCCTGTGGAGTCCTAGCTGCAGTGTTACTAGAAAGTACGACACTAATCAAGACAATTCAGTGAGGAAAGCGAAAAGACAGCACTAACCAAGGGGAAGTGGGGAGAAATGGTGGATGGAGAAACAGAAAACTGACCAGGCTTCTACACTTTGCCATCCACACAGAGCTCAGTCGCTGTGATGCTACCTTTGAGGGGACATGTACCACCCAGACTTTGCCAATGCCTAGAAACGTGAACCAGCTAAGTTACCATGGATTGATATGGTTTATCAGGTGCCAAGAACTTTACAAATGGACACCCATTGCAACATTTATTATTGTTATTATCATCATCCTTTGCATTTTATAGGTGGGAAACGGAGGCAAGAGATTCGAGTACATGTCTGTTGGCACCTAAGGCTGTGTGTTCTCTTCACTTTGCCATGCTGCCTCTCCCGCTATGAGCAACATAATCAAATCCCTCCTACCTGCTCGGGATGACTGCTCACTAGCTTAGGCCCTCTCAACCTTCCTGGCTGGCTGTCCTTTAGCCAAAAAATTGACAAGAGCAATTTTCACATACCCAAGAAATTCAAGCCCATTACCTCTTGGTCAAAGAGGTAAAGACTGCAATCAACCTGGCAGACCTCAGACCAAGCAATCATGTGCTTTAAGGCAATTGCAGAAATGGAAACAATTTCAGCTAATAGACTTACAAACTGTCACTCTTTCCCTTTCCTTCTGCCGGTTCTCCCAACCCCCCGTCTCTCTCTCCCTCTTCCCCTCTTTCTCTCTCCTCCTGTCTGTGTCTCATTTGTCGCGGTTCTCTTACCTTTCCCTTCATCAACTTTCCCCAGAATACATTCTGCTTTTTCCAAGTTCTTTTCTTTCTCCTTGAAAAGTTAATAACTTACCATGAATCCAGTTAGAGAAAGTGTATCTCGCATACTTCCACTTTTAATTCTCTGACACGTTTCTTATTAAAATGACACCATGAAAACATCAATCCAAAACAACAAAAATAAGACAAAAAGAGCCCACCAACCTCGCTGCAAAAACTACTTCGAGCCTCACTCTGCTGCTAGACTGATGTATCACTTGACGTTTCCTAAAGCAATAACAATTGTCTACAGAAACACTGCGAATCCTGCTGGCAAAACCCAAACATAAGAGAAGCATTAAAAATGCCACCCCCCACCCCCAGATCAGAAATCATGTAATGAACCCCATCAGAAGGGTGGAGGGTAGGGTGGGGGTGGTGGGGGTAGATGAGAATGACAGTCGAGAGAGACAGACAGACAGACATTTTACAAATCTCCAGGCTTCATTTTCTTTTACTTCTCATTTTCTATTCACATCATGATTTCCCCTGGAATATATCACCAGGATTTTATGGTGCCCTCATGTTCTCTTTTTTTTTCCCTCTTCCCTTCTGTTCACTTCATGTTTGTTTTTATTGATTTGGGCTCCAAAAGCACGGCTTATTTATCATGGATTTGAAAGCCTCCATCTTCTTGCTCTGTTTTCACCAGGGCTGTGACATTGTTCACAAATGCTGCAAATCTGCTCAGCACCCCCTCTCCTTTTCCTCACTGCCTGTGCCCTGGGCTACCTTAATTCTCATCTGGGCAAAGCACGAACGTGTCAGCAGAGGATGGCATGACCACAATTACTTCAACCTTGTTGTCACTTTTACTTACGCTCCCAAGCCCGCATTTGTTGTTGGAATGCTGGTCATTTTTTTAGCTCACTGATCTCAAAGCTTGCAAAAGGGATCATTTATCCATAAAAAAGCTCCCCTTGCTTCATTTGATAAGTCTATCCCAGAAAAGTGGGAGGGCCTGACCTTTTTACAAGTAAAGGTATTAAAAAAAATGCCAGTCAAAGGGATAATATGGCAAATTCCTTTCATCAAATGAATTATAATATTCTTATTTTTGGGAAATTTAGTTCTTTCTAATTTGAGTTTGGTCAGCTAAGGAACACCTCTTGTATTTGTCTTGTTTAAAATAGTTCTCTTTCTTTTAACTTGCCAGTTTTGATTAAATAGTGCCCCTATCCTAGATTCCCAAAGTTGGAAGTGGTCCAGAAAGTCAGTCTCTCCCTAATTTATTGAGATGATAGAGAATGGGCATCGGGGAGGCCTGGGATTGGAAAGAGTGACCTGACAGCTTGGTGAATTATTTATGTTGAACCAAAAGTTCTTTCAGCCTGAATTCTGTGCTAAGGACCACAACAAGAAAGAAAAAGAAAGAACGAAAGAAGGAACGAACGAATAAAAGAAAGAGAAAATGAGAATCACAAATCCCAAATTCTCGTTTCTAAGCTTAAATAACCCTAGGGTCCTTGACCACCCTCCATGTGACAGGGTTCCAACTCCTTGATCTCCTGGTCATCTTCCTCAGGTCTCCTCTCAGTTATTCATTGCTTTCCTCAAAATACAAAATACATTATCTAGACTTGAACCCAGTATTCAAGATATGGTCTGAGCTGGGCTGAATAGAATACGATGATTTAATCACTTCATTTGTACATGAGGATTTTGTAATTGTGTTACATTGTTGGCTGGTTTTTTGTTTTGTTTTGTTTTTTTGAGATAGGTCTTGTTCTGTTGCCCAGGCTGGAGTGCAGTGGTGTGATCACGGATCACTGTAGCCTTGACCTCCGGGGCTTTAGGCATCCTCCTGCCTTAGCTTCCTGAGTAGCTGGGGCTACAATTGTGTGCCCCCACACCCAGCTGCTGTTTGGGAATTAAGCAACAACAACTACAACAAAAGCCCGGGTGTTTCCCAACATGAAGATAGTCAAGCTGTACCTCTCCACCTCTGCAACGGGTTTCTTGGAACCCAAACACACGGCTTCACATTTAACCTTTCTGACTTTCATCTTGTTTTTGTTCTCCCTCTTTGGCCAATTTCTCAGCCTATCACAGTTCATTTGGGCATGGATTTGTACTTCTAACCCTCTGGTTATATCTTTCAACTCTTCTTTCATAAGTGAACTTCATGCCTTTTTGGGTTTTGTTTTATAATAAATGGAACATGGACTTTTGAGTTAGGTAGGGCTGGGTTCAAATCTTGGCTCCTTCATTCATGCAAGTTGGTTATCTTTGAACTCAGTTTCTTTACCTAAAGACCTCCTCCAGGTTGTCATTGACCCTTTAATCAACACTCTGAGTATCAACTTCAAACCTATCCAATTAAGTAGTTATCCTTTGGCCTATCTGTCCTCATTCTCATCTCTAGGGTGTCATGCAAAGCCTGGCTGAAATCAAACTGTGCTGTGCCTGTGGCTCTTTTCTCATATGTCACTCTAATAACCCCACAGGAAAAAGAAAGAAACCGTAACAGGGTCAACTCTTCCTTCAGGGCCATATTTGGGGAGATGCCAAGTGGAAGAAACTCGTCTTTTCACTCATTGTTCTTCGGCATTTGCTTTTCCGCTTTCCTCGACCTCTTTTGCAAGCCAAAGACTTTCCTTTGGTGAGGCAGCTGTCACCTTAGCTACTGTGTTCCTGTTCCTCCTCCACCCTATTCTCCTTGCTTGACGGAGCAAAGGCCTCTGTGTGTTGAAGCTTTTGACACACAACTTTCTTTCTTTCTTTCTTTTTTTTTTTTTCTGAGACAGGGTCTCGCTCTGTTGCTCAGGCTGGAGTGTGGTGGCGCAATCTTGGCTCACTGAAACTTTCGCCTCCCAGGCTCAAGAGATTCTCCTGTCTCAGCCTCCTGAGGAGCTGGGATTACAGGCGCCCGCCACCACGTCTGGCTAATTTTTGTATTTTTACTAGAGACGGAGTTTCACCATGTTGGCCAGGCTGGTCTTGAATTCCTGGCCTCTAATGATCCACCTGCCTTGGCCTCCCAAGGTGCTAGAATTACAGATGTGAGCCACCATTCCCAGCCTTGACACACAACTTTTGGAGGGTCATTTTTTTCCATTTAGAATTTGTTAATGTCATGTTTGTCACATGACCTCCCAGATCCACTCAAGTCTCTCTTGTCATTTCAGGCCTTCAGCAATCTTTCCCCATTCTGTCTGTCAAAATTAACTTTAGAAAATCACCTGCACCATGCAAACATGCTTTAGTAAATAGCTTCCCTTGGCTCTGTAAGCCCCCCAATGACATCCTTGTCTCTACACTGATCTTCCTTCTCCCATCAAACTCACATTGCTATGTATGGTCGTGCAGGTTGCTCACAGCACAAAGGCCTCAGGCTGAGGTTGCAGTAGGGGCTGAAATGCGCATCTGGTGCCCTTCTCATCATGCTGTGAGTCCTGGTATGGGGCTACATCTGTCTAGAAGTACCTTGTTTTTCTTACTTAAACAAAGGCACCGGGTCTAATTTCAACTGCTCCTTTAAAGCTTTACTCAGGGCCTGCCCGCCTCACATCCCATGGTCTCACTTACTCTTATTCTTCTGGGGGACTTAACGTATCTACCCCTTGCTCAGTGCTGCCGCCATCTGGGTAAGGTGGGCAAGCACATGAGCCTTGGAGTCAGACTGCAAGCGTTCACACCCTTCTCTACTACTAGCTTTCTAGGTAACCCTTAGCAAATTAACATCTCTGAGCCTCAGTTTCCTCATTTTAAAAACAGGGATGATAATAGTGCCTGCCTCATAATGTTCTTGGGAAGAATACGTGGAATATTCATCTAATTCACTTAGCATGGTGCCTGGCACATAGTAGGTACTCAATAGTTGTTAACTACTGTTACCTTTTTTCGTTTTTGAGACAGGGTATCATTCTGTGACCCAGGCTGGAGTGCAGTGATGCAATCATGGCTCACTGCAGCCTCCAACTCACAGGTTCAAGTGATTCCTCTGCCTCAGCCTCCCAAATAGCTGGGACTACAGGTGCATGCCACCACATCCAGCCTTTTTTTTTTTTTTTGGAGAGACAGTGGTCTCCCTATGTTGCTCAGGCTGGTCTTGAACTCCTGGCCTCAAGTGATCCTCCTGCCTCAGCCTCCCAAAGTGCTGGGATTACAGGCATGAGCCACTGTGCCCGGCCAGCTATTGTCACTTTTATGCATAGTCCTTAATAGTTAACAACTACTAAGACGTGTTGCGGCTCACAAGAAGTATGAATAGGAAAATGTATACCTCACCAAGTAGGGTTGTCAGATAAAATACAGAATGCCCAGCTAAAGTTAACTTTCAGATAAGCAACCAATAGTTGTTTTAGTATATGTATGTGCCAAATCTTTACTTTCTCCACAGAAATCTCAAAGTGATGGACTGAAGCATTGTTCAGAGGAATAGCAAAGACTCATTTGATCTTTTCACCCTTTCATCTCGAATTTCCCTGCTGCCCCTCACCTCATGCAATGCCTGTCCCACAAGATTTCTTACAGGAAAACCGGGGAGTGGGCTAGCCTTTGGGATAAGCAGTATGAAGGTCCTACAATGAAGCCTTTAGATGTTATAGTGAAGGCTGTGGTTTGGAACAGAAGTATGTAATCTCACTCATGTGCCTTGTGAACCACAAAATGTCATACCTTCTGTTTTGTCTACCTTTCTTGTGTTATTTGCTGCTTTTAATATTGTGTGGGTCAAAAGGCATGCTTTTACCATTATATATTATAGAATACTGTGTGTTTTGATAAATAGGTTTTATATAGTGGAATTTCTGTTCTTGTAAGGGAATTTTTCTTGAAGTCCGTATTTGTGGTAAAGCAGAAATCTTCTAAACTCTCTTACATATTCAGACATTTCTCTTGTGATTACTCTGGCATTTTACATTTTTACTCTCAAATTCACCATCTACTTTCTCATGCCTATAACTTGTCAGATTTTTCCATGCTTGGCATCTGCACCACAGCAAAAAAATTCCTGGGCACCAGCCCCAGTAAATTATTACTAGTCCCATCATGTAGTCACCAGGTTGACATTTACTTGTACCACCCATGTATCTAGTCCTGATGACAGTCCCTTGAATTGGCTTATAATACCCTATCCTTTCTTTATATGATTGGCACCATCCTAGAACCTTGTCTCTTCCTGGAACTATTTCAGAGGAAGTTATAAAACCACCAACAGTACCAAATGTGGTTCTGTTGTTTGAGTGATCTTCTCTCTTTAATAGCCTTTCATTTCAAGTCCTCCATTACTGACTCTTTGCACAGATTCTTCTCTCCCCTTCCTCTCTCTGTACTTCCGGGAATTGGTGATTTCTCCCCAGGTTTGTGTTCAGATTTTCTGCTGCTTAACTTCGCAATGCCGTCTTGCCCACCTTCTCTCTCTCAGGAGTATCCATATGCTTTGGGTATTCGTTCAACAAACATTCCCTGTGTCCCACTCTGTGTCAAGCCCTGTGTAGAGCATGAAGATCCAGTGTGGACTAGACAGCCCATCTTAAGACCTCAGACAGTTCAGTCTTGTAGGAAAGACAAACAAGCCAGCCAAACCAGTGAGATCAGTGTGATAAATGAACCAAACCTCAAGTGGTTCAGGAACCCAAAGGGCAGGTTCTTAATCTAGCCTAGGATGCAGACAGGTGCAGGAGGGATTAGTGGAAGCTTCCCAAATGAGATGACAGTTGAACTGAGTCTTGCAGACAAGTAGCTAGGCAGAGTAGAGAGCTCATATGTGACACACAGAGAGAATGGTGTGTTCAAGAAGTTGGGGACCCAACTGGTTCAATCATGGACGGGCAGGAGATGCAATCAGTGATTGGACTGGGGGCAGATCATGGAGGACATTGAAAGCATGCCAAGGACTTTGGATTTCATACCAAGGATGATGGGAAGTCACTGGAAATTTGATAACATTTGCATTCAGGAATATTTAATCAGATGGCAGTATGAAGGACTGGAGGGCAGGGTGAACTGAACATGGAGAAAGCATTGCAGTAGTCTTGGCTAGTAATGATGCTCTCTCTTTTGACACTGGGTCTTTCCATATGTTTTTATCTCCATAGTAAGTGCTTTACACATTATCCCATTTAAAGCATGCAAGAATCTCAAAATAAGAACTGCTATTGTATCCAGCTGACAGATGAGGAAAGTGAAGCTCAAAGGGGTTAAATAATCACCCAAGTTCATATGTATCAAAAAATGGTGGAGCCAGGATTCAAACTCAGTCTGTGCACTTAACCACTATTTTCCCTTATCTTAACTCAAGGGAATCACTGTGAATCATGACCAGTTGGAAGGGGGCTAAAAGACAAAAAAGAGTCTAGAATGGTGTTATCCAATAGAAATAGAAGCAAGTCACAAATGCCAGCTAATATGCCATTTTAAATATTTTGGTGGCACATTAAAAAGTAAAAGAAAATTATTTTTAATAACTTATTTACTCCAATATGTCCAAAATATTATCATTTCAATTTGAAATCAATATAAAATATAATTGAGATACTTTGCATTATTTTTTCCAAACTAAGTCTTTGAAATCTGGTGTGTATTTTACATTTACAGCACATTTCAATTTGGACAAGCCACATTGAAGTACTTTGGACAGCATAGGTCTAGAATGACTCTTGGGTTCCTGCTGGGGGCATTAGGGTAGATGTTGGTAGCATTTTCTGAGGTAAGGGAATACAGAAAGAGAAGATAATTAGAGGGGTGTTTGAAATGCTTGTGAATGATCTAGGTAGAGACTCCCAGTCAAGGGTTGGCTATGCAGGTGTAGAACTCAATAAAAAAGTCTGGGTAGAGCTGTAAATTTGGGTGCTATTCCAATATAGATGATTGTGAAAACCCTGAGTAAGAAGAAATTCACCTAGAGAGATTATGTAGCAGGACTGAGCCTTTGGAGACAGCAGGCAGGGATGGGACACCTTGGTCAGGTGGAGGAGTTTATTTGTTCAGCAGGAGATGCATCTCCCCTTTGAATGGGAAAGGAGGAGGACAAGGATGCAGAAGGTAAGTTTGTATAGGTAAGGAGAGTGAGGAGAGGCAGGAAGTAGGTGGCTTTCTAATATAATGTTGGCAGGGGTTCTCAGCTCATTCTATTTTCTTTCTTCTCTGCCACACAAAAGGGGACGCTAGCTTTTAGCCATGACTATTCACAAAATCTACACAAAGAGGCAAACAAAATGTAAATATTTGTCCAGCTAGGGACGAAAGCCAAGATGAACACTCCTTTTTCATGTCACTATAATCATTTCCTCCTCTCTCTCTCTCTCTCTGTCTTTCTCTCTTTCCCTCTGTCTCTCAGGAAATTGCAAAAACAGTACAGAGAGGTCCCCTGTACTCTTCACCCCATTTCCCCCAATGGGGACATCTGACATCACCATAGTACGGTATCAAAGCCAGGAAACTGATATTGCTACACCACCATTAAATGGACTTCCATCTTCTCTTTTATAACTTCCTAGCAGGAAGTATCCTTAGTAAAAAGCATAAAAATGTGTGAGATGTAATGTTCAACCAGGCCAAGAGCTTTACGTGTGTTCAGGAGGTTTTATCTCTGTAACTAAATGACATGCATCAAATACCACACCAAATGTCACCTAAATGCTCAGGTAAAAATTACCTTCTTATGACCGTATATAATTTGCACCAATGTTATGTGGTTAGACCCGGCTCTTCACTGCTTGTTTGGCTTTATCTCATTATGGAGCAGAGCAAAGAAGAGCGAAGATGAACAGATAGCTCTGTTGTTCCCATCAGCATCTATAATGAGGAATCTGTGACTCAAAATAGAGCAGCAACGTGCCGAAGCCTGCATTACTGTACAAACCAGGTCTTGCTAACATTAGAACTCAAGCTCGGTTTATGACATAGCACTATATCTTGGTAAATGGCTACTTCATACCCCTGTCTACACAGTAGAAAAACCAATGGATTAGGAGGGAGTTAGTATTCAGATGGGTGACTCTATTCAACTTTCAAGTGGGGAGGAACCCATAGCACCCAACACAGTAGGCTCCTCCAGAAATGCCAGGGATTTAATCAGTTCAGCTTACTAAACAGACTCAAAGAAGTTGGGCACATTCCTTAAAAGCAGAATCAAGCAAAGAAAGCACTGAGAAATCTCTGTGCTTCAAGGAAACAAAAGCCAACGAGAGAATATTAAGCCAACTTGAAGGGAACAGTGGCTATCCATCTGCCTCTGCCAAGGTTCAACCAAGGTGAATAATCCATTTATTAGCAAAGAATGAGTGAAGTCCCAGTATTTTCACGTAAGTGGTAATTTGTTAATGGGTAAACACAGAACAAATTTCTTTCTCCCTTGGAGATAAATGAGCTCTGGTTCTCAAAAAACAATATTTCTGGCGAGAGATAGAAGACAAAAAAAAAAAAAAGTGTTTCATCCATTAAGATTTGGAAAGCAAAGGAAACAAGTGTATTTCTGGAATCTGGGTGAAAGGAGTTCGGCCTTGACAATTTCTGAGCAGCCGAAGGAGGAAAATGGTAGCAGGAAGAGGCAGGAACACGGGTGGTCAGATGCCTTTCCGGAGAGTGATCTCTCTAATGACATTTCTCCTGTCTGGGCTCCTTATGTATTTGTGGACCTGCACCTTCCTACTTACATGTCCACGTGTGGTATCTGTAGTACCAGTAAGAAAATAGTTTTTGTCTAATCCAGGAAGGCAGGCCTGAGAGCGATTTGTAGTGGTAAAGACAAACTATCGGATGAAGGAGACAGAAGGACAGGGTCCCCTTACCCTGTTGTAGCCATTGGGAAGGGGCCTCAACCCTCAAGTGGTGAGACAGGGCAGCACACAGGGGATGGAGGAAAATAGCCAAAATCAACTTGGCCCTGGAAATGGCCATTATCAAGTAGTCAGGGGTGAGAGGGAAAAACAAAAGTCATGCCTTGGATCGATTGGGCCTGGACGGACCAGGGTTGAAATCCAGCCGTGAGATCAGTTTTGTCATTGACCTCTCCCATGATGATGCGATTCAGCCATTCGTATCCAATCCTGACCGTTTGTTTGGGGAAGAAAAGATGCAGCCTGCATTTTGAAACCTGGGCAGATGCTTAAAAAGACCCTGCTCTCCGTTCAGACAACAGGAACGCCACCAGATGTGACTTAAACATGCCTCCCTTTCAGCGGTTGAAATGTGAGCAATTCCTCCCATCGCTAGCCCACTGCAAGGGACTGTTCTTTTCAGGGTCTTTCAATCCCAGGGCTGATTCATATCAGAGGGAGTCCCACCAAAGCTCCACAAATCAACAATGAAATAAACCCAATGCCAGACCAACTTGTACATGCCGGTGGGCCGAGAGGGTGGGGGGTCCAGTCGGGGCACTGTACCTCACCATCACTTTCCATTACAGAGAAGGTAAGTGGGGACAGCATGGCCGGCAGGGGCAGAATTAAATGTGATCAACGTGACATCTGCTTTTTCTTCTCTTTTCAGATTTCACAGAAGTGAGCATGAAAAAAAAGAGAAGAAGAGGGGAGGAAAACTAAGGAAAGACAAGTTCCTCTCTGGGAGAAGCAATTCTAGTCCTGAATCCTCAACTGTCTCAATTGTGCATTCCACCTCAGAAAGCCAGTGACCGCATCAGCTGAGCACGGGGTGACAAACTGGGCTGGATTCAGGCTGGAGCCAGGCAGTGGGTGGCGGCTTCTGCCTCAATCTTTCTGCAGTCTCCCTTCCCCATTCCAATCACGATAAATATATTTATACTCACTTGATTATGTCAGCCAGACAATACTCCCCTAATTGGCAGTGATCAGGATTCCAGAATTGTTTGGGCGAACCTGCTGTCTCTCTATCAGGCAAAGCGATAAGGGGCCGCTAATGCAGTCCCCATTAACAATTTCCAGTGGAAAAAAAACAATCCCCCGACTCGTGCATGGCAATGAATTTTCCAAACAGCTCCTGAGAGGCAGCGATTGAGGAACTCAGACTTAACATGAACCGGTCCAGCACAGAAAGGTTTTATGACTCTTTCCCACCCCCGGCTTGAGCATGTAGAAAAAACCATAGCCACTTCCTTATGTTCAAGGTTCCTTTGTTCTTTTGCTTTTTTGCCCTTTTCCTTTTTTTTTTTTCTTTTGTTGGGCTTACGGAGCTAACTGTCATTTTTGGTTCTTGGTTCTTTGTAAATTTCGGGACATCTGGCACACAGTTTATTTCATTTGCTAGCTCTGGTATTTGTAGATACGCACACTCTGTGCTGTGTGTGCATGTTAACACTTCACATGCATAATTTATGCATGCATAATTTGGAGCTTGAGAGGATAGGCTTATTTTGATGTTTAAGTGTAACTACACAGCGCCAATTCGATTATAAGTAATTACTCAATAAATATTTATCAAATGAATGAATATACCAAGAAGACAAATATGCAACTGTCATTCATTTATTTATCAGACATTTCAATACCTAGTGTGTACCAGGCACCGTGCTAGACGCTGAGTATTCAATGATGCGTACCCACACTTTCTTTCCTCAGGGAGCTCACAGTTGAAGGGTAGGAGGCAGACACATAAATAGACAATTGTAAGACATCATGGAGACACAGTGACTGAGCCCTATGCAGGGTAGCATGGAGCTCCAAGGAGGAAGCTTGGTCCACCTAAGGGAGGGGCTGAGGCCATGGAGAGTCTCCTGGAGGTGACGAGGCCTAAGACGGGAGGTAAAGGCTTCAGAAAATGAGGACAACACAACCAATGGCAGGATGCAAGAAATAATAGGGTGTTGTAGGGGAAGCAGCAAGGCAGGGAATTGGCAGAGATGAAGTCAGGGTCTCAGGGAGGTACCAGATCTGGGGGCTTGGTGTAGAGTAAGGGAGAGCAGCTTCAACTATCTCAATTAGGGCAAGAAAACATAAACAACTCCTTCATTCGTCCAAAATGCTTCTGGATTGCACCAGAATTGGTACATGCACACCTCAAAGCAGAATTTGAACTGGCCTCAGAAGCACTGCTGGAGCACAGGAAGATCTGAGGCCACATGCTGAATCTGTCATTGGGGAGATGAGCAAGATTTAGCTTCTTTCTAAGTTGAAGAGGAGGACTTGGAGGGCTCCAAGATTCCTCCCAGCTTTTACATCTATGCCACATGGATTCTTTGAGGTTTGTGTACAGGCCACACTTGGGCCTATTCCAAGTCCAAACTGGGGTGCTAAAGGAATGAAGCTGGTTACAAGCAGCACACAGGATCACAATATCACTGTCTTACATTGCAGAGACAGATAGGCACATTGAGGCACAATTTCATATGAATCCTGAGAAGTATTCACAGGAATGTAATGTATGATGGAGACATCCCATTGTCCCCAGCCTGGGTTAGGGTCTCATGATCTCAAGTCTGAAACACATCCAATTAATTTGGAGCACCAATCCCTGATAGATTTAGTTTCTCAAAAGCACTGTTCAGCTCACATCATTTCTACTCAAAACCTCTTAATAATTCCACCTTGCTTGTAGAGTCAAGTCCGAAGTCCTTAGAGTGGCATAGCATTCAAAGTCATCCCAGTCTATCCCCACCCTGCCTGCTGTAACCCCCACCTGAGCTTTGGTTCACAAATGTTCCCAACACTCTGCCTTTACTCACTCCAGCTCCTGACCTCAGGTCCAGCTCAAACTCAAGTCCATCTCCTTTAGGATTACTGTCTTGTTACTCTTGCCCTCTTCCAAACCAGTGGAGAGCTTACTAACTATGTAGTTCATTGGTGACTATTAACTTCACTTTGTGGTTTGAGTTTTACTTCAGCTACCTTGTAAGCCCCAGAGGATGGGAACCGAGCCCCACTCCTCTTTGCAGTTTATAGACTTAGCACATTGTTCTACTCACAGTAAATATTTGCCGATGAAAGGGTATCCTACATTGTCACTTTTTTTTTTTTTTTTTTTTTTTTTTTGAGACGGAGTCTCGTTCTGTTGCCCAGGCTAGAGTGTAGTGGTGTAATCTTGGCTCACTGCAACCTCCACTTCCTGGGTTCAAGTGATTCTCCTGCCTCAGCCTTCCGAGTAGCTAGGATTGCAGGTGCCCAACACTACACCCAATTTTTTGTATTTTTAGTAGAGATGGGGTTTCACCATGTTGGCCAGGGTGGTCTCGAACTCCTGACCTCAGTTGATCCTCCCACTTCAGCCTCCCAAAGTGCTGGGATTACAGGCGTGAGCCACTGCGCCCAACCATACATTTGTCACTTCTGTGAGGCTACTGCATAAAACCCATGCAAAGTACGATGTTGGTGATTACTGTCACAGTGCTACTGCCCAAAGTTGTTCTTCCCTCTTCTAGGAAAAAAAGCGAATCTTGGAGAGAAAGGTTTGGTGTGACTACTTGGGAGTAATGAGAATGTGAAACATTTCTCCCGCGATTTATAAACAGTATTTTACATGCATTTCTTGGGAGCTTAAAGTTCATCCAGGAATGAGTATTTCGTAGATCTAAGGAGCATATGTGCAATCCACCAGGAGGAATAATCACTGCGCTAAATTTAAAGGAAGAGTGATTGAACACTCCAGCCTGAAAGTAGAGATGGTTTAACATCACATGGCTGGAGAAGAACAGGAGTGACTTGCTTAATTTCTGGCCCGCTACGTTCAGTTTTTATGGTACATGTGCCAGCGAGCAGCACGGGGGATTTTTCATAAAAGAGGAACTGGCATTAAATCAATAAGGAAAATCACCATTTCCCTACTGATCAAATGGCATTTAAGGAAGCTGAGTCCTGCCAATATGTACAACCGTGCAGAATTTGTAACCGGGCAGTGAAAACCACCATCTAAGCTGGCAGTTGTGATTTTCCCAGAAGCAGGGCTGCAGGGAGAAAAATAGCTTAAACTTCAGTTCCATTTTTGCAAATTGGATCTTTTTGTAAAAACTGTTTTAAGTCCAGGTTTGTTTGTTGTTTTCCTTTTCTTTCCTCATTAGTAAAGGAAATGACTGTTTCTTTTTACCCACATGGAAATTCAATCATTTACTCGGTAAGTATTTAGCACCTATTGGGAGTCAAACTTAGTTTTAGGGGCTGGGAATGGAGATGAGGACAAAAGAGACAAAATCCCTGGCTTCACAAAGCTTACCTTCTAGTGGGGAGGCAGGGGAGACAATTAATAATCTTGAACCGTAGATATATACTATGTTAGGCATAGATAACGGAAATAACACTAGCATCTCATATTTGAAAACACAATTGCCAGAATATGAAAAATGAAAACTCCTGCATGAATACTATCTTAGCTCATGTATGTCCCATACACTAAGAAGTATTTTAAAAAGAATAGCTAGTAAGAAATACACATACTGCTCTTTGCACATGAAGTTGGCCTTCTCTACTGACCTTCAGCAGAACGGGTGTCTCTGAGGTGCATTTCTGAGAGGTGGATTTGTGCCAGCCTATATGAGTTTCATTCTGGCACTATCTGGCACCATTGCCCTCACAGTTATCCATGCCAGACATCTGGAAATTCTTCTGGACTCCTCCGTGTCTTTTCCTCCCCTTTCTCAAATCTGGCATCTTCCACTAATGGGTCTCTAAACACTATCTTTTAAATATACCTGAATTTTTTTTTTTTTTAAATGGAATCTCACTCTGTTGCCTAGGCTGGAGTGCAGTGGTGCAATCTTGGCTCACTGCAACCTCTGCTTCCTGGGGTTCAGGCAATTCTCCTGCCTCAGCCTCCCGAGTAGCTGGGACTACAGGTGCACACCGCCATGCCCGGCTAATTTTTTGTATTTTAGTAGAGACGGGGTTACACCGTGTTGCCCAGCTGGTTGCGAACTCCTGAGCTCAGGTAATCCACCTGCCTCGGCCTCCCAAAGTGCGGGGATTACAGGCATGAGCCACTGCACCTGGCCTAAATATACCTGAATTTGATTTCCATCTTTCCATCAGCCCTCCTTTGTGTGGGTTTTATAGTCTTTCCTCACAACCCCGGCATCCTACTTCTCCTTCCTGACTCTAAGCTCAAATACCTCCACTCTCCCATCTTCATTGCTTCCAGAGTGATTTGTGCAAAACAGATCAGACTGTGCCATGTCTCTTCTTGCACCCTTCTCTGGTTCTGCATGCCCGCACGATAAAGCTCAGGTTTCCTAGCCTGGCCTTGGCTGACCTGGGTAGCTTTATGACTCTGCTCCCTTCCTTGACCCTGGGCCTCAGTCACGGCAGGCCCATGTAAGGTTACCTAAATTTACAACGCGCAAATCATCCCTAGGTGCTTTTTCTTTGACTATACTCCTTTTGGTACTCCTCAATTCTTGCCATCCTTTAATACGGTGCAAATGTCACCTTCTCTGTAAAGCTGTTCCCTGAGCTTAATCCTCCCTCCCTTCTGCCCCAAGGGTACCCTGGCCTCACCTGCTCATTTCAAGTATGGCACCCAATGGAAAGGCATTTGTAATGATTTGTTTGCTTCTGTGTCTTCTCTCCCAAGCCGCAAGCTCTTTCAACTGAGAAATATCTTCTTTGTGATCTTACAGCACAGCCCAGCCTCTGGCATACAGCAGTCACTTAGTAAATGTTGAATGAATGAATGACCTATGGTCTCTTCTGGTTTGGCTTGTCCTAAACTATGCATCTGAGAATTAGATGGTTTTGGCAATATGATGGAGAGAAACCAACTGACAATATGATGGAACTCAACTTTGCTCTTAGGAATAATGAGTTTTGGGGAGGCTTAGGCTGGATTATTGCTTGAGCACCGGAGTTTAAGCCTGCAATGAGTTATAATTGTGCCACTGCACTCTAGCCTGGACAAAAGAGTGAGACTCTGTCTTGCAAAAATAACTAACTAAATAATAAAAATAGACACAATGGGTTTTAAACATTTGAGCTAATGAACCAAAGATGGTAAGGAATTTCAGTAACAAATTTTCCTAGACAATATATCTGTGTGTACTACATCTGGAGATGGTTCAAATAAATGATTAAAACATGTAAAGCAGAACCATTAAGTAATCTAGATCATTTACTGCAAAAGAGAAACTTGAAGAGACTTAATAATGGTTTTTAATAAAAGATTATACTCCAAGGATGGCTAAACATCCTCCTTCTCCACAAACACAAAAGAAGAAGAAATGAGATGAAAGCGCTTCAAAGATTAAAGTCAAAAACAAAAAGGAATTGAATGGTTTCCTGCCAGGCAGTGTGAAGCCATCTCAAGTCACTATTACAGATAACTCACATTCAGAATCAGGCACAGCTCTAAATGTTTGCTACGTATTATGTCATCTAATCGATCCAATTTTCATAATGAACCCATGCAAGTTTGTTTTAATTTTATTATTCCCATTTTACAGGTGAGGAAATAGAGGCTCAAGGTTGTTAAGTAGCTTACCCAGGTCACACAGCTGAGAAACCATAGAGCTGAAATTCAAAGCCAGGCTGGCTGGCTTGTGAGGTTTTGGTCCTACTTCTAAGCTTTCTGCTTTGCTAGAGGCTGACACAGATGTCAGACCTCTGTCTGGGGATGAAGGCCTAAAGCTAAGCTCAAGAAAGCTCGAGAAGTTCAAGTGGCTAGCTTAAATTTAAACGAGAAAATCCTTGAATACACAAATGATTCTTCATTGCCAGGGCAACCAGCTCTCTTGGGGTCATTACATCATTGTGTGTGTGTGTGTGTGTGCGCGCGTGTGTGCGTGCGCGCGTGTGTAGAAAAGTTAAATACCCATTTTTTGTATTCTTTATTCTGGTGAGTTGGCCTACCAGGTCTTGTCCTGCTAATGAGACAGTAAGTCGTTTTGATTTTTTTTTTGGCTGTCAGGGCATGCACGGTTTCAGCATCCACATGTATGTGTGTATTTATAAGACCTGACATGAATCGAGCCATATTTAGATATTATGACTTTACCTCCAGAGGGACAGAACTTACTCTAGGGGTTGAAGAGTCAGCATCTCCTTCCCTGTTATTTTTTCCAAGGCAAGCTTGTTTAGCCTGACTCCGGGGCACACGCAGTGGGGTCACAGTCAGCACAGAACGGGGGCAGCATGTTCTGCAATTCAAATGCAACTCAAATGCCTGCACCAAAGAAAGTCAACACTCATCTGATGAGTAGCAGAGAGGGGGCTCCAACACTGAGCTGTGCCCCGGCTGCAGGAGGCCTGGAGGCTGGTTCAGGAGAACTAGGCAGCCCAGCAGGAGCCCCGTGAGAAGGGTGGGAATGAGTCACCAGACTTTTCAGGTTGACTGAGGTGACATCTGTTGATTTTCTTTGAATTTAGATGTGTTATCAGTTCACACATTGGGCATAACGGGAAGATGAGTGAACATTTTCTTGATAGTGCCTGACCTTTAGCAGGGTTGTGATAAGATGTGGGGTAAGATATGACTCTGCAAGAATATGCTGGACAGTGAGTGTCCCCTAGTGTGTACCAAAGGAGCGGTGGCAGATGGACCCTCTTGAGAGAAAACAGTGTGACAGGCCCACTCTCTGTTCTCTGACAGACACAGTTGGCCTGGGTGGACATTTACTATCTTAGGGCATGGGGAGGAACTGCTAATTTGTCACACACTGTGTTCATGGTCTGGGAAAAGCCCTTGCTTTTTTGACATTGGGTCCTCCACTATAACCAGACAGATTTTGAAAGCTGTGGTTAAGAGTTTGGGTTTTAGGAGTTCATATAATCTCTCTGGCCTCAGTTTCCTCATGCTTAAGATGGAAACAACAATGGTACTTACCCCCTTAGATAGGAATAAATAGACTAATACATGTCAGGTACTTAAAACAATGTATATCCAGCATTAAACTTGTATTTACATGAATGCATGCATCCTTATTTATACAACTTCATATCTATGGGAGGACTTATTCCAATGCTTGCTCAAAATAGATGCTTGGTAAATATTTGTTAAATACTGAAGGAGATAGAAGAATGGATTTGGTGGGGTACCTGTATGGCTATCTGTTCTGACTTCTTAGTAAACTGTAATTCAAGGATAGACAGGTAAAACTGGATGTTAGATTTAATCTCTATTGAACAATATTTCAAAAAAGGGGAGTTTTCTGCAATCATACATCTCTGAAGAATAGATGGAAATGGAGATAATGAGTTTGCATGAAGACTGCAAAAGAAATGGCATGAAGAATTGACTTGGTGAATGTCACATGTGAAGGACAGGCAGCAAGGACGATGACTCTAAATAAAATTAAAAACAGGGCGTAATATAATTAGAAACCTTAAAACTGCAAAACATATGTTATTTGTGAATCTACAAAAATAAATACATATAAAAAACAGGAGTCAAATCTCTGACCTGTATTGACCTTCTCTTGGTGGTTGTAATAACGATAGCTTAGAAATAGAAGTAAAATGAAAAGTAGAGTGTTTAGGAGCTGGTACAGTATGACAAGAGTACCTTAATATTAGATTAAATTATATAAAATTACCACTTTTGGGGTAAAAAATAGGGTCAGATATTGTCAGTATCTTCTATTTATTTTTATTTTTTGTTTTTAGAGACAGGATCACACTCTGTTGCCCAGGCTGGAGTGCAGTGGTGCAACCCTGGCTCACTGTAGTCTCAAACTCCTGGCCTCAAGTGATTATTCTGGTCACACAAAGTGCTGGGATTACAGGCATGAGTCACGGCAGCCAGCCCTCAGATACTGTTAATTTCATATGATTTGATCTAGTATATTTCAGCTAATTGTAGCTAAATCAAAATACTTATAGTGTCTTGCCTTTACTGCCTTTTAACTATAAAATAAATTGGCCAATTTTATGTGTCTTAGCCTCCTTTACCTCTCAGGCTTTGTGCATAGTAGGTACTAAGCAAATGTTTTGTTAATTGAGTGGTGTTTTTGGTTATCTTCTCTCAAAAGTCAGGACAAAAATTTGCCACACTACCGAATGTTGAGACTGCCCTTAAAATATATTTACCAAAGTGTTCGCTTCACTTCAGTTTTCATGATTTAGATAAATCCTTTTTGTTCCTTGTTTGGGCAGCACTGGGAAGCTAATTAATACATTATTAATATATTGTAGAGGCAAACATGACTCTGCTTGCTCACACAGCTATGACAAGAATAAATTCAGGTCAGAAATATTTTTGCAATTAAGGGAAAATGTTATTATAATGAGAAGTTATTTTTTAAACAATAAGACACAACTCAGTGTCCAAACATGGTAGAGACTTACAAATGAGGTGAATGGCAGAGTCAGGCAAGCCCTCTCCCGATGGTTCCAATCATTTAGGGCCTAATATGGACATCTAAAGTGCCCTGAAATGAACTTGAAATGATAACCTTTTGTGATCCCAGGAATGAAGAACATTATTATTCATATGCGATTTCATAACAGTTGGGATTGGTGCCAAACTTAGGAGCCAGTACTGAAATAACTGAGCAGGAGGCATGAAATGGTTTTCAATTCAGAAAATAAAGAGCTTCCTCCCCAGTAGAAGAGATGGGGGAATGTTCGGGGAGGAGTGTGAATAACCCATGAGTTATAGTACCTCTTTGGGCCTCAGTTTTTCCATATTTTGTTAACTACCTCCTAGAGAATATTCATTCTCTGTAACATCTGTTGTTGCAAGGATAAATCAGATAATGCCTAAAAATGCTATGCATTTCTTGAGGGGGGAAAAAGCTAGAGCCAGAAAATGTATTATTTTGGTTTTGGTTGACCCAGAGATGTGACAGCAGCCACATTACATAAGAAGAGTTCTAAGAAAATAGAGTTGCTTTCATTTTTTAAACAGAAGAACTACAATCTCCTCTCTGCTTGGATCCTTATACAAATCAAATATGTGAGCAAGAAAGGGTCTACAAAATCACCAATTTTAACTTTCCCCCAATGCCATGAATTTTTCTTAGAGATATTTTGAGCATGAAGCATGCACAATCCTGCTCAATTTTTGCCATCTAATGAGATCCCAGCCCCAGGTGCTGTGCTTCTACAATAATGTCTCGATGCTAATTACATTTTAGAATGGTTAGGGCAAGAATAGTTCCAAACATACTTGAAGTAATAACTAGTCGTATATCCAGAAGGTCAACAGTTCAATCAAAGACAGAAACAAATTAGCATATCTTAAGAAAGCGTTCAAGTGGTTTTGTGCAAGAGCTCTCATTTAAGTTTGCAAGTGCACTTAAAATACTGATAGAGCTAGGTAATTCTATATTTGCCTTTTTAACTCAGTGAAAGCTCCCAATTTCAGGGTGCAGTGTCTGAGAACAAGAAGCATCTGGCAGGTGAAGGGGAGAGGCATGTTGTTAGAGAAATTGGCTGGAGTTTCAGGTTAGGGGTCTGTGCCAGGACTGCGCTGCACGGAGTTGTAGAGATGGGGGCTTTGGGCTGCTGATGAAGGAAAAGAAATGATGCTAGAGAGCTTTGCACTGGGCCAGGGCTCTGCGCCAATCCTCTGTTACAGTAACAACACAGCGCTAATCCACGAGCACAGTAAATCCCTCAAATAATTGTGTATCAAATCACTATCAACAAAATTACACTCTGCTGTCATCAATGCAGTTTCCATAAAAATGTCTGATCTTTTCCCCAACTTCTCAGTTTTAAAAATGATTTATAACGAATACCAAACAGAAGCAACTGGAAACTCCACCCATTGCTTGCTATTCTACATGACTGAAGTTAACTTTAGTTTAGAAGTGCATCACATTTTAATTAAAAAAAAAAAACAATTGAGTACCTATTATGTACTTGGTAATAGTTACATGGCTAATAGTGTTAAAGATGATTCCTAAAAAAAATCATCTGCCAAAACCATCAAATAAATCATTTCTGCTCCACCAAAGGTAAAGTATTAAAATAATAAAACAGCTCAAGGATTTTTTTAAATGTGCTAAAAAGTGGTACTTTTCGTTCTCCAAGAGCCCCACACTCTGCACAAGAAGTTCCTTTCAGTAAGGGTGCAATGTACCCTGGCATTGTGTGAAACACAGTCTAAGAACTCGTGATTTCATGGGGGACCAACTAAGCTGGGAACCTAAGAATGACTTTTATACTTCGAACTATAGGAAAACCTTTAGGGAGAAAAATCAAGTGATAACGAAACTTATTAAACTCACTAACTTTTAAATAGGATGGTATCTTCTTACATTCAATTTAAAATAGAAAACATTTTAGGTCGGGTGCGGTGGCTCACACCTGTAATCCTAGCACTTTGGGAGGCCGAGGCAGGCGGATCACGAGGTCAGGAGATGGAGACCATCCTGGCTAACACGGTGAAACCCCGTCTCTACTAAAAATACAAAAAATTAGCCAGGCGTGGTGGTGGGCACCTGTAGTCCCAGCTACTCGGGAGGCTGAGGCAGGAGAATGGCGTGAACCCGGGAGGTGGAGCCTGCAGTGAGCTGACATTGCACCACTGCACTCCAGCCTGGGTGGCAGAGCGAGACTCTGTCTCAAAAAAAAAAAAAAAAAGAAAACATTTTAAATGTACAGAAAAGTACAGAGAATAATAATAACCATCTCATTACTGAGGGTTTTTACCAGTCTGTTTAACAGATCCTGTATCATTTCAGAGGGGTCCTACAGTTGCTCAGGCAGGAATTTTTCCAAATTGGAGACCAACCTCTGGGGACACAGTCTTTCTGCAGGATGTTTTGGGTCCATGGAATTCTCTCCTTGATCCTCTGCCATCCTAATTGAGCTGTTCCTTCCATTCACTTCCATTCACGGAGGTGATGAAGAGCTGCTGGGGGAGGTGGCTGCAGCAGATGCCAGGACCACCGCTGCCTTCAGCAGGTCACAGTCAATCCAGGAAGATCAATGCCCACATAAATAATTCTAACATAAGACTGAGTGCGGGAGAGAAAGAGATTCACTTCATCTGGGGCAGAGCTGGGAAGGGAGGGAGGGTGGGTTGGGGGTTAGCCCTTGCTGTTGGCTAGGATTTGGGAGGTGGCGATGAGAGGGATGGGGGAGCTTAATCAAGAGAGAAGGACTTAGGTCCAGAATGGTGAGCAGGCAGTCCTCAGAACAGAGTGTACGCTCTCAGCTAAATGGGTGTGCTTTGGCTGGAAAAAATGTTAAGAGGCCCCTAACTTACTGATGGAAGCGTCCATGCCCCTCCCCATCTTCTAATTTTCTTTTCCAATGATGCTACTGAGCCTTGAACTTTTACATATCATCCAGCTGCTTTTTAAACCCTAAGGTCATATAATACAGTAATAATTTACTTTTGGAGAGCATGTTACAGTTTACAAATTGCTTTTTGATACATATTATTACATTTGATCCATGTAACAGCCCTGTGACACCCCAGGCTCATCTCCACAAGTTCTTTCCTTTCAAAGTAACTTCTGCTTATAGAAACTGCCAGCTATAGAATCAGAAAAAAAAATTTCCAATAGCAGTCTTATTGCATTAGAAGCAGAGGCTGGAACAAAGTCAGCAATTTGGGAGAGACAAAGGAGAGGGCATCAGCATAGACAGAGATTGAGAGTCCCGAGGGGATGACACGATTGTGGTTTTGGAAACGCAGAGTGATGCAGAAGAGAGAGAAGAAAGAGTGTGCTGCAGAAAGCAGAAGGTGGAGCAAGGTACAGGGTGGTGGTTCGCTCCAGGGCGGTGTGCTGGCAGGGAACCAGTGTGGGGTCAATGCCTGCTCAACCACAAGTGGGACTAGGTGTTTACCTTGAGCAGTGCCCTGTGAAACTCAACTCAAAAATACAAAAGGGTGGCTTTCAGAACATGCGGATAGAATAAAATGATTTTTTTTTTCTTTTGAGACGGAGTCTCACTTTGTCGCCCAGGCTGGAGTGTAGTGGCATGATCTCGGCTCACTGCAGACTTCACCTCCCGGGTTCAAGCGATTCTCCTGCCTCGGCCTCCTGAGTAGCTGGGATTACAGGCACCCACCACCACACCCAGCTAATTTTTGCATTTTTAGTAGAGATGGGGTTTCACCATGTTGGCCAGGCTGGTCTTGAACTCCAGACTTCAAGTGATCCACCTGTCTCGGCCTCCCAGAGTGCTGGGATTACAGGTGTGAGCCACCATGCCTGGCCTAAAATGATTCTTTTTATAAGGTTGGGGAGGCAAAAGACCGTTTCAAGATCTAGGAAGGTAGAAATGCTCATTTCATTTGACGTACGTACGTTCTGTCACATCCCACAACACCTCATCTATTGTAACTTTGATAAACTGTTTTTCAGATCGAGTACGAAAGTGGTGCACTTTTGCGACTGCTTTATAGAAGCAAAAACAACCAGGACACCATTTTCTGGTTGCAATCTACTTGGAATAAATCTCATTGATGTTGGATGCATCAACATATCCACTTAGCCTGCTGTCAATCATTTTACTTTTCTACTTAGAGACACGATGTGAAATGAGATTAATCCAGTTACAGCAAAGTGAGTGAATTCAGTTGAGTAAATCCCTTCCATGGAAAAGAACTTTGTTTTGCAGCTCATTTGAAATGAAATCCACAGGACAGTATGATGCCTTCTCTGGAACTGAACAAATACATTTATCCTAGTTTTATTTGGAGCTAAATTCACATTAGAGCTATCCCATTTGATGGTGTACTCTATTGTTCTTAGGTGAGGGTCACAGTGAAAGCGTTTGCTGAACAACCAAAATATTTCGGTGGAATTTAGCCTGAGGACTAGTGCTCCAACGAGACTATAAGTGCAGAAAAGATTGACAACTCCTTGGAGAGAGAGGAGAGAGACTAATAAAAACCAACAAAACTGTGTATATTCTTTTATATTCCTCCTTCGTGTTCCATGGCAAAAGGGCAGACTGCACATAGCTTCCATTTAACAAATACATACTTGGTGGTAACTATCTCAAGCAGGCAAGGCTTGGAGCAGGTCCAGAGGATAATGAGGGGATTAAAAGGTCGGGGAGAGACTCTCAGGGCAACACGCTAATGGAATTGAGATGCTTTAGGCTGGAAAAGGGGTGTCTGTGCTTGGCAGTTGCAGAGGACAGTTTATCATTACCTAACGTTAGAAATCACATTGTGTGCAGGGTGGGATGAAAGACACTCACTTTACATCCCAGGAAGAGGTGTTTAGGATTAGAAATGGGGAAGAAGTTTTGACTTTGATGGATTATAAGGCATCCACCAGTCCTTAAGAAATCTTCCTCTAAAAATGTTAAAGTTGAAGAGTAGATAATCTTTCTGAAATGATTTAGGTGCACCCTGCAGTAGGGGAATGACCCCAGAGGACCTCTCGAGTTCTATTCCATTTCTTATCCCGTGATTTTTCAGTGGCCACTGTCAGGACCTGGCTTACTTCTGGTCTACCTTTCTCCATAGCTGGGAGCCCTTGACCCCTTCCTGCAAGTCAACCGTGCTGTAGACTCAGCACTAAGCCTCTTCTCCATTGGGAGGGATTTAAGAAGCTCACTCTAGCTGAACACTTGGCTGACTCGGCATGGGGTCATGCTTGCTGCTGGCCTGGCTCTGAGGCATCCCAGTTCTAGCAAGCAGGATTCTGCCTTGTCCCTGAGTCTTCATCTTACTGGATTTACCTGAAATCTGCCTGTGTACTCCTATGCTAATAATTGAAATTCTTTCTTGTTTTCCACGTCTAACATGATTTTGAGATCATACCTGGTATCCACTCTAGAACTAAAGCCTTCTCTCTCTCCCTCTCTCTCTCTCTCTCTCTCTCTCTCTATTTCTCCCACACCTCCTCCCACCCCTCCTGGAGCTCATACCTGGTGTTCAGTCCCTGATCATTAGCCCTGTCCTCTTTTTTTTTTTTTTTTGAGATGGAGTCTCACTCTGTCGCCCAGGTTGGAGTGCAGTGGTGCAATCTCTGCTCACTGCAACCTCCAGTTCCCAGGTATAAGCGATTCTCCCACCTCAGTCACCTGAGTAGCTGGGATTGCAGGCGCCGGCCACCATGCCTAGCTAATTTTTGTATTTTTAGTAGTGATGGGGTTTCACCACATTGGCCAGGCTGGTTTCAAACTCCTGACCTCAGATGATCCACCTGCCTTGGACTCCCAACGTGCTGGGATTACAGGTGTGAGCCACCGTGCCCAGCCTTTTAGCCCTGTCCTCTAAAGCTGACTGCCTTTGTGCACGGAGTACCACTTAGCATTGGTCCTAGATGTCTCCTTTCATCTGTGGCTGGATTTTCCATTCTCTGCCCCTCATAACCCCACCACCGTCACTCCGGCCACTGCCGGTCTATTTGTTCTTTGCCTGGTCATACAGTGACATACCACATGACTCTATTTTCCTATAGTGTTCTATGGTTTACAGTCGCACATCTGAGTCTTTATAAATCATACACTGGTGTTTTCCAACCTTGTCACTATTGACATTTGGGGCCAGTTAAGTCCTTGTTGTGGGGCCATCCTGTGCACTGTAGGATTCTGAACAGCATCACTGGCTTCTACCCACCAGTAGGTCCTCTCCCCGCAAATTGTGACAAAAAGTATTTCCTGGCATTACCAAATGTCCCTGATGGGGGTGGGGGAGAACTCCTGCTTCACAAGAACCCAGAAAGGCAAGAGTACTTTTTTTTTGGAGACAAGGTCTCACTCTGTCACCCAGGCTGGATGGAGTACAGTATCTCAGTCATATCTCATTACAACTTCAAACTCCTGGGCTCAAGTGATCCTCCTGCCTCAGCCTCCTGTACCTAGGACTCCAGGCATGCATAACCACACCTGGCTAATTTTTAATTTTTTGTAGAGATGGGATCTTGCTACGTTGCCCAGGCTGGCCTCAAACTCCTGAGCTCAAGCAATCCTCCCACTGTGGCCTCCCAAAGTGTTGGGATTACAGGCATGAGACACCATGCCTGGTCGACGAGAGTACTTTAAAGCCAGTTAAATAGCTGAATGTATAAACAGAACATTTGAATCTGGTAACATTTTAACTAAGGACTCTAACCTTTTAATAAACACCAAATGGAAGTTTGTAAGGTTTGTATCACAATACAAGGTCTACAGTGGGTAAAATGGGGGTGAAAATCCCTTCACTCTAGATCTGTTCCTCTCAGATTTTATTGTGCATAAGAATCACCAGGGGAATTTTTTCATAGTTAAGATTCTGATTCAATAGGTTTGAGGCAGGGCCTGAGATCCTCACTTCTAACAGCCTCCCTGGCAGTGCCGGCTGCTGCTGGTTCTAGGATCACACTCTGCTACAAGTGCCCAGGCCCTGGATTAAAAATCACGTGAAAGGTCGGAGAGGGGCTATTGGAAAATTAATAATTATAGGGTCACAAGAGCAACATCACAATACTTATTAGAACGGCAGGCTAGAAAAATTTGGATGTTCCCTGCACCTTTCTATAAGGAACAAAAAATCTGCCCTCAGGGATGTGTTTTGAAATATGACATTTCTATTAGCTTGAAATTATAAATATTATACAAGTTACTTGTGAGCTCTCTGCGCTGGCCAGGGATGAAAGCCTACGAACTTCTAA
Source organism: Chlorocebus sabaeus (assembly GCF_047675955.1). Lineage (NCBI taxonomy): Eukaryota > Metazoa > Chordata > Mammalia > Primates > Cercopithecidae > Chlorocebus > Chlorocebus sabaeus. The sequence goes on from NC_132922.1 coordinate 10,956,520, forward strand.
GCTAGCTTGGTAAGTCTTTTAGAGGTTTCCAAAAGTCTGACGGAAACCTAAACTCAAGATCTTTGTAGTCCCGTATTACAAACGGAAGAGGGTAGGGTTGAGGATGGGGCTGGGGGAGGGGATGGAGGGAAGAGAGTCATTGTAAACGAGTCTTGCAGATACACTTTATGGCACTTGCTCACATTACAAATAAGGTGTAAAATGAAACTGACCATCACATGATGTTACTACAACCAAAAATCAGATAATCCAGCATATTGTTAAAATGTCTGCAAAAATGAGGTCATTAACTTTCATGTGTAGTGATTAGGATAATCGAGTCTTCCGAAAGCTGCTGAGAGCCTAAAATAAACTTTTTCTCCTCTCGTCTAATGCTGTCTCTGAGTGACATTTCCTTAGGGTTTTGCAGACATCGAACTCATTGTTGCATATCCTCACTGGAGGGAGGAAATGGTCATTCACACTTATTCCTATCTTACTTAGGAAGATTGAGGCCCACTAGTTTGTCTAAGGATGCAGATTCGTCCAGGTTTGCAGAGAATTTATGGATAGGAAGGAGACAATGAAGTTCTGGCCCTTTAGAGGCCAGAGATCCATCATGAGATTAGCTGCACCAGCAGGTAAGTACTCACCTGCAGGGAGGGGAAACTAATAGTCTGGCTCTGAAAGATTTGGAGAAGTTGTTATCAAAATGATCAAGTGGAATAGAAATAAATGACTTCTCATACTCTGTCCTAGGGATTTTTTTTTCTTAAATCAACAGTGTAAGTACAGAATAAGAAAGATCTGGCTGCGCACGGTGGTTCATGCCTGTAATCCCAGCACTTTGGGAGGCCCAGGCAGGCAGATCACAAGTTCAGAAGTTTGAGACCAGCCTGACCAACACGGTGAAACCCCGTCTCTACTAAAAATACAAAAATTAGTTGGGCCTGGTGGTGCTCACCTGTAGTCCCAGCTACTCAGGAGGCTGAGGCAGGAGAATCACTTGAATCCAGGAAGTGGAGGTTGCAGTGAGCCGAGATCATGCCACTGCACTCCAGCTTGGGTGACAGAGCGAGACTCCGTCTCAAAAAAAAAAAAAAAAAAAAAAAAAAAGAAAGAAAGAAAAAAAGATCTGGCTTAGTAGTAGTGCACGGGAACTCACGGGTTTTAGTTGACCAGAATTTCAGTATGAGTCAGCAGTGTGACATGGATGCCAAAAGGGCTCATGCAATCATGGGCCATATTAATAGAAGTACAGGCTACAGATCAAGGGAGGCAACTACCCCATGGTGTTCTGCATCCTCAGGTCACTCCTGGAGAGCACAGCTCCATTCTGAGACCCCTGACTTAGGAGAGGCCCTACACTAGAGTCCAATCAGAGGCGAGTGCTTAAAATAATGGCAGCATGCAAAACTGCCTCATAGGAGGAGTGGTTACAAGAACTAAGGATATTTATGCTTGAAAAAGAAGACTTTGAGGGACATGATTGGAAGCAGGAGAAGAGCAGGCTATCAGGGAAAAGATCTTGAGGTAGTTGCCAGTGGCAGAAGTTCAGTTTCTGGATTCTGCACAGAAACTTCACAAGACCCTTCTAACTCTTTGTTATTTGCAAAATAAACAGATCTTCAGCAAAGAAGACCCTGATTCCCTTATGATTTCCTTGAAGTATAATGCTTTGTGGATGCATTGATGCCTGCTTGCTAAACCATCTCTCTCAGCCTACAGATGCACCTCCTTCAAGAAGTCCTTTCTAAAAATCTCCATCTTGAGCCGTTTTTTAATCTCCTCATCAGGAGTTTTGCATTGTGGTAGCATTTTTTTGTTTGTTTGTCTGTCCTAGTTTCCCAAATACACTGTTCATTCCTTAGGGGAAAGGACCCAATTATATATTTTTTTGCTTTTATTTCCCTAAATGTTCTCAGTACATCTGCATACCTGTGAGCTAGGGACTGAGGGAATTTCTACAGACGGTAGCCAAAAGATAAATTAAAGTAATCAGACAGGTAATTTTTACAGCATCTACAAGACGGAGCATTACTGCATGCTCTCTTGATGATAATAGCACCTAATTGACCCTTCACTTTATGAAATAATATGAGCTGACAAAGTAGGCTGTATTGTAAATCTCCCTTACATCTTACATTTAAAAATGGAAGTTGTGGAACTAAGCTGGAGAAAAACAAAGTCTGCTCTCTAAAAGCTCCATCTTTTTTGTTCCAGGTATTGGGAATTTCTTTTCAGCTGAGGGATTCCTTGACTTCACACTTTCTTCTTCTTCTTTATTTGGATACTTACAGGGTACCAAGTGTCAACTCATAACATCTTACAGTACCTGGTTTATAAAACGAATTAGTAGTCTTTTATTTAAAAATATTGATCTAGGAAATAAAAATTCCACAAAATGAGTTTGTTTACATAAGAAAGCATCATGTTCTGCGTTGTACACAGGAGACACTGTTGGGGGTAGCAACCCATGAATCTTTGAAAGTCTCTTGTATAGTGGGTTAAAAATGGCATAATTTCACTCGAGGACAGAGGAGTCGGTGAGGCACAGTGAGTCATCTGTGAGGCTGAGCAGAGAACACAGAATACAGGAGCCAAGCTCATGCTCTGTCACTCTCATCACCAGTCAGTATAACCTCCCACAGTCCAATGACCTGACATGGTACGGAGCAGATGATACTCTCCGTAAGAAGTTGATCTAACTCCACTTGCCAGCCTGAAGTACACTTAGAAAATTTGAAGCACAGAAAGACTGAGACACAGGACCCCAATTTCCTATCAACGCCTATTAATCACAAATATTAGCACTTAGTTTGGATGACTCCAAAGGCCAAGGGAGAGTGGTGATGGCCTCCCCTAGTCTCAGGACTTCTGCACTCACAGCTGCAGGCCCTCTTGTGAGTCTCCGACTTCTAAGAACAATTCTGGGACATTAAAGGATATAACTGTTCGTAATAAAAAATCAAGGAGAAGGTTTTGTGCCTTTTGAAAGGTATAACCTCTTTAGAAGGATAAGGGTCTATCAGCCGAAAATAAGCCCATCAGCATTATTTACTTCCATATGACTCCCTGAACTACCCAAGAGGGATAATAAAATCTCATGGGATGTCTGCCCGATGCAGAGCACAGGGTTAGAGTATAATTGCTGTGGACAGTCAGCCCTGCAGCAAGTGAGGCACCCAGCAGCACGACACCCAAGCAACCCACAGAGGTACTATTGAGATGTTTGTAGTTTCTAATGGGACTTGGACATTGCAAGGGAATCCGTTAAGAAGTAGATGCCAGCTCTTATGCCCTACAGGGAAGGGTGAAGGGTCTGGCCATCTATGGCAGAAAAGATCATTTCCCTCTGTTCTCAGACCCAGTGGGATTAGGCAGTTTTCCGCAGAAAATCAAAGGGCTTCAGAGAACACACAGTCTAACCTCTTACTTGACTGAGGAAGAAACTGAAGCTCAGGGAAGTTAGGTGACTTGTTTAAGATCACGTGGGTAGCTTCTGGCAGAGCCAGAATTCAGCTTTCCAGAAGCCCAGCAAGGGCTCCTGCATCTCCAGAATCCTGTGTTTGGACCAGTGCTGTGGAAGGGCCCAGGCCACAGTGTGACAGGCTTGGTGCTAAGTCCCCGCAGACATTAGCAAATTACCTTGAGCAAGTCCCGGAAACTCTCCAAGCCTTGCTTTTCCCACTCTGCAGAATCAGAGGTAAAATCTGTGGTCTGTCTACCTCAAAGATCACAGCCAGATCAAACAAGATAATGATAACTTTTTATTTACTTATTTATCTTTTGAGACAGGATCTCGCTCTGTTGCCCAGGCTGGAGTGTAGTGGTGTGAACATGGCTTACTGCAGCCTTGACCTCTTGGGCTCAAGGCATACTCTTGCCTCAGCCTCTGGAGTAGCTTGGACTACAAGTGCAGGCCACTGGGCCTGGCTATTTTCTAAAAGAATATCTTGTAGAGATGGGGCCTCACCATGTTGCCCAGGCTGGTCTCAATCTCCTGGGCTCAAGCAATTCTCCCACCTTGTCCTCCCAAAGTCACTGAGCCTGTATGGCAACTCTTTTTGAAGCTCCATCAGGATCAGTGTACAATAACTCTAGAGAAAGAAAATTTTTCCTATTGAGGATATATGGATGGACACCAGGTGATTTATGAACATATGTGCTATGGATATCAGCATATTTATGGTCAATTTAAGGTACTGATATAAGGTATTAGATTTAGACAATTTTCTTAGTTGTCTCAATGTATGGTTGAGATTCTCCTGCTAGTCTTACCGATTTAATGATCTATATTTTCAAACATATCTGTTTAGGGGAGGAGAGCCTTTTCAGCTATCAGACTTTACATTTTGTCTTATAAAGGGTTAAACTCTGTGACCTATAAAATGATGAAGAGAAATTTCAAATTACAAGGCTTTCCACCCCACTTTGTACCTCCCTTGTAATATTTCCTAGTTATTTAGAAAGAGTATCTTTAAAATCATATTTAACAAGAGAACTATCTACTTATTATTTACTTAGTTCCTACTGAGCTCCCAGCAGTTTGTTTCTAATATTTTCCCATAAAGCACTAGATAAAAGACACAAATCATGAACCATTTGTAGGCCGACACATTAAGCCGGTGGTTCTCGAAGGCTGGGGGGTGTGGAGAAAAACAGACGGAAAAGTATTATTCATGACCAATTGATCAATTAGGCTGCTTTTCATTAAAAAACATAAAAAGGCAGAACCAATTTGGCAATGACTGTGTTAGAAATGCAAAAAAAGAACCATTATTAATGCTGGATTTTTTTTTCGTAATTATTTTTAGTTCTCTTTAGAAAAGTACACTGGAGAGCTTCCCGTAATGGCCACTGAAGGAGTGGATAAGATTCTACCCCCCGCAGTGGAACCCTTTTGTAATGCTAATTTAGGAGCATGGACCAATACCTCGTTTATACAGCTTTTTCTCAATACAGTTTCAGAAGCCACAGGCTGACTTATGGAATATCTGAGTGTATGAGATAACCAACCAGGGAAGTTACCTACTAACAAGAGTCATCCATCGTCTCCTAAGAAATCCACAGTGTGGCCTTTAATAAATCTGACAATGGCTTATACTCTTGTGCTTTCATGGTAAAATCTTATACAGTACAGGAATGTGAAAAATGAGAGGAATTTTTTCCCTCCTAATTATATCAAAATATCATCTTCCACCCCGAGGCTCTGAGGTCCCAGGCCTCATAACTCCCCTCTTGTATTGCTCCTTTCAGGGTTCCCCCCCCCTCCATTACTTCATAGTTCTCCTACTCTTTGCAGTTCCAAGTATTTTATGTTGAAGGTTTCTTGTACAGAGGCTTAAGCTATGTAAATGTAATAAGAGCACTTATCTGTGTTTAGTGGAATGCTGTTCTTATTCAGATGAATGAAACCTTAAATGTGTTTGGGTGGCAACCTCCTGGATTTTCAATCACTTCAAGTCTGGGTGTGTGTGAGGGCTACTTCTACTCAGCTCCGCTTGTACCACTCCTCACTGCATGTGCCCGTCATCAGAGAGAGTGCTCAGGAACCAGACAGCCTGGGTTCAAATCCCGGCTCCACTAGGTACTAGTTAAGTGACCTTGTGCAACGTACTACCCCTCTCTGTACCTCAGTTTCCTCACTGTGAAAAAAGGGTAATATTAGCACTTTCTTCACTGCACCATTAGGAGAAGTAGATGAGTTAGTACCTACAAAGTAGTAGAACAATGCTTGGCAAGTAACAATAATAACAGGCACTGTTTTAGGAACTTTACATGTATAAATCGTTTACTCTTCAGAACAATCCCACAAGATAGGCACCATTATTAATCCCATTCTATAGCTTAAGAAATTGAAGCACAAAAAGAATAACTTGTCCCAGTTCACTCGCTTAGTAAGTGAAAGACTGGGCTCACCCCGAGGCTGTCTTGGCTCTACAGCAAGCACTCAATAAACGTTATCTACTATTATTATTACCTGAACTTATGCACTCAATAAATATTTCCAGTTGCTATTGCTGCCGATAACGAAGAATTTGCATGTCGATTCCATCTTCAAAGTGTATTAGAAATATATATGAACTCCAGTGAAATAATCAATTGAGGTAAAGATTATTACCTAAAGTCACTGGGTGACAGTTTGTCGAGAAATAGGATATTGCCACAGTGCCAAAGTGTTTATGAGATACACTTTGAGATACCCCCTGAGACTACTTGCTAATTGCAAAGGGTGAAAAAGTGCCTTTACAACAAGAGATCCCCTGAGCAAGATCACAACCTTAAGCCCTGATCAAACTTGGCATCACACACAGTGGAACAACCTGGCATTCTGTACCTCCTGATAAGATGCAATATGGAGCACCCAGTGGCACCTTGCAAAAAATGTTCAATCAAAATCAAATCACGCTTTTAGTCCTAACTTGGAGCTTACAGGAAATAAAGTGGGTAGAGGAACAAATTAACCATGAGGCAACAACAAATTCAGAAAGTGGGACCTGGTACAAGAGAACTGGCTTATATCTTTAAAAACGTCCAATGTTGAAGAAAGAAGTATGAGACCCAACTGCAAAATATGTTCTTAGTTTTAAAAATTAGATTCTTTTTTTTAAAAAAAAATGGTATAGAAGACATTTGGGGGGGACAAATGGGGAAGGTTAAATCTGCACTAGCTATCAGGTGATATTAAGGACTTACTGTTTATCCTCTTAGGCCTAATGATGGTATTGTGGCTAGATAGAGGAATGGCTTTATTCTTAGATGAGTACTGAATTATTTCGGAGTGAAGTATTATTTTATCTGCAACTTACAAGTAATTCAGAGAGAAATAGGTATAGATAGAGCAAATATGGCAAAAAGTTAGCAATCGTTGAACGTAGATAGTGAGTACTAATATTTCAACTTTTCTTTATGTTTTATGTTGTTATTTTCTCACTATCTTTTCTTTTTTCTTTTTATTTTTTGAGACAGGGTCTTACTTTGTTGACCAGGCTGGAGTGCAGTGGCACAATCTCAGTTCACTGAAACGTCTGCCTCCCAGGTGCAAGCAATTCTCGTGCCTCAGTCTCTCAAGTAGCTGGGATTACAGGCACCTGCCATCATGCCCGGATAATTTTTGTATTTTGGTAGAGACAGGGTTTCAGTGTATTGGCCAGGCTTGTCTCCAATTCCTGACCTCAGCTGATCTGCCTGCCTTGGCCTCCCAAGTGCTGGGATTACAGGTGTGAGCCACTGTGCCCAGCCGTTCTTCACTGTCTTCTTAAGGAACGTCTTAACATTTTCTTTGGAGAGCATGTAAGACTTTTATCATCATGTACTTTGTGATAGTTTAATTCTCTAAAATTTTTGTTTATAAATGCATATTTAAAAAGAAAATCTTTAAAAATTATTTACTGAATTCCTACTGACTCAAGTGTATTGAAACTTAACGTTAACACTGTTGAAGAGGACTTGGTGCCTAGCGCCAGGCCTGGCATATAGTAATTGATCAATAAATGTTTGTAAAATGCTTATCTGTTAAACAGGGCCATGCTTTCTTAAGAATTTTTAAGTGGAAAAGAAAAGACAGGCCAGGTGCGGTGGTTCATACCTGTAATCCCAACACTTTGGGAGGCTGAGGCAGGTGAATCGCTTGAGTTCAGGAGTTCAAGACCAGTTGGCGCAACATGGCAAAACTCTGTCTCTACTAAAAATACAATATTAGCCAGGTGTGGTGGTGTGTACCTGTAGTCCCAGCTACTCGAGAGGCTGAGGCAGGAGAATGGCATGAACCTGGAAGGCAGAGCTTGCAGTGAGCCGAGATTGCACCACTGCACTCCAGCCTGAGAGACAGAGTGAGACCCTATTTCAAAAAAAAAAAGACTCATGAGACTATGTTATTATCATTATTATTATTTATTTTTGGAGATCCACCCACCTCGGCCTCCCAAAGTGCTGGGATTATAAGCATAAGCCACCGCGCCCAGCCAAGGCTGTGCTATTTCTTTACAGACCAAGGTACGCTGGGCAAATACCTCAAAAGGACAAAATGGGGACCTATCGACCCTATTGTTTGATTCAAACAACTTATAAAGATTCTTGAACAAGTTTTGAGTTTGTTGTATAGGGGCACAAAAATGAATAATCTGCCCCCAGGATTATCCAGCAGCAACTGTTACTTATTTAAGAAATCCTGATGGAATCACACTTACTGACACATTTTCGAACGACTGCAGACTTTTCTTGATCCAGGAAAAAAGGGCAAGTTCTACTCAAGTTTAGGCATGAACCCTGTCAGTCATCAACACCAGTGGGTGTTATTATCTGGGAATCAATAAATATGTTGGAACTAGGATCATTTTCAGCTCTTCTAGAAAGCAATAGTACTAAAAGAGATGGCTTCAGGAAATAAGTGAGAGACATTTTGTGTAAGAAGTTGGAAGAAAATGATCAAGAGTCAAAGAAATAACTAATGATGACATTGTCTTGCATTTTTATAGTGCATTTTTCCTAAGGCACTTCATATCTATGTTAACTCATTTATTCTTACAATATCCCTAGGAGGTAGACAGAACAATTGAAAGGGATTTTCACCAGGCCTAAGACGTGGGAGATATTCAAAAGGATATTGTATTAGCAACAGAAATATTTCTTCATATTGAATAGATTGATCATCTCTTTCTCCTCTGCTTCAGTAAAGTCATTTTTTAAAAAGATAAAATCTATTACAATTTGGGGAGAATAAGATTTCAGTTTACCACATGGGAGACACTCCAAGTTCAATCTAAAAAAGCAGTTTTATTCAATAATATAGGGCCACTTCTCTTTTACAAAAAAACAAAAAAGGGTATGAGTCAGATATTTTTCAAATTTGAAAATTAAATATACTTAGGTGGTCCTCTATTTACACAGTGTTCCTTATTTAATAGCAGACGGTTTTGTAAAGAGGATCACTATAAAATTATTTTATAAAGTTTTATATACAATACTGGATTGTTAAAGGAGAGTAACTTCTGCTAAATGCTCTTTCTGAAACCAAAAATAAGAAACAAAAAGGACTCACTAAAGAACTAAACCGTTAATGACAAATATTGCTGCATAGAACAAAAGATTCTTCGACCTGAAGTTTCCTATCCTCGGATAACATAACAAGAGCACATGAAATTTTTCCCACTGGATGTTTAGATCTAAAACATTTCCCTCTCCTAGTTTATCTAGGGATGTATATGTTCAATAGTGTGCAAATTATGTCGCATATACTTTATTAAGAAGGCCTAATTCCAGGTAGGTAAATACGGTAATTTTTTTTTGACAGTATATCTGTCAGGGCAATACGATACATTTTAAATTAGTGAAACCTTTGGTTGGTATGTTCAATCCGCATGTTCAGGAAGAGTTGGGACAAAGAACACAAAGCAGCTATCTTCAGACTGGACGCCTAAACCAGAGACAGTCACAGGGATGGAGCCTAACGGCTAGTACAAAGAGAGACAATACCCTTCCAAAATACACTTCAACATAAAGTTTTCTTTTTGTAAAGGAATGAAAACTGGTGTTCTTTGTACAGGTAACAAAAATGCGAACAGAACTAGAAATTCAAGCAAAGAGAGAAATCCTGATCTCAGAGTGCTGGTGTTCATTCATCACTGCTCAGCCCTCTACCACCCCCTCCAACCCCTTCCAATTTGGATTAAATCCTGACCATGGTGAAGTGGAATTTTACCACTATGATCCCAAGGTCGAAAATCTTTCCCCGAGATGCTTCTGAAGCCAGTTCGTGGAGATTTTTGTGTTATGGACTGGGTAAAGAACAAGTGTTCTCCCAGTTCACTTGATAGAAGTCAAATCCCATCACCACAAACATTGTCACGGCAAAAGGTTTAGAGACATTAGCTGATGGGACTTAAAAGCAGTATTTAGAGAACTAATGAGATTCATTTTAATTAACTCATATAGAACATATGTACAGATATTGTATAATGACATACCTTTTGGAAGAGAAGTGGTTGAATTTATGTCTTGGCTTTGATGCCGAGTTATTAGAATCCTTTCTGGCAAGAAGGAAGACGAATTCAAGCATCAGAATTACTGCATTTCAGAGTACGGATCCGCTTTGTGCTGTCTTCCATGTACCACTCTGAAAGAGGGTGCAAGTTTACAGATCCATGAACTGTGCCTCCTCCTCCCCACCTCTTACTCCCTCCTCCAAACTAACCCTAGTCAGCCCTGCAGCCTGTAGGCAAACCACACAGGAACTAGCACATACGGGGCTTCAGAGAGTTGGGCGTGAGCCTTAGATTATGTGGTTTTGTTTTCTTGCTGCCAGAGTTGAACTAAAATGCAGGAGGTTCACTGAAATACTTTTGCTTCTTTATGCTAGGTTTCAGTTTTAACAATATCCCTCCTGAACACTTATGTTCATATAAGAAAATTTCTAGTCCTAGACATGGTCCATCAGCAAGTCGATCTTAAGGAAAACTCTTATTCTCTTACTACAGTCATGCACCCCAAGGAACATTAGGGCTTCTTGGGGGAACTTATTTAAGAGCACCCTTCATCTCTCACAATGTTAAAATCCCAGGGAAGATGTTTTGTTCATGCACTCAATCTGTAATATTACTCTTGACAAAAAAAGAAGAAACATTCTGAGCTGGGATGACTTCTCACCCCAGGTTTGCCACAGTTCAGCATGAGTTGGAACCAGTTCCTTCGATTTCTGGGACTTCAATTTGTGTTGAGTCTTGGACTGAAGGCTTTTCGGGATTTAAGACTTTCCATTGACCTTACATTTTGTTACCTTCAACTTCCTTAGTTCTTACCTTTAAATGTACCACTCACCCTTCCCCCTACATCAAATGCAACTTGTGAAGGCCTCTTCCTTTCTCTTTGCTCTTGCTAGAAAATGGATTGCCAACGTTGCATCTTTTACAGAAAATTAGAGACATTGCTACTTGCTAAGTGGTGCCATTCAGAGTTTGGGAACTGGATCCAAGATGAGGAGGGAAATGTTGGCTCACTGGGATGTTCCTAGCATTAATCCCTGGAATACCAGGCGGGCAGTGTCAAGGAGAGACTCAGTTTGGGGTTCTAAAATTTAAACTTTTTCTGCGATGTGAAATGGCATCCTTTTCCATCTCTTGACTTCTTTGTATCTAAACCTTGCTTAAAATTTACTTTCTTAAAACCTTTTCCTTGGTTATAATTGCTCAATATTTTTATTGAAATAGAAAAGAATCAGCAGAGTGTCATGGTGATAGAAAATGCTCAGTAAACATTTGTTGAATGAATTAAAGGAGGTAATTTGCTGCTCATAGCTTTTTTTTTTTTTTTTGAGATGGAGTTTCACTGTTCGTGCCCAGGCTGGAGTGCAATGGCACGATCTTGGCTCACTGCAACCTCTGCCTCCCGGGTACAAGTGATTCTCCTGCCTCGGCCACCCGAGTAGCTGGGATTACAGGTACCTGCCACCATGCCTGGCGAATTATTTTTAGTAGAGACAGGGTTTCACCATGTCAGTCAGGCTGGTCTTGAACTCGTGACTTCAGATGATCCGCCTGCCTCGACCTCCCAAAGTGCTGGGATTACAGGCGTGAGCCACCGCACCCGGCCGTGTAACTCTTTAATAACAGGTTTTCTTCTTATTAATGCAAGTTTGTCAAATTTTCTTAAATCCTGGTTATATCTGAAAAGGATTTCTGCTATTTCCACATTATAAAGATAAAATATAAAAAATAACAACATCTTGCTACTTTAAAAATAATAACATCTCAACCTTGGCCTTAGAATTCTTCAGCCTCCTAAGGACCTTCTTGGATCATTACATTGAACAGCTCTATTGCCAAGTTTTTAAATGCTGAAATCCTCTGGCTACAGTCCTTATTCTTTGATAGCTCCCAAGTCAATGGTTTTGAAATGGTTAAAGGAGTCCCTAAAATTCTATGGTTGGGGAGTGGGAGTGAAGGGAAAATGTTGAATGGTATTTCACGGAAACTATTATGGTGTTTTCAGCTTGTACCCCAAATTTCGCACCGGGCACTACTCCCCAGGGAGCAGAATATAATCCTTCCCCTTACAATCATGGGACAGATTGCAGAACAGAAAAATCTCAAAAGCAAGTTATTTTGGTAGTAAGTACTGATTGACAGACATGTTATGTAGCACATAGTGGGAGAGAAGCAAGGCCACTTGAGTGGTTTATTTCATAATCGCTCTTTAACTGAACGAGAGCAAAGGCAGATCCTAAGAATAAAGACCCTAATATGAGAATCCAGCATTTCAGTACTCACTATCATGATACACTCAGAAAAACAGCAGCAAGATGAGGAGGCTACAGTAACATGTGAAATCTGGACTTAGCCACAGTGGAGAAGTTTCTTTTTCAAACCATACTTTGTTTAATTTTTTTTTAATCAATTCCTTTTGAGGGATCATTTGTCTATATCTGAACTTCTGGGTTTTTGTTGTTGTTGTTTTTTGTTTTTTTGTTTTGTTTTGTGTTTTGGAGACTGAGTCTCACTCAGTCACCCACACTAGAGTGCAGTGGTGTGATCTCGGCTCACTGCAACCTCCACCTCCTGAGTTCAAATGATTCTTCTGCCTCAGCCTCCAAAGTAGCTGGGATTGCAAGCACCTGCCACCACACCCAGCTGATCTGTGTATTTTTTAGTACAGCTGAGATTTCACCATGTTGGTTAGGCTGGTCTCGAACTCCTGACCTCAAGTGATCCACCTGCCTTGGCCTCCCAAAGTGCTGGGATTACAGGCGTGGCCACTGTGCCTGGCCAGTATCTGAACTTCTTGTCCATAATTATGCTTAATTTAACTTTATGGTAAAATGTGTACTTCTTATTCAATAGTATGAATTCAGACATTCTCTTTTCATTCATTCAATAAAGAAAGTTTGAACACCTATTCTGTGTTAAGCCTCTTCTAGGTTCTGGAAAAGTACCAGTGAACAAAACATAATCTCTGCCCTCCTGGATCTTACATTCTGGTAAAGGGAGAAACAGCAGGTACATCAGATGGTCATACTGTTAGGGAGAAAAATAAAATGACGCAAGAGCCACAGAGAGTGGGGCTGAGACAGGGGTTGTGATTTTATGTTGGGAAATCAAAGGACATTTGAGCAAAGTCCAGAACCAAGTGAAGAAGCCAGTACTTCCCGGATGGATATCTAGGGAAATAGCTTTTGCAGGTATAGGCACTAGCAGGTGCAAAGACTTCAGGTGGAGGCATGTTTAACACAGTGAGTGAGGTGGAGAGGAGTTGGGATGGGGATCAGAGAGACAACAGAACATGTAGGGCCTTGCTGGCCACGGCGAGGCCTTTGGATTTTACTCTGAGTGAGATGGAAGCCAATGGAAGATTTTGAACTGGGGAGTAATATGATCTGACTTGGGTTTTAAGTTTTAAAAGGGTGGCTTTGGTTGTTGTGTTGAAATTAGATTGCAAGGGAGCAAGAACAGAAGAAGAGAGACCAGTTGGGAGGCTATTGTTGGCCGGGTGTGGTGGCTCATGCCTGTAATCCCAGCACTTTGGAAGGCCAAAGCAGGAGGATTACTTGAGGTCGGGAGTTTGAGACCATCCTGACCAACATGGGGAAACCCCGTCTCTACTAAAAATACAAAACTAGCCGGGCATGGTGGCACATGCCTGTAATCCCAACTACTCGGGAAGCTGAGGCAGGAGAATCACTTGAACCCAGGAGGTGGGGGTTGTGGTGAGTGGAGATCACGCCACTGCACTCCAGCCTGGGCAACAAGAGCAAAATTCTGTCTGGAAAAAAAAAAAAAAAAAAAGGAGGCTACTGTCATAGTCCAGACCAGAGACCAGAGATGGTTGTGGCTTAGAACAGGATGATGTAAGTGGTGGGAAGTGGTTGGATTTTGAATATACAGGGTGATTGTAAAGTCTAGAAACATAGATAACGTTATTGTATATTGTATTAGAATATAGCATCAATAAATCATTTATTATTTGGACTGGGTAGCCACCTTGTATTTCAAAGGTAAGCTCGTGGATATCATGAGAGCTGTGAGAGACAAAGAGAGGAGTTAAGGTGACTCCCAGGTTCATGGCCTGAGACCCGTGAAGCAAGGATGTGTCATTTAATGACAGGAGAGACCATGGGAGAGCAGGTTTGGAAGGCAAGACCAGGAGTTTGATTTTGGACTTACTGAACTGAGATGCCCATGAGACATTCCAGTGCAGAGGTCAAGGTAGTTAGATACATGAGTTTGGAGGTCAGGAGAGGCTGAAGAGAAAACCTTGAGAGTTGTCAGAATCGAAAGGTATTTACCGCTTTGCAACTGGATAACACTACCTGTGGAGTAACTATAGATAGAGAAGACAAGAGGTTAGAGAATGGGCTCCTTCAAAGTTGAGAGGTCATAGAATTGAGAAGGGATGAGACAAGGAGATGAGAAGGAGAAATGGTGTCCTGGAAGCCAGGTGAAGCAAACTGTGTTCACTTTTGTAGAACCCCAAGTTCAAAAAATTAAAGGAAAAAACCAACCAAGCTACCTTAGAGCAATATTTGTATTTAGTGGATGTTATAGTATTGCAACTAAATTGTGCCCCCAAATGGAGGAAAGCAGATAAGAAGGACCCCTTACATAATGTCACTTGAACAGGGTTAATTCCACTAAGTTGGTAACACTTGACACTTTTGCCAAGCCTAACCAACTCCCCCACTGTTTACTGGGACTTCAGTCTTTAACCTTACCCTGTCTCCTACTTCCCATCTGCCTCTTCAATCACCTTCTATATGCTGACTACTCTTAAGTCTGTGAACCTAGGCCCAAACCCTCTTCTTTCAGTGATCTCTATTCAACTGTCCCCTGAACATCTTCACCTGTTGCTCCCAAGGCTCCTCAGATTCAAACTGTACAAAGCAGAATTCCCCATCTTTCCTGCCAACTGGCCCCTCAGATCATGTTCATCTTGGTGAACAGCAACCGTCATTTACATGGTCACTCCAAAAAGAAACTTAGTCCCCGTAGACTCCTCCTTTTCCCTCATTGCCACATATATTTGGAGCCCAGTCCCATAACTTCTACACTTTAACATTATATTTAAAACTATATGTGTAAGAGGAGAGGGAGCAGAGTGGAGATTCACACTGTGCCCATGACTTCTGCCTTAGTTATGGCCTTCATCACTTATTGCCTGAACTATCAGAACATTCTGTTCTTCTTCCAGTTCCTCTGCTTCCAATCTATTTTTTTGAGCACGTACACAGATTTATTTTAAAAGGAGAAAATGAATGAATTTAAAAACAAAAAAATTGGAATCTCTGACGTTCTACAAATATAACAAGTAGACTTGTGTCTGAATTGCCGATAGAGCTTAAAATCAAGGACCAAAGATTGGTCCTTAGAGTAGGGGAAAGAGCTAGACAGGAGATTTGGGTTCAAGTTTCAGTTAAACTGCTTCTAGTTAAATATCTCTGGGCAATTATTGTAATCTGTTTGTTTTTCCAAACTCAGTATAAGCTCACCTCCTCCAGGAAGCCTTCCCTGACTATGCAGATTTAGACAAGTCCCCCTTTCACTCCCATAACATTGTCTGCCTTTATTATGGCAACTACTTACAATTGCCGATTTATTCCTGCTGCCTCTGTTAGAGTATTAAACTAAATTCCTTTTAGTGTCACAGTTCAGCGTAGTGCTTGGCACATAGCAGATGCTCAATAATGTAGAATGTATGCATATTCCACAAACTCAGCTTTCTCACCTGTACAATGGGATAATAATGCCTACTTCTCAGCATTCCTTTGAGATTTACATAAGCTATGCATATTAAGAAAAACTTCATAAAGTATAGCTCAATGTATAAAATACTCGTAGTTTGTCCCCCACTATCTTATAAAGTCCAAATACCTCAACATAGCATTCAAGGCCCTGAACAATGTTTTCCAGGTCACCTTTTCGATTTCCCTCTGGCTCCCACCCCATTACTCTATATTATAGCCAGCCAAATAATATCCCAAACTCACCAACTTCTTTCATACCTCCTATCATTTTATATCGGATTCACCTATCTACATGTCAGTATCAATAATATGGGCTACTATTATTATAATTGTGATTGAAATAGTAGGAGATAGAAACAAATGTTGCTTTTGTCTACTAAGCATTTTGTTATCCTCTGTCTTTTCCCCTTATCCTAGTCAATATTCCATTCAAACATACGGGTTCAATTACATTTTTCAATGCCTACCGGATAAAATTACCTTGTAGTATGGATAAGGTTCTTCATGATCCGACTTCCTTCTGTTATTTAACCTTCCTCTACTGCTCCACTAATAGCCTTTGTGACAGCTGTAGTAACTACAGTATATGTAGTTTTCCCAAGATAATAGGCTGGCTCAGCTTTCATGCCTTTACACATGATGTGTCCTTTGCCTCTTACGTCCTCCTCTACTTTGTCTATCCAGTGAACTCCCTGTCATCCTTTAAGATTCAATTCAGATGTAAACTCTTCTGTGAAACTTGCCCTTAAATACTCAGTGGCAGAATTAGATGCTCTCTTCTCTCTTATTATGCCATACATATCTTGTCACCATCTTCTGTGACGGTGCCTGTCACCTCCACTAGCCTGTAAACGTATCCAGCAGAGGGCTGCTTTTTATCTCCTAGTCCTTACTGTCTGGCACAAAGCGGGTGCTCACGGAAAATTAGTTGAATACATCAACAACTATCCGTCAGTGGCACCTGAAGCCATGTCATTGGAGCTAACCCATCATTGCCCATCACACACTGCTCTTCATAGACTACTATTACATTCTCTGTCCTTTGAGGTGGCAATCACGTGCTGGTGGTATTTCTAGTCAGTTAAAATGACAGTATTAACACACTTGCAAACATTCATTTCTTGAAAGAAGGATTAGGGCAGTGTCATAGCCCGGCAGACTGTGAAACGAAGACATTTACCTTCATTCCCCTTGGTACCCTTCAGGTCCGGTTTTTGCGACCACCTTGCTTGAGGCCCTGAGAGGAACTGCACCAGGGCAGGAAGTGAGGAAGCGGAAGTGGGGACCGGCCTGGGCCCTGGGGCCTGATTGGAGTAGGGGGAATATCCTGGGGCGAGGAGGTTTGGCCCCTGGGCAGCGGCCGACTTTCCTCTCAGGTAACAGCCTCTGCTTGGGAGTGGTGATGGGACTCAAGGCGGGTCTGGAAACATCGGCTGCCATCCCACCTCCCGTTTCCTGCCGGCACTGTCGGAGTCCAGATTGGGGCGGGAGGGCGACGAGGCGGTTACCATCCGCAGGAGGCGAAATCCCTGTGGCGTGACGCCATCACGTCCCTCCCGCCTTCTAGGAGCTTCCCTGAGGTCCAGCCTTCCCCTCCGCAGTGCATTGCCGGTTCTCCGAGGGTAATTGCCGGTCTGATTCTCTGTGTGACCGAGCGCCCAACACCTGGCTCATCTGGTACACTGCCATCATCTGAAATGGGGGTTGGATGAATGAAGACGAGGATGCCGAGGAAAGGCCCTGCCCACAGAAAGTTGATTCTTGCTCAGCCTCCACCCGCCATTTTCAAAATTCTTTCCAAAGCATCTCGTTTCTTCCTCCCCCACGGCCCTGTCTGGCGATTATTCTTTGTGTTGTGGATGAGGGTACCGAGACTCAGGGAAGTTGTTAAGTCTTAGGAAATGGCAACGCAGGACCTCAGATCATGGCTTTGAATCCTAATTAAAGGAGAGAGATGAGGCATGTGAGCGTTCAGTGAAGAGTAGCTGTTTACTCCAGGGGGTGAGGTGTGTCTTGTGCACCTCATTCTCCATTTCCTAGAATGGAGCCTGCCACATGGTAAACTCTGGAAGATTATTAGTTGAATAAATTAATGAACACACACTTGGGGCTCAAAAAGATTAGATTTTCTGCCTCTGACAGTATTCTTTTCATCAAAACAATAACACCTCCTAATGGCGTGGTAGTCTCTATAACCATTCTCCCGTAGCATTCTTGACCAAAGCTCATTTCCTTCCGAGTCAAACTCATGTCTATAGGCAGAACCTGTACGAACACAAGAGCTGTTCTTTCCTCATAGTTCCACCTTAAATGCATCTTTTCAGAGATGGCTCCGGGCACTCAGCCTCTTAGATGCTATTGTCATTATTGTCCCAAGTATTTGGATAAAGTCAGTTTAGCTCCTCTGTTCCTTATTATCAATCCTGAAATCAAAAAATTTTTGGAAACCAATTTTCCCTCCAACTCATTTGGTGGTAAAACTTGGCCTGAGGCCATTGTAGTCTTTTTTTTTTTTTTTGAGACGGAGTCTTGCTCTGTCGCCCAGGCTGGAGTGCAGTGGCACAGTCTCGGCTCACTGCAAGCTCCGCCTCCCAGGTTCACGCCATTCTTCCGCCTCAGCCTCCCGAGTAGCTGGGACTACAGGCGCCCGCCACCACGCCCGGCTAATTTTTTGTATTTTTAGTAGAGACGGGGTTTCACCTTGTTAGCCAGGATGGTCTCGATCTCCTGACCTCGTGATCCACCTGCCTCGGCCTCCCAAAGTGCTGGGATTACAGGCGTGAGCCACCGTACCCGGCCCATTTGTAGTCTTTATTCCAAATATTTACATGTTTTTATTGCAGACATGTTAATGTGTTTAATTGTTCAGAGCAGCCCCACACCTTACTGTGGGTATCATGTAATATATGGTATAGATATGGCACTATTATTGAAAATTCCACCCCCCCACCGCACCCAAAAAAGAATTGCCACAACTCATCTGGCCTCAAAGGATTTGGATGAACGATCGTGGACTGATAGTTTAACGACACATGATAAATCATTTCCTGTTAGGATTCAGATGAAATGGAGAGAAGGAAACAGCATTGTGAAAGTGGGCAGATCTAAAAAGAACACTGAAAGACTTTTTCAATGTAATCATTTGTTTTGCTGGGAATTATTTAGGAGAGAAAGCTCCTTAACTGAATGGTAAGTTTTAGTGTGAGGTTCATGTTTTATGTTTCTCCACAAAGCCATACAAATGGTAGGTACTCAAGAAATATCTGTTGATGATTTGAAAATATTTGCTCAAAACTATAGAATTTTACTTGACAATTACAAGAGCTAGATTTTATTTTTTAAATGCCATGCTTTATAGGAGTTTGTGACCATCTGGGCAGCTAGTAAGACCCCGTGTCTAAAAAAATATTTTTTTAAGGCCAAGCACGGTGGCTCACGCCTATAATCCCAGCACTTTGGGAGGCTGGGGCGGGCGGATCACTTGAGGTCGGGAGTTCGAGACCACCCTGGACAATATGGTGAAACCCCGTCTCTACTAAAATTACAAAAAATTAGCTGGGCTTGGTGGCTTGTGGCTATAGTCCTAGCTACTTGGGAGGCTGAGGCAGGAGAATCGCTTGAACCTGGGAGGTGGAGGTTGCAATGAGCCAAGATCGTGCCACTTCACTCCAGCCTGGGTGACACAGCAAGACCCCATCTCAAAAAAAAAATTTTTTTTTTTTTTTAAATTAGTTAGACTTGGTGGTATGCACCTGTAGTCCCAGCTACTTGGGAGGCTGAGGCAGGAGGACTGCTTGAACCCAGGAGTTTGCAAGCAGCCTGGGCTACATAGTGAGGCTTTACCTCAAAAAAAAAAAAAAAAAAAAAAAAGTGATTGTAATTATAAAGCTATAGAATCAGTGCAGGTTTATCCCAAGGCATTGTGTCAATCAATCATTGTGTCATTTGCACAACACATGTTTCTTGAGTACCTACTGTTGCTAATTAGCTGTTAGGGATAGGATTACAGTGGTAAATAAGACAGTCAGGGTCCCTGCCCCAGGGAGCTTCTAGTTTGGTGGTGAAGAAAGGCACTGAGCAAATAACAAATAGGTCAGTACAGATTGTTATAAGTGTAATGAAGGAAATTAACCAGGTGCTGGGGAGACCTAAGTAGTTAGTGTGGTCGGTGAAGACCTCTCAGATCTGTGACACGAAATACCTAACTTCTTCCCTCTATTTCTAAATATTATAGCGAATTGGGTAGCCAGACAACCAACAAATGTGGAAATTTACCCTCTTGGGCACTAATTTTGTCACATCACTATAGTGATAACAGTCTCGCAGTTATTTGATGGTATGTGTAAATAGCATTTTCATATAGTCAGATGTCTAAAAGACAATAAACCAACATATAATTTACAACTAACACCAATTAATTGAGCTCCTTGACTGTCTGAAAAGACAGCAGTAGTAGAATGGTGTCTTACATATTCTGTGTTCATATCACAAGGTAAAGTTCAAGTCATTGTACATTAGTAAGTGATATGAATTCACTTCTCTAGACTTTTTTCCTTGTGATTTTTCTAATGGTTGGGGTTGTATTTATTTCTGAAATGATGTCATGTAAATTCATTTTAAACTACTCTATTGGATTAGAAGGCTATTATTTTGATATTTTTCTGGGTTAGAAAATTCATTTAAGAAAACGGTTTTTAAAAGTTTAAAATACAGGTTAGAGAATGTAGAAAAACCTAAAAATTATGATTGTCCTTCCAAAATATAGATAGGTAGCTATCCAAAAAAGAAAAAAATTTAACATTTGTTGTTCAATTCCAGCAAGTTGTGATTCTAACAAGGCTTTACAAGAAAATAGACTCGTGAAGAAACAGATCAATATTTGTTGCTCTAAGCCAATGTCATAGTGCATCTCTGCCTTGAGTGAGTTTGGTAGAGGGAAAAAAAGGACAATAGAAAAAGAAAACCCTCATGATTGAAAATTTTAATAGCTTACTGAAATAGTATAAATCAGGTTTTCACTGCAGGAAGGAGTCAAATAAAAATGATTGTGTTTGAAGTACAAAAAAGAGAAAATCAGAAAGTTGTAGAAATACAACTTCTCTTTTTCTTCCTAGGGTTAATGATAGTGTCTTTCTGAGAAATCTTTTTCTCTTTTTTTTTTGAGACAGAGTCTCGCTCTGTCGCCCAGGCTGGAGTGGAGTGGCACAGTCTCGGCTCACTGCAAGCTCCGCTTCCTGGATTCACACCATTCTCCTGCCTCAGCCTCCCGAGTAGCTGGGACTACAGGTGCCCGCCACCATGCCTGGCTAATTTTTTGTATTTTTAGTAGAGACAGGGTTTCACCGTGTTAGCCAGGATAGTCTAGGTCTCCTGACCTCGTGATCCACCTGCCTCCGCCTCCTAAAGTGCTGGGATTACAGGCGTGAGCCATCGTGCCCGGCTGAGAAATCTTAATTAAACAGATATTTAATACATTTTCTTATTTATTTATTTATTTTTGAGACAGAGTCTCACTCTATCTCCCAGGTTATAGTGCAGTGGCGTAATCTTGGCTCACTGCAACCTCTGCCTCCCAGGTTCAAACGATTCTCATGCCTCAGCCTCCCAAGTAGCTGGGATTACAGGTGTGTGCCCACCAAGCCCAGCTAATTTTTTGTGTTTTTAGTAGAGATAGGGTTTCGCCATGTTGCCCAGGCTGGTGTTGAACTCCTGAGCTCAGGTGATCTGCCCGCAGCGGCCTCCCAAAGTGCTAGGATTATAGGCGTGAGCCACCACGCCCAACCACTTATACAGGTACATTGTCTGTCTTGCTTAGTTAACAGTGTGTTGTATTTTTACCAAAAAGAGGTTATCTTCTCTTATTTTTTTAAAAAAGAAGTGATAGTTTATTTAGGATGCTTCTAAAAATGTATGTCTTCCTTTAATACACATACAGAAATTAATCAAGCCTGAGCTAGTTATCTGAGAAGGTCAAGGAAGGGAAGCAAAACTAAAAGCAGTGAACACATTTGTTATGGATTTTAACATTTTTTTCTTTTGTATGTGTGCAATTTCTCTAGTAAAATCTGATTATAGATCTTCTAGGTTTCGTTGGATCTGGATGTTCGTCAGGGCTCGAAATCAATTTGATACACCGTCTTGGCAGCTGGCAGTGGTGAATCACTAGGGAAATTGCAAACTAACTGACCCTCCTTAATACAAAATAATGAAAACGAGAAAGGGAATGGTTTCCTATAAACTGAACTGATCATTCACAAGCATTGTGTAGAGTTTGGGGGTTGCATATCCTTTGTAAGTTTCAGTATATGGGCCTCTCTGTGTGTCCTTGTTTTGAGACCTGATAGACACAGGCTGATCACTGCAGGATTTAGAGAAATCCTTGTATTATTTGAGTCTTACTATTGACACTGTTTAATCCTAAACTCATTCTTCTTTTTCCAAAGGTGAACAAATAAAGTAATTTAACCTTTCCCTCTAATTTACCAGGCTTATCTGGACTACAATAGTGGTTTTAGGGTACCATGAGTTAGCTGTGGAGTACACTGATGTGCAGCTGTTTGTCTTCATAGCTGATCCTCCTTTCTTTTAGGTTTAGCAGGCAAGCAGATTGCATTTAGATCTGATTCTCAGGACTTGTAGTTCTAAAAACAATACAGTCATAGGGTCAGTAGGTGATTCTAAGACTCAATTTTACCCCCATTTTAGTTACTCTCAGAACATAATATTTTTATACATGACAATATATCTTAAGAGATGCCTGAAATCCTAGCATTTCATGAGGCTAAAGTGGGAGGATCACTTGAGGCCAGGAACTTTTGACCAGCCTGTGCAACATATGGAGACCCCCATCTCTACAAAATATTTAAAAATTAGCCAGGCAGGCTGGGTGCAGTGGCTCACGGCTGTAATCCCAGCACTTTGGGAGGCTGAGGCGGAAGGATCATGAGGTCAGGAGTTCGAGACCAGCCTGACCAACATGGTGAAACCCCATCTGTACTAAAAATACAAAAATTAGCCAGGTGTGGTGGCATGCACTTGTAATCTCAGCTGCTCAGGAGCCTGAGGCAGGAGAATTGCTTGAACCCAGGAGGCAGAGGTTGCAGTGAGCAAAGATCGCGTCACTGCACTTAGCCTGGGCAACAGAGGGAGACTCCGTCTCAAAATAAAAAAAAAAAAAAAATGGCAAGGCACACACCTTGGGAGGCTAAGGCCAGAGAATTGCATGAACCTAGGAGTTTGAGGCTGCAGTGAGCTATGACTGCACCACTGTACTTCGGCCTGGGAAACAGGGCAATACCCTGTCTCTGGAAAAAAAAAAAAAAAGAAATGTCAGAGTGCAAGTTCTGTTTTTTAAAATGTTGACTTGTCTACTGTCCACGTAATGCTTTGTAGCCATTATATTTCTGGCCAAAGAGGTTGGATGATATTTTCTGCAGGAACTTCTATGACTAGAAAGACAACCTGTATTTCTTTAAATAATATAGGCCAATTTCTCATGAGGGATTTTCCCATACCTATCCTAGGAACAGTTATATGGTACCCTCGATTCTGGCTGTTGTAAGTGAGGGGCTGATGTGGAAACAAAACCTAGATTTGCAGACTGATTTAGTCTTCTATAGACTTAAAAAAAAGTTTAATTTTAATTTTTTTGTGCTTTCCTTGCAGGAAATTGATACTTTATCAACGTAGAGATTAATTATTTGTATTTGGGAGCAGCAGAACTGGGGACCAATTACCTGTCAAGAGTTTTATAAACCAGTGACATAAACTGTTATTCGATTGCTTTCATCCCCCATCTCACCTTGGAACTTGTATTACTTATGGCGTTCAGGAGACAAGTGAAAAACTTTGTGAAAAATTACTCAGATGCTGAAATAAAAGTCAGGGAAGCAACTTCTAATGACCCTTGGGGTCCCTCTAGTTCTCTGATGCTAGATATCAGTGACTTGACTTTCAACACAATTTCTCTCTCAGAGATTATGAATATGCTATGGCACAGACTCAATGACCATGGGAAGAACTGGCGCCACGTGTATAAATCCCTTACGCTAATGGATTATCTCATCAAGAATGGATCAAAGAAAGTTGTTCAGCATTGCAGAGAGGGGTTCTGTAACCTTCAAACACTAAAAGATTTTCAGCACATAGATGAAGCTGGAAAAGACCAAGGTAATGGTTAAAGAAGTTTATATAAGCTGGTGCTTGGGAGGCTGAGGTGGGAGGATCGCATGAGCCCAGGCGTTTGATGCTGTAATGAGGAAAGATTGCACCTGTGAATAGCCACTGTACTCTAGCCTGGGCAACATAGCGAGACCCCGATCTCTAAAGTTTAAAACAAAAGTTTATAGCATGTGCCAATAAAGATTAGGAGGTTTGGGGGATCATTTTATATCAGGAGGTGGGGAAGAGTTGTACTTAAATGTACTAGCTATCTTTCCTCTGGGACAGTTATAGTTTCCAATTTAATCCTCTGTATTGAGTCTTCAGTGCCTTAGAGAACAATACTTTTTTCAAAAGGAAAAAAAAAGCGAACACACTTAGGTTTCTGATAAAATGATACCTCATAGAAAATGAATAAAGTGAATAAAACAGGAGGCATGGCAATTTGGTGTAATAATGTCACTGTAATTCATAATTATAATTAAACTGGAATTTAGTCATAAATTAAGGAAATATTTCCACAGGTTGGAATCTTCAAAGACTATCTAGATGGAAGCAGTTAAATGAATACAAAAATTTAGATCATAAAATAATTCTTTCGGGGGCGGAAGAGGAGGTGCAGTAGGGAAAGGATAGGATCCTGAGATGATTCAGTAGTGCCTGATATTCTACAGTGGCAAAAGGCTCAGCACTTCCTCTCCTGCTACCGTAAAATTATAATTTGTGTTTAAAGTGAATAGTCTTATGAATCACGAGAAGAGGATAAAATTCAGAGCATTCTCTCTGGGGAGCATGCATTTTAAAAATAGACCTTTTTTTAAGGGCAGTTTTAGGTTTACAGAAAAATTATGCAGAAAGTTACGCAGAGTTCCCACTTACCCTTCCCCACTCAGACACAATTTCTCCTAATAGCATCTTGCATTAGTGTGGTCCATTTGTTACAATTTATAAGCAAATGCTGATACATTATTGTTAATGAAAGTTCATATCTTACATTAGGATTTACTCTTTGTGTTCTACAGTTCTATGGGTTTTGAAAAATGCATGGTGTCATGTGTCCTCCATTCCACTATCATACAGAGTACATATGTCCTGTGCTCCACCTTTTCATCCTTTTCCTCTCCCCTTGAATCCCTGGCAACCACTGGTCTTTTTATCATCTCTGTAGTTTTGCCTTTTCAGATGTCATAGAGTTGGAATCTTAAAGTATGTAGCTTTTTCAGACTGGTTTCTTTCACTTGGCAATATGCATTTAAGATTCCTCCATGTCCTGAATGGCGTAAACCCGGGAGGCGGAGCTTGCAGTGAGCCGAGATCCGACCACTGCACTCCAGCCTGGGTGACAGAGCGAGACTCCGTCTCAAAAAAATAAAAGATTCCTCCATGTCCTTTCATAGCTTGAGAGTTTTGTTTTTTCTTCTCTTTTTTTTTTTTAAAAAAAATTTATTGAGATATAATTCACATGCCATACAATTCACCCATTTAAGGTGTACAGTTATGTGGATTTTGGTATATTACAGTATAATTTTTCAAAATTATAACTATAACATAAAATTTGCCTTTGTAAGTATACAATTCAGTTGCATTAATTACATTCACAATGTTGTGCAGCCATCACCACTCTTGGTAGAACTCTTTCATCCCCCCAAACAGAAACCCCATAACCATTAAGCAATAGCTCCCCATTCCCATTCCACCAAGGCCCTATCTGTCTCTCTAAATTTTCCTGTTCTAGGTATCTCATGTAAGTGGAATCATACAGTATTTGTTCTTTTGTGTCTGACTTATTTCAGTTACTATAATGTCCTCAGGGTTGTCATGTTGTAGGATGTATCAGAACTTTATTCCTTTTATGTCTGAATAATATTCTATTGTATGTACATTATGCATTTTAAAAATTTACTCATCTGTTGATAGACTCTTGGGTTGTTTCTTTTAGCTATTGTGAATAGTGTTCCACTGAACATGGGAGTGTAAGTATCAATTCAAGTTCTGGCTTTCAGTTTATTTGGGTGTATACTTAGGAGTGGAATTGTTTGATCATATAGTAATTCAGTGTTTAGCTTTTTGAGGAGCTGCTAAATTTTTCCATAGTGGCTGTATCCATTTTACATCTCCACTGGCAGTTTAAAAATGTCCCAGTTTTTCTGTATTCTTGCCAGCACTTGTTATTATCCTTTTTTGTTGTTGTTGATTATAGCTATCCTACTGGTTGTGAAGTGGTATCTCATTGTGGTTTTGATTTACATTTCCCTAAAGACTAATGATGTTGAACATCTTTTCATGTCGTTGTTGGCAATTTCTATGTCTTTTCTGGTGTAACGTCTATTCAAATCCTTTGCCGATTATTAACTTTTTAAGACAACTTTTTGAGTATTAAAAGTTCTTTATATATTCTGGATACAAGACCCTTATCAGAGAAGTGATATGCAAGTATCTTCTCTGATTCTGTAGATTCCTTTAATTTTGTTGGAGGTGTCTTTGATGCACAAAAATTTTAAAGTTTGAATTGCAATGTGTAATTTTTTCCCTTGGTTACTTGTGCTTTAGGGGTCATATATATAAGAAACTATGGGCTCCATTGTGTAATCCAGGATCATGAAGATTTATACCTATCTTTTCTAAGAGATTTATAGTTTTAGCTTGTACATTCAGGTCCTGAGTCCTTTTTGAATTAATTTGTGTATGTGCTGTGAAGTTTAACTTCATTCTTTTTCATGAAGATGCCCTGCTACCATTTATCGAAAAGACCATTTTTTCCCTATTGAGTTATATTGGCATCCTCGCAAAAATCAATCAACCAAATAAGATGTATGGGCTTATTTCTGTACTCCCAGTTGTTTCATTGATCTATATGTCAGGCCTTATGCCAGTACCATACTGTTTTGATTACAGTAGCTTTGTAGTAAGTTTTGAAATTAAGGAGTGTGAGTTCTCCAACATTGTTCTTTTATAAGCTTTTTTTTTTTTTTTTCCTTCTATTCTGAGTCTCTTGCATTTTCATTTGAAGTTTAACACCAGCTTATGAATTTCTGTTAAAAAGATGGCTAGGGCCAGGTGTGGTGACTTACACCTATAATCCCAGCATTTTGGGAGGTAGAGGCAGTCAGATCACTTGAGGCCAGGAGGTCAAGACCAGCCTGGCCAACATGGAGAAACCCCATCTTTACTAAAAGTGCCAAAAATTAGCCAGGTATGGTGGCACACACTTGTAATCCCAGCTACCTGGAGGCTGAGGCATGAGAATTGCTTGAACCTAGGAGGTGAAGGTTGCAATGAGCCAAGATCACACCACTGCACTCCAGCCTGGGCAACAGAGTAAGACCCTGTCTCAAGGGGGGAAAAAAAAAATGGCTAGAATTTGGCTGGAATTTTGATGGGCTTACATTGAATCTGTAGATCAATTTGGGGTATATTGTCATTTTAACAATACTAATTTCTCCAATCTTTGTACACAGGATGTCTTTCTTTTTATTTAGATATTTTTTCACTTCTTTCAACAGTGCTGTGTAGGTTTTGGTATACAAGTCTTGCATTTCTTAAGTTTTTTTCATTTTAAAGATTATTTTCCAGTTAATTTCAGAAGTTCTTGCATTTCTGAAAGTTATTTCTAAGCATTTTAGTCTTTTTAAAACTCCAATAAATGGAATTTTTTTTTTTTTTTTTTTTTTTTTTTTTTTTTTTTTTTTTTTTTTTTTGAGGCAGAGTCTCACTCTGTCGCCCAGGCTGGAGTGCGGTGGCACCATCTTGTCTTACTGCAAGCTCCACCTCCTGGGTTCACACCATTCTCCTGCCTCAGCCTCCGGAGTAGCTGGGACTCAGGCTGGAATTGTCTTCTTAATTTCATTTTCAGATTTTTCATGGCTGGTGTATAGAAATACACCTGATTAACTGATTTTTGTATGTTGATCTGTCTACTAGATCCCGTCATGTACAAATAGTTTCACTTCTTCCTCTCCAACCTAGATTCCTTGGCTAGAAAGAAGTGTTGAGAGCAGACATCCCGTCTTGTTCCTGCTCTTTGGAGGAAAGCTTCCTGTCATCAAGTATGTTAGCTATGGGTTTTTTCATAGATGTTCTTTATCAGGGTGAGGAAGTTCTCTTCTATTCCTAGTTGTTGAGTGTTTTTATCATGAAAGAAAGTTGTCTTTTTATGCATTTGTACCTTTTATATGTATAAGATAAGGTATACATGGATGTGTTTAAGTTGACTATCATAAAGATCTTTCAGATTCCCTAACAGTTGATCTTAGCACCAAAGCAAGTACAAGTACACTGTGCTAGACTTTATGAATATTCTTGATAATTTATTACCACCAAGAGAGCAAGAAAAATGCAAATTAGAACTGAAATGTCAACAGAAGCATAGTGCATTCATTTGTTGATTATAGAAGTTACATTAGCAATTGATAGATAACATTGTACACATTATTCACTAATACAAATTAATGAAAAAGATTCCATTAGGGGAAAATACTATCTTTTACGTATTTCTCTTTGTGTATTTTTTCTTTTTTTTTCTTTGAGATGGAATCTCACTCTGTCACCCAGGCTGGAGTGCAGTGGTGCTATCTCGGCTCACTGCAACCTCTGCCCCCAGGTTCAAGTGATTCTCCTGCCTCAGCCTCCCGAGTAGCTGGGACTACAGGCACCTGCTACTGTGCCCTGCTAATTTTTGTATTTTTAGTAGAGACAGGGTTTCACCATCTTGGGCAGGCTGGTCTTGAACTCCTGACCTAGTGATTCACTCGCCTCAGCCTCCCAAAGTGCTGGGATTACAGGTGTGAGCCACCATGCCCAGCCCTCTTTGTGTGTTTTCTAATGAATGTGATATACTAGAAGAGTAGCTGTTGCCATAATTTCACTCGTACTTAAATAAATGTGCATTCATTGAGGATATATACTTGCATAACAATTTGTTACTGCTGGGGTATATAGTCAAAATAGTTTGCAAACCACTGGCTCTCAGGATAAAGTCAGGCCCCTTAACATGTTTCCAATCTACTTTTCTGCTCTTACTTCCCTAGTCCTCAATGTAGCACATTGCATTAACAGTCATTCCTAATATATTGTTTCCTTACACATTTCTGTGCTTATACTTAAGATTTGTCTTTCCCCTTGAAATATTCTTTTATCGCTGTCCATGTTTTGAACTCCTACTTAATCTCCAAATCCTAGCTCAGAATCCTTTTTCCCTCTATCCCCAACTACTCTTTCCCTCATTGGGCGGAATTAATTGCTGCAGTACTTTATTCATAATATCAAAGCAGTGCTTTTTATGGTATATTTTATTGATTTTATGTGTCTCATTTTAACTAGATTGTAAGGGCATGTACCATATGTTAATCATCCTTTCACCGTCAGGCCTGCACAGAGTAGACAGTAAATTTTTATCAAATGGAAGTCATATAAAAAAACAAGAAAGAAAAACTGCTAGATAAAAATGATTTTGTTGACTCGGAGAAGAAAGAAGGCAGTGTCAAGTCTGTACTGAGAAGTGAATGAAAGAGAAATTATTTGGTCCAAGTAATCTATATCTGGAGCCTGCCTTAGTTACAGGTTATCAAGAGAGATGAAGACAAAAGAAGATATTATAGAAAAAAAGGCTTTCTTGGCTCTCTTCTTTGGTCTTTACACTTGCTGTTCCCTTTGCCTGGAATGCTGTTGTCCAGAAACCTGCATGGCTTTCTCAGAAAGTCTTATTAGAGGTCTTCTAATTCTACCCTAGTTATAAAAAACAGCCCGGCCTCCTCGTTGCACTGACATGCCCTGGCCACCTTCTGTTTCATTTTTCCCCATAGCGCTTCTCATCTGACATAGTGTATATTCTATTTTAGGATGCGTTTATTGTCTATCCCTACTAAAGTGTGCATTTCACGACGGCAGGGACATTTTACCTTTTATGTCCGCTTCGTCCATGCCCCATCTCCAGTATCTTCAGCAGTGCCTGTCACATGGTACATGCACAGTAATTAATAATAATTATACTAGTAGGAAAAACATTGGGAAACAGATAGGAAAAATTGGGAAACATCAGAGAATAGTAAGTGACTTTTTCAAATCATTTCTCAACACATTTTTCTTTAATCTCTAGACAACTTTTCAGGTGATATCTCTCTGAATTTAAGCAGTGAGTCTAATTGTTAATCTGAAAAACTTAATTCATGATTTTCCATGTGTTTTCAGACTTTGGTGACATTCTGTATTGTACTTACTGTAGTTCTAAAAGAATCACCAATTGGATACATTGCTTTAAAGTTAAAAGTACTTCACAGGAAACACTGTCTAGGCTATAGAAGGACATATTGAGCATATTGTTTGAAAATGTAACTAACGTAGTGTTTAAAAATAAATTTATTCTGTATTTGCTAACTTGTGGGCTCTTTTATTAGCAAGCATGTTTACTACACTTTGTAACAAGTAGTATTCTCAACACTTGGCATGCATGAATTCATTTAATCTTCACAACAGCCCTTTGAGATGGGAAATGTTATTGGCTCCTTTTTGCTGATGAGGAAACCAAGCTGCAAAGAGGTTGAATAACTCTTCACACAGCTAGTTAGTGGTAGAGACAAGATTGCAATCTAAGCATTTGGCTCCAGAATACATGTTCTCAACAACTACAGTATATTGTTGGATGAAAGAATTAAGAATGCTATCCTCATCCTGATCATTCTGTTCACTCCTTTACTCCATCCCGTCAGCATGTGTCATGTTTCCAGCTTTGACCAAACATTTAACCAATTACATACAGCAGGATGGAAGGGGCTGAGACTGAACTAACTCTGATCACTATCCTGGGACAAGAATTCAGAAATTTAGCCTTTTTATTAAAAAGTTTTTTAAAAATATACTTTGTTTTTTTAGAACAGTTTCAGATTCACAGCAAGATTGAGAGGAAAATACTGTGTTCCCAAATACCTTCTTCCTCTGTACATGCATAGCCTCCCCCATCATAAACATCCTCAACCAAAGTGGTACATTTGCTACTGTCGATGAATATACAGTTACATATCATTTTTACCCAAAGTCCATAGCTTACTTTAAGGTGTACTCTTGGTGTTGTACATTTTATAGGTTTGGACAAATGTACAATTACGTGTACTCATCATTATAATATCACGCAGAGTAGTTTCACTGCCCTAAAATTTTTCTGTGCTCTGCCTGTTTTTTCCTCCCTCCTTTAGCCCCTGCAACCATTGATCTTTTTACTGTCTCCATAATTTTTCCTTTTCTAAAATGTCATTTAGTTGGAATCATTCAACATGTACGCTTTCAAGTAGGCTTCTGTCACTGGGCTGGAGTGCAGTGGCATTATCAGAGGTCACTGAAGCCTTGAACTCCTGGGCTTAAGGGACCCTCTCAGAGGAGAATCAGCTTCCAGAGTAGCTGGGACTGTAGATGCACACCACCACACCCAGCTCATTTTAAAATTTTTTGTGGAGACAAAGTCTCACTACTTGCCCAGGCTGGTCTTGAATTTGTGGCCTCAAGCAATCCTCCTACCTTGGCTTCCCGAAGTGTTGGTATTATAGGCATGAGCCATTGTGCCCAGCCTCATTTCCTTTTAGCACTTAATAGTAGCCCATTGTCGGGATGAATCACAGTATATTTATCCATTCAGCTACTGAATGTCACCTTGATTGCTTCCAAGTTTTGGCAATTACAAATAAACAACTGTATGAAGTTTTTTATGTGGACAATAATTTTCAACTCCTTTGAGTAAATACCAAGGAACCTGATGTACTCAATTGTATGGCAAGAGTGTTTAGTT
Organism: Chlorocebus sabaeus; assembly: GCF_047675955.1. NCBI lineage: Eukaryota > Metazoa > Chordata > Mammalia > Primates > Cercopithecidae > Chlorocebus > Chlorocebus sabaeus. The sequence continues at coordinate 10,988,166 of NC_132922.1, forward strand.
TTATAAGAAACTGCCAAACTGTCTTTTAAAGTGGCAGCCCCATTTTGCATTCTCACCAGCAATAATGAGAGTTCCTGATGCTTTACGTCTTTACCAGCACTTGGTGTTGTCAGTGTTTTGAATTTTGGTCATCCTAATAGGTATGTATATAGTATCTCTTATTGTTATTTTAGTGTGCATGTCCTTAATGTATGATGTGGAGGATCTTTCATATGCTTACTTGCCATCTGTATATATATATATTTTTTTGTTTTTTTGTTTTTTTTTTTTGAGACAGAGTCTTGCTCTGCTGCCCAGGCTGGAGTGCAGTGGTCGGATCTCAGCTCACTGCAAGCTCCGCCTCCTGGGTTTACGGCATTCTCCTGCCTCAGCCTCCTGAGTAGCTGGGACTACAGACGCCCGCCACCGCGCCCGGCTAGTTTTTTGTATTTTTTTAGTAGAGACAGGGTTTCACCGTGTTAGCCAGGATGGTCTCAATCTCCTGACCTCATGATCCGCCCGTCTCGGCCTCCCAAAGTGCTGGGATTACAGGCTTGAGCCACCGCACCCGGCCGTGTTTTTTTTTCTTTTTTTGAGATGGAGTCTCACTGTGTTGCCCAGGCTGGAGTGCAGTGGCGTGATCTTGGCTCACTGCAAGCTCCGCCTCCCGGGTTCATGCCATTCTCCTGCCTCAGCTTCCCAAGTAGCTGGGACTACAGGCACCCTACGCCCAGCTAATTTTTTTGTACTTTTTAGTAGAGATGGGGTTTCACTGTCTTAGCCAGGATGGTCTTGATCTCCTGACCTCATGTTCCACCTGTCTTGGCCTCCGAAAGTGTTGGGATTACAGGTGTGAGCCACTGCGCCCAGCCTGTATATCTTCTTTAATGAGGTGTATGTTAAGGTTTTAGGCCCATTCTTAAGTCAGGTTGTTTGTTTTTATTGTTCAGTTTTAAGAATTCTGTGTATATTTCAGATAACACTCCTTCGTCTCATTTTTTTTTTTTTTTTTGCAAATATTTTCTCCCAGTCTGTGTCTCATCTTTTCATTTTCTTGACCATGTCTTTTGCATATCAGAAAGTTTAATTTTAATGAATAACACTATACTGCCTCATGGGTAGTGCTAGTACCTTATAATAATAAAATAATTCTGATTTCTTCTTCCCATCCCTTGTATCATTGCTGTTACTTATCTTGCTTATACATAAGCATATGTGTAAGCATGTATAATCAAATACATTGTTGCTGTTATTGTTTTATTAATAAATAATAAGAAAGTTTTTATTTTCACTTACTTCTTTTCTGATGCAGTTCATTTCTTTATGCAGATCTGAGTTTCTGAACTTTATCATTTTCCATTTCTGTAAAGAATTTCTTTGAACATTTTTTGCAAGGTAGGTTACCGGCAACAAATTCCCTCAATTTTTGTTTGACTAAAAAAGTCTTTATTTCTCCTTCACTTTCTTAGTTTTGGTTTCTGAGAAGTTGAATGTAATTCTTATCTTTGTTCCTCTATATGTAAGGTGTTTTTTTCCTCTGGTTTCTTTCAGGAGTATTTTTTTTTTTTGAAAAAAAATTTCCATTTATCCTGCTTAATGTTCTCTGAGCTTCCTTGATCTGTGGTTAGTGTATAACATTAATTTGGGGAAATTATCAGTGACTGTTGTTTCAAATATTTCTCCTGTTCCTGTGTCTCTCTCCTTTGTTAATTTCCATTACACATATGTTACACCTTTTATAGTTGTCCCATAGTTCTTGGATGTTCTGTTCTTGTTATTTATTGTCGTTGTCATTCAGCTTTTCTCATCACTTTTCAGTTTTAGTGGTTTCTATTGAGATGTCCTCCAGCTCAAAGATTCTTTCCTCAACTGTGTCCAATCTCCCAGAAAGCCTGCCAAAGGCATTCTTCATTTCTGTTACAATATTTTTGATCGCTAGCATTTCTTTTTGATTCTTTCTTAGAATTTCCATCTCTGTGCTTACATTGCTCATCTGTGCTGCGTGCTGTCCACATTATCCATTAGAGCCCTTACATCTTAATCATAGTTATTTTAAATTCCTAGTCTAATAATTCTAATATCAGCCCTATCTGCACCTGGTTTTGTTGCTTGTTCTGTCTCCTCAAACTGCGATTTTGCCTTTTAGTATGTCTTGTAATTTTTTCTTGATAGCTGGGCATGAGGTACAATAAGAGGATCTCAGGTAAATAAGCCTTTAGTGATGTGGCAGTAAGTTAAGCTTACTGATCTTCCAGATCAGTTAGGCTCTGATAACACCCCGTCAGGTTAGGCTTTGGTTAACTAGCTTCTCCTAAGGGCAGAACTTGTTAAGAACAGAATGCTCTGGAAAATTCTGAATGGTTCCTTTTTCCCTCCCCCTGCTAGAAGCACCAGGGGATTTTTCTCCAGTATTTACTGCGAGAACTTGGTCCAGCTCCTTGAGGTAAAACAAAAGTAGGGGAGGCCTGAAGACTTCCCCTGGAGGTTTGATCTCTCAGTTATAGTTCACGCTTCCCGACCTCAGCACTTTTTTCCTTGGAGGTTTCTGCTCCAGCAAGCCACGATTCTCTGTACTGTATTCGCCTGTCAGTCTCAATGTGGGGCTCAGTGGTTTGCCCTGTGACTATATCTCTCTGATGGGTCCAAGAAGAGTTGTTGATTTTTCTGTATGTTCAGATTTTTACTTGTTAGAATGGAGTGGCAACTCCAACTTTTTACATTTTGGATCAGAAGTCAGGTTTATCCTTTTTTATCCATTTCTAAGTTATTTAGGTCAAGGATGGTACAAGCAGCATACACCATGTACTCTTTATGGTGACTTTAAAAATCCTTCATTAAGTATAACTAATTTGAAGGTCTTGAGTAAACAGCTAGAAATAGTTGGCAAGGTTGGGTCAGTCTCTTTTATCTTAAGTGAAGGCCCATTACAATTTAGGCTCAACCTCACAAGAGTGGGCACCATAGTTACCACAGGTGATTCCAGGTTCCCAGGTGATCGTCCTGAATCTCGTTAACATTCGCAGGTAGTCTAACATTCTCTCTTTTATGCCTACAGTGTCTGTATGCCTCTGTCACAGTCCATTTATGTACACGTCTTTATCCCTTGCAAAACTCTGAATTTTTCAAGGGCAAGAACAGTGTTCCTAGCACTTAGTACCTTGCCTTGGGGTAGGATCACTCAATACACACTTGATGAATGAATGATTAATACCTTGATATTTTTATTCCTTTAGCAAATTCAAAGTAATTGACTTTTTTTAGAAAGATAAAAAATAGAAATGTCAGAGTTGACTGATACAAAAATTTCCCTTTCTTCACTACAAATTACGTTTTAAAATAGTTTTATGCTAACTACTTTGTTGAAATATAATTTACATATTATGAAATACATAAATCTTAAGTGTACAGTTGGATGGATTTTGATGGGTGGAACCATCACCCATAGCACGATAAAGAACATTTTCATCACCTCATCCAGTTCCTTCATCCCTGCTTTCCCTCCTCTCCAGAGGCAACTAGTTTTTGAATTTCTTTAACTGTATAGATTTGTTGCATTTGTTCTTAAAATTTATGTAAATGGAAGCATGCGTATGTGTTCTTCAGTTTCTGGCTTCTCTAAACATAATGTTTCTGAGAGTAATCCATATTGTTGTGTATATCAGAATATCATTTCTTTTTATTGCTGAGTTGTATTCCATTATATGTGCATACCACAGTTTATCCATCTATTGTTGACGGATAATATTTGGGATGCTTATAGCTTTAAGTTATTGTGAATAAAACTCTTATGAACATTCTTGTGCGATATGCATTCGGTTCTCTTTGGTATATCCTGAGGAGTAGAATTTCTGGGTTGTAGAAACCATAAAATATGACTAGAAACTAAAGTTTTCTTAAGTGATTTCACTATTAATATATGAGAATTTGTTGTTCACATCCTTATCAACACTTAGAAATGTTATGATTTTCCATCTAGCCATTTTGATGGGAGTATAATGTTGTTTCAATTTGGTTTTAATTTGCATCTCCCTGAAAAGTTGTTAAGTGCCTTTTCATATGATTTTTGCCCATGAGGACATCTTTTGCCTGTTCAAGTATTGTCTGCTTAAATATTTTGCCTATTTTTAACATTTTATCTTTTTATTATTGATTTCTAGGAATTTTTATATATTTTGGATATGAGTTCTTTGTCAGATAGACATATTATAGATGTTTTCTGCCATCCTACAGGCTACAAAAATTCTGTAGCTTGTCTTTTCCATTTTCTAATATTGTCTTAGGATGAGTAGAAGTTTGTCGTTTTGGATGTGAGGGCAATCTGGCTGGCTAGGCAGGAGTCCTCTTCCTCCCTCACCACTCTATGTGTGTCTCTCCTGAAGCTGGATTCTTGGTCAAAGAGGATAGAAGAGGATTTTTCTTTGGTCAAGGGTATAGGAGTAGCTGCACTCCCTTTTTAGGACCTCCAAACAAGCTCTCAAGATCTATTTGTAGGAGAACATGGGGTAAAAAAAGTTTTAAGTTGGTAATTTTGATGAAGTTCAATCTATGGTTTTCTTTTATGGTGATATAGTTTGACTGTGTCCCCACCCAAATCTCATCTTGAATTCCCACATGACTCTGTGGGGGGAATTGAATCATGGGGGCAGGTCTTTTCTGTGCTGTTCTCATGATAGTGAATAAGTCTCATAAGATCTGGTGTTTTTGTAAGGGGGAGTTTCCCTGCACAAGCTCTCTCTCTTTGCCTGCCTCCATCCACATAAGATGTGACTTGCTCCTCTTTGCCTTCTGCCGTGATTGTGAGGCCTCCCTAGCCCTGTGGAACTGTAAGTCCATTAAACCTCTTTGTTTTGTAAATTGCCGAGTCTTGGGTATGTCTTTATCAGCACATGAAAGTGGACTAATACATATGGTTAATGCCTTTTTTACCTTGTCTGAGAAACTTGCCTATCCCAAGGAATATGTTCTCCTATGTTTTCTTCTAGATATTTTATAGTTTTAACTAGGTGTGTGATCCATCAAGAATTAGCTTTTGCATATATTGTGAGAGATAGAGTTCATTCTTATCTGTATGGTATCCAATTGCTTGAGAATTATTAGATTTTAATAATAGAGTATTTCCATATGCATGATCTTGTTTGATCTCCTTAAAGCATCTTGTGAAAAGACAAGAGCAGGTATTTTCTCTTTTACAGAAACTTGGAGGCAAAGCTCAGAGATATTAAGTTATTTAGGTAAGGTTGCATATCCAATTTACGGCTGAACACAATTAGAACTCATCTAAATAATATATCCTGATATTTAGTCATATGCTGTTAGTATACTAAACAGCCTCTCCTAGTTAAGTCTTAAAAATATCCTAATGGGGTTTCACTGAACTACTAGAGTGAACTTAATTAAAATTATCTGAAAAATATCTAATCAAATATGAAAGTTTTAAAATATCAAATTATTTACAGAAATTACAGTATTATTTTAAAACCAATTCAGATTCTAGGAATTGTGTGGATTATAGATTTGTGTGTTTTTTATTCTCAATTAGCTAAGTCATGAAACTGCAATTAATTTTATTTAAATAGACTATTTCATATACATATACACACATACATTTAAATTAAAGGTATAGTTTTAAAAAGAGGGCCACATTTTAAAGAGACAGATTTCAATGTTGTTATTAAAAGTTATGTTAGGCTGAGTGTGGTGGCTCACTCCTGTAATCCCAGCACTGTGGGAGGATTTCCTGAGGTCAGGAGTTCAAGATTAGCCTGGGCAACATAGTGAGACCCTGTCTCTACATTAAAAAAAAAAAAAGAAAGAAAAAGAAAGAAAATAAAATTAGCTAGGCATGGCTAATAGGGGGCTGAAGTGGGAAGATCGCTTGAGCCCAAGAGTTTGAGGTTGTAGTGAGCTGTGATTGTGCCACTGCACTCTACCCTATCTCTAAAAAAAAAAAAAAAAAAAAAAAAAGTGATTTTACTAGAAATAGCATTCATTGGTGACATTCCTGTCATTTTAGCTTTTCATTTTCATGATCAGTCACCTAATTTAAGAATGAGGTGCTTCACATTTATACTAATGACTGATTTCTGTATAGGCTGCCTCTCCCATTGTATCCTCCAACACTCACGGATGTGCTCATACCAGTCACCCACCTATTTGCTCACCAGATTTTGAATATCTTGGACTAAGAGCAAAGCCTTTAAGCCATAATTGAGATATAAATTAAAATATGAAAGGCAAATACTCTGGGAGACATAGTACATTTATTTATATTTACACTAGGCTGTAAATTATTAAGATTTTGTTGGGGTGGGGGGAGATTGCTTTTTGAGTTTAGATTCTCATAGAAAAAGAGAAAACATCAAGTATTTGGGCCTTGAAAAGGTTTAGACAAAGCAGGAACCCTAGGAGTAGGAGGAAAAAGCAATGTCTGAAGTCTTCCTTTTCAAGGCAACTATAATGAATTGAATAAAGCCAAGATATCTGGAAAAAATACATTCAAGAAAAATAAAATAGAAAATATTTTAAAAATTACTCTAGATGTTGATTAGCCATGTCAAGGCTATAAAGTCAAATAACTAAAATTTGGGGGCATTAATACATTTACAGAAGGGACTGGATTTGGGGTGTATGAGGCAGACAGTTCCTAGTAGTATGATACAGGGGCCAAGCATCGTAGGAAACAGTCTAGCTTAAAAGTGGATCAGACTTAATTTTCAGACTAGTGTTAGACATTGAGATTCAGAATTCTCTAATCAGAGAACCCACCTAATATATGATGGTGGATTAGATTAATAATGTAATTTGGATGCACTCATTGTTGGTGGGTTAATTAACACAGGCTTCTGAGTTTATTTATAGCTTAAATGAGCAAATGCAATTTCATGTAACAAATATTTTTGATGAACACATAGTTTCCTTTAACAAACATATATTATAGGCTTTAGGTCATCATAAGCCTTGTTGTTAGAAGTTATAGCATTGTGAGTTTAAACCAAAAACTTTTATTTAAAATAGTTGACTATTTAGCCTTGTGTTCCTTTTCAACAAATGACATCCTATTGGTGATCATGATGGCAAGAAGCAAAGCATGAATTCTTTTAAGCTTAAATGTGACCTTTACCCAGCTGGCTAGTCTTCCCATGGAGCTCTTTATTTATTGTATTCACATGGACAACAAAGCACAGTAAACAAAAAAGGGAAAGCAACCAGTTTAGCCCTTTCAGTGCTGCATCAACAGAATTATTATCTCTTAAGGTTCTCATCAAATGAAATCGCTTGTAAGTATATACTAAGGTCAGTCAAAAAAATTAAAGCCAACCTCCACTTTCTAGTTTATTAGCTTTATGACTTCAGGAAAGTTACTTCATCACCCTAAACCTTACTTTTCTCTTAGGTAAAATTTACCTTAACTCTGAGGGTGGTTGTGAGGATTAGAGATATGTCTGAGAGTTAGTCACGTAGTAGGTTACCCATCAATATTAGTTAATACTATCAGCTCTTGATAGATTTTAACTTTTATTATTTTCATTTCCTAGAACGGATATTCATGTTCAAATAAAGCTCCATTCAGATACTCACTAGGAAGGTCTGTATTTATTTGTTTATTTATTTTAGAAGACAGGATCTCACTCCATTGCCCCGGTCGGAGTGTAATGGTGTGATCACAGCTCACTGCAGCCTCCAACTCCTGGGCTCAAGTTTTCTCCTGCCTCAGCCTCCTGAGTAGTGGGGACTACAAATATTTGCCACCATGACTAGCTAATTTTCTTTCTTTCTTTTTAATGTAGAGAAGGGATCTCTGTATGTTGCCCAGGCTGGTCTCAAACTCCTGGCCTCAAGTGATCCTCCCACCTTGGCCTCCCAAAATGTTGGAATTACAGATATGAGCCAGTAGAAAAGGTGGTCTTTTCTACTGTCCTGTAAAATGGTCACCCTCTGCTTGTCCCTAGCACCTTGTCCATATATACATTGTAGCCCTGTCATACTGCCATAATTATTGATTCACACGTGGGCCTCCCTCACTAGGTTTGGAGGGCTGAGGATACTTTATTTGTATCTCAGTTTCTTCTCCTTCGGTGGCGGAGGTGGGAAATCAGCATTTGCTGACAATGGCTGATGGGCCGACTGAATGGCAAGTATGCTATTATAAACCCAAAAAAGGAATTTGTAGCTTTAATATTTTCTCTTTATCCTAAATATTCTTCTATTTTTCTAAGTGTTTCTGGTATAGATTTATTTTTACTTATCTTACTTGGTCTTTGGAGATCTTTTTGACGTGAAAATTTATGTCTTTTCTGTAAAATTCTCAGCTCTTGTCTCTGAATATTGTGTTTTTTCTGTTACCTCAATTTTCTTTTGAAACTTCCTCTAGATGAATATTGGGGCCTATAATCTGTTCTTTATGACTTTTAATTAATCTTTTTAATCTTGTTGCCTCTCTGTGCTGTATTTTGAGAGAATTTCTTAGTACCGTTCTCCTGTTGGCCGGACACGGTGGTTCATGCCTGTAATCCCAGCACTTTGGGAGGTCAAGGCAGGTTGATCACTTGAGGCCAGGAGTTGGAGACCAGCCTGGCCGACATGGCAAAAATACTAAACATTCAAAAATTAGCCAGGCGGTGTCTGCCTGTAATCCCAGCCACTCGGGAGGCTGAGGTATGAGAATTACTTGAACACAGGAGGCGGAGGTTGCAGTGAGCTGAGATTGTGCCACTGTACTCCAGCCTAGGTGGCAGATTGAGACATTGAGACTCTGTCTCAAAAATAAATAAATAAACAAATAAATAAATAAAGTACTGTTTTCCAATTACCAAATCTGTCTTCAGCTGTTCTAGTCTGGTTTTCATCTTGAATGTTGAGTTTTTTAAAAAAATCTTAATGACTGCAGTTTTCATTTCTAGGATTTTTAATTGATTCTTTTCATAGCCATCTGTTCTTGTTTCATATCTGCCTTTGTTTTGTTTTATACTTTTATATTCCTTGTTGTCAGTGAGTCATGTATTAATCTCTTTATTTAAAAATCTTTGTTAGAGGGTTTTCAAATAATAGAATATATATTCTATAGAAGATCCTATAGAAACACTGATTTCATTTGGTGTGGATTTATATTGTGATTGCTGATTTTTTTTTTTTTATAATTTTAACTTTTATTTTAGATTCAGGGGGTACATATGCAGGTTTGTTACCTGGATACACTGCATGATGCTGAGGTTCAGGGTACAATTGATCCCCTCACCCGTGTACTAAACATAGTACTCAATAGTTCGTTTTTCAACTCTTGCCTCCCTTCTCACCTTCCACTTCCAGTAGTCCTGTTTCTGGTGTTGCCATCTTTATGTCTATGGGTACCCAATATTTAGCTCCCATTATAAGTGAGAACACGCAGTATTTGGTTTTCTGTTCTTGCATGGATTTGCTTAGGATAATGGCCTCCAGCTGCATCCATTTTGCTGCAAAGGACATGATTTCATTCCTTTTTATGGCTGCATAGTATTTCGTGGTATATGTACCACACTTTCTTTATTCAGTCCACCATTGATGAGCACCTAGATTGATTCCACATCTTTGCTATTGTGAATATTGCTACAGTGAACATACAAGTGCATGTGTATTTTTGGCAGAATGATTTATTTTCTTTTGGATATATACCTAGTAATGGGATTGCTGGGTTGAAACCAGTTCTCAGTTCTTTGAAGAATCTCCAGATTGCTTTCCACCATGGCTAAATGAATTTACATTCCCACCAGTAGTATACAAGTGTTCCCTTTTCTCCACAGCCTCACCAGCATCTGTTGTTTTTTTGGTTTTTTGATAATAGCCATTCTGACTGGTGTGAGATGGTATCTCATTGTGGTTTTGCTTTGTATTTCTCTGATGATTAGTGACGTGGAGCATTTTTCCTGTGTGTTTTTTGGCCAGTTGTATGTCTTTTGAGAAGTGTCTGTTCATGTCTTTTGCCCATTTTTTAGTTGGGTTGTTTTTTGCTTGTTGAATTGTTTAAGTTCCTTGTAGATTCTGAATATCAGACCTTTGTTAGATGCCTAGTTTGTGAAATATTTTCTCCCATTCTATAGGATATATCTTTACACTGATAGTTTCTTTTGCTGTGCAGAAGCTCGTTAGTTGAATTGGTACCACTTGTCAATTTTTGGTTTTTATTGCAGTTGCTTTTGAGGACTTAGTCATAAATTCTTTCCCAAGTTCAATGTCCAGAACGGTGGTTTCTAGGTTTTCTTCTGGGATTCTTATAATTTGAGGTCTTACATAGATTGCTGATTTCATTGGCTGACTTTCTTAGCATTAGATTTTAAAAATATATATTTTAGAATTTTAGTTTTTAGACTATTTTGAGTGGGAGGTTTTTTCCCACAATCACTCATGTTCATTTTTTTCCTTTTTTTTTTTTTTTTTTTTTTTTTAAATAAAATAAAGGTTTTCCAGTTCCCTTTACCCAGGTCTTCTAGACTCCCTCCTGTACAGGCCTTATAAAGCTGGCTTGGGGCACATGCCCTGTGATAATACTAGAATGTTCTAGACCCAGGAGCTGAGCAAGCAAGTGGCTTAGTTTAGTTCCAAGTATTAAGACTGCTTGTGTGTCCTCCTGCTTTTAGATCCACAGCTACAAATAAGTTATATCCCAGGAAGCAGTTGATGGCTATTTTTTTTTCTTCTCCTTTTCTTCCCAGCCTTCTCTCACAAACACTGCCCCCGTAACATTAAAGAGTGAGACCAGCTGTGATTTCCTAACACCTGAGGAGCTGAACTCTAGGCTGGCAGATCAAGAGCCCAGCAGCCCTTGGCTTCAGCCTTGCTCACTGCTTTTTCATTTCTCTTATATTTCTGCTTCGTGGGGGTTTTTATCTTGTTTTTGAGACTGGCAGTGTCTATTACTGCTGTGTATTTGGAACAGAACAGGGGGATACTTTGAAGCATGAACTCACTGTGCCAACCTGACTGGAGGGAATTTTTTTTTTTTTTTTTTTTTTTTTGAGATGGAGTTTCACTCTTGTCGCCCGGACTGGAGTGCAATGGTGTGATCTTGGCTCACTGCAACCAACTGGAGGTTTTCTAACCTGGAAATTTGATCAGATATTTTAGCTACTTCTCCCCTCCCTTCCTACCCCCACCCCATTCCCTGAAGGCATTGTGGAGGGTAGATTGGAAGGAAGACTAAAGCTAAGTAAGTAATTTAGGATACCGCAGGCAACAAATGATCAAGGTCTGAACCAAGATGAAGAGAAGAGAATGGATTTGGAAGATAATTAGTGGGTATAGTCAATAGACATGGATAAGTGAATTTGGGAGGTGTATGTTCATATTTCTAACTTAGAATGGAGATAAAAGTCACCAAGAAAGGAATATGGGAAGAAGAGTAGATTTTGGTAGGGCAGTGGGTCAGGAATAGAGACAGTAGTATTAAGACTTTTACAATTGTTTGAAGCCTCGTACATGTTTTACTAAAGATCTTCTGATACATATTTTTCCTAGCAGTGCATCTCAGTGCCCAAGATCTTTGAATTTACCATATTTGCGAATCTCTTTACACAAGGTTCAGCTTTAAACATATATAGATTTCTCCCCAGCATTTGGAAAACTTTTCCTCAGCATATTCATTCATTTCACAAACATTTCTTAAGTGTCTCTTAAACAAACAAGCATAGTCTGGCCTTCGTGGATGTCACAGTTAATTGGAGGGAAAAGATAGTTACCAAACGGGCAATTGCTAACTGTGAAAGTGCTGTAAAAGACAAGGGTATTGTGAGAGTGTATGAAAGCAGGGCCTGGCCAAGTCTGCGGCCCATTCTGCATAGGGCACAGTGGGAGGGAGTGTTCACTGTCCGTGGAAGGCTTTCCCGAAGAAACTGGAGCTGTTCCCTGTCTGGCGCACTCTGCCCTAATGTCTGTGCAGAGCTGGCTGCTTCTTACTATTCAAGACTCAGCCATGTTACCTCTTCTGCAAGACTTTCCATGACCATACCCAAAACTAAAGTCCAGCATATCACCCTACTTTATTTCCTTTTGGAACATTTATTTTTATCTGAAATTATTGTGTTTATGATTATTGGCTGTTTCAACCAACTACAATGTAGGTGTCCTTGCCTCTTTTTTTCTGACTTGCAGTGACCTTGCCTCTTTTTTACTGACTTGCACCCCCATTGCTTAGAATACTTCCTGAAATGTAAGTGTTCCAGAAATTGTTAACTGACTGCATAAATGAATGTCCTTGGATCTTGATCTCTTGCGTAGTTGCTCTACTAATTTGATTTCCTTGTCCTGTTTTTTGTTTGTTTGGGAAGACTCCTCAAGTTGGTTGTCTACTTGTTCATTTTTCTATCACCTGAATCCTACCCTCACTCCCCTGTCATACTGTAATTGAGGTTGCCAATTGTAGCATCACACCCTATGACGATGGTGATGGGCATGTGACTGTTTCAAGCTGGGTCACTTGGAGTCCTTCTCTTGATACTCCAAATTTGAAGGAAGGAAGAGGGAGACTTCTCAGGTGGCAGTGTGAATCTAGAGCTGTTGGTGGCCATAACCATCCAGATAAAAGAAGCCAATCTGTAAGAAGAGAAAATGAAAGCATTTCCTAAGGAAGCAGAGATGGCAGGGAAGAGAAGTCCTGGTAGCTTTCCAGTCTTGGCTTCCTTTGTGCCTGAGGCTCAGTTTCAACCCCTGGTTTTCCCTGGCTTTTGCTTTACCCAGTTCAAATGGAGTTTCTGTCACTTAGAGCCAAAAGATTCCCAATTAAAACTGTATATAGCTTTATTTTCATTTTAACCCATACCTCATCTAACAACCTTTTTATCTTGATGTGTTTTATATAATATCCTTGGGTATTGATCTGTTGGACTAGTTTAATTTCTGATTTCAGAGAATCCATGTTTTCTACTTCCAATTCCATTTCTTTCTTTTGCTGCCTAAGTTTTCTACTTCCAGTACTATTCTTTCTTAGTATGCTGTCCTCCCTTTCTTTTCAGAAACATATTGTTTAGTAGTAAGTAGGTGCTATCTAATTATTACTGTTGTTGTTATTTAACTCATCCTTGAAACAGGTTTATTAGGTTCTTCTTGGATTTTCTCACTTTCAACTTTGATGCTTTTGAACAGCCAGGTTAGTACCTAGTATCTCTAGCATGATAGGAAGCCAGGGTAGTGGGCAGAAGCTCACTTCTGGGTAATTTCTTCCCTGTGTTTGGTGAACTGCTGTGGCCTGATCTTCTTGGTGCTGCTGACTGCTACCTCAGGGTGGGGCTCTGATGGTCTGGGGAGAAGTCCTCCACGATTGCAACTGGCTCTCTGCTTGGTGTAACTGCTTGTCTCTTAGAACTATTGCAGCTGCCCTCAAATTCCACCAATCCACACAGACTCCAAGGAGAATATTTCATATCTATTCTATGATTTCTAGTTCTAACTTAATTAGAGCAGTGTTACAAGAAATTATTTCAAGCCAAGCAACTGTCTTAGGCAGCTAAGTTGTAAATTGACTTAGTATTTTTCATCAATCTGGTTCCATTTACACTATGTCAAGAAGAAAATTAGCAGCTTTTTGGTAATTTGTTTCTTTATTGATTAATTCACTAATTTTTTTTTTTTTTTTTTTTTTTTTTTTTTTTTTTTTTTTTTTTTTTTTTAACTGAGTCTCATGCTGTCACCCAGGCTGGAGAGGCTGGAGTGCCATGACCCAGTCTCAGCTCACTGCAACCTCTGCCTCCTGGGTTCAAGCGTTTGTCATCCCTCAGCCACCTGAGTAGGCTGGAATTACAGATGTGCACCACTGTGCCCAGCTAACTTTTGTGTTTTTAGTAGAGATGGGGTTTCACCATGTTGCCCAGGCTGGTCTCGAACTCCCGGCCTCAAGTGATCCATGCACCTTGGAAACTCAGTAAATATTTACTGAGCAGCTACTGTGTGCCAGTCACTCTTGGAGACACTGAACATATCAGTGTTTAAAATGAGACTTCTCTGCCCCTCATGGAGCTTATATTTTTGGTGAGGAAACAAACAATAAATAAGTAAACCAATAAATATATAATACTAGGTAGTGATAAATGCCAAGGAGAAAAATAAAGCAGGAGAAAGGAATAGAGAGCAATGAGGGTGGGGCTGTTTTAGAAAGGGTAGGCAGAACGGAGATTCTCTGAGGAGGTGACACTTTAGAAGAGACCTGAGTGAATCAGGGATAGAGCCATACAGAGAGTTCCTGGCAGAAGCAACAGCCAAAATATGGCTCTAAGGAGATGAAGAGCTTGGTAGAATTGCAGAGTAAAGCACCAGGGTAGCTAGAGTAGAAGGAATGAGGGGGAAGGTGGAAGGAGATGAGTTCCTGATGTTAAACATGGGAAAACATGTTCTTTGTGCCTCCAAAACCAAGCTTTGTCCATTTTTCAGGGGAAAGATAAGTGTGTGACATATTGTTCCGAAAGGCTAAAATTCATAGCCGACTTCTGTTTATCACATGACACTGAATGGTTTCCCAAAACATTGTGGCAATTCGGGTTATGGAATGCAAACTGATCATAGGAGGCTAAGGGTGTTTAGAATATGATTTGAAGCAGTTATAAAGTTGATTTGGAAGGAAGAAATAACTAAGAAGTGAGATTAGATAAAATAATCTTGGGAAAGATGGCAACTTGAGCAAAAGCTTCTGACACTGTCCACACCAATGCTTAATGAAGTGACCAGCAGTGAGAGAACATTGTTGGCCACTGTCATCTAAATATATCCCAAATTTGACCATTTCTCATCACTCCCACTGCTAGTAAATTATAGTTAGAAAACATTAATACTTTAATTCATCATACTTAGAGCCCACAATGAACATATAAGTGGATCATTAGGGACTTTTGAGTTTATTTTTGAAAGGTGGCTTGGGAAGCCATATTTGTGAGTTCATCCCAAGATGGAGAAAGGCAAGTGATTTCCCTTATTGTTTTTCTAGGAAGAAGGTTGAAATAATAGTAATACCTTATATTTGAGTGAATTATAGGTTACAGTGTACCTTTGTATCTAGGAATTCAACCAGACAGATATTGCTTGTGCTGCTTTTCAGATAGAAGACTCAGGCCCAGATAGACCACCTGACTGACTCAAAGTCACACAGATGGTTAAGGACACAGCTATCACTATCACTAGAATTCTTATCTTTGACTGTGCTCTGTCACTCTGCTAAAAAGCAACAAATTGTTTGGATAGGATGTTGTGTCAGAGAAAAGCCAATTGCTCTCCCTTTTCTTGCCCCACCCCAACTGGACCCCTATAAGGTAACAGATGTTAACAATATTGTGAGTATGCCATATGTTTGCCTGCCTGCCTGCCTTCCTGTATTCTTGTCTGTCTGTCTGTCTGTCTTAGTCTGCTTGTGCTGCTATAACAGAGAACCAAAGACTGGGTAATTTAGAAAGAAGAGAAATTTATTTTTTCATGGTTCTAGAGGCTGGAGAGTCCAGGATCAGGGCACTGGCAGGTTCAGTTTTCTGGTGAGGGCTGCTGTCTGCTTCCAAGATGGCACCTTGATGCTGCATCCTCTGGAAGGCAGGAATGCTGTGTCCTTATGTGACAGAAGGTCCAAAATGGGATAGTGGAAGGCAAGCAAGAGACAAATGCTGTGGGAAGCCTCTTTTATAAGGACCTTTATTCTGTTCACAAAGAAGGTGACCTCATGGCATAATCACCTCTTAAAGGCTCCACCTCTTAATATTATCACATTGGCAGTACTTGAATTTTGGAGGGGATATATTCAAACCACAGTTGTATGTACTTCTCTATTTGCTTCTCTCTTCTGTATACATATATAGTGGCTTCTTTTCTTCTATATGTTACAGCTTCAAATCAAATTGTGTATATTACTTTAAATCTTTAACCATGTGTCCTGGTCATACATCTAGGTCAGTATATCTAGATCCAATTCATATTCCTTCTTTGTATGTCTATATTGTTTGATTATTGCAAAGTATATATTGCTTTTTTTTTTTTTTTTTTTTTTTTGGAGACAGAGTCTCGCTCTCGCTCTGTTGCCAGGCTGGAGTGCAGTGGTGTAATCTCGGCTCACTGCAACCTCTGCCTCCCGGGTTCAAGCCATTCCCCTGTCTCAGCCTCCTGAGTAGCTGGGATTACAGGCACATGCCACCATGCCCAGCTAGTTTTTTGTATTTTAGTAGAGACGAGGTTTCACCATATTGGCCAGGATAGTCTTTGATTTCCTGACCTTGTGATCTGTCCACCTCGGCCTCCCGAAGTGCTGGGATTACAGCCATGAGCCACCGCACCCAGCCATACATTGCTTTTAAAAGGAAAATCCAATAATGTATTTAAAGTGAAAAATGTAATGCCAGTATATAATTTTATCATATATTAATGACCTATTTACCTTTTAAAGTATAAGAAAAGGAATATACTTATCAATAGTTCTTTATTTGCTGCAGGTTTTTTCACTGCTGCATTTTTACTTTTTAAAAAATTTCTGTAGAATAAGAATTAATTATAGCCTTAACTAGTATTTCCTTTTCTAAGCAGATTCAATGTATTTTTCAGGTTATTATGTCCGGGAAAAATCTAAGCAAGTCATCACATTGCTGATGGATGAACAGTTGCTGTGTAAAGAGAGGGAAGTGGCATGTCGGACTAGACAGCGTACCTCCTACTCTATGTTGTTTTCTAAAAGACCACTTGGTTCAAGTAGCTCACTGACAGCGTGTACTTCTGCCCCTACATCAGATATTTCTGCTTCAGAGAAGAAGTGGAAGCTTCCTAAGTTTGGAAGGCTACATAATAAAAGTACGTATATGACCATTAGCCTAAAATGCAACAGGTATCATTAAAAATGATTTAAAAATATAAAATACTATCTTTTAGTACTAAATTATTAATATCATTTAGTACTACTGTTACCATATTAGGCTTCATACTATAGAAAACAATGATGAAGAATATTCAATAGAAGATTTTATGACATTTTTTAGTTTATTTATTTCTTAGCTTTATTTCTTTGCTTTATTTTTGAGATGGAATCTTGCTCTGTCTCCTAGGCTGGAGTACAGTGGCAAGATCTCGGCTCACTGCAACCTCTGCCTCCCGGGTTCAAGCAATTCTCCTGCCTCAGCCTCCTGAGTAGCTGGGATTACAGGCTCCTATCACCATGCCCAGCTAATTTTTGTATTTTTAGTAGAGACAGGGTTTCAGCATGTTGCCCAGGTTGGTCTCGAACACCTGACCTCAAGGGATCCTCCTGCCTTGGCCTCCCAAAGTGCTGGGATTATAGGCATGAGCCACTGTGCCCGGCCCAATTTTATGACTGTTTTCTGAATGCAATTATCTTTGATTCAAATAAAATGTTTTTGAGCTTTTAAGCTATTAAACTAGTGACTACGCTATTTGGCATCGTGGTTCAATTTTAAGATTTTTATCCTTAACTGGAAAGTGAAGGACTACAGTTTTCTAACACTAGGTGTCTGGATATGTGTGTATGAGGTCTCTTTGATCCTATAATATAAATCAAATAATTGACATTTTCTAAAGTGTGCTTCAGAATCCTAAAAGTGCTCTAAAAGTTCTTCTAGGACAATACCTTGTACTCTTTCCTTTGCTTAAAACTTTAAATATGGACTGCTGAACTTTTATAAAAAAGGGATTTATTTATAATGTTATAATAGACATCAGTAGAAAAATACTATCTTCTTTTCTACCAAATTTGCTAAAACTTAAAAAAATATCATTTTCCTCTAACTTCTCCAGTGAAACCCTGTTGATAAATTGTCTATGAGGAATGGACAGCTTGAGGAAGCCAGAACATCAGTGAAATGTGACTTAGAGAACTGTCCCTTTGTATTCAGTACAAATAGATAATTCCAATTGTCAGTTAAGTGCAAAAATGTAACAGTGTTACTAGTAATACCGACACATGTTAATCTTGCTAAAAATCATTCAAGTACTTTTCTGACTTAATCAAGAGTTTCAGATGTTCACCCAATGGGACATTGAGTGAACATCTGTATTTGGAATTGGAGAGAGGCATTATAAGAGGGTAGCCATTGTAAGTGTAGTAGCAAATACTACCTACCTGCTTCTAAAAGTGGTGGAATTTCTTTGTTTAGGGGATCTGATTCTTTTGAAATAAATCTCCAAAAGAGACAGCCACTCATTTTGAAATTTTTCTCATGGGAGCCTTTAATTCAAACTGATGCTAAAAACAGAGTAACAGAGAAGAAGAACCAATTATGACTCATCCAGAGTTTCTTCCCCACTTAACGCTTCTTCGATGTTACCTTTCTTACTCTTCCTTCTTCCTTTCTTTTCTCAATTCTTTCTTCTTTCATTGTAAATACATAATTATTGAATTTATTTAAAATTTGGATATTCAGCAGAACTTTGGAGCTATAGGAGTGAATAAATGTTCTTTTATCATGGAACTAATATTCTAGTGATAGAGACTAGGATGTCTCTGTCAGAAGCACAAAATATGTCAGATAATAACAAGTCCTATAAAGAAAAGGAAAGCAGGGTCAGGGAACAGAAAGTGACAGGGATGGGTTTATTTTAGGTCATGTGATGAAGGAAGGCCTTTTGGAGGAAGTGAATCTTTAAACAGACCTGAATGAAGTGAGGGAGCAGCCCATGTACAGGCGTACCTCGATCGATTGCATTTTGCTTTATTACGCTTCACAGATAACGCATATTTTACAAATTGAAGGTTTGTGGCAACCCTGCACCCAGGAAGTTTATTGGCGTCATTTTTCTGATAGCATGTGCATGCTTTGTGTCTGTGTCACATTTTGGTAGTTCTTGCAATGTTTTTAACTTTTTCCTTATTATTATATGTGTCATGGTGATCTATGATCAGTGATCTTAGCTGTTACTGTTATAATTGTTTTGGGGTACCACAAACCATAACTGTAGAAGACCAGTGAACTTATTGATAGATGTCATGTGTGTTCTGGCTGCTTTACTGATCCCCATCTCTCTCTCTCCTTGGGTCTCCCTAGTCCCTGAGAGTCAACAATATTGAAATTAAGCCAATTAATAACCCTACAATGGCCTGTAAGTGTTCCAGTGTAAGGAAGAGTCGCAGGTTTCTCACTTTAATTCAAAAGCTAGAAATGATTAAACTTAGTGAGGAAGGCATGTTGAAAGCTGAAATAGGCTGAAAGGTAGGCCTCTTTTGCCAAACAGTTAGCTAAGTTATGAATGTAAAGGAAACATTCTGGAAGGAAATTAGAAGTGCTGTTCCAGCGAATACAGGAATGGTAAGAATGGGAAACAGCCTTTGCTGATATGGAGAAAGGTTGCATGGTCTGGATAGAAGATCAAACTAGCCCCAGTATCCCTTAAGCCAAAGCCTAATCCAGAACAAGGTTCTGTCTTTAATTCTGCAAAGACTGAGAGAGATGAGGAAACTGCAGAAGAAAATCTTGAAGCTAGCAGAGGTTGGTTCATGAGGTTTAAGGAAAGCAGCTGTCACCATAACATACAAGTACAAAGTGAAGCAGCAAGTACTGATGGAGAAGCTGTAGCAAGTTATCCAGAAGATCTAGCTAAGGTAATTGATGAAGGTGGCTACCCTAAACAGATTTTCAATGTGGATGAAATAGCCTTTTGTTGGAAAAAGATGCCATCTGGGACTCTCATAGCTAGAGAGAAGTCAATGCCTGGCTTCAAAGCTTCAAAGGACAGGTGACTCTCTTTTTAGGGCTAATGCAACTGGTGACTTTAAGTTGAAGCCAACTGCTCGTTCATCATTCCAAAAATCCTAGTGCCCTTAAGATTTCTTTAAAAATATTGCTGCTCATTGACAATGCACCTGGTCACCCAAGAGTTCTGATGGAGATGTACAAGGAGATTAATGTTGTTTTCATGCCTGCTAACACACAGTGTTTATTCTTCAGCCCATGGATCAAGGAGTGATTTCAACTTTCAAGTCTTATTACTGAAGAAATACATTTCATAAAGCTATATCTTCCATAGATAGTGATTCCTCTGATAGATCTGAGCAAAGTAAATTAAAAACCTTCTGGAAAAGATTCACCATTCTAGATGCCATTAACATTTGTGATTCATGGGAGGAAGCCACAATTTCAACATTAACAGGAGTTTGAAAGAAGTGGATTCCAACCCTCATGGATGACTTTGAGGGGTTCAAGACTTCAGTGGAGGAAGGAACTGCAGATGTGGTGGAAATAGCTAGAGAACTAGAATTAGAACTGGAGCCTGAAGATGTGACTGGATTGCTGCAATCTCATGGTCAAACTTGAACAGATAAGGAGTTACTTCTTATGGATGAGCAAAGAAAGTGGTTTCTTGAGATGAAATCTACTCCTGTGAAGATGCTGTGAACTTGTTGCAATGTCAACAAAGAATTCAGAATATTACATAAACTTAGTAGATAAAACAGTGGCAGGATTAGAGAGGACTCTAATTTTGAAAGAAGTTCTGTGGGTAAAATGCTATCAAAGAGCATCGCATGCTACAGAGAAATCTTTTGTGAAAGGAAGAGTCAGTTGATGTTGCAGGCTTTATTGTTGTCTTACTTTAAAAAATTGCCACAGCAACTACCCTGATCTATCAGCAGCCCTTAACATGGAGACAGAACCCTCCACCAGCAAAAAGATGATGACTCACTGAAGGCTCAGATAATTGTTAGCCTTTTAAAATTAGCAATAAAGTATTATTTAATTAAGTTATGTATATGTATTTTTTAGGCAACATGGTATTGCATACTAAGTCTACTAAGTAGACTGCAGTCTAATGTAAACATAACTTTTATATGCACCAGGAAACAAAAAAGTTTGTGTGAGTCACTTTACTGGAATATTTGCTTTACTGCAGTAATGTGGAACCCAACCCACCACAGTATCTTCAAGGTGTGCCTGTGTATCAGGCAGAGGGAACAGCAGGGCAGATGCTCTGAAACTGGAGCAAACTTGGCCTGGTTAATTGTAAGCTTAGGAAATGAATCCCTAAATTAATACAGAAGTAACTCAACTCTGATTTTACGATTCATGCAAGAAATTCTAGTTTATTGTTTTGTAGTCACAGATTGCATTTTTTTTTTTTTTTTTTTTTTTTTGAGCCCGAGTTTCACTCTTGTTGCCCAGTCTGGAGCACAATGGCATGATCTTGGCTCACTGCAACCTCTGCCTCCTGGGTTCAGGTGATTCTCCTGCCCCAGCCTTCCAGAGTAGCTGGGATTACAGGCGTGTGCCACCGTACCTGGCCCCACAGATTGCATTTTTAAACCTAAAATGATATTCTCCATCTTTATGACATGTCTCATTCACTACACTGAGCTATGAATGACTTGACTATTTTAAAAAAGTGAATCCACCTTCAAATGAAGTTTTGCTACGATTTATTATTTTTTACTACAACAAACACATATTGAGTGTCTGGCTCACTATAGTGCCAGACATGTTCTAAGCCCGGTAAGTAAATTGGCTGTATTTCTGCTCTAATGGAGGTTATAGCTTGTGATGTACTATGTGCTTTTTCTTTTCCTTTTCTTTTTTCTTTTTCTTCTGAGACAGGGTCTTGATCTGTCACCCCAGCAGGAGCGCAGTGGTGTGATAATGACTCACTGCAGCCTTGAACTACTGGACTCAAGTAATCCTCCTGGCTTAGCCTACCAAGTAGCTGGGACTACCGGCACACACCGCCACACCCAGCTTGAAAAAATACTTGAAAAAATACTTGTTCGAGACAAGATCTTGCTACCACATTCTTCTAAGTCTGTTTCATGAAAAGATACTCTAAAAAAGCTTTAGTCAATGATGGCATCATTATAGTAAATCTATAGTAAGAATACCATTTAAAGCGAACAGTGAATGTTTGGATGTAAAATCTGTAGTAAATTTGTTTTAAAATCTGTTATTTTTATTTCATTTATCTGCTTTCTATGTGAATACATCCTAGATATACAGATGTGTGTGTTTGTGTTCAAAAAAGAGTAATTAGATTAAGTAAACTTGGCAATACTAACCAATTCTATGTAGGCATTTGAATCTGAAGGTGTATTTTAAAGGAAGAAAGAAAACTGACAGTTTGGAGTTGGGGTAGGAAAAAATAAGAAATTGAAGGGATATTCTTTTTTTTCTTTTTTTTTTTTTTTTTTTGAGATGAAGTTTCACTCTGTTGCCCAGGCTGGAGTGCAATGGAGCAATCTTGGCTCACCGCAACCTCTGCCTCCCAGGTTCAAGTGATTCTCCTGTCTCAGCCTCCTGAGTAGCTGGGATTACAGGCACGTGTCACCACTCCTGGCTAATTTTGTATTTTTAGTAGAGACAGGGTTTCTCCATGTTGGTCAGACTGGTCTTGAACTCCTGACCTCAGGTGATCTGCCTGCCTCTGCCTCCCAAAATGCTGAGATTACAGTCGTGAGCCACCACGTCCGGTCATGAGGGGGACATTCTTAATGTGACAGGAGAAGTAGCAAATTAAAACTCAAAGAGCAGTAGCTAAGTTAGAATGAGATGCATCCACAAGTTATGACAGTAGACGCCACAAAAATGCTAGCCGCTTAAACATACAAATTTATTTCTCTCTTCTGAAATACTCCCTTGTAGGTATTCTATGACTGATATGGCTCTCCACGATATTGGCTTCAGGGCTATTTTTGAGTCTTGTTGCTCCACCAAACTCATCGTTTAAATTCCACTTCATGGTCCACTTCTACTTTTTGAGTCATAGCTGCTTGAGCTCCCACCGTCACACCTGCCTTCTAGCCAGTAGAAAGGAAGGGAGATTGAAAATGTGAATGTCTCTTCCCTTTTTTATTTTTTTTTTGTCCTTTTTTTTTTTTTTTAACAAGAACACTTATTAAAAGTTGCTTATAACGTCTTAGCTCACACATTATTGTTTAGTATTTAGTCCCACTGACACTCCTAGCCACAAAGGAGGTTGAGAAATATCATCTGCCCAGATGAAAGTTAAGAGATTCTGTTATTAAGGAAGATGGAGAGAATAAATGCTGGGGATCACAAATCATTTCTACAATAGTGGGAAAGAATACAAGCAAGACACAGATTAAGCATGGTAATATATAGTTGTCTCACTAAATGGAATAAAAATATAAATTTGAATATGTAAAACAGTAGGGACAGATAGCTGAGAGTACTCAGAGCAATTCATAAATGACCTAATAAACTCAATTTGATATGAGTAGCAACTAGGAACCATTGTAGGCCTTGGAGAACAGAAGGGATGTTTAGCTTAGACACAGAACTGAGCTTCCTTATTACTGAAAACAGCTGTTTGTGGAAGATAATTCTTTTTGCTTTGTGTAGAAATGAAGGAGATACAAATTGAACGAAGCTTGTAAGAGATAGTTGTTTCAATCCAGGCATCCAGGACCTGCTCCTAGGGTTATAGAAATGAGGAAACAGTAATGTTTAAAGATAGACTGTAGAGAGCAATGGGGGTAAGTGGATGATGTATTGGAGAAGAAAGAAACTGAAATTGACCTTTGCATTAGAGAAAATGGAGGCAAGTGATGATATCATACAGGTAAATTTTCATTAGAAGGAGTCTAAAGATGTCTCTAAGTTATTTAGTTACAGTGAAATGTAAAATTGAATGCAGGAAATGTGATTTCCAGCCTTCAGGACCTAGAGCTGAAACAGCTGTGCCTCCCTTCTTTATGGTGAATCAGCGAGGGAAAAGAGGCACTTTAAAGAAGGTGTTATATACACATCGCCACTTCTATTTCTTTTTTTTTCTTTTCTTGGATGTTTTCCCAAGTTTTAATTCTAGTAGATAGCTTGGGTGGTTTTTGTTTAGATGCTTCTGATGTGTGAAGGAAGAGATGGGCTGAAGGATCATTGCTGCTTGATGGCAAGACAGAACAATATAAAAAGGACAGTTATAACTCAGCTCTAATGTCAGGCCATTTTTGTAGAGGCAACAGTTATTACGAAAAGGATCTCCAGAGGCACTACTTACAGCCAGACCAGCAGAACTTTATCTGTGTTGGTTATCTGATCTTCCATAAAGAGCTCTTCACTAGCATCATTCTTTGCAACAGAACTTTACCTGTATTAAGGATTACTCTGGTCTGTGTCAAACGTAATGGCATTCCATATAATGGAAAAATTTCCCTGAAAACTATCATTGCTGTTGAACAAAAATTATACAGTAGGTCCTTGAATAACATCCTTTTGTTCAATGTTGTTATAACTGATGAGAAAAACATCAATTCCCGGCCGAGGCCCCTGTCTGTATGGAGTTTGCACACTCTTCCCCATCTGCGTGGGCTTTCTCCATGTTCTCTGCTTTTCTCCCACTTCCCAAGGATGTGCACAGCAGGTGAATCGGCATGTCTGAATGGTCCCCGTCCAAGTGAGTGTGGAGTGGGTGTGAGTGCACCCTGCAATGAAGCGGTGTCCCTGTCCAGGGCTGGTTCCCACCTTGTGACCTGAGCTTCCAGGATGGGCTCCAGCCACCTGTGACCCTGAAGGGAGCAGATAATCATCTTGTTTTTACTAATCTTCCTTAAATGTATGTATAGCTCACATTTATTTCAATGTTTAATAATAAAAGTAGGCTAACCTCAGTGGCTCATGCCTGTAATTCCAGCACTTTGGGAGGCCAAGGCAGGCGGATCACCTGAGGCCAGGAGTTCAAGACCAGCCTGGCTGACATGGTGAAACCCCCATCTCTAGTAAAAATACAAAAATTAGCAAGGCATGATGGCGGTTGCCTGTAGTCATAGCTACTCAGAAGGCTGAGGCAGGAGAATTACTTGAACCTGGGAGGCAGAGATTGCAGTGAGCTGAGATCACGCCACTGTACTCCAGACTGGGTGACAGAGCAAGACTCTATCTCAAAAAACAATAATAAGAATAAAAGTGTTTTGGGTTTTTTTTTTTTTTTTGTTATTTGTTTGTTTGTTTTGAGATAGAGTCTCACCCTGTCACCCAGGCTGGAGTACAGTGGCACGATTGCAGCTCACTGCAACCTCTGCCTCTCAGGTTCAAACGATTCTCCTGCCTCAGCCTCCTAAGTAGCTGGGACCACAGGTGCCTGCCACTACACCCGGCTAATTTTTGTATTTTTTAAGTAGAGACAGGGTTTCACCATATTGGCCAGGCTGGTCTCGAACTCCTGAGCTTGTGATCCACCCGCCTCGGCCTCCCATATGTTTTGGTCTTTATTTAGAAGTTTGGTACATTTTTGTGACTAGAAATATGCTATAGGAACTTAGTTCTTGTTCATATTAATTAGCCTATGGCAAAATTGGCTTCATTATAGATTGTTTCCCTTAAAGTAGCAATTTCCAAGAGACTGTGGACATCATTAAATGAAGACTTGCTGTACTGTAAAGTAGTTGTCATGCTTTTATTAAAAAAAAAACCGCAATGTTGATGTTGTTACGTCCTACAAAGAGCTTTGTACTAACAGAATTGATGTGGAGTCATGCTTGGTTGCCTTGCCACATGTAGATGAGATGGCAGGGCTTATGGTACAAACTGTGGTTGTAATGAAAACATTTGCATTGATAAATGTCAAACAGCTGATCTTTTGATCTTTTAAATTTAAAAATAAAGATATAAAAATAATGTATATCTCTACCACCCTAAACTGTTAACATCTTAGAAAATAGTCATGTGTCATATAACGATGTTTCAGTCAACGGTGGACTGCGTGTATGATGCTGGTCCCATAACATTATAATATATTTTACTGTACCTTTTCTATGTTTAGATATGTTTAGATACATGAATTCTTACCATTGTGTTACAATTGCCATTGTGTTACAATTGCCTACCACATTCAGTACAGTAATATGCTATACAAGTTCATTGCTTAGGAGCCCAGGTGTGTAGTAAGCTCTGCCATCTCGATGTGTGTAAGCACACTCCATGATGTTTATACAACAATGAAATTGCCTAGCAGTGCATTTCTCAGAAAGCATCCCTGTTGTTAAGCTATGCGTAACTGTTTCTTTTTTATTTTTGTTTCAGAAAACCATTATACTCTTGTAAAACAATATAGGCTTGTTATACAATTACTCAGAAATAGCCATCATTAATATCAGATGATTGTAATTCTAGGCATCTTTTTTGTGCGACAGGGTCTCACTCTGTTGTCCAGGCTGGAGTACAGTGGCGCCATCACAGTTCACTGCCACCCTGGTCTCCCTGGGCTCAGGTGATCCTCCCACCTCAGCCTCCCAAGTAGCTGGGACTGCAGGCACGCGCCACCACACTAGCTAATTTGGGGCTTGGGTTTTTTTTTTTTTTTTTTGGTAGAAACAAAGTTTCACCATGTTGCCCAGGAAGGTCTCAAGCTCCTTGGCTCAAGCAAACTGCTCGCCTCAGCCTCCCAAAGTGCTAGGATTACAGGTATGAGCCATCATGCCTGGCCAGCATTTACAAAAAATCTATACATACATATAGAGAGATGGATAGCTAGAGATAAATTATTTTTATAAAAATGGAATTATATGCTGTTTTTTAGTAAAAATATATTAAAGAGAGATCAAGACCATCCTGGCTAACACAGTGAAACCCCGTCTCTACTAAAAATACAAAAAATTAGCTGGGCGCAGTGGCGGGCACCTGTAGTCCCAGCTACTCAGGAGGCTGAGGCAGGAGAATGGTGTGAACCGGGGAGGCGGAGCTTGCAGTGAGCTGAGATTGTGCCACTGCACTGCAGCCTGGGCAACAGAGCGAGACTCCATCTCAAAAAAAAAAAAAAGAAAAAAAAATTAAAGGTCTCCTTCTGGTAATGAGACTAGGAACTCCATTTACTGCACAGTAACCAAAGACTGGAAGTGACACACTATTTGAGACACTCCTGGCCTCATAAGAAGTATGGGAAGTCTCTAAGGTTCTCTTTTTGAAAAATGTAAACAAAATAAGAACAGCACATGTGAGCTGGTCAGTGACTTGGCATTCTGCCTGTGGGAAGCTGCAGGTAACTGTAGGCATTAAGAGCAGTTATTAGTAGATCAGAGAATGAGTTTGGAGCCTGTCTTCAGCATTGGGAAGGAAAGCCTTGGATTACTATGCTGAACCCAGACCCTCAAGGGGACTGAATTGAGAAAGTGTACTCAGTTCATAAGTTAGATCCAATAGGATTTTCACCAGTTGAAGACAAGCAACGAGCTCACAATCCAATATCGCCAAACCAGGAGAAGGTAAGCAGCAAAGAACATACTTAATCCCCCAAAGACTGTAGATATTGGAAAGGTCAGATATAGAACAGCTGTGTATTTACATAAATAAAGGATATAATCACATGCATCACCAATTATCAAGGGATTATTAGGACTGAGTGGATGAACTCGAAAAAAGGGAACTTGCAGAAATGAGAAATACTACTGAACTAAAAAAATGTATTTAGTGAGCTAGAAGATATGTCCAAAGAAAATGGAAAATATGAAAGTAATATTAATTAAGCCATATGGAGGATACTGCTACAAAGGAATGACAATTAATTACTGTACCAGAAAACTTCTCATCTTCTACAGTAGAAGCCTGATGACAGTGACATAGTATCTTAGAAATGCTGTAGGAAAATAACAGCCTATAATTGTGTACCAGCGAAACTATCATTTAAGGGTGAGGGTGAAATAGTTATTTATAGATGAATAAAAAAACAGAATTTACAACCATGAGACCTGCATTAAGGGTATACTTCAAAAAGAGGAAAATTATTCCAGAAAGATAGTTGAAAATTCAAGAAAGAATAATGAATAAATGGTAAACACACACACATAAATATATATGTATCATAAACATTTTCTGTATAAATCTAATTTTTGAGTTAAGAAAAAGACAATTAGAATAGTGGGTAGCCATGGTATGTAAATGGGGGTGGGCAGGTTTAGAGTTGTGTTCTAAAGGTCCTTGTGTTTTTAGGAGAAGGTAATGAATATTCTTTGACTGTAAACTTTTAAAGGTAAACATGCATGATACACTTTCAAGAATAAACTTTAAAAGAAGAGAAATAGAGTGCATAAATTCCAGACAAGTGGCAAGAAGAAGTAGAATGAGAAAAAAATAAAATTTTATAAAGGGCAAAAAGAATAAAATGGAACAAATAGAAATTCGAAAGTAAAATAAATAATAGAAATAAGCCCAAATAGATTAATAATCGCAGTAAATAGTAGTAGATTAAACTCATCTATTAAAAGGCAGAGACTATCAGATTGGGGAAAAAGAAATCCAGATATATGCTGCAAGCATAAATTCACATAAAGATTGAAAGTGATGTATGGAAAAGGTAAGTCAGACATATACAAGCTAAAAGAAGGCTGGTATAGCTACTTAATAACAGGCAAAGGAGACTTTAAAGCCAGGAGCATTAAGGATAATAATAAGATGCTTAATTCCCCAGGAAGATGTAACATTTCTAAATGTGAATATACCCAGTAAAATAACTTCAAAGTATATAAAGCAAAAATTGGTAGAAATACAGGAAGAAATTGAGACATCTACCATCATAGTAGATAACTTCTTAACATCTTTATTGATAGGTGAAGGACATAAAACTTTTTAAAATATGGATTTTATAATTGATTATATGTGTTATAAAGGAAACACATTTAATAGTATTTTGGTAAGAAAACGTGTCCTATATGAAACAGATTTTTCATATAGGACACGTTTTCTTACCAAAATACTATTAAATGTGAAGTTAAGAAAAAATATAAATAAAAAATTTCCCTACATTTGAATGTGGCATTATTTCTTTTAGAATAAGTTGGAAGAAAAGGATTTCAGTACTCCTTGCTAGGTCAGCTTTGTAGTGGAGGTGCTAGCCATCACAGTAAAACAAGCAAGAGAAATTAAAAATGTAAGTATCAAAATGGAAGAAACGAGCATCATTGGTAAGTGATAGGATTTTCATATAGAAAACTTCAAAAGATCTACAGACATATTAAAAATAATGAGTTTTAGAAAGATGGCTGGCTATAACATCAAAACATAAAATCAAGTTATATTCTATATATCAGCAACAAATATTAAACATAATTTTTAAGATACCATTTATAATAGCTAAAAATCTTGATGTAGGAATAAGTCTTAACAAAAGAAGTACAAAATCTGTACACTGTAGGTTATAATGCTTAATTGAAATACATTAAAGACCTATATAAATGGAAAGATATTCCATTTTTATCAAAATAATAATGTAAACATGTCAGTTCTCTCCAAATTGTCTAGATTTAGTGGAGGGTTTCTCAGCCTTGATACTACTGATATTTTGAAACAGATCATTCTTTGTTGTGGGGGCTGTGCATTGCAGGATAGTTAGCATCATCCCTGGCCTGTACCCACTGGATGCTACTAGCAAACATCCCTTCCTGTTGTATTGAATCAAAAGTCTGCAGACATTGCCAAATGTCCCCTGGGGGCCAAATTGTTCCCAGTAGAGAACTGCTGATTCAGTGCAGTTACAATCAAAATCCAAAAAGGCTTTTAAGAGTTGAATTTGATGTACTGATTCCAAAATTTACCTGGAAGAATAAAAAGTTCCAGAGTATTCAAAACATTCCTAAAATAGAGTAAGGTGGAGGGCTTGCCTTTCTAAATAACAAGACTAAAATTTTACTGATCATGACAGTGTGGTATGGATGCAGGATAGGTGTGTGGACCGATGGAACAAACCATAACCCTAGAAAACAGGCCTGGGCCACTATGGAATCAGTAAATGACAGAAGTCATTTTTGAATAGTGGAGAAAAAATGAACTACTCAATAAATAATACTGGGATAATTTTTTATCCATATTATAAAAATGAAATGAGGTCTCTACCTGGATGAATTAAGGATTTGCAGGTAAAAAGGCAAAACTTTGAAATGTTTAGAATATATATATATATATATATATATATATATTTTTTTTTTTTTTTTTTTTGAGATGGAGTCTTGCGCTGTCGCCCAGGCAGTGGCGCGATCGCGGCTCACTGCAAGCTCCGCCTCCCGGGTTCACGCCATTCTCCTGCCTCAGCCTCCTGAGTAGCTGGGACTACAGGCACCTGCCACCGCACCCGGCTAATTTTTTGTATTTTTAGTAGAGACGGGGTTTCACCGTGGTCTCGATCTCCTGACCTTGTGATCCGCCCACCTCGGCCTCCCAAAGTGCTGGGATTACAGGCATGAGCCACCGCGCCTGGCCTTAGAATATATTTTTTACATTGAAATAGGGAAGTATTTCATAAACAGAAAAAGTGCACATTATTTTTTGAAAGTGTTTATGAATTTGACATTTGTGGTAGGCAGAGTGCTGAGGATAAGCCCCATGACCCTTGCCTGTATACAGTCCTCTTCCCTTTGAGCATGGGTGGAACCTGTGAATATGATGAGTCACCACCCTCATGATTGTTATATTCTATGGTGAAAAAGGTATTATGCTGGTTGGCCCTGTCTAATCAGATGAGTCCTTTAGAAGCAGAGAGTTGGCCGGGTGTGGCTCACGTCTGTAATCCCAGCACTTTGGGGGGCCAAGGTGGGCAGATCATGAGGTCAGGAGATCGAGATCATCCTGGCCTACATGGTGAAAGCCCGTCTCTACTAAAAATACAAAAATTAGCTGGGCATGGTGGTACACACCTGTAGTCCCAGCTACTCAGGAGGCTGAGGCAGGAGACTCACTTGAACCCAGGAGATGGAGGTTGCAGTGAGCCAAGATTGTGCCACTGCATTCCAGCCTGGTGACAGAGACTCCGTATCAAAAAAAAAAAAAAATTAATTAATTAAAATAAAATCAGAGAGTTTTCTCTAGCTGGTGGCCAAAGAGGGAGTCAGAAAGATTCCAAGTGTGAGAAGGATTTGAAGCATTATTGTTGGCTTGAAGATGGAGTAATAAGGAATGCAAGTGGCCTCGAAGGTGAGAATGGCCCCTGGTTGCCAGCCAGCAAGGAAATGGGGACTTTAGTCCCACAGTTGCAAGGAGTGGAATTCTGCCAACAGCTGGATTTAGCTTGGAAGTGGATTCTTCCCCAGGGTTTCCAGATGACAATCCAGCTTGGCCAACACCTTGACTCTTGACTTTAGCTTTGTGAAACCCAGAAACAGATAACCCAGTTAACCTGCCTGTACTTCTGACTACAGAACTGTGAGATAATAAATGGTGGTGGTTTTAGGTCACGAAGTTTGTGGTAATTTGTTATAGCATCATTAGAACAAATGATCTTATAGCGTCATTAGAAAACTAATAAAACTATATTATCTTTTATTTTCTGTGCTTTTGGGGTCATATACAAAAATTCTTTGCCCAGACCAATATCAAGAAGTTTTTCCCCATTGGGTGTGGTAGCTCATGCCTTTAGAGGTGGCTCATGCCTCTCAGCACTTTGGGAGATCAAGGCAGAAGGATTTCTTGAGCCCAGGAGTTTGAGACCAGCCTGAGCAACACAGCAAGACCCTGTTTCTTAAGAAAAATAAAAATTAGCTGGGCATGGTGGCATGTGCCTGCAGTCCCAGCTATTCAGGAGGCAGAAATGGGAAGATTGCTTGAGCCCGAGAGGTAGAGGCTGCAGTGAGCTGTGATCACACCACTGCCCTCCAATCTGGGTGACATACCAAGACCTTGTCTCAAAAAGAAGATTTTCTCTGTTTTCTTCTAGTAGTTTTACAGATTCAGGTCTGGCATTTTAAGTCTTTTATCCATGTTTAGTTGATTTTTGTATGTGTGGTGGATATCCAGTGTTCCCAGCACCACTTACCAAAGAAACTGTCCTTTCCCCATTGTGTGTTCTTGGTACCTTTGTTGATCAGTTGGCCATAAATGCATGGATTTATTTCTGAACTCTCTGTTCTGTTCTACTGGAACAGAATGTATGTCTGTTTTTTTGTCAGAACCACCCTATTTTGATTACTATAGTTTTGTAGATTTTGAGGGAAAAAAACACCATGTAAAAGTGAAAAAAAAAAAAGCCACAAAATGGGAAAATTTTCCAACACATATAACTGACAAAGGATTAGTATCCAGAATATATAAAAAATTCCTGCCAATCAATGAGAAAGGAGTAGCTCAACAGAAAAAGAGGAAGCAAATACGAAAATCATTTCTAGAAAAACAGGAAACATGTAAGGCCAAGAAACATTTTTTTAAATGTTTAACTTTGTATTATGTAGTGACAGGAAATAATTATGAATTTTATGAAAGATATAATTTATAATAACTTAAAAAATGAATGCTATATTGTGAGGAATTTTCCTTCTGTTTCTTGAGCTACATTTTCTTCTGCATTTGGGATCCTTCTTTTATGCATGCCATCTTCCTTTTTTCTCTTTCATGCTTCTCCTTCCCTCCTTCTCTGCTCATTTTTCTACTGGAATGTTTTGTTTAGTTGCCAGGCCATGTCTTCACATCTTGCTGATGCTTAGGCAGCTCTCACTAGGCACTGTCTCTTGAAGATGGTAGAGTATAATGGTTAAGGGCTCAGGTCCTGGAGCCACATTGTCTGCACTTGAATCCTGACTGGTTGTATGGCCTTGGACTGGCTACTTAAGCCCTTGTGCTATAGTTTCACCTTCTGTAAAATGGGGTTGACATAGGCCCTGTGATGAAGTTGTTATTAGAAGTAAATGGGCTAATACAGAGTCAGCACAATAAACTTTGGTGGTTGTTTGTTCAGAAACACTTAGTGATTTCTTGACTCTTCCCACCATATCTGAGATCAGTTTGTTTTCTCCACCAGACTGCAGTCTGTGGGCTATTATTTTATCCATTTTTCTGTAGCAGATCTCAGCTGAGGCCATGTATGGTCTTCTTTAGAATACCTGAACTCTGCTCTGTTTTTGAGTCTCTTATACAAGGTCCTGATCGTTCTACCTAGTTGAGGTATGTATCCTATTCCTGTGGGGGAGAGATAACTTCAAGCTTTAGATCATTCACCCAATTCAGTGTCAAACCGTGGCTTTCATGTCCATTGAAGTGTAAGCGTCTTTATTTACTCTGTTACACCCATTTTTTTCTCTAGCTGTTTTCACCTCTCCTCAGTCATAAGTGGGAAGAAAGCATTCTCCATTCAGTTCCCTTTTTTCCAGACATGTGGATATTGATGAGAATTCTAAGGTTGTTATCATCTTACCAGTATTGCTTTTGGGGGAGAAGGGATGTCCTAGATCTTGTTTCTTTTCTTGGCCACCAGTTATTTTTATTCTTCTTCTTTTAGAAGTTTTAGTTATATCTGTTTCTATGTTAGATTGCTATTGACTTTTAAAAAAATCTTGTTGAGTATAGGATGATGGGAATTCTGTGTTGCAGTTTCACTTTGCTGTCTTAGCCCAGGAGTCAGCCACTGAATATGAAAACTTGCTTTCGTAGTGACTGTTTATTTTTCCTCGTCCTTGGAGCTGAGCATCTAACTTGGTTTATGAAGTTTCCTGTTTCTCATTATTCTTAAGTGAGAACTACTGGCAGTGTCTCAAATTTTATATGCTATTGTTAGCAAAATACTGAAATAAAATTGTCTCAACTCCATCTTTAAGATCTCCAGCAGTAAAAGTTGGTTTTCACTTTTCTTATCTACCTATTTCAAATTTAATTTTAAAATTCTATTTAAACATCTGTTTTCTTATTCTTCTCTTTTCACCTTAAAAAATGCCTTTCCCCTAGTAATCTCAAAATTCATCTACCAAGAAAGAAGTACAGTAATTGTACATCTTTAATCTCAAAATTCATCTACCAAGAAAGATGTACAGTAATTTTACACTCCATCTCCTGTGTTTTGAAGCATTTCTCAGGTAAATAGAAGCAGAGCAATAAAGCAGAAACATAGAGGTTGTGTCTGTAGTGGATACTGTGGTGTATCTCCCAGATCCTTGCTTCAAGATCAAGGCACTCTTGAGCTGCGGGAGGGGTGTTGGCTTTGGGCTCTCAAATGAATCCTCCTCTGGGAATTCCCAACAGCTGAAGAGAGCCTCTTCGTTCAAGATCATGCCCCCTAGCTAAGGGGTCCTACGTCAAGGCAGGACAACTGTGAAGAGCCATTCCAGCCTCAAAGCTCCTATAAGGATCAGCTGAGTCCTTTATTGCAACTGTGCTACAGTTTTTGCAACTGCGCTTGCTTGACCTGAGCCTGCCAGCCTGACTCCCTCCTCACTGGTGGTTTCTAAGAGCGCTCCCTAATGGCTCTCCCACATACAAATCCGAGTCTGAGTCTGTTTCCTAGGGAACCCAACCTACAATGGCTTTTCCTCTAGATTTAAAATATAGGACAGTAATAATATGTGTACATAAATAGATAATGAGAATAGAGAATAAAGCAAATGGGGCAAAATGTTAACAATTGGTGAATCTGGATGAAGACCATATGGGCGTTCTTTGTACTATTCTTGTTACTTTTCTGTAAGCTTAAAATTATTACAAAATGAAAGTTAAAAAAAATATGACAAATACCAACTAATTTAAGATGCTTAAGTTTAACTATGTGCCAAAACAACGAAATTGGAGTCAAGGTTCCAAATTCACAATTCTGTAAAAGTTAAATATAAACTTAAGTACCATGAGACTTGACTTTTAGATCTTACTAGTTCTTCCTTAGCCCACTGAATATTTTCTATGATGCAATATATTTGTTACTAAAAATTAATTTTGTTAAGCAAATTACTTAATTTACTTACATTACACCTAAAAAGACATGGTTATTAGATGCTAAATAATAAATGGAACAATTTGGAAATCCGTTCAACTTATGGAGCATTGCATTTCCAAAATGTTCTGGTGCATTGCTAATGCCTGATAATTTGAACGTCAGTTTGGTATCTCATCTAAGAAATATCACAGGGTTCACAAGTTCTGCTTTGTGGTATTATCTGAGTGGTGCAGGCTCAGTGGGATGCACAGCTTCTTTCTAGATAGTTTCCACAAAGTACTTACAACCTTGGTATTGAAGCACTCATCTTTGAATGACTCAGTGGCTTCATTTCCTGCAGCCTCATTACTTTTTCCTCTGAGGTTTCTCCTTCACATACTAGTCTTCGTTGGCTTGTGACTTCACAGTGTCAATGATAAGTAGCTTACAAGACTAAAGGGATCTCATTTCCACTAAGGAACTATAAGGAACTAAATGTATGTTCTGTCCTACTTGCTTGTGAAAATCCAGAAATAAATGTTGTGTAATTACCAAATCTAATTAAGCATACCTCACTTCCAGTGTTAGGCTATGTGATACTGAAAGAAAAATTTAATGAGTTTCCATAGACCCACTATATTCTAACTGCTTTCTTTCTTGCCTCATAAGATAAGATAGGTTTACAACATTTAGGCTATTCTAGGCCAAAATGCGTCTCCAACATGCAAGATATTTTTTCTTTCACAATTCTTGCTATTCTTCAGTTTCTCTCACAATTTACTTCAAAATTGACCTTCTGAAATTTTTACTAATCTACTTCTGTGATGTCTAAAACATAAGACCATATGATTTCAAAGATAATTTAGTTGCTGAATGCCGAGGGAGTGATAATGTAGTTGATTAAATCCAGTGAAAGTAGTTAGATGATCTAAGCCCCAAGTCACTACTCTTTGCCGATATTAGTTACAAAATCTTGAAGCCCCAAATAAGCTCATTTTAATTATTCACTTTTATGTGAAGTTAAAACAAAATGAAAAGTTACAACCATAAATGAAAAATTCTTATTTCTTCAGTATCTCTGGCATCTACCCTACTTTCTCCCTTTGCCCACATAGTTCCTTCTGCTCGGAGTAATTTCTCTTTGCCTCTATACTTATTGGAATCCTAGCCATCCTTCAAAGCCTTGTTCAAATTTTACTTCCCCTCTTTGTGGCTGTTTCTGATTACTCTGGTGCACATTGCTGTTTTCCTCCTTAGAGTATCTGTTCCTAAAATTAATTAATTCAAGAACGAATTAATTAATTAATTCAAGAACGAATTAATTAATTAATTCAAGAACGAATTAATTAATTAATTCAAGAATGTTTAGCATATAATTGTGTTCTGTTTCCTGTAAGTCTGTATGTTAGTATATACCTAGTCAGCTATAAACTTCTAGAAGGTAAAGAATGTGCCTTGTATTACTGCTTTTCAGTATTTTTTTTTTTTGCATAACCCCTAAAATGATTTTGAAATGCTATGTACCTCCTCACACATTTTTAAGTTGATATATGAAGTTCTATAAGTATAAATAACTGCAAAGGATATAATTCTGGCACATTGTAAATATTGACATTAAGGACAAAAGAAAAGAAAAAACAAGCAAACTGTTAAGTTACATTCATCTTTCAAATGTATCTGAAGGAATCTAAATACCATTGTGATTGATACCTGTAGCCATTCATTTGAAAAAAAAAATACATGAAGTCCTTAACTGTTAGAAATTTTACATTATTCCCTTTTCTCTTTGAAGTCATATGTTTATTCCACATTTCTTGCAGAATTTTATCCTAATATAAAATATTTTTATGCTTGGAAATCTTCCCTACATCAAATAGATATAAAATTGAAATTATTTTTCTAAATTTTCTCTGACCAAAGGTTTTAATAGTTCTTCTAGATTGCCTTATTACAATTATTGTTAGTATGCAATCAAAACCACATAAATGCATTATAAATTTATATATTTGTTAAATATAATTTTATTAGAAATACATGCTTTTGTGAGATACTTGGAACTGCTCGTTTACCCAGATAGGAATATGACTGATTGCTAGCTACAAGCAGGGCTCAGCAGAAATCCTGCCTCTGTTTTACTTATATTTGTATAAATATAAATGCTGAGAAAACCTGTTCACCTAAATCGTAGATGGGACAAGAAGGTGCTTTATTATAATAGTGTCAATCAATTCTATGAATTCCTTCCAAGTAATATGCTGAAAATTATATAGTGATTTATTATAAAAATATATTTTTATCTCGTTGACTGTTAACTCGATGAAGTCTTTCTTCAGTGTTGCTGAAAGCAAAGAATTAGAAACACCCTACTTAGAAAAAGATTTGTTAAACAGTCATAAGGAGTAATTTACTTTCTCAGTTTCTGGGAATAATACCACAAAAATTCATACTAAAATTTATTAAATAACTATTAATTAAACCTGTTATATTTTAACCGAATATACTCAGAAAGTGTGAGAAAAATTAAAATATTAATTGCAATATATCTGTCAATACAATTTTTTGAGAAAATGATTTTATTGCATTTTATACTCTAAATATACTTTCATCGACTTTACAGAACCTCAGATTTGATTCGTTCAATTTTTGGAAAATATTTACCATATAATCTAGTTGGCAAAGCCAGCTCTCATTGTTAAGACAAGTAGCCAAATCAGATTTAAAGTTTCTTTCAGAAAATGTTTTACTGTATTAAAAGAAATGTATAAATAGATGTTTTCCTGGTTGTCTTCACACTCCTGAATCCTTTCCTAAGATGGATGGCAAAGGCACACAGCCTCATCAGGAGTTTGTTGCATTGGTGACATATGGCACCCCTGCCTCTCATGCTTGCCTGGCTTTGCTCTCAGGGGACCCTTCCTTAGGAATAATGCATTATTTCATAATAGGTGAGAAATGAAAAACACAAAGACATTAAACAAAACATGTCATCTGCCCTGCTGCCTCATACTGTACCATATCAGAATATCAAACATGCTGGTGTGGACCAAAATACGTTGTTACTTATGCCATGCTTTCCCATTAAAAGAAATGTATGGACAGGACAGACCATTAGTTTTTTTCTGCTTTGATAAAAGGAGGCTGCCTCTGTGTTAGTATTTTTAACTATTGTTTGGTGCCTTAGAGGTTTCAATGCTTGGGAAGATGTATCATAATAAGATGGGTGAGGATATGCCTTTCTTTTGTAAAGTGGGAGAAAATTGATTATTGGAGGGAAAGGGGAAAGAACTAGCCCAATAGCTCTGCCTAGTTGCATTCTCAGGCAGATCAGTTTTTGGAAAGAACATAGGTGGAAGTTGTGGATCTGGAAATTGCTTCCTTTAAAACTATCCATGCCCACCTAGCCCTTGGGAAATCTTTACATATCCCCAGCAGTGTGTATATACCAATTTGAAAGTAGTTTTCTTATACTTCTTATTGTGCCCAATGATATGCTGAGATACAGTTGGTACTAATACTTTCAGATTAGACTTTTTAGAGTTGGTACTAATATATAGTAGTTAACATAGGAAGGGAAAGATTAGGACTGTAAAAATATTGTTTAGCAAAAAGATATAAACAGAAATATCAGTTTACTTTCACTGGCTATAATAGTACATTCTCAAATTGCTATGAAGGACTACCTGAGACTGGGTAATTGATAAAGAAAAGAGGTTTAATTGGTGTATGGTTCTGCAGGCTGTACAGGAAGCATGGTTGGGGAAGCCTCAGGAAACTTAAAATCATGGTGGAAGGCAAAGGGGAAGCAAGAATGTCCTACATGGTTGGAGCAGGAGGAAGAGAGCGAAGCGGGAGGTGCTATGCACTTTTAAACAACCAGCTATCATGAGAACTCACTATCACAAGAACAAGGGGGAAATCTGCCCCATGATCCAGTCACCTCTCACGAAGCCCCTCCTCCAACATTGGGGATTACCATTTGACATGAGACTTGGGTGGGGACACAAATCCAAACCATATCACAGGTGTATTCTTTTATGTTCAAATCAAAATTTGAAAATTGTGTTGAGTTCTTTTATTTAATAATCTATACATTTCTGATTAGTTTCTCTTAGAACACATCAAATTCACACTGCAGTAATAAAGTTCTTTAAAATATTAATTAAAATCATTATCGTTCTCATTCCTGCTTTGCTAAAATTTTATTTGAATACTTTTCACTTTTTCAGACTCTATTTTCTATACTATATTACACCTTATTTTTTAGAAAAGATGACTAAGTAATGTTATAACAGAGTTGTTGATGTAGGAAAGGGCTAGAATTTAAATTATGTTTCTAAATTTTCTGACCAAAGATTTTAATATTTATTCTAGATTGACTTATTATAATTATTGTTAGTATGCAGTCAATCAAAACCACGTAAGTGCGTTATAAATTTGTATGGATATTTGTCAAATATAAAGAAAATAATTTTATTTTCTTAAGAATTTAAGTTGTATTTTTAAAATCAGTCTGAACTTCTCACTTACTACAAAGAGGCATACTAAAGTGATTAACACTCATAGGTTACCATTGGCAGATGGTTTATATTTAGCAGGAAAAAAGGTATCTTCAGAAGTGACTAACTTACAAATTGTGAACTAATATAAAAACATAACTGTGTTTTGCCAAAGTAAAATCTTAGCTTCATATTGTTGACAGAAAACGTGTGCAAGGCAGAATTGAAACAAGAGCATTGCCAAGATCTTCATTTGCCTACAGAAACTATGTTGTCCCGGGAAACACTTCCACTCAAGATTCATGGTTGGAAATCAACAGAGGTAAGTCTATAGTTTCCTATAGCTGCTGTAAGAAATCCCTGCAAATTTTATGCCTTAAAACAAACAAATGTATTATCTTCTGTAGGTTAGAAGCCTGACCCAGAGCTCAATGGGATAAAATCAAGGTGTCTGTAGGGCTGTGTTCTTTCTGGAGGCCCTAGTGGACAATTTGTTTTTATGTTTTGGGTTTTTTTTTTTTTTAATTTGTCTTTTGCAGCCTCATATGTTCCAAGAGAAATTGTGCTTGTCTTTTAACTTCGCTTTTGGTGGCTTTTGTTATTCAGGGCTTTAAATATTAATAAGGTCAAATTATCAAAGTTTTTTTTAATGTTCTGTGCTTTTAAAAAAATCTTGAGAAATTCTTCCTTACCCTGATATAATAAAATCTCTTATTTTTTCTTTTAAGTGTTGAGGTTCTTATGTCCTCTAGAATTTTTCTGTATAGTAGAAGATCGAGTCCTTCTTTGTACCCTTGTGGATAGGCAATATTTAATTTATTGAACAGTCTTTTTCTACCCATTAAAAAGAATTCTTACTGTGAAATAATTGCATACTCACAGGAAGTTGCAAAAATAGTACAGAGTCCCATATGCCCTTCTCTCAGCTTGCGTCACTGTTGGCATGTTGTATGGTTGCAGTGCAACATCAAAACCAGGAAACGGATATTGGTATATTAGTACCAACTGGACTACAGACCTTACTCAGTGTTCAACTCTTCAATCCACTGTTCAGATTTTTAAACTTGCATTTGTGTTTTTTTGTGTGTGGTTCTATGTAATTTTACCCCATGTATAGATACATGTAAACAGAACCACAATGAAGATATAGAACTGTTCCATCATCACAAAAGAAGTGCCTCATGCTACGCACCACACTCCCAACCCATCCTTTGGCAGTAACTAATATTTTCTCCATCTCTGCAGTGTTTGTCATGTCTACAACAGTGTATAAATGGAATGAGACAGTATGCAGCCTTTTGAGATGGAATTTTTTCACTCAGTGTAATGCTCCTGGGGGCTAACAGGTTGTCGCATGAATCAGTAACGCATCCCTTTTTGTTGCTGAGTACGTTCCAGTGTCAGGATATACCATATTTTGTTCAACCATTCATTCATTGAAGAATATTCGGATGTTTCCTTTTTTAGCTATGATGAATAAAGTTGCTGTGAATATTTGTGTACATATTTTTGTGTGAAGTTTTCATATCTCAGGGATAAATGTCAGAGAGTTGTATGGTTGTATGGTAAGTGCGTGCCAAGTTTTGTAAAAAACAGTCAAACTATTTTCCAGAGTGGCTATACCATTTTATATTCCCATGAGCAATGTATAAGAGATCCAGTAGCTTTGCATCCTAACCAACTTTTGGTATTACTGCTATTTTAATTTTAGCTCTTCTAATAGGTCTGTAATGATATCTCATTGTGATTTTAATTTGCATTTTCCAAATGGCTAATGATGTTGAATATCTTTTCATGTGCTTATTTGTGGCATTATAACTTATCTTTGACTTTATTCAGATGTTCACATCTTTTATCCATTTTCTAATTGAATTGGTTTTCTTTTTACCATTGAGTTTTGAGTTCTTTATATATTCTGGATATAAGTTCTTTGTCAGATATGTGATCTGCATATATTTTCTCTCCGTTTGTGTCTTGTGTTTTCTTTGTAACAATATCTTTCACAGAGCAAAATTTTAAAATTTCAGTGAAGTCAAATTTATCAGTTTTTTGTTTTTTTTTTTTTTAAATCATGCTTTTGGTGTCATATCTAAGAACTCTGCCTAAACAAAGTCACATAGGTTTTCTCCTAAAAGGGTCATGTTTTACATTTAGGTCTGTGATCTATTTTGAATCAATTTTTGTATAAGGTGTGAAGTATATAGATCAAGGGCTTTTATTTTATTTTTTTTATTTTTTTTTTTTTGGCCTAAGTGTATCCAGTTGTTTCAACATTATTTGTTGAAAAGACTGAAATTTTACTAAAGTATGCTTAAGTGTGGTTTTCTTTTCTTTCCTCTTTCTCACCCATGGGACTTTTCAGTTGGAGGATTTTTCATCTCTATTTAGTCCTGTGAAAGTTTTCTCGGTTTTTCTTCAAACATTTTCTACGGTTGATTTTCATTTTTTTTTTTTATATCTTTCTTGGACTCTTATTATCTGGATATTAGTAATTCTCTTTCTATCTTTATATCTCTTCACTTTTCTTTATACTTTCTATTCGTTTTCTCATTTTTCTGTGAGTTCCTCAATTTGATCTTCCAGCTTAGTAATTTATTCTCAGCTGTATCCATTCAGTTTTAAATCTCGTCTATATTCTCTATTTCAACTATTCTACTTTTATATGTAATATTCAGTATTTCTGTTTCTTCTTTATGTTATGTCTTTCTGTTTCATATTACTTATATCCTTTTGTATTTATCTTGGTATGTTTAGTAAACTTATTTTAAATTCTTGGTCTATGTTTTCTAATATCTGGGCTTCTGATGAAATCTGTGATTCAGTTTTTTTATTTTTCTTTTGAAATGGTTATGCTCCTCCAATGACTGGTTATCTTTAGATGTAATGGCTGCTTCGTTTTAGGATTGCTAAAGGCTAGAGCTTAGTTTATCTGCTCCCTATCAGCTTAAGTGGGCGGTGAGGGAAATGGACTCTAGAGTGAAGAGCATTTCTTCCCTTTTGCTGATCTGAGCTGATCTGACCTGAGCTGATCATTCCTCATTCTAAGGATCAACGCCTCAAGTTAGGTCTTAATTCTTAATACCCCAAGAGGAAGTAGTCTTTAGGGGTGATACTTCTTAAATTACAAACCACATGCCCACTTGGGAGACAGGAAGAGGAAGGGTGAAGAAGCATCTTCCCAAGCCTACCCCAGTCCCCACCAAATTTTCTCAGCTCCTTGCCCACTCGGCTTCTGCACAAACTGGAAGGTACTCCTGAGTACAGCTGCCTGAGTCACAGTAGCTGTGGAGGCCGGTTGCAGGGCAGTGAATGGAGTGTCATTATGATACTTT
Organism: Chlorocebus sabaeus; assembly: GCF_047675955.1. NCBI lineage: Eukaryota > Metazoa > Chordata > Mammalia > Primates > Cercopithecidae > Chlorocebus > Chlorocebus sabaeus. The sequence goes on from NC_132922.1 coordinate 11,030,491, forward strand.
CTTCCTATGTTATCTTGTCACTGCAGACTCCCTTCCTTCCGTCCCAAGATCAAGCCAGCACCAACACCCCTACTCCCTCTCACACAAATGTACCAGTTCAAAAGAGCTCTGTGTCTCCCCAGGGGCTTTCAATTTCTTCTCATTTTGATGTCGTTCCTTTATAGTACCTCCTGGGTTGATCTTGAGAGAGGGAGCCACCAGAACCAGAAACAGGACTTGCTGTTCTTTCTGCAGTGTTCTGTGACCTTCTCAGACTAAATATCTACTTAACTTATCTACTTAAATATCTACTTAATTCCCGTTTGCTCTTTCACATGACAATTCACATCTTTAATCTTAGCATACAGCTCTTCAAACATTACTTTTCCACTATTTCCTTGAAAACTGTTTCTGCTTAATTTCCATTAAATATACATTGGATTACTCTCATTTTTAATGTCTTTCAACTGCTTTTTAAAACATTTTTGTCTCATATCTCCATATGGCATTGTAGTTAATTAGATCATCTTTCAATTCATTTATTCTCCTTTCATAGGTGCCCACTTAGAATTTTTCTGTCCAGTGAGGTATTTATTTATTTATTTATTTTAGAGACAGGGTCTCACCCTGTTGCCCATGCTGGAATGGAGTAGAATGATCATAGCTCACTGTAACCTCAAACTCCTGGGTGCAAGTGATCTTCCCACCTCAGCCTCCCAAGTAGCTGGGAGTGTGTCACTATGCCTGGCTAATTTTTTAAATATTTTGTAGAGACGAGGTCTTACTATATTGCCCAGACTAGTCTCGAACTCCTGGCCTCAAGCGATCTCCCGCCTTGGCCTCCCAAAGCAATGGGATTACAGGCATGAGCCACCACACTCTGCCAGGTTTTTATTTCAGTAACTCTATTTTTTATTTACAGAACCTCTCATTGCTTCTTAATTATATCCATTTGTACTTATTTCATATCTGCCTGTTTTTATTTCTGATTTATTCCGTAAATTAAATGTCCTTTTCATTATCTTTTAAGACTACGTGTACTCAGTTTTAAATACTTCCTATTTATTTTGTTTGTTTGGTTGGTTGGTTTTTTGAGATGGAATTTTGCTCTTGTCACCCAGGCTAGAGGGCAGTGGCACGATCTCGGCTCTCTGCAACCTCCACCTCCCGGGCTCAAGCGATTCTCCTGCCTCAGCCTCCCAGTAGCTGGGTGTGCAGATGCCCACCACCACGTCTGGCTAATTTTTTATATTTTTAGTAGAGTCAGGGTTTCACCATGTTGGCCAGGCTGGTCTTGAACTCCTGACCTCAGGTTATCTGCCCACCTCAGCCTCCCAAAGTGTTGGGATTACAGGCATGAGCCACTGTAGCTGGTCCTTGTATTTCTTTATTATATTGACTTTTTCAGGAGTGAATTTGGTTTTCTTTCTGTGTTTTAGACTATTGGATTATAAGCTCATCTTGAGTAGCTCAAGTTTTTGTTTTTGTTTCTTAATCTTTCTCTCTGTGTCCTTTCTCCTTCCTGCTTAACAGTCTTTCATTTGCCTCCTCCTGATACCCAGAACTACTCATCCACATTCAGAGCTTACTGGCAGCTTGGGATTGCTTTCTTTTGCTGGTATCAGAGATATTGCAGATCTTGTCCCTAGACAAAAGGATGCTGTATTTTAATTTCTAGAGAGGTTTGCGTCCTCTCTCCTATCCGAGTCTAATACTTTTAGAAGCCACAACCCCAGGCTGTGACTGATGACAGCTTATTTCAGCTTCCTTTGTAAGTGGGGATCCTAATATCTGAGCATAATCTCAAGCAGGGAGTCCATATTCAGCACTCCTATCTTGAATCAACACTGTAGCCTTCAAGAGTTGAGCTCCTGATTTTCTCTGACATATTCTGTACCCAGAGCCCCAGAGGTCCACAGCTTCAACCTCTCCTTACCATTATTTGTTTCTGTTCCATAAAGATGTTAATCTTGGTTTTGAGCATGACTATATCTTTTTAATTTTCACATTTGCATTTTCTCTCTCATTGCTCTATATTTGGAGAAGGGAGGTATCCCCAAAGTATGAACATACATACTAGAAATGCTTTTCACTCATGACTGTGAAATTATCTCATTAATTCATTTTTCTGTTTGTTGTCTGTTTCTCCCACTAGAAGAAAATCTTCTTGAGTAGAGACATTTTTAGTCTTTATTCATTGCTGAATCTTCAGTTGACAAATTTTTGTTACTGAAGAAATGAATGAATAATAGACAGCAAATGAACGTTAGCTTCTCTTTTTTTCCTGTGAAAGATGCTGCTTTAGTCTTGTGCTCAGAGTGCTTTGTTTAGTGTTCCCTGCTGCAATTCCTATGAGGAAGGTTGGAATTATTATTTTCTGTTTTACTTTCTGTTCCTGATGCCTTTCCCCAACCCAATTAGGTATTGGATCCAATTATTTTTCTAACAGCTTAGAAAGCTACATGAAATTAAAATTTCGCTGTTCTTTAATTTTGTAATAACTCACCAACTGAAAATATATAGATTATTTTAGGGGCTGGGCACAGTGGCTTACACCTGTAATTCCAGCATTTTGGGAGGCCGAGGTGGACAGATCACTTGAGGTCAGGAGTTCAAGACCAGCCTGGCCAACATGGTAAAACCCCATCTCTACTAAAAATATGAAAATTACCCGGTGTGGTGGTGTCTGCCTGTAATCCCAGCTACTTGGGAGGCTGAGGCAGGAGAATCGCTTGAACCTGGGAGGCAGAGGTTGCAGTGAGCTGCGATTACACCACTGCACTCCAGCCTGGGTGACAGAGTGAGACTCTGTCTCAGATGTGTGTGTGTGTGTGTGTATACACATAGATTATTTTAAAAGATAAGACAACGGGGCATAGTGGTGTGTGTCTGTAGTTCCAGCTACTTGGGAGCCTAAGGCAGGAGGATCACTTGAGCCCAAGGAGTTTGCAACTGGAGATAGTATGCTATGATTACACCTGTAAATAGCCACTGCATTCCAACCTAGGCAACATAGTAAGACCCCATCCGTAAAATAAATAAATAAATAAAATTTAAAGATAAGACATTAAGTCAAAATGATTTTATTTATTTATTTATTTATTGAGACAGAGTCTGTCTATGTCGCCCAGGCTGGAGTGCACTGGCACGATCTTGGCTCACTACAGCCTCTGCCTCCCAAGTTCAAGTGATTCTCCTGCCTCAGCCTCCCAAGTAGCTAGCTGGTACTATAGGTGCCTTCCACCAGGTCCAGCTAATTTTTGTATTTTTAGTAGAGGCAGGGTTTTACCAGGTTGTCCAGGCTGGTCTTGACTCCTGACCTCAGGCAATCCACCTGCCTCGGCCTCTCAAAGTGCTGAGATTTCAGGTGTGAGCTACCGTGCCCAGCCAAAATGATTTTAAAATTTGAGGTCAGTCTATTTTCTCCTGATGGCTTTTGAGGTAGAAAACAGACTTGAATAATCCTATGTGCTTTGGAACCAAAGACATAAAATGTCACCTATTTTTTGTGTGTGTGTCAGTCTTTAAATCCTGATTACTAATTTTTTCTTACTTCAGAGAAACTCAGTGTTATTGATCTACATCACTCTACATCTTATTTCAGTGAGAAAAAAATGGTGCATTTCTCTCAAAAGAAGTTTCGAAGTTGGATTTTCCTTTTTCAGAGCATCAATGTATTATAACAATATCCCATTATCCTCTTGACAAGCATCTTTTCTTATTACTATTAGGAGCATTTGTTACATTCCAATATGTCCTCTTCAGTAGTCTGCTCTTGTAGCAGAAGACAAAACCTAGTAAGTTGAACAGTAAACCTAATTGTTGTTGTCAAATGTACTACATCTACGGAATGAGAAATAAATGATTGCTTAGGCAGAATGAGGGGCCCTTAAAATATCTCTTAAAAATTTAAATAGAAACCTATTTAACTATTCTCTTTTTACAAATGAAAGAAAAATTATCTTAAATGCAGTAAACAAAATTCATAACAGAATAGAGCTTTTAAAAGCAGAACAGTGCTTGCCTAAATGTTACTTTCAAAACTAAGGAAAGACTTTAAATTTATGACAGACATGGATCTGTTTTCTCTATATATACTGCCCAGAATTTTTATTATTAGATTTGCTAATGAATAAGGCTATTTGCAGCTTTTCATCACCTCAAAAGACCTTACTCTTTTCCTGTTTGAGGAGATTCAACAACGAGGTTGTGATTTTTTTGGTCGCAGTTGTTTCCATAGAAACAGATAGAGATGCTATGAATTGGTTCACACAAAATTAAAGCTGACCAAAACCTTCAGTCTAGTTGTGATTTCCTAAATTGATAGTGATACACGATAAATGTTTGTTTCCTACTGCCTTCATTTGTTATTTTGCCAAATGAAGAGTATACATTTTTATCTTTTGGTTTATTGGGATGTGATTTATTATAATTCCTAAAATTTGATCTCACCAAAGTTGTTAGAGAAATGGAAATTATACTTATTCTAATTATGTTAGTTCATTTTTCTTGCATCTTTTTTGCTACATAGTTTTATGCTTAAAAGTTTTTTTTTATTTTCATGCTTGTACTCTTGCTACTTCTTTTTAAATTAGAAAGTACTTATTGAAAAATGTTCAGACAACATCAAAGGGTAAAGAGTGGAGAGCAGAGTGACTCCTTACTCCTCCATGCTTCTCAAGTTCCTTTCCCCAGAGGCAACTCCAGCAGTTTCTAGTGATTTTGAGGGGAAATTTTTGTGTCCACACATTTCTTTTACCTGACTGGTCTCATTCAATATGTATTGCTCTGCAACATGCTTTGAACTAAACAATATATCATGGACATCTTTCTGTATAATACATGTAACCATTCAATGTATATTTCAAAATATGTTTTAGTAAATGAAATCTTATAGACTTTTTAAATATCAGTACATATTGCTGTGCTGTATTCTTTATATATATATATATACACACACACATACATATATACACACACACACACACAGATATATATATAATCTTAGCTATTTCCTATTGGTAATCATTTGGATTTTTCATGTTTTTGCCTGTTAAAGCATAGCTGCAATAATAACCCTTGTACATATATTTTTATGATGCTGTCTCAGAAGGGGAATTGCCAAAAGGTTATACTTATTTTTAATTTTGAAAAGTGCTGCCAAATTGTCCTCCTAAAAGTTGTACCAGTTTATATTGGTACACAGTACTGGTATACAGTTTATACAGTCTATCATCTTGATTCCCCTCATCTTTGCAAATACCGTTATCAAAAGTTTTCATTTTTGTCAATCTGAGAGGAAGAAAATTTTTATTTTAATTTTTTATTGTAACTTTTTATGTGTTTATTGGGCATTTTTGTTTCTTTTTACTGTTAACTCTATTCATGTCCTTTGCTTATTTTCCTGTTTGGTTTCTCATCTTTGTCTTTACCAATTCCTAAGAGCAATTTGTGTATTAGAGAATTAGCCCATTTCCTGGTTCTTTATCTATTTTCCATTTGATTTAAAATTTTTACTGATGACTTTTTTTGCTTTATAGAAATCTTTATAAAATGTTTATAAAATCTTTATTAAATATTTAAAAAATCTTTACAAAATGTTACCCTGGGCTAAGCATACTGGTTCATGCCTGTAATCCCAGTACTTTGCAAGGCCAAGACAGGAAGATTACTTGAGGCCCTACAAAAAAAAAATCAGTTGGGCATGGTGGCATGTGCCTATAGTCCCAGCCGCCAGGGAGGCTGAATTGGGAGGACAGCTTGAGCCGAGATTACACCACTGCATTCTAGTCTGGGCAACAGAGCAAGACTCTCCCTCAAAATTTAAAAAAAGTCACTCTGGTCTTTTCTTTTGTTTTTTTAACAGACTGTTTTTTAGAGCCATATTAGGTTCCCAGCAAAATTGAGTGGAAGGTACAGAGATTTTCCCTTACGTCCTCTACCCCTCCTAGAAGTACACCCTTCCCACCCCTATCAACATCCTATACCAGAGTGTCAAATTTTTACAATCAATTAATCTACATTAACGTATCATAATCACCCAAGGTCCAGTTTATGTTACGGTTCACTCAACATTAGCAATATGTGAAATACACCTAAAGCTGTGGTGAGTGGGAAATTTACAGTACTTACATTTATAATGTAAACATTTAAAATTTTTTAATTGTTTAAATGCTTACAATAGAAAAGAGGAAAGGTTTGAAATCAATAATCTAAGTTCTTTCCTCAGGAAACTCAGAAAAGTGAAATAAATGCATAAGGAATAGAAGAAAGGAAATCATAAAGAACAGAAATTAATGAAATTGAAAACAGGAAAACAACAGAGAAAAAGAAATGATACAAAAAGCCAGTTCTTTGAAAAAAAAGATAAATAACTAAAAATAATAAAAAATAATTTAAAAAGCAATAAAAGTTGATAAAACTCTAACAAGACTGGCAAAGATAAAGAGAGAAGACACAAATCATCAGTATCAGGATGAGACAAGAGATAGCCACTACAATTGCTTCAGCTCTAAAAGGATAGTAAGGGATTAATACCAACAACTTTATACTTATGGGCCAGGCATGCCCATAATCCCAGCACTCTGGGAGGTCAAGGCAGGTGGGTCACTTGAAGCCAGGAGTTCAAGACCAGCCTGGCCAACATGGTGAAACCATATGTCTACAAAAAATACAAAATACAAAAATTAGCTAGGCGTGGTGGTGCGCACCTGTAGTCCCAGCTACTCAAGAGGCTGAGGCACGAGAATCATTCAAACCTGGGAGACAGAGCTTGCAGTGGGCCCAGATCATGCCACTGCACTCCAGCCTGGGCTACAGAGTGAGACTCTGTCTCAAACAAAAACAAAAACAAAACAGTAAAACAAATAGATAATCAAAATACATAGGTAGAGTGAGACCCTTTAAAAAAAAAAAACAAACCCAAAAACTTTATAACTTTGACAAATCAAAAGAAATAATTTCTCAGAAAATATAAACTACCCAAACTCAATGGTTCTACAATCATTTTAAAAATTGAATTTGAAGCATAAGTCCCCTGAAAAAGAAATTTCTAGGCCCAGATGGTTTTACTAGAGAATTCTACCAAACATTTAAAGAAGAATTAGCCTGGGCAACCTAGAGAGACCCTATCTCTACAAAAATAAAAAAAAAAATAGCCAGGTACGGTGGCACCCACCTGTAGTCCCAGCTACTCAGGAGGCTGAGGTGGGAGGATTGCTTGAACCTGGGAGTTTGAGGCTGCAGTGAGAGTCGTCATTGTACCACTGTACTCCAGCCTGGGTGACAGAGTGAGACCCTGTCTCAAAAATCAAAAAATCAAAAAATAAAGAATTAACAGCAATTTTACACAATGTCTTCCAGAAAATGGAACAGGAGGGAACATTTCCCAATTCATTTTATGAGGCAAGTATTACCCTGATCCCAAGTTAAAACAAAGATGGAACAAAAAAAGAAAACTACAGACTAATATTTCTCATGAAACTAGACGCAAAAAATTCTCAACAAAATATTAGCCAGTTGAATCCAGCAATATATAAAAGCATACAGAAATCAATTGAATATCTACATACTAACAATGAACATATGGAAACTTAAATTAAGACAATACCATTTGAAATACTTAAGTATAAATTGAAATACTTAGGCATTAAAATACTGAAGTATAAATTAAAATACTTAGGTATAAATCCAAATTGAAATACTTAGGTATAAATCTAACAAAACATGTACAGAATCTATATGTTGATAATTATAAAATACTGATGAATGAAATTAAAGAGGACCCAAATAGGGACCTGTCATGTTACATGGATTGGAAGACTCAACATAGTAAAGGTGTCATAATATAGATGACCCTGATTATTCTATAGGTTTAATGTAATTCCTATTAAAATCCCAGAAAGGTTTTCTATAGGGATAGATAAGAGCCTTGTTCTAAAATTGATATGGAAAGGCACAGGCCCTAAAATAGCTAAAACAGTCTTGAAAAGGAAGAACAAAATGAGAGTAATCCCTCTGCCTGATATTAATGCCTGTGTATAGCTACAGTATTCAAGAGAGTGCGGTATTGGTGGAGAGACAGACACTTGGATCGGTGGAACGGAATAGAGAACCCAGAAATAGACACACACAAACATGACCAACTGATTTTTGACAAAGGTGCAAAAGAAATTCAGTGTAGGAGGATTAACCTTTTCAAAAAATGGTGCTACAGCAATTGGACATTCAGACAACCATGAATCTCGACCTAAGCCTTATATAGAAATCCACTCCAAGTTAATCACAGACTTAAATGTAAACTATAAAACTTTTAGAAAATATAGGAGAAAAATCTTTGAGATTTAGAACTGAGGCTGGGTACGGTGACTCGTGCCTGTAATCCCCATACTTTGGGAGGCTGAGGCAGGCGCATCACAAGGTCAGGAGTTCAAGACCAACCTGGCCAACATGATGAAACCCCGTCTCTACTAAAGATACAAAAAATTATCTGGGAGTGGTGGCACGCACCTGTAATCACAGCTACTCGGGAGGGTGAGGCAGGAAAATCACTTGAACCCGGAGGTGGAGGTTGCAGTGAGCTGAGATCGCACCATTGCACTCCAGCCTGGGCGACAGGGCGAGACTCCGTTTCAAAAAAAAAAGAAAAAGAACTAGATAAAAGCATGATCCCTAAAAGGAAAAATGATAAATCAGACCTCATCAAAATTAAAAATGTTTGCTCTGCAAAAGAGCCGTTTAAGAGGATAATCTACAGACTGGGAAAAAATATTTGTAAACCCCATATCTGGCAAAGGACTAATATCTAGAGCATTTAAAGAACTGTTAAAACTCACCAGTTTAAAACCAAACAGTCCAATTAGAAAATGGGCACATGTTATGAACAGTCATTTTAGCAAATACAGATGGCAAGTAAGCGCACGAAAAGTTGTTCCACATTATTAGCCTTCAGGAAAATGTAATTTAAACATGCAATGAATATCAAAATGGCTAAAATAAAAAAGTAGTGACAACACCAAATGCTGGTGAGAATATGGATAAATTAAAACACTAATATATTACTGGTAGGAACACAAAATGGTACAGCTACTCTGGAAAACAATTTGGTACTTTTTAATAAATCTAAACATGGTTACTATATGAACAGCAACTGCCCTCCTAGGAATTTATTCCAGAGATATGAACATCTAGGCTGGCACAGTGGCACATGCCTGTAATCCCAGCACTTTGGAATGCCAAGGTTGGGTGGATTGTATGAGCATAGCAGTTCAAGACCAGCCTGGGCAACATGGCTACAGATTATTTCTAAAAAAAAAAAAAAAAAAAAAAAAAAAAAAAAATTAAAAAATATTAGTCAGGCATGGTGACGCGTGCCTGTAGTCCCAGCTACTTGGGAGGGTGAAGTGAGAGGATCATTTGAGCCTGGGAAGTTGAGACTGCCGTGAACCAAGATGGTGCCACTGCACCCCAGCCTGGACGACAGACTGAGACTCCGTCTCAAAAAGGAAAAGAAAATGTATATCATACAAAAACCTGTACACAAATGTTCACAGCAGCTTTATTTGTAATAGCCAAAATCTAGAAACAACCCAGAGGTCCTTTTACAGGTTAAACTATGTTACATCTGTATCAAGGGTACTATGCAATGAAAAGGAAGAAACTATTGAAATTAAACAATTTGGATGAATCTCTAGGAATTATGCAAGGCTAAAAAAGCCAGTCCCAAAAGGTTACACACTATATGGTTCCATTTATATAGCATTCTTCAAATGTCACAACTATAAAAATGAAGGAGAGATTAGGAACAGATTAGTTCTGTTGAGGGAGTGTATGTCTATGAAAGGGCATCAGAAAGGATTCTTGTGATTGTGATAGAAATGTTCTGTATCTTGACTGCTTCAATGTCAATATCCTGAGTATGATATTGTACTACAATTTTGCAAGATGTTACTTTTAGAAGAAACACGGCAAAGGCTACATAGGCTCTATTAATTCTTACATGTGGAACTAAAATGAACACAAAGTTGCATTTTTAAAAGTGGTAAATCACTTTGGAAAATGGTTTGGCAATTTCTAATGAAGTTAAAAATAGACCTGTCCTATAAGCTAGAAATGCTATACTACTACCGTGTAGTATCCAGGAAAAATGAGTGCATTTGTCCACAAAAAGATTTATGCAAGAATGTTCGTAGTAGCTTTATTCATAATAGATAAACTTTGGAAATTATCCATATGCAGGAGAATGGATAAACAAATTGTGATACATTCACATATGTTTTTTGTATAATCTGTCCCTCCTTTCTTATAGGTAGGAAAGGAGGGAGGAACTACACAGCAAAACATGGATGAATCTCATGTACATTATGTTGAGCAATAGGAACCAGACACAAAAGTATACATAGCGTATGATTACATTCATATGAAATTCAAGAACAGGCAAAATTCAGTAATGGCGATAGGGATAGAATAGCGGTCATGATGCAGGGTGGTGGGATGGTATCAGCTGGAAAGGAGCTTGAGGAAACTTTGTGGGTGAAGGAAATGTGGTTACTATGTAACTGTATACTCATATGATAAAAGTTATTGAGCTCTACATTTAAGATCTGTGCATTTTACTGTATGTTAATTACAATGGAGAAAAATCCCCAGTTCACAGAAAAAAAGAAACATACCAACTAAACCTACTCTATAGACTTCATTTGGATCCTTTTTCAAACAAGCTGTAGAAAAACCTGTTTATGACATTTAGGAGAAGTTGGAAATATGAACAGTTTATGGTAATTGATGACATTAGGAGCTGTGAAGTTTATCAGTTTGATGCAGCTATTATCAATTAGAGATTGCTATCATCTGAACACTTGTTTTCCTCCCAAATTCTTAGTTGAAATCCTAACCCCCAAAGTGATGGTATTAGGAGGCGGGATCTTTGGGAGGTGACTAGGTCATAAGGGCATAGCCCTCATGAATATGAGTGCCCTTATAAAAGAGGCCAAGAGAACTCCTTGGTCACCTTCTTCTATGAGAGGTTATAGTGAAAAAATGACTGTTTAGGAGGTAGGTCCTTGCCAGACATCAGTATGATATTGTACTGGCACCTTGATCTTGGACTTGCTAACTTTCAAAACTGTAAGAAATTTTTGTTGTTTATAAGCCACTCAGTTGATGGTATTTTGTTATAGCACCCGGAATGGACTAAGGCAGAGATACATAATGAAACAAGGGATTATTCTAGGATTTGCCTCAAAGTGAAACAGGTTGTCACAGATCACAAATGAGGCATGGTAGGGATATAAATGAGACACGATTAGCCATCATTTGATTAGTGTTTGACCGGCATGATTGGATTGATTATCTTTTGTGTCTAGTTTTTACTTGATGATAAAAAGTTAAAAGTTTTAAATATGAATAAAAGATACATACAACTGGCTTTATGATTACCAATGAGACAAGATAATTGGCCTCTGAGATAGTATGCTGTAAGGATGCTGAAGGGTGGTAGGTAAAGGTAGTGCCCTAAACAAAATCCTTGCTATCTACACAAAGTGTCTTCAGCAAGGTGTGGGGATTCCCAAGGGCAGAAAACCTCCCTACGCCCAGTAGACAGCCACGTGGTAGATGTATGTATGAGTTAATTAAATCAGAATGTGTTTATGATGATGTTAGCACATTTGGATACTTTGTAGCTCCATAAATTGTCCATCCAGTGATACTAATTTTTTTCTTCAATTCTCATGTTCTCGTGTTTTCTGTCAGGACCTGATGACATTTTCTGATGATGATCCAAAGCTGCCTTTACTAGCAACACCTCCTTCCATTGTCTCTCCAATCACATGCTTGTCAGAAGCTGCAGAAGTTTATAATCTTTTGGGTGCAGGTAAATTGGTTAAGGAATAGGAAGTTTATTTATCAGATTTTATTTTGTGAAATATAGCAACCGTTGGCTTCTATTTAACTTTGTTAATGAGGGATAGAACTAGCATGGATAAATTCAAACCACAACATGGTCCTATAATCTTGTTTTACCATTTGTTTCAGTGTTTTCTCTCTTTCTGTTTTACTTTTTCCTTTTTCATTGTTTCAAAAATTGACTACACGCCTTAAATCGAAAATTAATTTTAGTTCCTACTTTTCATAAAGAATTTAAATTATGACCTCTTTCAAAGGCAGGCATTAAGTGAAGATGTGAAAAGGCAAGATGCACAGTAGCCACAAATTGGTTAATCATCTCTTGAACAATTAACATTAGAGAAAGGCACAGTATAAAATTATACAAAACGGGCCTCCAATAAATTACACGATTGAGTTCCTACTGGGTTCTGCGACTACTCTGGATCCTTGAGGATCTGACTGACTCACTGTTGAGTCACTGCATCCTGTCTCTATTCTCCATGAACTCTCAATTTTCAATGCATTCGTCCTCTTGATTTTCTCAGAAAGTAGAATGGAAGATCTTCTGCCAATATGAGAATGAAACGTTCTCATTAGTATCTTTCATCACCTTATAAATCTTTGCTTTTATAATCATACAGGCATCTTTTCCCTTACCACAGAGGTGGCTTTTTATGTTTTGAGTTATATGTTCTCACTCTTGTTGGACCATGTATCTCACATTTTCTCCTTATATAGATCTATAATATCCAGTGTATAAGTGCTAGAGTTTATTAGTATAGGTTTATTTTCTTTTTCAAGTTTATGTTTATAGAGTTTTCTTACAAAGCAAGTTGTGAGAATGATGAGGATATTTTAATAAACACAAAAACAAGAAATTGGGGGTTATAGTGATGTTTGTATAAGGATGGCATTAGTCACATAGATAATTAGTTATAAGTGGTTATAATTTTTAGATAGCTTGCTTTGTATTCTTAAACAGATTTAGATCCAGAACTTGAAAGAAGAGCATTAAGGAAAATGTTTTTGTATTCTGACACCCCCTAACATTTTTTTCTCCTAAGATTTTAAAAATAGACTTTCTTTTTTTAGAGCAGTTTTAGGATCACAGCGAATTTGAGCAGAAAATAAAGATTTCCCATGTACCCTGTATTCCACACCAGAGTGGTACATTTGTTACAATCAATTAACTTCCATTGCCATATAATCATCCGAAGTCCACGGTTTACACTGGGGTTCACTTTTGGTGTTATACATTTTGTGGGTTTGGACAAATGTGTAATGATGTGTATCCACAATTATAGTATCAGACGTAGTAGTTTCACTACCCTAAAAATCCTCTGTGCTGTCTATTCGTCCCTCCCTCCCACTAACCCCTAACAACCAGTGATCTTTTTACTGTCTCCATAGTTTTTCCTTTTTCAGAACGTCATATAGTTGGAATCAGATGGTATGTATGATTTTTAGATTTTTTTTTTTACTTGGTAATGAACACTCTGGGGGTTCCTCCATGTCTTTTTATGGCTTGGTAGCTCTTTTCTTTTCTTTGGTTTTTTTTTTTTTTTTTTTTTTTTTTTAAACAGAGTCTCACTCTGTCGCCCAGGCTGGAGTACAGTGGTGTGATCTCGGCTCACTGCAACCTCCACCTCCCAGGTTCAAGCGATTCTCCTGCCTCCCTGCCTTAGCCTCTCGAGTAGCTGGGACCACAGGCGCGTGCCACCATGCCTGGTTAATTTTTGTATTTTTAGTAGAGTCGGGGTTTCACTGTGTTAGCCAAGATGGTCTCAATCTCCTGACCTTGTGATCCACCCGCCTCAGCCTCCCAAAGTGTGGGGATTACAGGCATGAGCCACCACACTGAGCTGATAGCGCTTTTCTTTTTAGTGCTGAATAGAATGTACCACAGTTTATCCATTCACCTATTGAAGAATATCTTGGTTGCAGTTTTGGCAGTTATGAATAAAGCTGCTTTAAACATCTGTGGCAGGTTTTTATATGGACAGAAGTTTTCCCTCCTAACATTTTAATACAAGTGAAATTGAGTATAAATGAGCATAAGAAGCAATCCTCAAGAGGAAAAAGTCAAAAACGTGTAGCCAGAGCGGGGATCCCACCATTTTACTTGACTGGGATCCATCTTAATCAGAGGGGCTTTTTCTATTTTTAAGTCGTTCATTTCTGCAATCTTTCCTTTACAGTAGTCTCAGAGATATCTTGCTAAAATGCAGATCTTAGCATTTCACTTCCCAGCTTAAAAGCTTTCAACAGTTCTCCACTGGCAATAGGATAAGTCTAATTTTTAAAATAGTACCATACAAGTACTTTTCATAGTCTGGTCCCAGCCAGACTATGGGCTTCATCACCTAAAACTGCCAGTACTCACAGTGCCCTGTGACATTCCATTACTTGTCTTCTCTTTAGAATGTCTTTGTTCCAGTTACTTTGACTGTGTAACACATTGCACTGAAACTTCGTGGCATAATCATTTATTCTGCTCAAGGATTCTCGGGTCAGGAATTAGGATAGAGCACAGTGGGGATGGCTTGTCTCTGTTCCATGATGCATATCTAGCCTTAGCCAGGGAGCACAAAGGCTGGGGCAGGAATCATCTGAAGGCTTGCTCACTCACATGTCCAGCAGTTGGTGCTGGTTGTCAGCTGGAGGCCTCAGTTCCTCCCCACATGAGCCTCTTCATGTGGTTTTTCCGTGTAGGCTAGTTTGGGCTTCCTGACAGCATCGTGGCTGTGTTTCAAGGATGAGTATTTTATGAAAGAAAGGACCAGACAGAAGTTGAATAATCTCAGAAGTCATGCTGTAATACTTCCACCTCATTCTGTTCATCAAGGCAATCACAAAGCCCTGTCCAAGTTTAAGGGGGTAGGGACATAGACCCTCCCCAACCTCTCCATGGAGGAGTGTCAATGCCATATCGAAAGAAAAGCATACTGGATGAGACATATGTTGGTATAGTCATCTTTGGAAAATATAATCTGCCACAATCTTCCATCAAATTACAAATCCTTGACAAAATCCTATTTGAATAGCCAGGCCCAGTGAAAATGTCACAACTGCTACAAAATCTTTCTGCTTGCTAAACTGGTTTCTCCTTTCACTATGTTCCCAGAGGACTTTGCCCATTCCCCTGTTATACAGTTTATAATTTTGTATATTAATTGTTTTATAAATATTTATTTTAAAATTATATAAGTGAATATACTCTTAATTTTTAAAAATTCAAACATAAAGTCAAAACCTCTCTTGACTGTCCCTTACCCCAACACAGTCCCCTCCCCAGAGTGAACTATTACCAGTTTGGTGATTATCTCTGATACCTTTGTCTGTATATTACATACATACATGTACCTTTAGAAATATATATAATTGACTTTGTTTTAAAACATTATTCTGCATTTTTCTGAAGCCTTTTTTTAACTTAAGAATATCACTTGGCTGTCCTTCAGTGTATGTCAATATGTAGAGATTTGCCATATTTTTAAAAACTCCTGCAATCCTGGCTATCATAGCTTATTCCCTTGCTGATGACATTTTGATGTTTTTCACTGTTACAAATAATGCTTCAGTGAATAAGCTTGTGCACATATGTGAATGTTTCTTTAGGGTGTGCTCCTAGAAATGGATTCTCTGGGTCATAATTTGTGCCCATTTTCATCATAATTCATACAGCCAAATAGCCCTTCAGAATATCAGTATCAATTCACACCCTGGTTTGCAGCCTGTTCACCACACCCTCACCAACACGTGATGTTTTCAAGCCTTATGTTTCTATCACTTGGGTAACAAGTTGCATTACATAGTAGGTATAATTTGCATATATCCACATATTGAGTAGATATTTCTATTTCCTCTTCTATGGATTACCTGTTTTTTAACCTATTTTTTCTTTTGGATTTTTTTTCATTTAAATTGATTTTATAGCTCTCTCTCTATATATATATATACACACACACACACACACACACCTGATTCTTTCTCTGCTATTTATGTTGCAAATATCTTTCAACCTGTGAATTGTCTTTCAACTTTCTTAATGGTGTCTTTGTAGAAGTTTTATGTTTTATTTAGTCATATTTATTCCTCTTCTTCTTCATAGCTTTTGGTTTTTGTGTTTTTAAGGTGGCTTTTCTTATACCAAGTTTATAGAACATATTCGCCCATATTTTATTTTAATTTTTCTGTAATCCATGTGCATTTAAAGTATTTGCGAATGGTTTTAGATAAGGGCAATGGGCAGCCAGTTGTCTCAACATTTATTGACTAGTCTATTTTTCTCTACTGTTTTGAAATGACTCTTTAACCTGCACTAAATAGTGTCTGTTTAACAACTCAATTCTATTCCATTGGTTCACTTTTCTTGTTCTGGTCTGTTTAATTTTTTGCAACAACTATAACAGCGTACCATAGTGTTAATGTATACTCTTTTATTTAACCAGTGGTCATTTAGGTTATTTCTGTATTTTTACTTTTTTTTTTTTTTTTTTTTTGAGACGGAGTCTGGCTCTGTCACCCAGGCTGGAGTGCAGTGGCCGGATCTCAGCTCACTGCAAGCTCCGCCTCCCGGGTTTACGCCATTCTCCTGCCTCAGCCTCCCGAGTAGCTGGGACTACAGGCGCCGCCACCACGCCCGGCTAGTTTTTTTTTGTATTTTTTAGTAGAGACGGGGTTTCACCGTGTTAGCCAGGATGGTCTCGATCTCCTGACCTCGTGATCCGCCCGTCTCGGCCTCCCAAAGTGCTGGGATTACAGGCTTGAGCCACCGCGCCCGGCCCTGTATTTTTACTTTTATAAACAATGATGAAATGGCATTATTTTCCCCTCCCAAATAAAATAGGCTTGCTTTATATTTTTCCGTGATTTGACACAGATTCTAAAATACATTATTCTGAATTTCTCTTGGTAAATTCTGTCCAGTTCACTAACTTATCCTGTCAACAGATGGTTCTAATTTCCATGTTATGATTTTGGCAACTTCAGCTCAAGACAAAAATAAAGTAGGAAAGTTATTGTGGTACAGAATCCTCAGTTCTTCTCCTTTTCTCCCTTGCCTTTGCCCTTCATAGGCACGCGGTGATCTGCTGTTCACACTCTGGCCTGCAGCAGAGAGGAGGTCTTACTCCCTCACACCCCCACCAGCACTAGGGACTTGCCTCACTGACTTACCCCTTACCTTACCTCCAGAGGAACCTCTCTTTACTCATTATTCCTTGCTTTTCTTTATAGTTTTACTACATGTTTATACTCTAAGCAACATATATTTTGTTTCACAGGCTCTTGAACTTTATATAAGTAGAGTCATTATGAATTTATTTTTCTGTGACTTTTATCATTCAATATCATTTCTTGATTCACCTATTTTCACCGCTGTATAGTATTTCATTGTATGTTTATATTATAATGCATTTGTTTATTCTACTGTGGAATACTATCCTCATTATGTGTCAAGTTCTTGTATTGTAAATAATGCTGTTTCTACATTTGTATATTTGTACACGATTCCTGGTTCTCATGGACAGGCGTTTCTCTAGGGCATATATTTGGAAACAAAATTGCCATACAATTCGATATGAACATCTTCAAATTTGCTAGGTAATGCCAGATTGTTTTCCAAAGTTCTAGTTGCAGTTGCTGTGTGTCCTCACTAATTTTTCCCCTAGAAAAATCCAGTCTAATGGGTGGGTATCAGTTGTTCTAAAATATTTATCATTGTTTTTGTTTTTGTTTGTTTGTTTGTTTTTGAGACAGTTTCACTCTTGTCGCCCAGGCTGGAGTGCAATGGCACGATCTCGGCTCACTGCAACCTCCACCTCTCAGATTCAAGCGATTCTCTTGCCTCAGCCTCCCAAGTAGCTGGGATTACAGGCACCCACCACCACACCCTGCTAATTTTTGTGTTTTTTGTAGAAACGAGGTTTCACCATGCTGGCTAGGCTGGTCTCAAGCTCCTGACCTCAGGTGATCCACCCACCTCAGCTGGGATTACAGGCATGAGCCCCTGCACCCGGTCTTAAAATGTATTTCTTATAATGAAATTTAGCATATTTTCATATGTCGACACATTTCATAGGTATGACTCATTCACGTTTCCTCATCTGACATGTCTGTTCATGTCTGTTGGTCATTCTTCAGTTTGGTTGTTTGTCTTTTTCTTAATGGATTTGTCAGAGTTCTTTATTCTGGAGCCTAAGTATCATATCTCATAAACGTTTTTCCAGTTTGTGACTTGTCTTTACACTTTGTATGGAGTTTTTGAATAACAGAAGTTCTGAATTTTAATGAGGTAGAATTTTTTTTCTCTATGGTTTGTACTTTTTGTATGTATCTTGTGTTATTTTAAGAAATTCTTATCTCAAGACTATAAAGATAATTCTATATAGACTAACATTTTCTTATAGTTTACTTCCCACAATTAAATATTTAATGCAGCTGGAATTAATTTTGGTATATGATTGAGGTAGAAGTCCGATTTTACCTCTAAATGGATAGCCAGCTGTCCCAGAATCATTTATTGAAAAGTCGGTCCCTTCCCAAGTGAACTGCAATGCCATCTGTAACCTAAAGTAGATTTACATATGTGTATGGAACTGTTTATACCCTCCCTATTCTGCTCCATCAGTGATATGGCCAACCCAGCACTGATAAATAGTTTTAATCACGTCACTTTTGTAACAATTCTTGATGACTTTTCTTTCATCAGGAGTATTTTGGCTTCCCCCCCGCTGCCCACCCCGAGACAAGGTCTCACTCTGTCGCCCATGCTGGAATGCAGTGGCACAACTGCAGTTCACTGCAGCCTCAACTTCCTGGGCTCAGGTGATTCTCCCACCTCAGCCTCCCAAGTAGCTGGGACTACAGGCTCACACCACCACACTTGGTTAATTTTTTTTTTTTTTTTTTTGGTAGAGATGGGATTTTGCCATGTTGCCTAGGCTGGTCTCGAACTCCTGGACTCAAGGGATCTGCCTGTCTCAGCCTCTCAAAGTGGTGGGATTAGTTTGGGCTATTTTTGACCCTTTGCTTTCACACATGAAAGTTTGTCAAGTTTCTTGAATAAAACCTGTTGGAGTTTTGATTGACTCTACATTGAATCTTTAAGTCAATTCAGAGAAGTGACGTTTTTATGATATCCAATCATTCTAATCATTTAATTCTTCCTTAATGTGTTTTTTTTATAGTTTTTCACACAGGTTCTGTATATCTTTTGATAGGCTTAGTCCGAGGTACTTTGATAGGCTTAGTCCGAGGTAATGTATTTTCATTGCTACTGTAAAATGTGTCATTTTATAAATTGCATTTTCTGTTTGTTGATGAAAATGAATGGAATTAATTTTTGTATATTGATTTTGTATCCAGCAGATCTGCTTAATTCTTACGAGTTTTCCCAGTTTATCTGTAGATTCTTCTGGGTTTCTTATGTTGAAAGTCATTTAATCTATATATAGTAATGAACTTATTTCTTAATTTTCAAGCCATACACTTTGTATTTTGTTTTCTTACCATACCATGCTAGGTGAAATGACTTATACAGTGCTGAATGAAAGTGTGATCATGGACTTCCTAGACTTAAAGAGAATGATTTAAACACTTTGTCATTAAGATAGAGGTTTAACTCATGTTTTTGCAGATCTCTGTTCCTTAACAGTTTTGTCTTGACTATATGTTGAGTTTCTCCATTTTTAGCATTTATATTGGTAGTTATAGGTTTTTCTCCTTTAGGCTGTTAATTTCATAAATTAGTTGATTTCCAGATATTAAAATAAACTTGAATTCCTGGAATAAGCTGAATGTGGCCATGATATATTATCTTTGATATATATTACTGGATTTGATTTGCTAATATTTTATTCAGGAGTTTTGCATCTATATGAGTAAATTAGCTAGGGTTGTTTTTTCTAAAATTCTCTTTGTCATATTCTGATTCTAAGGTCATGTTACACTCACAAAAAGAGTTGGAATGTATTTGCTCTTTTTTATACTCTGGACTACTTTGTGTAGGGTTGTTCGTAAGGTGCTGTGAAAATAAATAAGGTGTTCTGTAAGTGCACGAACAGTGGTGCTTGCAGAGGGCTTCTGGATGGGAAGGCAAAGCTACACCCACAATGTGTCTCTCCCTGTGAAGACAAAGCACTGGGCCAGGCGCGGTATCTCACACCTGTAATCCCAGCACTTTGGGAGGCCGAGACGGGTGGATCATGAGGTCAGGAGATCGAGACCATCCTGGCTAACACGGTGAAACCCCGTCTCTACTAAAAAAAATACAAAAAAACTAGCCGGGCAAGGTGGCGGGCGCCTATAGTCCCAGCTACTCGGGAGGCTGAGGCAAGAGAATGGTGTAAACCCGGGAGGTGGAGCTTGCAGTGAGCTGAGATCTGGCCACTGCACTCCAGCCTGGGTGACAGAGCGAGACTCCGTCTCAAAAAAAAAAAAAAAAAAAAAAAAAAAGACCAGCCTGGCCGACATGGTGAAACCCCACCTCTACTAAAAACACAAAAATTAGCCAGGCATAGTGGTGCACACCTGTAATCCCAGGTACTCGGGAGGCTGAGGTGGGAGGATTGCTTGAGCCTGGGAGGCGGAGGTTGCAGTGAGCCAAGATTGTGTCACTGCACTGCAGCCTGGGCAACAGAGCAAGACTCCATCTCAAAAAGAAAAAAAAAAAAGAAGAAGACAAAGGGGTCCAATGTAATCAACCTGCCACCTGGTAACTGGCTGTTTTCCCTGCTAGTGATGTAGCATCAGCTGCCACTCCAGGCATTTTGGATGCTCCGCATCTGTGGTAGCCAGGTCTCCTTGGTGAGGAGCAGTCATGCTGTTGAGCCCCTGCCTGTTGAGGTCATCCTTGCTACATGGCCCGCTAAACAACCACTGGAATGACTAGGAAAGAAGATTATTATTGACAGCCACTAAGTCGAGCACTTTTCCCACCTGATTTTTGAGAACCTCTTCCACGGTGAACGTCCCCTGGCAAGCATTTATAGTGACATAAATATCTTCGCATTGTGCGCACATCCTGAAAGGTCAATCCACATGCCTCCTTGTTACTCTTTCTGAGTCCCTGGCCAGCACCCATTGGATATCTTGTCTTCCAGGATGTCCTGTGTGAAGATGTACTGTTTCCAATGCTGTTGACTAAGAGGATTCTCCTGCGGTCTTTCAGGAGCACTTCTGAGTGGGGCTGTAGTTTAGCAGTTACCCACTTCTGGGTAGCGCTGGCATACTTGATGTATTAGCAATCCTGGCTGATTTCATGTTTAAACCAATCCTATACTTACCCCTTTTGAATGACAATAGAGAATTATCCATGAAGCTCTAGGTGTAGGTTGAGGGAGAGGCAGTGAAGGAGTGGGATCATGCTCCACGGAGTATGAGCCACCTGCTTGCATTGTTTACATGGGCTTCAGGACTGGTTTCATCTATGTCATTTATTTTATTTTCATTTTTATTTTTTTAAGAGATGGAGTCTCACTCTGTCGCCCGGGCTGGAGTCCAGTGGCGCAATCTTGGCTCACTGCAAGCTCCACCTCCCGAGTTTAAGCCATTCTCCTGCCTCAGCCTCCTGAGTAGCTGGGACTACAGGTGCCCGCCACCACGCCCAGCTAATTTTTTATATTTTTAGCAGAGACGAGGTTTCACCGTGTTAGCCAGGATGGTCTCGATCTCCTGACCTCATGATCCGCCCGTCTCGGCCTCCCAAAGTGCTGGGATTACAGGCGTGAGCCACTGCGCCCTGCTCTCATCTGTGTCATTTTGATTTGACAGTGGAATGCTACTGCGTACATTCAGTTTCATCTTCTATGGATCAGGTAACACCCATAACATGAGTTGACATAGTCACTTGGTGTCCTGTGGTCAAGCATTCAGTCTTTATCAGGGTGCAGTAGCAAGCCAAGTGTTGTTTTTTAGGTGGATAATAATTGTAGGCAGAAGAAGGCATGACCTTTCTCCAAAACCCTAGCGGTCCACTCCTAGAGGTCTGCTCTGTGATATTCCTACTGCTGCCTGTCAGAGGCTCCATTGATCACCTGTCTGCCTCAGGCATTTCCCTTACCATTGGTTCTGCTAAGTTATATGATCCAGGTGTTGGGGCAGCTTATCCAGAGGCCTGGACCTGCTGCAGGGCCTTTTGTTTGCTTTGGTCCTCACTCAAAACTGGCAGGAAATAGACAGAGCAGCATACCCATGGCCTCCAAAGTTCAGAGAGGCCCATGATTATCATGTTTCTTTCCTTATGTTGGGCATTTCAGATGCAATAACATGTCTCTGACTTTAGAGGGGATATCCTGACATGCTCCAGACCAGCGGATACTCTAAAAACATCACAGATGTGGCATTCCCTTGATCTTTCCCAGGATTTATTGGCCACCTCCTACATAATGTAGCATCAAGAGTGCTTGCCACTTTTTGCATTAGTCCAGTTAGCACTGTGTCATCAGTGTGATAGCCAGTGTGATGCTCTGTGGGACAAACCTCAAGAAATTTAAGGTCCCTCTTGCCTCTATTGAAGGACATAGCAGAGTTGACACAACCGTGAGGCAAGACAGTAAAGACAGTATACTGTGGTTCCTGTCACATGAAGGCTGATTCTCATTATCTTTAATAGGGATTTTAGGGAAGTTTCTAGGTTGACACCTATATATTGGATGTCAGGGGCTGTGATTTGCCCTAGTAAAGAGCCCACAACTGAACTATAGCTATGCTTGGTACCATCACCTGATTATATTTGCAATAATCTACAGTCATCCTCGACAGTCCATGTGGCTTTTCAGAAAAACAGGCAAGTTATACTGGAATGTGGTAAAAATCACTACCCCTACAACTTTGAAATCTTTGATGGTGGCACTAATTTCTGTAATTTCCCCAGAAAGATTTTCAGAGGGGAGGTGATATAATTATAGCGGTTCTGCCTGGTCTCTCTAATACCCTAATAACTTGAACTCCATGGGTGGTGGAAGCAGTGGGGAGGATTCTGCAGGTTACTAAGCAGGTGTATTCTCACCATACATTCTGAGACCATGGAAATAACTAGAGGTAGGTCTGTGGTTTAACTGGATTCGGTGTGAGGTAGCTCCTAGGCCAAGACTTCCCATGTGTCACCTGGTTTCTGTAAGTTCCCCCTCTGACCAGTAGACTACAGTGGCATTGTTGGATCTCCAGAAATTAGTGTCAGTTCAGAGCCAATATCAAATAAGTACTTATCTAAGTACCATCATTGTTGTGAATAGCTTCAGGTACCTCTAGGGAAGGCTTAGGGGAAGATTTACTATACACACCTGTGGCTACATTGCAGGATTCGTTCTCAAAGGGCTCAGACCTTCCCCTCAAGAGGTTCTTGCTCTGTGAACTGGCCTAGATTTAGGAGCTGAATAAGAGGCCATGAATCCCCTATAATGACAGTCGTTAGGTTTCCTATTTATATTAAGTTCACTTAGTAGGCTGCCTATCTATTTTCCATAGGTCCTGTGATTCATTAACCACCACCACACATACTGAAAGTAAGAAAAAAAACAAAAAACCAAAAAACAGAAAACTGATACCATGGCATCCCTGTGGTTTACTATGATTATTGTGCCTAGCTTGTCTCCAAGAGTTAAGCACTGCTACTTGCTTTTACTGCTCCAGGACCCCAGTATTCCCAGTGAGATCAGGAAACCCAGTTCCATTGCACCATCCCTGTTATCCCTGGTCATCTCAGCCTACAGATGACAACCACTACAGAGCTCTTCAGAGTTGCTGGTGCCCCATTAAGGTATGCTTTTTAAATGTCTTAGTGAAAGGAGTGTCCTCCAAGGCAATTAAAAGGTGACTGAGCAAATTGTATGTAATAGATCCATCCCGACAGCCCCATCTCACAGAGCTTTTAAGCTCCCTCTCCAGTGTGCCAGAGCAGTGCCCTTTTTCTGAGTCCTACACACATGGCACATTCTCACACTCTCGTTCTTTTCACATCCTGTTGAGATGTTACAGTCTCAGGGAGGCTTTCCTGGACATTTTATTCAAAATCAACACCTTCTCACTGCCAGTGGTGCTCCTCCCTCTTCCCTGCTCATTTACTCTATAGCGCTTATCAGCATCTGACTTACTGTGTAACTATGTGTCTAACTGATTTAGGAAGGAATAGTGTGACCCAGGAGTCCCCAGACCACTCTCTGATATCCTAGTGAATCTGCCACTAGCACAGCACTGACTTTGGACTGTGTTCTTTGGCCACATCTAGATATGTAGACTGCTTTGCAAGCCATTGCATACAGTTTTTTTGTGTTGTTCATAAATTGGATGCATTTACAATGTCCTCCATTTTGGGAGAAATTGCTGCTTGCCTTCACATTTCCTTAAAAGTGTCTTTATATCAATCATCAGAGCATTGCAAAGTGTGCCTCAAATTATAGAACTGACTGTAGAAATTCGAGAGGGTATCAACAGTAAATGTGTATTATGTGGTTGACATTAAGACATCCAATTAAAACCTTTTTAAACTTAATTTCCCCCCTCTTTTTTACTTTAAAAACATGGGAAAACATGATTCATGCATGAAAAACAGAGATAAATGAGACTACTAAAGGCTTTCATTGATATGAATGAAAAAATAAAACAAAGCCACAGTTGCAGAAGAAGTCAATTAAAAGACCAGAAGGGTGGTAAGTGCATATAAACATGCCATCTTTTCTTTATCTGCAGTGGCCACCTTTTTCATTATTGTGATGATT
The DNA here is from genome assembly GCF_047675955.1 of Chlorocebus sabaeus. Lineage (NCBI taxonomy): Eukaryota > Metazoa > Chordata > Mammalia > Primates > Cercopithecidae > Chlorocebus > Chlorocebus sabaeus. Next base: position 11,055,075 of record NC_132922.1, read on the forward strand.
AAAAGAATATTAAGAGACACTGACTTTTGAACTATTTATGAATTTTAGGTCAAGAAGCCATCCAACCTAAACTCTTTTTCCCATTACTAATGAGTGTATGTATTATAACAATGTCATACAACCCCTTTGACAGTTCAAATTAGGAGAACGAAGACTAATCTAAACTGACAGATTCTTGATTAAAATAACCATGACTTCTCAAGTGTATAAGTTCCAAGTTGACTTTTTATTAGAATGAAACAGCTGTATATTTCTTTCAAAGGGTAAGTTATTCATCCCACAGAAATTTACTAAATGCCTACTAAGCACTAAGCACTGTGTTAACTGCTAGGCAGTCGATAGTGAACAAGTTCCTGCCTTTATGCAGCTTCCAGTCTAGTGGCTTAACAGACCTAATCAAACAAATGAGGTATCAGAATAGGGAGAGGACGCAAACATGTACAGGAGGGCACCCAACCCTGCTTTAGGACGGCAGGGGGCGCTTTCTGGAGAAAGTGATGTCCAAGCTGGTACCAGAGGGATGGGTGATGATAATAGCAGTAGCCAACACTCATGTTGTGTGTGCTGGGTATACTTTTAAATATTCAAGCTCATTTAATCTTCATAACAATCTTATGAGACAGATGAAGAAAGTCCACAAAGAGATTTTTTAAAACTTGCCCTCAGTCACAGAACTAGGAAGTGGCAGGGTCAGCACTTAGACCAAGCTGCTGGTGTTAACCCCAGAGCCTACGCTGATGTTTCAAACCTTTTGACTGTGACCTACAGTCAGAAATGCCTTTTATGTCATGACTCGGTACACACACACACACACACACACACACACACCCCTAAACAAGAGCTTCACAGTTTCACAAAACAATGTTTATTGACAGTGTGCTCTGATCTATCTTAGTCATTTTACTTTTTTAAAAAAATTAGATGTGACCCACAGAATTTATTTCACAACCCACTAATTGGTCACAACCCACAGTTTGAAAAACAGTTCACTACACTATTTTGCCTACTACACAGAATGAGCCAAACCAAGTGAGGAGAGAAGAGAATCTCAGGTAGCATGAACAGTGTGTGAGAGGCTGGGGTGGGAGGAACAGGAGGAAGGGGCAAGAGAGACTTGGCCAGTTGGAAGAACGGAAGGAAGTTTAGCAGAGCCTTAGGATGAGGTGGATGGCAGGAGAGGCCTCGAAGAGGTGAGCAAGGTCTTATCTGTAAAGCTGACCATATTGTTTCCCAGCCTTTGGGCTAATATCAGGTGTGGAAGAGGTGGCCATATGTTTATTGTTCAGCCAGGCCACTTTAGAGAGTGAAAGTGAACAATTATGCCAGGATAACAGATGTAAACCTGGAGCTTCCCTGGCAAAGTGGCACATAGGATAAGCCATGTTGAGAAGTTTTTGTGTCCAAAAAACAATGGGGAGCCTTTGACGTGTTTTAAGCAAGGATATGATACAGCCAGATCCTTGCTGCAGGAAGATGACTGAATGCATTGTAAAGAAAAGATTGGAGGTGAGCAAGTTAGGGAAGCAATCAGGGGTCAAAACAGAATTAGAGACTTAGGACATTTCTAAAATGAAACTCTGATCAGTCAGAATTCCAAGAAACTCCCTTAGGATAAAGTCCTAACACCTTAGCATGGCAGGTAAGCTCCTTCCCACATTGGCCTCTGCTCACCTCTGCAGCTTCACTTTTAACCTCCTTTCTTCCCCCAGCCTCTGCTGTTCCAGCTTTATACACTGAACTGCTTCCCCCAAACACCATGCTCTCTCAAGCTGTGCACGCTTCTCAGCAGGGAAAACCCTCCCCTTGCCTCCGTCCTCCATTCCTATTCATTTGTCTGAATCTTGCTCATTCTTGGGGTTTAGCTAAGATGTCACTTTTCCCAGAAAGCCTTCCCTGGCATTCTGAAGGCAGGGGCTATTATTCTCCTCCTCTAGGCTCTGAAGACACCCTGTGCCTGCCTCAGATCTGGTGCCGATTCTGCTGGGTTGTCGTTGCCTATTATTTCCCCCACCATCAAACCAATGCAACTCTAATTTTTTGAGAACAAGGGCTGTGTCTTGTTCATCATTCCAGTTTCTGCCTCTAATCTAGAGCTTAGTACATAGTAAGTGCCCCATTAAATGTCTGTTAGCTGAATAAGTATCATTGGAAATGCCCTTCAATTGAAAAAGCCATCCTCTCAGTGCTTTTTGTATTTTTTGCATATACTTTAGAAGTGTCTTCAAAGCAGATTCATCATGGCTTTTTAAAAGAAGAGCAGCATGACCAGCACACGGGGAGTCCTCTAAGCTCACTAGCGAGGTTCCCTACTAGCAGAGCTCTCTTTTGAAATTTTGTAGAACTTCCCTCATCCTAGTTGACACTTGATTGTTACATTAGCTAAAGAGAGTCTATTGAAAAGGAGGAAGTGCTCAAAACACATAGAATTTTAAATAATGTTTAAGGAAATAGGGAATGCATGTGGGCATTGGCACTGGCCCAGATATTATTTATTTAGGTTTTCCTTTCATATCACTTCAAGTCTGATCTGAAGCCAGGATCTGTCTGTGGTGTGGCAGGAACCCAGATATGTTCCATTGATTTCCCCTGAGTTTCTAGATGTTGGGGTATTCACTGAAGTTAGTAGGTTGCAGAGGGCTACAAATGAATGAGGAAAGGCTGGGGGGCAGAGAACAGGCTGAGGGGCTGTCTTAGTGGTGACTTAGAAGAGGCGGGTAGAGAAAGGACAGAGGGCCATCTGGCAACTGGAAGAGCCCCCCAAAGGCAAGATGGCATCTTATTCATGCTTAGTTGTGGACACCATACTTTCAAGCCATGATCTTAAGTGTGCCCAAAGGAGTAGCTATAGTTCTGTAATTCAGAAAAAAACAAAACAAAACAAACCCTTAAATTTCCTGTGGCAGAAAATACAACCTTGTTTATTCTGTTTTCTTAGTCACTTCCATCTTAAACTCAGTCAATTCAGGATTTCCTGTTTTCTCCCTCTTGCTCTTGAGAATGACCTCAAAGTTCTGCGGACCTGCTTGGCATCATAATTCTGGGGATGGGGGAAATATCTGGTCCCTGGGTTGTTGGGCATCTCTTCACACTGACTTCTGCTGAGGGGAAGTTGATCCCATTGTTTTAAATTGTCCAGCTGTGTTTCTGCCCACATTCATTGATATCTTAGCAGCACTGCCCTGCTTAGTACAGTTAAGCCATGCACTCTGTATCCTCCGTGTCCCCAGCCTGAAGCCCTTTCACTTCTACCACCCTCGCTCAGCTAATTCTCTAATGTGTAAGAACTGCTAGTCTCTCACACATCTCACATAGTAAGGGATTTTAAGTGGCTGATGCAGATACTCCCTTCACACCCTCCCAGTTTCTACTTCTGTTCTGCTTTTTCCATCCTTCAGCTGTGAGGTGAAGAGGGTTGAGGGAATTCTGAAGTGTTTCTTACTTTTTCAGGCTCCACCTAGGAAACAAATAGAAATCTTCTTCACCCTCAGAATGAAAGCAGAATGAGAGGGGGAATTTTTCTCTATTTTTTTCACAGAACGCTCAGTACCTAGAATAGTGGCTAGCTAATATTAGGTGCTCAGGAAATACTTGTTGGATAGATGGATGACCAGCCCCTCCCTGGTCTCCTCAGCTCCCAAGACTTAGCCCTTGACAGGCTCAAGATGCAAGGCCTCCCTCGCCAGAGACATCCTTGATGCCCTTGCCAGGATCTGACTCTTGCTGCAGATCTCTACCCTCAGAGGATTCTCAGTCTGGGCTAGAAGCTTAGATGGAGGTGTGGGCATGAGGGGAGCCAGTATACTTCCCAAATCTTTATCTGTTACATATGAATCTGGCTTTTGTTTGTTTGATTTTAAGTCTTTCATCTCTGGACACATCATGTGCCTTCCGCTTGGGCAATGGTGGCTTCATCTTTAGGAACCTGTGCTTGGGGAAGGGCCTTGGGGGATTCAGTGATATGTGGAATTGTGGGGAGGGAGACCATGTCTGTTAATCCTCCAATTGTTATCCTTTCACCTTTGTACACCCAGTTCCTAACGCAGTGCCCAGTACATAGTAGACTTTGAATTAATTTTTGTTGAACTGAATACTGGATGAATCAGAACCTGGTAATGTATCGAAGAGAAAAGAGCAAAAGTTTGGGGACGTCCTGAGGTTAAAGAGGAAAATGGAATATAGAGAAGTGCTCGGGATTATCAATTTTTTCTTTTTTTTTTTTTTTTTTTTTTTGAGACAGAGTCTTTGTCACCCAGGCTGAGTGCAGTAGCATAAACACAGCTCACTGCAGCCTCGAACTCCCAGGCTTAAGTGATCCTCCCACCTCAGCCTCCCAAGTAACTGGGACTAGAGGCGTGTGCCACCTCACCTAGCTAATTCTTTAATTTTTTGTAGAGACAGGGTCTCGCTATGTTGTCCAGGCTGGTCTTGAACTCTTGGACAGTCCTTCCTACCACTTCAGCCTCCCAAAGTGCTAGGATGACAGGCATGAGCCACTTCACTCAGCCTTTTGTTTTTTGTTTTGTTTTACTTTTTCTTTTTTTTTGTTTTTTTTTTTTTTGAGACAGAGTCTTGCTCTGTCACCTGGGCTAGAGTGAAGTGGCATGATCACAGGTCACTGCTGCCTCAACCTTTCAGGTTCAAGGGATCTTCTTGCCTCAGTCTTCTGAGTAGCTGGGACTACAGACACATCCCACTATGCCCAGCTAATATTTTTCTATTTTTTATAAAGATAGGGTCTCACTATGTTGTTTACACTGGTCTCGAACTTCTGGGCTCAAGTTACCCTCCTGCCTCAGCCTCCCAAAGTGCTAGGATTACAGGCACAAGCCACTGCACCTGACCAGATCATTGATTCTTTGTTGAAACACTTCTGTTCAATAAAGCCATATAATTTGTTAATAAAGCCATTTGTTAATTTTGATACTGATGAGAAGTACTGCTATTATATTTATTGAGTGGCAATATAGTAGGTGATCTCTAGACCCCAACTTAGTAAATTAACACCCTAAATTAGAGTCAAAACCCAGACATTGTTCAACTTGCTATAAGCATCAAGTGAAGCATGGTTATCAAGAATCCAGGTGTTAATTGTAAAATAGTAAAATTCCAGAAGGGAAGATTGAGAAATTAGATTTTAATTCAGCAGATACTTAAAGAGTTTCTGTCAGGCACTATAGTCAGCATGGATTTATGGCAGTAAACATGGCAGACTCTGCCTTCAAGGAACTTCTGTTCTGGTGAAGATAGATAATAAACAAAATAATTACAGATTGTAACATGTGCTATGAAGGAAATAAACAAGGAGCTTCATGAAGCAATGATGGGAGCAACATCTTTAGTTAGAGTAGTCAGAGAAAGCCTTTATGCAGAGGTGTTATGAGGTGAGACGAGAAGGATGAAGAAGGCTGGAAAGGAACATTCCAAGCAGAGGGAAGAGCAAATTCAGAGACTCAGTTATGGAGAAAAGGTTAGTTTGCTTCTAGAACTGCAAGGAGGCCAGTGTGGCTAGAATTAGCAAATGAGGGGATGGAGGTGTGAGAGATCAGAGAAAGACAGGCAGGGGCCATGGCATGTGGGCAGTGGAAGTCCTGTGGGGGGATTTAGACTGTTCCGAAGACAGCAGGAACATAAGAAGCAGAGGAGTGATAGACTCTGATTTATATTTATTTAAACACAAATTGGGGAGGATAAGTTGGGGATGGGGGAGGAAGGGAGAGCAGAAGCAGAAAGATAAGGAAGAAGCTATATTGACTATCCAGGTGTGCATGACCGAGGACAGAGGCACTGGCAATGGAAGAAAGTGGGCAGATTTGAGATAGACTTTGGAGTTTGTCCCTTAGGATCTCCTCACGACTAATTGTCAGAATGATGGAAAGAAAGACGGCTCTTAGTGTTCTGCCTCTGAGAAGTGAGTGTGTGATGGCGCTCTGTTGGGGATCAGAGAACAATACCCCAAAGCATGGTGCTTGGGTATGCTGAGTACTTTGAACTGAGGGACATCGGAAGAGCCTCAGAAGCAAAGGCTCCACTTGCTCTTCTCTTGCCCTTCTTTCTCCTGCTTCCCTTTCTCTCTCAAGGCAGGCCATAGAAACGAGAATTCCTCTTCCCCAAGGTGGGTCATAGAAACTAGAAATACTACTTGAACCTTCCCCTGCCTTTCTGTGTCGGAGCTGGCTAAAAAGAAATTCTCTGACCTATCTTGCCTGATAATAGGTCATAAGACCCTCATTCCAGAGGGGTCCTGCCCTGTACTGGGGAGGAAAGAGTGCCACACAGACCAAAAAAATCTGAACAAACAGGCCTTGCTGGCTTTTCCCACTCGGACTATTAGCATCAGATCATTCCCTTTTGTCCAATCACAAATCTACACCGCTGTTCATTCTTCATCGAACCTAAGCATAAAAACAGACAGTTTTCTCTGAGTCTTGAGTCTTTATCTCTGGAGACTCCTATGTCATGTAAAATTGTGATTAAATAAATCTGTTATACTTTCCTCTTGTTAACATGTTTTTGTTACAGGAGTGCTGGCCATGACCCTTAGGATGGGGAAGAAGGGTATCACACCTTTTTCACCCCTATAGTTAGTTCTATTTACTGAGAAGGGGAGGATGGGGGAGATAATAGGTTTTGGGGATATATGAAGAGCTACATTTTAGATGTGTTGTTACATTTGAGGTGGCTATGAAACACCCATTTAAAATCCTTCGTTTACTCTTCTGGGAATATTAAACATCGATGCACTAAAATAATTAAATCAGAACTTAGATGATTGTTTTTCCTGTTTCTTTAATATGACTCTCCTTCCTTGAAAAAACAAATATAAAACCATGTTAACTGTGCTTTCTGGATGATGGTTGTATGTCTACTGTGCAATTTAGAAATCTGAACCTTTCATTACTATTTAAAAAAACACACACAACAAACCTTGAATGTAGGTCATTAACAAACATGCCCAGTCCCTTACTAAAATTCTGGGAGAAATCTAGTAGTTAGTCTTTGCCCTTGTTTCTGATTACAGCTCAACATGTTTAAGCTACAGCTTCATTTTTCCTGAAGTTAGCAGTTTTAACAAAATGTAGTCATCTTCTTCTTTATATTACTACCTTCCGTACAACAGAATATGATGCTTTAGAGGACTAGGCAAAGTAGACAATGAATAAGCTTGTTTCTGATGGGTTGATTAGGCGCATACAAATGTTTTTTCCTTTCTAAATATTTTGTAGTATCTCTTTGTGTGAATGTGTGTGTCTGTAAGTGTGTAATATGATAGCATTAGTGTACAACAAAGCCACTCTATAAGTGCCTTAGAGAGTTTTGCAACAGATGTTTCTTTTGTATTGTTGGATCCACATGCAATGTGGCCTTAAGACAGATAATAAGCAAAGGACTACAGCAATTACAAATCTTGATAAGCAAAGGGTTACAGCAATTACTACTGCAGTTACAGAGATCAGCTGTGGCTCTTGCCAAGGTCAAATATTTAGAATAAACACAGATTTAAAAGGTGTTTTGCTTCCTTGTAAGAATTTGACTCATTTAACTTAGAAAAGAAAAATCTAGGAGTGCTTTGTGGTTAGTAATGATAATTACCATTGCTTTGCTACCTATGAACTTGGAACAGCTTAATTATTCAGAAATAATCACTCAATTGTGATAAGCCTATGGTAATCATATCTTAACTGTCATCTGTCTCCATACTTTGGGCCCTTATCCTCCCCTGCCTGGGCTGTTATAATACCTTTGTTAGTGACCTCCTCAGTCTCAGCCTCACTCCTATCTATCTGATCATGTCACTTCCTCTTCAAACAGCCTTTAATGGCGTTTCATTGTCTCCAGGGTAAAAAGTATACTACTGACTCCTTACATTTTCAGCAGTGTGGTGGACTAGACAACCTCAAGGTTCTCATGCCATTAGAAAAACAAACCTAGATTCTGGATGAAAGATATCTTTTAATGCATTTTTTGGTCCATAGATGCTAAAGGAAATCTCTAAGGGCAAAACAGAACAAAAATTGCACAAACCAAATAAACCCAAAGCTGAAACCTGATTGGAGCAGAGAGCTATGAATGTAAATGAATCCAAAGGCAGGTTTCCCTGAAGGCAAATGCTGTATCAGTAACAAATCAGAAAACTAAGCTCTGAACCAGTAGCAAAGGAGGAAGGTGGGCCTCAGACTTTTGCATGAAGTTGGAACATTCAAGGAGGCTAAACTGACTCTAGTTCCCAGGCTCCTGAGAAAAACACAGATCCTTTCTGGAGGAAAGCATGCCTAGGTTAGACACCCAGGATTCTCACAGATTAATCTCAGACTGACATGATTGGAAGTTGCCAAAATAATAAGAGAATAGAGAGGGGCTTCAAAATGGCTGCCTAAAGGCATCTGGCACTCATCTCTTCCACAAAGAAGAACCAAAATAGTAAGTAAATAATCACACTTCACATAGAGCATCTAAATGAAAACACTGGAATTCAACAGAGAAATGACAGGAAACACCTGAGGCACAGGAGCAGAGGGAAGCAAGGCAGCCATCTTGGCCAGGATTGGCTGGGAGCTTGGAGAGGCTCCCCAGCATGGAAGTAAGTGAGAAATCCTCATGGTCTAGTGTGAACTCCTGTAACCTTAGCTACAGGAGAACTCCTCAACCTTGTGGTCCCCAAGACTAGCATAGGGAATTGCCTAGAGACTGTGCAACAGATTGCTGCAGAGAGGGAGCTCGTGCTGGCTCCCACATGTTCCCTAAGTCCTAAGCAGCTGTAGCACAGTGCCAGTTTCAGAGCCCAGCCCCCACCAGACTACATCCTGCCCTGGGGCCTAACAGCCCCTGCATCTGCACATCCTGGGAGTTCCACTGACATCCTCCAACCCCCATCTACCCAGAAGGTTGCAGCAGCGTGCCACTGGTTGGACCCAGCAGAGTGACAGGGTCCCCAGTGATAGAGACAGGAGATAGCCGAATGCCGCACAGGTCATTGTACACAGGGGGCTTGCCTAAAAATGCCCACAGTGAAAAATTCTGTCCCTTAACACATGCACAGTAAGGGAAGTAAATCACTGTGGAGTGGCTCAGACTAAGAGCTTGAATGTACACTGGAAGAATGGGCTGGAGCCACCAGGAATTCATGCTTTATGCTCCGGGAGAGCCTAGCCTCTTCAGCTTGTGTGTGGTGGCCTGGTATTCAATTTTTTGAGGTGGAAAACCTGTGTGCAGGACCCCTCATTTTTATTGAGACCTTTCTTTTCACTTCATAAATTCCACCCTCCTCACCTTTCAATGTGTCTGTGTGCCTACTTTTTCCTGGTTGTGAGACAAGAACCTGGATTTTAGCTGAACTAAGGAGCAAAAAATCCTGCATTGCCACCACTCAAGCACACAGTGTCCAGCAGCCTGGGGGAATGGAGGTGCACTAGGGAGGCTGCCCATGGGACAAAAGGAGCCAAAGTGCATGCTCCTTGGAGCCTGAGAACTACCTGCCTATGGCTGAAACCACTGTGAGCACACCTTCTCCTCCCCCCAATTGCGGCAGGGCTGAAGCACACTTGTGCACATACTAAGGACAGGCTCCCACCATCCACTGCCACCACTGCTATAGCCACCTGAGAACTCCACTGCACCACTGCAGGGAGCCTGGAGATCACCCCACTCTGCCCACTACAGCCAGTGCCTGAGTATAAAACCAGAGGGCCTAAGGACAAGCCTGCCTGGCCTAGCACCACTGCGCTCCAGGGCCCAGACACACCACCTACGGACCTGGGGATTATCCTGCCTTGTCCATCATAGCTGGCATCTGTGCATTCCCTCTGGGGGCTTGAGGATGAGCCCACCTAGCCTGCCACTACCACCACAGCCAGCACATGCTACCTAGAGTCCTTGGGAATGGACTGCCCACTGCATCATAGCTACTGCCAACATCAGTACATACTGCTTTGGAGACCAAGGCTTGTCCCATCACTGCTACTGCCATCACACACTGCCCAGGGGACAGAGGACTCGCCCATCCATCCAGCTCACCACTGCCACTGCTGGCTCCAGAACAAGCCACCTGGAACCCCAAGAATAGGCCTGTTTGGACCTGCTTCCATTAGTGCCTGTTTCTACTCCCCAGGGGCCCAAGGACAGGCACCCTCAGCCTGTTGTTGCCACCGCTGGGGCCCAAGGACTGGCTGACTTGACATTCCTGTCCCCAGAAAAACTCACCACAGTCCCCTACTAACAACCACAGCCTAAGCCACTGAGGAAATCACAGACACCACCGATGCTGTTTATAGCCAAAGAAATAATATGGAGACTACACTACTGCATGCACTCAGAATCAAAGCTAACATGTCCTTCCCAACCAACACCATAGATACATCCTCAGAGAGAAGTCTTCCCCTACAAAAGCCAATCCAAAAAATTACACCAAATATGCAGATATCAGTGTAAGGACACAAACATGAAAAAAGGAAATATGACACCTCCAGAGGAACAATAATTCTCCAGCAGTAGATTCTATTGAAAAACAAAATCATGAAATGCCAGAAAAAGAATTCAAAATAATAGTGTTAAAGAGGCTTAGTGAGATACAAGAAAATGCTTAACAATACAAATACATCAGAAAAACAATTCAGGATATAAATGAGAAATTTACCAGAGATAGATATTATAAAGAACCAAACCAAAATCCTAGAACCGAAAAATCCAATGAATAAAATTAAAAAAAAAATTATCAAAGAGCTTCAGCAATAGACTAGAGCAAGCAGAAGAAAGAATTTAGAAGCATGAAGACAGGTCTTTTGAAATAACCCCAGCAGACACACTCAAAAAAACTATAATAAAGGATTTTTAAAAAGAACAAACAAAACCTATGTGTCATATGGGACATTATAAAGCAAACAAACATACACATCTGGGATGTTCAAGAAGGTGAAGAGACCAAAGGCATAGAAAACCTATTTAACAGAATAATAGCTGAAAACTTTATAAGTCTATTAAGAGATTTAGACATCCAGATATAGGAAGCTCAGAAATTCACAAATAGATACAACCCCAAAGGGTCTTCTCCATGACACATTATAACCAAACTGTCAAACATCAAAAACGAAGAGAATTCTAAAAACAAGAGCAAAGCATCTAGTCACATATAAGGGTACTCCTATCAGACCAGCAGCTGATTTATCACCAGAAACTTTATAGACAAGGAGAGATTGGGTTGATATATTCAAAGTCCTGAAATAAAAGAAAAAAAAAAAAACTTTCCAGCCAAGAATACTATACCCAGCAAAGTTATCCTTCATAAATGAAGGAGAAGTAGTCTTTCACAAACAAGCAGAAACTGAGGGAATTCATCACAACTAGATCATTCCTACAAGAAATACTTAAGGGAGTCTGACACCTGGAAGCAAAAGGTTGATTTTTACCATCATGAAAACACATGAAAGTATAAAACCCACTGGTAGAAAAGTCACACAAATGAGATCGAGAAAGGACTCAAATGTTACCACTACAGAAAACCACCCAACTACAGTGATAAACAATGAGAGAAAGGAACAAAGGATATACAAAACAACCAGAAAACAATGAACAAAAAGACAGAAATAAGTTCTCACATTATCAATAATAACTTTGAAGGTAAAGGAATTAAATTTTCCACTTAAATGATATAGACTGAATGAATGGATGTTTTAAAACCCCAAAACCAACTATATGCTGCCTATGATAAACTCACTTTACCTGTAAAGACATATAGATTTAAGGGGTTGGAAAAAGATATTTCATGCAGGTGGAAACCAAAACTGAGCAGGAATAGCTATATTTATATAAGATAGAACAGACTTTAAGTCAAAAACAGTAAAAAGACACAAGGTCATGATATAATGATAAAGGAATTAATTGAGCAAGAGAATATAACCATTCTAAATACATATGTACCCAACACCAGAGTACCCAGATATATAAAGCAAATATTATTAAATCTAAAAGGAGAGATAGGCTCCAGTATAGTTAGAGATTTTAACACCTCCTGCTCTCAGGATTAGACAGATCATCTAGACAGAAAATCAAAAAGAAACATTGTATTTTAACTACACTTTAGACTAAATGGACCTAACAGACATCTATAGAACATTTTATCCAACAGCTGCAGAATACACAGTCTTCTCATCATCATGTGGAACATTCTCTAGAAGAGAACAGATAATAGGCCACAAACATATCGCAACATATTTTTTAAAATCAAAATTTTAGTAAATGTTTGTTCAGACGGCAATAGAATAAAACTACAAATCAATAACAAACTTTAGAAACTATACAAATACATGGAATTTAAACAACATTCTCCTGAATGACCACTAAATGAATGAAAATATTAAGAAGGAAGTTTAAAACTTTCCTGACACAAATGAAAATAGAAATACAATATACCAGCCAGGCATAGTGGCTCATGCCTATAGTCCAGCACTGTGGGAAGCCAAAGTAGAGGATTGCTTGAGCCTAGGAGTTTGAGATCAGTCTGGAGGTTGAGGCTGCAGTGAGCCATGTTCACACCATTGCACTCTAGCCTGAACAACAGAGCAAGACCCTGTCTCAAAAACAAAAAAGGAAAGAAAAGAAAAGAAAGAAAGAAAGGAAGGAAGAAAGGAAAGAAAGGAAGGAAGGAAGGGAGAGAAATAGAGCATAGCAAAATTAATGGGACACAGCAAAAGGAGTAGTAAGAGGGAAGTTTATCGCAGTAAACACCTATATAAATAAAGTAAAAATACTTCAAACAATCTAACAACATACCTCAAGGAACTAGAAAAGGAAGAACAAACCCAAAATTAGAAGAAGGAAAGAAATAATAAAGATCAGGGCAGAACTAAATGAAATAGAGACTAAAAAATATAAAACGTCAATAAAATGAGAAGTTGGTTCTTTGAAAAGATAAACAAAACCAATAAACTGCTAGCTAGCCTAAATAAGAAAAAAAAAGAAGACCCAAATAACATCAGAAATGAAAAAGGAGACATAACAACTGAGACCACAGAACTAAAAGAGATCACCAGAGACTATTATGAACAACCATATGCTGATAAATTGGAAAACCTAGAGGAAATGGCTAAATTTGTGGACATTTACAACCTAATAAGATTGAATCAGGAAGAAGTAGAAAATATAAACAGACTGATAATGAGTAACAATATTGAATCAGTAATAAAAAGTCTTCCATTCAGGCATAGTGTCTCATGCCTGTAATCCCAGCACTTTAGGAGGCTGAGTTGGAGGATCACTTGAGCCCAGGAGTTTGAGACCAGCCTGGGCAAGATAACAAGATCCTACCTCTTAAACAAAACAAACAAACAAAAACAATTAGCCAGGCATGGTGGCATGTGCCTGTGGTCCCAACTACTTAGGAGGCTGAAATGGGAGGATTGCTTGAGCCCAGAAGGTCAAGGCTATAGTGAGCTACGATCACGCCACTGCACTCCAGCCTGGGTGACAAAATGAGACCTTGTCTCAAAAAGAAAAAAGAAAAAAAAAAAAAAGCATTCTAATAAAGAAAAGCCCAGGACCAGATGACTTCACTGCCAAATTCTACCAAACTTTTAAAGAGCTAACCCTAGTTCTCCTCTATTCAAAAAAATTCAAGGGGGGGAATTCTCCCTAACTCATTCTAGGAGACAAGCATTACCATGATACTAAAACCAGAGAATGACACAACAAAAAGAAAACTATAGGCTAATATACCTGATGAACATAGTTGTAAAAATCCTCAACAAAATACTAGCAAACTGAATCCAACAGCACATCAAAAAGGCAATACACTATGATCAAGTACAATTTATCCCAGGGATGCAAGTGTGATTCAATATATGCAAATCAATAAATGTGCTACATCACATCAATGGAATGAAGGACAAAAGCCATATTATTATCTCAATAGATGTCGAAAAAGCATTGGATAAAATCCAACAACACTTCATGATAAAAACTCTCAACAAACTAGGCACAGAAGGAATATACCCCAACATAAGAAAGGCCATATATGACACAGCCAACATCATACTGGATGGGGAAAAGGTAAAAGCCTTTCCTCTAAGAACTGGAACAAGAAAAGGATGCCTTTTACTGCTCCTATTCAACATAGTACTGGAAGTCCTAGCCAAAGCAATCAACCAAAAGAAAGATATAAAAGGCATTCAAATTGGAAAAGAAGTGAAATTGCTTGTCTTTGCAGATAACATGATCTTATATTTAGAAAAACCTAAAGACTCAACCAAAAAAACTCTTAGATCTGATAAACAAATTCTGTAAAGTTGCAGGCAGGATACAAAAATCAATATACAAAAATCAGTAGCATTTCTCTACACCAATAGTGAAATACCTTAAAAAGAAATCATGAAGACAATTCTATTTACCATAGCTACAAATAAAATAAAATACCTAAAATATTTTAACCAAGGAGGTGAAAAACCTCTACAAGGAAAACTACGAAACACTGATGAAAGAAGTTGAAGATGACACAAAGAAATGGAAAGACATCCCATGCTTATAGATTGGAAGAATAAAAATTGTTAAAATGATCATACCATCCATAGCAAGTTACAGATTCAGTGCAATCTCTCTCAAAATATCAGTGTCATTTTTTACAGAAATAGAAAAAACAATCCTAAAATCACATGAAACTAAGAAAGAGTCCAAATAGCCAAAGCAATCCTGAGCAAAGAGAACAAACCAGAAGAGACATTACACTACCTGACTTCAAAATATATTACAAGGCTGAAGTAACCAAACAGCATGGTATTTCTATAAAAACAGACACATAGACCAATGGAATAGGATACAGAATACAGAAATAAATCCATGTATTTACAGCCAACTTATTTTCAACAAAGATGCCAACAATATACACTGAAGAATGGACACCTTCTTCAGTAAATGGTGCTGGGAAAACTGGATATCCATATGCAGAAGGATGAAACTAGACCCTGGATTAAAGAGCTAAATGTAAGGCCCAAAATTATAAAACTACTTGAAGAAAACATAGGGGAAACACTACAAGATATTTGTCTAGGCAAAATTTTTATGGCTAAGACCTCAAAAGCACAGGCAACAAAACCAAAAATAGACAAATGGGATTATATTATGTTAAACTGAAAAGCTTCTACATAGCAAAGGAAACAATCAACAAAGTGAAAAGACAGCCTGTTGAATGGGAGAAAATATTTGCAAACTATTAATCTAACAAGGGACTAGGATCCAGAATATTCAAGGAACTCAACAGCAAAAAACCAAACAAACAAAGACACTAATAATCCCATTAGAAAGTGAGCAAGGGACAGGATTAGACATTTCTTAAAAGAAGACATACATATAGAGTAATTGGCACCCTTGTAAAAACATTAAAAAGTATAGAAGACATATAAATGGCCAAAAGGTATATGAAAAAAATAGTATCATTGTCATCAGGGAAATGCAAATCAAAACTACAATGATAAATCATCTCACCCAAGTTTAAATAGCTTTTATCAAAAAGATAGGGAATAATGAATGCTGGCGAGGATGCAGAGAAAGCAGAATCCTCATACACTATTGGTGGAAATGTAAATTAGTACAGCCATTATGGAAAATAATATGGAGATTTCTCAGAAAACTAAAAATAGGCCTACTATATGATCCAGCAAACTCTCTTCTGGGTATTTATCCAAAAGTAAGAAAATCATTATATCAAAATGATACCTGCACCCCCATGTTTATTGAAGCATTATTCACAACAGCAAAGCTTTGGAATCAACCTAATTGTCCATCACAGATGAGTAGATAAAGAAAATACGGTATATATACACAATGGGATACTTGGCCATTCAAAAAAGAATGATGTAACTACCCAATGGGTTCTTCTTGCCTGCTGCCCAGGTAGAGCCAATTTGTCAAGACAAGGAAATTGCAATAGAGAAAGAGTTTAGTGCACCTCCTGGGCTCAAGCAGTCCTCTGACCTCAGCCTCCCAAAGTGCTAGGATTACAGGCATGAGCCACCGTGCCCAACTGGTAATGGTGCTTTTTTTGCCAACTCATTAGCAGGTAAAGGAGATATATCATCAGCACAGATTTGCAATTTTTGTGATCATAAGGCTTAAGATAATTAAAAACAAAAATCACAGATTGAAAATATTATAACAACTAATTTGTGGTATTAGAAAAATAACTAAAATGCTAAGTAACAATAGTATATAACTGAGGAGGGAGGAGTAAATTAGTTACAGGAGTCTAAAGTCTCAGAAGGTGGGGCGGGACTGTCAATTAGTCCAATCGTTGTGGAAAACAGTGTGGCGATTCCTCAAAGAACTAAAACAGAACTACCATTTGGCCTAGCAATCCCACTACTGGATATATACCCAAAGGAATATAAATCATTCTGCCATAAAGACACATGCACATGTATGTTCATTGCAGCAATATTCACAATAGAAAAGCCATGGAATCAACCTAAATCCCCATCAGCAGTGGACTGGATAAAGAAAATATGGTACATATACATCATGGAATACTGTGCAGCCATAAAAAAGAATGACATCATGTCCTTTGCAGGAACATGGATGGAGCTGGGGACCATTATCCTTAGCAAACTAATGTAGGAACAGAAAACCAAATACCACATATTCTCACTTATAAGTGGGAGGTAAGTAATGAGAACACATGGACAGAAAGAGAGGAAGAACGGACAATGGGGCCTACTTGAGGGAGGAGGTTGGGAGAAGGGAGAAGTTCAGGAAAACAAAAAACAAAAAAAACTGAGTGTAGTACCCAGGCGACAAAATCGTCTGTACACCAAACCCGAGTCACAAGTTTATCTACATACCAAACCCGCCTGTGTTCTCCTGAACCAAAAATAAAAGTTAAAATATTTTAAAATTACATATATAATTGTGATTTAATTATAATTTTAGGCCACGCATGGTGGCTTATGCCTGTAATCCCAGCACTTTGGGAGGCGGAGGCAGGCAGATTACCTGAGCTCAGGAGTTCAAGAACAGCCTGGGCAACATGGCAAAACCCTGTTTCTAATAAAAAATACAAAAAAATCAGCTAGGCCTGGGTGGCATGTGCCTGTAGTCCCAGCTACTCAGGAGGCTGAGGCATGAGAATTGCTTGAACCCGGGAGGCGGAGGTTACAATGAGCTGAGATCATGGCACTGTAGCCGGGGTGACAGAGCAAGACTGTTCCCCCACACAAAAAAATTATAATTTTAAAGATATAAAGTCTAATCTTTAATATATCTTTATATATATTTAATATATCTTTATACATAAAATTACATATATAGTCTATATATATAGTCTAAAACTATAGTCTAAATAAGACTTAAGATAATTAAATATATATTTAGACTATAGTCTAAATATAGTCTAAAACTATATATATTAGTCTATATATACAGTCTAAAGATATTAGACTTTATATCTTTAAAATTATATATATATAAATATATATAACTTTAGACTCTACCAGACTATATGTATTAGGATATTAAAATGGGATTCTTTTTCTCTTTTGCTGTGGGTACTAATAAACTATGTATCAGATATGAAATCCACATGTGGAGATTTTTAAAGGAAATGGATGAAAACCTGCCCCATGATTATTGAGCGCTGCCCTCACCACATACACACATTCTCACCCAACCACTCATACAGTTTGAAAATATTATAAAGGGACAGTGTAGTGGAAGAGGGAGAATCTAGTGTGAGGAGGTAGGTGATGAGATTTCTTAGGAAGGAGCTACTACCATGCTGTGAGTCTTCACTCAACTCCCTTGTGGGGAAGCAGTGGGAAGACCGCTACTCGCTCATCCCAACCCTAGTGAGAGAGGCTTTGAAATAAGTTCCCTGGAATGGAGACACCAATAACTAGTGCCTGACTCATGCCTGGGAGTGTAGTCAGGGTCTGATTCTAGCCTGAGAAGCAGACGATCTGACCAGTAGCTCTTTAATGATGAAGCCACAGAGGCCTGGTGAGTTGGGACTGGCCTGTGCCCCAAGTTGGTCAAAGCAAGGGCTGTGCAGATGTGGGTTATGTAGGAGATAACTGTCATGGTTATCACAGGGGCTTGTCCAGTAGGGCTACCTGGAGGGCAGAAAGACCTCAGCAGAAAGACATGAAAGGTCGGAGAGGAAGGTGTCAAAAATAGCCACCTGGAATAGAGGTGCATGCAGCCCAAACCGCAGAGTCATCCCTGACTCAATTATTTCTCTTCTATCAGCTCTACCTTCAAAACATGTCCAGAATCTGATCACCTCCATTGCAGTCACCTTGGTTCTGTTCACCATTGTTGCCTCCATGAATTATTGCAGCAGCCTCCTAACTTGTGACCCAGCTTCTCCCTGCGCTCCATGGAGCCCTCTTTACATAAAAGCCAAAGTGATTTTATGAAAAAGAAGATATACCATGTCATTCCTTTGCTTAAGCAGTTCCCAGGGACTTCTCATCTCACACAAGGACATCTTTGATCTGACTCTCAGCCTTCTTTCTGACTTCCTCTCCCACCCCTTCTCCTTCTGCACATTCAACCACAGCCATCTTAGACCCATTGGGATTCCTGGAACGTGTCCAGCCCCATCCTGCCTGTGGGTCTCTGCAGTGACTCTTCCCTCCAGCTAGAACACTCTGCCCTCCATTGGTCCACATGATTTTCTCTCTCACCTCCTTTGGTTTACTGCTCCAATGTCATCTTCACAGTGAGGCCTCCAATCACCCTATATAAAACAGTCACACTGCCCCACCCCTTCCCCACCAGCCTGCTCATTCCCCAGCTTTCCCTATGCCCTTTGGCTGCTTTGTTTTCCTCCATAAAACTTGTCACCGCCTAACTTCTTTTATATAAATACTTGTTCAGTTGTTCACATGTGTTCTTCTCCCACTGTAATGTAAGCTTTAAGAGGGCAAAGACTTTGTCTTTTTGTCCACTGTTGCATGTTTAGTACCTAGAGTAACAGTACCTAGAATTAGTACCCAGAATAATTTAGTACCTAAACTAATATGACAAACTGCCTAATAAATATCTTTTGAATGAATGAATGTAAAAAATGAAGGGTGAAGAGGAAAGAGAGGAATCAGTCAATGTTAAATGCCACAGAGATGTCTTGAGGCATAAGGACTGAACATTTCCCATTGGAGTTACCAGTTAAAACATCAGTGATAGCCTAACAGAGGGCAACTTCAGTTGAAAGGTGAGAATGGAAGCCAGATTACAGTGTTTTGAGGAGTTAAGGAAGAAAAAAATAATTCAATTGAGAATTTTTTTTCAGTGTATTTGGTGAGGGGAGCAAGAGAAAGATGAAACACAATAATGAAAAGGGCCTATGTATTTAAAATGGAAGAGATAAAAATAGAACTACCATGTGATACAGCAATCCCACTTCTGTGTATATATCCAAAGGCATTGAAATCAGTATGTTGAAGAGATACCTGCACTCTTGTGTTCATTGCAACATTATTCACAGTAGTGAAGATATGGAACCAGTCTAGCTGTCCATCAGTGGATGAATAGATAAAGAAAATGTGATACATACATACACAAGCATGCCTTGGATGTACTGTGGGTTCTGTTGCAGACCACCACAATAAAGCCAACATCACAATAAAGAGTCACACATATTTCCTGGTTTCCCAGTGCATATAGAAGTTATGTTTACACTGTACCGCAGTCTACTAATGTGCAGTAGCATTATATGTAAAACACAATGTACACACCTTAATTAAAAAACACTTTGTTGCCAAAAAGAGCTAACAATCATTGGAGCCCTCAGTAAGTTGTAATCTCTTTGCTGGTGGAGGGTGTTTCCTCCATGTTGATGCAGCTGATGGATCAGGGTATTGATTGCTGAAGGTTGGGGGTAGGGGCTGTGGCAATTAAAAACATGAGATGATGAAGTTTGCCAGGTCATTTGACTCTTCCTTTCACAAAAGATTTCTCTGTAGCATGCAGTGCTGTTTGGTTGCATTTTACCCACAGTAGAACTTCTTTCAAAATTGGGGTCAATCCTCTCAAACCCGGACAGTGCTATATCAACTAAATTTATATAATATTCTGAGTTCCTTGATGACATTGTAGCAATGTTCACAGCGTCTTCACTAGTAGATTCCATCTCAAAAACCACTTTCTTTGCTCATCCGTAAGAAGCAACTCCTTATTCGTTCAAGTTTGATCATGAGATTGCAGCAATCCAGTCACATCTTCAGGCTCCACTTTTAATTCTAGTTCTCTTGCTATTTCCACCACATCTGCAGTTTCTTCCTCCACTGAAGTCTTGAACCTCTCAAAGTCATCCATGAGAGCTGGAATCCACTTCTTCCAAACTCCTGTTAATATTGATAATTTGATCTCATATGAATCACAGATGTTCTTAATGACATCTAGAATGGTGAATCCTTTTCAGAAGGTTTTTAATTTACTTTGCCCAGATCCATCAGAGGAGTCACTGTCTATGGCGGGTATAGCCTTACAAAATATATTTCTTAAATAATAAGACTTGAAAGTCAAAATGACTTTTTAATCCATGGGCTGCAGAATGGACATTGTGTTAGCAGGCATGAAAACAACATTAATCTCCTTGTACATCTCCATCAGAGCTCTTGGGTGACCAGGTGCATTGTCAATGAGCAGTATATTTTTGAAAGGAATCTTAAGGGCCTCGGGATTTTTTGAATGGGAAAGGAGCAATTGGCTTCCACTTAAACTCACCAGTTGCATCTTTTTCCAACAAAAGGCTGTTTCATCTACATTGAAAATCTGTTGTTTAGCCACCATCATCAATTATCTAATCTTCTGGACACCTTGCTACAGTTTCTATATCAGCACTTGTTGCTTTACCTTGTATTTTTATGTTAGGGAGATGGTTTCTTTCCTTAAACCTCATGAACCAACTTCTGCTAGCTTCAGACTTTTCTTCTGCAGCTTCCACATCTCTCTCAGCCTTCATAGAATTAAAGAGAGCTAGGGCCTTGCTCTGGATTAGGCTTTGACTTAAGGGAATGTTGGAGCTGGTTTGATCTATCCAGACCACTCAAACTTTTTCCATATCAACAATAAGGCTGTTTCACTTTATATTATTCTTGTGTTTTCTAGAGTAGCACTTTTAATTTCCTTGAGGAACTTTTCCTTTGCATTGACAACTTGTCTAAGTGTTAGGTATAAGAGGCCTAGCTTTTGGCCTATCTCAGCCTTCAATATGCCTTCCTCACTAAGCTTAATTGTTTTTCTCTTTTAATTTAACCTAAGAAACACATGACTCTTCCTTTCACTTGAATACTTAGAGACCATTGTAGGATTATTAATTGGCCGAATTTCAATACTGTTGTGTCTCAGGGAATAGGGAGGCTGGAGGAGAGGGAGAGAGAGATGAGGGATAGCCAGTCGGTGGAAACATCAGAACACACACAGCATTTATCGATGAAGTTCACCATCTTATATGGGAAGATTCATGGCACCCCAAAATGGTTATTGTAGAAAAATCTAAGGAATCTAAGGTCACTGATCACACATCACCACAACAGATATTATAATAGTGGAAAAGTTTGAAATGTGAGAATTACCAAAATATGACACAGAGACATGACGTGACAAACTGTTGGAAAAATGGCACTGACAGACTTGCTAGATTCAGGGTTGCCGCAGACCTTCAGTTTATTTTATGAAAAACCATAATATCTGTGAACCACAATAAAATGAGGTATGCATGTGTGTGTGCGCATGCACATATGTAATGGAATACTATTCAGTCTTTTTTAAAAAATAAAAGTAAATCCTGTCATTTGTGACAACATGAATAAACCTGGAAGACATTATGCTAAGTGAAATAAGCCAGGCACAGAAAGACAAATAGTGCATGATCTAACTTGTGTTTGGAACCTAAAACAGTCGAGCTCACAGAAGCAGAGTAGCGTGGTGCTTGCCAGGGGCTGGGTGGTGAGGGGATTGGAGAAATGTTGGTTAAAGGGTATAAAGTTTCACTTCGGATGAATGCATCCTGGAGATCCATTGTACAGCTGAACTGAAAGATAGGTGCAAAGAAATTATTCAAAAATTTAGCACAGAGATCAAAGAGAGAGGAAATATGGAAGTCAGATTAAGAGAAATGCTGATGGAGTGAGGTCTAACATCACATCTAATCAGAGTTCCAGCCCTCCCTCAAGTCTGAATACCTGCCCCATTCCACATCAGCCACTCTGTACTTGAAAGTAAAACTCTATTGTAATACTTGAAAATTGCTAAGAGGGTAGATCTTAAATATTCACCAAAAATGATAAGTATTTGAGGTGGTAGATATTCATTAGATTGATTTAATCACTTCACAATGTATGATCAAAACACTACATTGTACACTGTAAATATATATAATTTGTGTAATGTACCTTAATAAAGATGGGAAGAAATAAAATGGAAGAGACTGAGCACCTCTGTGAGCTAGGGAGAGAAAGCTAATGAGAAACAGTTGAAGACAGGGAGTAGAACAGACTTGAGTGGGTGTTTCTGTGACAGATGGCAGGACAGGCCTGGATTGAAAGGAGGTTTCTGAACCTCAGGTCTGAAGGGAAGGAATACTGTGGGCATGGTTCAATTTATAGGCAGGAAGATCAGAAGCTGAAGTGGATCACTTTAAAAGTCTCTCTTTTCTTGATGAATAGGAAAGAAGGTCGTCTACTAAAAGTGAAGAGGGAAAGGTCAAGTTGACAAAAGTACTTGAGACGAGCAGAGAGGGTATGGAATTGGCTTTGAGAGAAATCAAAGAGCCAAGGCTGAGCTAAAGGATTTATGGGCACTCCTGAGGCTCCAGATGACTTAGGTACTATGAAATGACGTTGTGAATTTGCTCCATCACTGGTCAGTCACCCAGTACCAAGGTGCTAGATGTGAAGATTAAAAATTGGGGAGGGGGTCGGAAGAAGTTGAGCAAGTTGAACCAGGCTTGGATGTCTCACATTTGGGGACTGGGAAGTTAGGGGGCTTTCCAAGGTACCCTAAAGAACTCTCACATTTAACCTATGAGAAGGCCAGCATTTGGACCCGCTATACAGATGGCATGGATGGCCACAGTAGCCAAAGAGGCAGCAACAGCTGACACAAAGGTGACTACAACCATGGCCAGATGAGAAAGAGAGATAGTTGTCTCTTTTACTCTCCACCCTCTGTTCCAACACCCTAGAAGAGCTGAGCTCAGAGGGCATGGGGGAAGATCAAAGCAGATCAAAGCCGACTTCCAAATAAGAAAAGGGAAAGAAATAAAAGAGCAGCCCAAGATGAGAGAGCAACCAGGATGAAATCACAGAGATGAGATGGCACCGGATATGTCAGGGAACCTTTCAAACACAGAGTGGCTGACAGGGCTGGAACTCTGATTAGATGTGATGTGAGACCTCACTCCATCAGCATTTCTCTTAATCCAACTTCTGTATTTTCTATCTCTTTGAGCTCTGGGCTGTATTTTTTAATGATTTCTTCGCACCTATCTTTCAGTTCACAATTACTTCTTCAACTGGGGTTAATCTGCTGTTTTAATCCACCATTTTATTTTATTTTTAATTGATATATAATAAATATACATAGTTTCAAGGCACATGTGATAAGTTGATACATTTATATAATTTGTAAAAATCAAATCAGTGTACTTGGGATATCCATCACTTCAAATACTTGTCTTTTATGCTAGAACCATTTGAATTCTTATCTTCTAGATATTCTGAAATATACAATAGATTATTGTAAACTATGGTCACTTTACTGATCTATCTAACATGAGGTCTTATTTATTCTATCAAACTGTACATATTTGTGCCCATTAATCAACTTCCCTGCATCCCCCCTCCACCCTTTCCAGCCCCTGGTAACTTCCACTCTACTCTCCATCTTCATGGATCCACTTTTTTAGTTCCCACATATGAATGAGAACATGAGATATTTGTGTTTCTGTACCTGGTTTATTTGATATAAAATAATGACCTACAGTTCCATCCATGTTGCTGCAAATGACAAGGTTTCATTCTTTTTTATGGCTGAATATTCTTTTGTGTGTGTGTGTGTGTGTGTGTGTGTGCGCGCGCACACATGTGTAGAGAGAGAGAGAGAGAGAGCGAGAGTGCACATTTTCTTTATTCATTCATCATTGGTGAGCACTTAGGTTGATTCTATATGTTGGCTGTTGTGAATAGTGCTGCAGTAAACATGGGCATGCAAATATCTTTTTGATGTATTGATTTCCTTTCTTTTGTTTATATACTCAGTAGTAGAATTGCTGGATCTATGGTAGATCTATTTTTAATTTGTTGAGGAACCTCCATACTGTTGTCCATAGTGGCAGTGCTGTTTTTACAGTCCCACCAACAGTATATGACAGTTACCCTTTCTCCACATTCTCACCAGCGTTCATTATTGCCCGTCTTTCGGATAAAAGCCATCTTAACTGGAGTGAGATGATATCTCATTGAGGTTTTGCTTTACATTTCTCAGGTGTTTAGTGATGTTGAACATTTTTTTCATGTACCTGTTGGCCATTTGTATGTCTTCTTTTGAGAAATGTTTATTCAGATATTTTGCCCATTATTAATCATATCTTTTTTTGCTAATGACTTGTTTGAGCTCCTAATATTATCTGATTATTAATCCTTTGTCAGGTGGGTAGTTTGCAAATATTTTGTCCCATTCTGTGGGTTGCCTTTTCACTTTGTTGACTGTTTCCTTTGCTGTGCAGAAGCTTTTTAGCTTGATGTAATCCCGTTTGTTTAAATTTGCTTTGGTTGCCTGAGCTTTTGTGGTCTTAACACAAAAAACTCTTTGCCCAAGTCCATGTCCTAGAGTGTTTCCCCAGTGTTTTCCTCAGTAGTTTCATAGTTTCAGGTCTTAGACTTAAGTCATTAATCCGTTTTCATTTGGTTTTTGTATGTGGTGAGAGATAGGGATCTAATTTCATTCTTTTCCTACAGTTATCCAGTTTGACCAGCACCACTTATTGAAGAGACTGTCTTTTCTTCATTGTGTGTTCTTGGCACCTTTTACAGTCAAAGATGAGTTGGCTGTAAATGTATGGATTTATATCTGGGTTCTCTATTCTGTTACATTGGTCTGTACATCTATTTTTTAATTCACGCTGATTTGGTTAATCTAGTTTTGTAGTAAATTTTAAAATTTTCCTTCAGCTTTATTCTTTTTTCCTCAGGACTTCTTTGGCTATTCAGGGTCTCTTGTAATTCCATATAAATTTTAGGATTGTTTTTTCTACTTCTCTGAAGAATGTCATTGGTATTTTGATAGGGATTGCATTGAATCCATAAATTGCTTTTGTTACTATTGTCATTGAGCATTGAAAATCTTTCCAATTTTTTGGGTCCTCTTCAATTTCTTTCATCAGTGTTTTGTGGTTTTTCTTGTATAAATCTTTCACTTTTCGGTTAAATTTATTCCTAGGTATGCTGTATTTCTTGTAGCTATTGTAAATGGGATTGCTTTTATGATTTCTTTTTCAGATTGTTCATTGTTGGCATATATAAGTGCTACTGAATTTTGTATGTTTATTTTGCATCCTCCAGCTTTACTAAATTTGTCAGTCCTAACAATTCTTTTTGTGGAATATTTGTTTTTTTCTAAATATAAGAGCATGTCATCTGCAAACAAGGCTAATTTGACTTCTTTCTTTCCAATTTGGATGCCCTTTATTTCTTCTGTTGCCTAATTGCTCTGGCCAGGACTTCCAATACTATATTGAATAAAAGTGGTGAAAGCAGTCATTCTTATGTTTTGCCAGATCTTAGAGGTAAGGCCTTCGATTTTTCCCTGTTCAGTACCATGTTAGCTGTGGGTTTGTCATATGTGGCCTTTATTATGTTGAGGTATGTTCCAAGGATGTTAAATGTTACTGAATACTTTTTCTGCATCTATTGATTGAAATAATCTTATGGCTTTTGTTCTTGGTCTGTTGATGTGATGCATCATGTTTATTGATTTGTGTATGTTGAATCATCCTCACATCACTGAGATGAACCTCACATATCATGGCGATCTTTTTAATGTGTTGTCGAATTGGGTTTATTAGTATTTTGTTAAGAATTTTTGTATTTATATTCATTAGTGATATTTGCCTGTAGTTTTCCTTTTTGTTGTGTCCTTGTCTGGTTTTGGTATCGGTAATGCTGGCCTCATAGAATGAATTAGGAAGTATTCTCTCCTCTTCAGTTTTTTTGAAGAGTTTGAGTAGAGTTGCTATTAGTTCTTTTTTAAATGTTTGGTGGAACTCAGCAGTGAAGCCATCAGGTCCTGGGCTTTTCTTTGATGGGAGACTTTTTATTACGGCTTTGATCTTGTTACTGGTTCTTGTTTTGAGATGGAGTCTTTCTCTGTTGCCAGGCTGGAGTGCGGTGGCACAATCTCAGCCCATTGCAACATTTACCTCCCAGGTTTAAGCAATTCTTGTGCCTCAACCTCCCGAGTAGCTGGGTTTACAGGCATGCACCACCACACCTAGATAATTTTTGTATTTTTAGTTGAGACAGGGTTTTACCATGTTGGCCAGACTGGTCTTGAACTCCTGGCCTCAAGTGATCCTCTTACTGCAGCCTCCCAAAGTGCTAGGATTACAGGCGTGAACCACTGTGCCCAGCTTAATATTTGTGTTTTATACTTGGGAGCTCCAGTGTTATAATTGTTATATCCTCTTGCCAAATTGACTCCTTTGATCATTATATAGTGACTGTCTTTGTCTCTTCTTCAGACTTGGGTTTGTAGTCTGTTTTATCTGATATAAGTATAGCTACTCCTACTCTTTCTTGGCTTCCAGTTACATGGAATATCTTTTTATACCCCTGCACTTTTGGTCTATGTGTGTCTTTACAGGTGAAGTAGGTTTCCTGTAGGCAACATATAGTTGGGTTTATTTCTTTATCCATTCAGCTACTCTGTGCCTTTTAATTGGAGAATTCAGTCCACAGTATTTTTTTTTTTTTTTTTTTTTTTTTTTTTTTTTTTTTGAGACGAGTCTTGCTCTTTCACCCAGGCTGGAGTGCAGTGGTATGATCTCAGCTCTCTGCAGCCTCTGCCTCCCAGGTTCAAGTGATTCTCCTGCCTCGGCCTCCTGGATAGCTGGGACTACAGGTGCATGCTATGACACCCAGCTAATCTTTTTTGTATAGTAGAGAGAAGGTTTCAGTATGTTGGCCAGGCTGGTATCAAACTCCTGACCTCAACTGATCCACCTGCCTTGGCCTCCCAAAGTCCTGGAGTTACAGGCATGAGCCACCACACACAGCCCCCACAGTATTATTATTGTTAAGTAAGGACTTATTACTTCTATTTTGTTGCTTGCTTTCTGGTTCTTTTGTAACTTCTTTCTATCTTCCTTTGTGGTTAAGTGCTTTTCTCTGGTAGTATGTATTAATTAATTGCTTTTCATTTTAAGTGAATCTATACCACAAGGCTTACCAAAAAAAAAAAAAACCCATCTTATAGATATAACAAATTATTTTAAAGAGATGACAACTTATTTTAGATCACAACTTATTTTAGATCACAAAGAAAATAATAGAAACAAAGAAAAAAATGAGAAAAAAAACACCTTCTCCGCTTTAACTTTATCCCCTCCACATTTTGACTTTTGTGTCAATTTACATATTTTATATTACCCATCTGTTAGCAGGTGGCAATAGCAATTATTGTCTTTGATAGATTTGTCTTTGGGGATTCATACTAGAGTTAGAAGTGGATTTCACAACACAGTTACAGCATTAGAGTATTCTGGCTTGTCCATGTACTTAATTTTGCCAGTGGGTTTTATACCTTCCAATTTCTTTTCTTTTTTTTTTTCTTTCATGTGACTGTCTTTTTTCTTTCAAACTAAATAACTCCCTTTAGCATTTCTTGTAAGACAGGTCTGGTGGTAGTTAATTCTCCCAGCTCTTGTTCACCAATTTATTTTAAAATTTCAGTTGTTATTTTTCATTTTTAGAAGTTCTATTTGGATCTTTGTTAAATCTGCTTGGTTTTGTTTTTTTGGTTTTGGTTTTGGTTTCTTTTTGAGACAGAGTCTTGCTCTGTCACCCAGGCTGGAGTGCAGTGGCATGATCTTGGCTCACTGCTACCTCCGCCTCCTGAGTTCAAGCAATTCTCCTGCCTCAGCTTCCTGAGTAGCTAGGATTACAGGCATGCGCCACCATGCCTGGCCAATTTTTGTATTTTTGGTAGAGACGGGGTTTCACCATGTTGACCAGGCTGGTCTTGAACTCCTGACCTCATGATCCACCTGCCTCAGCCTCCCAAAGTGTTAGGATTACAGGCATAAGCCACCACACCTGGCCTGCTTTTATAATCTCTTACACTTTGCACATCTTTCAGAAATACTTTATTTCTCTAACCACATTAAGTATATCTGTAGTTATTTTATCTTCTGTGCTTAATAATTTTAAGGTTTAAAGGCTTCACTGGCCTAATTATTCTGGCTTTTGTATTCTTGCGCACGTTTGTAGTACACGATCTGTCCTCAAAAATATTTGTTGCATGAATGAAGATATGTGGAAGGCATGGAAATAAAAAGAGTAACAGAAACATTAGTAGATAAATTATAGTATAGTCCTATAAGTCACATTATAAAAATATAAGCAAAGAACTTTAAGAACAAGGACCATACAACTGCCTCTGTCCAGAAGAAGAGAAATGGTATTTGCCATCTTAGGTATTCAGTAAGGTGTTTCAAAAGGGGCATGTTCTCTGGTATACTGTAATGTTTAAAGTTTTAATAGGTGTCTTTTTTGCTTATTTTGAATAATAGAACATTTATGTTTCACAAGAAATAATACTTCATCTGAATTTATGATCTAAGTGATATTTAAAGGCTTGTTTCAGTGTTGCAGACAGACGTGATTTTTACTCTGTGTCGAAGTTTAAAAGTGTATTAGTGGTCCATATATCTAATAGGGAATATGTCTGAGAGTTGTAGTTCTTCATTTCACTGTCATATTTACATAGTATACCAGTTCTCTTGATCTCAATACCCCCCTTCCGAGAATTGGCAGGTTCAAGAGAATGCATCGTGCTTGCAGATCATAAATACAGGAGTATCTATGGGGAAGGGAGAGCACCTGGTTTGTTGACATTCACATCCACTTCCAGTCAGGGCCATGGCAGGAACTCCCTGTAATCCCACTTCTTCAGACTGTTTCATGTTACCAATAACCATGACTAAATAGAGTTTGCTGTGTGCCAGGCACCTTTTCAAGCATCTCATATATTTAATTCATGTCAGAATTAAACCTCTGACCCAATTTATCTTAAATTTTTACTCTTCTATAATCACCTGTAGGGTTTTATTGTCATTTTAAGGGTTGGCCTGATGGCCACATACTCTTGTGCCCTCAGGCACCTGCTCATCTTGTTCAGCCTGGCATGCTTTATAGAGCAGGGAGACCATCCACATGCCAGAGACCAGGCTCCGTTGAAACTCTCACTAGCAGAAACACAGGAAACATTGCAATAGATAAAGATCGCCACCTTCACAAAGACATTTTCAGCTTTCATTTTTATAACTATAATCTATTGAGGGAAATTATGGTTTTTGTAATTGGTGGAACCTTAACTATGGTTTAAAATTTAATAATGAGCACCCTCTACCTGTTTTATAATCCATTCATTATAATCCATTTTAATGGCATGAAAGTCTTTAGCTGACCACTTAATTTTAAAAAGCACCTTTATAGAAGAAGCAAGTTACATGAAAAAAAGCACCTTTACATATGTCCAGATCTGTATTTGTCCATGAGAAATTAAGCCATTATTTCAAGTTTATATTGAAGTGGTAGTAAATGATGCTTTGCCATATTTCATGGTTATGTTTTAAAACTATGTTTTCTTAATATTTGAGTATAATATACACTACAATTATATGTAATGATATATAAAATTCTCAGGACCTACAACTGTGTACACACATATACACAATTTTCATGTCGAGCATGTTATTTAAGTTGCACATTCAATATTCATTTTAACTTAGTGGCTTGTCTTTTAAACCAATAAATTTAATAAGCAATTTAAATCACTCCTCTATATTAATAATTTATAACTGTGGCCTCTTAGCAAAATGGCCTTATTATTACCTTCAGGTCCTATTTCCTCTGTTGACTTAATTACTAAAATAGAAGCTCCTTCAGTTACACATTTTTAAACTACAGAAAGACATATTTTGGCATCCATCTTTTGTCCTGCTTGCCAGCTCTCTGCTTTGTAGCTGTAATTGGATACTATGTATCAGAACAAGGGCAAGATCATAGCAATAACTCTGTTGGAATATAACCCCACTACTAGATTCACAATAATGAATACAAAATAATATACACTGATTGTAACACCTGAAACAATGCAATGGGATTCTTGCAAAATGAAAAAGAGGTAGCAGGGTGGAATGTTCCTATCTGCACACAAAATCTCTTAACTCAGAAGCAAATCTGAAGTTCTCTTTCAACAGATTTCATCGTCATCTGCAAACTGGCAAAAGTATTCTTAGTTACTTTAACAGCTTAGCTATTCTCTTGTGTCCTTCGGCTCAAAGCATGGAGGTGTTTCGTTGTTTTTTCCTACTTCAGTCATTTTCATGATAGTCTGTATTTAAATTTGCAGCCTGATGTCTTACATAGGGAATAAACTAAAGGATACCTAAAAGATAACTGTCAAGAATCATCAAGCCAGCTTTAATGAGACTCATGTGTTAAAGTCCCATCTTACATCAGTCAGGTATATTGGCAGGTATAAAAGCACTGTATGATAAAGAATACTGGGTATAGTCTCATAATTCAATACTGGGCTTCCTGTCTAGGAGTCAGCTGGATAGATCCTCGAGAACAAAGCTCTTTGACATTCAGGTTCAAATGGAAAGAAAATGAGAAGACAGACAAAGCAAGACAACCACATTAATTCACCTGTACTCTTCTGTCTTTTCAGTGAAATTCAGAGAAATTCTCTCCCAGCAAATGTTGGAAAGTCCTCATGAAACAATCAGTTTAGTGTTTACAGAGTATACATTTACATATTTGTGTTCAAACATACAAAGACAGTATTCAGCTGGGTGTGGTGGCTCATGCCGGTAATCCCAGCACTTTTGAAGGCTGAGGCGGGTAGATCACTTGAGCCCAGGAGTTCAAGACTACCTGGGCAACATAGCAAGACCTTGTCTCTACAACTAATTTAAAAAAAATTAAACAGATGTGGTGGCATGTGCCTGTGGTCCTCAGCTACTTGGGAGGCTGAGGTGGGAACCTGGCCAGGCTGCAGTAAGCCATGATCGCACCACTGCACTCCAGCCTGGGTAACAGAATGAGACCCTGCCCCCAACCCCTTAAAAAGAAAAAAAAAAAGACAGTATTCATTGCAGTTCTCCATCAAATCTCCTCAAGTTCTTGTGGATTTCAGAAAAGTTTCCACAAATGCTGCATTATATATATTCAAGAAAGCATCTCCCCAAAGCTGTCTTTCTGGGAGAAGGCAAGCAGCACAGATACACAGGCCATCTGTGTGCTGACTCAACTCCATTCCCATTCCCTTGGTCCTGCACCTCCAGGAGCAGCACCAGGGACAAATGGAGTGAGCCCAAGGGGAAATCGAGTCGCTTTATGGTTATGAACACGTACGCATCAAGCTGTTAGAATTGTTAGTAAAGAAAAAACCTGGTGCAGATGGTTCTCCCATACTTCTCTATTCCTTCTTTTATTCCCCTAGTAAATAGCATTGATTTGGGATTTGGGAATCTGGGATTCTAGTTCTAGTTCTGCTCTTTAATCATTGTGTGATCCTGAGCAAGTCACCTGATCTCTGGGACCAAAGGGACTAAGTAAAGACCTCTCCTTTCTCTATAGTTGAGTCTCTTTTAATGACCAAATCATCCAGCTTACGATTCATTGAACACACACTTATCAAGTGACTACAGGTATACTCTGCTAGTTGCCTGTGGGTTGAACAAGTTGAATAGCATCTGTGACTTGAGGGGTTTGCAGTACCCTATAGGTGACGGCTCTATAAACATATAAGAAGTTATAAATAATAACTTTGTTTACCCCTGTATTTCCAGAGCTTATAATAGTGTCTAAGACATCCTTGTACTTAATAAACATTTGACAAATGAATGAATATTTGAAATAATGAAATCAATGGAAAATGTACTATGTAATAGCAGAGAAAATAGATTCATTTTAACATGAAGGATAGAAGATTTCACTAAGGAGGTAGTGTTTGCATGAGGCCTTGAAGAATGAAACCATTTTTGATGGAAAAGAAGGGTGAGGAAGAGGATATTCTAGGCTGAGGGAACAGCATGAGCAAAAACACAGAGGTATGGAAACATATGTTTTTTTAAGGGACATGAATCTGGAAGCTGAAAATCAGTTTGATATAAAGAGACAAGGAACATTTCAGGCAAAAAGATCAGCACAGGTGAAGGCTTAGTGCTGAGGGGGAGCATAGAATTTGAAGACTGAAAGAAGTATAGCTGGATCCTACAGCTTTAGAATAGTAGCACAAGATGAGGCAAGAGAGGTAAATAGGGACTAATCTATGCAGAGCCTTGTAACCCATGTTAAATAATTTGAAGAAGTGTTGGGGAGAAATAACATCTGATTTTCGTTTTAGAAAGCTCACTCTGACTGGCCTGTGTAGAGTGGCCTGAGGGGCAAGCTGGAGAGACCTCTTAGAGGCTGTGGTAACAACCATAGTTCCAAAATAACCTGAGTGACTGGGAAGCTGCTGGTCATATTTACAGAGGTGAAGCAAACACCCAAGGATGAGGAGGCTGGAGGATGATACGACTTCCCTGAACAGATAAATAGGTAGATATTTAGGGCTAAAACTCAGCAGAGGTCAGGGTTCTGGATTAAAATGTGTGAATTACTTGTCCACAGGTGACCGTCTAGATCTAGTGTAAGTATAATAATAAATGACATCACCCTGGGAGATTGTAGAGGCAGAAGAGGAAAGTCAAGGACAGACAGTGTTTACATTTCACAGGAAACAGGGCCAGGAAGAATGTTGAGAAGATTGCTTAGACAAATAGGAGGAGAGCCAGCAAAGTTCGTTGGAGGCATCTGAAGAGGAATGAGTTTCAAAGAAATTGTCTTAAGATTTCAATTTCATTCTTTCTCATCAATCCTGTCTGTCAAAACGTCTGCCAGCCCTGGTTCCATCTATGTCTCCAGATTGAGCTCCTCTGCTCTCTGTGTGCACTGTGCGCTCGTAATGCTGAATGCTTTGTACCTGCCCGGCCACTACCACACAGCACATTGTGTACAGCCTTCATTTCTTTGCTGAAATTGTTCCCTTTACTTGGACATCTTTGTGTCCTTCTTCTCTTGCTTGACTTTTTCCTCATGCTTTCAGCTTGGTTCAGACATCACTTGTTTGAATCTCTCACATATCTTTATACCTCTAAACCTAACACAATGCCTGAATTTGTAGTTGCTTAGTACTTATTTTGGTATTAAATTAACCTTACAATCTGAATTATTTCACTGGTCTCCTAGTTTTCTTATTTCTATTATCTCCCAACCCCAGAGAATTGCAATTAAAGATACAGCAATAATTTTCCTAAAGCATTATATATGTCAGAATCTGGTCAGGAGACCAAAAAATACACCAGCTATGAGGTTAGCAGCTTTACTGAGGTATGATTACCATTCAATAAACTGTACATGCTTAAAATGTATAAATTTCTTCTTTGACCCATGAGTATTTGAAGTATGTTTTCTAAATTTCCAAATATTTAGGAGTTTCTGCTAAGTACATTGTTATTTCTACATTCAATTCCATTGTGTCCAGAGAACGTAATAGAAGGCTTTGGGCTTTTAAAGCTTATTGAGACTTAGTCCAGCACATGGACCATCTCAGTGAATAGAGCACGGGTACTTGCACACTTGCAAAGAAAATGTGTTTTCTGCCATAGGAGCTTTATAAATGTCTATTAGGTCGAGGTAGTTGATGTTAAGTCTTCTAGATCCCGCTGATATTTTGTCTACTTGTTTTATCCATCACTGAGTGAAGGGCGTTAAACTCTCTAAATATGACTTAGTTGGATTTAGCTAGTTCTTTAATTCTCGAGGTGTTTTTTGTTGTTGTTGTTGTTGTTTTGTTTTTGAGGCGAGGTCTGACTATGTTGCCCAAGCTATTCTCAAATTCCTGGGCTCAAGCGATCCACCTGCTTTGGCCTCCCAAAATGCTGGGATTACAGGCATGAGCCACTGCGCCTAGCTAGTTCTTTAATTCCGTCAGATTTTGCTTCATGTATTTTAAAGCACTGTTCTAAGGCATATATACATTTATGTTTGTATCTGCCAGATGATTGGCCCTTTTGTCATTATGAAATATGCCTTTTTATCTCTACAAATACCCCTGGTCTTAAAGTGTATTTTATCTAATATTAATACAGCCACTCAGCTTTCTTATACTTATCGTTCCATGGTATATCTTTATAAAGCGTTTACTTTCAACCCATTTGCAATGTTGTTTTTATAGGGTGTCTCTTGTATACAGTATATAATTAGATCTTTTTTATCCAGTCTGAAAATTTGTGCCTGTTAATTGCATTTACTGTGGTTATTGAAATGGTTGGCTTTACAACTACTATTTTTCTATTACTTTCTCCTTGTTTCATTGGTGTTTTGTTCCTCTGTTCCTACCTACCTTCCTTCTTTTCAGCTAAGTCAATAATTTTTAGAATTCCACTTTACCTATCAGCCTTGGTAGTTATACCGAGGGATTAAATTATATACCTTTAGGTATTCACAGTCTATTTAGAGTTAATATTGTGTCACCATTGCATATAAAATATAAGAATATTACAACCATATAGGTCTATTTACCATCTCATCATTTATGCTATAGTCCAGGCGTCCCCAGCCCCGGCCCATGGACTGGTAGCAGTCTGTAACCTGTTAGGAACTGGGCCGCACAGCAGAAGGTGAGAAGCAAGTGAGCTAGCGTTGTCGCCTGAGCTCTGCCTCCTGTCAGATCAGCAGCGGCATTAGATTCTCATAGGAGCACCCTATTGTGAACTGTAAAGCGAGGGCTCTAGGTTGCACACTCCTCATGAGAATCTAATGCCACATGATCTGAGGTAAAACAGTTTCATCCCCAAACCATCCCCCCAACACCCTGTTCTGTGGAAAAATTGTCTTCCACAAAAGCAGTCCCTGGTGCCAAAAAGCTTGGGGACTGCTGCTATAGTCATTTAAATTATATTTACATTTGTTATAACACTCCACACAAATTGTTACTTTTTTTTAAAGAGTTACATATATTTTATTTTAAAAAATAAGAGTAAAAACAGTCTTTTACATTCACCTATATATTTTCCATTTTTAGAACTCTTTATTTCTTCCCAAAGATCCAGCTTTCCATTTGGTATACTTTATCTTCAACCTGAAGTAATTCCATTAGCAATTCTTGTTATAAAGTTTTTTTTACTGGCAATTCATTCTCTTAGTTTTTGTTTATCTTACAATGTTTTGATTTTTGCCTTCAATTTTAAAGAATATTGTTGCTGGATATAGAATTCTGCATTGACAGTTTTTTTTTTTAAGCATTAAAAAAATGATGTCATTCTGCTATCTTCTAGCCT
Organism: Chlorocebus sabaeus; assembly: GCF_047675955.1. Taxonomy (NCBI): domain Eukaryota; kingdom Metazoa; phylum Chordata; class Mammalia; order Primates; family Cercopithecidae; genus Chlorocebus; species Chlorocebus sabaeus. The sequence goes on from NC_132922.1 coordinate 11,090,665, forward strand.
CTGTTATTTCTGATGAGAAGTTAGTCATCATTGATCTCATTCTTCCCTTATATAGAATGGGTCATCTTTCTTTGGGTACTTTCAAGATTTTCATTTTTATGTTTGATTATCAGCAGTTTGACTATAATGATAGCAGGTATGGTTTTCTCTGTAGTTTTGTTTCGTTTTGTTTTTACCAGATTTCTCCCTTTTCCAGTGCTGTGGTAGCTTCAAATCTTGTTTTCTGGTTCTTACAAGCCAGTTAAGACTATGGTTTTAGCCCACTTTTAGCCAATCACTGTAGAGCTGGCTGGATTCAGGGTAGCAAGTTGGAAAAACAGCAAACTTCCCCAGCGTTCTCTGCCTTCTAACTCTTCTCCCTCTCTAGTTTCTGCCTACTTTTGGTCCCCCTCCTATGCCTTCAGGTTATTGGTTTCTGTATATTTTCTAATTTTCTGGCTGTTATCTACAGGAGAATTGTTCCACTTGAAACTACTCTGCCATTATCACAAAAATATGATACAATAGAGAGAATTTAATACAAAAATATTAAGTATTAAAAACAGAAAGGGCAAAAAAAGAGTATAGGTTAAGCACATCTAATTGGAAAATCCAAAATCCAAAATTTTTTTTAGTACTACATAATGCTCAAACGTCATACTCAAAGAAATGCTAGTTGGAGCATTTCAGATTTTGAATTTTCAGATTAGGTATGGTCAGCTGGTAGTATAATGCAGATATTCCAAAGTCTGAAAAAGTCCAAAATCTAAAACACTTCTGGTCCCAAGCAATTCCAATAAGGGACACTCAGCCTGTACCAGGATATCATGAAGGTAGCAACTGCAGGGATAAGTCACCCGCCCTAACGCTGGAGGAGTTATTCAAATTTAGAAGCTTGGAGAAGGGGCTCTATGGGGTGGTAACCCAGGCCTTTTAGGAGGGGGTGCTGGTTGGCGGGTGCTAATATTAAAAGTATGATAAGGCTGCTTCCACAAGTGTTGGAAAAGTGCAAACTGGCAAGAACGCATTCTTTCCATCTTCCCCACTGATGGAGTGGAGAAGCGTTGCAAGGGTGTTGTAGTCAGGAGCGGGGGACAAACAGGAAGCAGCAAGTCCTCTCTTCATACTCTAACCTTCCCATCTATCTCTTGTTGACACCTCTTGTTGACAGCACCTAACAAAAAGCTAACTGGCAAAGTATGAACGTGGTATGTGGTGTCCCAGCTCCAGTATCACAAAGCAAGAGTATAGAAGGGTGTGAGTATGAAGCTGACACAGCAGCTCAGTAGCTGCACAGCCCATCCATTGCCTACTCAGCATCATACGCATTCTACACATTTAAATTTCCAAGCAACAAAAACAACCCTCTTTTTCTACCTAACAAGATACAACTATCTTTGAATGAAGATGCTTTCCCCAAAACAAAGCTACAAAGTTCTCAGACCTCTAAGATACCCAGTCCCCAGTTTCTAAAACTTTCTGGAGTTATGTTGTGAGAACTGGTTTCCATCAGATTGGCTTTCTCCTCTACAGGCATTTAGGTTTTGCCGCTTCTAATCCTCCACAAACTTCTCCTTTTCACAAAATTTGTTGACATTTCTTATCTTTTGTTGTCCTCTCTTCTCTTCTGTTCTATTTCCCCTCTGGTTGATGCCTTTTTATTCCACTTCTGTCATTTCAGTGGGTTTTGAGAAAGTAGGGGAGAGTGATTATATCTTGTAGCTGGTACTATTGATGCCCCACCCCATACTCTCTTGACCTTCCTCTGAGTACTGCTGCAGCCTTGGTGACCAGTTCCCATTTACACTGAAAGTACCTGCATTTCTCTTCTTCTCTACCCAGGAGCTGTCTCCAGAGCCCTTAGACTTGTTTATCGTAAGTGCAGGGCAGCCTGGAAATTGCAGGGATTTAATGCCCAGAGTTAACCCTCAACCAGTGATAGTAAGAGTTATTGAAAAAATATTCCACCTTCTCATCCCTGGGAGAACAGTTCTGAGGCAACCCAACAGGAGTGGCCCTCATTTTCCCACAACAGTAACTTGCTTGTTAATATACTCTTTACTGACTTTTGTCCCTTCTTTGTTTTAACTTTCCCGGTCCCTTGTTTGTGCTTCTTCAAATCACTGGCCAAATTACTTGCATCCAAGTCTGCCTTTTGGGGTATCCAAACTAAAACATGTTCAAATTGCTGTTGAGCAAGTATATTCCTGTTCATTCATTTATTGGAAAGCTACAATTTTTTAGACACTGTGAAATTGAACTGGTAACTTATATTATTAGTTATTTTTATGTGTTTATCATACACATACCTGTGTGTATATGTGTACATTTACACAAGTTTGTATGTGTACATGTCTCTATCTATATATACATAATCCGTACTTTGTTCATTGACAATAGAAATTCATTGTTCATTGACATTCGTTCATTGACAATAGGAATTGTGACTTCCACTTATGCATACGTCCTGCGTCTTAATACAGTCCAGTGTAAATAGTGGATACTAACAATTATTTCTTGGTGGACCATTCCTATTTTTAGGCTTCAAATACAGTATACATTGTTATACACAAAATCAACATATAAAGTTGATATTAAATAATTTATAAATTAAGACATAGCTAAATTTAACAAACATTTGACACCTCCTATATGCAAAAGCATGATGCAGGTTATAAAGTCAAAATGCAGGAACTTAAGATACGTGATAGGCACTAAATAGCATATAATTAAGTGAAAAATTAGTTTGTAGAAATATTACCTCAGAGAAGGGAAGGATTAAGATAGAGTGGTAGGCATGATTGGAAATAGCTTCTAGAAGTAGTATTTAAGGAACAGTAGGGTTTAAAAGGATTTAAATAGGCAGAGAAGAGGAGGGTATTCCTGTGTTGGAGTGCAGGGTGGGGAATCAGTGGTGATGGTCAAGAGCCCTGTGTTAACATGGAGAATGAAGCTAAATGGACCTAAATGCTCATGGCATATGAAGTGACAGGGAGAATGGCCTGACTGAGGGTTTGTTTCCTGTTGAGTAGCAATAGAAAGCAAGCAATGGAGGGCCTTTGAAACCCAAGGAATTTGTACTTTCTCACTGACACAAGAGGCAGTTTTTGAAGGATTTTCAAATATAAACTATAAAGTAGTAATTGAATTGGAGAGGAATAATTTGACGCATTGCATAGACAGCAGAGGTGGACAAAGGCTGATGGAAGAGAAACCTGGTACAACTTGCTTTCTAGAATCTTCAAGAGTCTTTAGCTTTCTGTGTAAGTAAACATTTTTCTCTTTGAAATAATGTACTATGCATTTCAAATCATTATTTTTCATTTGGCTTCTTCTAGGTCAGAGTATTTGATTCATTTAAAAAGTTAGCAACTTTAGCAAAAGACCAAGCAACCAAAAGATTGCAGCCTGTTCTTCCTCAGCTATTGGGAAAGGGGGTGGATAGAAATGGAATGACTTCTGTCTGGTTTGCTTCATTGAATTGTAAGGATTTGTTCATTTGTTTCATTTTAAACTTTTTTCTAAACCTTAAAATGGCAGCCATACAGACAACTTTATGCATCCCAATTTTGAGATTTAGATTAAGTGCTGTGAATATTTTCATCAGAAAGATTAGTCATTCTGAAATGTCCTAGTTTAATATTGCTAAATTTTAAGATGTTCTTGTTACATATAGAGCAAAACATTTTTGTCCTGTTTTTCTCAGATGTAAAATGAAAGTCAGTGGAAAAATATTTAACTAAAATTCACTTTTAAAGAATGCTTTGATATAAATGTGGTGGTATGCAAAGTCACTTTGAAATACCATAAATCTAGTAATCCAGTATTCTACTAGGAATATATTAGTTTGGGTTTGTCTTTTTTTTTTCATAGAAATGCGGTCTCACAATGTTGCCCAGGCTGATCTCGAACTCCTGGGCTCAAGTGATTTTCCCACCTCAGCCTCCCAGTAGCTGGGACTACAGGCACTGCGCTTGGCTTATATTAGTATTTTTAACAGACTTTCAATCATCTAAATATATTTCAGTCATATGCAAATTAGGAATATTTTAGGAGAGGTTCTTTTCATCTACCTATTTCCTTTCATCATTATTAAGCAGTTAAACTATATTCAGTTTAGAAAAATGAAGGCGTTACTTTTTCTTTCATCTTTGTGCTTCAGTTTCCCTTGCACCCAGTGAGCATTCATTGAACCTGTCCTCTGGGAATGGCACTGTTAGGTGCTGGGACATGAAGATGATTCCTTGTAAGGTCTCCTCAAGGAGACTTTTGTCAGGTAGGGGACAAGACTTGTAATAAATGAGATATGAACTGTTATAATTACTCACAGAGCTTCAAACAGGACATGTGAAGATAGGCAATAATAGGATAGGGTGAGGAAAGAAGAGGGTCAGGGCAGGCTTTAAAGAGAAAGTGATACTTGAATTGAATTTTAAAAGATGAGAGGATGGAGGAAAAATGGAATTTCTGGTGAAGATAGCAATATAAATTTCTTGAACTGTCTAATTCTGTGGTACATACCAGCAGCTTTCTTGCTAAGGCTAACCTCCAACTGCAGATGAAAATGAAAAGGAAGGTTTTTAGAGACAAAGGAAAGTTTTTTTTCTTTAATAACACAGAGCCCAAAAGTGATGAGGATAGCATATAAATGTGCATTCTGAAGTATTTTATGACATACATCGTGATGTATAATCACTCGATAGTGAATCACACAATTTCTGTGTCCCTTTTGGGAGCTTCAAAAGATAACCTCTTCCTTTCGCCCTCTTCTATCTCATTACGCTTCTCATTTCATGAACACAACCTCATAAAAATAATGGTCTTTCTTTTCATATCCCCGTTCAGATGGAGCTGTTGCAGAGCAAGCCCTGGCACTGAGAGTGTTCCTAGCAATTTGCATCTAGAAACTTGGACCAGGTCTATGACGCATAGATTCAATAGACATTCCTAGATCAGGCCCACCTGAAGTTTCAGTTTCTTAGAATTCCTTCGTTGTCTTCTATTTGTAATAAATATTGTCTGTTATATTCTAGGGACTATTCTAGGTACTTCAGTGATATTAACCACTAGAATGGACAAAGATCTCCAACCCAGTGGAAGTTACATTTTACTAATTGTCAGAACATCTCTGAAAGATTGTTTCCTTTCTTCCATATAGACAAAGCATTTATTAAACTTAAGCTTCTACCTAAAGCATTGAGTTTCTTTAATGTGCCTTGTATATAGAAACTGTGTGGAAGAATACATTCTTCATTTTGGGGGAGAAAGCTTTTTTTTTTTTTGGTAGCTGAGGGTTCTGTAAGGATAGACCAGTATGATGTGGCATATTTTCCCTAGTTTATCTTGTAAAAAAGATGAAAGTTGGAAAGTACTAAAAATATGGTGGTTTCAGCAACAGATAAGTGGGTGAAGGGAGAAATATTTAAAGACAAGTTATTTGAAGCTTTCCTTGCTTTGTGCTTCACTGAGGAGAGAGGGAGAAGGCAGCTACCAAAATGACTAAGGCGTCAATTATAGCTTGGGTGTACTTTAAATAGGCAGAATATAGAAGCATAGTAAGAAAGCAGAAGGGCTAAATAGGAAAGAATTCTGTTATGACATTAAGAAATCCTATTTATTAAAATTGCAACAGATTTGAAATAGAGTATTTTCAGTTTTATTTTTTGATTATAGTTCTTATTTGTTATTTTATAGATGCTGTGCCTACTGTCTCAGAAAATAGTCCATCTGGGCAGACAGATGTGAGTTTGGACAAGAGATCAGATGGTACCCTTACAAATACTGTAACAGAAAACCTCTTGGAAACACCTTTAGAAAAGCAATCAGCTGCAGAAGGTCTTAAAACATTGACAATTTTACCAGCATGTTGGTCGTCAAGTAAAGAGGAGTTTATCAGCCCCAACTTAAGGATATCAAAGTCAGATTCTACTTTCCATAACCAGGCCTCTGTAGAAACACTCTATCTCTCTCCCTCATTCAAAATATTTGACCCAGCAAAGGAGACTGTAATCAACAAGGCCTACCAGAAACCACCACAATCCAGCATTCAGATGGATGATAAAATCCTCAAGACAACCACATGGGGTGAGTCTACCAAAAACAAAAACAAAACAAAAAACCTCTTTTGAAGCATTATTTTACTTTTCTCTGCTTTCTGTCTCCTTTTTTGGTTCCCTCCTTTCAGTCTTCATCAGTGATACTAAAATGTACATGCCATACACATACTTTTTAGTTGAGAAAGTACCCCTTTTATTAAAGGGCTAATAGATAATTCATCACCGTGGGTTCTGAGTCCTTCGTTGAATATATTACCATAAGTTCTGAGCAATTTTGGTACAGACCAAATTAGAAGGAACTAGCATGAGGTAAGTGCTTTCTGTTAGACATGTAGGTTACTTATTAAGAGATTATATGAAAAAGAATTGGTTATTATGTATATTGGTATATACACACACCCCCACATACACACGGGTGTATGTGTGCCCTTTTAAAAAGGGCTGTGTACTGATTGCACAAAAGGGACAGGGGATCTTGTCCTTTTTATAGTATATCTTATATATTTTTATATTATAAAGATATAAAAAACATTAAGAAGATTGCAATATTGTTTAGACTGGGTAATAAAGGATAAAGCCAGTTGAGATTTCAGGTTATTGGCTGTCAGTTACTACATCCTCCATTAAATAATTATGCTTTCTACTTTAAAGTTTACTAGTAAAATAATAATTTTTTGTTTATGAATTTTTCAAAGACTAAGTAGTAGTTTTATTGGTTCTTACATATAATAGTGCTAACCAACTCATATAAATATAAATTAAAATGTATTTATTTTTGTTAGGGACAGTGTCTTATTCTGTTGCAATCAATGCAATCATGGCTCACTGAAGCTTCGAACTGCTGGGCTCAAGCAATCCTTCTGCCCCTCAGCCTTCCAAGTAGCTAGGACTACAGGTGCATGCCACCACACCTGACTAATTTTATTTTTTTGTGTGTGGAGGTGGGGGTCTTGCTATGTTGCCCAGGTTGGTCTTGAACTCCTGGCCTCAAGTGATCCTCCTGCCTCAGCCTCCCAAAGCTCTGGAATCACAGGCATGATCCACCATGTCTGGCCAATACAAAGATATTTATGCGAATCTTTTAAACAGACTCAAACCCAGATCGAAAGTACATATAAATATAAACAATGGAAGCCACCATGTTGAAGTTAAATAAATTTATATTGGTATTAGTAAGGTCAATGAGTAATAAAAGATTTTCCTTGGTGCTCTTTCGAGAATTTTTTGATATTGAATAGCCTAAAGGTAGTAAAACTGATTCTCAGTTTTGTCAACCAATTAACTTTTCTTCTGAGACTGCTGATGTGGAAACCAGTTAGTACTGGTTATGATGGCTCTGATGGCTTATGAGCCTGGCTGTCCCTGGGAAGTGGATACGTTTGGTTCATTTATTTCATGAATACCACAAGAAGATCATTGAAAATATTTTTTGGTTGTTAACAAGGAGAATTTTTTTGTCTGCTTATAATAGATAGTATTGGTCTAATTCTACTACCAAAAATACTTATTAAATCTAGGAAATTATTAAAAGTTGGTTTGAAGTCATCATCAAACAACCAAGTAGAAAATACATAATAGGTTAAGATGCCAGGGGGAAGGAAACTATGAGTCCCTCATTCACCTTAGTTTCCCCACCTTGAGTCATTTGCCAGTTCTCAGAGCAAGATAATAGAAGCTGAAGAAAAACCAGAGGCATAGGCTTTCCACAGTCTCACTGAGCTTGGGAGACATGGTAGGAGTTTGGGCTTTCAAGGTGTCAGGGACTTGAAGGGCCCATATTCCAGAGGGAGGAAATCACAGAGAAGAAATCCTAAAAATCTTTCTGTCATTTCTTGCTGAAACATTTGCCTACTGCTGAGCTACCTGCATTCAGGATGAGATGCCAAGAAACTAAATGGGAAGCAGCTTCTAAAAGGCCAGTGAACTATGCAGAGATTCTGATGATCTTGTGATACAAGGAAACAAATGTCAGAGTTCGGAATACAGCAAATGGTAGGAGTCATGGGAAACACTCCAGGCTTTCCACTGGGACCCCGATAGGCTACACCCTAGGCCTCAGGACTATACTGTAGGAATAAGGACGAACGAGAAGTTGAGTAGCCCTCACAAATACTATTAATAAAACCTATTTCACCTAGAGCAAAGTGATTGACTTGTATTCCATCTGCCTTCCAGAAGACAATTCAATCCTTTCTTGAGAGCTCTTAAAATTTTTCATTAAAAATTTTGGCTTTCAACCCAAAGTTACCAAGCATACTAGGAAATGAAAAAACAGCCAGAAATATAGGAGAAAAGTAGACAACAGAAACAGATCCACAGTAATCTAGATTCTGAATGTATGAGATAGGTACTTTAAAATTATGATTAATATTAATATGATCAAGAAGACAGGAAAGATGAAGAATTTCATCAGAATACTAGTATCTGTTTTAAAAATCAAATGGACTGGGTACAGTGACTCATGCCTCTAATCCCAGCACTTTGGAAGGCTAAGGCAGGGAGATTGCTTTGAGGCTAGGAGTTCAAGATAAGCCTGGGCAACATAGAGAGACCCCATCTCTACAAAAAATATATATATATATTAGTCAGATGTGGTGGCATGTGCCTGTAGTCCTAGCTACCCTGGAAGCTGAGGCAGGAGGATCACTTGAGCCCAGGAGGTTAAGGCTGCAGTGAGCCATTATCATGCCACTGCACTTTAGCCTGGGTGACAGAATGAGATCCTGTGTCCAAAAAAAAAAAAAAAAAAAAAAATCAAATGAAAATTGTAGAACTGAAAAATACAGTAGCTGAAATTAAGATTCTGAGGGTATTCTTCAGTCCTCATAGCCTGGAGTGTCAGAAGAGAGTTCAGTTCCGGTAGGGAAGCTGGAAAGTTATGAATGAAAACCTAAAAGAGAAGGAGACTCAGAAGGGGCAAACCTCATTATTTGTGTATAAACTCTTCCCAGATTCTTGATTGACCACTGAACTATACATATAGGGGGACCCCAGTGAGTCTGACCAGAAGAGAAAATCCTACCGGAAGCCAAAAGAACTGAGATGAGACTTCAGCTTCTGCTTACTGGAGGGCTGACAGTCTGAAGAGGCCAGGCAAGTTATCTTCCAACCAGAACAAAAATCAGTGCTCTTTAGAGGAGTATCACAGAATCCAGACACTTTGCAATGTATCATCCAGATGTCCAGTGTAAAATTTTAAAATTCACTAGGCATTTGAAGAAATCGGAAAGTATGAGTCATAATGAAGATATTAAGAGTCAGTAGAAACTGACCCTTAGATGACCCAGGTGTTGCAATTAGCAGACAAATTCTAAAAGCAGCTATTATAAATCCATTTAAGAACTTAAAGTACTCACAATGAATGAATAGAAAGGAGCATCTCAGCAGGCAAATAACTGTAAAAAGGAGTTAAATGAAAGTTCTGGAGCTGAAAGATAAATAATTGAAATGAAAATTTTACTGGAAGGGCTTAGCAGAAGATTAAAAATGAAAGAAGGAGCAAATGAATTTGAAAATAGATCAATAGAAATAATCTGATCTGAAAAATGGAAAGAAAAAGATTAAAGAAAAAGAAACAGAGAGACTCAGTCTTGTGAAACAGTGTCAAGCAGTCTGACATTGATGTAATTGGAGTTCCAAAAGGTGAGGAAAAGACATAGGGTCAGAAAAAATTATTTGAAGAGATAATGCTCAAACCTCTCCAAATGTGTGAAAGAAATAAACTTTCAGATCCAAAATGCTCAATGAATTTCAAACAGAATTAAAGAAAAAAACCACTATGTCTAGACACATTATAGTTGGACAGCTGGATTCCAGAGAGAAAATCTTGAAAGCAGGAAGAAAAATTATCATATTACATGCAGAGGACCAAGAATATGAATGACACCTGATTTTTCATCATAAGCAGTGTATACCAGGAGACAATGAAAAGTCATCTTGTAAGTGTTAAATGACAAAAGCTATTAACCCAGAATTCTATATCTAGCAGAACCAAAAAAAAATGAAAATGAAAACAGGACTTGATTCAAGTGAATAAAAACTGATCATCAGGGAATCCATACTACAAGAAACACTGAAGAAATATTTTCAGCCTGATGAGAAATTATGCTAGTTACCTGAATCTACAGAAAAGAATAATGAGCACTGGAAATGATAAATATGTGCATAAATATAAAATACTATGCATGCTTTTTCTTCTAATTAAAAAGTACATGTAACTCAAGCAAAACTTATAATACTGTATTTTGAGGTTTAAAACATATGTAGATATATATTGCAACATAGCACCAAGAATGAAAAGTTCATGGAATTATACCATTGAAAGATTTCTATATTTTATATGAAATAGTACAATATTAACTATGATTAACTCATAAGTTAAGCATGCATATTTACATTTGTAAAAAGGAAAGTGGTATAGCCAAAGTCCTATTGAGGAATTAATATGGAATAGTAAAAATATATTCGAGCAACACAAAAGAAGAAAGGAGGGACAAAAACAGACAAATAGAAGCCAGAGAGCAAAATAGAAGACCTAAATCCAAGCATTTCAATAATTATATTAAATAGAAGTGGAATAAACTTTCCAATTAAAAGGAAGAGACTTTAGATTGGATAGAAAAGCAAGACTCAACTATATGCCATCTATGAGGGAAGTGCTTTAAATACAAAGACATAAATTGATTGAAAGTAAAACAAATAAAAATATGTACTATGCAAGCAGCATAATAAAGTGGGAATGGCTATATTAATACCAGACAAAATTGACTTCAACCAAGGATTATTACTAAATAAGGACATTTCATATTGATATATAGGCCAATACATTAGGGATATATAGCAACTAAAAGTGTATATGCACATAGGCTCAAAATAAAGGGATGGAGGAAGATCTACAAAGTAAATGGAAAACAAAAAAAGATAGGGGTTGCAACCCTAGTCTCTGATAAAACAGACTTTAAACCAACAAAGATCAAAAGAGACCAGGTGATTACATAATGGTAAAGGGATCAATTCAACAACAAAAGCTAACTATCCTAAATATATATGCACTCAATACTGGAACACCCAGATTCATAAAGCAAGTCCTTAGAGACTTGCAAAGAGACTTAGACTCCCACACAATAATAATGGGAGACTTTAACACCCCACTGTCAACATTAGACAGATCAACGAGACAGAAAGTTAACAAGGATGTCCAGGAATTGAACTCAGCTCTGCACCAAGCGGACCTAATAGACATCTACAGAATTCTCCACCCCAAATCAACAGAATATACATTTTTCTCAGCACCACATTGCACTTATTCCAAAATTGACCACATAGTTGGAAGTAAAGCACTCCTCAGCAAATGTAAAAGAACAGAAATTATAACAAACTCTCTCTCAGACCACAGTGCAATCAAACTAGAACTCAGGATTAAGAAACTCAAAACCACTCAACTATGTGGAAACTGAACAACCTGCTCCTGAATGACTACTGGGTACATAACGAAATGAAGGCAGAAATAAAAATGTTCTTTGAAACCAATGAGAACAAAGATACAACATAGAATCTCTGGGACACATTTAAAGCAGTGTGTAGAGGGAAATTTATAGCACTAAATGCCTACAAGAGAAAGCAGGAAAGATCTAAAATTGACACGCTAACATCACAATTAAAAGAACTAGAGAAGCAAGAGCAAACACATTCAAAAGCTAGCAGAAGGCAAGAAATAACTAAGATCAGAGCAGAACTGAAGGAGATAGAGACGCAAAAAACCCTTCAAAAAAATCAGTGAATCCAGGAGCTGGTTTTTTGAAAAGATCAACAAAATTGATAGACCACTAGCAAGACTAATAAAGAAGAAAAGAGAGAAGAATCAAATAGATGCAATAAAAAATAATAAAGGGGATATCACCACTGACCCCACAGAAATACAAACTACCATCAAAGAATACTATAAACACCTCTACACAAATAAACTAGAAAACCTAGAAGAAATGGATAAATTCCTGGACAGATACACTCTCCCAAAACTAACCCAGGAAGAAGTTGAACCCATGAATAGACCAATAACAGGCTCTGAAATTGAGGCAATAATTAATAGCCTACCAACCCACAAAAGTCCAGGACCAGACGGATTCAGAGCCAAATTCTACCAGAGGTACAAGGAGGAGCTGGTACCATTCCTTCTGAAACCATTCCAATCAATAGAAAAAGAGGGAATCCTCCCTAACTCATTTTATGAGGCCAGCATCATCCTAATACCAAAGCCTGGCAGAGACACAACAAAAAAACAAGAATTTTAGATCAATATCCCTGATGAACATCGATGCAAAAATCCTCAATAAAGTACTGGCAAACCGAATCCAGCAGCACATCAAAAAGCTTATCCACCATGATCAAGTGGGCTTCATCCCTGGGATGCAAGGCTGGTTCGACATAGGCAAATCAATAAACATAATCCAGCATATAAACAGAACCAAAGACAAAAACCACATGATTATCTCAATAGATGCAGAAAAGGCCTTTGACAAAATTCAACAGCCCTTCATGCTAAAAACTCTCAATGAATTCGGTATTGATGGAACGTATCTCAAAATGATAAGAGCTATTTATGACAAACCCACAGCCAATATCATACTGAATGGGCAAAAACCGGAAGCATTCCCTTTGAAAACTGGCACAAGACAGGGATGCCCTCTCTCAACACTCCTATTCAACATAGTGTTGGAAGTTCTGGCCAGGGCAATCAGGCAGGAGAAAGAAATAAAGGGTATTCAATTAGGAAAAGAGGAAGTCAAATCGTCCCTGTTTGCAGATGACATGAGTGTATGTTTAGAAAACCCCATCGTCTCAGTCCAAAATCTCCTTAAGCTGATAAGCAACTTCAGCAGTCTCAGGATACAAAATCAATGTGCAAAAATCACAAACATTCTTATATACCAATAACAGACAAACAGAGAGCCAAATCATGAGTGAACTCCCATTCACAATTGCTTCGAAGAGAATAAAATACCTAGGAATCTAATTTACAATGGATGTGAAGGACCTCTTCAAGGAGAACTACAAACCACTGCTTAGTGAAATAAAAGAGGACACAAACAAATGGAAGAACATTCCATGCTCATGGATAAGAAGAATCAATATTGTGAAAATGGCCATACTGCCCAAGGTAATTTATAGATTCAATGCCATCCCCATGAAGCTACCAATGACTTGCTTCACAGAATTGGAAAAAACTACTTTAAAGTTCATATGGAAGCAAAAAAGAGCCCACATTGCCAAGACAATCCTAAGTCAAAAGAACAAAGCTGGAGGCATGATGCTACCTGACTTCAAACTATACTACAAGGCTACAGTAACCAAAATAGCATGGTACTGGTACCAAAACAGAGATATAGACCAATGGAACAGAACAGAGCCTTCAGAAATAATACCACACATCTACAACCATCTGAACTTTGACAAACCTGACAAAAACAAGAAATGGGGAAAGTATTCCCTATTTAATAAATGGTGCTGGGAAAACTGGCTAGCCATATGTAGAAAGTTGAAACTGGATCCCTTCCTTACACCTTATACAAAAATTAATTCAAGATGGATTAGAGACTTAAATATTAGACCTAAAACCATAAAAACCCTAGAAGAAAACCTAGGCAAAACCATTCAGGACATAGGCATGGGCAAAAGACTTCATGTCTAAAACACCAGAAGCAATGGCAACAAAAGTCATAATTGACAAATGGGATCTAATTAAACTAAAGAGCTTCTGCACAGCAGAAGAAGCTACCATCAGAGTGAACAGGCAACCTACAGAATGGGAGAAAATTTTTGCAATCTACTCATCTGACAAAGGGCTAATATCCAGAACCTACAAAGAACTCAAACAAATTTACAAGAAAAAAACAAACAACCCCATGAAAAAGTGGGCGAAGGATATGAACAGACACTTCTCAAAAGAAGACATTTATGCAGCCAACAGACACATGAAAAAATGCTCATCAGCACTCACCATCAGAGAAATGCAAATCAAAACCACTATGAGATACCATCTCACACCAGTTAAATGGCGATCATTAAAAAGTCAGGAAACAATGGGTGCTGAAGAGGATGTGGAGAAATAGGAACACTTTTACACTGTTGGTGGGACTGTAAACTAGTTCAACCATTGTGGAAGACAGTGTGGCGATTCCTCAAGGATCTAGAACTAGAAATACCATTTGACCCAGCCATCCCATTACTGGGTATATACCCAAAGGATTATAAATCATGCTGCTTAAAAGACACATGCACACGTATGTTTATTGCGGCACTATTCACAATAGCAAAGACTTGGAACCAACCCAAATGTCCATCAGTGACAGACTGGATTAAGAAAATGTGGCACATATACACCATGGAATACTATGCGATCATAAAAAAGGATGAGTTCATTCCTTTGTAGGGACATGAATGCAGCTGGAAATCATCATTCTCAGCAAACTATCACAAGAACAGAAAACCAAACACAGCATGTTCTCACTCATAGGTGGGAATTGAACGAGAACACTTGGACACAGGAAGGGGAACATCACACACTGGGGCCTGTCGTGGGGTGCAGGAAAGGGGGAGGGATAGCATTAGGAGATATACCTAATGTAAATGACTAGTTAATGGGTGCAGCACACCAATATGGCACAGGGAGAAATTACACAAATCCGCAGTTTTAATTTGAGATTTTATTATTCTCAGCAATTGATAGAACTAGGCATAAAAATCCATGAGTATGTAGAAAGTATGAATAACTATTCAAAAACCTTAACTTACTTGAAATCTCTAAATCACGACATCCAACCACTGCAGAATACATCATTTTTCTTTTTTTTAACATTCTTTTTCAAGTGCAAAAGGAACATTCACCAAGAAAGAACACATACTGCATCATTAAAAACACAAAGTATTTTGAAATAAAGTATGGTATGAAAACAAAAAGTAACAATAAATTTCAAAAGACTGAAATCTTAAAAAGTATGGTCTCTGGCCACAGTAGAATTAAATTAGAAATTGATAACAATGAAACACATAAAAGAACCCCAAATATTTGGAAATTTAGCAATATGCTTCTAAATAATCTATGAGTCAAAGAAGAAATCTGAAGAGAAACGAGAAAATATTTCAAACAATGATAATGAAAATCAAAAAATGTGAGATGCATCAAAACTAGTAGGAAATTGCTAGAGGGAAAATGATAGCTTGAAGTGCTTATATAAGAAAGGAAGAATGCCTTAAAAATCATTGTTAGAAGGTTCTAACTTAAGATGCTTGGAAAAAAGGAACAAATTAAACCTAAAGTCAGTAAAAGGAAGTAAACAACAAAAATAGGAATAAATGAAATAAAAACAGATTAAAGGTGACTCTTTAAAAAGGTTAAAATTTATAAACCCCTATTAAGACTGATTTAAAAAAGATAATTACAAATTACCAATTCTAAGAGTGAAAGATAGTATACAACTAAAAAACCTACAGATACCAAAAGATTATGAGAGAGTATTATGAACAACGTTATGGCAATAGATTTGATGTCTTAGTTGAAATGGATAAGACAGCTGGCTAAAACTGACCTGAGAAGACCTTTGTGTTTGTCAGATAAGCTGGGGAAAAAAGATGTATAGATACAGACACACACACACACACACACACACACATATATTATCAAAAACACATCACAGAGCAAACCTCAGTTCCCTATAGTCTTACTAGTGAATTCCAAGAAAGAAGTAATGATAATCATATGCCAATTTTTTCAGAAAGTAGAAGAGGAAGGACTACCCAACTCATTTTATGAAGCTAGCATAATCTAATGCCAAAATCTGACAAAGATATTACAAGAAAAATAAATTATAGACCAATATTCCTCAAAAATTTACACAAATGTAGAAATCCTTAATCCTTAATAAAATATTAGCAAATCAAATCCAGCAACATAGAAAAAGAATAACACATCATGACCAAGTGGGATTTTTCCCAGAATTATAAGGTTGGTTTGACATTTGAAAATATGTAACTGTAAACTACCATATTAACAGAATAAGATGGAAATGACAAAATTATCTTGATTCATGCAGAAAAGCATTTGGCAAAATTAGACACTCATTTACAATCTTTAAAAAATTTAAGCAAACTATGAATAAGAGGGAACTTCCCTCAAGCTGAAAAAGGGTATATATTTTTAAAGGGTATATATTTTTAAAGGGTAGACTTTTTAGGCCAGATGTGGTGGCTCACACCTGTAATCCCAGCACTTTGGGAAGCCAAGGCAGGAGGATCAGTTGAGGCCAGGAGTTTAAGATCAGACTGGTCAACATAGCAAGACCCTGTCTCCACAAAAAATTTAAAACATTAGCCAGACATGGTGGCATGCGCATGTAATCTCAGCTTTTCAGGAGGCTGAGGTAGGAAGGTCACTAGAGCCCAAGAGTTTGAGACTGCAGCGAGCTATGATTGCCCCACTGCACCCCAGCCTGGGCAACAGAGCAAAACCCCCATCTCCAAAATAAATAAATAAATAAATAAATAAATAAATAAATAAATGTTTTTTAAAAAGCCCTAATATGTACTGCTGACATAATTAATGATGAAAGACTGAATGCTTTACCACTCAATCAGCAACAAAGAAAGGATGGCTGCTGCCGCTGCTTTTATTCAACATTGTATTAGAGGTCCTAGGCAGTGCAGTTAGGCCAGAAAAAGAAATAAAAGGAATAGGTATTGGAAAGGAAGAAATAAAATGTTTTTATTCGAACATGATATAATTATCTGTGTGGAAGATCTCAAAGAGTTTATCAAACAGGCTACTAGACCTACTAGGCGAGTTTAGCAAGATTTCAGGATACAAAGTTAGCATAAAAAATGTATTGTCCCAACCTGGACAACTGTATTAGTCTGTTTTCACACTGCTATAAATAGCCAAGACTAGGTAGTTTATAAAGGAAAGAAGTTTAGTTGACTCACAGTTCCTCATGGCTGGGGAGGCCTCAGGAAACTTAGAATCGTGGTGGAAAGAGAAGCAGGCACCTTTTCCACAAGGTGGTAGGAGAGAGAGATGAAGGAGGAACTGCCAAACACTTATGAAACCATCAGATCTCGTGAGAATTCACTCACTGTCATGAGAACAGCAGGGGAAACCACCCCATGACCCAATCACCTCCCTCCCTTGACGCGTGGGTATTACAATTCAAGATGAGATTTGGGTGGGGACACAGAGTCAAACCATATCATCAGCATAGGGAGACCCTGTTCCTATTTTTAAATTTTTAAATTTTTTTCTGAGATGGAGTTTCGCTTTGTCATCCAAGCTGGAGTGCAATGGGGTGATCTTGGCTCACTGCAACCTCTACCTCCTGGGTTCAAATGATTCTCCTGCCTCAGCCTCCTGAGTAGCTGGGATTACAGGTGCACGCCACCATGCCCAGCTAATTTTTGTATTTTTAGTAGAGATGGAGTTTTGCCATGTTGACCAGGCTGGTCTTGAACTCCTGACCTCAAGTGATCCACCCGCCTCAGCCTCCCCAAGTGTTGAGATTGCAAGCGTGGGCCACTGCACCTGGCCGAAAATTTTTTATTTTTTTTATTTATTTAGCCTGGCATGGTGGTGCACACCCTGTGGTCCCAGCTCCTTGGGAGGCTGAGGTGGGAGGATTGCTTGAGCCCAGGAGTTCAAAGCTGCGGTGAGCTATGATTGCACCACTACACTCCAGCCTGGGCAACAGAGTGAGACCCTATCTCAAAAAACAAACAATAAGAATAATAAATAATTAAATAATTAGAAATTAAAACAGTATCATTTACAGTAGCATTTTTTTAAAAAAATACTTAACAAAAGACATGTAAGACCTCTGCAGTGAAAACTATGAAATATTTCTGAGAGCAATTAAAGACCTAAATAAATTGAGAAGATACACAGTGTTCATGGATTGGAAGATTCAGTATTGTTAAGATGTAATTTTTCTCCAAATAGCTCTGCAGATTCAATGTAGTCCCAGAAGGGTTTTATTTATTTTTTTTTTTTATTTTTTATTTTTTTGGTAGAAATTGACAAGCTGAATCTTACATTTAAATGGAAATACAAAATATCTAGAGTAGCCAAAACAATTCTGAAAGCAAAAGAACAAAGTTGGAGGACTCCTACTACCTAATTTCAATTCTTATCCTAAAGCTATAGTAATCAAAATAGTGTGATATTGTCTCTATAGTACATATATTTTTGTATTGTTTTTATCGATACTTTGAAGCTTTTATAAATGTTGGAATATTGACCCTCTGAAATTTCTTGAACACCAGGTAAGGTGATTGGTTGAATAATAGAATAATATTTTCCTCCAATCATTGCTATTGTACTTAACTTGCTTATGTAATTGCTTATTAAATTCTTAATTATAACATTTTAACATTGATTTGTAAAAATATACGTGTGTGTGACCAGGCACCATGGCTCATGCCTGTAATCTCAGCTTGGGAGGCCAAGGCAGGAGTATCACTTGAGGTCAGGAGTTCAAGACCAGCCTGGCCAACATGGTGAAAGCTTGTATCTACTAAAAATACAAAAATTAGCCAGGCATGGTGACACACCTGTAATCCCAGCTACTCAGGAGGCTAAGGCAGGAGAATTCCTTGAACCTGGGAGGCAGAGGTTGCAGTGAGCCCAATCACGCCACTACACTCCATCCTGGACGACGGAGCGAGACTCTGTCTGAAAAAATGTGTGTGTGTGTGTGTGTGTGTGTGTGTGTGTGTGTGTGTGTGTGACATTGATAGGTTTAACAACATTTGACAAATTCTTAATAGGGTGAAATATGGTATTTCTCTATTGATAAATTAAGGCCAAATTATTTCAGAATTGGTCAGAACATGGCTTGGCTCCATGACTGAGGGCCACAATTTGAAAGTTGCCTAGTTCCTCAGAAGAGGCAGCATGAGCCTGATAGGGAGAGGATGGCAAAGCTCCCAGTCCTAGAGGGAGATTGGAGAATAAATCAAATGTCCCTTTAAACCTCACCATAAATTCAACCTAGGCTCCTACTTGGATGAATAGCATAGTTGCTGATAGCACAGGCTTTGGAGTAAGACTGCCTGGGATCATCATCCCAGCCCAACCACTAAATGTGCAGCCTTAGGCTAGACACCTGACCTCTTGCCGGTATCTTCATCTATAAAACAAAGACAATGATGGAACTACCACATTGAGATACTGTGGGGATTTAATAAATTTACAAATGCAAAGTGTGTGGAGTGGGACCTGGTGATAAGTGTAATATAAAATTTGCTATTATTATTCAAGTGTACGTATTTTTAATTCCACCTTTAGAACTGTAGAACCTCAATCCCGTCCTAACCCTCAAAATCCTCTCTAGTGGTTTCCAAAAGTACCCAGGAGTTTCTCATTTTATGCTCAGGAACAAGTAAATGCCTATCCTTCCAGAAAGGGCATTCCAAGCAAGGGAACGATACAGAGTTGTAACCAAGCAAAGAGATTCTGGGGAGCTCCAGTTCCCCATTAAGCAGCTGGAATGGTTTGATCACTGGTACTCCCCGACTTAAACAGTGGACTGACCAGCGTGTTCGCAAAGCCCTGGGAAGCCTAGCTTCCGCCTCTCTAACCAGCCCGGTATTTTCTCAATTTGTCAGATAAACCATCTTGCTTCACCATGGTTGTTCCCTCTGACCAGAACACTCCCGGCCCACCCCTTCCCCTAGTTCGCTGCTACTCATCCTTCAGAGGTCAGCTCAAATATCACTTCTTTAAGATTTCCTGACCTCCTAGGGTATTTCAAATCCCCCTAACTGTATGCTATCTTAGTACGCTATAATTATCCTCATCACACTGTCATTCTAGTTGACTGCATATGTACTAAGTTATTTAATGTATTAATATTTCTTCCCAACTGAAATGTCATCTTCGTGAGAGAAGAGACCATGCCTGCCCTGTTTGTTATTGCATCCCCAGCAGCAAACACAGTAGCTTTGCACTGTATTTAGTGCAAAGAAAATAGTCAGTGTTCAATATTTTATAAGTGAACCAAAGGCAGCTTAGTAAAGCAAAAGTGGAAAGTGTGCACGAAGAAACGGTAAAGGAAAACACAGGAAAATTAAGCCAGACAGATGATAGGAGCTTTGTGTGCCAGGTTAAGAAATCTGGACTTTAATTTGAAGACCGTGCTGGTCACTAAAAGTCTTAAGCTAGGCTAATGACCTTGTTTTAGGCATGCGAAATGCTGATCTGGCTGGTGAAACTGGAGGTGAGGAACACTTCAAAGGCCGTTGTAGGAAACCAGGTGAGAGGTGTTAGACAACAGAGGGTAAGGTAGGGGGAGATAGCCAGGAGCCTTAGGTGGATCACCATCTGAGAGAGGTGAACTAGAGTCCAGAATCCAGAAAGAAAGACTCACCCCATCTGGAGGGCCTGTAAGGAAGGAGGAGAAAGGATGTGTCAGATGTGAGGGAATGGTTTGTTGTTACCGCCTTTTTTTTTTTTTTTTGAGACAGAGTCTCACTCTGTTGCCCAGGCTGGCGTGCAGTGGCCGGATCTCAGCTCACTGCAAGCTCTGCCTCCCGGGTTCACGCCATTCTCCTGCCTCAGCCTCCCGAGTAGCTGGGACTACAGGCGCCCGCCACCACGCCTGGCTAGTTGTTTGTATATTTTAGTAGAGACGGGGTTTCACCATGTTAGCCAGGATGGTCTCGATCTTCTGACCTCGTGATCCACCCGTCTCGGCCTCCCAAAGTGCTGAGATTACACGCTTGAGCCACCGCGCCCGGGCTCTCTGCCTGTTATTTTTAATAAATAAGATGTATTGAGCCTTTGTGTGCCACACACTGTGAGTAATGGCCTGTTTCTTCTCATCAGAGGTCACCTGCCAAGCCTGAGGGATGTGGAGTGGTATAGGGACCATGAAGAGAATGCTTAGGTTTAAAACAGACACTGTAGAGAATGGAAGAAGGAGCTGGTAAGATGCTGGGTGAGCGTGATTGGTGCCACCCTAGTGTGCAGAGGCCTGTGGTTTACTCCAGTGGAACTGAGCAGCCTGGGCACAGGAATGAAAATGGTGGATATTTAAATCAAAATAGAATTAGGGCAGTGTGTGGCAAGCTACAGCCTCTGGGCCAAATCTGGCTCACTGCCGGTTTGGTAAATAAAGTTTTATTAGAATACAACCATGCTAATAATTTGCTGTTTTTGTGCTGCAACAGGCAGAGTTGAATAGTTGCCACAGAGACTATATGTCCCACAAAGCTCAAAATATTTGCTATCTGGTCCTTTGCAAAAACGGTTTGCTGACCCCTGGATTACAAGTTAGCAGGTAAGGCAGAATACATGGCAGCAAGGGAGTGGTAAGAAAGTGGTTGAAGAGATGGAGAATGGGGATCTAGACTGGTTAAGAGAGGAGGCAAAGCCAGGCAGGCATTGATAGAGTAGGAGAAAATAAGAGGATTTTCTTTGCATCTGTTCTCTTAGTGAAACCAAAGTACCAATATGTTAAAAAGAATGGGAGAGCTGGAAGTAAGCGAGAAGAAAAGTAATTTTGGAAAACAGGTTTCAGAGGAGGGCAGTCCTGAGTGATGACATGTTCTAGGGACTACTCAGAGGAATGGCTGAAGGTCATTGTGGTGAGGAATTCAAGAAACAGTGAGGCCAGGATGGATGACTAGTCTCCACGGACGGCGTCACTCAGGGTGATGGAGAATAGAGAAGATAGTGTCTGTGTTCCAGTTTTGTTTTAAGAAGTATTTGTTTATGTGAAGGGTCCAGGCCTGGCATTATAACTTCTTTGGAGATAATGAGTTAGGAAAATTTAAAAGTTCTTGCATGCTCATATTTTAGTGGATCTCAACTATCAGGAAAGTGAAGGCAGCCGCCTAATACACCTTAATATTTGTACCAAATGAGAGGTATATATTTGCTGCGGCAATCTCATTTGATCTTGATACTAAATAACTCTGTTCTTGGAACAGCTCATTTCTCCCCCTCAGTTTAAATTGTAAGTTATTTATCTGTAGCTCAAACTATTCTTTCAAGTTGCTAGATACTTGATCATGTACACAAAAAAGCGGGGAGGAAGCTAGTAGATTCTTAGAAGCTAGAAATGGTGGCAGACAGCCTTGATTATATTCTCATAAGCCATAGTTATAGTAAGTGTGTTCAACTACACTGGTCTTGGCTTTCTAATTTTTTTGGAGGAAAAAAAACACACTTTCTCATATTGGATAGTGGTAGGCATTGTCACTGCCTTCATCCTTTTTTCCTATCCAATTGGCTTTTTTTTTTTTTTTTTTACCATGGTCTTCACTAGTAGTTGTTCTAGATACCTGTTTTTCAGTCCACTTTTGATAGTGAAAGAAATCAAACTTGACACACAGACACATACACACAAGACCCATTAACCATGCACTTTTCCTTTTTGTCTGTAAAAGGCTTCAGAGCCAGAAATTGAAGAAAATGGTAGAAAACAGTTCTGCAGAGTGTCTTGGCAAAGCCTGAGTTACTGGTCAGGCTGACTTAGAAGCACTGTGCAGAGTAGAGTTGAAGGCAGCCTTCATCATCCCTGCAGGGAGGCAGCCCCAGCAACTCTTGTAGTATACATCTCCTGCCTCCTGTTTCACAGGCAAAAAAAACCACACCTATTTGATTTTCAGAACTTGTACTTTATAGGTAAGTGAGAAAACTCATCTTTAATCCAATTTTCCAATGAAAATTTAGCATAAGCAATTAAGAGGTTTCCTAAATCTATTATTTTATGTAGCATATTTATAATGACATTAAATTTCCAAATGTTACACTTTTTAAAAAATTGAAATCTAATTAATATGCAATAAAATGCATCCTTTTAAAATGTATGATTTAGTAGCTTTTAGTATATTCTCAGAGTTGTGAAATCATCACCACTAATTCAGAAACACTTTCGCCTGCTAAAAGTCCTACACTCATTAGCAGTCACTCCCCATTCTTTCTTCCCTCTAATTCCCATCAACCACAGCTCTTGTTGTCTCTATGTATTTACCTGTTCTAAACATTTCATATAAATGAAATCATGCAATATGTGGCCTTTTGTGTCTGGCTTATTTCACTTAGCCTAATATTTTCAAGATTCATCCATGTTGTAACATATATCAGTACTTCATTATGGCTAATTCCATTGTAATGAAATATATATATACACATATAAATATAGATATAGCTATATAGATAGAAAAATATAGTATATTGTATACCAAAAAGTATAGTGTATAGTATATAGTATACCAAAAAGTATATTTATTTCTCTCTATATATAGAAGAGAGATAGATCTCTATAGAAGAGAGAAATAAAGCTTTCTCTCTTCTATAGAGAGACAGAAATAGATACACTTTTTGCTATTACAAATAATTCTGTTACAAACATTTGTGTAAAATGTTACATTTTTATTTTTAAGGCTCATTTATTATACACTCTACAAAAGAACAGAGTATAAATGTAGTAAAGAACAAAGAAAACAAAAATGGCAGGCATTCACATTTCATAGCAATATGGACAAAACTTGTCAAGATTCTTTAAATACTTCTACTTTTAAATTTAACAGTCAAAATCAGTTTCTACAAATAATTTATTATCTCAGCAAGAAGTTTTAGAAGACTCAACCTATGTGATTCAAACTATGACTATCTTAATGAAAAAAGTTTAATGTTATCCTCTTTGAAAATCTCCAAATTGCTGGAAGCCAAGTAAAGCAGATCAGTACCAATTTTTAAAAGATTCAAAGACTTTTAATCCTATGACTTCTTAGGAAGTCATAATTGCTTAGAAAAATTATCCAAAGTATGTATTCATCTTTCAATGATATTAACATGCAAGAAAAAAATATCCGTACATCTAATTATCATCAGTAGCCAGTTAATTGCTGGATCTTCCAAAAACAGGGACAAGTCTTCTTAAAAGGAATCAAGGCTTTTCAGACCTCTCCACTAATATATTCCAGTACGTATAGACTTTGTTTAACTTCGTTTAACAGAAGAGAAGATCCTTTGAAGTGTAATGGAAGACAGGCTGACATATTTCTGTGGTCTCTCCCAAGTGTATCAGCTTTTGTTGCTGATACCTTGGTCAACAGCCTTTGTGCTTATCAGTTCTTCCTTAGTTCACTGTCCTTCTGACTGAGAAATGTGATGTCCAAATGTTGAAGTTTCTGGACAAGAAAATGGAGAAGGCTCCTAAGATCTATTTTCTTTCTCAAATGAATCATCTTTTGAAATGCAAATTTCTGCTTAAGTGCATGAGACGTTAAAGACACCGGATCCCCATATGAATTCTTTCTCTTCCTCTTATGAATGGGTCTGCCACCAGGTGACTGTTCAGTTGCACAGAGCTTCACTTTATTTATGTCCTCTAGAACATCCAACATGTTTATAACATCTTTATTTCTGTGGCTTTTTGAATGATGACTATACTAGCACCTGGGTGCTGTTTATTCATTTCAGTAGCTGGATTATCTGAGTCACAAATATTATTAGATCCTAGTTGTATGGGAATAAAACATGGAAGCTAGAGAGAAGAAAACTGAGGAGGAAGTGGTAGTGGAGGAGGAGAAGAAAGCATTGAACTTGGAAACTGATTTTTATTATGTTAAGGCTCATTATACACTCTACAAAAGAACAGAGTATAAATGTAGTAAAGAACAAATATATATGTGCGACTCCCCACTCAGCTGAACAACCCCTGATGATGGCATTTGTCCCAAACTAATGGGCCCATCATTCAAGCCAAAGGAACTAGAAATTTTTCAGTTCCTGCATTTCCACAATTGCAGCAATCTGAGAGTGAAGAAAAGTTAGCTCATCTTCAAGGGCACCTATTTTTTTTTTTTAATTGCAGCTTCATTTAGAAGCAGATCATTTTTCACTGGTTTGTTATGTTTTAGAGCAGATGACAGTGGATCCCAAACTAGTTGCAAAGGATGGACACGTTCCATTTTCTCTTCATTTTTCCATATACTATTTTGAAATCTGAGAAAACTGGCTTCCTCAACATTTTCCACACACAAAATATCAGCAAAAGATGAAACAATAGATCCAGAATTATCAGCGTCTACAGAGTTCAAGAACTGGATCAACTCAAAATTGTGCCTTCAACAAGGTTCTAACAGAAGCATTTTCCCAATAATGTGAACAGTATTTCTAGTTGATCCATAGTCTTTATTTTCCCAAATCAGCAAAACCTGATCTATAGGAATGCCAGAATGTTCACAATGAGAGACACTGATGAAGCAAATACAGAAGCCAATTCAAGGAAGCATTATCAGTTTCTTGGTACCTTTCTCTGAAGCTGGCCTTCTGGCAACTACCAGAATGGCAAGTGGAGGGCATTATGAATCCTGTCTCAGAATCCTCCATTGAAGAGGCACTGATCCTGGTCCAGGACTACGCACACATCGACCTGGTGTCTGCTCGCACACCTTGGATTGCAGGCCACAGTCAGTAACGATGACCTCACTGAGTGGTGTGAGATCAACCTAGTGCCCAGCCCCAGAACCCCTTCCTCAGCCAGGGTAACTCCCTAGGAGGCATGGTTGCCTCCTGTTCCCAGCCAATCTATCACTGGTCCCAAGAACAGGACCATTCAGTGTTACATTTTTAACCGTGAAACAAAATCAGAATATTTTAATTTGTATGTAGTTAACTTGACAGACATTGTATATCAGCTAGGGAGACTGAAAGAGGTGAATTGGAGAATGACAGAAACTTCTCTGTTTTACAGTGAACTATTTAAAGTGTTCAGTTGACCAAAGACCTTCTGCTTACAGAAAGATTTATATCTCTAGCTCATAAGAGTTTTTAATTATTTCTAGAAATTTATTTTTGCAGCACATTTCTAAATGCTTTTAAAATAGAAAGTTTTAATATCACGATTAACTGGTCCAATATTATTTATGAGTATAATAAGTTAAAGTTAACACATCAGCATTTGCAATAATTTTATCGGTGCTATCTTCAAGCAAGCCCAACATTAATTGGTGTGCATATATCACACAATGAGATTTTAAAATACAGCAATTTATTGTAGCTTATTTCGGTTCTGCTGAGTAGACTGTGTGAATGTTAACAGGAGACCCAAATAACTTCTGTAGTGAGCCTAGGCAGGAGAACTACATGGGCAGTGAGGATGCACCCTGAAGAGCAGCTTGAAGTGTGTGTACAGCTGTGGAGTGTTTGGAAACAAAAGTAAATTGGTATGCGGCAATTATAGATGAAGTGGCTTTTTATAAGCAAAAGCATCATGTAGCCCTATGACTCAAAACTGAAAAACTGTAAACAATGATAAGCGATTTCATCAGCAGTTGTAGTCATAAGGCAAAAGAAAGGTGGCTAAATAGTAGAAAGCAGTGGGTCCCAGACTTCAGCATGCCTCAGAAACACCTGGCAGCTTGTTACAACTTAGTTTTCTGGGCCCAACCCCCCAGTTTCTGATTTAGTAGATCTGGGACCCAAGAAATTCATTACTGACAAATTCCCAGGTGATGCTACTGCAGTCACATTTTGAGAACCACCAGCATCAAGTTAAATACCAGGTTTTTAGTCACAGCATATACGTGTGACTAACCTAACTGCATATCTTTAAATATATAAGATAACATGGGGGCCAGGCGCAGTGGCTCACGCCTGTAATCCCAGAACTTTGGGAGGCCGAGACGGGCAGATCACGAGTTCAGGAGATCAAGACCATCCTGGCTAACTCGGTGAAACCCCGTCTCTACAAAAAATACAAAATAAAAATTAGCCAGGCGTGGTGGCGGTTGCCTGTAATCCCAGCTGCTTGGGAGGCTGAGGCAGGAGTATGGCGGGAACCCGGGAGGCGGAGCTTGCAGTGAGCTGAGATTGTGCCACTGCACTCCAGCCTGGGCAACAGAGCAAGACTCTGTCTCAAAAATAAATAAATATAAATAAATAAATAAATAACATGATAGTAATATTTGACTCAAATATTATTTCCCTCTTGGCCTACTTAAAATGTTTCTTATTAAGTTATTCTTTCTGACTAGAGGGAGCTCACATTCTATTTCTAGAATCTTTTCTTAGTACTTTAACAGATATGTTTTAAGTCCTAGAATCTTTTTTTTTTTTTTTTTTGGAGACAGGGTCTCACCCTTTTGCCCAGGTTGGAGTGCCCTGGCATGACCACAGCTTACTGCAGTCTCAAACTGTCAGGCTTAGGTGATCCTCCCACTTTAGTCTCCCAAGTAGGTGGGACCACAGGTACACGCCAACATGCCCAACTAATTTTGGTACTTTTTGTAGAGAAGGGGTTTCGCCACGTTGCTCAGGCTGTTCTCAAATTCCTGGGCCCAAGCTATCCTCCCACCTCGACCTCCCAAAGTGCTGGGATTACAGGTGTGAGCCACCACACCCAGTCGAGTCCTAGAATCTCATCAAGAATAGATAAGTTCTGTAAAGTGATGCACCGATCTTGCCTCAAATATCCCTGCCAAATGGTTATTCGGGCTGTGCATGAGCTCTGAGCATCACTCACCATTATTATTTTTGTGTGTGAAGAACCATGACAATGAGAAAGTTTTTTTTTTATTATTAATTGGGCTAAAATCCGTTTTCTGTAAGTTCTACCTATTGATCCCAGTTCTAGCTCCTGCAAACTATGAGTAATGGAAGGTATTATTATTAAGGTTTTCTGATTGTCTTAAAATAATTAGATATAGCCTCTCATCCTTCTACTATCTCTTTTTGGGTAAAGATTAGTATATCCATCAACCATTTCTTATAGATAAGATGTCAAGTCTCCTCACTGTCCTGGTTACCTGCCTTCTAAATTTTATACTCAAAATTTAACATAATTTTATAATACAGTAAAAATAATTCTAATGTAATAGAATTGTGTGGAAGTATAGAATTGTGATTAAGATCATATTCTATGACATCAGAGAAACTTGAATTTGAATCCCATCTTTGACCTTTTCTAGCCTTGTGGTCTTGGGAAAGATTTTTAGCCTCTTTCAGATTCCTTTGCCTCATATTTAAAACGGAGTTATAAAACCTACTCCATCTGGTGCTAAACAAAGAGAATTTAAAAACAACTATTTGAGGGGGCCAGGCACAGTGGCTCACAGAGGTAGTCCCAGCTTTGGGAGGCTGTGGAGTGAGGATCACTTGAGGCCAGGAGTTTGAGACCAGCCTGGCTAATGTAGCAAGACCCCTTCTCTACAAAAAATTAAAGAAAAGAACCAGGCATTGGTGGCCCACACCTGCAGTCTCAGCTACTAGGAAGGCTGAGGCGGGAGGGTCGCTTGAGCCTAGGTTGAGGCTGCAGTGAGTCACGACTGTACCACTGCACTCGTCTGGGTGACAGAGCAAGGTCCTGTCTCTAAAAAAAGAAAAAACAAACAAACAAACAAACCAGGCATTTGAAAAGTAGTTAAGTCCTTAGGTGAACAATTACCATGAATACCCACCTACCTCTGCAACCTGTGGCAGAGCCTGAAGATTTGTTTGAGAGGGCAGATGGAAGGTCTCTGAAATGAGAGATGCCAGGTGGAGTTACAAGTGTGGGCACTGTCACCAAAACCACAGGATTATGTGATGATATGTAAACCAAATGCTGAATGCTGCAGCCCCCTCCCCCTGCTGGCCTCCCAGCACCCTGGTAACTACACCTTTACCCTCTAGGTAGGAGACAGGACAACTTTTCTCCTAGAGCCTCACTGGCCTAGAGGAAAGAACTAAAGATAATGACATTAGTGGTTCCCCAACAAATGACTAGTCACTGAAGCTCAAAGTTGACAAGTGTCATGCACACACTCAAAGTTCCTTTCAACTTTTAATCCTTAAACATAAGCAGACAGCAAGGAGTACCAAACATCTGAAAAAAAACTTCTAATATAAAACACTGAAACAAAAACAAAGAAAAATAATTTTGAGGAAACATACACTATGAAGGGAAAGGAAAACTTTTTCAAAAGCTTATTATTATCCTGAAAGAAATAAGAGAATACAGTATATGAAACAAGAACAAGACATTACAAAAAGAATTTCTGAAAACCAAAAAAAAAAAAAAAAAAAGAGCTCTTGGAAATTTAAAAATATAATAGCAGAAATATAAGAAATCAATGAGGATTGGAAACTAAAGTTGATAAAATCTACATGGAAGTAAAGCAAAAAGACGGAGGTAGGGAAAAATGGGAAAGAAAAGTAAGAAAATTAGAAGACTAGTCCAAGAGATCTAACATCTGACAAGAGGAGGTTCTGAAAGAGACAACAGAGAAAACACAGAGGAGAAAGTAAGTGATTAAATCATTTAGAATAATTTTCTGGAGCTGAAGGAAATAGGTTGCCTGATTGAATTGACCTCAGTGAATGAAAATAGTCTCACTTCAGGGCACATCACCGGGAAGCTTCCAAACCCTCTGAAACAAAGAGGAAATTCTGTAACACTTCAGAGATAAAACAGGTTACATGCAATGAGTAAGAATTCGAATGGCTCCAACCCCTGAACAGCAATACTAGAAACAAGAAAACAGTGAAATGTGGCCTTCAAAATTCTGAAAGAAGGATTTCTGACCTAGAATTCTTTATCTAGCCAAACTATCATTAAGCCTAAAAGTAGAGTATAGACATTTTGCAGACATGTAGGTTCTCAAAACATTTACTTCTCATGGCTGTCATCGTCAACATGCCCACTACCATCTTTCCACCTTTGTAATCCAAAGATAGGCTGTCTCGATTAGCCTGACCTAGATTCCTAACTGTTCTTGGCTTTTCTTGACCATGTGCTGATGAAGTTCCTGCTTTCCTTTTCATGTCCCTGCTGCTGCATCAGCTGAGAATACATTTCATCCCCAAAAAAGTTTTGTGATTGGAATTTTTCCTGAGAACTGGAGATAGGCCATGGAAAGCTTTGAAACAAAAAATAGAAGCTGCCTGTCCTGGCCATAGTTTTTACAGGAGGTCCAATTTAGTTTAGAAGGGACCTGAATATGTAAAGCAAAATAAAATAATGTAGAAAAATAAGCCATGTGTTCTCATTAGTAAGCATCAATTTCCCTCTTCTGTGACTTACAATGAAACTTTTTTTAAGTAGCAGGTTCAGAGTTCATTGCAAAGAGTTTAGAACTGGATTCCACCAATTTGTATCACATATCATAAGTGAATGTAATAGACATTCCAGGAAGAAAAGAAAAAAGTTCCATGTTTAAGAAAGCTTACAAAACATTTAAATAAATTACTGAAGATTTCTCAGAACTTTAAATGCACTGATGGACATTGTTAATCTCCTTTTGGGAAGCACAATATACAATTGCCCAGTTGTATTGACTATGAAGCCTGTTTTTACAACACATCTTCTAACATCTGAAGGAACACACTGTTTCTCAGAAAAGTTTGGGAAATAATGATTTAGAATGAAGTGTGGGAGATTTAATGTGATGTTGCCTAAAGGGAAGTAAAAACTTTCCCAAATCTGTAATTTTATGGAAAAAAAAAAAAAAAAGGCTTAGAATGCTTTTTACTTCATTTATAGTTTCTTGGTGAGAAAAAAATGATTATATACATGTGCTAAAGTGTTCTAGATCTCAGATGTGTTGGACTTCAGTCCTGATTATATTTCACTATAGAAAGAAAAATATTTATTTCACTAACTTTTGGGTACTTGTAGTTGGTAGTTCATTTTGCCATAATAATCTCTATAGGAAAAAAATAAAAAAAGTTGGGGCCGGGCGCGGTGGCTCAAGCCTGTAATCCCAGCACTTTGGGAGGCCGAGACGGGCGGATCATGAGGTCAGGAGATCGAGACCATCCTGGCTAACTCGGTGAAACCCCGTCTCTACCAAAAAATACAAAAAACTAGCCGGGCGAGGTGGCGGGTGCCTGTAGTCCCAGCTACTTGGGAGGCTGAGGCAGGAGAATGGCGTAAACCCGGGAGGCGGAGCTTGCAGTGAGCTGAGATCCAGCCACTGCACTCCAGCCTGGGCGACAAAGCAAGACTCCGTCTCAAAAAAAAAAAATAAAATAAAATAAAATAAAAATAAAAATAAAAAAAATAAAAAAAGTTGAAGGAATCTGTTACAGGTTTCTCACACTTTCTACTTTAAATACCAACTTAAAATGCTGGCAGTCAGTAGAATGGGGTTTAATACTTTTCTGCTCTCTCTGATTAAGTTTAGTGTAAAAATATGTTGGGCAGGGTTTGAGTCAAGATGAGTCAAGATGAATATTGATAATTCTATTTTAGTTTCATTTCCATGGTATTATTGATATACAATACATCTGTAGAGTTTCTTAGTTTCCTGCTTTGGGTTTTTTTAAGCTTATTATGAATAGTTAACATTTAAAATTCTAAGCAGTTTATTTATGTTGAGCCCTTCCAGATAGGCTTTTACATTATAAAATTATTTTAGCTATTACTCTCATTTGTATGTTGCATAAATCTTTTTCTCTCATTTACACATTTTAGTTTCAACTGCCTCTGAGGGAGCATCTTCCTTTTCTCCTTTATCCATGTCATCTCCTGATTTAGCCTCTCCAGAGAAGTCAGCTCATCTCTTATCCCCAATTCTGGCTGGACCTTCCTTCTGGACTTTGTCCCATCAACAGTTGTCTTCTACCTCCTTTAAAGAGGAAGATAAGACAACCAAGCTGCATCACTCCTTTGCTTCTAGGGGCCCAGTGTGTTCTGATGCACAGGAAAATGATAGCCTCAATCTACTGGGAATTCTTCCAAATAACTCTGACTCTGCTAAAAAGAATGTAAGTCATATTTCTAGTAGGCACTGGGGAGAGTTTTCCACCCAAAATGTAGACCAGTTCATCCCTCTGTCCTGCTCTGGTTTTCAGTCAACCAAAGACTTCCCCAGGGAACCTGAAGCAGAGAATTCCATTAGTGTTCTTTTAAGGGAGGTAAAATGTGCAATCGCTAGATTACATGAAGATCTGAGCACAGTGATCCAAGAACTTAATGTCATCAATAACCACCTGATGAGCATGAGTCTGAATAGTTCACAAATAAGCCAGTCCTCGCAGGCCCCCCAGTCTTCTGAGGGGAGCTCGGATCAGATCTAATCATCACAATATCTATTTTTGATAGAACTTGTGCGGTTCCACTTCCCCAAGACTTAATATTGTATAAATTCATATTACTATGGCAAAAAAAGGGGATGGTTTAATTTTTCCTTCTCAGGTTTATTAACAAGTATCTTTCAAACTAATAATTTCATTTGGGTGGTTTATTTTTTAAAAGGGAAAGATGTCACCTTTGATAATTTCAGATTTGGATATTAGTTCATTTGAAACAGAAGAGAATTTCATTCTTTGATGCTCTGTACCTCAAATGGGTTAAGTATTAGTGAAAATTGTGGTAGGACCTCAAACTGCAAATGACTATTCAAGAGCTTTTGGATAAGGAGGCAGAAAGAAGCTCTTTACCTTTCAACTGTATGGAGCTTGTTAACAAGCCTCTGAGGTGACCTAGGAGGATCGAGCTTGGGGTATACATTTCACACATTCTTTTGCAAGTTTTAGGTTCTGCAAACCAAGGGCCAGAAATGTATTCTTTCTTCCAGAGGCTAGTGTTGGGAGTTAAATGGAAACAAGCAGGACATGGGGCAAATGTTTTTACTGTCCATGTATATTGCAAAGTGAATTCAAATCCATCCTTTTATTCTATTTTAGAAAATAAATTTGATATTTTTCATCTTATGTGTATCTTTTTAATTCATTTTAAATTCAGCCTTTCAAATAGAAATGTCTCAGTTCTTTATGGGCAAAACAATCCAATTTGGGGATTACAGACCAGTGATTCCCAACCCTGCTGCACACAGGAATCACCTCAGAAACTTTTTTGCTGTTGTTGTTTTATATTTGTCTGAGAGAATAGTGTAATGGGCTCCATGTGCCCACCACTCAGTTTCAACAATTACCAACTCAAGGCTAAAATAATCCTGATTATTTTGAAGACATACAAAACATTTTTAAAATATACTAATGCCAGGGTCCTGCTCCCAGACAAATTGAAACTGGTTTTCGTCATGCAGACTGGATTAGGAGTTAAAGGAATTGTCAGTGAAAGGATTTTAAAGCTGGAGGAATTTGGCGTGGTTGAAGAATGGCAAGAAGGCTGGTGTGGCTGGAGTGAAGTGAGCAAAGGGGAGAGTAGACAAGAGATCAAGGTCATGGAGCAAAGATGACAGATGACATAGGTTCTTAAAAACCACTGTTAGAGACTGGGTGTGGTGGCTCACATCTGTAATCCCAGCACTTGGGGAGGCCAAGGCAGGTGGATCACAAGGTCAGGAGTTCAAGACCTGCCTGGGCAAGATGGTGAAATCCCATCTCTATTAAAAATACAAAAAAAAAAAAAATTAGCCGGGCATGGTGGTGGGCACCTGTAATCCCAGCTACTGGGGAGGCTGAGGCAGAGAATTGCTTGAACTCAGGAGGCAGAGGTTGCAGTGAGCCGAGATCACGCCACCGCCCTCCAGCCACTGGACAACAGAGTGAGAATCCATCTCAAAAAAAAAAACAAAAACAAAAACAAACATTGTTTGAGATTTTGGCTTCTACTCTGTGAAAATAAAAAATAGGATGGAGTTTAGGATATAAAATGATACGTGACCTTTGATTCTTTTTTTTTTTTTTTTTTTTTTTTTTTTTGAGACACAGACTTGCTTTCTCACCCAGGCTGGAGTGCAGTGGTGCAATCTTGGCTCGCTGCAGCCTCCACCTCCCGAGTTCAAGCGATTCTCCTGCCTCAGCCTCCTGAGTAGCTGCATTACAGGTGCCCGCCACCATGCCCAGCTAATTTCTGTATTTTTAGTAGAGACAGGGTTTCACCATGTTGGGCAGGATGGTCTCAATCCCTTGACCTCATGATCCACCCGCCTTGACCTCCCAAAGTGCTAGGATTACAGGCGAGAGCCACTGCGCCTGACAACTTTGATTCTAAATGATTGCTCTTGCTTTGGCAGGAGAACTGGTACAAGAACATGAGGTGAGGCAGGTAAACCACTTAGCAGGCTGTTGCAGGTATCCAGATGAGAACTGATGATGGCTCAAAGCAGGGAGGGCATAGTGAGGGTGAGTGAGAAGTTATTAGTTCAGGGATTTCACTAATGGTTTGGACAAAATATTTATAAGAGAAAGAAGAGTCAATAACAAATTCAAAGTATTGGACCAAGCAACTGAAATTCAGATGACATTGCCATCAACTGAGGTGAGGAAGGCTGTAGGTAGAGAAAATTTAGAGACATTCAATTTTGGATGTGTTAATTTCAATTATCTGTTAGATAGCCAAGTAGGCACCTGCATGTGAAAGCCGAGTTTGTGAGGGAGTCTACATTGGAACAGAGGCAGGCAGTTAGGATTTGGTGGTTATTTAAAACTATGAGAAGAAATGAAATGATCAACGGACTAAGCGTGATCATGGAGAGAAGTCGAAGGCCTGAGCCCTAGGCCATTATAACAAAGAGATTAAGAAAAAGTTGGAGGGCCAATGAAGGAAACTGAGAACAAGCCATCACCCAGGTAGAATTAAATAATAGCATGTTGTGTTTGGAAACCAAGAGTATACAGTTGTACACTGAATATATGCCCTTTACATAGATTCACCGATTGTTAACATTTTGCCATGTTCACCTTATCTCCCTCTGTTGCTAAACATGTTTATATATGCATCATATCGATAGAGAGACATGTTCTACTGAACTATGTGAAGGTAAGTTGCAGACATTTTGATACTTCACAACACTTAGGTGAACATACTAATTACATGATCAAGGGTAATTATTATCCAACTTACCTTCCAGTTTATCATTTCTCTCTTCAGCTATGTCTAGTCCATTGTCAAATCATCCATCAGGTTTTAATTAGGTCATTATATTTTTTATTTCTAGAATTCTACTTGGTTCTTTTAAATTTTGCTATAGCAAACAGACACATGAAAAAATGCTCATCATCACTGGCCATCAGAGAAATGCAAATCAAAACCACAATGAGATACCCTCTCACACCAGTTAGAATGGCGATCATTAAAAAGTCAGGAAACAATAGGTGCTGGAGAGGATGTGAAGAAATAGGAACACTTTTACACTGTTGGTGGGACTGTAAACTAGTTCAACCATTGTGGAAGACGGTGTGGCGATTCCTCAAGGATCTAGAACTAGAAATACCATTTGACCCAGCCATCCCATTACTGGGTATATACCCAAAGGATTATAAATCATGCTGCTATAAAGACACATGCACACGTATGTTTATTGCGGCACTATTCACAATAGCAAAGACTTGGAACCAACCCAAATGTCCGTCAATGACAGACTGGATTAAGAAAATGTGGCACATATACACCATGGAATACTATGCAACCATAGAAAGGATGAGTTCATGTCCTTTGTAGGGACATGGATGAAGTTGGAATCCATCATTCTCAGTAAACTATCGCAAAGACAAAAAACCAAACACCACATGTTCTCACTCATAGGTGGGAATTGAACGAGAACACTTGGACACAGGAAGGGGAACATCGCACACCGGGGCCTATTGTGGGGTTGGAGGAGTGGGGAAGGATAGCATTAGGAGATATACCTAGTGTAAATGATGAGTTAATGGATGCAGCACACCAACATGGCACATGTATACATATGTAACAAACCTGCACTTGTGCACAGGTACCCTAGAACTTAAAGTATAATTTTAAAAATAGAAATTATGAAAGAAAATATACAACTTGTTACCATTTTGAAAATAAATATCATGTATTTTATATACATGGAAAATGTTAATATTGGTTGCCATTGGTGGTAAGATTGTGAGAAATTACTTCTTTCTTTACACTTACCTATATTTTCTAATGCATTAAAAACTTTGGGTTCTCAAAAAATAAAAATTAAAAAAAATAAAATAAAATTTGCTATAGTTTTATAAGTCAATGTTTATTGCAGATATTTTCAAATATATCTTTACTATTAAGAATATTAACCAAACTAGTATAGAATTCTTACTGGTAAGAATATTAGGCTGGGCATGGTGGTTCATGCCCGTAACCCCAGCACTTTGGGAGGCCGAGGCATGAGGGTCACTTGAGCCTAGGAGTTCGAGAGCAGCCTGGGAAACACAGCTAGACTGTGTCTCTGCAAAAAATAGAAAATTTATCCAGGCATGGTGGCATGTGCCTGTGGTCCCACCTACACAGGAGGTTGAGATGGAAGGATTGTTTGGGTCTGGGAGGTTGAGGTGGCAGTGAGCTGTGATCGCACCACCGCACTCCAGCCTGGGTGACAGAATGAAATGCTGTCCAAAAAAAAAAAGAATATTAAGTAAGCTAGAGAGTATTCTTACCAGCAAACTAGTAATAATCATTTAATATATGCATTTAAGATTATAAATAGCTTAAATGTATACCTGCATCCCACAAAGCCCTTAAAGTTGAAATATAATTCACGTACCATAAAATTTACCTTTTTAAGGTGTATAATTCAGTGATTTCTAGTGTATTCACAAGGTTGCACAGCCATCACCATTATCTAATTCCAGAACATTTTCATCGTCACAAAAAGGTACCTCATCCCCATCAGCAGCTGCTCCCCATACCCGCCTCCTCCAAGCCCCAGCAACCATTCATTTGCTGTCTGCTTCCATGAATCTGCCTACTTTGGCTATGTGATACAAATGAAATTATATAATATAGCTTTTTGTGTTTGACTTCGTAGCATAATTTTTTGAGATTCATTCATGTTTTAGCATGTAGCTGACATTCTTTTTGTGGCAGAGTAACATCCGTTGTATGGATATACCACGTTTTGTTTATCCCGTCATCATTTGGTGAACATTTGGGTTGTTTACACTATTTGGCTATTGTGAATAATGGTGCTGTGAACATCTTTGTGACTGTGTTTCACTTTTCTTGGGCATATACCTAGAAGTGGAGTTGCTGAGTCATATGGTAACTCTTATGTTTATTTTGCTGAAGAACTGCCAAACTCTTTTCCAAAGTGGCTGTACCATTTTTTACCATGAGTTTTGGTATGCAGTATTTTCATTGTCTTTTGGCTCCAAATATATTATAATTCCTATTATGAAGAAGTAGAGAGGTATACTTCCTAATTTCCATGCATACTGATAAACTAATAACAGCAAAAGTTAGTTCTTATTTTTTGTCAGTTTGATATCTCTGCTGTTTTGTGCTCATGGTGTTGTATTTCCTTGTGTGCCTGATTATCTTTGACTATGTGCTGGTCATGATACTTGAAAAAATATTCGTATGAATAATACAAGAACCTGCTTTTTATTCCTGCCAAGTGCCTGGCGTACTGCCACACAGGTTAAGTAAATTAAGGTCATGGCTTAAAGTTCTCTAGAATACGTAGGTTAATCTCAGACTTAAATTCCTCATAAGAGTTGGTTTATCTCCAATTCATTCTCACTGCATAGCTATTAGATTTCCCTTTACTGTAAGGAGCATCTCATGTTAGACTTCCCACCTTTATGAAGGTGATTTCTGTTCTTTCACCATCAAAATGGAGGTTGGAATTTGTTGGACTCAGCAAATGCCTTTAGGGAAAAGTGGCTTCTGTGATCATTTACCTAACAGGTGCCTGAGTACCTACTATTTGTAAAGCTCTGTACCAGGCCCTTAGAATACAAAAGGGAATGCAAATAAACTTCTTTATAAAATAAAATAAGAGTTAAATATGAAGACATCTTCCATGGGCTTTCTCCATACATCTGGGAGATCTGCCAGTGGATTTCTAGGGAGTTACTACTGGGATGCAGCATCCCCTTTTTGTACTGGCTGTAAAATTTCTTAGCTGTACATTGCTAAGAGTGGAGAAGGAAAAAACCTCCAGAGACAACCTTTCCTCCCTCCCCATCCCCCTAACCAAAAGGTACTGCGTTGGGTATCTTGAATACTCAGAGAAACCCCAGAAATAACTGAGGCAGCCAAAACTATCCCTTTAAGAAACTGCCTTACTTGCTGTGAGCTCACTACATGCACATGGTAACCTCAGATATTAACTAGATTTTAGAGAGCTCATATATTTTAATACAACCATGCAAACATTTGTTAATTAATATAATTAACAAGCGCTTATTTGAGCCTCTATTTAGCCAATTCCATTAAATGAAGAGAACAAAGTTGGCTTAAATTAAGAGTGGCTGTATTCTGATTGACTTGGTAATTATCTTAGATTAAAAATACTTCATTAGATGTTATTCTCTTAAGTACTTTGGAACTTGAGGATCCTATTTTATAAGGCAGTTATAAAGATATTTTACAGTTTGCTTACTGTCGAATTACTGATGTGTTCATTCTTTAGATATGTATTAAGCACCTATGATGAGTAGGCAGTTTGCTAGACACTGGGACACCATAGTGGGCAGGACAGGTGTGCTCACTGCCTTCAGAGCTAGTTCAGTGGAGACACAGACAGCTAAGTGGGTAGTTACTGGCAATGTGTAGGTCCTATAAATTTGGGAGCACAGCGTGGTGTGGCAGAGCCTGATAAAGCGCGACAGCCAACTCCAATTGGGGCCTCAGGGGATGCTGCGTGGAGGAAATGAAGTCCAAATGGAATCCTGAAGGATAACCAGGATTCGGTCCAGCAAAATGAGTTAGGGGAGAGAGCTTTTTAGGCAGAGAGGACAGCATGTTCAAAAGCTGGGGGCAAGAGAGAACTTGATAAGCTTGAATACAGGATGGACAAAACTCATGGTGCGTGAGAAATTTGAACCGCCGTAGTTTCAGATTTTATGCAGTGACACAGTAGGTGATGGTTAGGTGACCTGTGCAGACTGAATAAAAGAAAAAGACTGAGTGACAATTAAATGGATCGTATCAAAAATAGAGTGTCATAGAAATCTGGAGACTAAAGAGTTTCCAAAATCCATTCCAAATGAGTTCATTGTGACAATGGTTTGCCCTGAATATGCAAGGAGTCCCTCCTTTTGTGTGCTTTCGTTTTAAAGAGAAAGGGAATACTGAGAACAACTGGGTGAATCAGTTACATATTCAACATACTGGGGACTGGTTTTCTAGGTTTTACTTTATTTTTAATAGAGTAGATTCTGAGATGTGATAAAAAGGGTTTAGATGTGTAGATTTGAGAGATTTTTCTTTCTCGCAGAACACCAAGTAACTTGAGGAGGCCAAGCATATTATTGTGAAGCCAGAAGGTATGTGCCACCTTTTATCAGCAGGCAGGCTTAGAAAAGAGAAAATTGGCTCAGAAGAAAGTCGGTTTTCAAGATGATTTTGTTTGGTAATTTTGAATTCTGTTTTCTCACTGACGGTGCAGAAAGTTCTCAAAGATATGGTAATTATTGCAGAATGATGGCTTCAGGCATTTGCAGCTATTCAAACAGTAAAATTCCATTATAACATACCACTGTCTATGTGTTCACTTGGGCTGCAGTTGAGAACTTGTCCCCTATACGGTATACTACATCTTTCTTTTAACAGAACTCCTATAGCATGGAGGAGGAGACATCCTAGAAGTTGAATCACAGAGGGCAAAGATAAAGGAGTATTATTGCATTACGTATAGCAGATGCCACATGGTCAGGCTAAATCATTAAAATACTGCCCGTACATTTTTTGGTCCAATATCCTGTTGGGTCTGTGCAGAGTTCTTAAACAGTTGCACAGTCAGAAATTGGATAAATTATACTTCCTTCACATTTCTGTTCTTATATCATAGTTCATTTATTTAACTGAAAAGCTTTCAGCACATCATAAAGGTGGTAAAAGCAATGTTGAGCAGTATATATCAGCTTGTCTGCTGGTAAGGTGAGCATTTTTTATTATTCACTATCACTGATTAAATCAACCATCAATAAAATTAGCAAATCATCTGTCCATATTGCTGCTGAGGTGACAATGTATAAAAAGTATACTTCGTTTTTATGTTTTGGTTCATCTCACAGGTTATTATTCATAAGTATTGTTCTGATTCTAATTCTGAATCTAGTAAGATGAGTCCCCCTATAGAATACTTGGGATTTAGAAAGCATTCTAATTGATTTAGCAAAAGTCTCTTGGACAGAATTAGAAGTCTAAGCTATTGGTAGCCTGGAAAATCTACCCCTTCAAAATAAAAGACATGGACTTACAAAGACGAACAGAAAGGCCATTCCAGGTGGAGGGACCGGCAGGTCTAGCAAAGGTGAGACGTGAGCGCATCCGTCCATGCCTGCCGCAGGTCACAAGTGGCCAGACTGCCACCCAGGGATGGTGTCTGTGGGAGATGCTTTCTGAGTTCCAAAGGATGGATGAACAGCTTGGAGACATTCTTACTATTAGAAACGAATATCTCTTCAATTTCGTTACTGCTACTGAATGCAGCCTCTGCTCTAGGTGCTTAAGATGCATTCGTTAATAAGATATTTTTTTAAAGCCCTGCCCTTGTGGAGCTTGCATTCTCGTGGACAGGAGAGAGACAATCCACAGTAAACACAATAAATAAGGGAGTTATATAGCATATTATTAGCAACAAACATGTGCCATGAAGATACCAGAGCTGGGAAGGGATA
Source organism: Chlorocebus sabaeus (assembly GCF_047675955.1). Lineage (NCBI taxonomy): Eukaryota > Metazoa > Chordata > Mammalia > Primates > Cercopithecidae > Chlorocebus > Chlorocebus sabaeus. The sequence continues at coordinate 11,131,216 of NC_132922.1, forward strand.
GAAAGGGCTGGGCGACTGGAGGAGGCTTACGGTTTGGTAACACTTGGGCAAAGACTAAAGAAGGTAAAGAGTTTGCCATAAGGATCTCTGGGATGTACATTTCAGGTGCGGGGTACAGCTAGTGCAAAGGCCCTGCTTATAGCTGAGATATTCACAGACTAGCAGGTGGCCAGCATGTGTGGAATGGGATGTGGCAGGAGAGGACGGCAGAGAGGTAAGGGGGTGGGGGCTTCTAGGCCACCATAAGGCCTATGGTCCCACCCTGCGAGAAAGGGCATATTGGAGCTTTTGAGCAGAAGCATGATGAGCTGTGTGGAGTGTTTCAAAGGCTCCTACTGGCTCTTGTGTTGAGAACGGACTGCAGAGGCCAAGGCAGGACAGGGAGGGCGATTAGGAGACTGCTGGGTGCATGCTATGTGCCATGCATTATTTTAAAAGTACTTTACAGGTATTAATCCACTCAGTCCCCACCACAATCCTTTGAGGTAGGGACTACTATTATACCTATTTTGTTTTATTATACCTACTTTATAGGTATAATAGAGCCTTTAAAGGAAATTGAGGCACAGAGAGTCTAAGCAACTTACCTACGGTCACCCAGCTACTAAGTGGCGAAGTTGGGATTCAGATTCAGAGGCCACCCTCTTAGCCACAACAGGGCATGAGAGAGAGCACACGCTGGAAGAATTTCTCACATATAGGTTCAAAGGGATTGAACAAATGGATGGCAGGGCTGGATGAGAGTCTTGGATTCTATTTCTGGATTACACATGTACTACTTTGGACAGATGAATTATTTTGTTCGGTTCCTAACAGAATGTGCCTAGCAGCTATCAATCCCTGAAGCAGGTATCGCTGCCAGGATTATAATTAACAAAATTATCGTCTTATCTAAATGTCGTGAAAGAATCACTTGCATCTGTGTAGCATTTTGTAGATATCAAAGCACTTTTGCACACATTTTCTGTTTTCAACCTCACAACAAATCATGAGCTCATTATCTTCCTCCCAGCCTCTCCTCTGCTTTTCTCTTTCTGGTAATGGCACCAGTAGCTCCAGATACCACTTGGGTCTTTCCTCTTCCTCTCTCCCCAACATCCAGTTCCTGGGCCCTGTTGGTCTGTTCTGTCTTCTCTGGGTCTCATTCCTGCCCCCTCTGTACCACTCACCTGGCCATCACCCTAGTTTAGGCAAATAGAGACCTCACTCCTTTCTACTTCTAGTCCTTTCCCACCATGCTGCATATTACCGCGGGCAATGCTCTTGACCTCTCACCACCAAACAGACCTCCCTCGAGCACCAGCAAGCCAAGGCCATGGGTTGACATAAGCTAGAGGCAGTAGGGTGAAAGAGGAGAGATGGAAAAAAGTTGACAGACATAAGAGAAGTGGAAAAGTTTCCAGGACTCAGAGATTGGTTAAAAATGGGGGGTGGCCCATCAGAAAGTAGGCAAAGGATATGAACAGACACATCTCAAAAGAAGACATTTATGCAGTCAACAAACATATGAAAAAAAGCTCATCATCACTGGTCATTAGAGAAATACAAATCAAAACCACAGTGAGATACCATCTCATGCCAGTCAGAATGGCGATTATTAAAAAGTCAGGATACAACAGATGCTGGCGAGGCTGTGGAGAAATAGAAATGCTTTTACACTGTCGTTGGGAGTGTAAATTACTTCAACCATTAGGGAAGACAGTATGGCGATTCCTCAAGGATCTAGAACCAGAAATACCATTTGACCCAGCCATCCCATTACTGGGTATATACCCAAAGGATTATAAATTATTCTACTATAAAGACACATGCACACATATGTTTACTGCAGCACTGTTTACAACAGCAAAGACTTGGAACCAACCCAAATGCTCATCAGTGATACACTGGATAAAGAAAATGTGGCACATATACACCATGGAATATTATACAGCCATAAAAAGAATGAGATCATGTCCTTTGCAGGGACATGGATGAAGCTGGAAACCATCGTTCTCAGCAAACTAATACAGGAACAGAAAACCAAACACCGCATGTTCTCACTCATAAGTGGGAGTTCAACAACGAAAACACATGGACATGGAGAGGGGAACATCACACACCAGGGCCTGTTGGAGGGTGTGGGGGGGACAAGGGAAGGGAGAGCATTAGGACAAATACCTAATGCTTGCGGGGCTTAAAATCTAGATGACGGGTTGATAGGTGCAGCAAACCACCATGGCACATGTATACCTATGTAACAAGCCTGCACGTTCTGCACATGTATCTCAGAACTTAAGGTTAAAAAAAAGAAGAAAAAACCTTAAAAAAATAAAAATAAATGTTAAAAATGGGGTTGAAGCCAGGTGCAGTGGGGCCTGTAGTTTTAGCTACTCTGGAGACTGAAGCAGGAAGATTGCTTGAGCCCAGGAGTTCAAGGCCACCCTGGACCACATAGTGAGACTGTATCTCTAAATAGAGATGAGCTCCAAAATTCCGGTTTAATAATAATAATACTAGTTGACACTTGATGAACACTAACCACGTCGTGAGCATGTTTTAATCCTCTTAACGACCCTACCAGGAAGGTATTAGATCGTCACGTTGTATACGAGAAAACAGAGACTAAAAAGAGCTAAGGAACTTGTCCAGGGCCACACAGGCAGTAGTCAGGGTCAAAGCCAGACCTTGAACCATGGTCTTGCTTAGAGCTACACACTGCCTCACAGTTGGTGCCATTGGCTGGGCTACGCACACGGGAAGAAGGGGAGCGGGTCCAGCTGGGCCATGCCTTGCTTCTGCCTTCCACCCCTGCCCCTCAGTCTCTCCTGCTCTCAGGCTGCCCCAGTCCCACTGTCAGAGCTGCTGGGTTGCAGCCACACCCCAGACCCTCTGGATCTTCTTTTGGTGGCTCCTGTTTCTGAAGGATTGTCTGCCTCCTCCCACACTCCCCCACCCCTTCCCTGCCCCTTTCATGTCAAGACCCAAATTAGCAGAGGCTGGGACAGGAGTAGAACATTTTTAGAGCTGGTTTGGAGATGAAGAGCCTGTCCCAATTTCTCTTTCTCACCTAATCAAACCTTGAAAATGTCACGGAGCCCCCACACGCTTTAATTGGGGACTATTGTCACTGCTTCACCCTAGGGGAGAATTTTCATTTACTACAGTGGGGTCTCTGTCTCTGGAGTATGTAATATGCTCCTGAAAATCACACAGAGCAACCCAGAAATAGCCAACAGAGACTAAAGGAAAGAAAATATGAATTCAGAAACATAAAGCAATAATATGTCCATACTCCTGAAAAATAAAGTGGGGGCACTTAGTAATGTCTCTTTAGCGGTTAGTTTCATCATCCTGTGCTGCTGCTGGGCGTCTGCTTTCCCGCCACACGCATTGTGTAGGGGAGTGCCCAGGAGGGCCCCCAACCCCCAAGGAGCAGCTTCTGTTAACGCAAAACCTGTTCCGTTCCACCTGTGCACGCCCTCGCCACCTCCCCAAAGCCAAAAGTCGGGAGGAAATGAGAAACAGCGCCTCACTGGACACCCCCTCGCCACCTCCCCAAAGCCAAAAGTCAGGGGGGAAATGAGAAACAGCGCCTCACTGGATTAAGCCAAATGTGAGGGTAAACACAGTGTGAAAAGCACCAATTCCAAGGATAAAGAGAACCAGCAAAAGAGGAAAACAAGCCCGTCACCCCGCGCCAGTGAGAAGGCCAGGTTTAGCCGTTCTCACGGGAGAACAGATCTAACTCCTGGGGACGAGCACCGCCGAGAGCTTCTCTCCATTTCACAAGGTCAGAATGGCAAGTCAGTAATAGACCCACCGCAGACAGCACCAGCTAGCAGCTGGAAAGCCTTTGGAGAAAGCACCGATGGGACCTCACTGAGAAGCTGATTGGAGGCTGACAGAGGCGGGCGGGTGGGGCCGAAGGTTGGTCTTGCTGGCAGGCAGGGAGGCATGGTCTCCAGGGCAGGCCCAGCAGGCTCACTGCCTCGTTGTTCCCCCTGGGGCTGTCAAGGAACCATTTAGCCAAAATTGTCCTGTGTTCATATGTGCAGGAGGAAGGGACACTTACAGAGACACAGGGGCTGCCCCTCCAGCCCTGTCCGTCAGATCCTCATGTGTACCCCAAAATAAATAGGAGCCACCGGAAGCTGTGCGACCTGCAGGGGGATGGGCTTTCCCAACCCTCTCTACAAAGGCCGCCCAGCAGAGGCTGTGGCCTTTCCACTGAGCTCCGCTCCTGACTACGTCTCGCCCTTCCCAGGGGAATTTGTCTGCAGCTCAACAGATGGGTGCCGGTGTACTCACTTGTCTGTGGGGACCACTACTGAGTGTGCTTCTGCCACCTCTGCCTCTAAATTGTCATTGCTGTATTGATGAGGATGGCTGCAATTATCGCCTTAACCAGCCGTGGTCCCCGTCAAGGACAGGAATGGTGTGCCGCTTAGGAACAAGGGGGTCCCACAGCTCTTACCTGCTGCTTGGTGGGGGTGGGGTGGCTGCCAAGCCTCATCCAGAGGCCTGTAGCTCTGCTTTATTTAGTTTATTTTACTGTAAGAAGCTCTGGGAGGAAAAAGTGAACCCACAAGTTAGCGGGGTACACTGGTTGTTTGCCTCAGAAGGTTTTCACTGCTCAGTCTGGCCAAGTCTGGCCTTGTGCTTCCTGACATTTGTGGAGCACTCTACAGTTGGCAAAGCATGTATCACAGCTCCGTTTGGCCTCATTGCTCCCTGGAGAGCTAGGCAGAGGAGGAATGGGGGACTCAGAGAGGCTGGGTCACTGGCTCGAGGTCACACAGCTCTGAGCAGCGGGCTGGTGCCTCCCTCAGGATTTCTGGTGCGAGCCACATCTCAGTCATTTGGGCTGCTGCAACAAAATGCCATTGGCTGGGTCGCTTGCAGACAAGAGAAATGTAGCCCTCACTGTTCTAGAAAACTTCTCATTAAAGCCTCACAAGGCAGGAAAGAGGGTGAGAGAGCTTTCTGGGGTCTCCTTTATAAGGGCACTAATCCCACATGAAGGCCCCACCCTCGTGACCTAATTATCCCCCAAAGGCCCCACCTCCTAATGTCATCGCATTGCAGGTTAGGATTTCAACATCTGAATTTGGGAGGGACACATTCAGTCCATAACAGGAGGCATCCTCTCCGGCTGGTTATACGGCCCCCAGCCCCTGCCCTAGCACAGGGAAGCATTGAGATTTGGTCAGCTGCCAACAAGTCAACATGGAGTCTCTGCCCTTAAATTTGTCTTCTATATTCTTTTTTTTTTTTTTTTTTTTGAGACAGAGTCTCACTCTGTCACCCAGTGTGGAGTGCAGTGGTGCAATCTCGGCTCACTGCAAGCTCTGCCTTCCAGGTTCATGCCATTCTCCTGCCTCAGCCTCCCGAGTAGCTGGGACTACAGGTGCCTGCCACCACGCCTGGCTAATTGTTTTTTTTTTTTTTTTTTTGTATTTTTTAGTAGAGACAGGGTTTCACCATGTTAGCCAGTAAGGTCTCGATCTCCTGCCCTCATGATCTGCCCACCTCAGCCTCCCAAAGTGCTGGGATTACAGGCGTGAGCCACCGCGCCCGGCCTCTATATTCTTAATCTCATAGATTAGCTTTGTTTAAGCCGTCGACATATTTCATCATCTCTAATATACAGAAATTAGTGTTTTTATGTGGCTCATTAACCTTGGCTTCTTCCTCTAAGAAGGTCGAAGTTATTGGAAATGATGTTACACAAAGCCAGGACCCCTCAGAGTCTGCAGATGAGCCAAAGCAGGAGGGTGGTTATCACTGATTTCATCTAGACGCCTCAATGACAATCGGGAAGAGGGTGAATTTCAGTGACTAATGTCCTGCGGTTTGCAGCGATGCTGTTCCGCTGTTTACCATTAGAGCATAGCAGTGTTTGCCACTTTCTTAGCATGTGACCATTATCACATGGAAAAATAAATACAGATGTTTCAATATTAATAGACAATCGATTAATTCATTAAAATTGCAAATGTTAAAGAGTTTGTAAATAATCCTGGGAGTGGGACAGGGTTGGGAGTGAGCACGTGTCTTTCCCCGTGATTTCTCTGCTGGAGGAATGCCTGGGTCTCCGGGCCTTGCGGAATGTTCCTGTATCCCTTGGGCCACGCAGCGGCACTCGCGGTGTGATACGGTAAGAACACCATCTTTACCACAGCTCTTTGGGGACAGAGGCAGGGGACGGGGGGCAACTTCCAGTGGGAATACTGGTGTTACCAGAAACGTCACCAAAGCCCTTGGCCAGAGGCTGAGCTGTTCCGTTTGCTGCAGTGCTCTGGTTTTGCAGAGGAAGAGGGCTGCTGTCACTGGGAACCAAGACGAGGGGTTCCAACAGCAGAGGGGAACCAAGTACACCACGATGGCCCTTGTGCTAGTTCCCTGGGGCTGCCCTAACAGGCAGCCACCGACTGGGGGACTTAAAATACCAGTTGCTGATTCTGCCAGTTCTGGGAGCCTGAGATACAGGCGTCGGCAGGCTCGGTTCCCTCTGAGGGCGTGAGGGAGAATGCAGCTCCCCCTCTGTTGCCACTCTCCTGGTGACGGTGGCAGTCCATGGCGTGCCTTGTCCTGTGAGTGCACTGCCCAGTCCTCTGCCTGGCAGCAGCCTTCTCCTAGTGCCTCTCCACATCATTCCCTATGCACGTGGCGGTCTCTGCATCCAAATTTCCCTTTGATAACAGCACCAGGAGATTGACTTAGGGCTCACCCCATGACTACATCTTAGTTTTATTACCCTTATAAAGACCCTGTTTCCAAATAAGGTCACATGCAGAGGCACCTGGGGTTGGGACTTCAGCATATCTTTTCTGAGGAACACAGTTTGACCTGTAACCCTTTTCCGACAGGCAGCCTCTCCTCTACTCAGATGTGAACAAACACTTCATTAAAAGCAGGCACCTCCTCCAGGAACTCACCAGGCTTGACCCAGAAGAACTCAGTGTAACCCAAGGCCAGCCCTTCTGTGTGGCTTTGTCACCATTTGGAAACTACACACAGGTGTGGGAGGCACCTGCGTCTGGAAGGCACAGTTCTTGGGATCAGACCATCCTGGTTTGAGCCCAGGCCCTGACACTTCCTTGCTCTGCGGCCCCAGACCATACTCAGCCTTTCCAGGCCTCTGTTCCTTCGACTGCCTCGGAAAGTCATCGTACCCACCATACCTGGTTATTGTGAGAATAAAAGGAAATCATGCTTACAAGATGCCCTGCACACAGCAGATGCTCAAAAAATATTAGTTGCCTTCTCCCATCTCCGTGATTCCCACATCTCACATAGTCCTGGGATTTTAGGTTGATCTGATACTGTTAGATGATTCTGCAACACGCATGTGCTCCTCCAGCTGAATTTGTGGTTCCATTAATTCACAGGGAGGAGCATTTTGGCAAAGCCGGTGCCTGGCTTTTTGGCATACATCGAGGGTACCAAGCCGCTGATGGGCTGCCTTCTTTGAAAAGGATATAGGCCAGACACCAGGCCTGGAGCTGATGGACTGTCTCAGCGTCTCTCCAGGTCCCACCTTGCGTGAGCCTTTGTGCCTGCTGTACAGAAATCAACTGCCCTGCTCCAGGGAGCCTGCATCCCAAGGAGTAGCATTCAGAAGAGAACAGCTGTGCCAGGGCGGCGTCCCTCTGGTCAGGGGCTCTGACGCACTCTCACCTCCCAACCCCCGCCCCAGGGCAGATGAGGCCGTCACCTGCTTCAAAATGATGCTTGTTGGGAGGGCTGCCCCTTGCTGGGGTCACCGCCACCTCACTTTTGTAGGTTCAGAAACACTCACTTTATCAGCCTTTCCAGAGGGGCTCAAGCCCAAAGAGTGGGGACTGGAATAGCCCAGATCCAAAGACCACTTCACGGGCCAGGGAAGTTTCTGGCTCCAGACTCTCCAGGATCTGTTCGTTTGTTTATTCAGTCACTCATGCAGTGCACACCATGGAAGGCTAAGCACTCTCCCATGTTAACTGTTAACTCACTTAATCCTAAACATAATCCAGACAGGTGTTGTCAGCCTCCCTCTTACAGATGGGGAAACTGAGGTTTGAAGGTGAAGTGATTTTCCCACATGCCTGCTCTTGTGGTGAGTACAGGGTAAAGTCAGGAAGAGCAGGGAGAAAAGTCATGGGAAGAGGAGGCTGTGGGGGACAGAAGGCGGGTGTGGTCGCACCGACTGAAAACCTACGGGGCACCTGTTCAGCAGGACAATACGTGAGCGTTTTAGGGACTATGAACTGCTGCCCAGCATCTTCCCACCTCTTTAAGGCATCTCTAGCTAACCACAGATGTGTCCCCCAGAAAGCAGGCCCTTCTCAAAATCCTTAACCCAATGCCTTCATCAGCTTTTGCAAAGTTATGGTTGGGAGCAAGCCCGATTCCCGGCGCTTATAGCACTCACGGTTTGTTTCTGACTCGGGGTAAACATCAGCACTGTCGGATGAGGCTCTGATTCACTTCTCCATCTTTCTGGGATCCGGGCTGAAGGAGTGGCCACGTTCTCATGGCAGAGGAGAAAGAAAAACGGTGGGACCGCATGACGACTTTTAAAACTTCTTGCAAGTGTTGCTTCTCTCATATTTTCTTGGCCAAAGTGAGCCATGTGGCCAAGCTGGCTGTCACTGGGGCAGAAAATAATTGGCAATATAAACTAGGGTCTCAGGTTATTGATACTGCTGGTCTCCATTTTCTAGTTCACAAAATGGAAGTTCCCTCCCAATGAGGCACTTACAAAGATTAACTGAAATACGGCCGGCAGCACAGTACATTGTAAATTGACTTACAATTTCCTAGTGCCTAGCACAGTGGCTGACATAGAGTGGGTGCTCAGTAGACATTTGTGGAACTTCATTCATCAACTAATATTTACTGCACACCTGCTCTGTGCCAGGAACTATTCTAGACTATTCAAGGCTAGCTTTTAGGATCTAATAGAGAACAACTGACAAGCAAGATCTCTGTTCTCGTGGACCTCATGTTTCAGTTAGTGGGAAACAGACAACAGACAGCTAAGAACTTCAGAGAGTGGTAAGAGCTGTCAAGAAAATGAAGCAGAATTAATAAGAAACAGGGTAGAGAGTAAAACTAATCTGGCCAGGCACAGTGGCTCATGCCTGTAATCCCAGCACTTTGGGACGGATTGCCTGAGCCCAGGAGTTCAAGCTCAGCCTGGGCAACATGGAGAAATCCTATCTCGACCAAAAATAAAAATAAAAATAAATACAAAAATGATCCAGGCATGGTGGTACATGCCTGTAGTCCCAGCTACTCAGGAGGCTGAAGCAGGAGGATCACCTGAGGAAGAGAGGTTGAGGCTGCAGTGAACTGTGATCATGCCACTGCACTGCAGCCTGGGCAACAGAGTGAGGCCCTGTCTCAAACAAATAAGACTAATCAAGAAAGACTCCTCCAGACAGGGAACTTTGAGCTAAGATCTGCATGATCTTGAAGCAGTCTTGAAAAGATAAAAGGTAACAGCATCCTGGGCAGAAAGAGGATCCTGTATGCAAAGGCCCTGAGACCAGGACAAGTTATGAAGGCCACTCAGGCAGGGGTGTCCTGAGCGCATGGCAGAGCCACACAGAAGGACATCGGAGAAGCATGCAGGGACCCTCATCCCTTTTCTAGTCTCTTGCTGTCCTTTCTAGCACATAAGTCCCTTAAGGACAGGGCCACCAGAACCTAGCGCAGTGCCTGGAGCCTCCCAAACATCTGGGAAACACCTGCTGGGGAAAGAATTCCATCAGGGTGGAACAATGGCCACACCAGAGACAGAGCTGCCCGTCCCCTGGAGAGGGCTTCTGAAGCTCTGGCCCATTCTCTCCTTCTCATTCTCCTGAATTCCCTGTCTCCTAGAAACTTCGCTCACTCCATGGCATCAGCATCACTTGGTGACATGTTACAATTTTCAAAATTACAGTCGAGTTTATATTACTTTGCACAGTGGCTGCTTTCTAACAACCTAGAGAAAAAGCCTCTCTTATAAATAAGCTCTCTCCAAATCATGGTGTGGAACGGGCTACAACTAATTCGATCCACTGTACACCAATTGCCTTCAGCTCTGCCTCCAAACCATGGCAGCCGCTGACCTTGGCTGGGTTTCAGGGTGACCTTCACTTTGAGGACATGGATCTTGCTACCCACACACAGTGGAGTCACATCATAAGACACCTAACTCCATCTGCATACTTCAGTGATACCTGCCTGCAGAAGAGGAGAGAGTGATTTAAATAACAACAGTGAAGGCATGCCACAGAAAGCTGAACCCGGAGGTGTGACTCAGGGTCCCGTGGGGCCCTGCTGCCTCTCCTGGCGTGAGTATCCCTCCTTCCTCAGTCTGCAAGATCCTTATGTTTAAAGCTCTGGGAGGTTTGAAGACACCTATTCTGCAAGGAGACGCATTCAGTACCCACGTGAAGGACAAGTGGATCCGGCTGGACTGTTGAGAGCCAGGATGGCAGTCTCAGCGTGAGGCCTAAGGGGGTAGGGGGAAGGGCAGGGAGCTGTCACTATAGCTTATAGCTGAGTCATGTCTGCTATTCGGGCTCACTTCAGAGCAAGTCCCTGAGCCAGTTGTGCAGAGACAGGTGGTGGGGAGACAGGAGGAAGCCTGTGTCTTTAGCTGGGAGTTTGAAGACATAGACGCTGGCCCTGGCTTGGCATGAGCCAAGGGACGCAGCTGTACATGAGGGCCTGTGGGGTGTGGGCTCAGACCCTCTGTGGGCCCTTCCAACTCTGCCATTTCTGTGACTCTGCAGGGAGGTGTTGGGAAATAGGCAGGACGGTGTGGGCCTGCTGTAGGAAGGTGGAGAACTACAGGTCATCTTTCCCCTGCCCGGCTAGTGGGTGGAGACCACCTCTGGGTCAAAGGAGGCATGGAAGTTCGCCCATCAGGCCCTCCCCAGCAAAACTGGCAGGAATTAGCACCCACTTAAAAAGGAAATCGGCCTATTCCAAACATGCCTTCAAGAGGGGCCGCTTCTGAGGTCTGTTCCGCAGAGGACCAGGCCAGTGATGGTGAAGCCAGCCACCTTCCTGGCTCAGGAGCTCCTCCTCACCCACGGCTTCTGTTAGCATCCCATGTCCTGGAGACGGCGAAAGCAGAGCTGAGCGGGCAAGGAGTTGGGTCCAAGCAGGGCCAGGGCCCAGCAGGAACATTAGGAAGTATCTCAAGCCTCAGGTGGGGCGGGGCACGGCCCCTCCTGCCCGAGTTCTCTTTTTACCAGATGGAAGGTCTTGGCTGAGTTGTCCAGGTTCTTGACATATTGAACAAAGAATTGAACAAAACGCACAAACAGTGCAACAAAAGAATAGAGTAAGGAAGGTACAGACGTATCGAAGAGCGAAAGTGCAATCCACAGAGTGGGAGCAGGCTGGAGCAAGTGGGTTTTCTCAAGCTACAAATGTTTGGTAACACCCCAGGTGCCCTTTAGAGGCCTCCAATTGGTTATACCCTATGAAGGATTGGCTTGTGACCAATCAGAGGCTGAAGTGGAGACTGACTTATGGCCAATCAGAGGCTGAGGTGGAAACTTCCGCCTTGTTATGACAGGTGGGAGGGTGCGGCCTGTGTGCTGCCCAATCTTGCCTAGAACTGGCTGCACCTGTTGTTCTTTTGCTTCTGCCTTAATAACCTTGGTTACCCTAATTCCCTCATTATCCTGCCTCTTCTGGGAAAGGCAGTGTTGGGAGCAGGCCTATGGTGGCCAGAAATGGCTCCCTGCAGAGGCTGCAAGGCCGGCCCAAGCACCAGGTCAAGAATGCCAAATGATTCCACCAGGGCTGGAAGGGGGCCAGGGACTGCAGAGCAGCATGGCTGGAGGGTGAGCCTGGAGTGAGGGTGCACCCAGCCCAGAGCCCTCCCGAGGGGCTGCTCTTATGGCCTTGCGGGGGTGGGCCTAAGCCATAAAAGCAAGAGCGAATCCAAGCGGGAGGGGCCTTGGGACCGAACTAGGATTTCCCAAGCACCTACACTGTGGGAGGCACCATACAGAGATTCAGTTCCACTAGTCGTGGACCCACGCGATCCGGCCTCTGAATAGAGTCACAGATAAGAAGTCCAATCCAAAATATCAGAAGTGATAATAAAGCAATTCTCATTCTTACCCGGACTTCTCTTTAGGCAGATGCAGCTGTTCTTTCTGGGCTTTGGAGATCCCCGTTCTCCCACCCACACTGCTCCTGGGCTGCCCATTTGCCAAAGCCCCACCACTCCCAAGTCTCCACCTGAACCTTTAGGCTTCAGCCGCACCCCTCTTCCTCCTGCTGGGCTGGATTCAGAAGGGCAAGCCCGGAGCCCTAAAGACTGGAGACTGGAGCGAGGCCGCCCAATGCCGGGCCCAGGTGGGCGCCATCATCGCATGGGGCTGGGAGAGCCCAGAGCAGGCAGGTGCAAGCCCTGAGCCAGGACTACGAGCGGGAGAGGGGAGGGAGGGCAGGAGGCAGCAGGTGGAAGGCGGGCACAGTCACCCCTGGCCCATGTGTGAGCCTGTAAGGTGCTGCCTTCCCCAGCTATGGTGAGGAAACTAGGTGCAGAGAAGTTAGGAGTGGCCCAAGATCACCCAGCCAGCGAGAGTGAGTGTCAGGAATTGAACTCAGGTCTGTCTGAAGCCAAGGGTGTGTTCCTGAAACTTCATTATCTACACTTCCTATCAGAGAAGAGGTGCAGAGAGAAGGAAGCTAGAGCTTAAGGGGTATGTGTGTGTCTTTGTGTGTGTGTGTGTGTGTGTGTGTGTGTGTGTGTGTGTGTGTGTATCAGGTGGGTGGGGCGGAGGGGAGCATGAGGAAGATGAGACAAGGTCATCAGAAAGGAGAAGGATGCCAGGCACAGTGGCTCACACCTGTAATCCCAGCACTTTGGGAGGCCGAAGCAGGTGGGTCACTTGAGGTCAGGCATTTGAGACCAGCCTGGCCAACATGATGAAACCCCATCTCTACTGAAAATACAAAAATTAGCTGGGCATGGTGGTGCGCGCCTGTGGTCCCAGCTACTCGGGAGGCTAAGGCAAGAGAATCACTTGAACCTGGGAGACAGAGATTGCAGAGAGCCAAGATCATGCCACTGCACTTCAGCCTGGGCCACAGAGTCAGACTGTCTCAAAAGAAAGATGGAGTTGCTGAGGGAAGGGGAATGAAGTTGAGGGAAAGAGAAAAGACAGACATTTGGAAGCATAAATCTCAATGCCAGACATTTAGACACTGTTAGAGGTTGTCAGGATCTTTCTCAGAGTTTTTTTTTTTTTTTTTTTTTTTTTTTAAGCCATGGTAGCCAACTTATGGTATAGCTTTGGGACAGGGCCAGAGACACCAAGACAGAACAATCAAATGGGCACCCCACCGTCGAATGTGTTCCCAGAAACCTCCCAACCACCCTGCAGGGCCCTGAGGTCCGTGGAATGGTTTAAAAATGATAGTGTTCATGTCACAGTTTAAAGCCCCAGCATGTGCCTTCTGTAGCTGTGCACCATGATGTCTTGCTATCAGGCTCTAGGGCCCAAGTCTATTAAAATTCTGGTGCTTCTGTGGCTTTGGGATTGGAAAATGATAGAAACAGGAAGGAAAAATGGAAAGACAATCAGCGCACCAGGAACCCAGTGCAGCCCGCACACCACAGCGCCTGTGGAGGTCTGCTCCGGGTCTTTTTTCCTGACAGGAAGGGATGTGCCCTGAGGCTCTGGGTTGACGGCCACAGCTGATTCCTGGAATGGTGTTGAAGATGGGAGTGGCATCAACAATGATGAAACATTCATGTTTTATGTTTGTAATTTACATTTGTGTTTTGTGTGTGTAATTTACATCTGCAGGGGGCTTGATGTCTCACAAAGCACACCATACACAATTCCCTCTCCATCCTAACAACAACCCAGTGAAGCAAGCTGGGAAACTCCCATCATAAGCACCAGTGCCTGTTTCTCTTTGTCCCGGGTACAAGGCGAAATGGCGCTTCCCACCGCCTGGAAGTTAGGCATGGCCATGTCACTTAAAGGATGCGGTTGAAGCCTTTCCACTACAGATCACCTGTTGCCTGCCCTGGTGTGGCCCAGGTCCCAGAAGGAGGACCCGCGGAGCAGGGTCCCCAGTTAGCCAGCAGTGGGTATAGCATGAATGTGTGTTACTGCAGCAAAACCCAGCCATAGTCATGGGTACAGAAATTATCACTAGTTTCAAAATGAGTGAACGCTTAACCCAAGGCCTCCCAGATACAAGCTTGGAACGGAATCTAGGTCTTTTGCTCCTTAGACTAAAGGCTGGCACTGTGATAAATTGGAAAGCCACTTTACCATAGGCAGAGCAAGGATTGAAGCCACATAGGCTCTCCCTGTTAGGGCTGATGACCTTGACCTAGGGCAAGCCATCTTAGCCTTTGGGAGTATTGCGTTGCTCATCTGAAAAACAGAGGGGCTGATAACCATGCACTGGACGGTGGGGGAACTTCAGTCAGAGGACAAGTGCAGAGCCCTCTCTGCGGCAGGCACTTCCTAAGTGCTCCCCCGCCGGGACCCGGGGCTGGCTACTCTCCTGTGCCGTGGAGTCACAGAGGTTTGCATACAGCTCAGGAAGTTCGAAGATGATTTAGGGTTCCCCGAGCATCCTGGCTGAATTTTTCTTTTCTTTTTTTTTTTTTTTTTTTTTTTTTGAGACGGAGTCTTGCTCTGTCACCCGGGCTGGAGTGCAGTGGCCGGATCTCAGCTCACTGCAAGCTCCGCCTCCCGGGTTTACGCCATTCTCCTGCCTCAGCCTCCCGAGTAGCGGGGACTACAGGCGCCCGCCACCTCGCCCGGCTAGTTTTTTGTGTTTTTAGTAGAGACGGGGTTTCACTGTGTTAGCCAGGATGGTCTCGATCTCCTGACCTCGTGATCCGCCCGTCTCGGCCTCCCAAAGTGCTGGGATTACAGGCTTGAGCCACCGCGCCCGGCCTGAATTTTTCTTCCTTCTGCCCTCAGCTAAGTAGAGTCTTTATTCCCGCCTGGGCTTGGAATCTGGAAGGTGTCTCCTTTGTATCCAATTAGAACATTTTTCATTTCAAAATGTATTGTTGTCCAGGGACAATGGCATAAAGCAGAGCCTAGCTGGCTCCTGAGAATAGAAGCAGACGGTGAAAGGGCTTCCTGAGAACAGTGGCACCTTTGAGAGCGACTGTCCCTCTCGGCTCCGCACCAACGGAGCTGGCACCCAGGTGTCAGCAGGAGAGCCCTTGTAATTAATTTTTAAATTTGCTATTTTCATGCATTTAGGCATGGGGCTGAAGTTCCCGTTGGTTTTGACCTTTAAAAATGTTACAGGCAATATCAGCTTTTCTGCAATGTGAAGGACACTGACCCAGAGGCTATAAAAACCCCAGCCTCGCGGGCTGGCACCTTCCCTTCCGTTTCCTCTCTTTTCCCTGCATTTCACTTGTCATCTATATAAAGGAAATCTACATACACACAGACTTATTTTTTCTTCTGGAATGAGGTGTATGTTTCCATCCCTGCATTTTCCATTCCCAAAGTGGCTGTCACACATTTTTTTTTTTTATTGTGGTAAAATATACCTCACATAGAATTTACCATCGTGACGAGTTGTGAGCGTGCGGTTCTGTGGTAGTAAGTCCATTCCCATTGACATGCAACCATCATCACCAGCCATCTGCGGAACCTTCTCATCCTCCCCCACTGAAACTCCACACCCGCGAAACACTAACTCTCTGTTCCCCCGGCCCAGCCCCTGGCAACCCCATCTACTTCCTGTCTGTCTGACTTTGACACTCTAGACGCCTCATCTAAGTGGAATCCTCCAGTATTTGTCTTTCCGTGACTGGTATGACATCCTCAAGGTCCATCCAAGGTTGTGAGATGTGTCAGAATGTCCTTCCTTTTTAATGCTGAATGCTATTCCGTCATGTGGATATCTCACATATATTTTAAATGGGGAAAGATCCTCAATGGCTAGTCGTGAAACACTGTTTTTCCCTTTAGGAGGTGTTTTCTCCACACGTTATTTCATTTGATCCCTACCAAGGTTTGGAGGTAAACACAATTATCCCAGTTCATATGGGAAGGACCAAGTCTCTGAGAAGCTAAGGGGCTGTCCTGGGCCACACGCCTGGTAGAACAGCAGGGCTCGGACCCATGGCCTCTCACCAGAGCCCTGGTCCTTCTAGCCCCCGTCCCATGATACCCCCGTCTCAAATGTTGAAAACAGAACTTAGCCTTTGTTCAGGCTAATGTTTGCTTGTCCATTTTCTTCACTCCCTACTTACATCCATTAGTCAGAGGCTTCCAGCAGGGGCCCAGATAAGGTCAGGGTAGAGAGAGAATCTGGTTTCCAAAGAACCCATAGAAAGACAGGAAAAAACTCCACCCCAATCCCAGTGCCCTCCAACCACAGTGAACCACTAAGGCTATGCCTTTCGGGCTTTTTTATAAGATAAAATGATTGAAAAGGTACAGAAGGAAATCTCGTATTTGCATTTAAGGCCACTGGTGATGCAAACTGACCCAGATTAGACTATGTCTACACTGGAACGGAACCACACCTGCGGGGGCGGAGCAAGCCAGGGAAGTGATAGAGCCATTGGTGGCTGGGCACTGACTGGGACCACCTGCCAGTCAGTAGGTGGGGCACCCTGTCAGGAACCCCATCCAGCGTCTCCACTCTTCACAGCAACCCACGAGGGAGGGGAGCTGCCCCCACCCTCCCCATCACACCCTCCCCATCACACCCTCCCCATCACACCCTCCCCATCACACCCTCCCCATCACACCCTTCCCATCACACCCTCCCCATCACACCCTTCCCATCACACCCTCCCCATCACACCCTCCCCATCACACCCTTCCCATCACACCCTCCCCATCACACCCTTCCCATCACACATTTCACCACCACATGGCTAGAGGATGTGGCACGAGGAGGTAGGACGGAAGAAGGAAAGTGAAATCAATCTAGAAGTCCAGCTTCAGGGCAGGGGGCTGTGACAAGGCCCAGACTTGGGCTCCTTCTACTGCTGCCACCACGGTGGTCTTGGGGACCCCTCCTTAGGGACCAAGGCCCCAGAATGTTGCCCACCCTGTGCTCTGTCCTGAGCCACTTTCAGGTAGGAAGTTGGTGACTGCAGGGGCTGTTCTGGGAAACAGGCAGGTGCCACCTTCTACAAGGCCCAGAAGGACCACCAACAAGCCCGGGCATTTGAACTTTCTCCTATAGGTAAGGGGGTGCCAGGAAATGTCCGTACTGAGGAGAGGCGAGGGGTGTGTCAGCGCCTGCTGGGCAGACCCAGGGGAATAGGGAAGAGAGACGGAGCTGGGACAGTGGCCCAGGAAGCCCTAGGAATGCTGAATGCACCCCACCCTGGGCAGGGAGGGTGAGCAGAGATGAAGATAAGCACAGAGCGCTTCTTGGGAACAGCCATGTCCTTGGTGGCCACAGGCCCTCAGAGTGGCAGATTCATCACAGCCGCGGTGCGCCTGGACTGGAGACGCTCCACGCACTCTGGCGATGGGAGGCTGGCTTCTCACTGCCCGTAAAATACCACAGTAAGGAACTGAGGGGCCCTTTTTTTGAGACAGGGTCTCTGTCACCCAGGCTGGAGAGCACTGGCACAATCACCGTTCACTACAGCCTCGACCTCCCGGGCTCGGGTGATCCTCCAACCCCAGACTCTCGAGTAGCTGGGACCACAGGCACGCGCCATCAGGCCCAGCTAAGTTTTATATTTTTAGTAGAGACAGGGTTTCACCATGCTGCTGCCCAGGCTGATCTTGAACTCCTGGTCTCAACAATCCTCCCACCTCGGCCTCCCTAAGTGCTGGGATTACAGGCTGAGCCACGGTGCCCAGCTGGGGGGCTCTTGAATGAAGCAGAAAGGCCCATCTGGTCTGGTGCTTCCAAACGAGCTTCGAGGTATCATTTACACCATCAACAGAGGCTTATACCGCTGATGCTAGAGATGTCCTCTCCAAGCACCAAGCTTCAGAGCCATCCAGCTTGGCTCCCTCTTGCTGGCTGTGTGACCTTAGGCCCTCTGAGCCTTGGTTTTGATACAGAAATGATGACTTTCCTTAATAAGACCTTCCAAGTTGGCAGCAAAGAGACACTGCAGGTGGGGGTGAAGCAGCTCTCCTCTACAGTTCACCTTGGGAGTGGCTAGCTGATCCCAGCCACCACGGGCACGCTGCCCTCAAAGATACAGGGTCCCCCATTTTTGTTTTTGTTTTTTGAGACGGAGTTTTGCTCTTGTCGCCCAGCTGGAGTACAATGGTGCAGTCTTGGCTCACTGCAACCTCCTTAGCCTCCCGACTAGCTGGGATTACAGGCGCCCGCGACCGCACCCAGCTAATTTTTGGTTTTTTTAGTAGAGATGAGGTTTCACCACACTGACCAGGCTGGTCTCAAACTGCTGACCTCAGGTGATCCACCCACCTCAGCCTCCCAAAGTTCTGGGATTACAGGTGCGAGCCATGGTACTCAGCCCACGGTCCCCTTTTATCCTCTTTAACTGCTGGTGAGAGGCGGACACTTGCCCTTTAGCCCAAACAGTATGCTGGGATGACACTGTTGTCAAGTTAATATAAGCATCAAGTGTGCCCTCAATGAACGGACCCATGTTATGCCACACAGCCTGATCTCTGGGGTTGAACCAGGCTGTCCCGCCAAGACACCACCCCTGTCTGATTCTGAATCCTAAGGTCAGTCCAGAGGCCCCCAAAAGGTCCACAGCATGGCTGATAGCCCAGCCGGCCCCTGTGACCACATTCATTCACTCACATTCATTTATTGGAGGAATAATCCTGTTCCCAGGCCCTGTTCTATCTGAACACGCTCCTAAGGAAAAGCAGCCCAGAGGTGTTCTTGAGCCAGCTCATGAGGACTCCAGGGTCCGACGGAGTGCACCTGGGTGCAGTGACTTCGCCTCGGCAGCTCGAGATTGGCCATGGCGGGATTCTTTACTCCAGGGAAAGCTGGTCAACACCACACATAAGGGCTTCTTTTTCTCCTCAAAGAGCCAGTGGTTAAACCAGTGCACCAATGGTTAATCCGACCTGCCTATCCTATAACCTAGCAATTATACCTCTGGGTGTCTACCTAAGAGAAAAGAGTCCACATATCCAACCAAAGACAAGTGCAAGAATGCTCAGAGCAGCTGTTTTCAAAGTTGACAAAGAATGGAAACAAGCCAGATGCCCGCTGACAGGAGGAAGGGTGAGCAGTGTTACACCCGCACAATGGAGAGCTCCTCGAAGATAGAGAAGAGCGCTGTGGATCCACATGACAGCCCGACCGACTCTCACAGACACTGTGCTGAGTGAAAGAAGTCAGGCACAAAAGCCTGCATTGTGTGATCTGCTGCATACAAAGTTCAAGAATAGGCAAAACTAGTGTACAGTGAGAGAGACCAACACATGGCTACCTCCGGGAAAGGGGCCGGGATTGACTGGGATGGGCAAGAGGAGGCCTTATTTCTGGGGGGCTATTCCATATCTTCATGAAGGGTGTGCACGTATGGAAAAGTTAATCGGGCTGTGCATTTGAGATTTGTTTGCTTTACACTTCACACTGCTTGCTGCACTTATTATATACCTCTATTAAAGAGGAAAGACAAAGTATGTGTATCTGTGTGCGTGTATCTGTCTGTCTGTCTCCCAGAAAGTCCCTTCCTTCTTCCTAGCTCGCTGCCCAGCTCAGCCCCCAGCTCCTAGCAGCTCCCATCTTCCTTAAAGTGAAGACCCAGGCAATACCAGCTCCTGAGTTCCAGTTCCTGAGTTTCGGCTGTCCGAGGCCTTCCCCGCCCCCCAGCCCTGGATAACCACCTTTAGAAAGACCCTGCGCAGAAACTGTGAGTTGACTGTTGAACAATGCTGTCCCACCAAGACGCCAGCCCGGCCTGATTCTGAATCCTGAAGTCAGTCCAGAGACCCACGAAGGGTCCCCAGCACGGCTGAGAGCCAGGCCAGACCCTCTTACCGCATTCATTCACTCACATCCATTCATTCAAAAGCCCAGGTGAGGCCCCGGGCCAGGGGCGGGCATGAAGATGGAAGGGCCCAGAGTGAGGTGGGATGTGGTGGCGGCGGTGCGGATGGGGTGCCTTCAGGGCTTGGCATCGGGTAGGATCAGGCAGGGGAAGGACTTGGTGACAACTGGGGACCGGAAGGGTGACTACACATCTGCCAGAAGTCAGGTGAGGCACAGGCGGTTATTGGCCTCGGCTGCCTCCAGGACTGCCCAGCTCTAATTTCCAGCCAAGAGTGGGGAACTGCAGGAGTCAGAACAGTAAGAAGGAGAGTTGCCCATGTTTGTCAAGTGAGGAAACTGAGGCTTGGGGTGGGGAAGAAACCTCTCCAGGTTCACCCAGCTAGAAGTTTCAGGCTTGGAATCTGAACCTGCTTATTTTGTCTAGGCATTGGAAGGCTCTGGGGAGGGCAGGCTGGGGTCTGCAGTAGGGGTGTGCACGGGCCCTGGCGGGTGAGCAGAAAGCGCTAGATCATAGGTCGGGAGCATGGAGAGGCTGGGGTGCCAGGATCTGACCTGAAAGACTCCACCAGGTCCGTCACTGTCTGTGTCAGCCCCAGGGACTCCCAAGACTTGGGACAAGCTCAAGACAAGGCAGAGCAAGGGGAGAGTCAGCTGTGTCCCTAGCATCTGGGCCTCTAGCGAGCTGCCGCCGAGACTGCTCCAGGGCCAGGAAGTGGCGGGTCTGGGGCAGCATCCCAGCTGGACCCCTGCGTGCTGTGAGACTGTTGGGAAGCCACCTCTACTTCCTGTAAAACGGAGACAGTGACCCCCATTTAGGTTTGGATTAACAGATATAACGTGTACAAAACGCCAGGCAGAGTTTTAGGGTGTGTGAAAACACAATAGCGACTTCAGAACTCCACTGAATATATTCAGTCCAACCAAGCCCGCCCAGCGAAGGAATATGAAGGCTGACCGCTCCTGCTTGAGCACACGGCAGCGTCACTGGTGGAGGGATGGGGGAGGGATGGGGGAGGGATGAGGGAGGGATGGGGGAGGCGGGGGACAGCAGGGGGAGGGGGACGGCCTCGCAGCGCTTGGACAGGAATTCGCAAAGGCCTGGAAGAATAAGCTGTACTCAGGTTTATACTGCTTCGCAGCTACTTTTATTTTATTATTTTTTTTTTAGATGGAGTCTCTCTGTCACCCAGGCTGGCATGCAGTGGCACGATCTCGGATCACGCCTCACAGTTACTTTTATTAAAAATCATGAATTCTGGTCAGGGACATAGTCTGCCTCAAATCCTAAAAAGCTGCCAGGCCCAGTGGCTCACTCCTATTATCCTAGCACTTTGGGTGGCCGAGGCAAGAAGATCATGTGAGACCAGGAGTGTGAGACGAGCCTGGGAAACAGAGTGAGAACCCCATCTCTATAGAAAAATTTTAAAATAAAAGATTTAGCCAGGCATGGCAGTGCTCACCTGTAGTCCCAGCTATGTGGGAGGCTGGGGCGGTAGAATTGCTGGGGTCCAGGAGTTCAAAGCTGCCGTGAGCCATGATCGTGCCACTGCAGTCCAGCCTGGGTAGCAGAGCGAGACCCTGCCTCAAAAATAAATAAACAAACGTCACGAATTTATGAAGTTCTTTGAAATGAATCCAGTCCTGCCAGTGTATGCGTGCTGCCCTTCCACAGCAGGGAAGGGGTGGTCTCTGAACAGCTGAGCCCACCCCTAAACGCCCAGCTGAGGAGTGCAGCCCCTGGCCTTTCAGCTGCACCCTTTCTAAGCCCACTTCTGCGACCTCGTCTGCGGGACAGATGGGGAAATGGCCACGGTCCTCCCGGGCCCAGCTAGGGTGGGGGTCGGTATTTCACAGAAATAGAGAGAGAACAGCCAGGCCTGGTCCCACCCCTCCACTCTTGCTTCCTCAGGACACCTCCCTTCTCAAGGGCGTGCAGTGATCAAATGCACAATGCCCCATGCCTTCACCTGGCAAAGACACCGTCAGAGGAAACTGCACATCTTTCTACAGCGCCACCGCCTCCCAGGGGTACAGGGCATTCCCTTAGGCTCAGGCTGAGCGGGACACAGACCCCACTCAGCAGGCCTAAGTGGGCATCAGGGGCGGCCTGCTCTGCGCTGCCCAGTCACAGAGGTGCCCGTGAGGGCTCGTGGCCCAAGAAACCTCGCTCATATCCACAGCAAGTCTGGGGCTCTCAGTCACCCTGAAGAATAGCACAGACAGGGACTACACAGTCCTGAGTCCAAACTCCCCTCTGCTACTACCGGCTGGATCACCTGGACTTGCTTGAACCTGAGCTTCCTCGTCTGTAAGATGGGATCATTGCCGTGCTCACGGTGCACGATCTTTAGAGGCATCGGTGAGAGTTGGTAGAAAGGGCCTCGCACCGAGCCAAGTAAGCCAGGACTATGCCACACACTGAGGCACTTACAGCCCTTATGCTGCTATATTCTGACTGCCCCATGGACATGCAATGATTTCTATTGCACTGTCCTGGACTGGGGAACCCAGGCCTCAGTGGAACCCCTGTGGCCCTGACCCTGTCTGGCTCTCCCAGGCCCTGACCCAGCCTGGTTCATCTCCTGCCCTCCCTCAGCCCCTGCCCCAAGTCTCTTCTGGCGGCATCAGCCAGGACCGCCCTCCCACCTGTGGATCCAGCCCCTCACCTCCCCCAGAGCCAGCCTCGGCCCTGCTCTAGACCAAGGTCCTCCTGCCTCTATGTTTGGGGAACACTTTTTAAAGATTGATCACATTTTTAGCAAGCAACTTGCTCCTTCCTGCCGGAAAGGTGCTAAATAAGTTTTGTGTTATTATTTTCTATATTTAGTCATACTTTTAAAACTGAGACAGAAATAAAAAGGGCAAAAGCAGGACGCTTGATGATAAGTTGGTCTCCATCTCCAGCCCCACCCCTTCCCCTCAGACAGCCACGGCTGTCCCTTCTGCACGCAGGAAAGGACCCAGCCCACCCGCCCTGCCTCATCCCATTCCCGATTTGTTTCACACAGCTGATCCTGCACCTGCTGTTTAACCAAGCATCTTACAGATCTTCTTTTATCAGATGGACTCGATTCTCTCTAAAGGCTTCCTGGAATTCCACTGTGTGAATGCTCCCCAGTGCAGAGTGTCTGGATCCCTCTTTGATGGAACGTCAGGCTGCTTCTGCGCCATAGTAAATAGTCATCCCGCGGAATACATTCCTAAAGGTGGAATTGCTGGGTCGAAGGTCACAAGGGCTCCCTGGGAGCCACACACTAGCTCAGCCCGACAGTCTGTGGGGTGTCCTGCACTGGTCCGGCCTGGCCCTGTCCACCTCCAATGCTGGCCTGGCAGTCAAGCCCATTCATGTTTTGACTGTCATTCATTCTTTCACTCATTCATTCATTGTCATCTCCTCTGGGCCGGGCCCCAGGTGCTGGGGATTCACACAAGGCCTAGCCCAGCCTTCAGAAACCTCCAGTCTGGGGCTGAATCTTCCCCTTCTGTGAAATCTCCTGGGATGCCCCCGATTAGGGCCTCTGCCCCCTCCTCTGGGCTCCCACTGCAGTGAGTGAGTAGTTTGCACAGCTTTTCATCTGTGATAGAGATGCACATAGGCACCTTCCAAAGAGACTTTGTTCTACCGCCAGTGACAAGGGCGAGCTCCCTCCCTCCATGAGACCAGCCCCTGTCCACCGCTGATCGGACCAGGACTAACTGGACTCCTGTCCTGGGAAATCGGAGCAGCTGAGTGTCAGGCAGGTAGTGCTGGGCTTGGGAGTTGCTGAGGAGGAGGTAAGAGAAGCTATAGGGCCCCACACATGACAAGGTATGGGACAGCCAAAAGGGCCTTCTCAGAGAAGCCTGCCTGTAGCATGGAGGTTGGAGCTGGCAGACAGAGAGGGGCCGGGAGAGACTATCCCTAACTGCAGTTAAGTGTTGGGAGATCCCCCTAGAGCCTG
The DNA here is from genome assembly GCF_047675955.1 of Chlorocebus sabaeus. NCBI lineage: Eukaryota > Metazoa > Chordata > Mammalia > Primates > Cercopithecidae > Chlorocebus > Chlorocebus sabaeus. The sequence continues at coordinate 11,155,107 of NC_132922.1, forward strand.
ATTCAAACTCACCTGATATTTAAATCGGCTCAAGAGGGATTGGCTCCTTCCCATCCAACAAACCCTGAGAGCTTCCATCCTCAGCCCGGAGGGAGTCTTCAGGGAAGGAAGCCAGGTTCATCTCCTTCTGCATCCTCTGCACCCAGCATGCAGCTGGAAAAAGGGAGGCTCAGAGCAGCAGCCAGTGTGCACTGACCAGGCACTTGCCTGTGCCAGGTGCTAGGCTGGGCATGTCATCCCTGTGAATCCCATCTCAGACCCGTGAGGAGCCACCACCATGTGCCCTTCTGCGCTGCAGCTGCTTCTAACGTCAATGTGATTGACTTCAACACCTCCACTTCCATCACCTCCACTTTCTTCACAACCACTACTGTCACCTCCACTTCCATCACCTCCACCACTGTCACCTCCACTTCCATCACCTCCACCACTGTCACCTCCACTTCCATCACCTCCACTTTCTTCACAACCACTGCTGTCACCTCCACCTCCATCACCCCCACTGCTGTCACCTCCACCTCCATCACCCCTACTGCTCTCACCTCCACCTCCATCACCTCCACTTCCATCACCTCCACTTTAATCACCTCCACTTCCATCACCTCCACTGCTGTCACCTCCACCTTCATCACCCCCACTGCTGTCACCTCCACCTCCATCACCCCTACTGCTGTCACCTCCACCTCCATCACCTCCACTTCCATCACTTCCACTGCTGTCACCTCCACCACTGTCACCTTCACTTTCATCACCTCCACTTCCATCACCTCCACTTCCATCACCTCCACCACTGTCACCTCCACTTCCATCACCTCCACTTCCATCACCTCCATTTTCATCACCTCCACCTCCATACCTCCACCTTCATCACCTTCACCACTGTCACCTCCACTTCCATCACCTCCACCTCCATCACCTCCACCTCCATCACCTCCACCTCCATCACTTCCACTTTCATCACCTCCACGTCCATCACCTCCACTTCCATCACCTTCACTTCCATCACCTCCACTTCCATCACCTTCACCACTGTCACCTCCACTTCCATCACCTCCACCACTGTCACCTCCACTTCCACCCCCTCCACTGTTGTCACCTCCACCACTGTCACCTCCACTTCCACCCCCTCCACTGCTGTCACCTCCACTTCCATCACCTTCACTTCCATCATCTCCACTTCCATCACCTTCACCACTGTCACCTCCACTTCCATCACCTCCACCACTGTCACCTCCACTTCTGCCCCCTCCACTGCTGTCACCTCCACTTCCATCACCTTCACTTCCATCTTCTCCACTTCCATCACCTTCACCACTGTCACCTCCACTTCCATCACCTCCACCACTGTCACCTCCACTTCCACCCCCTCCACTGCTGTCACCTCCACCACTGTCACCTCCACTTCCATCGCCTCCACTGCTATCAAAGCTGTGCTCAGTCTGCCCGACCTAGGCTTGAATCCTAAATCCATCTGTTTCTTACTTCACAGAAAGGTTTGATTTACACCAGCAAAATTTCTGAGAAACGGAAGGAATGTAAAAACATATAAGCAAGGCCAATACCAAGGTCTGGAAAGGAGCAGGCTGGGCATCCTGGGGCCACCCATAACGGCTAAGCCTAGGTGCCCCCTGAGCCTGTAAGGCGGGGGCTGGAAGCACCTTTTCTGCTGCACACAGAGCCTTTGCTGGGCCCTTGAGGCTATGGGGTAATGAGGAAGACACGATGGAAACCAGCCTGTTCCAGAATGAGCAGGAAGTTTATTGTCCTTCTGAGGCTCCTGCAGTATGGGCACAGGGAACACTCTGTCTCAAAGGAGCGCACTGTGGCTACAGCTTATATAAGTTAAAGAATAAAGAATCTCTCTCCCAGCAAGACATTTCCCACCCTCGCCCCACTCCCTGCACTCCCAACAAGCAGGGACACTTCTGGGGGCAGGTTTCAAAGCACAGGCAGCCCCGTCCTCATCTTGATGAGGACCATCTGGGTCCTTGCCAGGTCCTCCTCTTGGGCACCTAGAATTGGGGGCCCACTTGTCCAAGCACCTGAGGGATTTCCAGATGGGTCCAATCCTGGCGCCACTGGGGTCCGCCCCAGGTCCTCCCAATAAGAACATGCGATGAAAAGTAAAATGCTGCAAGTCTGCAATGGGTGAGCTGAGAGCATGGGGACCCTAAGAGCTGCGCGGCCCCCTGCCATGGATGTGACGTGTCAACCTAAGTAACAAACTGGAAGAGGCTCTCTACAAAAAATGAGGTTCATCTGGGAACGGGCGCTACGTGGGAATACGTGTGTTATAGTAAACTGCATGCAGTTCCAGGGAGGTCAAGGTAGACAAAGGTTTTTAAAGGAAAATGAAGAGGATTAGGTCATCATTTTGAGATAAGTATCCTTGGCTACTAGAATCAGGAACAAGGGTGGCACTGGGCCAATGTCCTCCAGGAGCGGTTTTCTGTGTAAGGTTGCAATGGCCTTTGTGCAAAGTGGTGATTTTTAAAGAGACTTTTATGATATTTCTTGGTATCAGGCATTCATCTTGAGAACCCTCCCTCTGTAGCCTTCTCTTGCTCTATTTGTCAGGGTTTTAAACCCTGACTCCATTTTTACTCTGACAACTTTCACCAAAGACACGTGAGAGCAGCTGTGCCTGAGCAGAGTCTGGGAGAAAAGGCAGCTGGCCGAGCAGCTTTGGCCTCAGAGCTCTTTGCCCTGGAGCAAAAATCCCAGGTGGCACCTCCATGCCCTCAGGGCAGGGCACCTGGTCTCCAAGGAGAGAGAGAGCAGAGCAGGTGCCAGGAGCTGAGTGGCGCGTAACCTGGGCGCCCAGAGGCTGGCTGCTTTCCTTCAGGACCCAGCTACTGCTGGCGTGGCAGCCGCTGCTGCTTCTGGGCAGCCTTCTCCTCCATTTTGGGGCCCTCCTGGCCACTCTGGGCCCACGGGCACCCAGGGGGCTCCATCTGGGGGGAAGTTTCTGGTCTGCAGCAGGGTCCTGGGAGCGGCAGAGTCAGGCAGTCTCATGGGCTGGAATTTGGGGCAGAGCTAGTGTTCTGGAGGAGATGGGACACTGGGGGCAGACGAGTCCCAGACAGGCAGTGGCATTACCTAGTACAGTGAGAGGGGGAGGGTTTGCAGCTCGGGGAGGGCTTCCTGCAGAAGGCAATGCCGCTGGAGCATCTTAAAAATTAGAAGTTCTTCTAAAACTCATAGGAATTCTTTGGCAAAACGTAGGAGGTTGGGAGGGGAAGGACATTCGGGCGCCCGGGTGTGGGGTGGAGGACAACATGAGACCCACCCAGAGAGCTGCAGCTAGCATGGCATTTAGAGGGGAGCCAGTTATCATCCCAAAAGATTTAATCCTGGACACCTTCATCCTGAATGTTGAAATTCCAAAGCTATCACTTCTGGAAAAAATAATTTAAAAGTCTTTAAAAGACATTTATTTACATTTTTAAAAGGAGATTTATCTAAGAAACATATAAAAGCACGACAGAACACTTCACAGGCCAGTTTACACCATAAAACAGGCAATAACACCACACATATTTTTGCAAGCAGAAACACCCAGGTATGCTAATGACGGTCGCCCAGGTATAAAAATTATGAGCAGGCAAAGTTTATTCATAAAGAAATAGGTCAAAAGGGGAAGTTTGCATGCACATCACCGAGTATAACAATTATAAGCAGACAAACCGTATTCATAAAGAAGTGAATCAAAAAGGGACAGGGTACACGCACATCACCGAGGGAGTGCATGTACTTGGCTTCATAACCATGGTCATCTGAAATATTACAAGACAGACAACCTAAGCCTTTGGACAAAATTGACCAAAACCCACAATGGGTTATCACAGCATGTGCAGGCACCCGAAGAACTGAGATCTCGAGAAATTTTATTTCATAAATGCAGATGTACAAAAAGGACATCTCTTCATCTACTAAGGAAGTTTCAATGTTTCTGTGTTGAAAACCAGGAAAGCCTTGAACAATGAGAACACTTGGACACAGGAAGGGGAACATCACACACTGGGGCTATTGTGGAAGACAGTGTGGCGATTCCTCAAGGATCTAGAACTAGAAATACCATTTGACCCAGCCATCCCATCACTGGGTATATACCCAAAGGATTATAAATCATGCTGCTATAAAGACACACGCACACGTATGTTTATTGCGGCACTATTCACAATAGCAAAGACTTGGAACCAACGCAAATGTCCATTGATGATAGACTGGATTAAGGAAATGTGGCACATATATACCATGGAATACTATGCAGCCATAAAAAAGGATGACTTCGTGTCCTTTGTAGGGACATGGATGCAGCTGGAAACCATCATTCTCAGCAAACTATTGCAAGAACAGAAAACCAAACACCGCATGTTCTCACTCATAGGTGGGAATTGAACAATGAGAACACTTGGACACAGAAAGGGGAACATCACACACCGGGGCCTGTTGTGGGATGGGGGTGGGGGGAGGGATAGCATTAGGAGATATACCTAATGTAAATGATGAGTTAATGGGTGCAGCACACCAACATGGCACATGTATATATATGTAACAAACCTGCACGTTGTGCACATGTACCCTAGAACATAAATAATAATAATAATAATAATAATAATAATAATAATAAAAGAAAATCAGGAAAGCCAATGGTCTATATCTCAGGCCGAGGCCAAAAGCCTCAAGGCCCTGGGGTAGGGGGATGCTGGTTAAGTCCTAGAGTCCAAAGGTTTTTAGCCTGGCATTTTGATGTCCAAGGCAGCAGAAGGAAAGCCTGTCCCGGCTCTCGGAGATTTGCCTTCGGCATTTGTTCTCTCCACCTACTGGCTGCTTGGATGGCGCCCACCAACACTGAGGACAGAGCTTCCCGCCCAGCCCACTGGGACCCACACACTGGTCTCCCCTGGAGACTCCCTCACAAACACACCCAACACAGTGCTTCATCCGGTCCTTCCTCCCGGCAAGGGGATGCCTAAAATTCATCCACAGATCTATCCTTGTCAACCTGGCACCGTACGCATGTCCAGAAGCCACACTTAATTTCCAAATAAAGACAACAGCAAGGTCATAGTTCTGCCTAACATGATGCAATAGCCTGTGGCTGTGATCTTCGGGATTTTAGAATTTAAGGATTTTAGACAATCGGGATTTAGACTTTAGGGATTTTGATCTTTTGGGATTTTGATGTCCAGGATTATGGCATTTGGAATTGTGTCTTTCAGGATAGGATCTAAACCCCCTTTTGAGAGAAGCTTGAAACAGCAGGCAGGGGCGGCGGGTGGGAAGGAGCAGGAGCCTCCTTCAGAATGCCCTGGGGCCACCAAAGGTGAGGGGCTGGGGGCTGGACTCATTCACACTTAACACGGATCCTGGGGTGTGGGGCGGAGGGTAGGGCGAGGGGGGACCTGTGGGGGCGAGGGCGAGGGCCGACTCAGGACAGTGGTCTGGTCAGCAGGGACATTTAGGAGGCCAAGTTCTCTGGACTTGAACTTGGAGCCTCAGCCTGCAGGTGGCAATGAATGGTAATAAAACAGTCCAGGGCGGCCAGGCACGGTGGCTCACGCCTGTAATCCCAGCACTTTGGGAGGCCTAGGCCGGCAGATTACTTGAGTTTAGGAGTTCAAAACTAGCCTGACCAACAGGGTGAAACGCTGTCTCTACTAAAAATACAAAAATTTGCCAGGCATGGTGGCACTCGCTTCTAATCCTAGCTACTAGGGAGGCTGAGGGAGGAGAATTGCTTGAATCTGGGAGGTGGAGGTTATAGTGAACTAAGATCTTGCCACTGCATTCCAGCCTGGGCAACAGAGTGAGACTCCATCTCAAAAAAAAAAAAAAAAAAAAAAACAGAAAAGAAACAGTCAAGGGCAAGAGGCCTCAGGAGATGACCAGGGCCACCATCACACCGTCACACTCAGAGCCCAGGAGAGGAAGAGGCCCCACAGCTGTTAAAGCTGGCCATTAATCTAAGAGCATGTGCAATCTTCTCTAATGAGTGCTATAGTCTGTCCCCAGAGGCCTTGCTTCTGGAAGGCAGGGTGCTGTTGCCAGCTCCCGTACCAGAAATTCCGTTAACATATTATAGCTGCAGTCCTAAGAATCTGCTTTTATGTTCCAAAGACAGAGGATAAATGGCCTTTATCATTTTTATGTGGCTGGTGTCACTGCAGAGGCTGAGCGTGGAAGGATCTGAGCTGCGTTTGCTGCGTTTGGACCCTGTTTATTAGGTGTTTCAAGATCTTTCTCCAGGAAGAATTTGCATCTGGGCTGAGAAATGGCTTGGCCCATCCCAGAGCTGGATTACACAGGCCTTGTTCAACATGGTCCAACTCCATGGGGCCCGTGTAGAGACACTCATCACCTCCAGTTAAAACTGCAGGGGAAGTCTGAGCAGGGGGGCCTGGGTGCCTGGGCCGGTCTGCAGTGACTATGTCAACCCCTGGCCTGAAGCCTCGCTGAGTGTGGAAAGCCAGGCCCCTGGGCTCGGTCAGTGACTCCGCTGGGCAGACAGCCTCTCACCAGATGACCAGGTGAGGTGTCGTCAGGGCAGGAAGACAAGATGCAGCAGGAGGAGCTTTCCCGCCTCTCACTGGGCATCATGGAGCTGCTCTGTGGCAGGATGGCAATCACCAGCCAACAGTGACACTGAGGCCTGGAGAAACAGAGTCACAGCCCAACGCCTCAGCCCTAGAGCAGACCTGGCCCCTCCAACCAGCATCCTCTCCTCCTCTCAGGCTTTGGTGAGCCTGGGAGGGCCAGGGGCTTGGCCTGATGATAATTTTTCTTTTTCTTTTTTATTTTTGAGAGAAGGTCTCGCTCTGTTGAAAAAGCTGGAGTGCAGTGGCACGATCATGGCTCACTGCAGCCTCAACCCCCTGGGCTCAAGTGATCCTCCTGCCTCAGCTCCCTGAGTAGCTGGGATTACAGGCACATGCCACGACACTGGGCTGACTTTTGTGTTGTTTTGCAGAGTTTTGCCATGTTGCCCAGGCTGGTCTTGAACCCCTAGGCTCAAGAGACCCTCCCACCTCGGCCTCCCAAAGTGCTGGGATTACAGGTATGAACCACCACACCCCACCAGATGAGAATCTTAAAGTCAGCCCAAACTGGGCAGGGCCTCGCTGGGTTTGAAGCTGGGTATATTCTGAGGCGTCTGTGAAGGTCAGAGCCAGAGCCGCAGCACCGTCTCCAAGTTGCAGACTACTTAGTCAGGGCACAATCCATTTTCTTCATTACAGACCAGGTTCCTCGTCCATCTTTCAAACTAATGAGAAATCTTGCTTAGGTGTGTTGAGCTGCTACCTCCCCCGATTTTTTATTACTTTTCCCCAAAGCCTTCCCTGAATACAAATCTACACGGGGTGTGACTGCTCGTGAGCTGTGAAGCCGAATTTAAACCCGGGTCTGCTGAGCGGCTCACCGGGAATCCAGGGCGGAGTCTGCTGGGTGGGGGCGGGGAGGATGCTCGCACTTTTGTCTACGGCTGCACAGAGACGCCACTCCTGTCTGTCAAGCGCCAAGTTTCATAGGGGGAATAAGAACCCTACAGATGAATCCTTTTTGTGCCCGAAACACTGCTGTCTGCCAGCGGGAAGGAGAGACACCACAGCAAGGCTGCTGCAAAGCATAGTGCCCCGAGGAGACAGGGAGGGACAGGCTCTGGCTGCAGGACCTCGTGGACCACCAGGTCCGAGATGGCCACGCTAAGCTGTCCCAGGAGACGAAGATCAGAGCAGGATGCTGCCAGTGTGTGTGGCCCATCAGGGCCTACCCTGGGAGAGCTGTTTTGCATGAAGAGGGGACATCATCCCCCTTGAGAGAGCAGGGGCCTCTGCAGGGCCCAGGGAAGCAGCACGCACTGGCCCTCAGAAGGCAGGGGACAGACAGCGGCACCTGCACAGGGCTGAGCTGACTCAGTTTTCTAGGCTTGGCTCCCTGCTCACCCGCCTCCCACCACCACTAAAGTGGGTAACAGCTCCTGCCCCTTTTTCTGGGAGAGGCTGGGGGTGGTAATACCGTTCATTCAAGGTCACGTAACTAAGGACAGAGCCTGTCTGAGCCAGGCGGGGTCTGCACACACAACACGGCCATTTCGGCCCTCTTCCTAGAGAGGTTCACCCGCCCTGCAGAGGCCTGGGGAGCGGCAGGATGGAGCTGGTCAGAGCAAGGGCCCCGGAGTCAGATAAACCTGGTTCAATCCCACCTGGCAACCGCGTGGCCTTGAGCAAGGCGTGTGACTTCTCCTGAATCCACCTTCTCACCTGTAAAATAGGGAGAAATGCTTCCTGCCTGCCAGGCCACGAGAGGCCAAGTAGGTGCCCAGGAAAGCCATGCTGCCCAGAGCTGCCCCCTGGGGCTGTGCCCACACTCCCGGGGTACCCACACCTCCAGGAAGAGTACCCTGGCCAGCACAGCCTGTGCCCATCTAGCTGGTGCTGAGTCAGAGCCTGAGTCACGGGGCCGCTTCCTCCAGCGCAGGAGCTCGCGTGGGCACAGATGGATGGGCCCTGCCTGGGGGTGGCATCTGCAGGCTGTGGTGGACCCGAGCGGCATGAAGCCTGGTCATCAGTTTAGGAAAGTTCAAACATCCCATTCACGCTCCTGTGGATGAGGCCCAAGACGCAGCATGCTTCCCTGGGGGCTTTGGATCCCAGAACGTATCTCAGGGAGTTCACAAAATGCTTTCATGAGCATGGGGAAGTGGTGAGGTCGGCCTTCCTGGTCTTCCAGAACTTTCCCCATAGGTCCTTTGCCAGGCAGGAAGCAGAGCTCCTCTCGAAATTTACTTTGCGGCTCCTGAACAGAAATGGAATTTGCTTCAAGAATCCTAAACAGGCTAAGCGCGGTGGCTCACGCCTGGAATTGCCCAGCACTTTGGGAAGCCAAGGCGGGCAGATCACGAGGTCAGGAGATCGAGACCATCCTGGCCAACATGCTGAAACCCTGCCTCTACTAAAAATACAAAAACTAGCCGGGCGTGGTGGCGGGCGCCTATAGTCCCAGCTACTCAGGAGGCTGAGGCAAGAGAATCACTTGAATCAGGGAGGTGGAGGTTGCAGTGCACCGAGATTGCACCACTGCACTCCAGCCTGGGCCACAGAGTGAGGCTTTGTCTCAAAAAAAAAAAAAAAAAAAAAAAATCTAAACAGAAAGCTGGGCTCTGGAACTGGCCCTCATGGCGTTGGCATCCCTGCCCCGCGCACCGTGGCCTCGGCTGCCCTGCTGTGAAATGGGGTCTCAGCCTGCCTGGAGCCCAGGGCGCAGGGCACACCTGCAGCTTTCCTCCTGCAGCCAGTCACTCTTTGGGGCCCCAACCCCTCCTGGCCACTCCAGGCCCACAGGCAGCCTGCAGGTGCCCCACTCGGGTGGGAACATAGGCCAACTTCTGACCCACCTGAGTTAGGCAGTCCAGAGACGGCAGAGTGACCCGATAGCCCAAGGTGGCTGCAGACGAATCGTCCTGGGCCAAATCCCATTCTGCCTCCCACGCCTGGTCCAGTCAGGTTCCGCATGATTCAAGATCACAGCCCTATCCCTCGCTGTCGGCACTGGCTTCCAGCTCACACAGACTTCACAGCCAAGCCAGCTTTCCTGGTATCCGGCTCTTTTTCAGCCCACTATTCCTCATTACTCTCCCAAACCGCTCTCTGAAAAGCCTCTCCCTCTTCCACCTTCGTGCCCTTCAACGGTTTGCAACAGCACTCATTTCTTAGCTAAGGGACTGGCCATCAGTCTTCTTAATCTGGCCTCATAATTCAGCCACCTGAGTACCCCCACGCGCCTCCACTGCCCGCCCCCCCTGAATTCCTGAATCCTCTAGCACCTCTTGGGGCAGCCCCAGGACCCCCAACTCCCTCCTAGGGGGGACAGCCATGACCCCAATACACCCAGCACTGTCCTTCTCCCCTCCCCTCCCAGGGCCTATCCCCCAGGACAGGCTGAGGGCTCACAGCTGCTCCTGCAGGATCCCTGCCAGCAGTCTCAGCAGCTGCCTCCCCTGTCAGCAGGGCCTTCTCCTGGAACGGGACATCTTAAGCTTGTTGGGATCAATTGTCCGTGGCGTTCCAGTTAATCCCCCTGGCAGGCGACTGTCAGCTTTAGTGAGAGGAGGTGTGAGGACTTGTCAGGACATGGCCTTCCCTTAGGGTATGGAGAGCAGAAAGGGGCCAGTGGGGTCTGAAGGGGTTGGGGGCTAGCAGAAGCACCTCAGGGCCCGTGATCCCGTCTTCACAAAAGGCCCCTGGGCTTTAGCCTCCACTTGTCCAGAGCAAAGGGCAGTAGGATGAACCAGAGTCCAGCACCTGGCCTGGTGCGGCAGCACTCAGGAAGGCTGGCAAAAGGCTATGTCTACCTACGTGGAAGCCCCAGTGAAGAGAAAAGGGTGTGTGTGTGTGTGGGTGTGTGTGTATGGGTGTGGGGTGTGGGAGTATGGGTGTGGGAGTGTGGGTGTGGGGTGTGGGAGTTTGTGTGTGGGTGTGTGTGTGTTTCTTGGTGGGAGAGAGGGCCCAGAGGTATCCTTAGCCTCTAACCCCACCCAAAGATCCCCAGCCAGACGTGCCCTTTAAGAATCGCTTGAACCCAGGAGGCGGAGGTTGCAATGAGCTAAGATCACGACATTGCACTCCAGCCTGGGCAACAAGAGCAAAACTCCATCTCAAAAAAAAAAAAAAGATTCACACAGCCAGTCATTCAGCTGCCACTGATTCCGCATCTGCTCCGTTCTGAGCAGACCCTGACAGAAACGCAGAGCTTACCTGCTGAGGTGTTTCTGCTGGAAGGCTTCCTGAAGAAGGGGTGTTAACCCTACAACAGGCTGAGGAGACAAGGGGGTCATCAGCTACAGCAGCGCTTCTCAAGCTGGTCTATGACCAGCACCTGGGAGCTTGTAGAAACGCAAATTCTCAGCAGGGATCAGCCACTCTGGGGCAGGGCCCAGCACCTGAGCCTTAACAAGTGACCAGGTGTTTCTGGGGCGAACCACTGGGCTGGGGCATGGGAGACTGGGTCCCAAGGGGACCAGTATCCAGGGAATTCTCTCCTTCGGCCAAGAGTTTGGGGCCTGACAGCGTTTTCTGCACTGTGGTCAAGGTGCTCGTAGGTGGACAAAGTGTGTACTTGGAGCACGGGCAAAGCAGAAAAGAGTTCTAGAAGAACCTGGCATTTAAAACTTTTCCAGAAAGCATCAACATCAGCATCATGGGAAACACTAATATTCTGACAGACACTCAGTCTCTTTTACCCCCCAAATTAGGCGTTAAGACAATTGTAGGAAGCGAATGTGTGTTCAGGTTCTCCCGCACATTTCTTTGCCCTCTCACTCTTGCCTCTTGGGACCTTCCTTCTGGAAACATTTTCCTTTAGAAATGGCTCCAGGGAGGCTCCAAGCTCACTTGGGATTTGTCTGAAGATGCCGACATCTTGTTCTGGAAAGATATTTTTACTCAGTACAAACGCAAGGTGGACAGTTATTTATAACCTGTTCATAGAGTGTTGGGTGACGTCGTTTTCCAGGCCTCCAGTCTCTATTAGTGCAGTCGAGAGGTTGGTCCGCCACCTAATTGCTGTGCATTTGGAGGTAATTAGTCTCCTCGGCAGCTTCTTTTGAAACCGTCTCTTTGCTATTGTATATCAACGTGTTGGGTCCAAGCATGGATTTTTTGTTTAATCCCTTGCTCAGGCTTTATCATGTTCTCTGAACTGAAATTCGTGTCTTTTAACAGTTCTGGAAAATCCTCAGCCATTACCTCTTTGAATAGCGAGTCTCGCCCCTCTCCCTCTTGGCGCTTTCTGGAGGTGCTAGCAGATGAGCATTCTCGCTTCCTGCTCTGACCTTCCCTCTGAGCTTCCACCTCGCACGTTCTGTCCTTCATTGTACATTCTGGCAGTTGCTTCAGCTCCATCGTCTAGCCCACTGATTCCCTCCTGCACTGAGTCTATTTGCTGTTCAGCCCATGCACCGAGTTTCTCATTTCACTTATTACATTTTGCAATCCAAGAAGTTCTATTTGACTCTTTTTTTCATATCTCCCTGAGCACTTTCGTAGTCTGTTTTTCCTTGTCTATGCTCTCCATTTTGTAAATTTCTTTAGAGATGGAGTCTCGCTCTGTTGCCCAGGTTGGAGTGCAATGGCACAATCTTGGCTCACTGCAACCTCTGCTTCCTGGGTTCGAGTGATTCTCCTGCCTCAGCCTCCCGAATAGCTGGGATTACAGGCAGGCCCCACCATGCCCAGCTAATTTTTTGTATTATTAGTAGAGATGGGGTTTCACCATGTTGGCCAGGCTGGTCTTGAACTCTTGACCTCAGGTGACCCACCTGCCTCAGCCTCCCAAAGTGCTGGGATTACAGGCATGAGCCACCGCCTAGAATTTTTAAACTTATTTTTATTCTATTTCTAATCATTCAAACGTGAAATCTTTTGATCTAGCGTTGCACGTTCGGCTTCTTCCAACTGCAACTCACTGTGGAATGTTCTCTCCTGGGTTTTGCAGTTTGAGGCTGTGGGCCTGGCGGTGTTCTGTAGGGACCCGATAAGACCCTGATGAGGGCTTGCTCTGGCCATGTGCCCGGGTCCACCAACCCAACACCTCTTTAGGTTAATTTCTTGGCTTGGGGTTTCTGGACCTCTCCAAAACTCTGAACCCGGATCCCGAGTACTCCACAGCCTAAACTGACACATCCTTAGGAAGCAATCCTTTTATCCACATTGATTGCAGAGGCCAGGACAAATGAATATCATTCTCATTTTTCTTTGCTAGAAGGTTGTCTTTTTAGAGCCCACCCTTACACTGAAGGTTCAGCATTTGAGGACTCCAGCTTGAGATGAGAGTCTCACGTGCCACTCCCAGCCTTTCGTCTGCTCAAGATAAGGTAGTGTCTTCTGTTCCCTGCACGAGGCCCCCAGGTGTGGGCAGAGTGCCTCGGGGCATCCAGAAGTCAGCATTTGCTTCCTGTCTGTCATCAGTTTCCTCTTCGTTTCTGGCTCTCAGAAATTTTCCTCACTCCCTTGCAAACTTAGCTATGCATTGAATAAAGAAGTTTGTGGCAACTTGTCCTGGATTTTTAGGGGTTTTGTAGCAGAAGTCCACCTACCTCACCCCCGCCCCAGAAGGTCTGATTGTGGCAGAACAGGTCTCACTGCTTTACCAAACCATTTCTTCTTCCTTTGGGCTCACAGCAGGACCGCAGCGCCAGACTCCCCTGCACTGAGCGCGGCCACATGTCTGCGTTCTGTCCAGTGGGATGTGGCTGGGAGTGGTGGGCACCATTCCTGCGCCTGGCCCATAAAACCCTCCCACACAATGCTCCATGCCCTTCCCCTTCTTCAGTGGCCTTAGAAACCTCAGGGTGACGATGGCAGAGCCATGAGATAGATGCGCCTGGGTCCCTCGTCACTGTTCACGGGAGAGCTGCCTGCCATGTCAGGGGTTAACAAGCAGGAGAAAAACCCCTGGGACCAAGGGTGTGTCAGCTGGTGGGACGGCACAGTCCACAAGCCCACCGTTTGCCAGAATCAAAGCCTCTCTTTGTGATCCCACAGCTTAGTGTCACATGCAGAATCGTTGTCTGGTGTAGGGATGTCAGGAGGTTTATCTGGCCTGGATCTCAGGAGGTGGGACGGTGGGTTACAGAGCCCAAGCGGCCCCTGGCACTGCAAATGGGATGCTGGTGCTGAGAAAGATTCCCCCACTTCTTCCCACCAAGGCAGAGCTCTGGACCAGGCCCTGCACTGGCTGCCGAGCTCCAGACAACGCAGCTGTGGTCCTGCTCTCCAGGAATTCCTAGGTAGTCGGAGACACAGGCACACACAAAGGTGGCCCTGGAACAAGAGGACAATGGCCGCAGCGGGTCTGAGGGCAGAGGCTGTGTTACTCGGGCGACAGCACGTTCAGGCCGAGGCTCCAGGGCCTGGGGGAGGACTGGGCCTGCTGCAGGGACCACATGGTTGACAGCACTGGAGTCAGAGCACCAGGCAGGCCTCCCCTGGGCTGGAGCAGGTAGGACTCTCGGAGCAGCCCAGCCTCCCCTGGCAGGGGACAGTGCATACTTCAGAGATAGTACGGACCCAGGGCTAGCAGAACTAGAAACTTCATCTCTAAAGCCGTCGATGACACCTTGCCTGGCAGTCACTGGAGTCCTCGGGCCGTCCACTGTGCAAACGTGTCGTCGAGAAGCCATCAGAGCTCTAATGACTAGAGAGGCTCTTCTCCCGGGATGAGGACTGCTTCCTGCAGCCGGCAACACTCCCACAACAGGCTCTGCAGTGACACAGGAGGCCCGAGAACAGGTGTCGGGACCCCCGCTGGGAACCCGATGCACGCAGCCTTTTCTGCTTCTCTCAGCAGCCCGCCAGGAGCAGGGCCACCAGCCTGCTGGCCGCCAAGGCTCAGGCACAGCCGATGGGCCACCACTCACACGGGCTGGAGCCAGGGTTTGAACCCAGCTGTACCCACTGATGTATGTATCAGGCTGGCTGGGCTACGGAGCCTGGTTGCTCAGTCAAACACGAATCTAGATGTTTCCGTGAAGGTATTCTGTGGATGTGCCTAACAGCTACAATCAGTTAACTGTGAGTAAAAGCCATTACCCTTGATCACCTGGGTGGGCCTCTTCCAATCTGTGGAAGGCCTTCAGAGGAAAACCAGAGGCTTTCCAAAGAACATAGAAATCTACCCAGAGACTGTGACATAGAAATCCCGCCTGAGAGGCCGGCCTCAGTGGCTCACGCCTGTAATCCCAGCACTTTGGGAGGCCAAGGTGGGCAGATCACGAGGTCAGGAGATCAAGACCATCCTGGTAACACGGTGAAACCCCGTCTCTACTAAAAATACAAAAATTAGCCAGGTGTGGTGGTGCGCACCTGTAGTCCCAGCTACTCGGGAGGCTGAAGCGGGAGAATCGCTTGAACCTGGGAGGCAGAGGTTACAGTGAGCCGAGATCGCGCCACTGCACTCCAGCCTGGTGATCAAGTGTGACTCCATCTCAAAAGAAAAAAAGAAAAAAAAAGAAATCCTGCCAGAGTTTTCAACCTGCCCTGCAGAGTTTGGACTTACCAACCCCCACAAACACATAAGCCAATTTCCTCTCTCTCTCTATTTATGTATGCACAGTTGAACAATGCAGGTTTAAACTGCACAGTCTGCATATACACGAATTTCCTTTCTCCTCTGCCACCCCTGAGATGGCGAGACCCCCCAATCCTCCTCCTCAGCCTCCTCAGCTTGAAGATGATGAGGACGAAGACCTTTATGATCACTCACTTCTGTGTAATGACTGATGAACATGTGTTCTCTTCCTTATGGTTTTCTTCACATTTTCTTTTCCCTGGCTTACATTATTGTAAGAACACAGTATGTAATACATTTGACATGTAGAATATGTGTTCATCAACTGTTGATGTGATGGGTAAGGCTTCCAGTCAACAGTGGGCTACTAGTAGTTAAGTTCTGGGGGAGTCAAAAGTCATATGAGGCAGGGGTTGGCGTCCCGATCCCACATTGCTCAGGGGCCAGCTGAGTGTTTATCAGTCTGTCCCATTTCTCTGGGGGACTTCAGGGACACACCAGTGCTTGCTCCAGCCCTCCCTGCCTCCTCAACCAAGCCACAGCCTTCTGAGAGCCTCCTGTGCAACAGACCCTGAGGCCCAGGCCCTGCCTTTCAGGAATGCATGGCCGTTTCTGTGATAGGCTGAATATTTACGTTCCCCCAGAATTTGTATGTTGAAGCCCAGACTCCCAGTGTGATGGTGTTAAGAGCTGGGGCTTTGGGGGCCGGGTGCTGTGGCTCAAACCTGTAATCCCAGCACTTTGGGAGCCAAGGCGGGCGGATCACCTGAGGTTGGGAGTTCAAGACCAGCCTGACCAACATGAAGAAACCCTATCTCTACTAAAAATACAAAATTAGCCAGGTGTGGTGGTGCATGCCTGTAATCCCAGCTACTCAGGAGGCTGAGGCAGGAGAATCGCTTGAACCCGGGAGGCGGAGGTTGCGGTGAGCCAAGATCGAGGCATTGCACTCCAGCCTGGACAACAAAAGCAAAACTCCATCTCAAAAAAAAAAAAAAAAAAAAAAAAAAAGAGGTAGGGTTTTGGGGTTTAGAGGAGCTGATGAGTGTGGAGCCCTTATGATGGGACCAGTGTTCTTGTAAGAAGAGGAAGGGAGCAGAGCTCCATGGCTGTCTCCCCACATGGGCACAAGGAAGAGATCATGTGAGGACACAGTGAGATGGCACCATCCCAAGGCCAGGAAGGGGGATGCCCCCAAGAACAGAATCTGCTGAACACTGAGAACCATGAGATACACATGTCTGCTGTTCAATACCCAGTCTAGGGTATCAGCTCAGCTGCTGAGCTGACTAAGACCACCTCTCTAAGGATTCAGACTCACACACGATGCCAGCTCAACCTGCCCCAGAGAAGGGGAATGAAGGAAAGCCATGGGAGCCACAAAAAAGGGCTTGGCTGATTCTGCCCCAAGGCTCAGTATGGCTCAAGGAGGATCTGGGTCCTCAGGAGTCTAAGTGCTTGTGGAGGTGATGGGGGAGGTGATGGGGTGGTGGTGGGAGGGATGTTGGGGGAGGTGAAAGGGGAAGTGAAGGAGGAGGTGATGGGGAGTGATGTGGAGGTGATGGGGGGAGGTGATGCGGGGAGGTGATGGGGAGTGACAGGGAGGTGACGGGGAGTGAAGGAGGAGGAAGTGATGGGGAGGTGAAGGAGGATGTGATGGGGAGGTGATGGGTAGGTGAAGGAGGAGGTGATGGGAAGTGATGGGAGAGGTGATGATGGGGAGGTGATGGGGAGTGATGGGGGAGGTGACGGGGGAAGTGAAGGAGGAGGTGATGGGGAGGTGAACGATGAGGTGATGGGGAGGTGAAGGGGAGGTGATGGGGAGTGATGGGAGAGATGATGATGGGGAGGTGAAGGAGGAGGTGATGGGGAGGTGAAGGGGAGGTAATGGGGAGTGATGGGAGAGGTGATGAAGGGGAGGTGATGGGGAGTGATGGGAGAGGTGACGACGGGGAGGTGAAGGAGGAGGTGATGGAGAGGTGAAGGGGAGGTGATGGGGAGTGATAGGGGAGGTGACGGTGGGGAGGTGAAGGAGGAGGTGATGGGGAGGTGAAGGGGAGGTAATGGGGAGTGATGGGAGAGGTGATGAAGGGGAGGTGATGGGGAGGTGAAGGAGGGGGAAGTGATGGGAGAGGTGATGATGGGGAGGTGATGGGGAGTGATGAGGGAGGTGACGGGGGAAGTGAAGGAGGAGGTGATGGGGAGGTAAAGGGGAGGTGATGGGGAGTGATGGGAGAGGTGATGAAGGGGAGGTGAAGGAGGAGGTGATGGAGAGGTGAAGGGGAGGTGATGGGGAGTGATGGGAGAGGTGATGAAGGGGAGGTGATGGGGAGTGATGGGAGAGGTGACGATGGGGAGGTGAAGGAGGAGGTGATGGAGAGGTGAAGGGGAGGTGATGGGGAGTGATAGGGGAGGTGACGGTGGGGAAGTGAAGGAGGAGGTGATTGCAAGGTGAAGGGGAGGTGATGGGGAGTGATGGGAGAGGTGATGATGGGGAGGTGAAGGAGGATGTGATGGGGAGGTGATGGGGAGGTGATGGGGAGGTGAAGGAGGGGGAAGTGATGGGAGAGGTGATGATGGGGAGGTGATGGGGAGTGATGGGGGAGGTGACGGGGGAAGTGAAGGAGGAGGTGATGGGGAGGTGAACGATGAGGTGATGGGGAGGTGAAGGGGAGGTGATGGGGAGTGATGGGAGAGATGATGATGGGGAGGTGAAGGAGGAGGTGATGGGGAAGTGAAGGGGAGGTGATGGGGAGTGATGGGAGAGATGATGATGGGGAGGTGAAGGAGGAGGTGATGGGGAGGTGAAGGGGAGGTGATGGGGAGTGATGGGAGAGGTGATGAAGGGGAGGTGATGGGGAGTGATGGGAGAGGTGACGACGGGGAGGTGAAGGAGGAGGTGATGGAGAGGTGAAGGGGAGGTGATGGGGAGTGATAGGGGAGGTGACGGTGGGGAGGTGAAGGAGGAGGTGATGGGAGAGGTGATGAAGGGGAGGTGATGGGGAGTGATGGGAGAGGTGACGATGGGGAGGTGAAGGAGGAGGTGATGGAGAGGTGAAGGGGAGGTGATGGGGAGTGATGGGAGAGGTGATGATGGGCAGGTGAAGGAGGAAGTGATGGGGAGGTGAAGGAGGGGGTGATGAGGAGGTAAAGGAGGAGGCGATAGGGAGTGATGGGAGAGGCGATGAAGGAGAGGTGAAGGGGAGGTGATGGGGAGTGATGGGGGAGGTGATAGGGGAGGTAATGGGGGAGGTGATGGGGGAGGTTTCCCCAACCTTCCATGCCGCCCCGGGAAACGGAGAACTCCTGGACTGCACCTGTTCAGTGTTTATCCACAGTGACCGGGAGGTTCTCGAGAAAGAAAGTGCCACTCAGAAGCCTATCTGCTCCTCCTCCCCTCCGCCCCATACACCACACGACACAAATCCCAGATGAAAGAGGAGGCCTGAGCTGGGGGCTGGGGTCATGCCTGGAGCCACCCATTGCCCCCATCGCTGCAGGAGGAGACCCCAGGGCCTGGGTGCCACCCACAGCCTCCCTGTCCACCTCCCGTGCTTCCTGCAGCCTGGGCCAGCCCTGTGACCTGCTGAGGATCTATTTTAGTTGCTGCACTGCAGGGCAGAGAAAAATTGCTCGTCCTCTGCACCGTCCCCCTCCGGTTACCCCAGTTCAGAGCAGAGCCCCTGGGTTTTAGGATCAAATAGCAGTAGGAAGCCAAGAGCACGGCCCATCCATTAATCAGCTGTTAAGGACTCCCAGAAGCCCACAGACGTCTATGAAGAGCGGTTTATTTTCTCTTACATCCTTAAAACCTGTGGCTGCAGCCAGAAAGAGCAGGGGCCTCAGAGTCCACCGGTCAGGGCTAGTCCTGGTGATGCTCTGTGGGTGGGGTCCCTGGAGAGGTTGCTTCACCTTCCCGAGCCTCCATTCCTCATTCACAGCAGCGGGAAGGAGAACGCCGTTTCAGCAGGCTGGCGTGCGGGTGAAGGGCCATGAAACCCAGGCACCCACCCCTGCACTCCGCCTCTCACGTCCCTCCCCAGGCCCTGCCTCGGGCTCCTTCCTCCATCTTCACAGTGCCAGGCCCCCAGCCAGAGAGAGGATTTAAAGGAGAATCTGGCTTTGTCCCTGCCTGGAGAAGCTCATGGGGATATCAAACCTGTAACACCTAACACCATTCGGGAGTGCAAGGAGAGCAGGAGTGGTGGTCACAGAGGTGACCCTGGTGCCAGGAGCAGCATGGGCCAAGGCCCAGGGACAAGAGAGCCCTGTGCTATTCTCTGAGTTCTTTCCTCCATCTCTCCACTGTGCAAAGCGTGGAATTACAATGCGCATTACAGGGGCTGGGAGACTTAGGGACAGTTTCCCGAGCCCCATGGATACTCTCAGAGATGGGCTCTGAGACTTTCCTCGCAGGTCAGGGCTGTGGGGACCCGAACCACCTCCTTCCTTGCAAAGGGACAGCCTGGAGTCACAGCCCAGGGCTGCTGTGAAGTGGTGCATCTTTTCACCAAGTCACTTCTGGATGTGACACAGACCGGACCTCATGAGTGAGGCCCCCAGAGAAACCTCCCAGCCAGGTGGCCGAGCCCCACACCCAGAGGAGGCCAGCCTCAAAGGGAAGACACAGCCAGGAGGGGACAGAGCCTGCCCTACCTCCGGCCACTGCACCTGCTGTGCACTGGTGCTACAGCACAGCTGGGCAGAGCGAACTGCTGTCACCTGACTTCACTCACATGGCAATTTGTATCTCTGAGATGCTGGGAAACTGAGGCACAGGTGGAAATGGCAACCTGTAGGTTAACACAGCTCAATCCTTCAGAGCACCTGGACCTGGAGAAATCTCAGCTCTGCCACGTCCTTCTTGCATGACCTCTATGCAGTGAGTTCCCCGTGCCTCAGTTTCCCCATCTGTAAATTAAGAACTATCACTGCTTCCTTGTGGGTGGCAATCAGGATGAAAGAATACATTAAGAAGCCTCATCAGATGTAAGAAACCTTGATTAGAATTGCTACTCAGATCACAGAGCCATTTCATTATTCTTATTTTTGCCATTAAACAGGCTGTGAACATTTGTGAAATAAATGATTTTTCCTGTTGTTTTATGAAATGTTTAGACACATAACAAAGTTGAAAAAAAGTGTTTAGTGGGCCGGGCGCGGTGGCTTATACCTGTAATCTCAGCACTTTGGGAGGCCAAGGTGGGCAGATCACGAGGTCAGGAGATAGAGACCACTCTGACTAACACGGTGAAACCCCACCTCTACTAAAAAAAAAAAAAAAAAAAAAAAAATTAGCCAGGCATGGTGGCGGGCGCCTGTAGTCCCAGCTACTCAGGAGGCTGAGAAAGGAGAATGATGTGAACCCAGGAGGCGGAGACTGCAGTGAGCCGAGAGAGTGCCACTGCACTCCAGCATGGGCGCCAGAGTGAGACTCCGTCTAAAAAAAAAAAAAAAAGTTGAGTGAACATTCTTATGCCCATCACTTCGAATTCCACCATTTATGTAGAATAATACTTGCTTTATCATATATCCATCCAACCATCCCGCTCTCCACTCAGCAATGCATCTTATTTTTCAATGTGTTTCAAAGAAAACTGAAGGCATCAGCACGCTTCCTCCAAATGCTGCAGTGTTAATTATTTCTGATGTAACATTTACATACAAGGAAATTTGCAAATCTTGAAAGACATTTTCGGGATATTGACAAATGCATACACCTGTGTAACCTAAACCCCATCAGAATGGACATCACTCACCATCATCCCAGCATGAAGCTTCCTTGTACCTCTCCTCAGTTAACCCTGCCCCTACTCCCAGGAGGAACCACCATTCTGAGGGCTTTTTCCCACCATAGATTGATTTTTCCTGTTCTAGAATTCCATATAATATAGGGCATGATTTCATAGCACAGTACGGAGTGTACTTGTATTAGTTTATGCCTGTGAAACAAATTACCCCAAATTTAGCAGCTTAAAACAACAACATTTATTATTTCACAGTTTCTGTGGCTGGGAACCAGGAAGCAGCTTGACGGGAGCCTCTCTGGCGTGGAGTCTCTCCGAGGCTGCCATCCACACGTGGGCTGGGGCTGGCTGGACGGAGGCTCTGTCCCTTGAGGGCTGTGGGCTGAGGGTCTCCACCCCTTCCTGGATGTTGGCCAGAGGGAGGCATCTTTGGTTCCTCGGCTCATGGGCTTCTCCGAAGGGCAGCTCCCACATGGAGCAAGACGGGAGCCAGCGTCTTTCTGTCATCCACTCTCAGAGGCAGCATCCCACCACTTATGCTACATTCTACTCATTAGCAGGAAGTGAGGGACCAGGTCCTGCCCGCACACCCGGGAGGGGTCTTACCCAGGGCGGGGACAGAGCAACCACCATTGAGACCCGTCTAAGCAGCCGCCCCTCACAGTTCTCTGGCTCGGGTGGAGTGCCTCTCACTTGGCATGTTCCTGAGACTCCCATGGCCCACCCGTCACAGCTGGGAACGGCACTCCTGGTACTCCCTCCAAATGCCCACCTGGCTGCAGGAGGGGGCCACAGTGACAGACCTGTGCCCATGTCCCTCCGCGTGGCCGCCTGGAAAGATGCCCCCTGCCCCCCTCCCCGTGGTTGCTGGCGGCCTGCACCCCGACCTGCAGCCAACCAAAGCCCAGAGGTCCCGACTTTTGCCTCTCCCAGCCTCCCAGGAACATGTGCTTTGTGGGGACACCCCATGTTGAGAGCATGGGGTGCCCTGGGGAGCGGGGAGAAGCCCCTGAGCCCTGAGTTCAGCATCAGACCCAGTGCAGCACATGGTCCCTATCTGCCCAGTGAGGGAGACCCGGGCTGCAGTCACTCGGGGCCGACAGTGGGATTGCAGCCCTGTCCTGAGTGCCCCCACCTTCACAGGGGATGCAGGAGGTGAGGACAGGACCAGGAATCTGGCTCTCCTCCCAAGATGGGCAAGCCCCTCCCTCTCAGAGAGGAAATGGACAGGAAATGGAAAGTGTGCACAGAGAGGCAGAGAAGAAGACAGAGAGAGGGAGCGAGACACAGAGGCAGATGAAGGGATAAACATAGATAGATGAGAGACAGAAAAAAGGAGGAAGAGACAGAGAGAGAGGAAGGGAGAGGGAAAGAGGGAGAGACAGAAAGATTGAGGGAGGGAAAGAGAGACAGGGAGGAATGGAGAGAGAGAGAGAGAAAGAGACAGAAAGATTGAGGGAGGGAAAGAGAGAGGGAGGAATGGAGAGGGAGAGAGATGACGAGACAGAAAGATTGAGGGAGGGAAAGAGAGAGAGGAAAAAAGGGAGAGAGAGAATGAGGCAGATGAAGAGACAAAGCGAGAGGCAGAGACAGGAAGAGGCAGAGAATGAGACAGGGAGAGAGAGGTAGGGATGGGTGGGGACAGAGGCAGGGAAGGCTAAGGGCTGAGGACAGTGAAGGAAGAAGTCAGTGCCTGCAGGAGCTGACTGCAGGAAGAAGTCCCTCCCCACTGCCTCCAGGCATCTCCGAGGAGGCACAGAAGCCTCTTCCTGGAGCTCAGGGCCAGTCCTGGAGATGAGGAGGGCCAGGGCTGCAGCCTGTGAGCTGTAGGCAGGGTGGTGGGAGCTGCATGTGGCCTGGCAGTTCCCTGCTCAGGAGGGGCCCGGGGCCCGTCCAGCTGGGGAGTGGGTGCAGCAGACCCTTCAGCGGGGCAGGGCGCCTCCCAGCCCAGGAGCTCAGAGAGACCTGGCCACCTCTCTGCCCCCATCCATCAGCCCGGCTCTTTCTCAGGCCGCCCCTCCAGGCTATGCCTCCTCACACTGTGCCAGGGCACTACACAGGACCCTGTAGCCGAGTCCTGTGGCCTAAGACATGCAACCCCCTTGCCAGTGGCCCTGGCTTCTTCCAGACCACAAGTGGCCCAGGAAACCGCTCTGCCCAGGCGGAGCCTCACGGCCACTCCTCTTGGGGTCCAGCCCCTCTCTCCTCCTCCTGGTTGCAAACTCCCTCCTCTCTTTTCCGCACTCTGCAAGTTCTCCTTTGGGCTTTTGGAAACAAAGGTCAGGACGGCTCGAGGACCACACAGCAAGAGTGTGCCAGAAAGAGAGGAGGGGGAGATGGAAAGAGGAAGAAATGGGAGGCAAAAACCCCACTGCACATCACCCTTCCAAGGATCAATCCAGCCTCAAAAAGAATTGAATCACCAAGGGGAATGGGGAGCCTGTCACCCTAGAGAAAAGCACAGCAGGTCCTCAGACACTTTAACCCAGAATCACCGCCTGCCCCAGCCACGCCACCACTGGGGATGCACCCAACAGAGGTGAACGCAGGGACTCAGGAGTCACTGGCACACCCAGGGTCACAGCAGCACTCCTTACAGTATCCGAAAGGTAGAAGCAACCAGGGGCCTCTCAACGGGTGGATCCAAACACAGTGCGGTCTAGACCCGTGACGGGAATCCCACTGCGCCTGAAGAAGGAAGAAAAGTCTGACACGCAACACAGCATGCGTGAACCTCGAGGACCTTGTGCTAAATGAAATCAGCAGTCACAAAAGGACAAATACCATGTGACCCCACTCACGCAGTTCCTGGCGTGGTCACACTCACGGAGACAGCGGCACGGTGGCTGCCAGGGTCTGGAGAATGGGAGTTCCTGTTTAATGTGTACCAAGGGTTTTGCTTTTGCAAGATGGAGAGTTCTGGTGACGGGCGGTGGTGACGGTCACACAACATTAGGAACATTCTTTTTTTTTTTTTTTTTTAACTTCTGGGATACATGTGCAGAACGTGCAGGCTAGTTACATAGATATACATGTGCCATGGTGGTTTGCTGCACCCATCAACCCATCATCTAAGTTTTAAGCCCCGCATGCATTAGGTATTTGTCCTAATGCTCTCCCTCCGCTTGGCCCCTACCCCCTTGACAGGCCCCAGTGTGTGATGTTCCCCTCCCTGTGTCCATGTGTTCTCGTTGTTCAACTCCCACTTATGAGTGAGGACATGCAGTGTTTGGTTTTCTGTTCCTGTGTTAGTTTGCTGAGAATGATGATTTCCAGCTTCATCCATGTCCCTGCAAAGGACATGAACCTATTATGTTTTACGGCTGCACAGTATTCCATGGTGTATATGTGCCACATTTTCTTTTTTTTTTTTTTTTTTGAGACGGAGTCTTGTTCTGTCGCCCAGGCTGGAGTGCAGTGGTGGGATCTCGGCTCACTGCAAGCTCCGCCTCCTGGGTTCACGCCATTCTCCTGCCTCAGCCTCCCGAGTAGCTGGGACTACAGGCGCCCGCCACCTCGCCCGGCTAGTTTTTTGTATTTTTTTTTAGTAGAGACGGGGTTTCACCGTGTTAGCCAGGATGGTCTCCATCTCCTGACCTCGTGATCCGCCCGTCTCGGCCTCCCAAAGTGCTGGGATTACAGGCTTGAGCCACCACGCCCAGCCGTGTCACATTTTCTTTATCCAGTCTATCATTGGTGAACATTTGGGTTGGTTCCGAGTCTTTGCTATTATAAATAGTGCTGCAATAAACATACATGTGCGTATGTCTTTATAGTAGAATGATTTATAATGCTTTGGGAATATACCCAGTAATGGGATTGCTGGGTCAAATGGTATTTCTGGTTCTAGATCCTTGATCCTTGGGGAATGGCCACACTGGATTCCACGATGGTTGAACTCACTGACACTCCCACCATCAGTGTAAAAGCGTTCCTATTTCTCCACAGCCTCGCCAGCATCTGTTGTTTCCTGACTTTTTAACAATCACCATTCTGACTGGCATGAGATGGTGTCTCATTGCAGTTTTGATTTGCATTTCTTTAATGACCAGTGATGATGAATTTTTTTTCATATTTTTTTTGAGAAGTGTCTAGCAACATTCCTAATGCCACTGAACTCTACACTTAATAAGAGTTAAAATGGTAAATTTCACATCATTTGTGTATACTTCACCACAGTTTCTTAAATGGCTCATTTTTTTCAGGGAGGAGCTCAGAGTCAGAGGGTGGGAACAGTCTGGAGTGACAGGGAAGTGTGTCGAGACACTGACGCCTAAGTGGGGGCTCGAAGGGTGAAGAGCCCAGCAGAAGTGGGAGAAGGGCAGAGCAGGGCAGGTCAGCATGGCTATGGCTAGTCCATGAAGCCACGCTGGGCAGTGGGTGAGGACAGAAATGCCCAGAGCCCTGTAGGCATCAGGCAGGTCCCGGGAGCCATGGAACCACTGGGCTGAGCTGCAGAAGTGGCCCGCTGATGTCTCCCCTTCCCCAAACTCCCAGTGAGAAGGGACTGTGGGGACAAGGTTGGCGGACGTCCAAAGCAGCATCCCAGGAGGACAGGGCAGGGGTGCCGGGCAGGCCATGGGGCAGGGGTGCTGGGCAGGCCATGGGGCAGGGGTGCCGGGCAGGCGATCGGGCAGGGGTGCCGGGCAGGCTATTGGGCAGGGTACGGCCGCTCATGACCCAGGGAAGTCACACCCCACTCTCTGATAGGTTTGCCGAATTCGCAAAGAATAAGGACAGCCAGTTAAATAAGAATTTCAGATAAAGCAACAAATAACTTTTTAGTGTGAATATGTCCCAAATACCGCATGGGACCTGCTCACGCCGTAAACGTGTTCCTGGCGTGTCCAATGTTCTCATGTAGCCAGGTGCCCTGGGTCTTATCTGGATGCTGCCCTCTGAGGCTCCTGCCTCTCATCTGGAAAGGGGTGGTCACTGCCTTGGCAAGGCTCTCCCCTCTGGTTCTTCAGGAATCCCCAGCCAGGCCTCCCGGACCACCCAGCCAGGAAGACCCCCACCCCCAGCCCCAGTCACGGTCACTCCACTGGCTCTGCTGCCTTCATGGCACTTGCAGGCTCTGAAATGGCCCAGCTGTGTGCCTGTCTGTCTGGGATCTTTCTCCCACTCTGAGGTGCGGGCTCCATGAGCACAGGGCCCCATCATCCTTGTGTCCCCAGCACCTAGCAGAGGCTGGGCGCGTGTGGGTGTGCAGCCACGATTTACTGAAGATGACACGGATGCCTCCCTGGAGGGGCAGCCTGAGGGGGAACAGGAAGATGAGGGTGAGTGGGGCAGGGCCCAGTGCACCTGCTATTTCTGCCCCACCAATCTCCTCCTGCTGATGACCTGAGCCTTCTCTGAGGCTCAGGCTGGCCTCCGCCCAGGGGACAAAGTGCCCCCACTCTGCCCAGATGGGGGCCGGCAAATCCGCACCAGCCCGGCCTGGCCCTACCCCCACCCCTCCCGACAGGACCAGCCTCGCGTCCACAGATTCCCACGGCAGCCCGTTACCATGGTGACAGCAATCCGAGGTCACCATGCTAGAAACCGGTGGACGCCTCCCTCCTGGAACACCACAAGCGTTAGAATCTAATTTTCATTACAGCCATAATAGTGGTTTTGCATAATCGTACATATATTAATACCTAACATGCCTGTGTTTATTTGGTTAAAATTCATGAATTCAGGTCTAAATAAAAAGTGCTGATGGCTGAAGTTTTTCATTCTCTTAAAATGTTCTTGGGTTATGTATTTTTTTAAGCCAGTCTCTCTCCTTGGCAGCAACTTGCTTTTAATCCCATTATTAACGGGGAAGAGAGAGGAACACAAATCAGGGCTCTCCTCCCCAGGGGCCGTGCCTCTGGCTACGGAGGTGGCAAGCGGGTGCCCATCACCCCAGCCTCTGCCTCGCTGTGTGGCCCAGACCATACTCTGCAGCCTCTCCAGGCCTGTTTCCTCAAGTGGAAAAATAAGAGAAGGCATTAGTTGGTCTTTGAAATCCCTTCTGCTTCCAAAACACAGCCACGGAGCTGACATTTGCTGAAGCTCAACCAGCACCGGGCTACGGGCGGGAGAAGTGAACACGGTTCCCGTCCTTGTGTCAGTCCAATCTGATGGAGACTCGCTCAAGAAACAGACAGTGCAGGCCGGGTGTGGTGGCTCACGCCTGTAATCCCAGCACTTTGGGAGGCCGAGGCAAGTGGATCACCTGAGGTCAAGAGTTTGAGACCAGCCTGGCCAATGTGGTGAAACCCTGTCTCTACTAAAAATACAAAAATTAGCCAAGCATGATAGCAGGCGCCCGTAATCCCAGCTACTCAGGAGGCTGATGCGATAGTGAGCTGAGATCTTACCATTGCACTCGAGCCTGGGCAACAGAGCGAGACTCTGTCTCAAAAAAAAAAAAAAAAAGAAAAAAGAAAACAAAATAGACAGTGCCAAAGGATGAGGAGATTATTCTTCCCATGTAACCCTCTCGCCCTGGGCCAGCACCTCAGCCGCAGCAGCAGAGCGTGGGAACCAGGCCTGCCGCCTCCCCAGCTCCACAGGCCCCCACCCACCCAGCAGCCATGAGAGCACCCTGCCATGAGCATTGTTCTAGGTCCCCGATGCCCCAGGCCCCACACCTGAACATGGAGGAGGAGAACCGCCACCCCTCCCTTGAGAGAAGCCCCAGCTTGACACCCACCCCACCGGGGAAAGAACAGCAGAGACACACGGAGAAATTCTTAAATAGGCTTCTGGGCTTTTATTCAAAACAACACTGGTGGTGGCTGCCGCTTGGTTTCTCTACACCCGGGCCATCTGGGCCAGCAGGTACCAGCGCCATCAGCAACTAGGAGGGAAGTTCATTCACACCATAGAAACTGTACAGCGACTGAGAGTGCTAGAGTCACGGAGGCGGCCCAGGCCGAGGGCTTCCTGGAGGAGGTGGCCTCTACCTCCTCAGTAGGCTGCAGCTTGGCCCAGGCTCTGCCAGGAACACGGATTATTGCACAAAGACAAAAAAGAGTATGTGTATCTGGGCTAAAGAGCAGCTCTGATGACCCCAAGCCCTTACACAACGCAGCAAAGGGGGCTGGGGTTGGCCCTGGAAGCGGAAGGCTCCGAGCTGAGGATATGGGGGAAGACGGGCAGATGGGCTTTACACACTTTGTCCTCCTTTAAGGGGCTGCCTGGCACAGGAGAAGGTAGAGCAGAGGAGACGAAGAGGGTTTGGCCAGACTGGGCTGTCTCTGCACAGATGCCAAGGTGCTTGCCCATCACCACTCGATGGAGCAGCAGAGACAGCTCAGGCACCTGCGCCCCCACCTTCCCCACTGCCAGGCCCATGTGGGTCAGGGCAAATTTGTGCTTTTGTGATAGACACAGGCCTGAGGCCATGGCCCCAGACCACAGGGTTGAGGAGGAAGGAACGGCCCTTTGCCCAACCCTCACCCATTCTGACTTGTGCTGGCCAACAGATCACAGTTTCCCTGGTTCCCCATCTCTGTCACCCACAAGAACAAGGCCAAGTGTCTGGGATCGGCAGGTGGGACCTTCAGGAGCCTGGGATCGGCCAGGCCATCTCCCACTGCTCCCTGCAAGGAGCTTCTCTGCCTCTGAGCTCAGCTCTTTTGCCTTCTCCACATGCCCCACTCTGTGGGCCCTGGAGCCTTCGCTCATGCCCATCCCTTTGCCTAGAACACCCGCCCCGAGGTGTCTGCTTGTTCCAGAGCCACATGGTTCAGGGTAAGGGGAGGTTTCACGTCAGACCTGCCTAGGATGTGTTCCCTGCGCAGCTGCTCTGAACCCATGTAACACAGGAAAGGATGCTCAGCAGAGTCACAAGATGACCCAAGGCTGCTGGACCGGCGTCTGATCCTGTCAATTTGAAGCCCAACCTTCCACATGGTCTTCCCAGGTCACACAGCCCCTCTTCTGGGCTCCAACACGCAAGTCCCTCCAGCAACACACGGACTTGCAAAAAGTCGTCTGTCTGCCTCCCTCCAACTGCTCGTGCTCAGGGTCAGCCAGGAGCAGGTAAGCCTGCCCAGACACTTCTTCCCCAGACAACGCAGCTCGCTCCACATAAAACCACCTCCGTGGAAAGGGAGGCAGGGCCGAGGCTCTCTGGAGGGGTCAGCATTGGGCTTGGACCCAGCCATCCCCACAGGTCTACCTGCCCCCCAGGGAGGACTGGGCAGTTCCTCCCGCCGCAGGCACCTTGCTCAGCATCACAGCTCTAGGGTGTGGAGTGGGGCCCTCCACACCACCCCAGCTTCTTTGCTGCTAGGGCCCTGAAGGATCCTGGGCTGGCCGCTTCCCCTCTCCGGGGCTGTTTCCCGGGTGGGCTTGACAACCCCTCCCGGACCACTCTCCCTCAGCCTGAAAGGTCTCTGCATGTGACAAAGCACACATTGCCCACCACCTCCCCCAGGGTCCCTGTGCCAGCCTGGAAGACACCCAGAACCCCTCCAAGGGGCACCCCACACCCTCACCAACCTGGCCACAAGCTGAGTTCTTCCAAGTCAGAGTTTGGGAACAAAGCTGCCCCTCAGCAGGCCCCCGTGAAGTCCTCAGAGGGGGTCTTAGCAAAGGCAAGGGGGGGTCTTAACAAAGGCAAGGTTATTGCTGAAGCACAGCATCTCCAAACTCGTGGCCTCTGCAGCCTTTCCAGACCACCGCCACCAACATGCTCCCAACCTCCTTCTTCAAACTGACTTCATGAAAGTCACTCCCTTTTTAAAAAGTAGCCTTGACCTAAGCAAAATCTCTGTGAAATCACGGGTTCAATGTATTTTTTTTCTAATAAATAGTGAAATAAATGTGTAACTCTTCAAATCAAACACCCCCATCTATAACCCGTTTGGGAAGCACTACTATAGTGAAAGCTGACCTGCAGTTAGGGGCAGCGGGGAGGAGAGACGGGGCAGCAGGGAGGAGAGACAGGGGCTGGCAGGTGGGGTCGGAGAATGTGGCCTCCAGGTGACGCAAAAGGCTGGGCGTGGGGATGCGGCTGGACCCAGGGCCCAGGCAGGTGCCCCCACCCCTGCCTAGAATTCGGTCAGAGCTGCTTTGCCTTGAACTCACTGGGGTGGGGGCATAGTTGCTCAGGACGGGGACAGCACAGCGTCCAGGGACAGCCACAGCTCAGGGCCCATATTGGGGATAAAAGGCATAAGTGACTGAGAACAACTAACTGTCTGAGCCCAGGGGCACCTGCAGGGCAGCCAGAGCCAGCCCAGACCAGGCAGGTACCCTGGCCTCTCCAAGTGGCCTCCACTCCTGCTCCATCCAACCCCGCCCTCCTGGGGTGGAACCCACCCCCTCAGAAGTACTCAGGAGCTGGGACCTCCCCTGGGGCCAGAGCCCCAGCCCAGCCTCGGAGCTGCCCTCCACCCCCCACCACGGTCCTAAGGAAACACAGCTACTCACCCCTGATTTTTCTAAAGAGACATCTAACCTGTGTACTAAGGGTATGTGTGTGCTCTGGGGTGTCTACAAAAGACTTCACAACAACCAGACGGTCAGGATGACAGGACAGACACCCCGACGCGTGGGAGCCACGTGGGATCTTAGCAGCGTTTCTTCTTTAAAAGAAAAAAAGGAAAAGAAAAAGAAAACACACCCTGAATTGCACCTCTTCTCCCGGGCCAGGTGCCCTCAGAGGCCTGAGGGTCCTCTCCAAGCTACTCTCAACCCGGGAGGAGACATCAAAAACCACAGCTGCGACGCCCGGCAGCACATGTGCCCTGGGGTGGGTCTGGCCTGAATTCCAGAGCGTCAGACAAAAGCCCCGTCCAGGCCCTGGCCCACCTCCCACCTTTAGCACTTTCTGGAAGTCATAAGCTCTCAGTAAAAAAAATAAATATATATATATATATGTCTATGTGTGTGTATATATACGTATATATATATATATGTATATATATGCACTGGAAGGGCCACCATGGGCCACGCAGGCCTGGCTAACCCAGACTCCGCTCAGCCCGGCTGACGGGCACCTGTGCCCGGCGGGCCCTGCGCGATCCCAGGGGTGGACGAAGTATTGCTGTCTGCTCCTGGCTCCTGAGGTAAAAAAGGTGAGACGGGGCGGGCGGTGGGCGGCCGGGGGCCCCTGCGACCCTCATCTCTTCCTCTTGCTGGCGGCGTCTCCCGGCTCCAGCTCTCCGGGGAGCGGTTGCGGCGGGGGCGCCAAGGGGCCCAGGCCCATGGGCAGCGGTGCCCCGCCCAGGGGGTCCTTGCTGCGGTCCGCGGCCCACGAGGGGCTCCGGGCCAGGCCGTGGGCCGGGGCGGCGGCGCGGGGGCGGCCGGGGGCGGCCAGGCTGCTGGTGCTGCTGAACTTCCTGGCGGGCGTGAGGCCGGGGAGCGGCGGCGGGGGCGGCGGGCAGAAGAGGGAAGTGAGCGAGAGGCTGCTGAGGGTCTCCGAGTGCTCGCTGCCCGCGCCCCCGCCGCCCGCGCCGCCGCGGCCCTCCTCGTCCGAGGGGTCCATGGAGTCGTGGTAGGTGCAGCCCGGGCTGGTGGAGCCCCCGCTGCTGTGGCTGCGCTGATGCGCCCGCAGCCCCCGCAGGCTGAACAGGCCCCGGCCCCGCAGGCTCAGGCGGCGGTGCGCGGCGGGGGACAGGCCGGCCCGGGGTCCCGGAGCAGGCGCGGGCGGCCCCAGGGCGCGCCGGGGGCTGTCGCTCAGGGTCAGGCTGTCCTCCAGCGTGGTCTGCAGGCTGCCCGCGGAGCTGCTGGGGCTGGCGTCCAGCGACGTGTCGCTCCCGGTGGCCTGGGGGGAGGTGGGAGCGGTGGAGGCCGCCTGGGTCTGCCCCCACCCCAGCAACCTGGACGCCTCCCTCCCCGGCACAGCAGGCAGCCCCCATCCAAGGAGCTCCCTTAGGAGCAGGGATTCTCCCCCCTGCAAGTCCAGCTTAGGCGGCAGTCACCACAGGGCCTGCACCTGCCCTGAGAGGTCCCCTGAAAGGAGCTAGCACCCGCCTCAAACCCAGGTCAAACCCGGCCCTGCCCTTCACGGAAGGCTCCAGGCTCACTCCAAGGCGAAGCCCTGGGCCCACCGCCCTCTCCCAGGGCACGTGGCACCCCCACCACAGCCCCCATGGTCCTGACGCGGCCCCTGCCCTGGCTGCTCTCACTGGTTCCGGTCCCTCCCACTTGCTCCGGCCCCTGGCCCCCACCTCCCGGCCCCAGGACCCCCACCTCCCAGCTGCCCAGCTCCCACCTCCCAGCTGCCCAGCTCCCACTTCCCAGCACCAGGGCCCCCCACCTCCCAGCCCCCACCTCCAGCCCCTCCCCAGGAGCTGTTCTCCCTGCCTGTTCACCATGGAGTAGACTTTACTCAGCAGACATTTATTTTGGTTATCACCCCTCCTCCTGCACCCCTGCAGCTCACTCTCAGCACTAAACAGTTTGTATCCTGCCCGCCAGGCCACACAGCCTGCTACGACGGGGTCAGACAGTCACCCAGTGAATCAACCGCACTCACCGCACTGTGGGAGCCGGCTGGGCCCCATTTCCCCACCCCCACAACGGAGCCCTCAGTGCTCCCTTGGGTAGGAGGGCTGTGGCCCTGGCCAATCCAGTACAGGGGACCCTGCAGGCCGAGGCTTCTCATCAACCAGACCCGCCCTCCCACCTCCATTCCTAGTAATCAAGCCCCCACTCACACCCACCCAGATAACCCAGGGTATCCTCCCCACCGCCAGCACCCTGCCACCCTGCAAAACCTGCAGTACTCCTCCTCCTCCCCTCCCCTCAAGCTAGGTATCACAGGCCTCTTCCAGACCCCCCTCGGGGTCCTCCCCACACTCTGCTGTCCCCAGGACCCAGCTCTGCCCAATCCCGTCCGCCCCAGTGCCACCTCCTGCTCCAGTCTCAGCATCAACCCAGCATTCCCAAACCCCCTTGCATGGTGGTGCCCTGGGCCTTTGGTTAGGTCCTTCCCCTCCCAGTCCCTTGGACTTCCAGGCCTGGCTTAGATCCTGCCCCTTGCCCACAGACCAGTGCTCTGGAGCCTGGGAGGTGCCGGTACCTGCCGGAGGAGGGTACAGTTGACCCTTGGTGACCGCAGAGATGCCCAGGAGCCCTGCAGCGCAATCTTGGGGAGGGTCCCAGCGCCGGTGCCCTTTTCTGGGCCTTTCTGGCTGGCAGACACTGCAGGGTGGAAGAACTCGGCTGGCATGGGCAGGAGAGGGCTGGAGGCGTCCGGGGAGAAGGGACTTGGGGGTGCTGCTGGGAAAGGAGGAGACAGATCTGAGGGAGCACGCTCAGGCCAGGAGGCAGTCCCTGGGAGGTGGCATTGAGCACCAATCTCATTGGGCCAGCAGGGAGGAGCCACCTAATAAACTGACTGTGAGACCGTGAGCAAGTCCCCCTCTCTAAACCTTCGTTTCCCCATTGTGAGAGCAAGAGAGAAATCCTGAACCAGCCCTTTTGATTCCAGGGGGCAGGGGCCCTGGGCAAGACACAGCTTTTGGAGACAAGCAGACCCGGGCTCAAGCCTAGGTCTCCTCCTCTGTAAAAGGGAACAAGATGCCATCTTGAGGGGCATCAGGAGAAGAAACAGCTGGAAGCTCCCAGCTCAGTACCAAGTACACAGTAGGTGCTCACTAGGATCAGTCACCCCCGGGTCCTGACCCCACCATGCAGCCTGGCCAGGCCTGGGGGCCCCTGTGGGACAGCAGGTGGGTTGGGGCGTCCCAGCCCCGGGTCAGGCGCTGCACTGGATGGCAGGTCAGTCTGGCCTGGTTGGCTGCACACAGTGAGGGACAGAGACGGGGGTGGGGGGTCTGAGGGCTGTGGCAGGTCTGGGTGTGGGGGACGTGGGGGGGTAGCAGCAGCCTCTGCCCACCGTCCCCTCCACACCTTGGGGGGTTGAGGGTAAGATAATGGAAGAATGTACCCAAGACAGCTGGATGGTCAATGTCCCGGCTGGGGTTCCTATGCCATACCATCTTACCATTTAAGGAAAACGTAAATAAATGGTTGGCTAAAGGGAATGAGATTGCATTCCACCAGAATGGCTCTCGGGTCAGCCCTGTGCCCCAACTTCTGGTTTGGGAAGTCTGCGATCTTGGCACCTCAGCCACCCTGGCCAGTTGAAAGCCCATCAGCTTTAGGGAGGGTGCCCAGGAAAGTCACCCCATGTCTGGCTCCTGGGAGGCGTCCCCGAAGGGTACTTGGGGTGGGCTCAGAGTCTTGGGCATCCCTCTTCTGCTGGGCTCCTCATCTCTCTGCCTCCCTCCATAGCCAGTGCTGTGAAACCAGGTTCCTGCCACCCTCCATGAGGACCACGGTAAAGATGAACCCGTGATGGCAGGCCAGCTTAGTCCCCTGGCCCTGTGCCCAGAGCCCAGCCACGGGCCCAAACAGAACACTGTGGGTAGAGCTGAAGGATAAGTATCAGGAATTTGCAAAAGGGCTATTAAAGACACCAGGCTTTCCTATGTTTAACATCCCCATGTATATGAAGATCTGTGGGCTACACACCTCCCTAATTCAGCTCTAGAAAAACACCACAATAATCTGGCAGCTTTCCTTCTGCTTGGTATGAGAGCCGTGTGTACCCACCTCTTTCCCTTTTCACTATGGCTCCTAGAAAGCTTAGCATGAAGCTTCCTTTAGATGCTTAGGTTTTTGTTATAATTATCTCATCTGTTTGTACTATTTGGCTCTTGATCTTTTATCATTGTTATATCAGGCCTGAGAGTCTATTTCTCATTGTCAGATATCCATCTGGTTCTTTCTGGACTAAATATAATAATCTGGGTAAAAATACTAAGGAAAAAACTCAACCATCTCCCTCTGAAGCAGATGCCCAAGATGAGGGCTGTGACTGCTCACCTTGACTGCTCTCATGTTTCAGCCAGGACTGGACAGGGTTGAATGGGATCTCCTCCATCTCACACAGGAAGTTCTCTGGACCCGGTGAGACAGCCGTAGAGGACAAGGGGAAGAAGCATTCGTCCAGGTCTCTCACACACATGGGCTCAGGTGGGTCCAGCTCACCCTGCAAGGAAAGGGAGGTAGGATGGGACAGGACTGGGGGGGCGGGGACAGCTGCCCTCATGACCTGCTCCACGGGCCCTCGCTTAACTAGGCTACCCTCATGGCTAGTCTGACCTTCCTCTCACCTCCTCTACCTGACCATCTTCCCAAACCCCGGTGAAAGGAATCCACCTTCAAATGCCCCATTGGATGCCCCAGGCAGTTAGTGACTTCCCCTGGTGCAGACCCTGGGCCAGTGAAGAAGCCAGGTCAAGGCTGGCGAAGGCATCAGAAGACAGGCTGAGTGGCCAGAGTGTCCCGTGAGCATGACCTTGGGGGGTCCCTTCCCTTTGCTGAGCATGTTTCTGCATCCGAGGAGAGTGATGCCTTCCTTCCTAGGCATTCCCTGGCCCCCACATTCCTCAGGCCTGTAGCCCACAGTGGCCCCTTCCCAAAAGAGCTGCCTTAGTGCCCCCTCCAAGGCAGATGCATTCGCGCCACCCCAACCTCCGATGACTTGCTGAGTCTGGCACAAAAGACGGTACCCTGCCCAAGTCCAGCTGAGTCCCAAAAACTGTGCACCCTGATATCCTTTGTAGGAGAGCAGTGTGGGGGTACAGGGAGCTGCAGCAACTGTGAGCCATCAGGGAGGGGACCGAAATGACATGGAAGGGATAGGAAGAACTTGCCCCGCAGCCTACCCTGAGCTGATGGAGGGCCAGCCTAGGGGGCAGAGGTGCCAAGCCCAGGGTATCCCCTAGCCGTCCCTTATACTCCCCACCCCCAGCAGGGTAGGACCACCTTGACCTTGAGATCAGGAGCCCCAGTCTTGAGGTCTCACCCCCTAAGACTGCAGGATCAGCAAGGGGCCCTTCCTGGCCTTCAGGCCTCCTCAGACTGACCCCCTGGGGTGCAGAGGTTTGGGGTCCAGCCTCAGGGGTGGCTTCCTGCTCTGTCATTCCTGGCTGTGTGATGTGAGCATCACCCCACTTCTTGGAAGCCCCATCTCCTCACGTGTGAAGCGGGGACGAATCATCCCTGCTGCACAGAGCTGTGGGGCGGACAAAGCCGGCACGGGCAGAGCGCCTGCACAGAGTAGGTGTTTTACCTGACACGACTCCCCCGTTCACTTCGGCCTCACAGCCCTGCCAGCCAGGGATGACCCCCATGGAATGGACCAAAAAATACTCAAAGCAACAAGAAGCAGCCAGTGCTGCTGAGTGCCAGGTTGGATCGCTGGCCGGGCTTGTGGCTGTGTGACCTCAGGCAAATCACTCCACCTCTCTGAGCCCTACTGCCCTCATCTGTCCAACAGGAGATGAAGGCCTAGCACACAGTGGGTGCCGTTTACATGGTAGACTGGAAAGACAGGGGGTTCCTGCCTGGGTGGGCAGGAGCCAGGCTTCAAGGACAGACCCCCCTGCTCAGGAGTCCCCAGGGGAGCTCACCTTGCTGTCTTTGGGGCCAGGGGGGCAGGCTGTGGGGTCCTCAAGGCTCAGGTCGTCACCCAGCAGGATGGACGAGGACCTGTCTGAGTTCAGGGAGAAGGCCTCCGTCTCGGCCAGCTGCACCTGCAGGAAGAGGGGGTGGCCTCGGGTCACCACAGCGCTGGGATGGGCAGGCCTGGGTCCTGGGGTGTGCAGCCACAGGCCTGAGGCTCTGAAGAGAGGCCAAGCAGTGGTCAGAAAGGTCCAGAGACCTGCTGGGCACGGATGATGTGTCCATCCTGTGCAGGGGCCCAGCCTGGGCGGTATGCGATGGTGACACAGCGGTCACCTCCAGTGGAAGCCAGCCCTGAGTGGCCCATCTTGCTATCTGGGCCTGAGGGCAGGTGAGTTGCCATGGGCTGTGAACTCCACAGCTGTCTGCTTGCCCCCAGACCAAGTGCCCGTCAAGACCGGGCTGGACTTGACTCATCTATGGCCCTGTGTGGACAACCTGCACAGCGTGTCACAGGCAGGGGACACTGCAGGGCCCAGAGACACTGGAGAATCTGCAGCCACCACAGGGCAGGGGTGTGGGACAGCCCAGACTTCAGCTCCTGCTGACGGCTCCTGGGGACCCGCCCTGCAGCCACCTGAGGCTGGGGCCACCCTGGAGGCTGGAGCACCCTGAGGAGAGCTCAGGGGCCCACACTGCTGGGGAGAGGGGAGGGGGCTGCCTGCGCCTGCACTGGAGGCGGACCCATGGGAAGCCCTGAGCTGGGTGGGCCTAAGCCCCGAGCTGGAGACCAGGGCAGGGCACCTGGAGGAGGTTGAGTGCTAGGATGATACCCTGGGGGAAGAGCGGGCAGATGACCCCTTCATGTCACAGAAAGGCCAAGCTGTCCTGCAAGTGACACACAGGCTCCCTGCCTGGCACCTGCAACACACAAGGCAGGGCAGCTGCCCTACCCAAGCACCTACTGTGTGTGGCACGGCACTGCGGTCAGCAGCTGCGGCCACCACACCACAGGCCCACACCTGGCCCTGGCTCAGGGAGCCAATCTGCCCAGGCCATGGAAGCTACGTGTGCCCACACTGACCCAGCCTGGTCTCTACGGCCCAGAGCCAGGCTCTGCCCTCAGGCAGGCCCCCCACCAGGCTTCGTGCTGCCCCTGCCACAAGGGGCTGGGCCTCCCGGGCTGCCATTACCTCTTGCTTGTCGTGGTGACATTTCTTGCAGCCGGCGGGCGAGGAGTAGTGGTGGAATATGGAGCCCGAGAGGTTGTCGATGATGGTCAGCTCCCCCTCCAAGGAGTCCTTGATGATTAAAGAGACGCTGTCCAGCCACAGGTTCTCCTAGGCGGACGGGGACGGGGTGGGGACAGGCGGGATTATCAGCCGGGTCCCGGGGCTGCGGGGTGGGCAGGACACAGCTGCCCTCCCGGTTGGTTCTCTGCGCCCATGGCCTGGGACCGACCCCCTCATCACAGGGTCACCCCTTCTATGGAGCTGAGCAGGGTGGGGCCCAGAAAGACAGAGGTCTCTGTGCAAGGCCTCCCTGGCCCCGCTGCCCATCCAGCCCTGCAGTGCCCCCCCTCCGGCGACCCTCGCGCCGCTCCAGCCCCTGCCCACCTGGGCAGGCGAGTAGCAGCGCCGGCACAAGCCGCCCTCGGCGTCGCCCCCGCCGCCCGCCCCTCCCGGCCCTCGGCCAGGGGCGCCCGGGGAGCCGGCAGGCAGCCTCGGGCCGGGGCCCAGGCCATGGGCCATCTCCAGCTCGAGCTCGGCATCCATCTCGGCGTCCTCCTGCGCCTCCTTATTGCTGTCGTCCAGGTGCTTCATGAGCACAGCCACCACCACGTTGATGAGCACGAACTGCGCGGTGAGCACGAAGCTCACGAAGTACAGCGGTGACACAAACTGCAGGCTGCTCAGGCAGCTGCGCTCATCATGGGTGCAGTCCCGCAGCGTGTCCTGCGTGGTGGGGAGGGCGGAGAGGACGAGGATGAGGATGAGGATATCCCAGAGGCTGCTGGAGGCAGAGGCCGAGCCCAGGGCCACACTCGGAGGCAGCAAGACTGAGATTCAACCCCCAAGATGGCCCTGGCTGGCCAGCCCCACTCTGCCTTGTGGCGGCATCTGCCTGCCTCAGCTTCAGCTAAGTCCCCGCATGGACAGACGATGGCCCAGAGCCCTCTCCTCCTCTCTTGCTCCCGCCCACGTCACCCTCCCCACAGCTGGCCTGCTTCCCTGGGACACAGTCAGGCCTGAGAAGGGGCCCCTGGGGAGTAGGGTGCATTCGGGACCAGGGCCTCCGTGTCCTTCCTTTCTGGTTTTTCAGCTCAACCCCCACCCACAAAGCCCAAGAAGACTCCACCACCTTCCCGCCCCGGGCCGAGGGGAGTGGCCGCCTCTCCTAGCCCCCCACCGACTTCCTGCCCCTCCACCACCTTCCCGCCCTGGGCCGAGGGGAGTGGTCGCCTCTCCTAGCCCCCCGGCTTCCTGCCCCCTTGCTGGGGGGACTGGGGGCTCTGCAGGGTGGGGCTGAGAGGCAGAACAGGCCTAGCACTGCCCTCTCCACCTTAGGGCCCCAGAACCAAGGCCTCACCCCTGTCCTCTGGGAGCCCCTCCCTGCCCTTCCCAGCCCAGCCCAGGTTGCAGCCCAGGCTACGGAGCCTCTGCCGGGTGACCTGGTCGGTGCGGCAGTCACTAGGGGGCCTGGCCCTGGCCTTCGGGCCTGCCTGGGCCCCAGATACCCCCTGGAACCGGGTGGAGTTGTCTCCCCTAGAATCTGAGCCCTGATCCCAGGCAACACTGGGGGATGGGACAGTGGTAGACAAGGAGCCTGTTATGGCTCAGCTCTCCCCACTGTGCTGGTCCCGGGCAGGCCCCTCCGCTCCTCTGTGCCCTGCATGCTCCTCCCTTGTGCGGTGGGGCCCTGGGTGGGCAGAGCCCTAAGCAGCAGGACCAGCATCCTCACTGTCCCAGCATCTGGCTGATTTCTCCACCCCAGCCCACCCGAGAGTACCTTCATGATCCCGTTCCAGTTGTCACCCGTGGAGACCTGGAAGAGCGTGAGGAAGGCCATGCCGAAGTTCTCGAAGGTGGCATGTCGGCTCATGCCCTCGCATGGGTTCTCATCGTTGCAGACTGGAAGCAGGGAGGAGGTCAGCCCTGCCCGATGGCAAAGCACCTGCAGGGCTCACCCTGACCCAGTGTCTCCCACCTTGCCTCAACCCTCATCACACGCTAGGAGGGGCGTGCAGACTGTGCCCAGCCCACAGATAAACTGAGGCTCGGGGAGATGGCGCATGAGCTGGGGCTCAGGTGTGCATGAGTCCAGTTCTGCCCCCCACCGAAGAATGGGTTTCTGAGAAAGAGGATGAAATGGGGTGAGGGCCAGCCCGTCAGGGAACCCTGCTTTCCAGAGCCATCCCGGTGCAGGGCAGAGCTCAGCGAGTGCTCTGTTGCCCTCTGCCCCCACCCTGGCCTCTCCACTTGCTGGGGCGGTGCTGGCTCCAGACAGGCACCAACGCAAGACAGGCACCAACGCAAGACAGGCACCAACACAAGACAGGCAACAACTACAGGGGTAGGGAGGGCAGGTTCCCCGAGAGACCAGACAGCTGGGGGCCCTGCTGTAGCCATCTCCT
Source organism: Chlorocebus sabaeus (assembly GCF_047675955.1). Lineage (NCBI taxonomy): Eukaryota > Metazoa > Chordata > Mammalia > Primates > Cercopithecidae > Chlorocebus > Chlorocebus sabaeus. The sequence continues at coordinate 11,194,965 of NC_132922.1, forward strand.
CAATACAAAGACCCTGATGTGATGGGCTGGGGGTCCCTGCTCCACCAAGTCATCCTACAGCCCCGCTGCACCCCACCGCAGGCCTGGTCTGGGAGCCACTCACCCAGCTTCCCGAAGAGCTCCACCCCAAGGGCAGCATAGATGAAGAAGAGCAGCATGAAGAGGAGGCCCAGGTTGCCCACCTGTGGGAAGACAGGTGAGGCTGGGTGGGACTGGGGAATGGGTGAGGGCGCACCAGGCCTGGGAAGGGTGGAGGCTGGGGCGGTGGAGGTGGGCAGCCTGAGGGTCAGAGCAGCTGTAACGTTCCCCCAGGCTGTGTGTCCACGTCTGCCACCCCACAGGACCCGGAGGGCAGGCTGGTTCCAGCACAGGGCTCAGAATAACAAGAAAACACTTGTGCCGCCTTTACCACAAGCTGCCCCGTTTCCAGCACTTGAGGTTAATGAGCTCACTTCCTCCTCACAATAATCCATGAACTATCTTTTATCCCCATTCTTCAGATGAAGAAGGAGACAGACTGAGAGGCGACATCACTTGTCCAGAGGCGCATAGCTAGTAACTGGTAGGACAGGGGTCCAGACCCAGCAGGCTGGCCCCAGGATCTGTGCACACAACCTGTGCTACACACCTTGTGTGGCTACCAAGGTTGAATGGATAGATGAATGAAGGGAAAGGAGAGGGCAGGAAGTCTCAACACTAACATTAGCTCCTCTACGAAACCACTGAAATGCACTTGTCCCTGTCACTGTCATCTGCTGGTCTGGGAAATCTTCACGAACAGGAACACAGCTGCATGAGGTCAGATTTGCCTCCTCGGGCCAGCATGAGGCCTGGCCATAGAGAGGAGGGAAGGCAGGAATCACGCAGGCCCGTGGACCCCAGAAGGCTCTGCAAACCCAGCCACCCCCTTCCCACAGCTCCTGTGGGAGAAAGCATCCCAGATTCCAGACCTAGTTCAAATCTATCCATGCACTGGAGACCACCTTTAACTCATGCTATGGATAAGATAAGGCTCAACCGCATTCTTGCCCTAGAAATGAAATCTCTCTTAGAACCCTCAGAAGGCCTGCGTGAAGAGAATCAGAAGACGTTCACATTAACTGCTGAAAAGTAAACCCCGTTAATCACCACTCCTCAAGTTTCTCCTCTCCACTCCAAAGAAGGGTTTCCTGGCCAGCCGTTCTGCACTGCTAGTGGCTAATTAAATGATGTTCCCTTCATTAATAAAACAAGCACTTACTGAGCGCCTGTGAGGCAAACTGTAAAGCCCTAACTGCTGAGAAGGATCTGGCGTGGTCAAGACCCTAGGAAATCAGCTTTGTGCTCTGCGCAGGCCGGGGCTGGCAGCGTCTCTTAACCAGGATTGCCTTCAGCTTTTCTCTGTCCCCTCCCCACTGACAGCATCTCAGAGCCGGCAGGGTTGTGGCAGCCTCCTCACCAGCTTCCCTGCCTCCAGCGTCTTCCTCCAATCCACTCTCCTCCCAGCCACCAGAGCCACCTTCTCAAAAGCAGCTCTGGCTGCAACCTCCCTTGTCTAGAACCCTCCTGTGGCACCCACTGCCTGCAAGATAAAGCCCGATTTTGCTTCCCTGGCATTGAAGGTGTGTTGTGACCTGGCCCCCAGGGACCCCCTCCCAGCCTGATCTTCCAACCCCACACACTCCAGCCACACAGAAAACAGCCCCACAGTGCCCTGGCATATTATTTTCCCTCTGCAGGGAGGACCCTCTGTCTTTGCTTGGAAAATGCCTCCTCCCCACCCCTCAAAGCCCAGTCCATGGGTCACCTCCCCTGAGAAGCCTTCTCTGATGCCTCCTCCCTCTTCTTGGGGCAGACCCTGGTGGGGAGAGGCTGAAGTTTCATTTTCCGAGCACTTTACATAGAATCGAGGAAATGGACAATGTCCATGCAACAGCATGAGCAGCAGCAAATGGATTTTGAGGGGTCAACACCATTTCATGGCCAGCGGCACTTGGCACATGCTGCTTCTAAAGTGCTGATGCACTTGTAATGACTACCATGGGTCTCCTGCTGGAGGCTGGGAGGTCCTGAACATCTCCATATGCCGTGCCCCATGCCAGCTCCGCACTGGATTTGGGAGTCATGATAGGACTGCCCAGGGCTCAGAGCGTGGGGAAGGGGAGTGGGAGCAAGGAGGCCAGCGAGGCCAAGCCACACACCTGCCATCCCCATCCCTAGCAGCCTCTTACAAGGCACTTCCCATGAACCAGGCTTCTGAAGTGCTTCATAAGCTTTAACCATCTGAAACTTCACCGCTGCCCTTTGAAATAAGCACTTGAGGGAGCGATGCTTCACCACCATCCTCATTTCACAGGCAAGGAAACTGAGGCACGAAAAGCTAAGTTGCATGCCCAGGGCCCAGACTTTGCTCTCATTATGGCCCAAGTCAGGGCTCCAATCTACTTCTTGTCTGCACAGCCTGCAGCCCAGCATCACTCCCATCTCCCATGGGACAAAGTCCCCCGAAGGAATTTAGTGTTAGGAAAAACCACATCTCTGAATGAATGCCCTTGCTTTCCATCCAGACCATGCCACTTTCCCTTTATACCGAGGCTGCTGGGAAGCTCACACCAAACTCAGGAACAGAACTCACCCATGTCCTTAGCCCCACTCCCCGAAAGAATTAGCTCTGCTTCCACCTTCCCCGGGCCGTTAATCTTGTATCCTCATTTTTACTGTGCAGTATCTGTGCCTTGTATTTTAAGGTGTCTAAAGTTCCTGATGACTCGATGAATCATAATGAATAAATAAATGTGCCTGAGGGTCATCACAGCAGAGGCCACCCTTAGGGGAGGGGGAAGAAGAGCCTCAAGCAGTCAAGACAGCAAGGGAGGGAAGGACTGGGATTGCAGAATTCCCAGGAGGATGAAAAAGATGCCCTCTGTGGCCCTGATCACATCTCCCCTTTCACTAACCACGGGGTGGGGGTAAAGCAACTTCCCTAACTTCTGAGATCCCCACCTGGGTCAGTGTCTCATGCTGCCCCTCCTGGAATGCCATCTCGGAACTTCCCCATCCACACTGCCACCTTCTTCTGCCAAGCCACCCTTGGAAGTCAAGCTCAAAGGTCCCCTTTTCTAGGCTGCCTTCCCTGATCTCCCCAGGGAGTGTCTGGCAGTCTTCTCTCCCTGGAGCATGCTGGCGGTCCCTCCCCACATCTCCCTGAAGTATCCATCTCCCTCCACCAGCCTGGGGCAACCAAGGGCACGATGTGGACCCTGAGTGCGTGCGCAGGGCTGGACACAGAGTGTCACTGGCAACCACGTGGTGAAGCCGGAAAAAACAGGCAGAAAGGGACCCTTTCTGCCTGTCAGCCCTCGGCTCAAAATGCATCCCCAGAGACAGCATCTGCCCTGGCTCTGGCAGATGTGAGAAGGAATATCAGGGCCTTCATGCCCCAGGGCCCAGCCTGACACCAATGACCCCTAGTAGGGCTGCCAGAAAGAGTGGCTCTTACCTGGGGCAAAGCTTGCACCACCGTGTCCAGCAGGGCCCGCATCCCTGTGGCCATCTTCAACAGCTTCAGCACTGTGGGCGAGACCCAGCCCCGCCCACTCAGCCCCAGGCCGGCGGGGACGTGTGTGTGCACGCGCGTAAACTCGGTAGAAGAGCACATGAAGGCACGTGCAAGCAGAGTCCGGCTCTCAGACGCCACATTACAAGAATGTGGGTGCAGCCACAGGGTGAGTGGGGCATGCACAAAAACATGTGGACACAAGGCGTGGGCGTCACTGTGAAACAGCCCCCGAGGATGGGGCATTCTCATGGGAACTGAGGTCTATGAAGTGTGTGAATGAGTGTGCCATAAACTGTCACAGGCACAAAGGACCAGCGTGAGTGGCCACATCTCTTCTCTTCCCCTCTCGATAAAGAGGACTCTGGCATCACTCGCTGAGTTTCTGGCAGGCAGAAGAGCAAGAGGCACCTGGGCTCGCCCTGAGGCAGGAGGCTTTTAAAAGAAGTGTGGGAACTACCTTGAGGGGAGGGAGAAGGGTCTCTGAAGACCGTACGTCCCAGTCACTGTGTTTGAGAAACGCCAGTGAGGAGCTGGAGGTGTTTCACATCTTCCCAGTTGGACTGGGTTCTTTGCATCACGCTCTGAGACTGGACCCCATGGGTCATGACGTTATAAGGAAGTGGGAGTGTGTATCCATGTGTGCTGTGTCAAGCTGTCTGTGTGCTGGGGGAGGTGTGTGCACACAGAGGGTGCATGCGTGTGTGTTGGCTGTGTGCCTCCTGGCTCCTGCTCACCCCTGCTCAGCAAGGAGCCCACCATGCCCACGAACTCCTGCCCCCACCTCTCCCCACCCCACTCCTGTGTGCTCTCATCAGGCAATGAGGAGTCTCATCCTGCCCCTGCTTGCCCCCGTTCCCTGTCCCACCCCTTGCCCCTCACCTCGGGCGATGCGCAGAACCCTCATGATGCGGATGATGGTGGGGTTGATGGGCAGGGCCGCATTAATCTCTATCTCCTCCAGTGTGATGCCCATGACTGACAGTAGCACAATGGCCAGGTCCAGCTGGTTCCATCTGCTCAGCCATGCATGGGAGGGTAGGAGTGGGCATGAGGAGGATCCCTCTGGTTCAGACACATCTTAGTAGGGGAGCCTCCCAAGTCCTCAACCTTCTATTGAGGCCCATTGGGCTGTGTGGCTGCCCTCCCTTACTAGCGCCTCCTAACGCCACTGGGTCCAGGCCCGTCTCTGCTCCCGATAGCTATCACTTCCTCAAGCAAGGGGCTGATCAGGATAAACATCTCTGGCCTCCTGCAGGAGAGGAGGCATGGACTGTGACTTCCAGGTCTAACCTTGAGCTGGCTGCTCCCTCTGTCTGGCCTTAGGCTAATCCACCAACTTCTTTGAGCCTCACTATTCCCTTCAAAAAGGAGTATTAGCATGAGGCTGACCCTGCTCTGCCTATAGGGTAGAAACAACCTACCAAAGATGAACTGAGAAGGGCCAAGTAGAATGCCCTGCACCCATCAGATGATACCATAATCATTTCCTGTCCAGAGCTATAAGCAGCAGCTGGGATGTCTGTCCATCAGTGCCTAGATGCTTACTGGTTCCCCTCTTCAGTCTGCTCCAAACTTCCCTAAGGGTCAGGACTGCTTCCTCATCCTGCAGTCTACCCTATTACTACCTTAACCCAGCCTGGCCACTCACCGGTCCTTGAAGAAGCGCCTCAGACCAAATGCCACCAGCTTCAGTACAGCCTCCAGCACAAACACAGTGGTGAACATATAGTTGCAGTACTTGAGGGCTGTCTCCAGGGACTATGGGGGAACAAAGAGAAGCATGATCCAGGGCACATGACCAACTCCAGAACCTTCCTCCACTCAGAAAGTCTCTGCCTTTTAAGGAGAGAATTTAGTCCATTTACTTTTAGTGTAATTATTTGTATGCTGCTTTTATTCTTTCTATCTTAATGTGTGCTATTTATTTTATGTTGTTATTCCTTCTGTTTCCTTTTTCCTATTTGTGTGTATCTGGTCCAGTTGGTACCTTTGGAGGCAATATAGGGTATTAATGAAGAGCTACTGAGCCAGACTGCCTACATTTGAATCCTGGCTTAGTGCTCACTCCAAATCCAAATTCACCATATGATCCTGAGTAAGTCATTTCATCTTAGAAAGCTGCTATGAAAATTAAATGAGCTGGCCGGGCGCGGTGGCTCAAGCCTGTAATCCCAGCACTTTGGGAGGCCGAGACGGGCGGATCACGAGGTCAGGAGATCGAGACCATCCTGGCGAACATGGTGAAACCCCGTCTCTACTAAAAATACAAAAAACTAGCCGGGCGAGGTGGCGGGCGCCTGTAGTCCCAGCTACTCCGGAGGCTGAGGCAGGAGAATGGCGTAAACCCGGGAGGCGGAGCTTGCAGTGAGCTGAGATCTGGCCACTGCACTCCAGCCTGGGCGACAGAGCCAGACTCTGTCTCAAAAAAAAAAAAAAAAAGAAAAAAAAAAAAAAGAAAATTAAATGAGCTAATAATTCAGTGCTGGACACAGAATAATACTTGGTAAATGTAAACCATTATTCTTCCATTTTTTCCTGTTAATTTGGAAGTTCTATAATTATTGTTTCATTTTGCCAACGGTTATCTTTCTTTTTCCTGTATTCATAATATTCCTCTCCCATCATTTGAAATAAGGTATTAATTCCACACGTGGAAGCTCTGCTTCCCTCTTCTTCCCCTCCAACTCCATCAGGGTTTTTAGAATGCACTTGCTTCTCACATGCCCCTCACATACCCGGTCTGCAACAAGCTTGGAAATGGTCATCCTCATCCACCACCAGTGCTTGCCTGAAATGGTCCTTCCACCATTTGCATAGTTTCCATATGCCCAGGTAGTAATGGACGCTACATGGTAGGCTTTGAATGCAAATCTAAGTTCCAGACCTGGTTCCACTACCTATGGCTGAGTAATTTTGGCAGCATATTTAAGCTCTCTCAGCCTCAGGTTCCTCACCTACAAAATCTGGACAAAGGATTCCCCCTGCCAGCCTTAGGACTGCTATGAGGATTAAAGAGTTCATACATGTAGTGTGCCTTGCAAAGAGTCAATATTTAACACACCACAGTCATTGCCACCCATGTGCAAACCACAGACCAAATGTTGCCTCCCTGACCCACCTTCCCTCTGACCCTTCCAGACCCTGAGCTTCCTGAGGGCAAGCTTGTCCGGCACCTTCTCCCGTTGCAGTGCCCAGCATAGAGCCCAGCATGGAGAGGCTTCTCACATCCTGCTATCAGCTAACCCCTTCCCTACCCTATCCCTGGGGTGGGGTCCTGCTGAGACCCCACCCTCACCTTGTAACCTTGGGCTGGAAGGTAGACCAGGGCTCACCGTGGGCTGATTGTAGTGCTCCAGGGACATGGTGACCACGTTGAGGCAGATGATGAAGGTGATGAAGATGTCCAGGTAGTGGCTGGTGCACATGGAGTGGATGAGCAGTCGGGTGTGACAATAGGTGGCATAGTAGGGCAGCCGCTGGGCCTCTGCAGGTGGTGCAGGGGGAGTGGCACAGACCACAGAGGGTTGGGGTCAAGGGAAAGGGCACAGAGCACAAAGGACAGAAATGTGGAGGAAAGGGAGGGGCAAGGAGGAAGATGTTGATCCACCCCAGGCCCTGGAATCAGTGTTAGATCTCCACCCAGCCAAAGCACCATGACAGAAACTGTGGGGAAGGGTGACAAAGAAGGCAGGACATTCATTCTCTCCATCTACCCCAAATGAGCTTGTGGCAGGAGCTCTGGGCCTGCCTGCAGGGAGGGCAGGTTTCCCATGGCCCAGGGCGCCCAGGCTCTGCCTTTGCCCTATGCCTGGACTGAACCCCCAACAGCCTCACTCAGGTTGGCAGTGGTGTCAGCCATTGGACACTGATGGAGCTCAGATCCCCTGGACAGAAAGATGCTGGGAGAAGTGACTGAGCCCTGGACACAGGGGCTGTATAATTTGTTCCCTTCCAGCTCCAAAGTCTCAGGAGGCTGGGGTCAGGTCCAGGCAGAGGGACCTAGAGCTGGGTGGCCCACACCCTCCACAGGCATCCACTCACTCCGGCGCTTCTTCTCCAGGCGCCGCAGCCGCTTCTCCTCCCGCCGCCGCGCCTCTTCAGCCTCCTGGTGCTGCCGGCACTTGTGGAAGTTCTCCACCACGACACCCACAAACATGTTGAGCACGAAGAAGCTGACGATGAGCAGGAAGGAGATGAAGTACAGCAGCATCCAGGGGTTGTGGTTGGTCACAGGCTGCAGGGGAGTCAGAGAGGGCTGAGGAGGCTGATCAGGCCCTACAGGGCCATGGGGAAGTGCCCAGCCTGGCTGAGCCTCCATGGAGTGGGGATGTGTTGAGCCTGCCTCCAGGAAGGCAGCTGTGAGGTCTAAATGAGGCAGCAGGTAAGAAGTAAATACCCTGAGCATGACACAATATGGTCCTCAGCCAAGAAAGCCACCTCTCCCTCCCTGCTTAGCGGCTGCCTCCTGGAAATGTCTGTCTTCTTCCTCTCATTCACCCATCCATTCATTCACCTATGCATGCATGCATCCATCCATCCACCTTTCCTTCCACTCACTCACCCATCCATCCACCACCCATCCACTCATCCATCCATCCACCCACCCATCTATCTACCCATCCACCTATCCATCCACCCACTCACCCATCCATGCATCCACCCATCCATCTACCCACCAGCCAGCCAGCCACCCATTCATCTATCTACCCATCCATCCATCCACCCACCCACCCATCCACCCACCCATCCATGCATCCACCCATCCATCCACCCACCAGCCAACTAGCCAGCCAGCCATTCATCTATCTACCCATCCATCCATCTACCCACCCATTCACCCACCCACCCATCCACCCATTCATCCACCCACCCATCCATCCATGCATCCACCCATCCATCCACCCACTCATCCATCAATCTATCCATCCATCCATTCACCCATCCACTCACCCATTCATTCACTCACTCACCCATCCATCCATCCACCCAGCCATCCATCCACCCATCCATCCATCTACCCATCCACCCATTCATTCATCCATTCACCCACCCATCCATCCATCCACCCATCCACTCACCCATTCATCCACTCACTCACCCATCCACCCATCAACCCATCGACCTACCCATCCATCCATCCACCCATCCACTCACCCACCCATTCACCCATCCATTCACCTACCCATCCACTCACTCATGTATCCATCCATCCGTCCATCCATCCATCCATCAATCCACCTATTCACCACCCACCCATTCTCCCACCCAGCTAGCCAGCCACCCCTCCATCGATACCTCCATCCATCCACTTTTTCACCCATCCAGAAATAAGGCAGAAAACAAGGTGGCCAGCAGAGAGGAAAACTTGGATGCACAGATTCCTTGGTGGAATCCGTGTATGCATGTGCATGCGTGCACTGGCAGGTGTGAGGAGACAGAGCAGACAAGGAAGTAGAGGAAGATGCAACCAAGCATTCTCATTCCTCCCACCCAATACCGCCACCCCCACATCCAGCTCCAGAGTCTTACTGGGTGGGACCCATGAAGCCAAGAGCCAGGGGTCCATTACCAGCCTGGGAGTTGCACACAGCCCTGCCTCCACCACTGAGTGGGCCCTGTCTTGAGCTAGAGAATCTTTCTGTTTCTTCTCCCAGTGACCCCCTCAGTCTGAACACAGCCAACCTTGGTCAGCCACACATCTTGCCTAAAGTCCCTACCTAGACCCAGAGGGACCCCTGCTCCCCAGGGGTCTCGGAAGCCAAGGCTGAGTCTCTTCCCTGACCTCCCCCACCCAATCCCCCTCCCAAATCTATCTTCACTCAGCAGCCCTCAGGAGGCTGCACTGACAAGCAGACCTGACAAGCAGGGACACCACTCTTGCTGTTAGCCCCTCACTGGCTCTCTCTGCCCTCAGAGTAAACTTTTGCCCCTTGTCATTGCACACTCAGGGGCTTGCAGACCACCTAGCCCTACCTGCCTCCTCTCCCCATCTCCTGCCTCTCATTTTCTACTCCTAGCCCCCAACTCCCAATTCCCTAAACACATCACACTCTCACCCTCTCTGTTCCTCTGCCAGCTGGCTCAGCCCCTCTTCTCTGCCTGCACTTGGTTCTCTACCCACCAGGCTCTGCGCCCCTCCAGGCAGGAGCAGCTCAGATGCCTCTCCACACAGAGCAGGGGGGATTTGCCAAAGCAAATGTAACAATGATTTACGCTACCCAAGGAGTGGCTCTAATGGTGAAGATTCAGGCCAAGATGTGAGGGGTGGGCTGTGCTGACAGTAGGGAGACACTGGGGCTGTGGGTCTCGCTGGTACCAGTTTCAAATTCAAACCACTGGGCCCCAAGGACACCATGTCCTCCCTCCCAGCATCAAGGCTTGACCTGGTCCCAGCTACACCCACCTGCTGGTCCACAGCGACAGCATCCAGTCCATTGTACATGATGTTCACCCAACCATCCTTGGATGCCAGGACAAAGAGGGACATCAGAGCCTGGGAGACATGGGGAAGGGGAATGCAGGAGTGAGGAGTGTGAGTGATGCCAGCTGCAGCCACCATTCCTCAGCTCTCTATTCTTCTGCCCCTGGGAGACAGAGGGACAAAGAGGTCTTCTCCATGTGACAGAGCTGTGCCCTCATCCAACAAACCTTTCCTAAGGACGTACTATGTGCCTGCAACATACTCTTGTAGTTGCTGTTACAGAAGAAAAAGTGCTGGACCCACAGTCCTGGGTTTTGGTCTCAGCTCTGAAATCATCCAGCTGTGTGATCTTGGGCAAAAAAAATTCATGAACTCCTGTCCCCTCACCCACAGAATGGAGCTAACAAATACCTTTCTGGCAGGTGTGCTGGGAGGACCAACTGAGGCTCAACCAGACGGTCCCTGCCATCCTTACTCCAGGAGGTAAGACACGTTTGCCCTAGCATCTGAAAACAGGAGCTCATGAGAGGAGTCAGGAACCCTGCGTCAGAGCCCAGGCTGTGCCACTCACTGGCTATGTGATTTGAGGCAAGTTCCTCGATGTCTCTGGGCCCATTTCCTCATCGGTAAAATGGCAATAATTCCTCTCCCTGGTTTGTAAAATTTTGAAAAGGAGGTGGTCCCCAGAACACAGCCACCCAAGGCTCCCACAGAGATGGCAGATCAGCATCCTCATGTCCCTTCAGTGAGGTCACATCTGGTTCTGCAGCACCGGCACCCAACGCAGAACCTTGCATACAGCAGGTGCTCAGTAAAGGTTCTCTGAACTGAACTTGAGCACAGCCTCCTGTGCCATCCTTGCACCAGTAGTTAGTAGGTTCACAAAGGGTCCCATTTCACCAGAAACTGCCCAGAGGTCACATGTCCTACTCAGGAAGCCCTCTCCCCAGGGCAGAGGTGGTCACACCCCGCTCTGTGCTCCTGCCACTGTGGGCCAGGACATGCGGTTCTGGAATGAGTCTCTGGCCCCGCACTGGCCCCTCCTTCCCACCATCCAGATCACAGACCCCTCCTCTTCTCTTTCCAGGTGGGAATGGTGCCGAAGGTGTCCAGAAAGTGTTCACACCCAGGAGCAGGGAGGGCAGAGGAAGCCCCCCTGCCATGGCACAGGAGGCTCCTGCATTCCAAGGACCTGCCATCACTGTCCCCGTTGACAGATGAGGACACTGGAACAGAGGGTCTGGCACTTGTCTGAGGGCACACAGCTGGTAAGGGCCACTGAGGAGTCAGAGGCTGCAGGCCAGGCTGGAACCCTCTAGGTGGCTCCGAGTGCTGAGAACACCCCATGAGGGGTTCCAGAAGAGCCTGGTGCCAGGTAGACCCAGAAATGCTCCAAAGGGGCGGGGCTGGCACTGGGGCAGGGCCCATAGGTGAAGGGGGTCAGGAACATGGGCACAAAAGGCCCCTGGAGAGCTCCCCCTCAACTTCCTAAGACATCTTTTCCCCAGAAGGGTAGGGGTAGTGACTGTCACGGTTCCCAACACCCTTTCTCTGGGCACTCACTGCCCCTCCAAGGCCTTGTGGCTCCCCTCCGAGGTGCCACTGGGGGGCAAGCCCTCCAGTGGGATCTAGCTGGAGACTGCCCATCAGCCAGCGGGGGACGAGGGCCTGGAGCCTGCTCCTTCCTGTGTGCCCTGGGGCAAGGCACGCCTCCGAGTGGACATACCTGGCCTCCTGGGCAGGCCCTGGAGAAATGAGAGCAGGGAAGGGGAGGCAGCCAGCCAAGGGCTCTCACCTGGGGCACTGCCCAGATGAGTCACACCTGGCAGGCCCCCAGGAGAGGAAACCAAGGGGAAAGCAGACACCAGGCAGGGGTCTGCCTGTCGACAGAGCAGACAGCAGTGGGTGGGTGACAGGAGAGGGAACCACCCCAGGCCAAAGGCTTGATACCCTTTCATCTGGACTGCAGCCTGCCTGGCAGGCTACAACATTCCCATTTCATAGATGAGGAAACTGAGGCTCAGGGAGGCCACACCTACAGAAAGTGGCAGAGCTGGATTCACCTTCAGGACTGCTTGATTCTCAAACTCCTGTCAGGGGCCCCTGGGTTGGGGGTGTTCACAAAGCACCTACTAAGTGCAGGCGTTTGCTGGGCATTCTGCACACAGACTCTCTAAACCTCGTTCCACCTGAGAGGTGAGTGCTACCCTTACCCATTTTGCAAAAGAGGAAACTGAGGCTTGAAGAGAAGTGAGTGTCAGTCCTGGCAGTGCAAGACTGAAGCCAGGTCTGTGATTCCCAGAGCCACTGGCATCCAAGAGAGGGGAGGGTCTGATCAGGGCTAGGAGGGCGGTGCTCACCTGGCCCAGGTTGTCGAAGTTGTATTTGTGATGGACCCAGCGGTAGTTGGCGGCCATGCAGTCCGAGCGGTTGGTGATGTTGCGGGTGTCCACGCCCAGACAGTGGTAGAACTTGCCCTTGAAGAGCTGGGGAAAGGGGGCAAAGTTGGTGCTCTCACGGGTGAGGGTTGCAAGTCAGAGAGGAACCCGCCTCTCGATGGCATTTACTCAGCCTGTCTTGTGCTCGGTCATCTGGGCCCATGTCTGTCTCCCTCCCTGGAGGAGGAGCCCACAGTGGGCAAGGCACATGAGGTTGGAATGTGGAGTCTCTCCCCTGGCTGTCTGAGACTTCCTTTTCCCCAGTCACAGAGCCCAGTCCCTGCCCAGCCTGGGCACCCCTCACCTGAACTCCTAGGATGCCAAAGATGATGAAGAAGGCACAGCAGATGAGCACGATGTTCCCGATGGGCTTGAGGGAGGAGATGAGTGTCTCCACCACCAGCTTCAGGCCCGGTGCCCGGCTGATGACACTGAGGGCAGGGAGAGGCCAGGCACACATAATCCCTTGACCAGGAGGCAGCCCCTACTCAGCCCAGAGTCACCAGGGCTGAGCATCCCAGGCCATGAGCCCCTAGGGCTCACCAGGGCTGAACATCCTGGGGCATGAAGACAGTCGCCAGGAATGCAGAGAAAGTGGCCAGGCAACCCAGACACTGGCAGCGCAGGAGGCAAGCTGCACCCAGGCCTCAGATCTACAGCAGCAGCAGGGCACCTGCCCTCACCCCTCACTGTGCCCAGCTCCTCCGGGTCCACACCACACCCTGGTCTGGGGACTGATGCCCAGAGATGGCAACGAGCCACTCAGGGACACGCAGAGTGGGCAGCAATACTGGGGTCCAGCTTCAGCCCTGCTCCTCCAGCATGCCCCACCCCCAGGGTCTGCAGTCCCCTCCCCCGGGAACAGCTCAGGGTGCTTGGCACTCACTATTGGAGGGCCGAGTGGGCGGGAGGGGAGGGCGGAGTGAGGGCCCAATTCCACCGACCCGTGGCTTCTCTGCATAGTGCATGACACCTTCCCCCCGTCCGCCAGGGAGGGTTCCTCACCGCAGGGGACGTAGGGTGCGCAGGAGCCGCAAGACTCGGAGGACCCCCAGGATTTTGGCTCCCCCGGCCGAGGCCAGGGACACCACGATGTCGATGATGGACACGAAGACAAGAAAGCCGTCCAGCACGTTCCAGCTGCTGCGCAGGTATGCCTGCTCGCCGAAGTACAGGCCCAGCGAGACCACCTGGGACAGGGGTGGGGCCGGGGTCAGGCAGCCGCGGGAGGAGCGGGTAGGTGGGCGGGGCCAGCCGGGCTCTGCGCAAGGGGGCAGGGCGAGGCCAGTCGGCTGCGGGGGGCGGGGGGGGGGGGGGGGGGGGGCGGGAAGGGGACGGGGTCCTGCAAGTGGCTGGAGGGAAGGGGAGGGTTCAGGCCAGGCAGGGGCAGGGCCCAGCAGGCCGCCCCGTTAGGTTCCCGGTGCCTCTGGCAAATCCAATTCAAAACTGCCCGCCCTGGGAAGCGCCCCAGACGGGATGCTTCCCCTGCGCCCCACACCTCCAGCAGGTGCCTCCATCACACTCAGTGTTCCCTGCACCCGTCTGTCTGGCGGGGTTGTGACTCCTGTGAATGGGGACAAGGCTGACCCCTTCTGGGTCGCGGAAGCCCAGCCCAGGGGCTGGTACCCAGAGGGGTGGGCTATGGAGTTATGAGTGGAATGAGGCCGATGGCAGGCGAGTGACAAGTTGAGGCAGGGGCTGACCCAGGGTCAGGGGCCCCGGGTGAAGCTGGGAGCTACCTTCAGTGTCATCTCGCCCACGAAGATGGCCGTAAAGATGTAGTTGGACACGGTGAGAAAGATGCGTTCCTGAAAGCATCAGGAGATACCATGGGCCCAGGGGCTCCCAGAGCTGTCTGGCCACTGGCCAGCATCTGCTTTGGCCAAGGTGCACAGAGGAGAGGCTGCCACTTCTCAGTTCACAGAGGCTTTCCCCGCTCCAAAGGCAAACTCCCTGTTCCACCTCCCTCATGGACAAACTCCCTGTCCCACCTCCCCCATGGTGGGAGGTCTCCCTGCCCCCCTCAGCCCTGGCAAGCTGTCCCTTGGCCTGGCCCCTGCCCTGCCCAAAGGCTACAGCCACTCACAGTGCTGCCAGCCTCGATCTGAGGCCGCTCCAGGGCAATGGTGATGCAGTTGAGAAAGATGAAGGCCAGGACGACATAGTCGAAGAGCTTGTGGGCAATAATGGTCTGACACAGGACCCGGAACCTGGGCAGGGTGGGTGGGGGCCGCCTGAGCGTCAGCTGCCTCCCACCCTGGCCAGAAGGAAGGCAGAGGGCCCAGGCAGAAGTGCAGACCAGGCTGGCCTCAAGGAAGCAACCCCTATCCTCTCCTTTGTCCACATGGCAGGTGTTGACTCTACACCTGCTCAGGGCGCCCACCTGGCGCCACCTCCTCTGACCACACATGCACACCATGAGGTCACCCACCTTGCCCTGGCACTCAAGGCTTACTCAGCCCAGATCCCTGAGCCTCTCAGGAGGATACTACGTTGCCTGGTACCCTCTGCTTCTGCCCCAGGCCTTCCCTCAGGCTGCTCCCTGCCCCTGCACCAGGCTCCTCCTCTTCACAGCCCCTGATGTGCCTACTGGATTGCCACCTGCCTCCACAGCCCAGCACAAAGGCCTCCTCCTCCAGGAAGCCTTCTGATGTCCCCTGAGATGCAAGCCATACAGGCTACTTGAGGATGGTTCAACCTGGTGCCCAGCACCGGGATGGCCTAGACTAGAGGAGAGCCCAGGAGAGCCTAGCCACCAACATCCGTCTTGCCTAAAGTTCTCGCCTAGCCCCAGAGGGACCCCTGCTCCCCAGGGATCTTGGAAGCCAAGGCTATCTCCTCCCTGACCTCCTCCAGCCAATCCCCCTCCCCAAATCCATCTTCACCCAGCAGCCCTCAGGAGGCTGCACTCTCCCCTGGAGACCTCCACCTCCGGGCCAGGAGGGTCCGCTGTGGTCTGGGAGAGCACCACCAATGGCCTTGCCTGGCTCGGCAAAGATCCGTCCCTCCCACGTCACCCCTACTCTAACCCTCACACCAGGCCTGGCCCCGCCCACCTGTTCTCGGGAGAGAAGAGGTAGACAGACCAGTCTTCGCGGACCTCGCACCAGTCAGGCTTATAGACGTCGATCATCTTGCGGACGCGGAAGCACAGGGTCTGGCAAAAGGAAGATGGAGCGCCGGGGGTTAGCGATGTGCAGGGCTGCCGGTCTCCGCCCATGCGGCCATCCGCCAACTGGGGTCGCAGGGTCACCTCCGAACTCTCTGCCCCGGGGTCAGCCAGGGAGGGCTTCTCTCTCAGGAGCGGGCCCAGCTCAGGGGTGGGCAGTTCTGGCCCCGCCCCTCCTGCCTCGCACCTGAAGCTCTAGCTGCTGTGGCCACGCCCTGGCCACGCCCCCCGTGGGCCCGCCTGCTGGGGCCCCGCCTCCTGCAGCCGCACCCCCTTCTTTCCTATCCCGCTGCACCAGGTCCCCTTCGGCCCGGTCCCCACTCACGTAGTCGATCTCCTCCTCATCCTCCCCGCGATCCCGGCGGTCGCCCATCTTGGTGAAGACGTCCTTGGCGATGCTGGGCATCCTGCCATTGCAGTCCTCATGCCCGGGGGCCGGGCCCGCCGCCCTCCAAGCGGCCCGGGGGTGGGCGCCCACGGTGGGCACCAGCTCGGCCAGGTCCACCGAGTCTCTGGTGTCGAGGGACAGTGTCCGGCGGTGGTGGCGGTGGCGGTGTGCCAGATGGGGCCCGTGATGAGCGTGGTGGGCGTGCAGGGCGTGCGGGGCGTGCAGGGGTGCGGGCCGTGGCAGCCCCTCCTCCCCGGTAACCTCGCAGACCCGGGCGCCGCCGCCGCGCTCCGCGGAGAGCAGGGACTCGTGCTCGGCCGACGGCGGCTTGTGCTTGAGGCTGTTCCAGCTGGAGCGGCGGCTGGCCCAGGCCCCGCTGCGGCCCCACGGCCCGTAGTAGGAGCTCCGGGAGCTGGACTGGGAGGAGTTCCCGCTCGGGTCAGCGCCCCACAGGCACACCCATGGGTGGGGCACCAGGTGCGCAAAGGCAGCCTGCACCCCCGCTGTGGCTCTAAGAGGGCCACTCGCCTGGCCAGCGGGTGATGGAATGGATCCTAGAACTCCTCTCCCTGTCCCACCTCACTCCATCCACATCCATGGGGACATGGGGGCACGTCCAGCTAGAGGTTATATCCCCTTATGCCACCTCACTTCCCTTGAGGAAGGTACAGCAAGTTAGGGCCATCTTCCCATTTTACAGGTAAGGAAACTGAGGCTCAGAGAAGGGCAGTAATTTGCTCATTGTCACACAGCTTGGAGGTGGCAAAAGCTGGATTCAAGCTGCAGTCTGCCTGACCCCAAAGCCCAGCTCTTTTTACCCTACACATTGCTGCTGAGATGAAAACCCAGTTTTCTGCACCAGACCCCACTGGCACTAGGCATTCATTCATTCCTTATTGCCAGGTCCCGCTCTGGCACTGGGCACCCAGGAATGCAACAGATATGGCCCCTGCCTGACTTTGGCTGGGCACCAGAGTCTGAGGCTGGACTGGCAGGTACCTCTCTTCAGGGCCCCTCCACACATACCCCAGCAGGAAGTGCTCATCCAGAGTTCCCCACAAGGACTCACCAGGGAGCGCTGATCATAGCTCATCCTCCCCAGAGACATGACGCTGCTCTTTCGGGAGCCCAGGGCCACCAGCATAGGGTCCGGCTGCAGTGAGAGTCGGGGGGCAGGTCCCGCAGCCCCAGCAGGACCTAGGTGCCCACCCAGCGGGAGACTGGGGTCCAGGTGCCCATTGGGGGTCATGGGGATTGGAAAGAGCTTGGGATCTGGAGGAGTGAGATGGAGACAGAGGGAGGGACAGATGGCAGACAGAAGGACAGAACAAGAGCAAGGGAGCCACGAGACAAACAAACAAGGAAGGAGCAGAAATGGAGAGCTTTTCTGAGGAGGCTTCCTCTACCAGGAAGTCTTCCTGGTTGCACCCCATCACGGTGCCTCCCCTCTGCCCCACCTGTAGGGCTCTCAACTTTATTTAGGTATGTGTGGACCCCTTGTCTTCTGTGCTCAGGACCAGCCTGGCACCTCACTCCCATGCCCACAACGGGAAACAAGGCAGGGACTGTCCGCCCTGGTTACCGAGAAAGACACTGGGCTAGGGTTGGGGGATGCTTGTTCCAGGATGCCTGGTAGTGCCAGGCAAGACCAGAACCTGGGCCTCGACCTAAGGCCCTGAGGCTCTAACCAAGGGGCCCTGGTGTGTGGAGGGATGCGGTAGGCTGCGGCTACCCCTGTGCCTAGAATCCCAGGGGTCCATGGATGTCACTGACCTCTTTTTGAGACTTCACATTTTTTTCAATTACGAACGTAAACAACAAACCATAGAAAAGTAGCAGTCCCTGAGCCTGGGCTTGAGGGGAAGTCAGACGCTGTCCCCTCTGCCCACCTGGATCTGTGGGGAAGGATCTTGGCCCTCTAGGTGACAAGCGAGGGCCTGTTTACCTCCGCTGCTGTCTAGGCCTTCCTGGAGCTTGTCAAATTCCTCCATGTTGGATGAGCTCTGGTCGTCGTCCGAGTAGGAGCGATTGGCGTCACCCTGGGAGAGCATCCCTCACGTTAAAATGCAAGTCAGCCCAGCTCCTCCCTTTCCAGCTCCCTCCTGAATTTTTCTACAGGTGTTTCCGCCACCATTTTATAGATGGGAAAACTGAGGGTTGGAAAAGGGAAATGAGATGCTAACAACAACCTAGGCCACAACCCTACATCTGCCTGACTGCAAGTATCCCGAGAGCCTGAGAGAATGGAGGGGGCAGGGCCCAGAGTCCCTAATCTTGGGGGATTTCGAATCTCAGAGATGGAGAAGCCTAGTCCTACATCCCTGGGGGAGAGCAGGGATGGCAGCTGCAGTTTCCATTTGCATGTTTCCTATGATGAAGAGCCCACCACCTCATCAGCAACCCCCTCCTTTGGGAACAGGTTGCCTGCTAGAAGTTTGAATTGCAGTCCTCCCCCATCCAGGCCACCTCTCCCTTGCCCAGTCTTTTGCAGGCTCTGTGGGGGTGCTTCCTCTGCCAAGACCACAGTCACCTCCGCCTGGAAGCCCTCCACCAGGATGGCCACCAGCAGGTTGAAGAGCACATAGTTGCCGAAGGTCATGAGGGCGACAAAGTAGAGGGAGGCCCAGGGGGAGGTGGAGGCCATGCCGTTGTAGAGCACGACGTTCCAGTCCTCCTGGGTGAGGATCTGTTGGGGAGACACAGTTAGCCCTGGGGTACCCCTAGTCCAGGGCTAGGCTCTCTAGGGAGGCATGGGGGCTGTCAGTCCCACCACTCCAAGGACTACTGTCCCATCGCTTCCCCAGCACATATGGACACACAGCGGCCACTCACCTGGAACACGGTGACGATGGCCCACAGCAGGGAGTCGAAGTTCTTCCTGTCAGGGACCGTGTCTCCAGTGTCCGTGCGGAGGCTGAACTTGCAGCCAAAAATGTGCATCCCAAGAATGCTGGGGAAAGGATGGACAAGGCTGATCAGACTCACATGCAGCAAACTGTCCACCCACCTTGTTTCATTCCCAGTCAACTCAGTAAAATGCGGGCAGGCGGAGGCAGGGCAGCATGGGTCCCATTTTACAGAGGTGAACACTGAGGCTCAGGGGGTCATGCTTGCTGAAAGTCACAGGGGACTGAGGGACGGTGTCAGGGTTCACACCCAGGTCCAGGTGGCTTTGTCAAGAGAAGCACAGTGGACCACATCCCCCAGGCTCCCGCCCACAGCCCTAGCAGGCCCTGAGGTATGGCCCCCAGCAGGGCAGGCTCACCTGAAGATGAAGATGAAAAGCATGAGCAGCATGCAGAAGGTGGCCACGTTATCCATGGTCTTCATGAGCACCACGAGCTGGCGCCGCAGGGCAGGCATGAAGCGCACCAGCTTCAGCACGCGCAGCAGCCGGAAGGTCCGCAGCACCGACAGCCCACCATCCGCCTGCCCCACTATCTCCCAGATGCTGTGGCCCCACAGGGCAGACCCAGGGTGCAGGTAGGAGGGAGCAGTAGGAGGCCGGGGGGAGAGGAAGACAGAGGGAGAAGGGAAAACAGAGAGTCAGAGCTTCCATTCATCCATCCATCTGACAAATATGTTGGATGCTGCTCCACGCAGCTAATCAGGGGCTCTTCACCTGGAGTCCATGGACCACCACCCCCACACAAAATCTCTGGCTAGAATCCAGGAGCTCCGTGGATGTCACTGTCCTCTTTATGAGATTTAATGTGTCTTTTGGTTATGAATGTAAACAGGAAGCCACAGAGAATGAGCAGTACCTATGGCATTGTGGCAATCAAAGTAACTGATGTCTTCACGTCATGTGACAGCCGATGCAGCTGTTTCCCAATATTATTTATGCCCATCCCTTCCTTGGAATGATAGCAGTCACAGACCCGCTGCTAGATCGTGCTATTTAACTTTGCATAAATATGTTGCTAAATCACAAATGTTTGACTATTTCGATCATTGTTTCAGTGCAATGGGTTTCCACTGCCATCCTATGTCCTTTATATAGTGGCTGGGGTCTTTGCATTAAATCCTGTCCCCCCCCCCAGCCACTCTGCTGCCCGGGGGGAGGGTGGAGGAGTACCTGATGATGACAATGATGCTATCGAAGATGTTGTAGGGGTTACGCAGGTAGTCGAAGAGCCCAAATGCAGCCAGCTTCAGGATCATCTCCAGGGCAAACATGCTGGTGAAGACCACGTTGCAGATCTCCAGGATGTTGGTCAGCTCCTCTGGCTGTGGGGCATTGGGGTGGGGAATGGAGACCCGGTCAGACCAGAGGGCAGCTGTGGATCCCCTCTGGACACCCACCCTGGCTGTGTGGCCTGGCGGGTCGGTATCCTCACCACAGCTCAGTCTCCCCACTGCTGCGTGTACAAGGCCCTGAGGGCCTCTCAACTCTGCTACCTCAGGGTCCTGAGAGGTCTGCTGAGATGGTGAGAGTTGGGGGACCCCACAGGGCTGACCTTCCACAAATTTGGAAATGAGGCTTATAGTGCACCACGAGGGAAGTGTTCTGATACCCATTTCACAGATGAGGAAACTGAGGCTTGGAGGCCAGCCTGAGATCACATGGCTAAGATGCAGAGCAAGACAGGAAAGCAAGACAGGCGTCGCCAGAAACTCCCTGTTTGCCCACGACCCTAACCCGTTTAGTGAGCACTTACCACATGCCAGGAACTGTTCTATATATTTTACAGGCATCACTTCACTTAGCCTCTCATAAGAACCCATCTGCAGGCAGGCAAGGATGCGGGTTTACAGGACACCAGTCCCTTGCCTGAGGCCGCAGAGCTAACAAGTGGTGGGGCCAGGATTTGAACCCAGGCAGCCTGGCTCCAAGACTCCTGCCCTTAACCCCTGTTCAAGCAGAACTTCTCTCTCCCCTTCCCAGCACTGGCCGTCTCAGGACCAAGGGTGGCTGGGGACATCGTGCCCCATGAAAGGAGGATGGACACAATGTACCTGCTGCATGCCAGGCACTGTCCTGCACACACAGCACCCGTGGTGGCTCTCAGCACACCCGACAGCTCTCAGAGGAGGACATTCAGACCCGGGGAGGTAAGAGGACCTGCCCAAAGCCGCTGGGTGGTCAGAGGGAGACTAGCTCATGCCGCAGCAGCCGCAGAGCCTCCCTCTGCTCCCAGAGCTGTTTACTCCCGGTTTTTAACTGATGTTCTGCAAATGGCATTGTTCAAAGAACCCCAGTATTTAAAGCAGGCCACACTAGAGGCCACAATTGGCAGCAGTGGGGGAAGTTAGAGGGGTCCGGGCTTGGTTTGGACATTAAGTGGCTGTGTGGTCCTGGGAGAGTCGCTTCCCCACTCCTCTGGAGTTTAGTTTCCTTATCCATAAAACTAGAGGGTCGAGTGAATGAACTAATTCATCCAAACCTCTCCTCTAAGGCTCCTAGGAGGCCCAGCCCCTTCTCTCCCTGCCACGGCTTCCCCGGGACTGCTGAAGTGTCTGGTGTGTGCTCACGGTGGTGCCAGGTCATCCCTGCCTGAATCACAGAGACGGGAAGCACCGTTGTTGAGACCTGATTTGATGCCCAACACAAGTTAGCCTCTCTGTTTCACAGATGGAGAGACTGAGGCTGGGGAAACTGGGAGGGGGAATGACTTGTTCAGAGCCATCCAGCAAGGACGTGGCAGGGCAAGGCAGGGGACTGAACCAAGCTGGACTCCAAACTGCTCTCCCATTACACCACACAGGGACCGCGGCCGAATTCATTCATTCATTCATTCATTCATTCATTCATTCATTCATTCCTGCATGGCCAAACTGCTCTCCCATTATAACACACGGGGACCGCAGCCGAATTCATTCATTCATTCATTCATTCCTGCATGGCCAAACTGCTCTCCCATTACACCACACGGGGACCGCAGCCGAATTCATTCATTCATTCATTCATTCATTCCTGCATGGCTGCCACAGATTTGAATGATATGATGTGCTGGGCTCATGCTACCAGGGTGGGCAGTGGTGAGGGAGTCAGGGCACTGTCCCTGCCTTTGAGAAGCTCATGTTCTGGGGGCAAAGCCCAGTAAACCAAGTTAACAAACCAAGCTGGTGTGTGCTGATGACAGGAAAGCAGGGGGTGGCTAGGGGAGCAGTGCTAGTGGGGTCAGGAGGCAGCGACATCTCAGCAGAGGCCTAAAAGCTAAGAGAGAGCCGGTGGCAGGGAGCAGAGAAGGTTGTGCAGGCAGAGGGCACAGCGGGCTGGGAGGTGGGAGAGCAGAGGACCGAAAGCAGGAGCCCTCTCCATCAGCAATGGGGAGCTGCAAGGACCTGACTCTGACTCCATGTGGGTTAAAAGGACGATGAAAAAATAATAATAATAACCCAAGCACCAGCTTCCAGCCTGGTGCCTGGGAAAGCTAGCAAAACTGCCAGCTCCTCTCAAGCCCAGATGAAAGGAGAAGGCCCATTTCCATCTGTAATTACATCTGACTCAAGAAGTCGTCCCAAAAGAGGAGCGGGACCCTGAGAGGGACCCTCGGTGGGGAGGGCTGAGGCCCAGCGCCCCTGGCTGAGCCAGGGTCCAGATGCTGCTCAGAGCCAGCAATTTGCCAGCCCAGTAAGCGATGTCCGCGGAGATGAAAGCTGTAGATGCTGACACTCCGTGATGATGACCAGCTGGCTCTGGCCACACGCGCCACACACGCACTCCCACCGGGGATGCGGGGAGCCACTGCCATCCAAAAGGTCACCCCGCGCCTTCTCCTCCCTCACAACAGATGTTTCTCCATTCAGCGCACCTGTTAATCTTTTTCTAATGGACCATCCATCACTCTTGCAAGCATTTCTCTGGGACAGAGACACACAGATGAAAATAGACACAGCAAGTGGGAGCCCAAGGAGGAGGGGACGTAGAGAGAAAGGGGTGGAGATGGACATAGACAGACAGACAGATACAGACAAGGGAGTGAGGGGCAAAGGTGGGGCATGGAGAGACGGAGACATAAAGAGAGGAAAGCAGAGACACGGACGTGAAGAAGGACCAGGACGACCAAGCAGCGACACCATGGGAATCATAGATATGGCCAGAAAGAGACACAAAAAGAGCAGGCAGACAGACAGTCGGACAGACAGACAGATGGTAGAAAGGTTGCTGGAGGTGGCGAAGCGCACCCAGTGAAGGCGGAGGTGCTGAAGGGCTGACAACACCAGGTTCAGCTAGAGGCAGGAGGTAGGGGGCAGCAGTGGGAGCCTGCAAGTCCCTGCCTGACGCAGATTCAGGTGGCACCAGGCTGCCCAGCCTCTGCCGTTTCTGTAGGGGTAGATAAGGGTGTGCAGAAGTCAGCTGGCCACCGGGAAGCCCGCCAGCCCAGCACCATCCCCATCATAATAATGGCAGCTAGCATTGATTAGGCCCCTCCCATGGGCCGGGTGTGCTGAGCATGCCCCAGGCATTATCTCCTCTCAACCTCAAGCCTATATTGTCCCCATTTTACAGACAGGGAGCCTGAGACTCAAAGAGAACTGACTGCCCAGGGTCATGGCCAGGCTGTGTTGAAGTCGGATCTCAAACCT
The DNA here is from genome assembly GCF_047675955.1 of Chlorocebus sabaeus. Lineage (NCBI taxonomy): Eukaryota > Metazoa > Chordata > Mammalia > Primates > Cercopithecidae > Chlorocebus > Chlorocebus sabaeus. The sequence continues at coordinate 11,218,452 of NC_132922.1, forward strand.
AGGTCTCCTCCCTCTGGCCACATCGCCACCTCCATGGCCCAGGTGCCTTCACCGGCCCCGCTTTTCTGGTGAGGCCCCAGTTCAGCACAGATGTGTGATTTGCTTGCAAGCCTTTCTGGGCTCCTCATTGCCCTAAGGATAAAACCAGCTCCAAGGTCCTCCTGAATGAACAGCCCTCCTGGCCTCCTGCACTGTCTGCCCTGCCCCTTGTGCACATCCTTCTCGAGGACTCGGGGTCCTTTGGGGGGATAACTGTGTTCCTGGTCCCTCTCCCTCTGTCTCACTGATGAACTCCTAGTCATCCTTCAGGATCTGTCCCCAGTGCCATCACCTCCAGGAAGCCTTCTGTGACTGCTGTACATGTTGGTGTCTCTCTTCCTTGTGCCCCTATAGAGCTGGAATGTCAGCCACTAAGCCACTCCATCCTTCACTTCCCAGAGTTACCCCAGACCTGGGTTGGCAGTGACTTGACACATCAGGGGCTGCTGAAGGGAGAATAAAGCCAGCTTTGATCCAGCCACTGATTCAGAGGCCTTGAATGCAGTCCCCTGGGAGCTGGGGCCAGTAACTATAGCCTGGCCTGGGGTCAGCCCTACCCAGAAGGCTCCCCACACCCTGCCCTGCTGCCCATGCTCCCCAACCCTCTGTTTTTTGTTCTCCAACTTGGTGGTTAGCCTCCAGCTCCAGGACATGATGAGGCTGCAGGGCAGCCCTGCCCAGCTCAGGAGGAGTCACGGCCTGCACAGGTGTGTGCAGGAGAGAGAGAAGCTGAGACAGATGCTGCTCCTAGGAGCAATGGCTTCCTCCAGTTCAACTGTCCACAGCTGACCTCAACCTCTGGGACCCCGGCTCTGTTGCTGCTCACCCTGGCACCTTGGGCAAGCCATCTACCTCACTGACCCTCAGTTTCCCCATCTGCTTGGTGGGGATAAGATGCTCCCCCAGTCTGCCCCACAAGTCTGCTGGAGGATCACACCAGGAAGAACAGTGATGCAATGACAGCGGTGACGATGAAGGAATCAGGCCTCCCTGGAGAAGCCTGGCCACCCCGGCTGACCTGTCCCACCTGCCCGTCACACAGCCTGGGCTACCCAGAGGTGGGAATTTCAGCCCCATTTCACCACTTCATGAGTCACACACAGGCCCCTGCCTGGCCGACCCCCACCTCACCCATCCCCTCCTTCTAGGCCAGGCCCTGCAAGAAACAGCATCTGCTGCCATGAGGAACCTGGATGAGCAAGCTGTTCTCTGGGTAATGCCCCCATGATTCCAGCAGCAGTGGCCACCCTAAAGGCTTGAGTGCCTACAATCTAACCTGTCATTCGAGTACCCTGTGACCACGCCCAGGGTCACTCTGCTCCACTTCACAGATGTCACACCCTCGACTCCTGCCCCTCAGTGTCACAGAGCTCCCTGCCAGCCAGAATGGGGTATAGAGCAAGGCCTCCCATGCTGCCTCCCCTGCAGGAGAAGGGCTGAGGGAGTTCACCCACCCTCTCCTTCTCTCCCTGCACCCCGCTTGGAAGCCCTGGGCCACCTCTCTCTGCGAGCACCACCTCAGACAGGGCTGCTCAGAATAAACATGGGGGCGGAGCATTTCCCGCAGAGCAGTGTCTGGGAGCCGAGGGAGTCGAGCAAAAATGCCAGCGGGCCCACAGTCAAGCCCTGCGCAGAGCCCGGGCAACCATGGCTGCCACTGGAGCTGCTTTATAAAGGACATTTCAGAGACTCATCCTCCTCCTCAATCTTACTTTAATTAATTTTTTGAGGCTCCAGACAGAGGATGGTAAACGTACCCAGGGGTGGTGGTGTGAGGCTCAGACAAGACTCTGAAGCAGTGACTCATCAATGAGCGCCTACTAAGTACCAGGTTCTCAATGCAGTCAACCCTCTTAGCCACTGTATGGGGGGATCCGTGCACCCATTTACAGATGGGAGGTGCCAGGTGAGGAAGGCAAGTGATACACTGCAGGCCACCCTGCCAGTCAACAGCAGAACCAGGATTGGTTTGTTTGGCTGATTTGGAATTTTTTGTTTGTTTTGATATAGGGTCTTGCTCTGTTGTCCAGGCTGGAATACAGTGGCACGATCACCAATCACTGCAGCCTCAAATTCCTGGATTCAAGCAAACCTCCCACCACCTCAGCCTCCCAAGTAGATGGGACTACAGACAGGCACCACCACACTTGGTTAATTTTTTTATTTTTTGTAGAGACGGGGTCCCACTCTGTTGCCCAAGCTGGTCTTGAACTCCTGGGCTCAAGTGATTCTTGCCACAGCCTCCCAAAGTGCTGGGATTACAGGCATGAGCCACCAAGCCCAGCCAGAACCAGGACTGAAACCCAAACGTTATATGATCTATTTGCCTCTCTGAGCAGTGGCCTTCCAAGGGTACGAGAGGGGCGAGGTAATAATCCCTGCCTTGAGGGCGGCTGGACTCACTGGCACCATGCCGGCACAGGGCCTGGCCTGTAGTACACGCTCAGTAAAGAGTGGCCTGTCCCTATGAGGGAAAGACATCTGCTTAGTAGATGAGGAAATCAGGTGTTCCCTGTGACCAGACAGGAGACGCACAGTGGGAACAGCCTTTCTCATCTCTCAGCCTGGTCGGGGAGCCACGTGAAGCCTACCGCTCCCAGAAGAGGCTCAACCTGGCTGGGCGCAGTGGCTCATGCCTGTAATCCCAGCACTTTGGGAGGTTGAGGCAGGCAGATCACCCGAGGTCAGGAGTTCAAGACCAGCCTGGCCAACATGGCGAAACCCCATCTCTACTAAAAATTAGCTGGGAGGGGTGACACATGCCTGGAGAATTGCTTGAACCCGGGAGGCGGAGGTTGCAGTGAACCCAGATCAGACCACTGCACTCCAGCCTGGACGACACAGTGAGACTGCATCTCAAAAAAAAAAAAAAAAAAAAAAATGGCTCTACCAGACTCGAGGTTAGAAACCTTGTTCAAACAAATGTGGCAGAAGGAGGGAGGGAGGACAGGCCAGAGACGCAGATCCTGAGGAAGCTTGGACAGGGACCATGGCCTGGCCTGAGGCAGGACCTGCCCTGGCCATGGTGTTGATATGGATGGGGTGGGTGAAAAGGCAGGTACCCTGGCTAAGAGGCCTCTGCAAACAGCCCTGATGTGTAACATCTGCCATTTTCCATGGTGTAAATACTCCCTCCACGGCCAATTTCAAGCGCCCAACTCTTTCATCATTGGCTTACAAAATTGCCGAGTGTCTGGAAATTGGCCCTCACCAGCTGGCTCGAGCGAGCCCCTGGCAAGGACAGTGCTGGGGCTTGAGTATAGCAGGGCTGTGCAGGCCCCCTCGATGCTGCTCCGCTTGGAGACTGGAGCAAGCCCTACAGTACTCACTCCCTGTGGGGCTTTCTGCAGGAATGCTGCTCCTCTGCAGGCCTGGGCCAGGCACTAGCCAGAGGCAGGACTCTAAGCAAGGGGGTCCTGGGGGCCCTGTCTCACCAGCTTTCCCCCTGCAGAGAGCCCTCCTGCCAGCCCTCCCCAGAGACCTTTTTAATTAAGCCAGAATGGCTGGCAAACCAGCGGCTCCGAATAGAGTGTCACAGCAGCCCCGGGGGTCCCATTTAAGTAAATTGAATGGAGCCTGCGCTTGGTGAGCTAACGAAGAGGGAGGTGCAAGTGCGACTCCATGGGGTGCGGCATGCAGGGCCTCCGCAGGAGGGCCGCAGGGAAGCAAAGAGAACTTCGAAATCCCCAGCCCACCCGGGGCGTCAGTCTTGCCGCAGAAAGAAGTGGGTTCAAACCTGGCCCACAGCTGGCGGCGGGACCTAGGGCCAGTGACATCCCCCCCGTTGGGCCTCAGGGTCGCCAGCTACTAGGTGGGAGCTTTGCATAGCTGGGGAGTGGGTTCAGGGAGCCACCCCATCCAGGGGCTGGTGGATGGCAGGAGCCGGAAAATGGTGTTTTTCCAAATGGGGCAGGACCGGACCTGCCATCCAGGCTGTCATCCCTGGGTGGTGCCTGTGGACTGAGGCATCCGTGCTAACCCCACTGCCCCTCCCTCCTGCATCCCCACGGAGGCCCTGCTCTCCTCACACACACATCATCCCCCAGCTCCCACCACCTCCCAGAAGCTGTCCCCTCCCCTGTGTACTATCCCTGGGGCTGGCCAGCCCCATGATGGCCCGGGGGCCTGGGGCACACTGTTCAGCTCAGCGCCCACTCCTCCTTGTCCTCCCTGCTCCCAGCACACAGGAGGGACATGCAGAAGGACACACAGGACAACCACGGGGCCACTCGCCCTCAGCGCCATGGGTCTATATGGGGTGGAGTCACCGGAGAGGACAGGACACCCTGGCCTGGTGAAGGGATGTTGTGATAGAGACAAGGGCCTTGAGGGTAGTGGAAAGGTCTGGATTTTGTCCTGAGGGCAATGAGGAGCAACAGAAGTTTTGAGGCAGGGAAGAGCCCAACCAGACTGGTGCTCTGGAAAAATCAGCCCAGCTGTTTGGGGAAGAATGGACAGAAGGGCCCAGGTGGCCAGGCTTGGTGGCGTGCGCCTGTAGTCCCAGCTACTTGGGAGGTGGAAGAGGGAGTATTGCTTGATCGTGCCACTGCACTCCAGCCTGGGCAGGAGAGCAAGACCCTGTCTCTCTTTTTTTGTTAATTTTTTTTTTTTTTTTTTTTTTTAAGGAAGAAGAAAACAGAAGGGCTCAGGTGGAGAGGTGAATAGAAGTCAGATTTGCAGGGACTGGCAGGGGATGCGCTGTGGTTGCCTTGGTGTCCAGGCCGAGCAGCTCAGGAGGAAAAGAGTCCCAGAGAGGCCAAGTCCTAGCCAGCTTCACTCATTCACTCATCATTCATTCACGAGACACCCAAGCCTTTCCCTCCTCTGAGCTTGGCCCTGGCTGGGCAGTAAAGTCGCATGGATGTACTGGACCCAGCTCAGCCCAGCACTTCTCGGGGGACAGACACACAAACCGAGGCAGATGCATGGGGCTGCCCAGGCCTGGCCAGGGTCCTGGGGCCCTCACACCTCCCCCGCGGGCCCGGCCTGGCTGCGCTGCACTGGCCTGCTCATGGTGCTCGATGCCCATGCTGACGGTGTTGACCAGGATGGCCATCATGATGCCCCGGTTGAAGTACTTGCTGTCCACTATGCCGCGCAGCTTGGCTCGCGTCTCCCGCCACACGTCCCCGCACAGCCAGACTGCCCCATCCGCCTGCTCCTCCTCCTCCTCCTCCTCCTTCCCCAGTTCCGAGGAGGCTCCATCCTCGCTGCTCCGGGTCCCGTCCCCATCTGCCTCGTCCTCGCCACCAGCGGAGCTCCCGGAGCCCGAGCCCTCCTGGCCCGAGTCGGTGCTGCCCAGGCCCGAGGGCCGCCGGCTGGCCTCATGTTGGCAGCAAGGGCAGCTGGCGGGGTCAGAGGCCAGCGTGGCAGGGATGGGCTGCACCAGGGTGTGAGGCGTCGCGTCCAGGGGGCTATGTCGCGGGCACAGCTCTGAAAAGCAAACCGGAGGGGTGTAGAGTTCTTGCCCACACCAGGCCCAATCCACCCGGGGACACATCCGAGTGCGCTCGGCTCCCAGGCCCACAGGTCTGCCTGGAAACAGCCGACCCAGCCTGGAAGGGCGGGGGGCCCCCGGGGAAGCGGCTGCAGCTCTCTGAGCTTTGTCCACCCTGTTGTAGATGTGGGGGCAGGAACGCCCACCATGCAGGCTATAGGAGGATTCTCTCCCTTAAGGCACATGATGGGCCCAGCACGGTGCAGGGCACGCGTCCATGCTGACCGGCCATTCCTCCTGGCCCAGGCCCTGGGTCAGCACGGAACAGACCCAGAGCCGCAGTCACGCAGCTTGGGAGCTAAATGTGATTCTGAAAGAGCCAGGCCAATGTGGGGGCGGGCCCCCTCAGAGGAGGCCATGGTGGCCTTGGTGTTCTCAAGTTTCCTGTCCGTACAGCAGGGGGGGAGTGGGGAGGGGGAGGTTTGTTTCCCAGGGAGGGGAGGAGGCATGGAGCCCTGGGGCAGGGGCGGACCCTCACTCCAGAAGCCCCTGGGACTTCCCTCCACACAAGGGGTGGAGGTGGGGGCAGCGGGCAGGAAGGCCCGCTGGAAAGAGGGAACTTCATCCCTTTGCTGCCCCAGAATCACAGGAGAAGCCTGGGCTGGCCCTGGACTGCGTTCTGTGATCTGTGAACCATCTCAAAGGGGTGGCAGAGAAGCCTCTCTCTGCCTGGTTTAATTTCTTCTTTGTGTTTTCCTGTGTATTCCTAGAATAAATACATTTTGCTTGTGTAAGCCAAAAAAGTAACATGAAAGGGAAAGAAAAGCATGTCACACCTGCCCTTCATTTCCACACTTGCCTCTAGCTGCCTCCCAAGCCCCAAATAAGCACCCCTGACTCGTTCCGCCTCTGGAGCCGGAGCAGGCAGCCAGGAGCCCAGCGGCCAGTCCCACCTCACCCCGGAGGACAGGCCAACGCCCTTCCCCGCGCCGGCTCACTGCTCCCACCTGGACATGGGGCGGCTGCCAACTCTCGTTTTCCAGGGCAGAGGGGAGGCACAGGGGCAAGGGGGCACAGGTACCAGGAGAGGGGGCTAGGTGGCCACGGGAAGCCCGTTGGAGTGAACACTTCTCCCCCACGTCCTCCAGCAACATCAGTGCCAGCCTTGCCTGGCCCCGGCTCCTGTATCCGCATGCCGGGCCTGCCCACGGGCCACCTGGGGCCTCCTCCAAGCCCACGCCTGGACGGCTGGCACCCAAGGATGGGTGGGCGGCAGCTCTGAGCGTGCATTCTTCTGCTCGCCTCCCAAGAATCGATTCCCAGACCATGAAGGCTGGAAGGACTGGGCTTTCCAGAGCAGGGTCTGGGGTGGCTGACTCCCGCTGCTGATGTCGCATGCTGGGGGCCCCTGTCCTCACTTTACAGGCAGGAGACAGGCCTGCAGAGGCCCGCACCTGCTCAAGCGCAGTCCCCATGCCTGCTGACTTCCTTCTCGGCGCCAACTGGGAGAAGTGGCACTGGGGCTGGGGGCTGGGGGCAGGGCCCACCTCTGTGGCCCTGGCTTGCCTCTTCCCGAGTGATCATTTCCAGGGGAGGCAGGCCCCTGCAAAGCCTGGCAATGCCGGCTTCCGAGATACTCCCTTCGTCTCCCTGACCCTTAGTCTTCCCATCTGAAAAGTGGGGATAATATTACTATCTGCTCCTTTCTCAGGACTGTTTCCTGGAACAGACGAGGCAACCAACAGGGCAGCCCCTTCCAAGCCTAACAGCATAACCTCGGCCAGGGGCAGTGGCTCATGCCTGTGATCCCAGCACTTTGGGAGGCCAAGGCGGGAGGATCACACGAGCCCAAGAGTTTGAGACCAGCCTGGGCAACAACACAGGGAGACCTGTCTTTACCAAAAAAAAAAAAAAATTAAAAATTAGCCTGGCGTAGGGGTGCACGCCTACAGTCCCAGCTACTCTGAAGGCTGACGCGGCAGGATGGCTTAAGTCTAGGAGATCGAGGTTGCAGTAAGCTGTGTTGGTGTCACTGCACTCCCTCGGTGACCCTGTCTCAACAACAACAACAACAAAAAACAAAAGTGTAACTCCCACAGCCCCAGGGCAAGCACAGAGAACAGGGTGGCATGAGTCCCCAACATGCCACAGCTTTGAGGGGGCAGACCCACAGCCCCTTTGTGCCAGGCACCCAGGGTCATTGCTCGGGTGTGCTGGAAAGCAGGGGACAGCAGAAGGAACCCAGAGAAGGGAGTGATGTGGGCTGCAGCAGGGAAAGAATTGGAGCTTCCCAAGACTGAGGACAGACACTTGTTCATTCCTCTCAAGTGTGGCTCCGGGGGCAGAGCTGCTATCTCCACACACACAGGGATCGAATGCCTCCAGGGAAAGGCTGAGTTCCACCCAGCACCAGACCCAGTCCAGTACAGACTGACAGGTGCCAGGAGAGGGCAGGCAGAGACGGGGACAGAGCTCCCTGGCGGCTGTGAAGGAAACACTTGCGCACAAAGTGAAGACCTGGAATGTGGAGGCTGCTGGGCCTGCTGGACGTGCTAGAAAGGAGCGACACTTGGCATGCAGTGCCTGAGTGCCGTGTCGGATGCAGGGCCACTTACTGTAGTGCCGGGGCTCCTTGGCATGGGGCCCAGGTTTGGCGGGCGCTGGGGCCTCTGGGCCCAGAGCCTGGCGCCGGCTCTGCAGGGCCTGGTAGAGGCCCAGGGCGCGGCGCTTGGCCTTGCGCAGGATGTGGCAGACGTACTGGAAGATCTCCTCGTAGCAGTCGCCAGGCTCGGCGTAGCTGGCCACCGTACTGGAGGACAGGTAGCGCTGCCGCTGCTCCAGCATCAGCCGGTGCTCCCGCTGCTTGGTCTCCGAGAACTGGGTCGCTATGACAACGAGGCACAGGTTGATCATGAAGAAGGAGCCCACCTGTGACCAACGGGAGGAGAGGACAGGGACAGGGACAGGGACACGGATGGAGGGGACAGAGGGGTGAGAGAGGCAGAGTCATGGGGTGGGGACAGCAGGGAGACATGGGGAGAAAGAGGCAGAGGGAGATGGGGAGATGGAGACGGAGATGGAGATGCGGGTACAGAGGCAGAAATTAAGCAAAGAGGAGGGGCAGGGACCAACCAGAGACACAGAGGCCAGAGTAGGGGCAGGTAGAAAGAGACAGCGAGGTACACAGACGCGATGACAAAGAAAATGAGACAGGCTCAGAGAGGACAGACACAAGGGAGGGGAGACGCAGGGGATGAGTGGAGACAGGGAAAGAGGCAGGAGAGGTGGAGGGGCCCGGAGAGACACAGGCACAGACACAGATGGGGACAGGAAAAGATCGCTGAGGCCTCGCTCCAGGAGAAGGCGATGGCCTAGGCAGCTCCCCAGGCCCGACTGGGATCTGCTTCAAAGCCCAGCTCCCCTCACACCCCTAGGCCCTGGCCTGGCCCCCATCCGCCTGGGACATCTGCACTGAGCCCAGGGAGGGAGGCCACAGCCCGTTTCGGCTTTCCTAGGCCCTGAGTCCTCGCCCAGCCCTGCCTTCTCTCTGGCCAGAATCTGGCCTCAGCTGGGACCCCAGACGAGAAAAGAGAAGGTCCCTCGGGGTTTTCACGTGGCTTTATTTGTGCTTACAGGAAATGCAGGGGGAGAGGCTGCCCCGGTCGGCATTGGGGATCCCATCTCCTCGTGGCCTGATGGCTCCAGGAGTGGGGCTCCTCTCCAGTTTCCAGGCTTTCAGGGTGCAGCCCCCTCCCCAGCATTTGCTGAGCCTGGGAGTGAACTTGGCGGCCAGCCAGCCAGCCAGCGCAGATAGCTTTCATCCCCCTCGGAGGTGCCTGCCAGGAGGCTTTCCCCGGCTGCAGCCTCATCAATGATGATTGAGGAGCTAGGGTCTGGGAGGGTTACTGACCCAGAGAACTCTGGGAAAATCCCCTGCCTATCAGGTAAGAAGATGGCCTTCCATCCTTGTCTCAGTCACCTCGTCCACAAGCTCTTCCTGGGGAGCTGCCCTGCACCAGGTCTGTGTGAGGGTCGCAGGAAGAGAGGGCTGGGCCCTGCCCTCTGGGACCACACATTTTTCAGGCTCCTACCCGCCTCTGCCTCTGCAGCTGCTGCCCTGGGCGACCCAGGCAGGCCTCCGTCCCCTCCTGGCCTCCACTTCCCCATCTGTAAAATAGAAGGCTCAGACCTGATGAGCCAAGAACTTTTCACGTCAGAAGGAGGCTGGGTGCGGTGGTTCATGTCTGTAATCCCAACACTTTGGGAGGCCGAAGCGGGTGATTCACTTGAAGTCAGGAGTTCGAGACCAGCCTGGCCAACATGGTGAAACCCCGTCTCTACTAAAAATACAAAAATTAGCCGGGTGTGGTGGTGTGTACCTGCAATCCCAGCTACTCAGGAAGCTGAGGTAGGAGAATTACTTGAACCCAGAAGGCAGAGGTTGCAGTGAGCCAAGATCAGGCCATTGCATTCCAGCCTGGGCAACAAGAGCAAGACTCCGTCTTAAAAAAAAAAAAAAAAAAAAAAAAAAAAGACAAGAAAGAAAGAAAGAGAACTGGGGGCCCAGGGCCGTGGCTCACGCCTGTAATCCCAGTGCTTTAGGAAGCCAAGGCAGAGGATCACTTGAGTCTAGGAGTTTGAGACCAGCCTAAGAAACATAGCAAGACCCTGTCTCAAAAAAAAATTTTTTTAATTAGCCAGGCATGGTGGTGCGTGCCCATAGTCCCAGCTACTCAGGAGGCTGAGTGGGGACGATCGCTTGAGCCCAGGAGATCAAGGCTGCAGTGAGCTATAATTGCACCACAGCACTTCAGCCTGGGCGACAGAGCCAGACCTTGTCTCTAAAATAAAATAAAAATAATAAAAATAAAAATTTAAAGGAGTACTAGAGCCTAGGCTTGAAGGCCAAGTACCCCTCACCTTTCTGGGGTTCAGGGTCCTCACGGGAGGTGACCCTGCAGGTGACATAGAAGCACATTTGTCCTGACTTTGCTTTGTGAACCCTTCCCAGCACCTGGAAAAACTCAGCCCTTTCAGCCTCTCGCCAGCACTCCTTGTCCTGTGACAGGGCCGCCCGAGACCCGACAGCAGCAGCCGCAATAGTAGCAGATTGTCCTGTGACAGGGCTGCCTGAGACCCCACAGCAGCAGCCGCAATAGTAGCAGATTGTCCCGTGACAGGGCCGCCTGAGACCCGACAGCAGCAGCCGTAATAGTAGCAGAGCACATGTACTGAGCACTCACTGTGTGCCAAGGGCATGCAGGCTTCAGGCTCTGTCTCACCTAACCCTCCTGAGAGCCCAGGAGCAAGGTGCTGTCACTGTCCCCCATTTCACAATGAGCTTGGGGAGCATTGCGCTTTACCCCATCCGCACCCTTAGCCACCCTGAACCCCACAGCAAGAGCAGATGGAGCATCCTCCAGCCCCTCCTAGGAACCGGAGTCTCCTCTTGCAACCTCAGTGGCTTGTGGCTCCCACACTGCAGTATCCCGACCAGCTTCAGGGGCTCTGGGAGCCACCCCCGCCCAAGAGGCTCTTTCCCTGCTGACCTCCTGAGTCTTTACGGCTCAATTCTGGCATCACCTCCTCCAAGAAGCCTCCCACCTCCCCATCCCTCCTCCAGGCTGGATTGGGAGCCTTCTCTGGGCTCCCTTCTCTCATGGCGCCTAAGATGCTGTATAGTCACTGACTGCTGTCAGCCCATCTTCTCACGAGACTGTGAGCTCCTTGAGGACAGGGGCTGGGCCTTACTCACTGCTCTGTTCCTAGCACTTGGCTCAGGGCCTGGTGCAGTGTGGGCTTCCTGAATGTTCTAGTGAATGAGTATGCAAGGCCATGGATGGCAATGCTGAATATCTGGCCCCTCTCCTTTTATCTGGGGCATCTCCTATAGGTCCAAGGTTCCAGCCTCCCCAAGAAAGCACTGGAGCTTAGACAACAGCAGGTGTCTCCGGTCACCTGCCGGTCTGGCCTTGGTCCCCAGGTCAAGGTCCTGCCAGCCCAGGATGGGGCACTGCCCTGGAGGGTCAAGTGTGCCCTCTCCCACCACCAGGAAGCCAGAGAACCCAGCCTGGCAACAGCAGGATTCAGCAGCGACTCCTGGGAGTGAATCACCTTGACATTTTGGGGACTGTGCTATGCTGAAGCTGCAGTCAGGCATGACGAGGTGGATGAGCTCACCCTGGGGAGACTGTGTGGGGGTGCAGGCAAGAGGGACTGGCCAGGAAGAGGCAGGTGGGCCCACCTCCATCTCCAGGTTACCCCAACAAGGCAGGGCTGCCCAAGAGATGGGAGTCCCTCTGAGAATTTCAGGGAGTTCCACCAGATCACCATCAGGTGACCTCCCTCCAAACCCTGCTCAGTCTCCAGGCATCTTGTCTTCCCTGTCCAGGAAAACAGGCATGAGCTGGAAGCCCTTCTGAAGCTTCCAGTCTGAGGCTGCACCTCGGGCTCAGGTCATGCAAAGAGTGTATCCCAGAGATACAAGGCAGAGAAACAGGAGCAGAGCATCGGTGGGGAAGTAAGTGCCCAGACATGAGAAATGACAGCAATTGAAGGTGATGGATGCTTCCGACAGCCACCCCTGATGAGCCCGTTCAATCACCTGCTGCCCAGTGGTGCTGAGAAATAGCCCTTCTTGCTTCCTCATCCCAGCTCGCCTCGCTCTGAGGGGCTCCCTGGGGGTTCCCAAAGACCCTCCCTCCTCAGGTTCTGAGCGCGCCTAGGAGCCTAGGCTCCCTGACACTTACTATGATAAGCAGGATGAAGTAGATGAAGTTGTAGAAGGAGTGAGCATCCATCACATAGTACATGATCTCCACCCAGCCTTCCAGAGTGATCACCTGCCGCGCGCAGAGGAGAGAGACAGAGAGGGCTGGCCCATCAGAAAGTCCGTAGCCCAAGCAGCACCCCACACAGAGGCCCCACTGTGTGCCAGAACGCATCATACATGCTGCCTCGAGTCCCTCTCACAGGGGCTGGACAAGGCACATTACATTATACAGGTGAGGAAACTGAGGCTCAGCGAGAGGAAGGCACTTGCCCACTGTCGCATAGCCAGGAAGGGGTGGAGCCAGGATTTGAACCTTGGTCCTTCCAGTCTACCACACCAGCAGGAGGGCTGGAAAAGCAGGGAGCCTGCCCCTGCTCCAGCTTATCAGCTGGGCCACCCACCCTCTTTGAGCCTCAGCTGCTTCTTCTGTATGTGGGGAGCCCACCTGGCAGGGCTGGGGTGCAGCTCGGTGGAGCCTGATAGTACGCACTGTGATGAGGCTGGTGTGACTCTGTCACCACCCACCCCACCCCGACTCCTTCCCAGACTGGGGGATGGAGCAGCCTTGGGAACGACAAACTCTAGGTCCTTACTAGCTTCTGGCAAATGCACAGAGTGGGACCCCCTGAGCAGCCACCCACTCTCCTGGGCAGACAGTTCCAAAACACAGTTGCTGCCGTCACCTCACACCCTGCAGCTCTGAACAAATGATCCTGACGCTCTCCAGGGCAAAGTGCCTAGGGCAGTGGAGGGCAGTGCAGGGCAGCACAGGGCAGCAGAGGCAGCAGAGTTCGGCCCTCCCACCACTCCCTCAGGGAATTCTCAGCTCCCCCTCTCTGCTCCTGTCCCTTCTTCTTTCCAAGGACAGCAGAAAGGTAACCTCTACTCAGCACTCTCTGCACACAGGGCTGGCTGCCCTGAGCGCGCCATCTGCTTTATTCTTAACAGTCACCCAAGGTGAGGGGGGCTGTTTCTACCCCATTTTAAAGATGAGAAAACGGAGGCACAGAGAGGCCAAGCAATACACCCAAGGTCCACTGCCCTAGTTCCTTCCCTACACATACCCCAGCCTATCCTCTGCAGACTGTAGGCTGACAGGACAGTCACTGCAGTGGGGCCATGCAACAAGCGCTTTGCACACCATGAGGCTAGCGCTGCTTTGTGAAAGTGTGTGTATTATGTGCACTGGGTGACAAGGCGAGAAACATTTCTTACTGACTTCAGATTAGCTACTTGGCACTCCCTGCACCAGAATTTTACTCAGGCTGTCCCCACCGGGAATGTCCTCCTACCCCATGATCCTGGCCTTGGTCAGCCAATCCCTCCAACAGAGCTTGAATCCTTCCTCTCCTCTCTGAACAGCCCTCCCTGCTGGGATCCATATGGCCCAAGGCAACCTGGGGCTCTGCAAAGAGCTCAGGCTTTGGGGTCACCCAGAGCTGGGTTAAGATCCTAGTTTTGCCATTTAATACTCACATCATCTGTGGTCAATTAGCTTGCTTCCTTTCTTTGAACCTCGGGTTCTCTGTCTATAAAATGGGCACGATAATGCCTATTCTGCCAGCAAGCTGGGCAGGTTTCAGTCAGATAGGGGGTAGCAAATACCTAGCACAGAGCCCTGCCCACCAGGCAGAGCTGCCCACTCTAGGACCAGGTTGGCCCCAGGCCTGAGCAGCCTCACCTGGAAGATGACAATCCAAGCGTAACCGATGTTGTCAAAGTTGATGGCACCCTTGTGGGGGTTGGCGCTGCCCGTGCGGCACACATTGTAGTAACGGTTCCAGTTGACACAGAGGCCGCTGGTGTTGAGGTCCTGGCGCCCCGCCCCAAAGTCATAGACGTCATCCTTGGACAGGCAGCACTCACGGCCCTGCTCCTTGAGTGGGGGGATCTCATGGCAGCCCATGATCCCATTGTCCCCCGACAGGGAGCAGATGAAGGGCATCTCATCGTCCTCCTCCGGCTGGTAGTATGGGGGCAAGGCCACATCCCCTTGTCTGTCCACAGGCAAGGGTGGGTAAAAGAGGGAAAGGGGAGGGGTCACTGCCAGGAGGATCAGGAAGGGAGAGGCCATACAGCATGGCAGGATGGCTCAGAAGGCCTTGTCACTGCTTCAGGCCTTGGCACATGCTGTTCCCCTGCTTGGTCACCATTCCTCACCTCTGTTATGGCCAAGAAAACCCCCACTGGCCCACTGTGGTCCCCTCCTCTGGGGAGCCTCACTGTGCCTTGCACACACCTTCATTACGGCTCCTGGGGAAGATGCCCCCAACGCCCCTGGGAGGCTGGACATTTCAGCATCCCCAGGCCACACACACTGTTGGGTTCACACAGACAGAGCAGATGCTCAATAAGCAAGCACTGGCTTTTACCAATCCAGCAGATGAGGGGTAAATCCTCCATCTGCTCCACCCACTTGCATCTAAGTAATCCTAGGCGGATCACCTCCTCTCTCTGGACTTGGTTTTTTTTTTTTTTTTTTTTTTTTTTTAGACCAAGTCTCGCTCTGTCACCCAGGCTGGGGTGCAGTGACGAGATCTTGGCTCACTGTAACCTCCGCCTCCCTGGTTCAAGCAATTCTTCTGTCTCAGCCTCCTGAGTAGATGGGACTATAGGTGCATGCCACCACACCTGGCTAATTTTTGTACTTTTAGTAGAGACAAGGTTTCACCACATTGGTCAGGATGTTCTCAAACTCCTGATCTCAGGTGATCCACCCACCTCAGCCTCCCAAAGTGGTGGGATTACAGGCATGAGCCACCGAGCCCAGCTGCCCCTCTCTGGACTTTGATTTCCTCATCTATAAAACAGACAACAATCCCTACTCTGACCATCCAGAAGGGTTAATCTATGCTTCACTGCAATCCTAATCAAAATCCCAACATTTTGGCCTGTGGAGCCTGCCCAGATGGCTCTAGGATTTATTTGGATGGGAAAATAGTCAAGACAAGTTTTAAAAAGGAGAGAGATAAACAGAAACCAGATCTACAAGAGAGCCAAATACTCTACAACTATGATTGTTAATACTGTGTACCACTGTGACACGAACAGAAAGGTTAATGGAATGCCATAGAGCACAAAGACAAACCCATGTACAAAGGGGAACTTAGTATATCACAGAGATGGCTTTTCAGACCTGCAGAGAAAGGAGGGGCCTGTCAGTAAGTGATGTTAGGATAGTTGCTATCTATTTGGGAAATACTAGTTAGATCCCAGCCTCACACCATACACAAAAATAAACTTTCTGAAGACAGGTATCCAAAACTAGACATATAAATTATCTCATTTTTAATTTTTATACTGATTACACATTAAAAATAATATTTGGATATATTAGATTAAGATAAATTGTAAAACTAAAAATAGTAAACTTCCAGTGGATTAAAAAGCATAAATGCAATGAACATCACCACCAAAACATTATAAGAAAAAATGGAATATTTTTTGTTAACTCAAGATAGGTATAACTTTCCTGGGTAAGACACAAAATCCAAGTTTTGTAAAGGAAATGTTCAACCAGATCAACTACATACTAATGTAAAATTTCACTGAGACAAAATATACGAAGTAAAAAGACAAGCAACAAATTGGGATAAAGCAGAGGTAGGCAAACTTTTTGTGTAATGGGCTATATTAGCAAATATTTTTCTGCACAGCACCTGGCCTCTGTCCCAATGACTCAACTTTGCCATTGTAATCTGCAAACAGTTATAGGAAATAGATAAACAAGTTGGCATAGCTGTTTCAATAAATCTTTATTTACCAAAACGGGCCATAGTTTGCTGTTGCATAGGATGAAGTATTTGCAACATAAAAAGAAGATAAAAGGTAACTATCTAAAGCAGGGGTCCCCAACCCCCGGGGCCACACAGGAGGACATGAGTGTCGGGTGAGAGAGCATTACTGCCTGAGCTCCACCTTCTGTCAGATCAGTGGTAGCATTAGATTCTCACAGAAGCACAAACCCTATTGTGAACTTCACACTCAAGGGATCTAGGTTGTGCACTCCTTGTGAGAATCTAATGCCTGATGATCTGAGGTGGAACAGTTTCATCCCAAAACCATCCCCCAACTCTGGTCCATGGAAAAATCATCTTCCATGAAACTGGTCCCTGGTGCCAAAAAGGTTGGGGACTATTGGTCTAAAGCATATGAAAGTCTCCCGCAACTCAGTAAGGAAAAGGAAAAATAACCCACTAGGGGGAAAAAAAAGGGCAAAAGAACAGAAAAAATTCACAGAACAAATAAAAAATGGCCAATATATACGAAGAAACACTAATGGAACAAAATAACCAAATGCAAACAAAAAGTAATGAGATCATTTTACACCCATCCAAATGGCAAACATTTCAGGGTTGGTAATATTCAGGAGAAGAATGAATGTAAACAGACACTCACACACACTGTTGTGGGAGTATATATTGGTACAACCTTCTTAGAGGGCAATTTGGCACATCCATCAATAATCAAAATGTACACATCCAACCCAAATACATATGGTCACCTGAGTCTCATAGAGGCACCACTGCAATTCAGTGGAGAAAGCGTAGAGTTTTCCATCACTGGTCCTGGGACAACTGACTATCCACTGAAAATAAATCAATAAATCTTGATCCCAATGGGGACGGGGTGCAGTGGCTAACACCTGTAATCCCAACACTTTGGGAGGCCAAGGTGGGTGGATCACCTAAGGTCAGGAGTTCAAAACCAGCTTGGCCAACATGGCGAAACCCCATCTCTACTAACAATACAAAAATTAGCCATTTAATAGCGTGGTGGCATGTGCCAGTAATCCCAGCTAACCAGGAGACTGAGGCAGGAGAATCGCTTGAACCTGGGAGGAGGAGGTGGCAGTGAGCCAACATCATGCCACTGCACTCCAGCCTAGGCGACAGAGTGAGATTCCGTCAGAAAATAAATAAGTAAATAAATAAATAAATAAAATCTTGACTCTAACCACAAACCATACACAAAACTAGAGATGGACCACAGACCTACATGTAAGGATTTTTTAAAAAGAGAAAGTTCCTAAAAGAAAGCACTGGAAAATATTTTCACAATCTTTAGAAAAGATTTCTTAAATAGGATACAAAAAACAAAGCTAAAAAAACGATTGATAAACTGGACTTCATTACAACTAAGAGTTTCATTCATCAAAGGACGCCATTAAGAGAGCGAAACGTAATTCCTTCTTTGTCACGTCTGTGAGTATTCCGCTGAGTGAATACACTGCCATTTATTTATTCATTCTGCCGATGGTTTGGGGTTGTTCCTGGCTTTTCGGCTCTTATGACTCATAAATATTCTTGTACACATCTTGGGATGTATATAAGCCATCCCTTTTTTGGGTAGACACCCAGGAGTGCTGCCAAGTGAGAGAGGCAGGATTTGACCCTGACTGCCAGGCTGGGGCTCGGGTTCCTAACCCACACACCACACTGTGGCAGTGAGGCTGCCTCGATCAGGAATACCCTCCCCACCCACTCCCTGTGCCCCCGCCTGCCTGGAGACATTTTTCTTGAACCTTTTAGGTTCAGCTCAAGGTCACATCCTCTGCGAAGCAAGAAGTCCCGCTGGTCCTCTGTGAAGCGAGAAGCCCCGTTGGTCCCCACCCTGGCTGGTCTTGTAACCCCTCTGGGCTTCCAGGCCCCATTCTGCCAAGCCCAGAGCACCCTGAGGCCTAATTTTCAACACATTCAGCCCCCCAGTGAGACAGTACAGAGGACAGTGGCCAAGATAAAGGGTCTCTGCATCCCCAGGGCCCAGCATAGGCCCTGGCCCCTGGAAGGGGTTGGTGAGTGTTTGTGGAATGACAGCGTCCTGACACCCACACAGCCAGGAAGGGGCTGGATGCTTGCTGGAAGCCTTGCCGTTGGCCCTGGGTGAGTCCCTTCCCATCTAGGCCTCAGTCCCCATTTGCATAGTGACAGGTTGGGCTGAGGCTTTCTGTGGCCCCAACTCCGACCTCTTTGGGTTACACCCCAGGAAGGGCCCTTCTCCACCCTGACTACTGAGCTCTGCCCCTCTCACAGGGTCCACTGTGCCAGGAGCTAGAGGCTTCCAGGCAACAGCCCTGGCTGGGGAGAGCCCAAAAAGAGGACTTTGAGGAATTCCCCTGCCCAAGACCCTGCCTGGTTCCCCAAGATCCTAGCTAGGATCTTCTCAAATTCCAGCTTTCTGATCACCCAGAAGAGATCTTGCTGCCTCTTTGTGAACCCTGGTTACCAACTTCTCTGCTTCTTGTCCTAAACAAGCCTTGTGAGTTAAGGTCTAAACCTCCCTTATTTCTACAGGAGTCACAGACCTGGAATGACCCTGGCCTTGCTCCCCACCCAGACGTGCATGAACTGTACTCATCTCCTTTCTTCTTCATCACCGACCACCCGCCCTAAGAGAATGAAGCCAGGAGCTCAGAGGGAGGCGTGGCAATCACCCAGCATCTTCCCTTAGGGCGTTCTTTCTCCAGTGACATTTCTTTATATTTATTATCCCCTTCCTGGGGTGGGGATGGGGGTGGACCAGATCAGGTTACTCTTTAACACGGCCCAAGCATGTCCACGGCATCCTCCCTCCAACTCCCCTATTGCATCCAAGACAGGGCTGGGACGATCACAGAGAAGGAGACATCAGGGACCGGGACACAGAATCTCCAATAGCCAGTCCTCGCTCCCAGCCTGCCTCTGGGTGAAATGAACTCACACATCCACTCACTCACTCATTCCTTCAACAATTAGCTGGCAGCACCTGTACCAAGTCCTGCTCTAGATCCTGGGAAGAGTCAAGCCCCAGGTGCCCCTGCAGTAGAGAACTGACATTCCAGGGGCCTCCAGAGACCTTGGATGAACCGACAGGAGATGATTTCAGAGAGATGAGTCAAGAAGAAACCCCAGCAGGGCTGTGTGATGGCCAACTTGGGGCTGGGGTGGTGAGGGAGGGCGAGGGAAGGCCTCCAGGAGGAGGTGTCGGGTGGGCTGAGCCCACATAATAAGAAGGGGCCGGGCCAGGCGCGGTGGCTCAAGTCTGTAATCCCAGCACTTTGGGAGGCCGAGACGGGCGGATCACGAGGTCAAGAGATTGAGACCATCCTGGTGAACACGGTGAAACCCCGTCTCTACTAAAAAGTACAAAAAAACTAGCTGGGTGTGGTGGCGGGCGTCTGTAGTCCCAGCTACTCGGGAGGCTGAGACAGGAGAATGGCGTCAACCCGGGAGGCGGAGCTTGCAGTGAGCTGAGATCCGGCCACTGCACTCCAGCCTGGGCGACAGAGCGAGACTCATCTCAAAAAAAAAAAAAAAAAAAAAAAGAAGGGGCCGGCCACAGAAGGATCCAGGGAAAGAGCCCTGTGGGACAGAGGGGCAGAGCTCATACTACCCTGACTTCAAAGCAGCTGCCTCTCCCCGGTCCCACTGCCCCGGGCCCTGCCTCAGGACCTGCCCCTTCTGGGAGTGGGCACAAGTGTAGACCCCCTTCCTGAACCCCCACTTGGGGCCCTTACCCACCAAGGTGCCCCTGCTGTGGTCTACCCAAGTACCCTACTGTTCCCCCATAGCGATGGGTGGATGGGCCCGTTCCTACCCAACTTTCACCCTCCAGCTCTGCTACCCTCTCCCCAACCAGACAGGCGGAGAGGGAGAAACTAGCTCTCACCTGTACAGTGTCCCCACATCCCCACACCTCCCACAGTCACCTCGGTCCATGATTGACAGACTGAGAGGCACTCACTAGAGGTGTCTGGGATCGGCTCCCAGCCCTGCGCTTCTCAAGGGCAGGGATCCCCTCTTCTGCCGCATCCTGAGACCTGAGCACAGGCCCAACAAAGGGGAGTGAGAAAATGGATGAAAATTCTCTCCTGTTTCTGACTCCCTGGGGCCTGGCACTTAGTTGGTGCACGCCATGCTTATCTGAAATGAATGCATATTCATGTCCAAACACATACGCGTAGGTACGTGTGTGTGTACACTTGTCCCCCACCACTACGGAAGCACAGGTTCTATAGGCATCCCATTTTTCAGACAACTAAGCCCAGCTCCTCCAAGAGTCAGAGCTTGATTTGTGTGTCAATAATCCTCTCTCGGAGGAGTGTCCCGCCCCCTGCTTTCATACACAGGCGGCCGAATGGGAGCTCAGCCTTCCTGGATGACTCAGCCACCAAGGGGAATGAATGTGCTGTGAGCGGAGAGCCAAGTTCTATGCCTGCTCTTCAGGTTTTCTGTCTTCTTTTTCCTCCTGGGCATCACTTCTGCTTGTGTCTTAACTTCCCTTTCCCTTCCTACCTGACCTCTCTTTTTCTGCTGCTTCTACCCCATTGGTCCTGATTCCCAGTGACCCAGAAGGTTAAAACTGTGTCTTAGTAAGAGTCCCTGGAGCTGCATGGATGGCAGGGGCTGAACTCACATGGTGAAATTCTCCTCCAGGAAGCAGCGGTTGCGCAGCAGGCCGGCCCAGAGCTGCACGCCTATGATGCCAAAGATGAAGAAGACAAAGAAGCAGAGCAGCAGGACATTCCCCAGCATGGGCAGCGTGTCCAGGAGCAGGTTCACCAGGATCCGCATACCTGGGAGGGGGAAAGGTGGAGGGATGGTCAGACGGAGCAGAGGTCCCAGAGAGGAAAGAGTGAGAGCAAGGTTAGAGAAACAGGGACGGGGAGTGGGATGCATTTTCAGGAGCTCCTTGCTGTTCCCATCCTGTTCAGTGGCTGCCAGATACACCCTCTCCTTTGTATCTGCCCCTCCACCCAAAAAGCCATGGAAATGGCTCAGGGCCCCGCTCCACTTACACTAGATTGTGAATGAACAAGCAAGCACTTATGGAGCACCTTTTATGTACTAAGTGCTCTTCTGTGTACTTGCACAAATGTGATCTTCAGTCTTCATGACAACTCTGTGAGGTTGGTACTATCACTTCTATTTTAGAGAGAAGGCAGCTGGAGACTCAAAGAACTGAAACTGCTTGCCCTAGGTCACACAGCTCAGAAGCAGCAGGGTCTAGATTTAGACCAGGTGTCTTTTCACAACCCCCTTGTCCCAGTGGCCTGGGACTGAGGCTGGTTCACCTTAGTATGCCCAGCACCTGCATAGAGTGGTCATAGTACATGCCCAATGAATGTGTCCTGAACACCCTTTGTCTCTGGGGCAGTCACTGTTCCCCTTGACCATGTCAGGACACAGCAGTACCAGCCAGAATTACCACTCCCACTGCATGAGAGAACCAGGCAGAGCCCCCAGAGTCACCTTCAGAAGAGCCAAGGGCCTGCTAATAGGCTCTACAGAGAAGGCCCACACAGGAGTCCATGGCTCCAAAGAAGGTGAAGAGTTGGTGGAGCACCTTTGAGTACACAGCCTCCCCCTAAGATCCTGTAGAGTCCATACTGCCCACCTCTCTAGCTTCATACCTCTCTCAATTTACAGCCTATGCCTTGCAGTGCCAAATTATTTGAAGTTCCCTAAACATACCATAAGATTTCACACCTCCGTGCTTTTATCCTTGCTGTTACCTCTTCCCAGAACACCCTTGCTCCTCTCTTCTGCCTGGCAAATCCCTATTCAGCCACCACAGCCCTGTGAATGCTGTTTCTGCGAAGGCTTCCAGACTCTTACATCATCACAGGTAGAGTTCATCCTTCTCTCTTCTGCTCTGGGCAATCTCAGCACCTCTGACCTAGCCTAGGCTGCCATGTACAGTTGTGCATGTTGTATACTGCACAACCTAGGAGGTTCCATCCATCTTCTATATCTCGTCTTCTAGCCCTAATGTATAGTTGTCTGTCTACTTTCCTGTCTCTTCCACCAGGTTGTAAGGTTCTGGGGGCAGGACCCTTGTCTAAGTCACCTCAGTATTCCCAGAACCCAGCAGGTCCTGGCCCAGAAGACAGACTCACCTAACATTTGTTCAATGACTACTCATGAACAAATTATGTAATAAGTCATGGGGAGGGAGTAGAAGATTGGAGAGAGGAAGATGGAAGAATGGTGACAAGTAGAACAGTGGCCCTGTCCAGATGGTTATGTATGCCAGGGGTGAGCCTGAGGTGGTTATTAATGAGGATAATTATTTGGAATTTGCATCACAAACTCTGTGTGCAGTGATTTCCAATCAATAATGAATGCTCACCCCATCTTCCCTCTCCACAAAACTAGGTCAGCTTCCTCTCAGGAAGGGCAGCGGGGCTCGCCTGCAGGCGGCTTCATCCCACCGGGGCAGGCCAGGGTGAGGGCTCCGTCCTCCACCACCCTACACCCCCAAGCAGGGGAGCGAGGCGTGTGCAGCAGAGGGAAGGGAGAAAATAGAATGGGTGCCCAATACATGGATGGGTCATCCATCCAAATGGATCCCCTGACTCAAGCAGGCCAACTACAGGCCTTTTTAGTGCCCCACCATTCATTCGTTCGTTCGTTCGTTCATTCATGAAACACATAGTAAATGCCAGCTTCATGCCAGGCATGGCGTTGGGCACATGGGGAATCCAAAGACAAACAAGACCCAATTTTTTACCCTCCCCACCCCCATCCCCCCCGCCACCAGAGCTCACAGCCTGGCAGCAAGAGGACAGGGAATCAAGTGTTGAGCCAAAGGACCATGACTGGGGAGTGGGGCCGCTCCGGGCACATTTGCTGAGCTGGACTCCAGGATGTGAAGCCTTGGCCAGCAGAGGGACTGGCATGGGCAAAGGCACCATTCCTGAGGGCGGTTGCGGGGGGGTCCGAGGAGCGTGGGGCTCTGTGCTGGGTGTCTGGGCAAGGAGGTCTGCTGGCATATTTCTAAGCAGGCAGAGCCCTTGATCAGCTCTAAGCTTCAAAAAAGAATGGGCGAGCCCCGAGGCCAGGACAGGGGCAGGAGGCAAGCACAGAGGGCTGGTAGCAGCTGGAGAAGAGGCTGGATGAGAAGGGCCTGGAGAAGGCAGCTCCGCACAGTCCCAGCCTGGCTGCTTCACTCCCACTCCTGCTGTTCCCTCCGGTCGGCCTTTGTTGCTCAATTAATTACATCTCCCTTGTTCTCTGGGATATTGAAATTCCAAAAGGCTCCTGCAAACCTATCCGGCTGGCTTCCCTGAATGGCAGCCCCGTCCTTCCTCCCCTCCCGCCTCACTCTGCCCAGCTGGGCCCCAGTGCACTTCACAGCCCTCCCTGGGGCCCAGGGAGTCCCAGGACCACAGAGCCCCAGCATAATTAGCTAATTAAGGACTTAGAACGACTTTATCCCTTCCTCACCAGTGAAGAGGGGCCACAGGATTAGGGAGCCAGGGAGGACCTCAAGAGACCAAGGCTAATCTTCCTTTTATGCCAACGGTCAAGTAATTAGCCAAGACAGGTTGGCCAGTTACACTGTACCCTCAGTGCCTCTGGAGGCTGGCACAGGAGGTGGAGGCAGGGAGAGAAAAGAGAAAAGCAGACAGAGGAGAAAGTGAAACTAGGAGTGACAGAAACAAAGACGACAGACAGAAAGAGCAGAGAGTCTGCCTGCAAGTCACCATCTGCCTCAAACCATCCTTTCTACTTCATCTCCTGCCACACCTTCCCCCGGCCAAACCCTCCTCCTCCAGGCAGTCCTCCCTGATTCTCACCCCCAGTTAGTCATGAAACCACCCTGTCTCTTGTTGCCCCAAGGCTCTCACTCACTCTCAGGATCAGGACGGGCTTACCTGGTTCTGTGTTGTTTTTTTTTTTTTTTTTTTTTTTTTGAGACGGAGTCTCGCTTTGTTGCTCAGGCTAGTGTACAGTGGTGCGATCTTGGCTCATGGCAAGCTCTGCCTCCCGGGTTCATGCCATTCTCCCGCCTCAGCCTCTGAGTAGCTGGGACTACAGGCGCGCACCACCACGCCCGGCTAATTTTTTGTATTTTTAGTAGAGACGGGGTTTCACCGTATTAGCCAGGATGGTCTCGATCTCCTGACCTCGTGATCCGCCCGTCTCGGCCTCCCAAAGTGCTGGGATTACAGGCGTGAGCCACTGCGCCTGGCCTGGTTCTGCGTTCTTAGTGCACCTTTTCAAGCCTTCGGCCTGGAGCAAGAGCCAGATGGGCCATGATGGGAACAGGCTACAGGCAGCCCCACAGGTGTGATTGAGGGCCCTGGGTCCCCAGCTAAAAAGGGGAAGAGGACCCTGGAGTCCTCAGGACACCTGATGCAGCCCCCAGCCTAGTGAGCGCCCAGAGCACAGGCCCAGGACAGGACATCTGGGTCCCAGTCCCAGCAGGGTGGCCTTGAGGCAAAGCTTGCCTTCTCTGGGCCCCAGTGGCCTCATCTACAGAGTGGACAGTGGCTCCTGTCCAGCCAGCCCTTCAGGAATACCATGGGGCCAGGACACTGCTGATGGAAGATTCCCTGAAGTCAGAAGCCTCCAACAGCCCATGCGCCCCACGGGAAAGTGCAAATCCTCACCCCCACCTCCTGGCCCCTGCTCACAGACTCCTCCCGAGTCCGGCCCCACCTCCTTCCATCCTCCCTACCACACCTGAAGGTACCAGCCAGACTGGCAGCTCCCAGCATCCCCACTCCCCACCCTGGCACACACTCTGCCCCCGCCCACAACGTCTCCTCCACCCTGCCATAGGATCCCGGGACCGCTGTGCTGCATCCAGCCAGACAGACCCACTTCCAGTCCTGGAAAGCCCACTTTCGGGGCTGCCTCCGTGCCCTTGCACATGCTTGGAGGGCCATCTCTCGCCTCCTTTTTGGGGATCTCAGCTGAGCAGTCACCCCATATGGTGCCCCTGCCATGAGCTGCCGCTGCCCACCCGCCCTCCATCGTAGCCTGTGCCAGTTACTGGCTCTGCCTCCTCCTCCCCGCTGGAAATCAGGCAGGCTCTGCACCCAAGGCCAAGGCGGCTGCTCTGTGTTCTCCCATCCAGACCAGGACCTGGCACAAAGCAGCCTGCTGAAGGCTGACAGCTTGAATGAGTAAAGGTGTGATGGGCGAGTGAATGGAGCCACTCAGCAAGAACTGAATGAGGGCTGGCTACGTGCCAGGCACTGTGCTAGGCTCATGGGGATACATGAGTTTAAAAAAACACACAAAACAAAGTTCCCTGTCCTCATGAGGCTCACATCCCAGGTAGGGGAGGGAAAAACAGGCAATAAACCACATGGGTGACACATAAGGACACGTCCTCATTCGTTGGATGAAAAGTGCTATGAAAACAAAAAGAAGGGGGAAAAGGTTGGGGGTCTGGCCTGGAGTCAGGTGAACATTAAATAGGGGGCCAGGAAAAGCAGGACGACGCTGAGCAGAGACGGGGAGGGGGTGGCAGAGTCAGCTGAGGGGTTGTCGCTGTCTGGGGGACAGCCCTCAAGTCGGAGGCAGCCTGGACAAAGGCCTGGAGGCGGGAGGCAGTCAAGCACAGCCACAGCCACAGCCACAGCAAGGAGACCATGTGGCTGCAGGGAAGCCGAGCAGGGATGAGGCTGGGGAGGAGACAGGGCCAGGGGCCTGGAAGACTTGAGCTTCTCCAGAGGTATCACAGGAGCCACCATAAGGGAATGAGCAGAAGGGAGACGTGATCTGGGGAAGGGGTAAGAGGATTGCCAGGCTGCTGGGCAGAGAATGGATCGCAGGGGACCAGGGCAGAGGCGGGAGAGCATCAATGGCACAGTCTGCAGGATCTCGTGCAGACGCCCCTGTGGACAGCGCCCCAAATGGCACACACATCTCTGAAAGGGGGCTGGGCCTGTGGGCTCCACAGCTGTGTGATCACTGCCTCCCAGGGGCCTCGCCTGGGACAGAAATGGGAGTGCTGAGGGTGGGGCCCAGGAGAGCTGTGGTTCCCTGCCCTGTGCCCTCACTGTTAGGATGGCCCAGGCCAGACACTGGGACCTCCCCACAACCCTCACAGCCTGATGATCGGGCCTTCCGTCCCCCTGCTCCTCTCCGTCCCGCCTGGCCCTGCCTGGCCGTCGTACACTCGTCATTGTGATAAACCGGAAGGTGGGGGGGCTGAGCCCAGACAATGATGGCAGTGGAATGGGGAACGTGGTGGGTTCTGGAGGTATTTTGGGGGCCAAGCCAAGGGATGGGATGTGGATGTAGGAGGAAGAGGGCAGTTGGGGACTCCAAGGTGTGGGGCCTGGAGCCACAGAGCAGCCCTCAGCAGGGGTGGGGCTCCATCTAGAGATGCGGAGCTTGGGGTGGCCGGAGTACATCCCCATGGAGTCGCTTTGCTAGCTCTTGGGGTCTAGAGTTCAGGGGAGAGGGGTCTGGCCCAGGAGCATCACGTGGAGCACCAGGGTGAGGACAGTCTCCAGACAGCACTGAAAACTGGGGGCTTGGTGGCGGCAGATGGCAGCGGGCCGGTGGATGGAACTGCTCACCCTTTTTGAGAGCCCCTAGACTAGAGCCTCTGCTTGAGAGAACCTGGGCAGCAGCTAGGCAGAGGTAGCCCCTTGGTGGCAGTGGGGACACCTGAGAGGAGGTGGCAGGAAGAACAGGAAGCGCTTCCTGATAGGCATCACCCCTGGAGGTTTGGGGTGTTCTTGGCAGCGGGGAGCTGTCAGCCCAGATCGGTTCAGCCACTCTGCCAGACCAGCTCCAGTAGAAATCGCCAGACGCGTGCCAGCCTCTGCCAGGGCACAGCCCGTGGCCCCGAAGAGTGGAGTCGGGGTGAGGGGAGCCGAGGCTGTGGCCTGGCCACTGGGGGCCCCTCTCCCTGGACTGGCTGGGTCAGTAAAGGGGCTGAGTGGCTGGGAGAGGCCATCTCTGCTCCTGCCATTGCCAGCGCGAACTAATCAGGGGCACAGTGGGTACCGGGAGGCCTGGCCAGGCAGCAGACGGCCAGGTTGCCGGGGTCACAGCTGCCGGCCCAAGGCCCAGCCAGGGAGGGGCCTGTGGGCTAGTGGAGGGCCTTGGTGCCCACCGCTGAGAAAGGAAACCAACCTCAGCCAACCAGCAGCACACTTCCCCCATCCCAGGAGAGGCCTCGGGTCCCTCCCAGAGCTGGTAGTGCTCACACCCTCGGGGGCTGGCCCGGCTGTCTCACTGCAGGTCCCCCCACCCACTGTGCCCCAAACCACTCCTAGGCATCCTTCAAATGTCCCGCCACCCCTTCCTCTGAGAAGCCTCCTCCTAGTCCAGGTAGGCACCCTTTCCCATCGGTCCCTGCCCCCATCAGAGCAGGGATCGCACTGGCCTGCAGCTGTCAGCCTTTGGGGAAGGGGCTGTGCCTGATCTTGGCCCCACACCTGGCCAGGGTCTCTCCCAGAAAACCCCAGGTGGATTTTACTTTGGATGAATGATGGAAGCAATCCACGAGTCAGTGAAACCACAGTGGCCAGTACTTTGGTCCAGTGTCCTGTCCAGGACACTCCCTCCCTCCGGATTTGTAGAACAGAACCAGAACTCGACCTGAGATGGGGGGAGAGGGAGAGGCTGCCTTGGCCCTGCCCCACCCCCAAGCACTTCTCCCTGCACAGTCCAGGCTGCTCTTTCCTGTTGCCAAATCCAGCGCTCACCAGATGCTCTGGCCAGATGTTCTCCCACCCACCCAGCCCCATCTCTCCTGGGAAAGGAGCAGCCCTGGGGAAATTGGCCCCCCTCATTTCTCCCCGTTTCTCTCCCTCCTTCCCTCTCTTCCTTCCCCATGGGGGCTGCCAGGCCTTTCTCCCTCGGGACAAAGTGGGAGCCCCTTGTAGGTGTCTAGAACAGACAGCCCTGAAGTCCAAGGTGCGACCTGGTGGGGACTGATAGCCCAGTAGCCTTCCTTCTGCTCTCCCCAAGCCCCGAGTAAACACGCACTCCAAGTGAAAATGCCGACACTTCCACGCCAACTATTTCAAGGTGCATCTCTCAGACCTGCCCAACAAATGCCCCCCAAGGCCCTTCCAAGAAGGAATATTGAGGACTTCCTCACCCCTCCTCAGCACGGTTGGCCTGACCATGACCCTGGTTGGGCAGGCACCTGGGCAGGAAAGGGCTGGGCCTGGGGCTCGAGGGCAGGGGCCCGCTGTGCACTAACCACAGTGCCATCCTGCCTCCTGCCCTGCCTCGTGGCTTCAGCCTGAAAGGGGCTCAGCACCACGAGACCTGTGTACCCCGACAGTGAAAGGCATGCAGAGGTCTGGAGCAGACCAGGCTGAGCGGGGAGATGGGAGGAGAGAGGGCCTCGAGGCATCACTGCAGCCCATGGGACCTCTCTCCTTTGACCCCAGAGGTGGGCAGGGGTGTTTCCTGATGTCCCGCAGACAGTGGGGACGGGGGTGGGTGTCTGGTGCCTACACGCTAACAGAACAGAAAAGAGGTACTGAAACACAGTGAAAAGCTGTAGGGTCAGGTTCAAACCCTAGCTCTGTCCCCAGCCAGCTGTGTGGTCTCGAGCAGACTAGTCAACCCCTCTGCCTGCTTCCCCATCTAGAAAGTGGGTGTCACAATGCCACTGACTTCCTAGGGCTGTAGTGAAGATGAAATGACACTGCCCACGTAAAGCACTGTGATGGGCTTGTTGCAAGCACTTGATAAACTTTAGCCACTTATCGGGCGGATCTGGAGGTCCAGAGATTGAGACCATCCTGGCCAATATAGTGAAACCCCGTCTCTACCGAAAGTACAAAAATTAGCTGGGTGTGGTGGTGAGAGCCTGTAATCCCAGCTACTCAGGAGGCTGAGGCAGGAGAATCACTTGAACCCAGGAGGCGGAGGTTGCAGTGAACCTAGATCACACCACTGTACTCCAGCCTGCTGACAGAGCAAGACTTTGTCTCAAAAAAAAAAAAACTTTAGCCACTTATGATTATAATTAACTCCCTAGAAGATGTGAACAACCCTCTCCTTTTCCTGCCACGCAGTCCCCTGCCCACCCACAGGATGCCCAGCCCAGGATGACACCTCCATTCCACCTTTGCACATGCCAATCTGTCTGCCAGGCACACCCTCCCCAACCCTCAGCTGATGAGTGTCTTCCAAAACCAGCCCCTGAGAAGACGTCCCTGCCACCCTACGTCCACCCTCACTGCTCCCAGCACCTTATCTAGCAGCAGCACCTGCGGATTGCGTAGGCACACGAGGCTGTGCACGCAGCTCTCTACACCCACAGTGGCATTTCAGCCTTCCAAACCAGATGGACATCGGTATTATTAACTTCTCTTGAGAGCTGGGGAAATAGAGGCACAGAGAGGCACGTGGCTTACTCAGGGTCCCACAGCCAGTGGGTGGAGGCCCTAGGACCAGAACCTGGCCTGACAGCACAGAGCAAACCTCCAGCTGGTGGTGCAGCTGAGGGGACAGCAGCCTTCCCCACAGCACTGTCAGGGACTGTGAGCTCGGGCTCAGGGCTGCCCCTGAGCTCCCCAGGGTCTGCCTCGCCCCTGCTCCACAGCCTGGGTCGGGGAAGTATCACCTCCTGCTCCACAGCCTGGGTCGGGGAAGTATCACCTCCTGCTCCACAGCCTGGGTCGGGGAAGTATCACCTCCGCTGGCCAGGCCTTGGCAGTGACTGCCCTGGAGAAAACTCACTTACTGGAGAAAACAGCACTTTTCATATGCAAATGGCTCAGGCAGTGTGCTTAGGGAAGCAAGGCAGTGCCTTGAGAGATGTATAGGCTGAGGGGGCTGGGGTGGGGGACACATTTAGAGATGATTCAGCCCCATCTTGCCAAGGCCCAGAGAGAGGCGGTGACTTAGGAAAGGTCACAAGCAAGGAACCAGAACCCAGCCTCCCAACTCATAATTTGGCACTTCTTTCCTCCCTCCCCAACCACCTCTCTGCTGTCTTCCTCTCTTTATCCATCAGAGGCTGAGTGGCCTGAACAAGGACCTGCAGGGGTGGAGTGGAGAGACACGTATTTTATACGATTCTGTAAGCAGCACCATGATGTCCATGTCCCCCGCTCATCCTGGACAAAGTTGAGAGCCACACTTCTGACCCAGTTTCTCCTCCTGCTTTGTTTGTACAAGTAGGGAAACTGAGGCCCAGAGATGCCAAGGGACTTCTCAGGTCACACAGCAGGCAATATGGCAGAGCTAAGACCAGAACTTTTATTCCTTGACCCACACTTGCATCTTCCTGGCTGTTTGTGCTGGAGCTTTGCAGACTTCGCTGTATTTTTAAAACACAGGCAACCAGCCCCCTCCTCACGGCTTTGTAATTAATAACCCATCACTCAACTATGCCCATCACCAGCCCTCTAGCTTGCCCTCTAGTGACGAGACTGAAAGCTACGGGCTACTGTTGAAAAGACTGTGTCCCAGCGGCATGGCGGCTCATGCTTGTAATCCCAGCACTTCAGGAGGCCGAGACGGGTAGATCACAAGGTCAGGAGCTGGAGACCAGCCTGGCCAACACAGTGAAACCCTGTCTCTACTAAAAATACGAAAATAGCTGGGCGTGGTGGTAGGCACCTGTAATCCTGGCTACTCAGGAGACTGAGGCAGGAGAATCTCTTGAACCGGGAGGCAGAGGTTGCAGTGAGCCAAGATCGCGCCACTGCACTCCAACCTGGGTGACAGAGCTAGATGCCATCTCAAAAAAAAAAGAGAAGTATGTATCCCAGGGCAGAAGCAGCTCAAACCATAAGTAGGAGGAATGTCTGCAGGAAAACTATATTCAAAAAAAAAGAAAATAAAAAAACAGGCGACCTATGAAATCTCTCTAAGAAGCACTTCTAAGAGCCCGATCCACCCCTTCCCCACCTCAAGTCACTCATTCCCTGGTGGCTCTGGGCAGAGGAGCCAGCACCTAAGGACAAAGCTGTGTGTCCTGTGAAATGAGGGTTGAACCAATGGACTTTCAGCCCCACGTGCTCCAACAGCCTGGGGCTCCTGTAGAATCAATCGCCTGTGAGGATGGCAGGGCCCTTCCAGGGGAGCACCAGGTGCTGGAGGGCCAGCGCTCCCAGTAACTCCCCAGTGCTGGTTCTGAGAGACTTTTCAGGCCGTGGCTGAGAGGCGGAATCAGGCTCAGTGGCCGGAAGCAGACACTCCCCCAACTCGGCGCTCCTTGCTGCCCAGCGGTGGCCACTAGCAGGAGGAGACCCTGAGGAAAGGCTCGGAGCCCACTCGGGGCTCCTTTTGTAATTGGAGCGCACGGGGATGTTGGGCACAGGGTCGATCCCTGCCTTACCCAGAGGCCGGGGCAGGCTGTGCTAGGGACCGGGAGTGTCCTCCCGGGGAGCAGCTTAATGAACTCCCCACACAGCGGGAGAGGAACCAGGAGGCGCAAAGAGGACCTAGAGGGAGAGGCACAGGCGCCCACACACACGTGCAAGGCACACACACGCTCTTCACACACATGCACCCTCACAGGCACACACATGCTCTCTACACACACGGACACACACACACACTTCACACACATACACCCTCACAGGCACGCGCACACACACACACACACACACACTTCAGATATACACCCTCATAGGCACACACATGCTCTCTACACACACAGGCACACACACGCTCTTCATACACACACCCGCACAGACACACACTTCACACACACACGCACTCTCACAAACACACCCTCGCAGGCACACACACCTTCACACACACCCTCACAGGCACACACACCTTCACACACACCCTCGCAGGCACACACACGTTCTTCACACATGCTTTCACAGACACACACACATGCTGTCTACACACGCAGGCACACACACACTCTTCACACACACCCTCACAAATACACAGGCACACACACTTTTTACACACAAAAACACATCCTCACAGACACAATCTAACAGGCACACACAGGCACCCACACACATTCACAGATATACACAGACACACACACCCTTCACACACACAGACACGCACAGACACACCCTCGCAGGCACACATGCTCTTCACATGCACACACACACATGCTCACAGGTATACACCTCCACAGGCACACACACTCTTCACACACACACTCTCTCGCATACCCTTTCACAGGCACACAGCACACACAATGACACACATGTGCACAGGCATGCACACATCCTGACAGGCATACCCCTTTATGGACACACACAAGCTCAGAGACACATACGCACTCTTGACATACACACCCTTTCATAGACATACACACCCTCACAGGCACACACACACTTCACACACACACCCTCACAGGCACACACACACTCTTGACACATACACACCCTCTCATAGACATACACACCCTCACAGGCACACACGCACTTCACACACACACCCTCACAAGCACACACACTTGACACATACACACCCTTTCATAGGCATACACACCCTCACAGGCACACACACACACCTCACACACACACCCTCACAGGCACACACACACCCTCACAGGCACACACACACACCTCACACACACACCCTCACAGGCACACACACCTCACACACACACCCTCACAGGCACACACACCTCACACACACACCCTCACAGGCACACACACCTCACACACACACCCTCACAGGCACACACACACACCTCACACACACCCTCACAGGCACACACACACTGCACACACACACCCTCACAGGCACACACACACTGCACACACACACCCTCACAGGCACACACACACCCTCACAGGCACACACACACTTCACACACAGACCCTCACAGGCACACACACACCCTCACAGGCACACACACACCCTCACAGGCACACACACACTGCACACACACACCCTCACAGGCACACACACACCCTCACAGGCACACACACACTTCACACACACACCCTCACAGGCACACACATTCACACACACACCCTCACAGGCACACGCACACATTTCACACATACCTCACAGGCACACACACATTTCACACACACACCCTCACAGGCACACACACACACATTCACACACAACCTCACAGGCACACACACATTTCACACACACACCCTCATAGGCACATACACACCCTCACAGACAATGGATGCACACATGCTCAAAGGCACACACACTCTTGACTCATACCCTTTCACAGACATACACAGCCTCACAAGCACACACATTCACGGAAACACACACCCCCACGGGCACACACAGGCTCATAGACACTTGCATGTTCACAGGCACACATACTTTCATAACACACACACCCTCACAGTCACATACCACTCACAGGCATATCCCCTCACAGCACACATACACACACACAGGCACACACACACTAACAGGCACACACACCCTCACAGGCACACACACATCACAGCACACACACCCTCACAGGCACACACACCCTCACTGGCACACACACAAGCACACACACACGCTCAGGCATGAACATATAGGCATACACACACACCCTCACAGGCAGACACACAGCACACACCCTCACAGCACACACTCTCATAAATACACACTCTCACATGTGCCCATTCACGTGTGCAGGCCTTCACATTTGCTCACATGTGCACACATATCCTCAGATGCACACACTGTCAGACACAAACACACTCTCCCATGTACTTACATGTGCCCACACACCTCAAAGGCACATACCTGTGCACACCCTGCCTTGCACACACACTTGTGCACACGCATGTCCTCACACATGTTCTCTGGTGGACACACCCTCACACCCACACACACCCTCACACAGATGTAGAGAAGCCCACCTGGTGAGAGCGAGGCCTCTGTCCCGTGTCCCATCCCATGCCCCTGAGCCCGCCTCCAGCCTCAGCAGTCCCAGCACAGTGTGCTGTCCCCTGCTGGGCAGACCCTAGACCTGACAGGAAGTTCAGATCAAGATCACACACAAACATCCCTCGTGTGCGACCCCCTGCAACATGCACACACCTCTGGAATGTGACTGTGCCTGTGGGCTCCGGGACCTGGAGTGTGACCGTGGCCCCAAGGCAGCTGCCTGCTGAGGGCATCCCCTGCCCTCCCCAGGACAGAAACAGGCAGCACTGTGTGTGGGACCCAGGAGCGACATGGCCCCCTGTGCTGCCCCCTGAAAGCCAAGGTCCCTCCCGCCCACCCAGCTGCCCACACCAGACACTCAAGGAGGACCTGGACTGGGCCCAGCAATACCTCTCCCATCCATTTGCTGCTCTGCCTCCTGCCTGCCCCTGCCCAGTACCGGCCATTCGCTCACACCTGTTCCAGGAGCAGTCCCTTGTCCAGCTCACCCCCACTGCCCCCCTCGCACTCTGGCCAGGGGTGTTTCTAAAGCAACCACTTGCTAACCTCCTCCCACGCTCCCACCGCCTTCAGGCACATGGTCCGTCCCAGGCCCTGTCCTCTCCAGCCTCAGGCCCCACCCCTTTGTCCACCCAGCCCGCAACCCGCAGCTCCCGCAGCTCCCTCCCCAAGCCCTTTGCACCCCCTGACCTCCCCCCAACTGCCACCCAGCCCTCCCCCTCCACCCACTCAATCCCCATCCTCCCCTGGGTCTCAGCTCAAACGTCCCCTTCTCCCAGAGGCGTCCCGACGCCCAGCCCCATTCTCCCTGCCTCCTCATGCCTGGCACAGGAGCATGTACAGCTCTGTGGTCCTGGCACAGCACACAGCTCAGTACACCTGCTGACTGTGTCCATTTCACACGTCTCTTTGGAGCGCCTTCTGTTTGCCAGGCAGAGTTCTGGGTGCTGAGTGCACGGAGGCCACCTTTTGGCTCATTTCCCAGTAAAGGCAGGCAGGGCACGTGGGAGAAAATCACACACTGTTGGGGAAGGTATGCTGGTTTGGTTTGGTCCTTCCTGAACTGCTGTTTGGTCACACTGAATTGCTGTGTGACCCTGGACTGGCCACGACCCTCTCTGGGCCTCAGTTTCCTCATTTGTTAAATGTGGGAAAGATGGTTTTGAACTCGGTGATCTTCAAGAAGCCCTCTGGGATTGGAGGGGATGAGAAAGACAGAGAGAAGCTGGCCCTAAAATGGCCTCTCTGCATGTCACCTCCCCGCCCCCAAGGGAGTCTCCCCAGGGCAGTGGGAAGGGGCCAGACTGGTAGAGCTGAACTGCCCCTCCCACTACCGCACAGCTTTGGTTCCCACTACTCACTTGCCCTACCTCGCCTCCCAACCCTTCCCAAGGACCCTCACAGTAGCACTCAGGACCCTGAGAGTTTCCTATCATATTGTGACCTTGAGACCCCAGCCCCCGGGGCCCCCTCTGTGCCCTACCCAATCCAAGCCAGTCCCTCTCAGAACAAAGCAGGATTGGGCCACCCTCCAGGCTCGGACAGCTCTGCCACCCTCCTGGTCACCTTGCTCCACAGATACCCTGAAGCATGTGGCCTCTCCTGCCCCGCCAGGCATGCCCAGACTGACCGATGCATTCTGCAAGCCCAGGGTCAGGCCAGCCCCACAGGGCGCTCAGGATGGATGGACCACAGAGGTTGGCTGGGTGGGGTGGTTGACGGAGCCCCAAGGCCCCAGGGCTAGGAATTAGGGGAATGGGGATAGCACTGTCTGTGGACGAGGAGCAGGTGCCAGGAGACCTGTACTGTTTGGCAGATGGGGAAACAGAAGCTCAGGCAGGGAAGAGAAGCAAGGGGTCAGACAGAGCCAGGAAATAAGCTGGGCTGAGGACAGACAGAACTCTGTTCAGATTCCAGCCCTGCGGCTGAATTGCTGTTTGACTTTATGTGAGCCACCTTTTACTTCTCTGAGCCTCCCACAGGTTGTTGAGCCATCAGATGTCAAGTTCCTGGACCACAGGAAGTGGGTAGATGCCTATAAAAGCCCCATGCAGCCAGGCGCAGTGGCTCACGCCTGTAATCCCAGCACTTTGGGAAGCTGATGTGGGTGGATCACCTGAGGTTAGGAGTTCGAGACCAGCCTGACCAATATGGTGAAACCCCATTTCTATTAAAAATACAAAAATTAGCTAGGCTTGGTGGCATGTGCCTGTAGTCCCAGCTACTCGGGAGGGTGAGACAGGAGGAGAATTGCTTGAACCCGGGAGGCAGAGGTTGCAGTGAGCCGAGATCATGCCACTGGACTCCAGCCTGGGCGAGAGAGCTAGACTCTGTCTCAAAAAAAAAAAAAAAAAAAAAAAAAAAAAATCCAAGCCCAGGAAGGCAGGTAGGGCCCTCATCCTCTCCTTCTCCAATCTCCACCCCATCCCTAAAAGAGAGCAGTGAGGAGTCAGAAGACCTAACTGGCTCCAGCCTTTGCTACTCACTGGCAGTACATCCCTGGGCAGGTAACCTCTTGTCTCCAAGTCTTAGTTTTTTAATCTGTAAGATGGGAATAGCTCACCTCCCTCAGGGTGCCTGTAAGGCTCAAAACAGGTCATGGACAGGAAAACTCTGTAAGGCTGGGCAGATGTCAGGGCTTATGGTTGCAAGATAACCTCTCTTAATACTAGGTGGGTGGGTAAATGGATGGATGGACAGGTGGATGGGTGGATGAATGGATGGACAGGTGGATGTCTGGCTGACAGTACAGAGGGATGAATGGACAAATGGAAAGATGGCTAGAAGGATGAGCAGATGGATGGATGGATGGATGGATGGATGGATGGATGGATGGACAGGTGGATGGGTGGACAGGTAGATGGATGGACAGGTGGGTGAATGGATGGATGAGTTGATGGATGGATGAGTGGGTGGATGGGTGGGTGAGTGGGTGGATGGGTGGGTGAGTGGGTGGATGGATGGACAGGTGGATGGATGGACAGGTGGGTGGGTGGACAGGTAGATGGATGGACAGGTGGATGGGTGGACAGGTAGATGGATGGACAGGTGGATGGGTGGACAGGTAGATGGATGGACAGGTGGGTGAATGGATGGATGAGTTGATGGATGGGTGGGTGGGTGGGTGGATGGATGGATGGGTAGATGGATGGATGGGTGGATGGATGGATGGGTGGATAGATGGACAGGTGGATGGGTGGAGAGGTGGGTGGGTGGATGGATGAGTGGATGGATGAGTGGATGGATGGGTGGGTGGGTGGGTGGGTGGGTGGATGGATGGATGGATGGATGGATATGTGGATGGGTAGACAGATAGATGGATGGACAGATGGGTGGGTAGACGGATGGGTGGGTGGGTGGGTGGGTGGATGGATGGATGGATGGATGGATGGATGGATGGATATGTGGATGGGTAGACAGACAGATGGATGGACAGATGGGTGGGTAGACGGATGGGTGGGTGGGTGGATGGATGGATGGATGGACAGGTGGATAGGTGGACGAGTGGATGGATGAACAGGTGACCAGGCATATGGGTGAGTAGGTACATGGATCTGTGGTGGGTGAGTGACAGAGCTCAAGTTCTAAGTCAGTCAGCACAAGTGAGGGAGTCAGGTTTCATTGCCCCAGTGAAATGCTCTATGATGTCCTCCTTCAAACTAAGCAGCTTCTTTTCTTATGGGTGCTCGCCTTGACATCCTATGAAGACCACTCCCCCATAAACCCTTTGTTCCTGAAAAGCCAGACTCCCCAGCATGCTCTCCAGGCTCTCCTGGGACTCAGAGACATCGGGGCCACCTGCCAGTATCTTCAGGCCCATAAGCTCTATGGGAGCAGGGCACATCTGTCCAGACACCACAGGATCCCTGCGCCCACCCAGGCCCTGGTCAGTCTTCTCCTAGTGAATGAAGCAGGGTGGGGGATGGGCACTGGCTAGGCACGCCAGGGATGGGTTGGCCAGGGATGGATCAGCCAGGAAGGTGTGGACAGGGCGGGGCTGACTCACTGGGCACGCGGTTGATGGCTTTGAGGGGCCTCAGGACGCGTACAGTGCGGATGGCCGACAGGTTGATGTTCTGAAGGTCCAGGGAGTACTCGACCATCCTGCAGAGAAAGGGGAAAGAGTGAGGGATGGTGCTGGAGGCCAGCTGGGGTCAGGGCTGCCCGGACAGGGCAAGTAAAGACAGCGGTTGGATCTCCAGCTACATCCGGCCAATATGTGGCCTGGGATTGCTTCTGTGGCCCTTGTCTCCTCCTCTGTAAATGGCGCTGGTGACAGATGTGGGCAGGGGCTCAGGGCGTGAAGGGAACACAGACATTGGGCCCCAGCTGTGTGCCCAGCACTGTGCCAGGTGGCTCCTGCCCTTCAGGCCCATCCTCCTGGCCCGTGGCCCGTGTCAGCCCCAGCTTCCAGAGCAGCCTCTGAAAGCGGGAGGAGCATCTCCTGCACCAAACAGCTCCACACCCCGCAGTCCTTCCATGCTCAACCAGCCCTGCAGCTCTTTGGAGGCAGTTTGCCTCCTCCAGGAAGTCTTCCCAGATCTCCCGCAAGAGGCAGATCTCTGAGGTCCCTTCATGGTGGAAGCACAGCAAACCTCAGTTGCGGGGCACTGGGAGATGGGTCCGGCCTGCATTCCCAGGATCACCCCCCTGCCCCATCACCAGATCCTTCCCCCAGCACCTCCCACCCCAGGACTTCAGCGCTGCTGCCAGCTCCACCTGTCACCACCCATGTCACCACTGTCAGTAGGAAATGAAGGCTTTTCCTACATGCTGCACAAACCTGTCCGACTGTTGTGAAGCCGCCACCCGCTCCCGCTGCTTGAAGAGTCATTGAGTGAAAGCTCTTCCCTGAAATGCCACCATCATCCATCCCCCACCCGCTGGAGCGCAGGCTCAGGCTCCTGCATGCACGCGCACACACACACACCTCCACACCTGTGTGCACACACGCACGGTCACGCACCTGCATGAGTCACATACACGCACACAACCACACACCCAGTCACACACACAACCACACACCCCCCCCACAGTCACACACCTGCACACACGCACACACACGGTCACACACTTCCACACAGTTACACACACGCAGCCACATACCTGCACGGTCACACACCTGCACACAGAGTCACACACATGCAACCACACACCCGCACAGTCACACACCTGCACAGTCATACATATGCACACAACCACACACCCACACATGCACACAATCACACACCCGGGTACACACAGTCACACACCTCCAGTCACACACGCACACAACCACACACCCACCCACACACACCTTCACAGTCACACACGCATACAACCACACACCCACCCAGTCACACATGCACACTACACACCCACACACATACACCTCCACACACAGTCACACACATGCACACAACCACATACCCACACACACACAGTCACGCACACAGCCACACACCCGCAGTCACGCACCTCCACAGTCACACACATGCACACAACCACACACTTGCACACACATACACACACTTGCACACACAGTCACACACTTGCACACAACCACACACCCACACACACACACACACATCCGCACACAACTGCACACCTGCAGACACACACACACTCCCTTCTTGGACATCCTCATACGTGCACCCTCCTACACAAGCCCAAACGCAGATGAGGGGGAGTGACCCAAAAAAGTGACAGAGACCTAGAGCTGGAGACAGAGACCTTGGGGACCTGAGGGGGAGGGAGGAAGGAGAGACGGGGAGCTGGCAGAGAGCAGGGAGAGAGGAGGGGGGCAGGGGAAGGAGCAGGAGGAGGGAACAGAGGGTTGGGGGAGGGGCGGGGAGAGGAGGGGGTGCGGGGGGAGGGGGCAGCAGCCAGGCAGAGAGGGTGAGGACTGACGGTGACCTGGAAGGGGCAGCGAGGGAGCGGGACTGCATGAGGATTCTGCGCGTGGGTGAGCCCAACTGTCATTTTCACATTTTGTAGAAAGAGCTCTCCAGGCAGCCGGGAGACACGTGTGACGGAGGGGCTGCGGGGGTGGCACACACAGGCACATAAACAGGTGCTGGCACCCGCGGGGCCCAGGACTGCCGAGTCCCATCGCAGGCAGCCAGGACCAGCTCCAGCCAGCCCTCCTCACCATGCCCCACCCCCACACAGACGCGGCCCCTCTTCCTCCTGCCTTGGTTTTCCAGATCCTGTGGGGGGCGGGGTGGAGGGAAGTCAGTCCCTAGGGAGAGCTGGGAACGCCCTCAGGCTCAGTTCATGCTTTCCTGGATGAGCTGCAGGTGGGGGCTCCCAGCCCACACCAGACTGAACCCACCCATGTGCTGCCTTCCCAGGGCCCAGAGGGCACACCTGCCCAGCTCTGGCAGGCACTCATCGAGGACTTGTTCCCATCCCCATGAAGCCTCGCCATGAAAATAAACAGATGCCTGCAAGATGGATGGGTAGACAGAAAAGCAAGGCTGTTTGAGGCCCTACTGGGTGCCGGGCACTGTTCTCTTTACCTGTGGGAACCCATTTCAATCTCCACTCATTTGAGCGCGGGCCCATTACTCTCTCCTGCCACAGCCTCTCTCCATTCCACCGCCGACCAGGGCAAGCCACATCCATGACTGGCTCATTGAGAGAGCCCTTGGAACGACCCCCTGCTGGTCCCTAACTCCCCTCCCCCACACGGCCACCCGGCTCCACCTTCCCCGCCCAGTCTAGGACTGTTGGCTCTCAGTTAAGTGAGGGCACCAACCATGGCCCCTGCCCCAGGATAGGCTGGGGGGCAAGAATGCCCCCGTGCACAGTTCAGCCCCTTGATGACAAAGAGTGTTTTT
Source organism: Chlorocebus sabaeus (assembly GCF_047675955.1). NCBI lineage: Eukaryota > Metazoa > Chordata > Mammalia > Primates > Cercopithecidae > Chlorocebus > Chlorocebus sabaeus. The sequence continues at coordinate 11,259,060 of NC_132922.1, forward strand.
TTTCTTTTTTTTTTTTTTTTTTTTGAGACGGAGTTTCACTCTTGTTGCCCAGGCTGGAGTGCAGTGGCACTATCTCGGCTCACCACAACCTCCGCCTCCCGGTTTCAAGCGATTCTCCTGCCTCAGCCTCCTGAGTAGCTGGGATTACAGGCATGCACCTCCATGCCCAGCTAATTATGTATTTTTAGTAGAGATGGAGTTTCTCCATGTTGGTCAGGCTGGTCTCGAACTCCCAATCCCAGGCGATCCACCCGCTTTGGCCTCCCAAAGTGCTGGGATTACAGGCGTGAGCCACCGTGCCCAGCCGACAAAGAGTGTTTTCTTGCATTTTGTGTTTCTCTACAACAAGGGGTGGCAGGAAGAGACTGACCCTGGGGTCTTCAATGAGATATGAGTTGTGACTGGATGTCACAGGGGGGCCCACGATGACCCAGTTAGTAACTTTAGGGTCTGAACACCTCCCAGACCCCAGCTTTGCCACAGGAGGCTGATCAGACACATGTGCTCTTGGCTACAGATGGGCAACCTCCCTGCCATCCGCCCCAGTCTTGGAGGGGAACGGAAGCAGCCGCTGCCTGGCAGTGCATCTGAAGCTCCCAGACACTCTGAGCTGGTCCAAATAGGGCAGACCCGGAGCAACACACTGGCCCAGCCCCTTTCCCTCACCCTGTACCTGACCCTGTGGGTCTTCAGCACAGGAACACACCTTCAGTCTACGTCTGCGGCAAACATTCCCCAAATTCCCCCTGAGAACCCACCAGGTACAGCCCTCACACCCCGGTGAAAAGTTCCCCCAAGAAAACGTTCCTGTAGAATCTGCTGTCAAGATCTTAGCTCTGAGCTTCCTGGCAACCAAGTCAAAAAAGGAAATATGATGTTACTGAGTTCTTAGCAGCATGAAAGATCTTGACACTGTAGATCCTTCCAGGGAATCCATTTCCTTAAACATTTCTACTGGGTCCTAACTCTTACTTTTCTACTTCATGAACCATTTGAGGGTATTCTGCGGTGGTTGCATCTCCTGTCTGGGGGAATAAGACAGTGTATAAATGCATTCAGTGAAGAAGAATCATAGGCACACAGTGAAGAATTGAGTAGTTATCATTCTTCTCTGAGCAGAAGAGGTTAGAAAGGAGGACACCAGACAAGGATGGGGAGAGAGGAGGGAAGAGGGAAGGGCACTTATTTGGGAGGGAGGAACTGTGGGTTTAAGTCTCTGTCCTGGGAACCTCGCTGTCTTGACAATGACTCCATGCACCAATCAGCCCAACCTGGGACAGCTTGCTGATAGTTCCACCCTCCCTGTCTTAGCCTGGATCACTGGCCCTCTGTCCCGACAGTGGCAGAAGCCTCCCAGTTGCCCTCCTGCCCCCTGCTTCCTCCGCTACATCCCTTCCTCAGTCAGCAGAAATCTCCTAAACTCAGATCTAGCTGTGTCACTCCCACTTAAAACCCTCAGTGACTCCCCATTGCCTTCAGAACAAAGAGACCTTCAAGGCCCTCGGTAATCTGGCCTCAGTCCATCTCCCCCGAGTCTCTGCTCATCCTAGGTGCCGAGTCAGGCATAAGCACCGTGTCTCAATTTTTGCTGAGGCCACCTGGGATGGTAGAAGCTATCTCCCTCCCCTTCTCCTCTTTCTACCCCAGTGACAGCCAAGACAGCTGGGACTTCCTGCCCACATTCCAAAAAGAGAAGGTAAGGAAGGGCCGCCCTGTGGGCTGACTCTCCTCAGGCCCCAAATAAGACATCGCTTACGGGGGTGAGAAATTAATTCCTAATTACACAGTTACTTTATCATGCAACTTCAGTGCTAAGTCTAAAAAAGAAATCAACAAAACCTCCCCACTACCTCCTGCCAGCTCCTAAGCGCTTAATTAGGTAAGTAATGTTGCTTTAAAGAGAGCACTTCCATCCTGAAGTCTCCCCAGGAGGAGGTGGCTGTCTTCTGGGGAGAGGGGCTCCGGTGTGGCCAGGCTGGTGGAGGGACCGTGCCAAGGAGGGTAGGGAGGGTGGACATCATTTCTTCCCAGCACCTTCTACTCCGACCTTATTCCTTGAAGAGCCTCCCTCTCCCGCTCCTGGCTCCTAGCAGAGGTCCAGACACCCAGGCCTGGTCCACCAGAGGATCCCATGCCCCCGGCTGGGCCACCATGGTTGGTTCAGGATAGGCATGTGATCCCTGGTGGACCACGAAGGCAGCCCAGCCCATGAGCGGGGACTGCAGGGAAGAGGTCCTCTCCCTGGCTGAGCCACAGCCTGCAAACGCGGAGGCCACCGTGGCTCCGTGGTGGCCTGAGAATTCTGCCAACATAAAGGAAGAGTGAAGCAAGAGCTGGAGAGAGGCAGGCTCCTGACCGCATGCTTGGAGGACCTCCCTCCAGCTAAGCCCAGATCCCTGACCTACCCTCTGCTCTCCCCGGTTACTTGAACCAGTGTCTTCCTTTTGGGTTCTAGGTCCTGCTTGTACTGTGTTTCTGTCAACTGGAACTCAGGGTCCTGGTTGGTTTAGAAAGGTTATCTGAGCACTCACTACCTGCCACGAGCTTCATGCCACTTCCGTCAAGTACTCCTCTCTCAGTTGGATTACGGCACCCACTGCAGATGAGGAAACTGAGACAGAAGGGGCCCATCTCAGGCCAGGCATGGTGACTCATGCCTGTAATCCCAGTACTTTGCAAGACCGAGGCAGGTGGATCGCCTGAAGTCAGGAGTTCAAGACCAGCCTGGCTAACACAGCAAAACCCCATCTCTACTAAAAATATTTTAAAAAATTAGCCGGGCATGGTAGCGCATGCCTGTAATCCCAGCTACTCAAGAGGCTAAGGCAGGAGAATCGCTTGAACTCAGGAGGCAGAGATTGCAGTGAACTGAGATTGCGCCACTGCACTCCAGCCTGGGCTATAAGAACAAAACTCCGTCTCAAAAAAGAAGGGATCCATGTCCCACAGTCAGGTACCAAGGGTCCCAGGAGCTCTGTGTGACCTGCCCCCTCTCCCACTGCATCAGTCACCAGCAAGGCCAGAGCAGGCCACTGTCTCTGGCTCAGGAGCATGACCCTCTCCTGACCAGATGGGTGGAAGGCACAATGCCCACCACAGCACTAGGACCAGGGCCAGCATCCTCCAAGGCAGTGCCACCCGATGGTCAGAGTACAGAGCTGGGTTCCAATGCCAGCTTGCTGCTTGTGCACCATGTGACTTTGGGCAAGTCACTGACCTGAAACGTGTTCATATACAGATCTAGTGCTCAAGGAACAGCCAAGAAATGTGAGCTATTATTGTATCGCAGCCTCAACTGTTACCTCAGTTCACACGCGCCCACGAATCACATGAGGCCCTCTCCAGACCCCACCCACAGGCAGAGATGAGCTCTTCTGCCTGGTGTCCCACTGATCCTCTACGAGGGCACCTCTGGGCACCTGTCCCTGTTCCTCAGAGCAGGGGCTGGCTCAGAGCCCCTGCTGGGTCCCCAGTGCCCAGCCCAGGTTCTGACTTAGAGGCGGATTCCCTGTACGAGCTTGTCAAACAAATAATTTGAGGGACAAGATCAGAAAAAAAGAAAAAGAAAAAGAAAAAAGAAAAAAAAAAAAGCTTGGAGCTGACAAGAAGCCACAAGAAATGACTGAGGTTTAACATCTTTCCAGGAAATACCCCGCCCAGGGGATGATTTCTGTGTGCGGCTGATAAAAATAGGGTGTTTCCTCAATCTTCACAAGGGGCCCACGGGGGCTTTCTTAAAATGTGATTTAAGATGTAGCTAATGGAAGGGAAGCTGAGATGCTGGAAATCACAGATCATCTGTCAGGAGGCAGCTCTGTGATGACTCAGGCTTGTGTTGGTTGATAACTAGACCACCAGCCATTGCCAATATCCGGGGACCCAGCACACAGTAGGTGTTCTGTGGAGAGAAGGAGGGAAGTGGGGAGAGGAGGAGGAAGGAAATAATGGAGAGGATTTGGGGGTAATAACATTAACCCTTGACTGTGGCCAGCACCTCATGATTTATGGGTCCTTTCACCCATTGCTATGGTCTGAATATTTATATCCACCTAAAATTCATACATTGAAATTCTATTCCGCAAGGTGATGGTATTAGGGCCTTTGGGAAGGTGATTAGATCATGAAGGCAGAGCCCTGAAGAATGAGATGAGCACCTTTTTATTTTATTTTATATACAGTTTTTTTTTTTTTTTTTTTTGAGATGGAGTCTCACTCTGTCGCCCAGGCTGGAGTGCAGTGGCGCAATCTTGGCTCACTGCAACCTCTGCCACCGGGTTCAAGCGATTCTCCTGCCTCAGCCTCCCACGTAGCTGGGATTACAGGTGTCTGCCACCACACCCGGCTAATTTTTTGTAGTTTTTAGTAGAGACGGGGTTTCACCATCTTGGCCAGGCTGGTCTTGAACTCCTGACCTTGTGATCCACCCACCTTCGCCTCCCAAAGTGCTGGGATTACAGGCGTGAGCTACCGCGCCTGGCAGCACCTTTTTAAAACAGGAAAAAGGAAACTCACCCGCCCCTTCATGTAAGGACTGAAGTGAGGACTCAGTGAAAAGACTCATCTGTGAGGAAGTGGCCCCCACCAGACACTGAATCTGCCAGCACCTTGATCTTGGACTTCCCAACCCCCAGAACTGTGAGAACTAGATTTCTGTTGTTTATGAGCCACCCGGTTTATGGTATTTTGCTGGAGCACCTCAAACAGACTAAGACACCTGTCTTAGTCCGTTTGCTGCTGCTGTAACAGAAGTAGAAAGACTGGATGATTTATTTTTTAAAAAGAAATTAATTCGGTTTACAATTCTGGAGGTTGGGAAGTCCAACATTAAGGAGCCGCATCTGGCGAGGGCTTTCTTGCTGTGTCATCGCATGGCAGAAGGGTAAGAAAGTGTGTGTGAGAGAGGGAAGGGGCCAAACTCATCCGTATCAGGAACCCACTCCCACAATAACCATCCCACTCCCACAATAATGGCAGCAATGCATCCACAAGGAGTGAGTCCTCATGACCTGGCCACACTTCTTAAAGGTCCTACCTCTCAACTCTGTTACACTTAGGATTAGGTTGCCAACACATGAACTATGGGAGACACATTCAGACCATAGCAACACCCATAGTTCCTCACACAAACCTATGAGGCCAAAGAACACAGGTGATTAAGCCCACTTGACTGATGCTCTGAAACCAACTCAGGCCAAGCTCAGAGTACAGGGGGGATTTGGGGGAAGAATGCTGGGTTGGCCACAAAGCTGAAGGATGGGCTGCAAAGACAGAACCCAGGCAGGTGGGAACCAGGGCAGCTCCGGGAACCTCAGTGGCAGAAGACCTGGACCTTCTCTCTCCAAGCCTCCATTCAGGTGACTTTACTCCAGTGGTTTATCTCTGGGTAGAGTTGCCAGATACATAGACGCTTCCCAGTTAAATCTGAGCTTCAGATAAACAATGAATAATTTTAGTATATGCCTCATGTCTGCCTCCCGTGAAACTTAGCTCCATTACTCCAGAGTAGTCTTGGCAGCGTGCAGGTGGGAACGGCTGCTGGGAACCAGAGAGTGGGCTCTGTGTGGGGCAGAGAGGCTTTCGGCTCTACCAGAGCCTGGGGGAAATGTTCTTCTCAGGGGACTCACCTCACTGCTTTCTGAGGGCTAGTGAGGCTTCCAAGTCCTCAGAGGCAAATCAACTGCTTACATTTCAGCCTCTGGAAAGGTACAACTCCTTCATGTCATGGGTGAGCACGAGCCCTGGGGGCATCCAGACCTGAGCAATCCCAGCTCTGATCCATAAAGGCTGAGTGTGTCCTGAGGCAGGCTACCAATCTCTCTGAGACACCATTTTCTCATCTGCAAAGTGGGGTTAACAATACTAATTTCTGGGGATTGTGAGGATATAACGCCATCATGGGTGTAAGCCCAGATCAGTCTGTTAATGGCAGTTCACAGTAGGCCACCTAAACGGCTTGGTTGCCACCAGCCAGGGCGCCCTTGTGAACTCTGAGAGTAACAAGACCTAGCCTGGGGTCCTCCCTGTCCAGCATCCCTTTCCAGCCTCCCCACCCTCAGCCACGTGGTAGGGGCAGGGCTGACACATCCTGCCAGGGGTGGGCCTTCACCTCCCTCTGGCCTATAGGAGCTCTGCCCACACCTCCCTCAGTGATTGGCTTAGGGATGAGCACGTGCCCCACGCCAGCCAATCCAAGCCAAAGAGGCTCAGTTTCCGTACTGGTTGGAACTGCTGGGAAAGAAAAGGTATCTCTGAACTGGAGGGAGTCTGCTCTGAGCCCCGAGCTGCCTGCCACCACCCTGCCACCGAGAGAGCTCCAGGGATGGAAGTCAGCACAGACTAGCAGAGCTGTGGGATGGGAGCACATACCATCTAGAGACATCTTTCAGGATTCTAGAGCAAGCGGGCCCTGAAGCTGTAGACCCCTTGGCTTTTCAGTAGAGGAGATGGTAGACTCCCTTAAACCAGGTTCAGAGTTTCTGTCCCATGTAACAGAGATAATCCTTCCTGATTCATGATTGACTCGTGTCAGGCACCTCAGCCCGTGGCCAGAGAATCTCTGGTGACTTCCCCCAACATCACACATGGCAGCTACCATCCTGTTTCCATGGAAACGAGCCTCCACAGTGACCACCACCCCTCTCCCACCCCATCCCATATGCAAACGAGAAAAACACACTAAGGTTCCCACTGGAACCTTCCCCAGTCCACGCCCACCCAACGGCAGCTCAGCTTAAAGAAAATGGCTCCAGATATCCATCCTCTCCCCAGCTCTTTAGTGTCTGGGTGCAACAGATAGGAAACAAACATGTAATGATGCCTCCACAGCTCTGGGGACTTCAGGATGATGACTAGCCTTGGCCCTGCCCTCAGAGCACCCAGTGCATCTGAGCATCCACAGCCGCAGGGCAGACAGACCTGTAAGTCCAGGATAGATCAGAGTGCACAGTCAATGACAATACCAGAAGGGTGCCCTGGGCTTCAAGACATTCGGAGGGCTTCCCATACCCACCAATAGTGCACACAGAGCTGTGCAGGAAGGCCAGCCCCAAAGGCTTCTGGGCAACCCAGTGATCGCCTTCTGATCCCTATGACCACAGCTGGATGTGCTGGCAGGCGCTAGGCTCTGTGGAACTTGCATAGGTTGGTATTGACGTTAGGGATCTCAACAGAGCCCTGCCCCTGCCCAGCCAGTGCAGGCAGAGCTCCAGAAGCTCTGACCAGGGCTTGGAGACATGGTCGAGCCACAGTTTTGGCAGAGGGTGAGTGAAGAAACTGAGGCTCGAGGAGAGGAATGTGGCTGACTCGGAGTGCCCCCATGATGTGCATTCTCTCTCTTTTGACCTTATCTGACCCCAGGGAACAACTCTTGTTTGATTTAGCCAAGTTTAATGCTTTGTGCTTTCCTAGCCTCGCTGCAGCTCAGGTGTCCATCAGACCCAGTTCCAACCAAATGCACTAGGGAAGGGGAGGATCCTGGAAAGAATATCTCATTTTCCTGACCCAAGTGGACATGTCCTGTCACTCTTCACCCTTCCTTCCTGTCTAATTCAGACATGACACCCACGGCTTCACTGGCTGCCTTGTGACCATGAAAGAAAGGGCTGGAAAATCACAAGGATGTCAGCCCCCACACTGCAGAACTATCTCCAGTAACCAGAACTTTGTGTTATGTCAGAAAAAAAAAAAAAAAAAAAAAAAAACATTATTCAGGATTCAGGATTTGCTTGAGCCACTGTTGGTTGGGTTTTCTATTACTTGCAGCCAATTGCATCCCTGATAAATACACCCAGCAAGTCATACTGAACCAGGACCCAATCCTAGCCGGTGGAGCTAAGCTTCCTGGGTTCAACTCCTGACTCTGCCCCTTACCAGCCTGGGACCTCAGGCAAGTTACTTCCTGTCACTGCCTCATCTGTGAGGTGGAACTGACCACAGCCCTCACAGGGCTTGTCTGACCGTTCAACAAGATGATGCACAGTGTGAGCACTCAGCAGTCAGCGTCCTTATTTTTATCACACTCCTGGAGGAGGCATCAGAGAATTAAATTCCCTTTGCCTTTTAAAGTCCCACTGATGGGGCACTTTGGACAAAAGGAACTCTCAGCCAGCAACCTCAGCAGGGACATACTTGCCTGATCTTTCTAGAAAGCCCTAGCCCAGAGCTGAGGAACAATTCTTAGTGGCTTTTTGTTTCCCAAGAGCCTGTAAGAGTCAGGGTGGAGAAGCTGTGTCCAGCATGCATTCCAGAGACCATGTTTCCAGGGTACAATAAATACTTTTTTTGTCTTTTCTTTTTTTTTTTTTTTTTTTTTTTTTGGAGACAGGATCTTACTCTGTCACCCAGGCTGGAATGTAGTGGCGCAATCTTGGCTCACTGCAACCTCCGCCTCCCAGCCTCAAGTAATCCTCCCACCTCAGCCTCCTGAGTAGCTGGGACTACAGACACACCCTTTTTTTTTTTTTTTTTTTTAAGCTGGGGTTTCACCATGTTGCCCAGACTGGTCTCAACCTTCTGAGCTCAAGCAATCCACTGACCTCGGCCTCCCAAAGTGCTGGGATTATAGGCAAGAGCCACCACACTCAGCCCAGGATACAATAAGTCCTAACCCAGCCTCTCCTTCTCACCCTCTAGCCAAAGTGCTAAGTTACTGATGTTACTGGTATCTTTATTAATACTGTTAATGATCACAGAAATTCTTTTTTAAAAAAATGTTTTAAAGAGATGGGCTCTCGCTATGTTGCCCAGACTGATCTCGAACTCCTGGGCTCAAGAAATCCTCCCACCTCAGCCTGCTGAGTAGCTGAAACAATTGGCACACACCTCTGGATTGGGTGATCACAGACGTTCTTTTTTTTGAGACTGAGTCTTGCTCTGTCACCCAGACTGAAGTACAGTGGTGTGATCTTAGCTCACTGCAACCTCTCCACCTCCCGGGTTCAAGCTATTCTCCTGCCACCCAAGTAGCTGGGACTACAGATGCGTGCCACTACGCCCGGCTAGCTTTTGAATTTGTATTTGTCTTTCTTTCTTTTTTTTTTTTTTTTTTTTTTGAAGATGGAGTTTCACTCTCATTGCCCACGCTGGAGTGCAGTGGTGCGATCTGGGCTCATGGCAACCTCCACCTCCTGGGTTCAAGAAGTTCTCCTGCCTCAGCCTCCTGAGTAGCTGGGATTACAGGTGCCCACCACCATACCCACCTAATTTTTTTGTATTTTTAGAAGAGACAGGTTTTCACCATGTTGGTCTTGAACTCCTGACCTCAGGTGATCCACCTGCCTCGGTCTCCCAAAGTGCTGGGATAAGTGTGAGCCACCATGCCCGGACTAATTTTTGCATTTTTAGTAAAGATGGGGTTTCATGATCTGCCCCCATCAACCTCCCAAAGTGCTGGGATTATAGGCATGAGCCACAGGGCCCAGCCAATCACAGAACTTCTTACATAGAGTTCCTACTGTTCTGTCCACAAAGTACTTCTACCTCTCATGAGAATTATTCAAATCCTGGACACAGATGCAGAGATGGAGCCCTCCCTATTTCTCTTCCCCTTCCTGTGGTTCCCAGACTGGGAATCATGACCTCTACCTTTCAGTGCTCCTGATTAGGGGCTGCTGTGACAGTCGAATGAGCTGTAGTTTCTCCATAGGTGGCCCACAGACCACATCAGGGCCACCTGGACGTTTGGTTAAAATGCAGATTTCTAGGCTCTGCCATGCCTGCTGGTAGTGGATCCCTGAGCTAAGGACCAAAAATCTGCATTTTAACACATGCCCCAGTGATCCTGCTGCTCCCTGAAGTTGGAGGAGCATTGAGAAGGGGTGAAAGGCCATGCATGTGTTTGGGGAGTGGGGTGGTTGCCCATTCCTGATCTGTGCACACCCCTCCCTCAGCTGTTCCATTCTCCACACAGTCAGAAGCTTTCCAGGTCTTTCAGATGTAAGGTGGCTCCTGTTCGCTGTACTCATCCAAGTCAGGGCTCACATCAGCCATGTCCTTGGCAAGCCTCATTCTGGAGAGGTACCAGTAGCCTCACCCTCTACCCCTGGCTCACCCCCAGAGACCAGACAGCAGAATTCTTGGGGACGCTTTTAACAGAGGTGCCCAGGCCCCTCCCCACAGGTGGCAATGGCCATTTTGTTTCTGGTTGGGGGAGGAGACAGAATTACCAGCATGATGCACCAAGGGAGATACATAGATAAAGAACATCTCAAGTTTAACAAGAATGTGATTGAATAGTTCATGACCTCCTAATGGACAGAGGCAGAAAAGTGTAACTTAAATGATAAGACAAAGAGTTGGGACTGGCCAGACACAGTGGCTCACGCCTGTAATCCCAGCACTTTGGGAGGCCAAGGAGGGTGGATCACTTGAGGTCAGGAGTTCAAGACCAGCCTGGCCAACATGCTGAAACCCCATCTCTACTAAAAATACAAAACTTAGCCAGGCATGGTGGCACATGCCTATAATCCCAGCTACTCGGGAGGCTGAGGCATGAGAATTGCTTGAACCTGGGAAGCTGAGGTTGCAGTTAGCCAAGATGATGCCACTGTACTCCAGCCTGGGCAACAGAGAGAGACCCTGCCTCAAAAAATAATAATAAATAAAAGAGTTGGGTTCAACCAAACACAAATAGAGATGATGACGGGGGCTTTGTCACACACTGGAAGAGTCTAGTGCGGTGCCACAGGACTCGCTGTCCTGAGCTTCGCGAGTACAGGAAGTGCATGGAATGAGCGGCTGCCTCAGGACTCCAAGAGGCCACGGTGAGATGAAATCAACAGCAATACGTGCAAAGTTTTCACGTGGGTTTTAAAAATCACCGACTTAGTTCCAGGGTGGGAGAGACCTGGTTTGGAGAGTGAACGTGACCTGATGGCAAAAGGGAGCATGACCACTCCCCAGGTCACTGCAATCCCACACTTCACTGGGGCGAGAACAGCCCATTCACTCTACCCCATAAGCCGTCATTGGGAGGGTGGGATCCCATTCTCCTGCCAGGGACAGAGACAGCCTGAAGCAAGTCCAGCAGATGAAAGGATGAACGCTGTCCTTTGACAAACAGTGGAGGACTGGGGACATTTCATCTGGAAGGGGACACTTGAGGAGGACAGGAACTGCCCCCCAACTTCTGAAGGACGGCTGTGAGTTTGTCAGTGACACCATCCCTGCAGCCTCAGGGCCTTTCCTGTGCAATCAAGCCCATGCCCCTTCTCTGGTCTCATCTCTTAGGACCCACCCCACAGAAACCCTGGGCTCCAGCATCCCCTGCCACTCACCCTTCCCTTCCTCATACACCCCTTCGAGCCTCCCACATGCTTCCCCCTGCCTGAAACTCCCTTTCCCCCAGCTCTCTGCCTGACCAGCTCTTACCCATCCCAGGTCTGTCCCTCAGGGTCACATACAGAGACACCCCCCCAATCAAAAGCAGGGCCCCATTCCATGACCTGATGGCCCTCTATACTTCTTGATGACAGCATGGATCCCAATTTAGACTTTAGCTGTGGTGATGTGTTTTATTTCTGTTTTCCAAACTGAAAGTTCCGTGAATCACAAAGGGCATGTCTGGTTCATCTTCATGCCCCCACTGCCCTGCCCAAGGCCTGGCATGTAGTAGATGCTCAATAAAGGTTGATTTAGTGAATGAATGAATGAATGAATGAATGGTACCAACCGGTGGGAGCCACAGGAAGATCAGTTTCAGCTCCGTGAAAGCAAGCTTTCTAGTGCATTTGGATGTCCTAGTCTGAGACCAGCCGCCTGGTGAGGCACTGCGCTCCCTGCAGGGGCAGCCTGGGAACAGAGGCAGGCCCCCATATCAGACACATCTGCCATGAGGGTTACACCAGATGTGCAGATGAAGGCTGTGACCTCTAAGGAACTTCCCAACTCGGAGATGTATGTCTGCCTCCACAGCTTGAAGAAAGAGCCAGTAATTAATTTGGGGAAGGGGAGGTACAGGAAGGGAGGAAATAGGCTGGTTACTTGGGAAACAGAACATTTATAACACCATGCCTGGGTAGGACTGCAGGGGATGGGTGGGCGGCTCTGGGGACAGGTCTTGGGTGGGAGGGGGACTGGAGGGCTGAGCTCTGGAGCCAGGGTTGTGACTCCCCATCCTGTCCTTTCCACCCACGCCATCCCTGGACACAAAGGACGGGAACGACCTTGAGCACGGGGTGGTCCTGTTCACTTGAGTTCCCAAATCCAGCACATAGCTGGGCAGTGAGAGTGCTCATGACTCTAGCAAAAAAGTCAGCTGAGCATGGTGGCTCACACCTGTAATCCCAGCGTTTCGAGAGGCCAAGGTGGGAGGATCACTTGAATCCAGGAGGTCACATAGTGAGACCTTGTCTCTACAAAAAAATTTAAAAGTAAAAAAAAAAATAAAAAAAAAATTAGCCGGGCATGGGGCATGTGCCCGTAATCCCAGCTACTTGGGAGGCTGAAGTGGGAGGATCACCTGAGTCCAGGGAGGGCGAGGCTGCAGTAAGCTGTGATCACACCACTGCACTCCAGCCTGGGTGACAGAATGAAACTGTCTCAAAAAAAGTCTCCTTTGCATCTATCCCCCAGCCAGGACCACCTACATCATGGTGGGGCTTGGTGCAAAGTGAAGATGCAGGGCCCCTTGTTCATAAATGATTAAGAATTTCAAAATAGTGACAGCAGAGTATGGACCCAAGCGTAGGGCCCTGTGTGACTGCACACATTGCATGTCGGCCCTATGCCTAGCCTCCCTGATCTCCCAAGAATGCTGGCCTGCAGACCTCACCTCATTCAGCCCCCATCTCGAGGGCCAAGAGGAGATGTCAAACTGAGAGCTCACCACGAAGCTGAAGCTAGGCAGCTCTTCACTCTGCTCAGCTTAGAGCCTCATCGTCTTTATTTATAAATATGAGCAGACAGGAAAGAATCGCTAAGCAATACAGAATGCTTCAAGTCAAAAGGGCAGCATGGGGGTACCCATGGGAGTCAGACAGTGGAGCCAGCAGAACAAATGACTTCCCTGAAACAAGAGTCAGGAAAAATTACCCTTGAACTTGGAAATATGGCAAAGGGAAGGCACTATTTCTCACAATGTCATTTTGAAGCATAGTTTAACAGGCCATTTAAAGATTATTTCATTATCCAGGGGGAATACACCTTTGTTTGATTCACAATTTCCTGTTCACTAAAGGTCTGGATGTTGTGAAATTACATTTTAACTTGTAGATTTTTATCTGGCAGATGTATGTGATTTCTGCCCAAAAGAAAACTCTAAAAGTTATGGTTTATTACCCTGTAGGTCATTAACCAGTTTTGACTCCAATCACACTTTCTTCCTACATTCTTTCTCCAATGTCTGTTTTCCTAATTCTGCTGATTACCATCTGCTAAGTCCCTACTCCTTAACGAGCTGGATAAATCTGTCATATATGTTCATTTTAAGATTTGTGTAAGAGTCACTTTTTTTACCTTTTCAGAAATTATACTTTGATACAGGGTTATGTCCAGAATCATGAAAAGACTTTTAAGAAGCCTAATTAGTATATAAGGAGATTCAGGTGAATATTGTATTTATAAAACAAGACCAGGCATCCATAAAACAAGAACAGGCACAAGGTGCTCTGAAAAACAAGAAATCCAAAAACAAGTGTTCCTGAGAATTAAAAAGACACTGAGGAAATGAATTATTCCATGGGGGCAGTAAATAGGGGAAAGGACATTGCTGAAAAGCCCACTTGTGATTCAGAAGCCCAAGTCAAAGATTTCTCTCATATTACAGACAAAATCTGTGAAAGAAAAGGGCAAAGATATGCAGAAAAGATAAGAGGATAGAATTATCTATATAACGTGAATTCCAGAAGGAGATAGCAGAGAATAATGGGCCATAGCCAAAGAAGAGATGGAAGAACCGTCTTCTGAGATGAAGGAAAGCATGAATCTTTCTTTTTTTCTTTTTTTTTAGACAGGGTCTCACTTTGTTGAAGACTAGAGTGCAATGGCACGACCACTGCTCACTGCAGCCTCGACCTCCTGGGCTCAAGGGATACTCCAGCCTCAGCCTCCTGAGTAGCTGGGACTACAGGAGTGTACACCACACCCAGATAATTTTTTATTTTTTGTAGAGATGGGGTCTCACTTATATTGCCCAGGCTGGTCTCAAACTCCTAGGCTCAAGGAATCCTCTTGCCTCGGCCTCTCAAAATGCTGGGATTACAGGGGTGAGCCACTGCAGCTGGCCAAAAGCACCAGTCTTGAGTTCTCTAAAGTCCCACTTAGATCTGCCCTAGAGAAAGGTCTGATCCTGAAGGTAAAGAGAAAAGCCCACAAGCTTCTAGTCAGGAAAAAGAAGGTCATCTTCCAAGAAACAGGAACCAGACCTGTACTGGACTCACGTGCAATACTATAGTGTAGGTTTGAATGGCGGGATGTGTGCAGGGTTCTGACTCTAGAACATCACAAATAATTGTCCTCTACACTCAAAGATCAAAGGAACATATGTCTGGACAGGCACGATTGAAAAATAACACTATCCAAACATCTTTTCTTTAAAAAAAAAAAAAAAAACTACTTAAGGATGTTCTCCAGCCAAACCAGAATAAGAATAAAAATGAAGAACGTGACTAAGAGGAGGATACAGTGCTCAGGAAATCACAGGAAACCACAGGAAACCAGGGTAGCTTCCATTCAGGTCTAAGTGACTGCTGACAATGTGGTTGTAAAACTGAATACAGCAATTGAGAGAAGATGCTTAGAGGCCAGGTGCGGTGGCTCGCACCTGTAATCCCAGCACTTTGGGAGGCTGTGGTGGGAGGACTGCTTGAACCCAGGAGTTCAAGACCAGCCTGGGCAACATAGTGAGACCCTGTCCCTATAGAAAAGAAAAGAAAAAAGAAAAGAAAAATTAGCCAGGGTTGGAGGCACATGCCTGCAGTCCCAGCTACTCAGGAGGCTGAGGTGGGAGGATCCTTTGAGCCTGGGAAGTCAAGGCTGGAGTGAGCTGTGATTGCATCACTGCACTCCAACCTGGGTGACAGAGTGAGACCCTGTCTCAAAAAAGGAAGGAAGGAAGGAAGGAAGGAAGGAAGGAAGGAAGGAAGGAAGGAAGGAAGGAAGGGAGGGAGGGAGGGAGGGAGGGAGGGAGGGAGGGAGGGAGGGAGGGAAGAAAGGAAGGAAGGAGAAGGGAAGGGAAGGGAAGGGAGGGGAGGGAGGGGAGGGAAGAGAAGGGGAGAGGGAGGGAGGGAGGGCAAACAAGCTTAGAAGAAGTGTAACTTTTTTAAAACCCTAATGAAACAAATCACCTCACTTCAGAACATATCTGTGGAATTTAGCAGATACTTGATGGGATTCTCACACCCTGATTGCCCATCTCAGCCGTGAGTCTACCGAATCGAAAAGGTCACACCTCCTCAATAGCATTCTACACACAAGGTCACACACATACACTGACAAACACACTCATGCATCCTCTCTCGCACACACACTTACAGCCTCCAGCCTTTTTCTCTATCCTCTGCCCTAATAATGACCCACCCCTGGGCATGATGACTGTCTCCTCATCCTTCAGCTCTCCATGTCACCCCCTCAGGAAGCCCTCAAGCCCCAAGTCCCCAGCTTGGCTCAGTCAGGCCCCTGTGTTAAATGCTCTCAGCAAACCACATGCTTTGCCCAGCGCTCTGGTCCCAGTGTGTGAAGGCATACCCACTGGCATAGCAGGTGGGTGCCTCCCCACGACAGGAGTAGGAAGGACAAGGTCTGTGTCTGGTTTGCCCTCCTCCTTGCCCCCAGCAGCTAGGATGGCGCCAACACTGGGGAGCAAGTTGTTCAGTCCCTGGTAGGTGGATAAATGCATGGATGGGTTTGACCCAGGAAAGCAGGCACAAGGCCCAGGGCAGGGTCTGAGGCACTGCAGATGGGCTCAGCTGTAACCAGGCCTGTCCCTGATGGCAACTTGTGTCTTGTAGAAATAACCACAGTCTGGAGTCAGACAGTGCTTGAGTCTGTGCTCGGTCTCTGGCGTGATGAGTGATCCAGGATAGCAATCCTAACAGCTAGCATTTATTGGGTGCTCATTTTGACGCAGCCACTATTATTATTCCCCTTTTCAGACGAGGAAATGAAAGCTCAGAGCGCGTCAGTGGCCTCTCAAGGTCATATCGTTAATTAGCATAAACACACCCAGTATCCGCTGGCAGTGCTAGAGGACGCACAACTTAGGAAGGGAGGAAAGAACACCTGTCTGTCCATCATTCCTCCCAGTCCAGGGGTCCAGGAGGGTCCCACGCATCACCGTGAAGCTTCATCACCATCAGCAAGAAGCCCTGGATTCTCTCAACTATTCCTGGTGTGCACCCGAGGCTAGGACCTGCCTGGCGGGTGCTACCTACCCTGCCATGACGATGAAGAAATCCAGGCGGTTCCATGTGTCCCCGAGGTAGCACTTCTTGCCAAAAATCCCCAGGGCCACCATCTTGAGCACCATCTCCATGGCAAAGAAGATAAAGATGAAGTCATCAAAGACCTGCAGGGACAGGAGGAGGGAAGCAAGGGACAGGGTGAGGTTGCAGAGCAGGGCCCAGGGGTTGCAGCCACAGTATGAGGTGGGGACACCACATGGATGCAAGGGGCCTGGGAAATACCCGGAAACTCCTCCTGGGCAGAAGGAGAACCTCAGCGATCCCGGTCCAGTGCAGTCATTTCACAGATGAGGAGACTGTGGCCGAGAGAGGGGAGTGAATTTGCCCAAGGTCACACAGCCCATTCTATCTGTTCCCTAAGCCTGGAAACAGATAGAAGAGCCCCAGAGAGGGGTGGGGTGAGGGGCCATCCCATATTCTCCCTAATAATTACCAAGCACTGGCTACTCACGTGACCCCCATTCTCTCTCCTAATTCTCCCAAGGACCCCATGGATAGTCCCATTTTACAAATGAGAAAACAGAGACTCAGAGAGGTTAAGCAACTTGCCCCACAGGTAACACGGCAGATAAGTGGCAGAACCAGGACTGAAACTCCAGTGGATCTGACCTCAAAGCCCCCACAGAAGGAGCTGTCTCAAAGTAGCCCCCGGGTACAGGCTTCGGTGTTGCCTTCCTCTGCCCACAAAGGAGGCTCAGGTGACATTATGCTTCCTGAGGGCAGGGCCTGGGTGGAATTCCTGTTTCCAGGATTAGTGAGGGCTGCAGTCAACTCAATTCAACAGACAGGTGCCACACACCTACTGTGTGCCAGGGCTAGGCCAGTGGTGACGACACAGAGGTGCATGTTCAGTGAACTCACCATGAGGCTAACCGGGCCTGGGGCCCGGGGCTGCTGAGGAGCTTGTTACCCACTCGGACCCCAGACCCACCCAGAGATTCTGCTTCAGCAGGTCTGAGATAGGGTCAGGGGTCTGGATTTTTGCCAAGTGTTCCGGGAGACTCTGGCCCAGTGCTGCCTGGGAGTTACTGAGTCCTATAGAAACCCAAGAGGCAGAAAGCAATTCCTCCCAGGAGGAATCTGGCTTTCCCAGGGAGAGACACTGAGTGTTTCCACATCTCTAAAATGGGTACAGCCCTAACATCTGTGCTACCCGTATACATGCTCTGCACGGGGTTATGTCAGGTACCAAAGGTCAAGCCCTACCCCAGGACCTCAGGAGATAACAGAATGTGAAACCAGAGGCCCACTCCTAAAGGGCGTCTAGGGCTGGGTGTGAACTCGGCCTCTAGTCCAAGAGCACGGGGGAAGAAGTGCAGGTTGTAGGCAGAGGAGAGTCGGGGTCACTGCTTTGCAGGTATGCGTGAAGGGGGTGCAGGAGAAGGCTGGTGAGAGCACCTGGGTGGGAGAAGATTGAGGCCTGGACTAAGGCAGAGGCCCCAAGCTGGAGAGGAGAGATAAAAGGGAAAGAGGATCCGAAGGATAATAGGAAGACCAGTTGGGAGTGAGGAAGGGTCAGCCAAGTGAGGGCGGCTGGTGGTGGCTGGTGGTGGCAACGCGCTTGATAGGGCAGCGCAGGACGCAGAAGGGCACGGAGCAGGGGCGGGGCATGGGGCGGGGCGTGGAGTGGGCGGGGCAAAAGCAAGGACATGGGGCGGGGCGTGGAGTGGGCGGGGCATAGGCCGGGTCCTGGTGGGTGGGGGTGGCGTGGATGGGGGTGGGGTGGGGTGGGGTGGGGTGGGGCGGGCAGTGGGGCGGGGCAGCCGGCTCACCTGCAGGATCTTGCAGCGGTCAGACAGGCAGTCCATGTCGTCGCACGGCTGGTACATGCCAAGTGTCACGCAGTTCAGCAGGATCACCAGCATGCTGACACATTCAAACCACGTGCACACCAAGTCAAGGACAAAGCAGCAGGTGGGACCGTGCCCGTGGGGGCTGGGGTGCACCCTAGAGTGTAATACCCCCAACCCACCACACACACAGGTATACACCCCGTTCCTCGTTCTTTTCCCTCTGGGTGCTATCCCTGCAACAGCTCAAAGCCCGTAGTGCCAATTTGCCCCCATCACAACAGACATGGCCATATGCACCAAACCCACCAGGCCCCCAGTTGCAGGACCCTGCTCCTTGCCCAGCCTGAGAGCTCCCCTCAGGCCTAGAGAAGGCAGAGGTTCCCGGAAGCCTGGCTGTCAGGAAACTCTGGGCTATCCCAGCCTCTCCACCCCAAGCACCACCCTCTGACTGTCACTGCCTCCCTTCTCTGACCACCTTTCCCTCCCCTGACCCATGTTCCCTCCTTCTCCGCCAGCGCCTGGGTCTGGAGCCAGCAGAAGGCCCTCCAGTGGGGCTGAGATTGGCTGGATGGCCCCATCCTTCTCTCCTTGCCCATTGCCACAGTTAGGGCTCAGGTAGGGTTCATCACCTAACTCCAAAACACCCACACCAAGCCCAGACTTGGCCTGCACCACATAGGGTGGGGCTGGGCCCCCTCAGGCCTGGTCAGGCAGAAAGACTCCTGCCACGGAGGGGATCCAGAGCTGGCCGTGAACCTGGCCTTGGGCAGGGCCTCTGGGCACAGCTTGCAGCTGGGGTGAGTGGGCTCCCCTCCTGCACCTGGCCAGGCTGCTCTTCTCACCACTGCTGAGAGCCCCTCCACGAATGCCATCCTCCCTCCCTCCCAGGCCAACTCCTACCCATCCTTAGAACACAGCCTGCAGTGTCCAGCCCCGCCACTCTCAATCCTCCCAGTCACAGGACCAGGAAGGTCAGGCCTCAAGGAACTCAGGGCGGTGTCACTCCCAGCCCCCACCTGTCATACCAATGAGAAATCCGAAGCCTGCTCAGATCTCCTGAACTGGGATCTCCAGTTGACTGAGTCCTGGGGCCTCAGAAAATATGTGCCTACTTGAAAAGAGGCAACCCAGGATGAAATGGGCTTGAGCTGCACACAGTATGAATAACTGAGGTTAGACACCCAGGTGAACTTCCAGACCATGCAGCCTGACCTTACAGGCAATGACTGGAATCGGCAGTAGGTTCTCCTTCTCTAAGAGGAGAGATGCTGATAGAACTCACCCCACCCCACCTATGCAGCCCCGTCTCCTCCCCCAGAAACGGAGTGTCAGGAAACAGAGGCTCTCATGCAGTAAAAGCAGCAAACAAGACAACAAAGCCGGGAGACCTGCATTTGAACTCCAGTCCCAGCACTGACTGGCTCTGCGGTCTTCGGCAAGCCCCTCCCTGTCTCTGAACCTGGAGGTCCTCCACCGGATGACCAGGAGCCTCCCCATCAGCCCCCTGGGTCTGCCCTGGCCCCTCCAAACCACCCTCCCTGCAGCAGCAGTGGGCAGTTAAAAACATCAGCGAGGCCGGGCGCGGTGGCTCAAGCCTGTAATCCCAGCACTTTGGGAGGCCGAGACGGGTGGATCACGAGGTCAGGAGATCGAGACCATCCTGGCTAATATGGTGAAACCCCGTCTCTACTAAAAGATACAAAAAACTAGCCGGGCGAGGTGGCGGCGCCTGTGGTCCCAGCTACTCGGGAGGCTGAGGCAGGAGAATGGCGTGAACCCGGGAGGCGGAGCTTGCAGTGAGCTGAGATCCGGCCACTGCACTCCAGCCTGGGTGACAAAGCGAGACTCCGTCTCAAAAAAAAAAAAAAAAAAAAAAAAAAAAAAAAAACATCAGCGAGACCACCTCCCTCCCCAGCGCAAAACCCTGCCCTGGCTCCCGGCCTCTCTGAGCACAAACTTTGAAGCCCTTGCTTGGCTGCAGGGCCCCGCCCTGACACCCCATCTCCCTCCGCCCTGCCCTGGCTCACTCTGCTCTGACCTCACTGGCTCCTGCTGCTCCTCAGACACACAGTGAGTGACATCAGGACACTCCACCTCAGGGCCTTTGCATATGCTGTTCCCACTTCAAGGGCTGAGCTTCTAGCATCATGGTCACCTCCTCTGAGAAGTCTCCACCCAACCTCATCACCCTCAGCAGCCACACGCCCTCTTCATGCCCTGCCACTGTCTTGCTGACATGCTCATTGTCTCTGCCACTGCTCTAATCTGCATTCCAAGGGGGACAGGGACTTTACACTCACAGCCCTAACATCTAGTAGGTGCTCAATGAACATCTGTCGGATGGATACATACGGTTGTCCCTCATTATGTGCCGTGTCAGTTACCCATGGTCCACTGTGGCCCAAAATTAGGTATGAGTGTGGTACAATAAGAGATTTTGAGGGTGGGGAGACCACATTCACATAACTTTGATTATCACACGTGATTCTAATTTTTTTTTTTTTTTTTTTTTTTTTGAGACGGAGTTTCACTCTTATTGCCCAGGCTGGAGGGCAATGGAGAGATCCCGGCTCACTGCAACCTCTGCCTCCTGGGTTCAAGTGATTCTCCTGCCTCAGCCTCCCAAGCAGCTGGGATTACAGGCGCCCACTACCACGCCCGGCTAATCTTTTGTATTTTTAGAAGAGACGGGGTTTCACCATGTTGGCCAGGCTGGTCTTGAACTCCTGACCTCAGGTGATCCATCTGCCTCGGCCTCCCAAACTGCTGGGATTACAGGGGTGAGCCACTGTGCCCAGTCTAATTGTCCCATTTTATTTTATTTTATTTTATTTTTATTTTTAGTATTTATTTATTTTGAGACGGAGTCTTGCTCTGTTGCCAGGCTGGAGTGCAGTGGCATGATCTCGGCTCACTGCAACCTCCACCTCCCAGATTCAAGCGATTCCCCTGCCTCAGCCTCCCAAGCAGCTGGGACTATGGGCACGTGCCACCATGCCAGCTAATTTTTTTGTATTTTAGTAGAGACAGGGTTTCACCATGTTGGCCAGGATGGTCTCGATCTCCTGACTTTGTGATCCACCCGCCTCGGCCTCCCAAAGTGCTGGGATTACAGGCATGAGCCACCGCGCCCGGCCTGATTGTTCTATTTTATTATTGGTTGCTGTTCATCTCTTACAATGCCTGATTTATAAATTAAACTTTATCCAGGTATGCAGGTATAGGAAAAAAACATAGTAAATACAGGGTTCAGTGCTATTTGTGACTTTGGGCATCCACTGGGGGTCTTGGAACGTGTCCCCTGTGGGTAAGCGGGGGTGCTGCTGTAAATCTCTATGGGCCCTGCCCACTCCAACATCCAGGAACTCAGGAGTGTCTCCAAGCAAACTCCTCACCCCTCCATTTCAAAGCCCTTGCCCTTAACTGGGATGTAGCCACACCAGCAGCCAAACCCTCAGCGGGACCCCACCCAGAGAGGAGTGGGAGAGGTGACCTGGTTTCCACGGCAACAGTCTCCCTCCCATCCCCAGCCCTGCCCACTTTGGGATGCTGCCTTCTCGTGGCCTCTCCTCAGCTCCTCCCGGCCCCAGCCCTGCTCCTTCCTGTCCCCTCACCCCACTGCCACTCTCCCACCATAGCCTGTAATTAATTTCAGTCGCTGCCAGGGCCCCCTTCGAGCCTGAGCCTGGCTCCAGCAGCAGCTTCATCATTAATTAACTTTTTTGAAGTTCAAACGTTCTAATTACCAGAGAACATCCCCCATCCCCCTCGCCTTTCCCCTTTTCCTGTCGTGCGCTCTCTCCTTCGAGCCCCATCCTCTGCTCCCTCTGCCCTTCCTGCCAGTTTCAGGCTCAAAGTGCACTTAACGGTGTCTCTCAGGAGTCTGGTGCCCCTGCTGCCTCCTCAACAAGGCCCTGAGCAGTGGAGGTCAGCAGACCCATTTTACAGATAAGGAAGGCTGAGACACGGAGAAAGTAGGGGCCTCTCCCAGGCTGCGCAGCTAGGAAGCACTGGCGCAGAGACTCACACCAGGCCTGTTGGACTCCAAGGCCAGCGCTCGCTCTCCTCTGTGAAGTACGGCCTGTCTCTGCCCATGGCTCTCCTCCCTCCCCTGAGGCCTCTCAGCCCATATTCAGTGTCTCTCCCCAGGACCCTGACCCAGCACCCTTTGTATCCCCCAGCTCTGGTCTCTGCCCCTCCAATCAGCCCCACACGATAACGAGGCATTTGCTGTGTGCCCAACACAATTTGAACATTTTCCAAGTGTTATCTCATTTAATCCTCACGGCTCTATTATAAGCCCGATTTACAAATAAGGAAACCAAGACACAAAAGGGAAACAGATTGGCCCAAGGTCACCAGCTGGAAAAGAGCAGAGCTGAGACACAAAACCTCAGGCTGGAGACTTTTCCTGCCTCCAAGCTGTTTTGCCACTGCCAGGCTAATCTGCCTGAAACACGCTCTCCTGATGCCTCTCTCCTGCTCAAGAACCTCCCATGGCTCCCCATCACCCTCCTGAGCCTGATGCGCAAGGCCTCCTAGATTCTCGCCTCAGTGAATCCTTGCAATCTTACCACTCACTGGCCTTAGCACTCACTGAACTCCTCGCTTTCTCCAAACACACCCTCTGCCTGCTCCTTCCCTTTCCTCCACCTCTCCAGCAGGCAGACTCTTTCAGAGCCCCGTTCGCAGGTCACCTCTTCCTGAAGCTTCCCCGATGTGCCTCTCACCCTTCACAAGGTGGTGGCTCAGCCTCCTCTCCAGAAGCGCTCCCACCTGCCTTGGCTAGCACGTACCACGGTAGTGAATTTGGCAGTAACTCTGATGACTGTGTGCCCGGCACCCTAGGGACATGACCTCAGCTCTCACAATCCCCTGGGGACGGATGAGGAACAAGCCTGAAGAGCTGCCACCACTCACACAAGGTCACCCAGTCCCCGAGCAGCCCAGATTGACTCGCGGCAGTGCCAGTGGCCGCTGCACAGCGCTGCCTCTGTGGTTCATCTAACTCGTCCACTGCACTGGGTCCCCCCACGGGACAGATGGAGTGGCTTTCATCCCTGGGCTGCTCAGCTTCAGAAATTCAGCGATGGACGGTCTCAGCCCTTGCCCAGAGGTACCCGGGGAAATCCCAGATGGCACAGCTTGGGCCCCTTCCAAGAGCCCAGGAGGCTTAGAAGTCAGGCCAGAACTGGCATCGCTGCCCGCAGTTCCTGACACACTCCCCACTGGCTCAGGGATCAAAAGCACCAGCCCTCCTTGAAGTTAAACCAGACAGTGCAGCGTGGGGTATGAGGGTGGCGGGGGGAGTCCAGGTGTCCAGCTGGAGCCACTCTGCAGCCTGGCCCAATGCCTCATGCTTCCACCATGAATCACAAGTGTTGAGGAACTGTCTGAGAACACAGGCAAGCAAAGCCGTGAGGTGTGGAGACAACCTGAGGGAAGCTGGAGCCCCAAGGGGCAGCACAGGATTTGCAGGTGACAGAGCGGGCAGGGCTGGAGTGCTAGTGCCACGAGGACAGGGAGTCTTCAGTGACTCCCAACCGCCTCTCACAGTGAGGCTTGAAGCCCTGCGATGGGCATCTGAGGCCCAGCTGCCTCGCCTGCTTCACCCCTCAGGCCGTCACTGCAGTAAGGGTGACCTTTGCCACAGAGCAGCCCTGCCGACATCGTTAGAGAACAACGGCTCCAATCCCTCATTGCACTGACGGAAAACAGGGGCAGAAACCTGTCCCAGCTCCACAGCAAGCCCAGAGCAGAAATGACACTCAGACAACAGACTCCCCACCCACGGGGGTCCCCAAGCCACAGTCGATTTTTCAAATTCACACGGAAACCCTCCGCATTTCCCCACACACTCGGCACAGCCACAGCGCCGTCACTTTAAGCTGATTAGATCCCTGACGGGCAGCCCTGAGCGCCTTTGAGGAACACAGATGGAGAAACAGATCAATGGTGATGCAATCAATCGAGTTTCCTTGGCAGGCAAAGCCATCCCAAGCACACAGGCCTAGGGGAGAAAAATACTCAGGGTCCTTGGGCACTGCCGCAGAGCCCCCCAGTGACTCAGCAGAGCCTGGGCCCTCAGCCCCACTTCCTACCCATGTCCCCCCACCACACCTCTCAAAGTCTTCAGAACTAGGGTCTCAGAGCTGAGCAGGGGAAATGAATGCGCTTATATTGTGTGCCTGCTGTGTGCCAGGCACCGGCCTACCGATGGTAATAATGGTGACCAGTCGCAAACTCTTCTTCAGTGACCCTGAGTGTCTGTTTGCCAAGGAGCCTCCAAATCAAACAGCATGCGTGGCCAAGTGCAGTGGCTCATGCCTGTGATCCCAGCAATTTGGGGGGCCAGGGTGGGCGGATCACCTGAGGTCAGGAGTTCAAGACCAGCCTGGCCAACACGGTGAAACCCTGTCTCTACTGAAAATACAAAACATTAGCTGGGCATGGTGGTGGGCGCCTGTAATCCCAGCTACTCAGGAAGCTGATGCAGAAGAATCGCTTGAACCCGGGAGGTGGAGGTTGCAGTGAGCTGAGATTGTACCACTGCACTCTAGCCTGGGTGACAGAGCAAAACTCCATCTTAAAAAACAAAAACAAACGGGCTTGCATTATCTCATTTAAACCTTGCAGCCAGCACAGGAGGCAAGAGCCCCAGTAGTTGTGGGCTCCCGGGACCAGGGTTTGCCACGTGGTGTGCACCAGAGAGCCCCTTTTATTGTCATCCTCTAACAGGACCAAGGGGTCTCTCATTGTGGGCTTTAAACAAAAAAAAGGAAAAGCCACCTCCCCAGGAGAGGACTAAGAATCTCACACTGGTATTACCTGCTGGTTACTTCATATTACCTTAAGCAGAAAATAAGAGATATGACCAGGCATAGTGGCTCACGCCTATAATTCCAGCAATTTGGGAGGCCGAGGCGGGCAGATCACCTAAGGTCAGGAGTTCAAGACCAACCTGGCCAACATGGCAAAACCCCATCTCTACTAACAATGACAATACAAAAGTTAGCTGGGCATGGTGACATGCACCTGTAATCCCAGCTACTCAGGAGGCTGAGGCAGGAGAATCACTCGAACCGAGGAGATGGAGGTTGCAGTGAGCTGAGATCGTGCTCCTGCGCTCTAGCCTGGGTGAAAGAGCGAGACTCCATCTCAAAAACAAAAACAAAAAAAAAAGGAAACAAAAGAAAAGAAGAGATGCTAGTACAGACCCTTTGATTGACGTCTGTCCTGTGGTGTACTAAATCTTCACCCACAGTCTTTTGTAAAGAATCCAGGTCGGGCTGGGCACCATAGCTCACATCTGTAATCACAGCACTTTGGGAGGCCCGGGCGGGCAGATCACTTGAGGTCAGGAGTTCAAGACCAGCATGGCCAATATGGTGAAACCCCGTCTCTACTAAAAATACAAAAATTAACTGGATGTGGTGGCGGGCATCTGTAATCCCAGCTACTCAGGAGGCTGAGGCAGGAGGATTGCTTGAACCCGGGAGGTGAGGAGGTTGCAGTGAACTGAGATTGTGCCATTGCACTCCAGCCTAGGCAACAAGAGTGAAACTCCATCTCAGGAAAAAAAAAAAAAAAAAAATCCAGGCCAGATGCAGTGCCTCACATCTGTAATCCCAGCACTTTGGGAGGCCAAGGCAGGAGGATCACTTGAGCCCAGGAGTTTGAGACCAGCCTGGGCAACATAGTGAGACCTCATATCTGCAAAAAAAATTTAATTAGCCAGCTGTAGTGGTGCGTCCCTGTAGTCTCAGTTACTTAGAAGGTTGAGATGGGAGGATCACTTGAGCCCAGGAGGTGGAGGTCGCTGTGAGCCAAGATCAAGCCACTTCACTCCAGCCTCAGTGACAGAGCGAGATCCTATCTCAAAAAATAAAAATAAAAAAAGAATCTGTCAACCAATTCAGGCCTAGCAATGAGCAGCATCACCCTGCAACACCAGCAAATTTCTCCCAAACTGGCTGATACTAGTGTTATCCCCACTTCACAGGTAAGGAAACTAAGGCCACGGGAGCTGGTTCTGGGGTCACTCAGGTGTTATGTGGCGATTTGCACTGCCTCTCACTGGCTGCAAATCCCATGTTCTCATCCACACATCCTGCCATCACCCGGCTCAGTGTCTGCCATGCAAGGGACCCCCAGTTGAGATGGGTTTAATAGAATATTTGCTCTTTCCTCCCCACCCACATTGTCTCCCTGTGAGGCTCCGAGCCAGGCAAAGGGAAGTGGAGTCTGGGTCAGTGGTGAGCCCAGCCGGCAGCCCCTCTGGCTGTGTCCCTGCTGGGGCCCCAGACCTGTGTTGTATCCAGTGGGGTCAGGAAAAGGGATGTTCCAGCCCCTGCTGTGGTTCAGAAGGAAGGATTTACCTGCAGGAAGAAGGGGAGGGGAAGCCAACAAAGGCATGTTTGCCTCAAGGTCCCCCAGCCAGGAGGAGGCTGAGCCGGATCAAAACCCGGCTAAGTCAGATGATAACCACACCACACCCTAGCCACCAAGGCCTGAGAGGTCAGGATGTGGACTAAGGGGACAGGGTCACCAGGGAGCCAGGGAAGCCACTATGCTGGGGCTCCCTCCAACCTGCCAGTTCCCAGCTAGAAGAGCAACTGTGTGGAGGGGCAGTGCCCGGCGCCCCGGCAGGCCCTGCAGGGCAGCCTCCTCTCCAGGAGCCGAGCCAGAGGCCTGCATGGTTACCATGGCGACCACCACTCTCCTGCAGGCCCAGGCGACAGTCAGTTTCTGTGATTCGGGGGGCTCTGGGAGGCTGGTGGGGGCGGGAGTGCTGGGTTTGGCAGGGGTGGCCAAGTTTGTTTTTATTTTTGTCAAATCTAAAATCTGATCCATTTCCCAGGGTGCGTTTCAGTTGTCTAAATAAATTAGGTGGAGGAAGGGAACTGGGGGCTCCATCCTCCTGGATGGGGGAGATAGGGAAGGTGGACCAGCACCTACATGGGGTGTACCTCCCCTGCTGGTCCCCAGTGAACCCAAGGGAGGGGGAGCTCAGGCCTCAGGTCCTCCAGGCCTGAGGTTCCAGATCCCAGTTCTTGGGCCAGCTCCGTGCTCCTCTGAGGCCAGGCCTACAAGCCTCCAGGGACCACCTGCTGTACACGCAGCCTGCGCCTCAGGGTGCTGAGATGAACCAGGCTCAGCTCCTTCCCCGAAGGTGCCCATGTGCGTCCCTGTTCCAGGACCACCCCTGATGGTGACTGTGTAGCGTGTGTTCCAGCAACAGTGACCACCGTTTTGAACATCAGCTGTTTCAGAGCCCAGAGTTTTAGGAGGACACTCGTTCACACATTCATTCGTTCATGCATTTATTTATTCAATGAATGAACTTCATCATTCATTGAAAGATCATTGACTGATCTTTACAGACAGCGACCACTCTGGAAGGCTGCTCAGCAGCTTCTACTAAAACCAAACACAGGCCCACGCTAGGACCCAGCGGGGCCATTCCTGGGTGCATACCCAGGAGAAATGCTCACATACCCTGCAAAAAGCCACGTCCCAGAACAGGCACATCTGTGTTATTTGTAACAGCCCCAACCTGAGACAACCCAGGCGTTCACCAACAGAAGAATGGGGTAGGGTGGTGGTTTTCAATCAGGGATGATTTTGTCCCCCAGGGGACATTTGGCCATGTCTGGAGACATTTTTAGTTGTCACGTTTGAGGGGATAGGACACTGGCATCTAGTGGGTAGAGACCAGGGATGCAGCTAAACAGCCTACAATGCGCAGGACAGCCCCCCAACAAAGAATCATCCAGCTCAAAATGTCACCAGTGCCACGTGTGAGAAGCCCACGTGGAGTACCACACAGCCAGGAAAAGGATAAGCAACGGAAACACACAACAGCACGGAGGGATCTCTGCTGGGAAACCGAAGCCAGATGCAGCAGAGCAAACAACGCACGACTCCAATGACATGAAGTTAAGAGCCTGGAGAAGCCAATCTACAGTGAAGGAAGTCAGAAGAGCAGTAACGTTGGGGAGTATCCAAGGCGGGTGGGGGACAGGGAAGCTTCGGGGACTGGAGATGTTCTTCTTGACCTGAGTGGTGGCCCCAGGAGAGGACTCATATGAAAATGCCTTGAACTGCGCACTAGGATTTGTGAGCTCAACTTGTACATTTAACCTCAATAAAAAATGGAACAGCTGAGTGTGCTGGCATGCACCTGTGGTCCCAGTTACTTGGGAGGCTGAGGCAGGAGGATCACTTGAGCCCAGCCGTTCAAGGCTGCAGTGAGCTATGATGGTGCCACTGCACTCCAGCCTGGGTGACAGAGCAAGACTTTGTCTCAAAGAAAAAATGAAGAGCAACTGCTTTAAGGAAAAACAAAAATGCGACTATTAAAAAACCACAATCAGCCAGCACAGTGGCTCACCTGTAATCCCAGCATTTTGGGAGGCTGAGGCAGGCAGATCACATGAGGCCAGGAGTTCAAGATCAGCCTGGCCAACATGGTGAAACCCTGTCTCTACTAAAAATAGAAAAATTAGCCGGGTGTGGTGGCGCATGCCTGTAGTCCCAGCTATTCCAGAAACTAAGGCAGAAGAACTGCTTGAATGCAGGAGGCGGAGGTTGCGGTGAGCCGAGATCACGCCATTGCACTCCAGCCTGGGCGACAGAGCGAGACTCTGTCTCACAAAATAATAATCATAAATCAAATAAAATAAAATAAACACAGGCACCTGCTAGGGCATCTGCTATTACCAAACTCCACAGGAACCTTTACAACAACCTGCAGGGGTGGGCATCATCTCTGTTCCTTAGCCTTGCCCAAGGACACAGTTAGTGAGGGACAGAGCCAGGATTTGAACCTCATACCCTCCTGTCTTCTAATGCTCCTTTAAGCCTGTTGCACCTGTGGCCGCAGCTGCCTCGGGAGACGGGCACGGCAGACATTATCACACCCCACTTTATGGCTATGAAAATGAAGGTTCAGAGAAGACGGCACTTGCCCAAGACGACACAGTGGTTGAGCTGTGACAGAAAGCTGCTCCATAAAATGAACAGACCTGCCAGACAGATGGTCCCAGGCCTCCCTCCACTTACATGCCTCCAGCAACAAGGAGCTCCCCACATGACAAACGGCACGATTGGTTCTGCTTATAAACTATGGTATCTCAGTGCATTGAGATCCTTTGTAGGAGGGGACAAGGGAGGGAGCCCTTCCTTGTTCCTACCCCAGCCCCACTTCTTGGAATCCCCATTGTATAAGAACTCATTGGATTTGGCCAAAGTCTCTGATTCCCAAATACCCAGTAAGGTTCAGTACCCAGTGCAGACAGCGGAGTAGGGGAAGCAATGGCAGGAAACAGAGGCTGCCAGCTGGGACGAGAAGCCAGGGTGGAAGGTCCACAGGAAGGATGCTCCAGCCGAAGAGACTTGCCAGACACAGCTGCTTCCATCACTGCTGAAGAGAAGGGCCAGGCAGGCCCCTGGGGGCCAGGGTCCCACTGTCTGTGGGCTGATCCAGCCTCAGGAGCCCAACCACACAGAAGGTGTGCGGGCAGGAAGCCTTCCTTGACTCCTGGGCAGGGGCTGCAGATGCCTCCTCTGGGACCTCACTGTGCCTTGGATGCCCCCCTTCCTCCAAGCAGCCATTGAACTGAGAGGGTGAGGGCTCCACCAGTGTGGATTACATTATCCTCCGGCCTCCCTGGGGACCTGTCCTCCACCGCACATCTCCCCTGCCTGCCCCTGAACACACGTACGTGTTCATGTGTGCATCCCCAAGGAGACCTGCCGCCCCTCATGCACCTGCACCCCTCATACACGTGGGCACACAGATGCAGCAGGCATTTGCACTCGCACGTGCCAGCAGCACTGGGCATGGTTGACCCCTCTTCTAGAACAGGGGTTCTTAACCTTTTCTGTGCCACAAGCCCCTTTTCAGAATAAAGGTTTTATTTATTTATTTATTTAAGAGACAGAGTCTAATTCTGTCACCCAGGCTGGATTGTGGTGGCACGATCTCAGCTCACTGCAACCTCCACCTCTCAGGTTCAAGTGATTCTCCTACCTCAGCTTCCCAAGTGGCTGGGACTACAGGCGTGTGCCACCATACCCAGCTAATTTTTGTATTTTTAGTAGAGACAGGGTTTCATTATATGTTGGCCAGGCTGGTCTCGAACTCCTGACCTCAAGTGATTCATCCACCTTAGCCTCCCGAAGTACTGGAATTACAAGTGTAAGCCACAGCACCCAGCCAGAATAAAGTTTTTAAATGCATTTTTTTTTTTTTTTTTTTTTGAGACCGAGTCTCACTCTGTCGCCAGACTGGAGTACAGTGGCACGATCTCGGCTCACTGCAACTTCTGACTCCCTAGTTCTAGCGATTCTCCTGCCTCAGCCTCTCAAGTAGCTGGGATTACAGGCACACGCCACCATGCCTGGTTAATTTTTGTATTTTTAGTAGAGAAGGGGTTTCACCATGTTGTCCAGGAGAGTCTCAATCTCCTGACCTCATGATCTGCCCACCTCAGCATCCCAAAGTACCAGGATTACAGGTGTGAGTCACAGCGCCAGGCCAAATGCATTTTTTTAAATGTTGAAGTGTAGGATTAGTAAACCAGGTGCAGTTGTGAGCTATCGTCCCAGCTACTGGCGAGGCTGAGGCTGGTGGATCACTTGAACCTAGAAGTTCAAAGCCAGCCTGGGCAATATAGTGAGACTCCACTGCTAAAAAAGAAACAAAAAAAAGAACTTTAAAAGGTTTTTGTTTTTTTTTTTTTAAAGTTTACAGTCAGGCATGGTAGCTCACGCCTATAATCCCACCCAGCACTTTGGGAGGCTGAGATGGGAAGATCACTCGAGGCCAGGAGTTCAAGACCAGCCTGGTCAGCGTGGTGAAACTCCATCTCTACTAAATACAAAATTTAGCTGGGCGTGGTGGCTCAGACCTGTAATCCCAGCTACTCGGAAGGCTGAGGCAGGAGAATCATTTAAACCCAAGAGGCAGAGGCTGCTGTGAGCCAAGATAGTGCCACTGCACTCCAACCTGGGTGACAGAGGGGGACTCACTCTCAAAAAAAGAAAAAAATAAAAGAAATAAAAAGAAAAAGGCCAGGCCCAGTGGCTCACACTTGTAATCCCAGCACTTTGGGAGGCCGAGGCAGGTGGATCACCTAAGGTCAGGAGTTCGAGACCAGCCTGACCAAAATGGTGAAACCCTGTCTCTACTAAAATACAAAAAAGTATCTGGGCGTGGTGGCATATGCCTGTAATCCCAGTTACTTGGGAGGCTGAGGCAGGAGAATCGCTTGAACCCAGGAGGCGGAGGTTGCAGTGAGCTGAGATTGTGCCATTGCACTCCAGCCTGGGCGACAAAAGGGAAACTCTATCTCAAAAAAAAAAAAAAAAGCCTAGAACTACAAAGGAAGGCAGTTATGTTAAAGTAGTTATCAAAATATTTTTAAAACAAATTTTTGATAGAGAAGCATATATTCTTTCTTATCAACACAATAAGTAGCAAGCTCTGGTGCAGGACTGCATGCTAAGTGATTCTGCCTCAAAGTGATGGCTGTAATGATATTCTGAGAGCTCTATAAGGACCATGATGTGACATGGAAATATTGGTGATTTCTATGGGTGACAGCCACAGGAGTTGCTAATAATACCAGTGTGGTTTGTTTCCTCCATCCATAACAGAAAGAAATGCTAAATTTCAGTCAGAGGTCAGGGAAAACAAAGATGCAACTTGTGCCCATGCAAGCAGCTCATGAACCCCAGGTTCAGACCCCTGCTCTAGAAACTCTTTTCCCCAGGAGACACCACAAGCCCCTAGACTGGTCTTCCTCCCACTTTGTGGTTCTGTTGCTTAAATGCTGGGCTCCTCCAGCCCCAGCCCTCTGGTCTCCCATCTCCTCTCCTTGACCCTATACCCACTTCCACAGCCTAATTGACTATGGCTGAACAGGTCCCAAGTCTGTCCCAGCCCCAGGCACCCTGACTGCAGAGCACCAGGCCTCCCAGTCATAGTGCTGAGAAGTCTCTGGGAACCTCAGATTCATCGCATCCAGATGGGACGTATCATATTCTCCCCAGACCACTAAATTCTCCCCCAGCATGTCCCACCTCCATGAAGGATGCACCCCCACAACCAGTCCTGGAAGTTGTCCAGACTAGAACTCTCCAGAACCTCCCTTCCCCTTGCCCCACATCCATCTCAGGGATCTGTCCATTTCACCACCTAAACCTTTCCTCTCTGTCTACTCCTCAATGCCCCATTGCCCCAGGCAGGCTGTATTCTCTCCTTCCTGAACAGCCTTCTTCTGTAGCCTTGTATCCTCTGATACATCCCTCACCTCCATGGCAGCCAGACAGCCGTTTCAAAACCAAAAGCCTTCTGTGGCTCCCCACCACCTTCTTTCCAAAGTCCTTGGCTTGGCATACAAGGCCCTTTGTGCCAGCACTCTTGGTCTCCCTCCAGCCTCATTTCAGGTCATACAACCTCCACCTCCAACCTTGCCTGCCAGGATGCACCTCATCAAAAGTCGCGCTGCACACCTACTATGTGCAGGGCCAGTGGCCAAGGTCTAGGGAAGAAACAGGCATTCCTGGAACATGGAACCCATCTTCAAGGAGCTCACAGTCCAGCAGAAGGTAAGGAGAATAAGCCAGATACAAAAGGCCTTGTGAGTGGTACAAAGGATGAGTGATGGTGCCCAATATGGGTTTTTGCTGGGCATTCAGCAGATGGTAGAATGGGTGAGAAATTTGGGAGGATAATCAACAAGCATCTGCCAAACAAATGAATGGATAGATGAGTGGATGGGTTGATGGATGTGTAAATAGGTTTTTGGGTAGCAGGGTCCATGTTGATTAAATAGGTAATTGTTAGGAAGATGTGTGGATAAATGCATGAATGTAAAGGTTGAGTGGAGGGATGGGTGGATAAACAGATGAATGCTTCAAGAGATGGAAAGATAGGTAAATGGATGAATGGCTGGCTGGATGGGCGGGTGGGTGGGTGGGAGGGTGGATGGATGGTTGAATGGTTGACTGGGTGGATGGATGGTTGGATAGATTAATGTATGGTTGCTTGAATGGATGAGTGGTTGGAGGGTTGGATGGGTGAATGGATGGACAGTGGATGGATGGATGGATGGATGGATCCACTGGGGAAGAAGAGGGAGACTAGAGAGCAAAGCATGGCTCCACTCGGCAGATGAGGATGGAAACATGAAAGGTGGTCCTACAGGAGAGCTGGAGACAGATTAGCAGAAGACATCCTGGCTGATTAAAAGGACATATTGATTGGAGGTGGTTGGAGGGTTCGTTGGGGGAATGGATGGACAGTGGATTGATGGATGGATGGATGGATGGATGGATGGATGGACAGTTGGATGGATGAATGGATGGATTGTTGGATGGATGGATGGACAGTTGGATGGATTGTTGGATGACTGGATGGTTGGATGCTTGGGTGGATGGATGGATGGACAGACGGACGGATGGATGGATGGATAGTTGGGTGCTTGGATAGTTGGATGCTTGGATGGATGGATGCTTGGATGGATGGATGGTTAGATGGATGAATGGATGGTTAGAGGGATGGAGGGATGGATGGATGGATGGATGGATGGATGGATGGATGGATGGATGGTTGGATGCTTAGATAGTTGGATGCTTGGATGGATGGTTAGATGGATGAATGGATGGTTACATGGATGGATAGATGGATGAAGCAAAGAAAAGTGGGTGTTGAGTAAAGATGTGTGAGTGAGTATATGGGGGAAGATGGGTGGGTGGGAGTACGGGAAGGTGGTTGAGAATGTGACATTTTAGTAAATGGTAGCTCCAGGGTTCAAATCCAAGTCTATGTGACTGTACCATCTCCTCCTCCTCCTTCAGAGATCCCCACTCTTAGTCTTGGTGCCCTCCCTCCAAGGCCCCCAACTCCATACTGTTCCACACTTTCAGAGCGTCAAGAGATCTCAGAGACTGCCTGGCCTGGGTTTTTCAGACCGAGTACTGCTGAATTATTCTTTGTTGTGGGACTCTATCCTGTGCACTGTAGGGTATATGGCCTTTACCCACTAGAAACCAGTAGCACGCCCTCCCCACATTGGAACAACCAAAATCGTCTCCAGACATTATGAAGTGTCCCTGGCAGGCAAAGTCACCCCGATTGAAAACCACTGATATAGCCCACCCCAACCCAATGTTATGGATGAGGAAACAGACCCAGAGAGGAGGGGTTACTTGCCTGAGGTCATCAAGTTTGCACTTGAAGCCCAGACTGTACCTTGGGGAGAGTCCACGCACAATCACCCTTTCACTGTGACCTGGTTGTGGGGCTGGGAGCCTCCCCCACTGCTCCACTGGGAAAAGCCAGGTACAGTCCTCAGCACCTCCTGCTCTGTCCACCTCCACCTCGGCCCTCTTCCCGCGGCTCAGCACCACAAGCCCTCACATTCGCACAGCACATCTCAGTCAACCAAGCCTTCTCCTCCTGCTTGGAAGTGCACTCAGAGAGGCCAAATAACTTGCTCAGCATCACACAGGATAAGCACTGGTGTCAGGATTTGAACTTGGGGAAGAAGAGGGAGACTAGAGAGCAAAGCATGGCTGCACTCGGCAGATGAGGATGGAAACGTGAAAGGTGGTCCTACAGGAGAGCTGGAGACAGATTAGCAGAAGACAGCCTGGCTGATTAAAAAGACATATTGATTTCTCTCCAAGGAAAACAAATGAGGCCATTTGTCTCTCAATGGGATCATGAGGCAGTTTGAGGGAGGCAGCAGGGCAGAAGCCCAGGCAGGACGCACCAGTAAAAATCCAATCACATCTTCAATTTCTCGGCAGGGGCTGGCCCTTCATCAGTCGGCCAACTTGCTTTCTAGTTCTTCAACTATTAGACTTCCCATCCCCTCGGGTCTCCCACCCAAGCCCCCGCCAAGCTGGGTGGCCCAGGACAGGCACTTCGCCTCTTTGGACTGCATCTGTCAAATGGGTGACTCAGGGCCAGCTCAGGTGCCGGAAGGAGGAACGGGGCCCAGCATACAGAAGGCCCCTCACCCATACCGGTGCCTCCCTTCGCAGTCTTCCCCTTTGCCCTCCAGAATCTGGACCCCAAATGTCCTTCCATCCTCATGCACGTCCTCTCCCAGCCCACACACCAGGCTATTAGCAACCCTGGTGACCCTAAACTCAGCTCTGAGCCCTTGACCAGGCTGCTTCCTCAGCCAGCCCATGCCCCCCGCACTTCTCTGCCTCACCACTTCTGCCCTCCCGCTCTCTCCTGCCCTAACTCTGAGACTTCCTTCTTCGTGGGAGGCGGCTCCTGTGGCATCCCCACTCAGAACAAGGTGGCTGCCCTGTTCTCCTGTCACCCACGCCCCCCAGAGGGTCCCTCTACCCAGCCTAGACTCTATTTTCCTTCACAAGAGTATGATTCGGGTGTGGCTCTGCCTTCTCCATCAGTCTGGGGACTCCTTAGGGTCACCACTGGGTGCCCAGGCCTGGTGTACTGTGGTCCCACATGACATGGCTGAACAGGCCTGGGGGCGCCTCCACTCAAGTCCAGACCAGTGTCCAACACATAGCTGGGCTCCAACACGAGTCAAATGAATGGGTGATCAGTCCATCCTCGGTATCCATTGTAGGGGCCTCCTACCTGGTTTCCAGGCCTCGGTCTTTCCCTCAGCATCCTCCAGTCTGCTTTGGGAGTCACCATTCTAATAAGTGAATTTGCCCACGTCCCACCACTGCTAGACACCCATCCGTGGCTCCCCAGGGCCCACAAGACCAAGTGTAAGCTCTAAACTGGCATTTGACACTCTGCCATCCAGCCCCTGCCCCACACGGTTCCATCTGCACTAAACCCCTCCCTGTGCCCCACCCTGTTCCCTCTGCCTGGAAAACCATCCCTGAACTGTTCTGGAAAATTCCTATTTATACAGCAAGACCCAGGCTGAATAGTCCCTCCCCCAGGCAGGCTTCACCAATGCCCCCAGGTTGGATCAGGGACAGCCTTGCAGCTCTCTGTACACAGAAACCTCCACGCCAGGGTACCTGAGGTTGCCCTGGGGGTCAGGCTCCTCCAATGCCTGCTGGGCCCGCCCTGCCGGTCAGTGAAAGTGCAGCCTCCACTCTGGCCCCGCTGAGCATCCCTGGGAATGGTGCCTGATGCTGACTTTTATTTCTGAGAAAAACAACTTTCTCCACAGCAGATGGAGGGAAACGGACAATTTCCCAGACATGTGTTGCTGCTTCCAGTAATGCTGGCCACCCGTCTGGACAGCCCATGAGGCCAGGGCCGAAGGCGGAAGGCACACCTCCCCCTCTAAAGAGCCCCTTCCCCAGCGATATGGCTGGATGTGTGTCTCCTCCAAATCTCCTGTTGAAACATGAGCCCCAATGTTGGAGGTGGGGTCTGGAGGGAGGTGTTTGGGTCATGAGGTGGATCCCTCCTGAGGGGCTCAGTGTCCCCCCCTCGGTAGCAAGTGAGTTCTCTATTAGTTCATCTAAGAGCTGGTTGCTTAAAAGAGCTTAAAACAGGCTGGGCATCGTGGCTCACGCCTGTAATCCCAGCACTTTGGGAGGCCGAGGCTGGTGGATCACCTGAGGCCAGAAGTTCCAGACCATCCTGGCCAACATGGCAAAACCCTGTCTCTACTAAAAATACAAAAAAATTAGCCCGGCATGGTGGCGGGTGCCTATAATCCCAGCAACTCAGGAGGCTGAGACAGGAGAATCACTTGAACCTGGAAGGCAGAGGTTGCAATGAGCGGGGATCGCACCTTTGCACTCCAGCCTGGGTGACAAGAGCGAAACTCTGTCTCAGAAAAAAAAAAAAAAAGAGCTTGAAAGAGCCTAGCACCACTCCCTCTCTTTCCATGCAACACGCCTACTCCCCCAGGAGTAAAAGCTTCCTGAGGTCCTGACCAGAAACAGATGCTGGTGCCACGCTTATCGTACAGCCTGCAGAACTGTGAACCAAATAAACCTCTCTTCTTTATAAACTACCCACCCTCAGGTATTCTTACACAGCAATGCAAACAGACGGATACACCCAGCCATGAGCAGGCTGGGGTAGGGATGGCTCTTGCCTGAGAGTCTGGGTCCTGGGCTTGCCTGCTCTGGCTTTGCTGATGACTCAGTGTGTGGCCCTGGGCATGCCATGCTCCCTTCCTGGGCCTCAGTCTCCCCAGCTGTGGGTGGAGAGTTGGCACTCAGACATGTGTTGCTGCTTCCAGTAATGCCTGTACCCTCTTAGGAGGTGCTGGGAGAGTCTGATGGGTCCCGGAAGATGGGAAGAGCTCTGTGAACTAGAGAGTGCCTGACCAGCCTGGGAGCACTAGGCCTGTGCTGGGCATTGGAGGCATGGTAAAGTCAGAGGCTTAGGCCCTGTCTTCCAGGGTGTCACAGCCCGGTGCTGGGGAAAAAGCTAGCAGCAAACAACTACTGGGAGGACAGAAGGGCAGGACCCACACGGGGCTGAGGAGGCTAGCAAGGAAAAGGGAAGACTTCCTGCCAATGGTACCTGGAAGTTGGGCTTGTGGGGCTGGTGGGGTTCAGAACCATGGCAATGGGGAAGGGCATCACAGGTGGTACCCAGCAGGAGCAAAGGCAGAGGAGGGGAAAGGTTGGGAAGCCTCAGCAGCTGGCTGGGGCTTCAGAACTGAGCACTGGACCCCAAGGGAAAGAATGGGAAGAATAGGGCTGGAGGATAACAGGCAGATGGTGGAGACCTCAAGTCCAGGCTCAGTTAGCCGATTCCCGGGGGCTACAGGGAGTGAGGAAAGAATCAGCACACAAATGAAGGGAGGCAGGTAGCAGTGGAGCAGGGCAGGGACAGAGCCCCTCTGGGTACACAGCACTTGACAGCGGACAAACCCCAGAGGAGGAAGGTAAGGTGGGGAGGAGGGGTGGGGCCCAGGGGAGAGGTGACTGCCAACGTCACACAGCTTTCGGCGCCTGGCCCAGTGCTCTCTGCAGTGCAGGGGACGGGGAGGGAGGGTGGTACCAGAGGTCACATGGACAAGGTCCCGGGAGCTGCCTGTGTAGACAGGAAGAGACAGAAGAACCCAACCCCAGACGCTCCCAGTGGCCCCACCAGAAAGGACTGGGGGCAGGGAGGATGGAGATTAGATTAAGGGAGGAATTCCTAATAGTCCAGAGCTCCCGTAGAGTCCCAGAGACCTGAAGCCCTGTCTGGAGCAGAACTGAGAGGTGGCCTGCTCAGAGACGGGGCAGGGGCTAAGTGACCAGGGTAGGGACAGCAGGCAATGGCAGGGAGTCTTCTGCAGAGATGGCGCCATTCCTCTCCCAACACATTTACAGCTCTCCAGGCCCCACTCCCCATCTTCCTGCCCTCCCACCTCCAGGAGCCAACAATCTCCCACCCTGGCCAAGCCCTGGGCATCTCAGCCCATTGCAGGCTCAGGACCCTGCCAGGGCCACCGTCAGCTCCAGTGTGCACACAGCTGCCACTCAGCAGTTTGTCCATGCTTGCCCCAGAACTCTCATTGGACCCCCCTCAATATCCCCAACTGGAGGTCACTGTGGCCGCCATTTCACAGATGAGCAAACAGAGGCTCAGCAAGGGCAAGGGACTTGGCCAAGGCCACTGGTCTAAGAAGCCAGGAGCAGATCTTCCTTCACTTGGCAACCAAGCCACAGACCCTGGGGTCACCTCTGAGTCCCTGCCTCCTAACACTAACCCTAAAGAAGCCAGAGCTGCCCCAGGTCCCCTCTCCAGGCCCTCAGCTGGCACCCTGGTCCACCATCATTTCTCGCCATCATCCCACAGGCGCTTCTCAACGGGTCTCCCGGCTGCACAGCCAGTGCAGTTTTCCTCCTATACAGAAAGGCCAGAGCTGTGCTCGGCACAGGCTGGGCTCACAGCTCACACTCAAGAAAGGCTTGGTGGATGTACTAATGACTGGGAGAACAGTGGATGAACACGAGTCATTCCCTCCTTCAACAGCCTCGACCCTCGCCACGCACAGCACAAGACTGGGATCCAAGGGGTCATGAGGAGACTGTGTGCCCTGCCCTCTTCTTGCCCAGTGCCAGATGAAATCAGTGGGTGCGAGAGGCAGGGGTCTCCACCAGGTACATGGGTGGAACCAGATGGCCGCTTAGAAGCACAGACATCGGCTGGGTGCGGTGGCTCAAGCCTGTAATCCCAGCACTTCGTGAGGCTGAGCCAGGCAGATCACCTGAGGTCTGGAGTTAGAGACCAGCCTGGGCAACATGGTGAAACCTCGTTTCTAGTAAAAACACAAAAATTAGCCGGGTGTGGTGGTGAGCACCTGTAATCCCAGCTACTCAGGAGGCTGAGGCAGGAGAATCACTTGAAACTGGGAGGCAGAGGTTGCAGTGAGCTGAGATCGCACCGTTGCACTCCAGCCTGGGCGACAGCCCAAGACTTGGTCTCAAAAAAAAAAGAAGCGGCACAGACATCCAGACCCCAGCCCTGGCAGGCAGAGAGCTGGAACCAGACAGGAGAGTAGAAGCAGACAGAAGAAGTCGGCAGAGGGGCAAGGCGGGGTCAGGAGAGAACCAGGACCACAAAGGCACAGAGGCGGGGGCCCACCCGCGAGGAGGGCGGTGGGGAAATGGGTGCCCTGGATGGCCCCTTCCAGACCTGGTGCCTGACTTTCCCCACCCCACAGACAGGGAGACAAGGGCGCAAAGGGTGGGGTAACTCGTCCAGGGTTATTGGGCAGCTGGCCTCTCCTGCCTCCCGCCAGGCTGGCGCCCTCCCCTTCCCTGAGCAGAGAGGCGGCCTTCACAGCCGACTGGCTTCCCCACCATGCATCACTGCTTCCCACCACAGCAGAAGCGCTGGCTCAGCACTGGCTGGCGTGCAGGAGGCCCAGCCCGGGAGCGTGCCAGGAGGGCAGGGGGCTGCAGACTTCCCAAGGGGTTGGCTTCAGGGAGGCCACAGAGAGGCAGCGGGACCCTTGCCCCACTGCCTAGAACCTGGAAACTCCTCTCTGCCCTGGTGGAGCGTGGAGAACCTGGTGTTTCTCCAGACTCTGCAGGTGGCAATGTTGTCCTGAATAAAAGCCAGGACTGGGGAGGTGCAGAAATCGGGCTTTTCACGCCAGCTCCTCCACAGCCTGGCTGTGCAACCCTGCATAAAACTGACTCAACCTCTTTGAGCTTCACTTTCCTCATCTGTAAAATGGGACTATGAGAGCCCCTATCCCCATGGGTGGTTATGAGGATTAAAGCTGATAATACAGACAAAATGCTTTCAGCAATCAGCATCAACTCTCATCCTGCACATTTCTGTGCCGGACACACTGCTGGGTGCTTTATAGGAATCATCGCTAATCATCTTTAATCACCCCATTAAAGAGATGAGAAAACTAAGGCTCAGGGAGGGGGAAAGGGAAGTGATCGCAACCCAACCTGGCGCTTCACTCACATGCAGCCAGTTATGCTCCTAAGAAAGGCTCTGAAGGCCGGGCACGTTGGCTCACGCCTGTAATCCCAGCACTTTGGGAGGCCAAGGCAGGCAGATCACTTGAGGTCAGGAGTTCAAGACCAGCCTGACTAACATGGTGAGACCCCATCTCTTATTAAAAATACAAAAATTAGCCAGGCGTGGTGGTACACTTCTGTAATCCCAGCTACTCAGGAGGCTGAGGTGGGAGAATAACTTGAACCCAGGAGGCAGAGGTTGCAGTGAGCCAAGATCATGCCACTGCACTACAGCCTGGGTGACAGAGAGAGACTCCGTCTCAGAAAAAATAAAAATAAAAAAAGGAAAGAAAGGCTCTGAAAGTCTAATCTAGGGTGGAAAATAATAGGTTTCAGGCTGATGGCTCCCCATGCTGCCAGAGGTGCCCTGCTGGAGAATGCCGGGCTCGATTAGCAATGTCTGCACTGATGGGGGCATGGCCACTAGCAGCAGAACAAGCTCAAATTCACCTAAGTAACAGAGATTGGATCTGATGTTCCTTGGAAAAAATATCCTCTGAAGGTGTTATGTTCTATCTAAAGACCTGTCCCCAATGTCTAATTGAATCTACAGCAAGCAGAATGTCGACTCAGCAGTACGCGAGGGCCCTGTTCAGAGCTGAGGCACAGGTTATCAGAGTGATAACCACACACATGGCGGCTTTTCCAGTCCCCAAAGCTCCACTGTCACATTGCCCTGCTCTGTCCTCAGTGCAATCAACCCTGTGGAGTGGGTATTACCACCCATGTTTGACAGGTGGGGAAACTGGGGCTCAGACATGTTAAGAAACTGACCCTGGCCGGGCGCGGTGGCTCAAGCCTGTAATCCTAGCACTTTGGGAGGCCCCGGTGGGCGGATCACGAGGTCAGGAGATGGAGACCATCCTGGCTCACACGGTGAAACCCCGTCTCTACTAAAAAATACAAAAAAACTAGCCGGGCGATGTAGCGGGCGCCTGTAGTCCCAGCTACTCGGGAGGCTGAGGCAGGAGAATGACGTAAACCCGGGAGGCAGAGCTTGCAGTGAGCCGAGATCCGGCCACTGCACTCCAGCCTGGGCAACAGAGTGAGACTCCGTCTCAAAAAAAAAAAAAAAAAAAAAGACACTGACCCATGGTCACACAGCAAGAGACAGAACCAGCCTCCGGGTCTGTGTGATTCACGTGCCCAGCACTTTCCACGGTGCCACACACCAGCTTCCCGTGATTCAAGTAGCACAATCTATCCCCTGACATTTCAAACCCAGAGGCCTTGCAGCTGCACCCCCAGCTGACAGCCCATGCCCACGGCCCAGGCCAGGCAGGGAGCGGTGCTGACATTTGGGCAAGTGGCCCTTTCCCACCCCAGCTCGCAGGCTCCACGAGGGTCCCAGCAGCCTGCTGGCTCTCCGGTGAGTCAGGCAGTGACTCAGGGCCTAGCTCCAGGCTGGAAGAGGAGCTGAGTCAGGGAGCACCAGGCTTCAAAGGGCAGCTGGCTCTGGGCCAGGGCCCCTCAATACCAGGTATATGAGCACAGGACAGGCTGTCTGGGGAACCCTCCCATGCTGCCCTCCCCTTCCTGTGCCTGGCCGTCATGAGAGCAGCTCCTGCCACCCAGACCCTGATGCTAGACATCCACCATCCTTTTGGGTTCTCAGTGGGGAAGAGAGTTACCCTCTTCAAGGTCTAGACATGCAAAAGGTCATTTGTGGTAGTCACAATGACTGAAGGACACTACTACTATTGAATATGCGAGACAGACAGGACTACAGAGCACTGTCAAGCCCCAAATGCCAATGGTGTCCCATTGAGGAGTGCAAGCTGAAGCACTGCCCCAGGCCTCCTCCCATGGAGCACAGGAGAGAATGAAGTTTCCGGCCAGGAAAGAATCCTAGAGCCTTCAGCCCCTGCCTGCCCCCTTGCCCCCCCCCCCCCCACATACCCCATCCCAAGGCCCTAAAGCCTACCCCAAGCTCCCCACGACTGAGTCCCTGCTCCAGGGGCCCCCTGTGGACAGCCAAGTCTCTTGGGTCTGTGTGTGGAGCCTTCCTTGGCCTCTCTCCCGCCTGACCCGATTCAGGTATGAAATCTCAGGCCAGCAGCAGCTGCAGTCACCAGGTCCAGCGGGTCCAGAATCCTCCAACTCCTAGGCACACAGCATCAGAGCGACGAAGTCTTAGGCTCACACACTCTTTTTTGTTTTGTTTTGTTTTTTGAGATGGAGTCTCGCTCTGTCGCCCAGGCTGGAGTGCAGTGGCCGGATCTCAGCTCACTGCAAGCTGCGCCTCCCGGGTTGACGCCATTCTCCTGCCTCAGCCTCCCGAGTAGCTGGGACTACAGGCGCCCGCCACCTCGCCCGGCTAATTTTTTGTATTTTTTGGTAGAGACGGGGTTTCACCGTGTTAGCCAGGATGGTCTCAATCTCCTCACCTCGTGATCCACCCGTCTCGGCCTCCCAAAGTGCTGGGATTACAGGCTTGAGCCACTGTGCCCGGCCACACACACTCTTTGAAACACGGAATTTTGCAGCCTTTGAATGACAGAAGCTTAGAATTTCAGTGTCGCTGAGCTTTAAATCTTAACTTTGAACCCTTAGACTGTCACAGAAGTTTTGAGTCCGAGTGTCCCAGAGCTGACACCTTTGAAGTTGCTGTGCTTTTGAGTCGCCAAATCTCAGGCCTGAAGAGAGTCCGTATCACACCAGTTAAGGCTGAGACCTGAATCACCTCTATGCCAGCCCAGCCTCCGCAGCCCTGGCCATGGGGATGCCGGGAGAGCCCTCGCTCTGCACAGTTCCTGGGACTGAAAAGTCCCTCCTGATGGAGGGGGGCTGCTTTCTGCCCCACCCCTTGAACACAGGGCTCTCTCCAAGACAGACAAGACGTAGGCCCAGCTATTCCCGAAACCAGTACTCCTCTCCCTCCTGGGCCAGCCGCACTGTTGTCTCCAACCCCAGGCCACGACCCACATGCCCTGAGGGTGGAGGCAAGAGGGGTGGTGAAAACCAAGGAGACAGTGGCCCCAAGGACTCTGTTTGCCCAACAGGCCAGAAATGTGGAAAACAGGGTGGGTTCCCAGGCGGCGGGCTCACTCAGTGGTCAGGGGTCAGGGTGCCTGAGGTCAAGGCAGCCCCCATGGTGTGTGTGGCTAACACCCCGGGCTCCCAGGGCTGGAAGGGGTTACTCGTCCGGCCCCTCCTTTTTAGGTGGAGGTGCTGAGGCTGAGAGAGAGGAGACTGCCCAGGGTCACACACACGCCAGACAGGACTCGACCACCCCCATTTGGGGGCCTCTCCGTGACACGTGGGCAGCAGCCCAGCCAGTCCAGCCACAGCCCATCAGAGACACAGCTGGGTCAGACTCCCAGGCCAAGTCATCTGAGCCATGCCCCTGCCTC
This sequence comes from Chlorocebus sabaeus, assembly GCF_047675955.1. NCBI lineage: Eukaryota > Metazoa > Chordata > Mammalia > Primates > Cercopithecidae > Chlorocebus > Chlorocebus sabaeus. The sequence goes on from NC_132922.1 coordinate 11,303,058, forward strand.
CAGCCCAGAGCAGTATTGCCCATCCAGACCCTCTAAGGCTCAAAGAGGCTAAGTGACTTACTCATGGTCACACAGCACGCAGGTGACAGAGCCAGAATCAACTCTTCTCATCTCACCCAGCAAAGGCCCCTGAGACATTGTGACATTGTCCCCTTGGTGCTCCTGCCAGCCTTTTTCTTCCTAAAGGCCTAAAACTTCTGTGGTCACCCCCTTCTCAGGCCTGGCACTCCTCTGTCCACATGCCACAAGCCCCCGAGGTTTCCCCAGTGCTTTGTATTAAAACTAGCCATGTAGGCCGGGCATGGTGGCTCACTCCTGTAATCCCAGCACTTCAGGAGGCCGAGGCGGGCGGATCATGAGTCAGGAGTTTGAGACCAGCCTGGCCGATATGGTGAAACCCCATCTCTACTAAAAATACAAAAATTAGTAGGGCATGGTGGTGAGCACCTGTAGTCCCAGCTACTCGGGAGGCTGAGGCAGGAGAATTGCTTGAACCTGGGAGGCGGAGGTTGCAGTGAGCCGAGATCGTGCCACTGCACTCCAGCCTGGGTGACAGAGCGAGACTCCATCTAAAAAAAAAAAAAAAAAAACTAGCCACATGAGTGGTCCCTGCTTCCTCCCCAGGCACTCTCTGGGACAGACCAGCTCTGCCTCTTTGTCCTCACTGTCCCAGGGCAGAGGTCAATGAGTGCTGGGTGAACTAATTACCGAGCAGACCCTCTCACCATGCCTGAAACCCTGTGAGCCGTCCCCCAGAAGGAACAGGGAGGCTCTTAGTCCCCACCCAGCAAAGAACACCCAGTTCTGCCTCCCACTCCAGCAGAGACCCTCTGGTTTCCAAAAGTTAGGGGGATCCAGGGCCCACCATCACCTCAGCCCCCTACAGAAAGGGATCCCAGCAGTCCTGCAGCCAGTCTCAACATCCCAGCCTGCATCTGGCATCCCTGGAATCCAGGGCAGGACTCATGCCTGCACCTGACCCACCAGCTCCCCACGCCCTGCCCTGTGTGGCCATAAGCACCAGAACCTCGTTTCTGGGCATTGTTTGGTGGCCCCTCAAACCACAAGGCCACCATGGCTTGCGTCCCTGGCCCCCAGCTTAACCTTGCAATCCAGTGCCACACAGTCCTTCCAGAGCATAGACCTCTCCAGCCCCTGCTTCAAATCCTGCCCTTGAAACACAGTCCCGTCCCTCATGCAGTCTCCAAGGCCCTATGGGGCTCCCGCTGCACCTACAGCCTCACCTCACTCCTCTCTGCCCCTCAAGGCTCCAACACTGCCTGCAACTCCTCCCTTCTCCAGGTTTCGCTCCTGCCATGCCCTCCTCCTGCCTCCGATTGCCCTCTCTACCCAACCAACGCCCTTTCTTATTGAGGAGTCAGCTCTGGCATTGCCCATGTATACCCAGCAAACACTGCCAGAGCACCCACGATGTGCCAGGCACTGTGCTGGGTGCTAGGGTCCCCACCTCGGTCATCTGACAGTACCCCAGGGGAGGCAAATGTTAGATTCAGAATTCCACAGTTAGATGTGACAGTTAAATATGAAGCAGAGGAGGAATCCCGGAGGGCTTCCCTGAGGAGGTGATGCGTAAGCTGGGATTTTAAGGATGTAGGAAAGGATTTGGCCAGGTCCAGGGGGAAGGGAAAAGCTTTTCAGACAGAGGGAAGAGCCAGTGAGAAGACTCTGAGGCTCAGAAGATCACGGGGGGAAGCCGAGTGGTGGAAAGTGAGGCTGGGTGGGACACGCAGGCCCCAATGGGCTGGTTTAGGACTTTGCTCTGCACCTCCGGGGCCATAGCAAATCATGACAGTCTCAAGCAGGGGGAACATGAGCCCACTGGAGGCAGCAAGCGGAGGCAGGAGGCCTGGGAAGAGGCTGCTTGGAGGCACAGCAAGGAGAATGAGTCCTGCCCTGTGTGTTGGGATGGGCTGCCCCGCTGCCCACACTCACAGTTCCTGATCACGGCTCCCATCCCCTGTATGGTCCCGGCCCATCAGGTGGCTCCAGAGTCTGACTGATCTGCAGTCCCAGCCCAGCACAGGTCCGGGGCCCACACTCAAGGACTCTCTGAGCCAGCGAGCCACTGGACTGACCCCACAGCCACCAGCAACTTCCAGAACCTTCACATCAGCAGAACACCAGGTCCTCATCTGTTTGAGGTCTCCCCAGACCCACCCTCTGAGCTCACTCACCACCAAGGCCCAGTGGCCTCACCGCAGACCTCAGGTCTCCCAGCCGGAGCAAGGTGTGAGCAGCAGGGCTCGATCCCAGCCCCCCAACCCTTCAGCCCCTGCAGGGCCCCGATCAGCCAAGGCTGCGGAGGATATGGGTTGCACACCATCTTGATACACCAGTTCCGGGGGCTGGTGGTCTGTCGCAGGCAGAAGAAGGCAACAGGCGCCAGGTCTGGGTGTGGGACATGAGGATCAGCTCCATCCAGGGGCTCCTCCAGGCCTGGTGGGGAGGATGGGGGGCTCTGGGGCCCGGGCTGCTCCGTGGTGACTCCCGGCTCGGCAGCCGGGGCTGCTGCAGATGAGGGCAGGGAGGCGCTCTCAGCCATGTCCACGTTGAGCTGGGAGCCCTGGGGAAGACAGAGAGGGTGGCATGTGGTGGGGACAGGCCTGGTACTTGCTCCCCAACCTGCCTCTCCACCAATAAGTGGACGGATGCGACTCTGACAGCCCACCTGAGCCCCACAGGCCCCTCACCCTCACTCTGGGGTGAGGATTACAAAACAGCTGAGGGCCCAGCTGCACCCACGTTGGAATCCACTTTCAAGCAGGGCGATCATGGGGCAAGTCTGCTCACCCTGGCTGAGCCTCAGTTTTGGCAAATGAAGATAGTGGGGAGAATAAAGCCTTCTTAGAATATAATTGTGATATTAACTCTTTATCTATTGGCAATTTCCTGTATTTGAAATCTTTCATTATTTAAGAGAAAAAATGTTTAAGTAATATAGAAAATCAAAAAAGAAAGAAGGGAGGGAGGGAAGGAGGGAGGGAGGGAGGGAGGGAGGGAGGGAGGGAGGAAGGAAGGAAGGAAGGAAGGAAGGTAGGTTAACTTTTTTACAAGACTAGAGCTATGTATTTATTGCACCATTAAAGGTAAAGAAAACTTACAAGAAAAAAAAGGTGATTGTAAAGACAGACATGATTTCCAGGACAATTCAGGTTACAAAGGCAAAGTTGGGGTGCTGCAGAATCAGAGACTGGGGGAACCCTGGCAAGCCAGGAGGGAATCACAGTTGGCTTCCCTGAGGAAGTGAGCCCAGAGCTGAGACCTGCAGCTGAGTCCTTGACCCAGGAACCTCCTAGCCATTTCCTTACAAGGCTGAGAACCCAGGAATCTTAGAGTCCAACCTCCTTGCCTTACAGATGAAGAAACTGAGGTCCAGAGAAGGGACAGGACAGACATGTAGCGGAGTAACAGCAGAAATAGAATTCCAGTCAAAGGCCAGGCACGTGGTTCACACCTGTAATCCCAACACTTTGGAAGGCCAAGGTGGGTGGATCACCTGAGGTCAGGAGTTTGAGACCAACCTGGCCAACATAGTGAGACCCCATCTGTACTAAAAATACAAAAATTAGCTGGGCGTGCTGGTGCATGCTCTAATCCCAGCTACTCAAGAGGCCGAGGCACGAGAATCGCTTGAACCCAGGAGGTGGAGGTTGCAGTGAGCTGAGATCACACCACTGCACTCCAGCCTGGGCGACAGATCAAGACTCCATCGCAAAAAACAAAATAATTCCGGTCAGAGCCCACATCCTGGGTCTGTGGCCCAGGCAGCTGCACAGGGCCCCGTGCTCAGAAGGGCCCTGAACTTGCTTTAGAATTCTGCTGTCACCAACATGAAATTCTTAATTTCTTATCAAGAGGTCCCACATTTTCATTTTGTTCTAGGTGTTGCAAATTATCTCGCTGGCTCCGACTCCGACTCAGGGCACTTCTACTCCCTGTGGCCTCATCTGATGTTCACAACCACCTCAGGAGGACTGCTACGCCCGTCTGGCAGGTGAAGAAACTGAGGCCAAGAGAACAAAGTGGCTTGTCAAGGCTATGCACCCAGCCAAGTGAAGCACCAGGTGGTGTTCAGAGGCCAGAGTCCCAGCACCAGACCCCCAGGCAGGTTTCACGACAACTGACAGCTGGCCGAGGGCCTCCACAAGCGGTCAATGGCAAGATGGGACGGACAGTCCCACTCCCAGGTCCTGCCCTTCACCACCTCACCCCAAAGGGCACCAATCCCTAAAACTTTGTCCACTGAGGTCCCTGGGACCCTGGAACCCCTGCAGGGCCAGTCTGGAGCGTGGGATTGAGAGATGGGGCCCACATCCCTGGTGCCCCCCCAGCCGCTGCAGGGCTATCGACCAAGCCACCCGGAGCTGATGCCTTTGGACATTTCTCTGGCTCCCCGGGGCAACGGGCGGGAGTTGGCACCTCCTGCCACTTCCCCTGGCTGGTCAGGGAGGCAGAGTTTTCTCCTGAGCTCAGGGCTTTGCTCTTGATTCCAGAAAAACAGCCACGGGCCTTACATAAGCTCCCAGGCACCTTGGCCTGCCACGTGTCAGCCTCCTGGGCTGAAACACACCCTCCCTAGGGTGGCTTCAGCTCTGCCCACCACCGTGCCAGCCTCGGAGCCCACCACTCCCTCCCCTGGCCATTTGTTCCGGCCAGACTGGACCTCCTCAGGTCCTAGGCCCTGCTCCCGCTCTTCTCTCTCACTGAGGCACCTTCTCCTTCCCCCAAGGCCCTGTTCTACCAGGCCCTACTGATTCATTTGTCCAGTGAGCACCTCCTATGTGTAGGCTTTGGGCTATGCTGGGGCACGAGCCAGTCTCGGCACCAGCCCCCACTCAGCCCACACTTCCACAGAGTCGAGAGAGACAAACCTATCGATTAATTTCTCTCTTCTTTTCCACAACTCTTATCACCATCAAACACAGTGCATAATTTATGTCTTTATATCTCCACGATTTGGCATCTGTCTCCGCATCCTAAGAGAAGCCTGTAAGGGAGGTGTATCCCCTCACTGCTGTATCCCCAGCACCTGGAATGGTGCCTGGAGCATACTAGTGCTCAATCAATATTTGTTGACTAAGTGAATAAAAAGTGCTGGCAAGTAAATAAACAATGGGGAAAGGTGGGAGTGGAGACAATCATCTTGCCCTCTCTAAAGAAGAGATGTTTAAGTGAAAACCAAGAATCAGAAGGCAGCAGCCCTGACTGATCTGCTGGAAGAGCATACGAGGAACAGCACGTGCGAAGGCCAGGAGAATGGGGCCCGCTCAGTGTATTTAAGGAACAGAAGGGAGGCCTAGCCTGGGGCAGGGAGGCGGATGAAACCAAAGAGTTCAGCAGGGCCCTAGGGGAGAACACAGAGGAGCCTGGGTTTTATCCCACGTTCAATAGAAGCTACAGGTGGGTTTTAGGCAGGGGAGTGGTATACTCTGCTCTGTTTCTAAGCCATCTCTCTAGGGGCTGAACGGAGAGCAGATGAAGGGGCAGGGGTGGAACAGGAAGGGCCAGGAGGAACTGGGCTGGCCTGCCCGTGGCTGCTGGTGAAGACAGGGAGAAGGGGGTGGATTGAGATTTATTCTCGAGGTAAAGCACCTGGCCTTGCATCGACCACAGTGGCACACCCCGCAACCCTTGCCCCAGCATTGCTGAAGTCCTTCCTGAAACCACACAGGCGGAAAGAGCTCCCCAAGACTCCGGGACTGCACAAAACTACCCCCTTCCTGTCTCTGGGCTATGTCGCTTGTGCTGACCTGCTTGTTGCCTCTCTTGGCCTGTTTAATGCCACCACACTGTGCTACCCTCCGTTCTCACACCTCTCCCCTCACTGTGGGGCTCCCAGAAACCACACCCCTAAGGCCACCACCCTCAACTCTCTCTCCAGCGGCCACCCAGCCTCCACCCTCGGACCTGCTCCCAGTGACCACCCAGCCTCCACCCTCGGACCTGCTCCCAGTGACCACCCAGCCTCCACCCTCGGACCTGCTCCCAGTGACCACACAGCCTCCACCCTTGGACCTGCTCCCAGTGGCCACACAGACCATCTCCCTCTGACCTGTTCCTTAGCAGCTTCCCAGGCCACTACTCTCTGACCCACTCCCCACTCCCAAAGCCCCCAAGTCCAGTCCAGAAATCTCTCTTTCCTGTGTCTGTGGCCCAGCTCCTATCCCAGATGCCTGTGTGCCCATAGCTGGAAGCCCTGAGGGGACTGGCAGCTGGGCCTCCCTGGGCTCCAATCTATCTGCAGATGGAGGCTCACAGAGACTAAAGGACTTGCTTTAGGTGACAGTATTGGTGAATTCAAACTCAGGTCTATCAGGTGCCAGAGTCTGAGCTGCCTCCATGTTCCTAAGTCCCCTTCTTCTAGGTGCTCCCAGGGCCTATCCCTGATGCTCCTTCCCCTGAGTGGCCCACCAAGCAGCAGTGTGGCAGTCGGGCTGGCCTCCAGGAACAGGGATAGGAGCAGAAGCCTGCTGTGTCTGGAACACAGACCCCCATTCCTGACTCCGGCAGCCTCTTAGAGCCTCAGTTTTTCTCTCTATAAAGCTCAGCCCTCCTCCAGCCTGCTTCAGCAGGCTCTTGTTAAGAAGCAAATGATGGGCTGCCAGGTGCCGTGTCTCACGCCTGTAATCCCAGCACTTTGGGAGGCCGAGGCGAGTGGATTATCTGAGGTCAGGAGTTGGAGACCAGCCTGGCCAACATGGTGAAACCCCATCTCTACTAAAAACACAAAAATCAGCCAGGCGTGATGGCGCACACCTGTAGCCTCAGTTATTCAGGAGGCTGAGACAGAAGAATCGCTTGAACCCAGGAGGCGGAGGTTGCAGTGAGCCACAATTGTGCCACTGCACTCCAGCCTCAGTGACAGCAAGGCTCCATCTCAAAAAAAAAAAAAAAAAAAAAAAAATAGAAGCAACGTGTTGTAGATGGGGAGGCACTCTGGTGGATGGCTGAGCACGCACTGGTCCAGCTGTGGCATCCCCAGGGGCTGCTACCCCAGTCCATTCTCTGTCATCACCATCACCACCACCATCATTATCATTATCTCCACCTCTACCATCACCACCATCACCAACACCATCTCCATCATCACCGCCACCGCCATCATCACCACCACTATTATCATTATCACTACCTCCACCATCACCACCACCATCATCATCACTACCACCATCACCACCACCACCTCCACCATCACCACCAACACCATCACCAACGCCAACACTAGCATCATCACCACCACCATCACCATCATCAATATCACCATTGTCCTCACTACCAACATGATCATCACCACTACCATCACCACCACCTCCACCATTACCATCACCGCCACCATCACCATAACCAAAACCATCATCACCACACCACCATCATCACCATCACCACCATTACCCTCACCACCACCATGACCATCAACACCATCACCATTGCCATCACTGACACCATCATCACCATCATTGCCATCACCAACACCATCATCATCACCAACACCAACATCATCACCACCATCATCAATCACCATCACTAACACCAACATCATCACCATCATCACCATCACCACCATCACCATCACCACCATTACCATCACCAACACCACCACCAACAACACCATCATCACCACCAACACCATCATCACCACCAACACCACCACCATTACTAACACCAACATCATCACCATCATCACCACCACCACCATCACCATCACCACCATTACCATCACCAACACCACCACCACCACCAACACCATCATCACCACCAACACCATCATCACCACCATCATCACCACCATTACCACTATCATCACCATGACCCCACTGAGCAATGGCCAACAGGCTCTCTATGCATCATCTGTGTCCATTTTTACAACTCCATGGGATACAGATCATTCTCATTCTTACTTCATGGAGAAGGAGACAGGGGAACAGGGAAGTACAACCATGACCCTAGTCAGCCAGCTGGTGCCAGGCAGAGTTAGTGTCCCAGCTTAGGTCTGCTTACTCCCAAGCTCAAGCATTGAACCATTCCAGGCACCAACCTGGGACGGGAATGGTGCCCTGGAACCAGGCCTCCCCAAGCTGAGTAATCAGACAGTGGCAATACAGCTGCTGGTCCAGCCAAGATGTCCAAGTCTTCCCAAGGCAGTGGGGAAACTTGCCTCCCAGAATCTTCCAGCCAGCACTCCAGAACCCTGGGAGTACAGTGTCAGAATGTCCTGTGTCTCCAGAGCTCAGAGCCCTGGTGGAGGAAGACCTGAGGCCTGGCCTGGTCGCCCCAGACCCCATGTGTGTGTGTGCATGTGTATGTATGTGTGTGTACATGTGTGTTTTCATGCAGGGAGGCAACTTGTTTATCCTTTTGTCAACAACCACACACCAGCTAATATCATTAGTAGAAGAACAAGCAACAAATTTGTTCAGGAAATACTAGAATCCAGGAATTTCAGACTATCTTAGAATCACCCAGAACTTCAGAGGCCCAAAATATTAACTACAATCATCCTGAATCTATAGTGTGGGTTTCAAAGCATGGGCAGTGGCAGCTGAGACCTGTATTCAAGTCCTGACAACAATCCACCTTAGCACACAACTTAGCCTGGCAGGTGCCCACAGCTACCCTGTCTATAAAATGAGGAGACGACCACACCATGGCAAAGCTGCTGTGCAGACAAGCTGGAGTAGCCCCACCGGGCACTAGGCAGGTGCACAGTGAGACGTGAGACTCCTGACAGTTTCCCATCCTTTTTAGTATCCTCAGCCATGGAGTTCCAGACTCCTGAACCCCAGGGGTCCCAGAAACGATGTCTGGTTTTAGACTCTCGTTGTCTCCAGATCTTCAAACAGAGAATCTCTGAAAAGAATGAGAGCGGGAGGTGACCTAATCCATCACCATACACTCACAAGCACAAAAATCACACAGTCACATTCACACACCCACAATCACATGCTCCGTACCACACTCACACAGAGACACACAATCATACACATACACACATAACACACACTTGCAGATGCAACCTCACACACAAACATATGCACACACACAACACACACACATAGACACACACTCACAGACACAATCACACACATGGCACATAGGTACATCAGCATGCATTCATACAGACACACAGACACACAATCACACACACAGACACACAATTACACACACATACATAACACACAAACAAAATCACATGCAGACATACACACAACACACACTCACACAGACACACAATCACACACGGCACATGGGTACACCAGCATGCACTCACACAGACACACAATCACACACAGGCATACACACACAATTACACACACACATAACACAGAGATACAATCACACACACATTCACACACAACACATTCACATGGACACACAACCACCCACGGCACATAGATACACCAGTACCCAATCACACAGAAACACACACACAATCACACACAGATATACACACGTAACACACACTCACACAGACATATAACCACACACGGTACATAGATACACCAGTACTCACTCATGCAGACACACACTCACATACACACTCACAGACACATACACAATCACAGACACATACATATGCACAGTCACACAGATACACTCACATAACATACACTCACATTGACACACACAGACATGCATGCACACAAAGAATACACAGGCACACACAATCACACACATAACAATTAGACATATACTCACAAACATACACACACGCAGTAACACACACTCACACATAAACACACAAAACACCCATTTACAGGCACACTCATAACACACAGACACACTCCCATACAATTACACACCCAGACACACAGATATGCACACAATCACACAGATCACATACACTCACACACATACTGACACATATGCACACACAGAATACACAGACACATACACACAATCACACACACATAGACACAACAGCCACTCACACATACAAACCAATGCAGAGCCTGCATCTGGTGATCCACAGAAAAGCCTTTGTGAGACTGCAGGAAGCCTGCCTTCCAGAATCTTCCAGCCAAAGTCCCAGAGCCCCTAGAACCCTCTATCTGCTCCCTCTTCCACATGACAGCCCTGCAGACGCATGACGACAGCCCGCCCACCCCTGAGCCTCATCTGCCCCAGGCCTCTTGTCACCAGCTCCCTCAACCATTCCTTGGGTGACAATTTCCACATCGTATGCCTCCCTGGGGCCCCTCCCCAGTCACACTCAAGTCTGTGCCCTTTCCTCTGCATGGGCAGGACCGGATTTGCACCAAGCCACCCAGAGCACAGCAGATAGGTTACATGCCTGGTTCTGGCCTTTCTTGATGCAGACTGGGAGCATCAGGACCCAGTTGGCAACCCAGTCCTACGGCAGCACCTGTGGGGCATGTGGTCCACTGATCCCCTCAGATCTTCTTCAGAGAAGCTGAGCCAAGCCAGAGCTCCTCAGCCTAAAGAGGAAAGGCTGAAGTGCGGCCCCTGCAATTGCATGACCTGTCATAAAACTTGCTCTGGTCTGGTCAGCTGAGCCTGCCCACGTCTTACAGTCATTCATCTCAGACCTGTCACAAAAATAAACAGCTAGCCCTCCCAGCTCTGCAGCCTATTGAGTGGGTTCAGTCAGCAACCCCTCCCATGATGGCCAATGAGAATCAAAGCCGACATTATCTGTGAGTACTTACTATATGCCAGGCACAGAGTAAGCTTTTGAGAAGGGCTTTTGCTCTCTCCACCTGATAGGTGAGGAAACTGAGGTACTGGAAGGTTAAAGGATCTTCCCAAGGTCAAGAACTACTTAGTAAAAGAGCTGGGGTTTGGATCTGGGCAGTCCAGCTCCAGGTCACCAGTTAAAGGGTTATCCAGGCCAGACTGTGGACAGGAGGTTGCAGCCCACCCGCGCCCCCACCCCCTGCACCTGCCCACGTGTCTACCACCAGGCATTGCCATTTGTTTGTCTTCAGCCAGCTCTCGGCCCTAGGACAAGTGTGGCAAGCGAGACTGTGTCAGAACCTCCATCAGTGTGTTTGAACATCTCCCAGCAGGCGCTTCTGCTGATCAGTTTGTACTCACTCTGCAGTAATTAGGGCCTTAGGTCTTACTTCAGCTAGCAAATCAGGGTGAACATGGCCACTGATGGGAGGGAGGGGTGTCCAGCAGGAAGAGCACTGGATCAGGAGTCCCAGGACTCAAGGACCAGCTCTGCCCTCCCCACATCACAGGGTCTCCCCAAGCTTCATTTCCTTTTGTATAAAATGCAGAAGATGCTGCCTTTTCTGCCTTGAAAACCAGATAGCAAATGGGGAAAAACATTTGGAAAGCAACTTCATGAAAAAAAAGACAGCTTCGTTGTACGAGGCCCCATGCTAGGTGCTGCAGAAACACGTCTGAGCCTCACAAAAATCCTTTCAGCTGGAAGGTATTATCCCAGTTTTATAAGAAGCGGATGCTCCTGTGATGCTAGGTGACCTGATCCTCCTGCCATGGTTGTGGACTTGCTCATCTCTACCCCAGCTGGGACAGAGCTTAGGCCCCTCCCAAAAGGGGCCTAAGACCTTAGAATGACGGAGGACTGGATGCAGCCCCCGCTGCTCAACAGGGCAGGGCAGGCAGCAAGACCCTAATGCTCCTCTCTACATGCACCGTTAGCCAGACCACTCCGGCCAGAGACCAGGAGAAGGGGCAGTAGGTAGAGGCAGAGCCTCAGAGATGAAGGGAGAAGTTCTGGGAGGCAGGGCCAGTATGCACTGAACCTAGCCCTAAAGAGCCCACGGCCTCCACAGAACCTCCACCCTCAAGATACCACGTCCTTCTTGTCCTCTCCTGCTCAAGGAGCCCCAGAAGCACCCAGCTCTTTTGCAGAGGTGTCCAAACATGCCATGCTAAATCCTCTGTGATCTGCACCTCTTGTCTATCAATATGGTCTGGGTTCTCCAATCCCAAAGCATGAGTGGAAACCAGGACTTGTGGTCATGTCCCCACAAAGCACCTGGCAGGGGAGGCCCGGATCCTCTCACAGGCACAGCAGCTCCAAGAGGACAGGTTTTGTCTGTTCCCTTCCATTCACTGCTGTGTCCCCCAGTGACCAGAACAGGCCTTAGAACACAGTACGTGAAGAATAAATATTAGAGAGAAAAGGAAGTCAGAAAATCCAATTTGTTTTCTTCCCTCTGTAGACTGGCAGCCATGGTGGGGGGAGAGACTCAACCCACATCTTCCTGGATATCAGGATCCACAGACCCACGGACCCGTGGATCCACCATCCACAGATTCAGACACATACACCTACAGATCCTTAGATCCCTGGACCCAGACCCACAGACCCACACAGTCACACTCCCAGAGATCCACAGACCACACACCCACAGTGTGCAGGGCATATACAGCTCCCTGGGCTCTCTGAGCCCCCAGGCCAGACCCGGGACTCCGGGGGCACAAGAGCAGACTGAAGGCATTAAGGCTGGGGCATGTCCTAGGAACATATGGGAAGAAAACATTCTGCGGCAAAGAACAGGAGGCAGGGAAGGGGTTGGAAAGGAGAAGTGGGGACAGGAGGACAGGCGAGGAAGAGGAGCAGGGGAAGAGCTGGCGACAGTGGAGAAGGGATGTAGGGGAGAGTGCCCTGCTCTCCCTGCAGCGCAGCGGGGTCTCTATAGACCCCCACACCCAGCCCAGCATCCCCTCTTTCCAGACAGTTTTTGACACCACGAGCTGGGGGGCTGAGGAATCAAAGAAGGCAGCTGCTGAAGTGGAGACAGCCACGGATCAAAGAGCCACACAGAAGCCTGTTTGGTTCCCTTGGAAAGCACTAGGAACTGCGGGGTGGCAGGAGCCCCACCAGCGTGGGGGAGGGACAGAGTGGTGCCCAGAAACAGACTGGCCTGAGAGCCCCTTCCTTGGGGCTGAGGCCCAGGGCAGCCACAGTTGGGGTGTGGGGTGAAGGTGGCAGAGAGGGCCATGGAGGGGGGCATGATGAAGGAGACTGGGGGAGGGGAGTCGGAGGTGGTGATCCCCATGGGCTCAGGATGGGGAACTGGGTCCAGAACCACAGAGAGGCTGCAGTCCCCAAAACTGCTCCCCATTTGGCTATGGGCTCAGCAGGATGTCTGAAGCAGAGAGAGGGTGAGAGAGGAGGGGGTTCTCACAGCACCCTCCACCCCTACCTGACCACTCAAGGTCAAGGGGAGGCAGCAGGGACCCGAGGACTGCCTGGCGCCCCCTGGTGGGCCTGGAAGATGCCCTCTCAGCCCTAGCTTTCTCAGGAAGGCTTGGAATGGGGGCGAGGGGAAGGGCATGCAGGGTGAGGAGGAAGAAATGGGGAAGAAGGGGGCAGAGAACTTTGGTCAAAGGAAGGGGAAGGGGCCTCCTATCGTGAGCCCTGGGGCAGGCACAGCAGCTCTGCACAGCTAGGAAGAGAGCATGGAGGGCACGGTGTGGTGCCGAGGCCCTCTGGGGTTGTGGGCAGGTTCATGGGTTTGGTGCCAGGCCAGCTCAACAGCCTCCAGGCACACTCTTTCCTTTTCCTCTTCCTCCCCCTGCTGCAGCCCCAGACCTGGTCCCTGCTCAGTGTCACCCTGTCCTGACCTGTCATCCACTGGTGTCCCCTCCCTCTGTCTCTGCATTGATGGTGGAGGCGGGAAGGGAACTGGGAGGTCTCTAGACTCCCAGCCCAGTCCTAGATCCTGAAGCCTGAACAGAAAGTTTGTCCTGAAGGGTGGACAAGAGTTCCGGAAGTGAGTCCTTAGGGCTAAGAGAAGCCACAGATCCAAGAGGTGACCAGGTGCCAGCAGGGCCTGAGGACGGGGCGCAGGAAGGTAGGCCCGCACCCCGGGCCAAACCCTTCCCTTGGGCTGGGCCACAGACCCACACCTCTGTTCACACAGCATCCTAGCCCCGAGGCGGTGCCAGCCCCTGCGGGGTGAATCCTCCAGGCGGTGAGAGACAGAGGATGAACTGGCCACTGCCTGGGCCAATCTGAGTGCTCCAACCAAGACTCTCCTCACATGGTGATCAGACCCCAGCACACCACACACGCCAGACACGCAGGCCCACTCCAGCGCTCGCTCATTCTCTCTGTCTCTCTCTCTCTCTCACACACACACACACACACACACACACCTGGACCCAGGACACAGACCCTCAGAACGAGAATATAGCGCAGAGGTCTTCTCAGACCCCAATCTCATCCTCAGATCAGGACCCCCCCAGGGCTCTGACAGGGAAGAAAGACACTAGCAGAGGGGCTGACTGAGGCCTCATCCTGGGCCCCACCACAGCCCCCTCCCCCAGGCACCATGACTTCCCCCAAAAGAGGCCTCCCCACCACTGCCAAGCCCCCTAGTCCCCCACAGCTCCCCCTAACACCACCCAGTAGGCAATTAGTACCCAATCATCATGAGCACTCATTACATAACACCTCCAGCCGGCGAGGGTCCCTTTCACCCCTACAGCCCCGGCTCCGACCCTGGCCTGGATTCATGCAGCGAGGCCTCCGCCCCGCTGGGGTGCGGGCCAAAGAGGGGGTCTCCGCCACCCCCGCCTCCAGCAAAGTTAAACCCTGCCCGGGATTCCCCCATCCAGTGTCCCCCGCTGCCGTGCTCCCGGGCCAGCGCTCCAAGCTCAGCCCGCCGGACACGGGCACCAGCTCTGGCCCAGCTGCCCGCAGAGCCGCAGCCGCTGAGGGGCGGCCGGACGCGCGGACAGCCCGGGCCCCGGCCGCCAGCCTGACTTGTTGAATAAATTTCTGCAGCGCTGGCTCAGCTGGCTTCAGTATTGGCACCGAGAGAACTTTCGTGGCCTTGGAGAGGGGACCGGTCAAAGTTTCCTGTCCTTCCTCCCAAGGCATGGCCCCGAAGGCGCGGGATGGGGGGCTCACCTGACGGGTACGCGCGGGTGGGGAGGATCGGTCCCCAGAAATAAATAAATAAATGCCCCAGTGAAGAGAGAAGCCAACGCGCCAAGAAACTGGCATCAAAACGGAGCCCTCCCTTCCTTCCCCCCACCCACCCCGCCCCCACCTACCTTGGCATGGACCTGGCCCGGCCGCGGGGGGTCGTCCAGGTTAGAGACGCGGGGACGACGCGTCCGCACCCGAAGCCGGCGATCGAGAGGGACCTCCAGTCCCGCCAGCCGACCCCCCGCCAATTCAGGATCAGCTGAGCCCCCGGGGCGCGGGAGGCGGCGGGCGGGGGGCGGCGGGCCCGGGGGCCCGGGCCATGGTGGGAGAAGGAGGCGGCGGCGGGCGGGAGGGACGGCGAGGCTCTGGGCGGGCGGCGGGCGGCGGGCGGGAGCGCGGCGCTCCGGGCCGGGGCGGGGGCGCGGGTGCTGCGGGGACCGAGCGGCGGGGCAAGTGCCCGGGAGAGACCGGCGCGGCGGGGAGCGCGGGGCTGAGGCCGGTCTCTGGCCCGCCTCGGCTCTGCTCGAGCCTCCGGCTCCGGGCTCGAAGCGCGGGGTCTGCGCGCGGCGGGGGCTGCGGAGGAGCCCGAGCGCCTGGCGGTGCGGGGACGTGCGGCGGCGGCGAGACCGAGCCGCGCCGCGTGCGAGGAAAAGCCGTCCTTATACTGACACCAAATGTCTTCGGGGAAAGCTGCAGGCGCGGGACGCTGGAGGGGGGAGGCGTGGAGGCGACAGACAGACTGACGGCGATGGCTGGTGAGCTCCCTGCCCCTCCCCAGGGGGCAGGAAGCCCCCAGCCCGCGGCCAGCTCCTTAAAATTAAGGGTCGTGCCTGGGGGAGGGTCCTGACCCCTCAGCATGGGGGCTGCGTCAGGAGTAAGAAGGGGGGGGTGGCAATACTGACCACCCCCGTGTCCCAGGTGACTGCTCTGCCGCATTCCACTCTGGCTCCTCACTGAGATCCAGGCGGGGGGGTTTACCCCACTGTCCCGGTAAGGGGTCACCCACCTAAGGCCCCAGCTCTTAAACGGTAGAGCTGAGCTAGAACCCAGCTCTAAAGGTCGCTCCACCTCCCAGACTGCCTCCCCACTTCTCATTCACACCCCTGCTTCTTCCCAACCTCCTAGGCTTGGCTGAAAGGCCACCTCCTTCAGGAAGGCTTCCCAGAGGGCCCCCAGGTGGAGCAGATGCACCTCCCCGAGGAAGGCTTCCCAGAGAGCCCCCAGGTGGAACAGATGCACCTCCTCCAGGAAGGCTTCCCAGAGAGCCCCCAGGTGGAACAGATGCACCTCCCCGAGGAAGGCTTCCCAGAGAGCCCCCAGGTGGAACAGATGCACCTCCTCCAGGAAGGCTTCCCAGAGGGCCCCCAGGTGGAACAGATGCACCTCCCCGAGGAAGGCTTCCCAGAGAGCCCCCAGGTGGAACAGATGCACCTCCTCCAGGAAGGCTTCCCAGAGGGCCCCCAGGTGGAACAGATGCACCTCCCCGAGGAAGGCTTCCCAGAGAGCCCCCAGGTGGAACAGATGCACCTCCTCCAGGAAGGCTTCCCAGAGGGCCCCCAGGTGGAACAGATGCACCTCCCCGAGGAAGGCTTCCCAGAGGGCCCCCAGGTGGATCCAGCTGCAAAGGCTTCAGTCTCACCACTTCCCAGGACCCTGTCACACTGATTCCCCCAATCCCATGCTCCTCAGGCCTGTCTCCCTTCCTATCTCACCCAAGGGCTGTGGACTGGGGAGAGGGAGTGTTCAAGGTTATAACCTCCTTTTATTTGTTCATTTGCATGCAGTCAAACAAATTAAAGGCATCAACACTCTCCTCAATGCAGGCCAAATGGTCTACTCACTGCCTCACAACGCAGGAAGCATTTAGTGAGCACCTGCTGTGTGCTAGGCACCTCTTTAAACCGCCTGGAGTTCCACCCTTTTGACCCCATTTTACCGATGAAGAAACTGAGGCCAGAGATGAGCTGCCTGGCAAAAGTTACTCTGCTGGGAAGCAGTAGCCCCCAGTATGAGTCCAGTGCTCCCAACCCCTGCCCATATGTCATCACACTGGGCTGCCCAGCACAACCCTCTCCACGTCCTGGGAGAATGTGTGGTGAGGGGCACCAGGGGGATGCTGAGGGCTGCCTTGGGCACCCCCATGCTGGCAGATAGTCACAGCTTTAGAGAAAGGTGCACTCTGATTTTATGCCAGCTCTGCTGCTTCCTGACTGAGGATGGGAAGCAAGCCCCTTAACATCTCTGAGCCTCAGGTGCCTCATCTGTGAAATGGGGATAAGGGTTCACGCTTTGCAGGATGCAAACCTTCTTTAAAGGGCTTAGCACAGTGCCTGACACATAGTAGGTGTCCAACAAATATTCATCCCTTTCTAGCTTTTAATCTAAGGAGACAAGACAAGCCTTTGTAACCAGACTACAAGGCAAGGTCGTGTAAGTACACAACGGGCTGAGAGGTGTCTTATAGGTGTGAATTCAGCAAGCCAGACAGCCCTGCGGGTGGGACGGATTTATATCAGATCAGAGTGGGCTTTAGATCAGGAGTCTTCAGGGAAGCCTCATCAAAGGCGAGAGACTTGAGCTGAGCCTTGAAAGCTTGTACAGGATTCAGATAAGAAGAGAGAAGTGGGTAGAGAAATGGCATCAAGGAGGGAGAAGGCATGGAGGCAGGAACAAGGTAGCATGGCAGGCACTCCATGTCCTGAGAAGCTGAATGCACAGCTAGAAAGCCCCAGGCCTGGAGGGTGAAAGAAATCAGGCGGCACGATGGGGAGAAGATACCAACCATCACCAACTTCCTCCCATTTTCCTCCAGCGACGTTTTCATAAAGCAAAGTTCAGAAGGCTGAACCGGACCTTGAGAAGCCACCAGACAGTGAATTCTCAGGTCTGGGTCCCTTCAGCTATAGTCCTCCGAAGTGGCCACCCTGTCCCTGCTTGGACACCTGAGGTGATGTAGAACTCACCACCTCCTGGGGCAGCTTCTCTGCTCTCTGGGTATCTCTGATCATTCAAAGCTCTTTTATAGATTTGAGCAGAAATCTGCTACCCTCCATGATCTGGGCCCCTTCCCTGTCTTGACCGGACTAACGCTCCCACCTCAGCCTCCTTCAAGCATCTATACTAGCAGAAACCCCTGTTTTATATCTAACCTAAATGCCTTATGTTTCTTTTTTTTTTTTTTTTTTTTTTTTTTGAGACAAGCTCTCACTCTATTGCCCAGGCTGGAGTGTAGTGGCTCAATCACGGCTCATTGCAGCCTCGACTTCCCAGGCTCCAGTGATCCTCCCACCTCAACCTCCCAAGTATCTGGGAACACAGGCACACGCCACCACACCTAGTTAATTTTTTGTACTTTTTGTAGCGACGGGGTTTCACCATGTTGCCCAGGCTGGTCTCGAACTCCTGGGCTCGAACGATCTGCCCACCTCAGCCTCCCAAAGTGTTGGGATTACAAGCATGAGCCACCACGTCTGGCCCATGCTTTATGTTTCAACTAAAACCCTAGGCCAGGTGCGGTGGCTCACGCCTGTAATCCCAGCACTTTGGGAGGCTGAGGTGGGTGGATCATCTGAGGTCAGGAGTTCAAGACTAGCCTGGCCAACATGGTGAAGCCCTGTCTCTACTAAAAATAGAAAAATTAGATTGGCGTGGTGGCAAACGCCTATAGTGCCAGCCACAGGGACACTGAGGCAGGAGAATCGCTTGAACCCAGGAGGCGGAGGTTGCAGTGAGCTGAGATCATGCCGCTGCACTCCAGCCTGGGTGACAGAGCGAGACTCCATCTCAAAAAACAAAAAAAAAACTTACTTGTCCACTCTGTCACTATTCTGTCCACCCCACTATCCACCCAGGATAGGGAGTGGGTTATGTGGATATGAGGGATGACCCTGAAACCCACTGGGGCTGAGAGTACTACTCCATGTCTCAGCAAGAAGCAGGACTGGGGAGGTCCCTCCTGAGGGCCCTTGCTGACTGCAGGAGTTTCGTCCATGCATTACTGCTATTTATATTGTGCCTGGTAATTGCAGAAGGCTGCATCAGCCACACGTTTGTTGATCCCACCATGTCCTGGGAGTAGGGCTGCCAGGCCACTGCCAGTGGGCGGACAAGGTGGACCCCGGCCTGGAGCCCCCTAATGCACCCACATGACAAATGAACCAGGCTCCCTAGACCCGGAATCCCCTGCCCTCTTCCAGGGACAAAACCCAACCAGGTTCTTCCTCACTAGTGCAGCATCTGCTGGGCCCAGGCTCACCTCCGCCCCCCAGAACTTTTTTGCAATTGTAGTGGCTGGATAGAAAGGGATCTTCTGTCCATGGGGACAAATAAACAAGCTGGGCTGAAGGAAACTGGGGCAGAATTTCTGCCCTATGACATGAAATGAGGTCCCTTCCAGGCCTAAAGATCTTAATAGCACAAGGACAAAGATTCCAGTATGCTCAGAATTCACACTGATTTATTTCTCAAATGCTCACAGATGCTCTATCTGTGCCAGGCCCTGGTATAAGCACTTGATAAAAATTAACCCCCTTAAGTCTTACTATAATCTTGTAAAATCAGACCAGGCGCAGTGGCTTATGCCTGTAACCCCAGCACTTTGGGAGGCCCAGGTGGGTGGGTCACTTGAGGTCAGGAGTTCGAGACCAGCCTGGTCAACATGGCGAAACCCCGTCTCTACCAAAAAATACCAAAACTAGCCAGGCATTGTGGCATGTGCCTGTGTAGTCGCAGCTCCTCAGGAGGCTGAGGCAGGAGAATCACTTGAACCCTGGAGGCAGAGGTTACAGTGAGCCAAGATCATGCCACTGCACTCCAGCACTCTGAGTGACAGAGTGAGACTCCATCTAAAAAAAAAAAAAGAAAAGAAAAGAAGGAAAGAGAAAGAAAGAGAGAGAGAGAAAGAAAAAAAGGGAAAGAAAGAAAGAAAGAGAAAGAGAAAGAAAGAAAAGAAAAAAATCTTGTAGAATCATTGCTACCATTTTACAGGTGAGAAAACATTGGCACAGAGAGGTTAGGTAACTTGCTCAAGGTCACACAGCTAATAAGTGGAAGGGCTGGGATTCCAGTTCAGGGGGTCTGTGCTCTTAACTAGGATCCTAAGTTCTAAGACTCAAAAGCTCTGAAAGTCCAGGTTTCAGGATTCCAAACTGACAGAGTGGCTCCACCTACTAAAGGAGGAAGGGAAATGGCCTGAGTTCCCCTCCCACCATAGGCCACCCCGAGGTGGAGCCCATTCCTCTGGGACATGGAGACGGGCCTCTCTCACCAGCCCTGCTCGGGCCCCAGAATCTCAGTCATGCTGCAAGCATTGATGTGGCCTGAACACCTAAGAACCAGGCCAAGACAGGAGCACTGGACCCCAAATGTCCCTGGCCTGGGAGCAGCCCACCATAATAGGAGAAAACCATGGCAGAATGCAAGCTTCGACAGTCCAAAAGCATCTGTTAATCACCTACTGCATACCAGGCCTATGCCATGGCTGGAGGACATTACCAGATGGAAAGTCCAGAAGCGCTGACTGTGGGTGAAACAGAGATTTGGAATGAGACCCTCGGGAGGATGAGCCAGATGCTGGGCTTCCAATGTGTGATGGGGCAGGCTGAACCCCGGCACCGGTGGGCACCTGGATGGGTTTGAAGAGGCCAAGATGGACCCAGAGCCCAGTCTGGAAGGTAGTGGCTGGATTGTTCTGCAACTTAAAGAGAGAAGAACTAGAAGGTCCAGAGAGAAAAGAGTGGAGAGGGAAGGGAGAGGAGAGAAGAGATTGCGAGATGGAGAAGACCAGGGACACGCGGAGGGGGATGCGCCTGGAGGGATCCCCCAGAAGCGGGGGGACTTCGATTTGAAGTGGTTTGCATGGCTGCAGTGTCAGTGTCCCTCCCCTGCCAAGTCCCCAGGAACATCTGCTGGACACACAGGGGTACTCAGTGTGTGGATATCAAGAAAGGAGCCGAGCTCCCCTTCAGTGCTGACATGAACAAGAACAGCCCTGGGCAGGTCACCCAGTCCATCCCCAACTGCACTAAGCCAGCAGAAGCAAAAGGTCAAAGCCAGATGGGTCCAGGAGAACACTGGCAGCCCCCCAAGATTGCTGCATCCATGGGAATCTGGGCAGGAAGTGTGGGGGTGGAGCTGGCTTACCTAGCTAAGGAGTGGGGAGCCCTTGGGCCCGGCTGCGGGTGTCCACTTCTTCCATCAGCCCACTTAACCCCCAGCAATCCTAGGTGACAGGGATCATGCAGCTCCATTTACACTCGGGAGAACCAGAATCCGGAGAAATTAAGTAAATTGCCCAGAGTCACATAGCTAATGAGCAGCATAAACAGGATTCTATGCCAGAGAGAGAGAGAGAGAGAGAGAATATGTGTGTGTGTGTGTGTGTGTGTGTGTGAGAGAGAGAGAGAGAGAGAGAGAGAGAGAGAGAGAGAGAGAGAGAATGGTCTATCTGCCCAGAACAAAAGCCTGAAGTGGGGCCAGAGCATAACTGGGGACAGACCCCAGGAACCTCAAGTTCCTGCCAGGTGGGAGGTCCCTGACTCTCAACCAAAACAGTTGATCCCTGAGGAGCTTCCTGGATGGGGCTCAGAGAATCCAGTCTCTACTAACAATACAGAAATTAGCCGGGCGTGACAGCGTGTGCCTGTAATCCTAGCTACTCGGGAGGCTGAGGCAGGAGAATTACTTGAACCCGGGAAGCGGAGGTTGCAGTGAGCTGAGATCGCACCGCTGTACTCCAGCCTGGGCGATAGAGCGAGACTCCATCTCGAAAAAGAAAAAAAACGAAATTGAGGCCGGGCACGGTGGCTCACGCCTGTAATCCCAGCACTTTGGGAGGCCAAGACGGGCGGATCACGAGGTCAGGAGATCGAGACCATCCTGGCTAATACGGTGAAACCTCGTCTCTACTAAAAATACAAAAAATTTAGCCGGGCGTGGTGGTGGGCGCCTGTAGTCCCAGCTACTCGGGAGGCTGAGGCAGGAGAATGGCCTGAACCCGGGAGGTGGAGCTTGCAGTGAGCTGAGATCGCGCCACTGCACTCCAACCTGGGCGACAGAGTGAGACTCCACCTCCAAAAAAAAGAAAAGAAAAAAAACGAAATTGAAGTCAAGAGAGCTGGTGTGACAATAGTTACACGCCAGGCCGTCAATCGGTAATGTCATTGACCACCTACTAAGTGCCACCTGTCGGCTGTACAGAAACAGATGAACCCCAGCCCTGTGGGGAAACAACCACATCTGGACAACCTGGGTTTGAGCTCGGAAGAAAGGAGCTGGGAGCCCCCGGGAGGAAACGATATTTTCTGGGGTCAGACCAAGAGGGTCAAAGAAGGCTCCACAAAGGGAGAGACAGTGAAGGCCTGGAAGGGACAACAGGTGGTGGGCAGATCTGAGTTTCCTGGCCGAGTATTGGAGGAAGGGCATCTCAGGCCAAAGGACAGCAGGAGCAAAGGCCTGGAGAGCATCAGGTAAAAAAAAAAAAAAAAAGACATGAGGGTCTGGGCACAGTGGCTCACCCCTGTAATCCCAGCACTTTGGGAGGCTGAGGCAAGTGGATCACCTGAGGTCAGGAGTTCGAGACCAGCCTGGCCAGCTTGGTGAAACCCCATCTCTACTAAAATACAAAAATTAGCCAGGCAGGTTCACAGGCACCTGTAATCCCAGCTACTCGGGAGGCTGAGCCACGAGAATCTCTTGAACCCGGGAGGCGGCAACCTAGGTTGCAGTGAGCCGAGATCGTGCCATTGCACTCCAGCCTAGGTGACAAAGAGAAACTCTATCTCAAAAAAAAAAGAAGAAGAAAAGAAAATGACATTAGAGGAAGAGGTAGAGGAGGGACTGAAAAGCCGAGCTTAGGAGCGATGGAGCCAGAGAGGAGAGCAGATGATGAAAAGAGCAGAAATCACCTTGGGGTGCAGGGGGTGGGGACCCTCTGCCCTTGCTGGCTTCTGTCTACCTCTGTCTCTGTCTCTTTGGGCATCTCCCTCCTGCTTCCTATTTCCTTTGCCTGGCTCCCTTCCTCCTTGGCTGTTTCTCTGTCTTACCCTTTCTTTGGCTCTCTCCATGCCCCTCTGTCTCTCTGTCTCCCTAACTCTTCCTGTCTGTCTCTCTTGCTCTCCCGTCTCCCTGCTCTGTGAGTGTGTGTGTGTGTATCTCTCGCACACATGTGCCCTCACGCTCTTCCTTTCCGCCATTCCCGCTGCTTGGAGAGAGAATAACAGAGCAGGCAACTATCCCTTTTATCCTCAGCTGGACAAAGTCCCAGCACCCCAGCAGTCAAGCTTCCAGGCAAACACCCTCAATGTCGCCATCAAGGAGAGACGATGAGGCCTGTGCCATGGGAGTGGGTCTCAGACTGGAGGTTCTGCAGTTGGCCAGGTCATTACTGTAAGTCTGGGCCCTGCCCTGTGGTCTTTCAAGCCCCGATGGCTTAGGATGGGCATTTGAGGGAGCAGGCAAGCTTTGCCCAGAGGCAGAAGAGGCAGCCTCAGCCTCCCAGGGCACCTGAATTCCACCGTCAGGGCTACAGTGCTTTCTTGCAAGGTTTTGATCATTGTTAAAACCAGAACCTCCTGGAAAGGATTATTCATCCAGTTCACCAGCTGAGGCCAGTTCTGTGCCTTTGCCAGATGTGGGTTTTGGAGAATATTTGCCAGCCCTGCCCTCGGTTCGGCTGTGGTCTTATGGGGGTAGAAAAGGCTATCATCAGATGTTGCCACGTAGAGAATGCCTTTGTCTCCCTCAGGCCCGACTCCTCTGTGGCAACCCTGGGCAGAATCAGTGGTCCTTCCCTCCAAACTCCTGCCCTGTCTTCATGGCCCACCTCTGTGCCACCCCAGCCAGACTGGGAGCCCTACAAAGCAGGACCCATTTGTAGAGACCAGAGCTGGGCATAGAGGGAGTGCCAGCAGGTTTGCTGAAGGAATAAATGGGCAGTGATCCTCACACACAGGAGGCTGTGACGGGGCAGCTTTGCCTCTGCAGCAGCTACCCCCCAAGTTCCCACTGTGTGCCAGGCACAGTTTGGGCCCTGGAGGTACAGCAGTGAGCAAAACAAAGTCTGGTTCTCTTGGAGCTTATATTTTAGTGGGGAAGTCAGAGATAAATAAGTAAAATATACAGTACATCAGATGCTGATCCACCTGTAGAGCAAATTAAAGCAGAGGTGGTGGGTGGGGAGTGAGGATCGGGTCAGGGAGGCTTGTCATTTTAAATAAGGTGGTCAGGGACATGGTCTGACTCAAATCCCAAAAAGTGGCAGGGCACAGTGGCTCACGCCTACAGTCCCAGAATTTCGGGAGGCCAAAACAGGAGGATCACTTGTGCTCAGGTGTTCAAGATCAGCCTGGGCAAAATGGTAAGACCCCATCTCTACAAAAGCATTTTTAAAATTAGGCTGGCATGGCCGTGCAAGGTGGCTCATGCCTGTAATCCCAACACTTTGGGAGGCTGAAGCAGGCAGATCACGAGGTCAGGAAATCAAAACCATCCTGGCCAACATGGTGAAACCCTATCTCTACTAAAACTACAAAAATTAGCTGGGCATGGTGGTGTGTGCCTGTAATCCCAGCTACTCAGGAGGCTGAGACAGGAGAATCTCTTGTACCAGGAAGTTGGAGGTTGCAGTGAGCCAAGATCATGCCACTGCACCCCAGCCTGGTGACAGAGTGAGTTTCTGTTTTAAAAAAAATAAAAATAAAAAATAAAATTAGCCAGGTGGCCAGAAGCTCATGCCTGTAATCCCAGCACTTTGGGAGGCTAACGCAGGCGGATAACCTGAGGTCAGGAGTTCAAGACCAGCCTGGCCAACATGGCAAAACCCCATCTCTACTAAAAAGTACAAAAATTAGACGGGTGTGGTGGCAGGTGCCTGTAGTCCTAGCTACTTAGGAGGCTGAGGTAGGAGAATTGCTTGAACCTGGGAGGCAGAGGTTGCAGTGAGCCGAGATCACGCTGCTGTACTCCAGCCTGGACAACAAGACCGAGACTCCTTCTCAAAATTAGTTGGGCATGGTGGCATGTGCCTGTACTAAGTGCCACGTGTCGGATATATACTCAGGAGGCTGAAACAAGAGGATAGCTTGAGCGCAGGAGTTCGAGGCTGCAGTGAGCTATGATCACGACACTGCACTCCATCCTGGGCAACAGTGAGACCCCATCCCAAAAAAAAGAAAAAAAGTCCTAAAAAGCTTGCCCTGGGTGCTATATAGAATAGACCGGGGGAAAGGTGTCACTCTGGAGCAAAAGGACCGTGCAGGCTCCTTGGTTCCTAAAACAAAGGGCCCTGACACTTGCACCCACCGACCCAGCTGAGGACCCAGATATTTCTCCAGGCTGACTGAGCAGAGCCTGGGGCTCCAGCTGTCCTGCCAGCCACCAGGCGCCTCTCTCAGCTCCTCCCGTCCATCTCTCATCTCTCATTTTCTTACACCGGCCCCAGCACACACTCTCACACACACTCTCTCCCTTTCATAAAACCTTTCCAGGAATCCCTTCATGGAGGGCAGACACAGGCCACAGTGGGGGGTGTTAGGGAGGGATGGAGGAGGCAGATGCACACTCTCCGAGGGGGAGCTCCCTGCTGGGAGCACCTTTGAAGATGTGCCCTGAATGTGGGCGTGGCCATCCACGGATTCAGAAGGGGGGAGCCTTCCAGTGGGGTGCCTAGCCTCCGATTCCATTTGAAAGTCGGCATAAATTATAGATAGACATTTGGGAAGCAGATAAGCCAACCCTTATGAGGCACAGACTTGACCAAGAGTCCTCAGGATATCCAGTGACTAGCAGGTCCTCACTACCCTCCCATGCCTGGGAATTCCCTGACTACCCTCACCAGCCCCAGCCTGCAGAGGGCAGCAGGTTCATCACACACCTCTGGCACATGCAGAGCAGGAACCAGAGAAACCAAGAAACTGGCCCAAGGTCACACAGCAGAAAGTTAAATGGCAGGGCCTGAAAGCCAAGCCCACGCCCACCCCACTCCCCTTGCTCAGCTAGGTCCAAATAAGCCCAGAGCCCATGACCACCTCAATCTCAGCCTGCAGATGTCTGGGGGTCCCCTTGCACCCTGACCCCCCAGAGCAAACTTGGGGAGTGGTCTCTGATGTTTAACTCAGAGCATTCGCCTCCCAGGCATGCAGCTGCCCTCCCCCCAAGGGAGAATAAACCCATGGAGACACTGACACACAATCTCACACTCCCACGTGTGCACACACAGATACACACACTGACACATTCACACAGACCTACAAACACCTTCATGTGTACACCCAGATACCACTTTTATTAAATACACTCTCACACCAAGATACGAAATCACACAAATACATTCACACTCTCTCTCAAGTACACACAGACACATCGTTATTATTAAGTTCACACTCACACAAACACAAGCACAAATAGATCCTTTCCCAAATGCACTCAAGAAGGGGGAAAGACGTTATCGGTACTAGAGACAGAGGGAAGAGAGAGAGAGGAGGAGGAAGACATGAAAAAAATCAAAGGAGAGAGAAGAGGAGGGAACTGACTGATGGGGAGGGGATAAGTTTAGAGCATCAAATAGGTGAAAAATTTGGGGAGAAAGACGGGAGAGGAGAGGGGAGAGATGAGGAGAAAGAGATAAGGAGATAAGGAGGCAATAACGGGACCGAGAAGGATGAAGAGGAGTGAGAGGAGAAGGGAGCCTGTGATTGGAGCCTAACTTTAGCTGCAGCAGCAGTGATGACTCACACTTTGGGGGGAGCATTGAGCCAGCTCCAGGTTTCTGTTTATATTCCTCGATGAGCTAAATATACAGGCAAGGGGTTCTTCTGTTCTGGTCCAGCAGCTCCTGTGTTCTTCCTCCCACCCTCGCCTCCCCTCTCCTCCACACACACTCAGAGCCCCTGCCTCCTCTCCCTCTCCATGCCCACAGGGTGCTGCCTGTGTCCTCCTGCAGCCATTGGCACACATCCTAACCTGTCCCACAGTTCTCCCCACCAGGGAGTCAGTGCCAGGAGCTGACCATGGGGTTGGGCTCTGAGCTTAGAAACAACATGGTCCAAAGAGCCCCTTTCTGAAGCCAGGAAATCAAGTGGAAGGGGGCGACGCTTGCCCAAGGTCACACAGCAGGCAAGTATAAGATGAACCACACCAGTCTCCTGTGTCTGCCAGGCCAGACACTCCCCTAGGAGAAGGAAATGAAAGCTTGGGGTAGTGGGACTGAGGACCCATGACAAGGGGCTGGAGAGGGGAGAGTGGGGTGTGAAGGGAGAAAAAACAAGAGCCAAGGCTTGCAGACCATGGAAGAAGTGGAAGTGTGTGTGTGTGTATGCACATGCATGCACTCAAACCTGTTGGGGCAGGTGGAGGGGTGGTCAAGGGTCTTGGAAACAAAGGAGGGAGTGAATACCATTGGCAAATCATCTCTGGATCCCTGAGTCTACGGGTCCCCCTGCATCCTGCCCCTCCAGAGAAAACTGGCAGGGAGGGTGGTCTTCGATGCTTAACCCAGAGCATTCATTTCCCAGGCACAGGCTGCCCTCCCCTAAAGGAGAAGAAATCCACAGAGACACTCGCAGCACCACATGTGCACACACACACAGACACAGAGACTGACACGTTCACACAGACCTACAAATACCCCAAACACCCTCACACGTACACCCAGATACTACTTGTATTAAATACACTCTTACACCAAGGTACAGATTCACGCAAATACATTCACATTCCCTGTAGAGTACACACGGACACGAATGTTATTATTAACTGTGGAGGGGGAGGTGGCAGGGGAAGGTGCAAGTGTGGTCAAGGGTCTTGGAAACAAAAGAGAGAGGGAATTTTATAGGCAAATTATCTCCAGACCCACAAGGAGCTCCTCTGACATCATCAGCACCCCCGATCCAGCTCCCTGCACCCCGACCTCCTGAGTCAGCGTTCAAGGCCCTTTGCTACCCAACCAGCGGGTCACAGACCTACAAAACCTACAGAATAACTTCCTGCGCCAATCGCGCCCCAACCTCGCCCCAACCTCGCATCGCGCTGCTGTCCGTGGTGCTGAATTCCGCTTCGCCTCTCCGCTCCCTGAAAGGTGGCGATTCCTGCCCTAACCTCTCCCAGGAAGGAGTTCAGTAGGATTGAGGGAAGAGGCTGCGACAGGAAGGAAGGGACAGGAGGAGATGAAGGACAGGGACGGTGAGAAAGGCAGCCCCTGCCAGGGATTTTCAGGGAGAGAGAGCAGTGTTTGCTTTGACATCGTTTTCAGATAACCACAGTGACCAAGGAAAACACCACCAGCGAAGATGGCCGACAAGTCGGGGAACCACTGCAGAGGGAGACGCCCGTGTGCCTGGCTGTGTAAGGCTGGGCGAGTATTGACACAGAAACGGATCCAAGCCGGAGGGGAGAGCCTGGGCGGGCTTGGAGTAACGTCCTCAGCCAAGCCGAATCAAAGCACTCCTAGTTTTCTCATGTTTTTGTTACCCATCTAGATGAAAAGGTTGTGAGTTTTCACACTGTCACAGAACAAACAGAGCTGTGACTTCCGTTTCCCAGGGTACGTGGCTGTTTCATGTTCTCCTGACAGCTCCATCACATTTCTGACAGTCTCTAAAATTTTGTTTTCCTCTGGTCAGACCCAGGGGCCTCGTTCGCTGGCACACACCTCCTCAGAGGTCAGTTACACTTTCCCTATCCCTCACTGACTCATGCCTCCAGGCCTCTGCACATGCTGCTCCCCCCAACCTGGAGAGCCCTCCTTTCTCCCTCTTTCTCCTTTGAGGTCCAGCTCCCCAGTCTCCCACACTGGACAGGGAGCTTCTGGAAGGGAGGAAATACCATAACTCATCGCAGTGCCCCCAGCAGCTAGCACAGAGCCTGCCATACCCATTCACTTAGTTACCTGTCCTTCTATACGAGAAAAATACTTGGCTGAATATCCTAGGGTTAGGATGGGGGTACAAATTGGTTCCTCGAGCAAAGACAGGATCGCAGGTATTACAGAAGAAGAAATGTCCAAGTTTGTAGATAGAAACTTACTGCCCATCGCTGAGCATAGTGGCACACACCTGTGGTCCCAGATACTCAGGAGGCTGAGGCGGGAGGATCACTTGAGCCTGGGAGGATGTGCACATGGTGGCTCACGCCTGTAATCTCAACACTTTGCAAGGCCATGGTGGGGAGATCATCTGAGGTCAGGAGTTCAAGACGAGCCTGGCCAACATGGCAAAACCCCATCTCTACTAAAAATATAAAAATTAGTTGGGCAGGCTGGGCGCGGTGGCTCAGGCCTGTAATCCCAGAACTCTGAGAGGCTGAGGAGTGTGGATCACGAAGTTAGGAGTTCGAGACCAGCCTGACCAACGTGGTGAAACCCTGTCTCTACTAAAAATACAAAAGTCAGCTGGGCGTGGTGGTGTGCGCCTGCAGTCCCAGCTACTCAGGAGGCTGAGGCAGGAGAATCACTTGAACCTGGGAGGCAGAGGTTGCAGTGAGTTGAGATCTCGCCACTGCACTCCAGCCTGGGGGAGTGAAACTCCATCTCAAAAAAAAAAAAAACAATTAGTTGGGCATGATGGTGTGCACCTGTAGTCCCAGCTACTTGTGTGGCTGAGGCAGGAGAATCGCTTGAACCTGGGAGGCAGAGGTTGCAGTGAGCCGAGATCACATCATTGCACTCCAGCCCGGGCAATAGAGTAAGACTCTGTCTCAAAAAAAAAAAAAAAGGAAAGAAAGAAAAAGAAATGAAAAATAAAGTTACTGTCTAAATCAACCTTAAAGACAATTTAATGGAATCTCCCCGCCCCCCGACTCTTGGTACCATTATGCGGATGAGAACACTAAGGCTGAGAGAGAAAAGGCCTCTTATAAGATTGTCCAGGAAGACAGTGGCATCTGAGACTGTGGGAAGGGTCTTTCTGAGCAGGAGGAGGAGTGGGGACCGGCTCCCTTTCAGGCTCCTGGGCTGTCCTGGGCCACACACACCTCTCGGGAGGGAATCTTTGAGCCCAGCAGGAAGATGGTCCCACCTCCCCTCCTCCACCACGCCACCTGCCAGAAGATCCCAGCCATCAAATAGTGAATGATTCCTAATTTAATTACATCTTTAATTCATCTGGGTCTCTGAGGAACTAGGGACTGGGGATTCAGCTGGAGTCTGAGGAAACACTCAGTAGTTCCCAAGAAGGAGGGAAGATTTCCTCTCCCGTTTCACAGAAGGGAGAAGGAGAGACTAGAAGCTCTCATTTTCCCATGGAACCGTATACCACTGCTTCCCTGTAAGAAATCCCCCTTCAGACTTGAGCTTTAGGTCGGGGAGGGAGGGGGTAGAGAAAGTATGGGACAGAGAAGAACGCCCCCAGGTGGTACTAGAAAGGACACAGTGCTCACACACGCCACTGGGGAATTGGTTGCAGATGGCCATGTGATCATAATCGTGGTGAGCATTTCTTGAAGTCTTCTCTTGGCAGGCACTTAGTAGCTGACTTAACTTTTGTTTTGAGGTATTGTTTTTTGTTTTGTTTTTTTGTTTTGTTTTGTTTTAGATGGAGTTTCGCCCTATCACCAGGCTGCAGTGCAATGGCGCAATCTCAGCTCACTGCATCCTCCGCCTCCTAGGTTCAAGTGATTCTCGTGCCTCAGCCCCCTGAGTAGCTGGGATTATAGACGCCCGCCACTATGCCTGGCTAATTTTTGTGTTTTTAATAGAGACGGGGTGTCACCATGTTGGCCAGGCTGGTCTTGAACTCCTGACCTCGTGATCTGCCTGCCTCGGCTTCCCAAAGTGCTGGGATTACAGGCATGAGATACTGTGCCTGGCGGGTTTTTTTGTTTGTTTGTTTGTTTGTTTTTTCTAGATAGTGTCTTGCTCTGAAACCCAGGCTGGAGTGCAGTGGCGCAATCTTGGCTCACTGCAACCTCGAACTCCCAGGTTCAAGCAACCCCCAAGGTGGGAGGATTGCTTGAGGTCAGGAGTTCGAGACCAGCCTAGAGAACATAATGAGACCCCCGTCTCTACAAAAAAAAAAAAAAACAAAAAACTTCTAATTAGCCGGGCATGGTGGTGGCATGCACCTGTGGCCCCAGCTACTAGGGATGCTGAGGTGACAGGATCCTTTGAGCCCAGGAAATCGAAGCTGCAGAAGTTGTGTTTGGGCCACTGCACTCCTGCCTGGGCAACAGAATGACATCCTGTCTCAAAAAATAAATAAATAAAAGTAAAACTCACAGTATTATATGCATTTTTTAAATGAGGAAATTGAGGCAAAGGAGAGGAAATGACTTGCCGAAGGCTACAGGGTAGGTGAGAGGCATAACCAGGACGCCAGAGAGCTCTGTCTGGCTTAAAGTCCCTGCCCACAAGCTCCACCTCCTCAGGGGTCTGCCACACCCACTCTGCCACACCCACTTCGGGACACGCCGTCTCAGAAAAAAAAAGGACGGTGTAGAGTCTGCAGGTTGGATCCACAAGGCCTAGGTGACTCCCCACATGTGGGGTGGGGGAGAAGGAGGGAATGGCACCCCTATTTCTGGCTTGGGTGAGACAGAGGATAAGAGGAATCACAAGTGGAAGCCAAGAGGCCGGTGGGACATACAGGACGCTCCAGGAGGCTGTAAAGATGTGGATCTGGGGGCCCAGAGAGAGGCCTGAGCCTACACAGAAGTCACGTGGCCTCAGATGGCTCCAGCAAGGTGCCTGTGGATTCTCCAGGCCTCCTCGTACCCGTTTCTCAGGACAGGAGCTGCTCAGGGCCCTCTGGGGACATTTCCTAACAGTGTCCACCATGCCAGGTCCCCCGCAAGGGGTGGCCACCCCAGGACTCTCTCCTGGGCTGACGCTGACATGGGCCTGAGTCCTCAGAGTAGGCTTTGGTCTCCCCTCTGGGAGATTCCAGGGATTTGACCTCACCAAGCACAGAACCTGCCAGACACTGTGGGCACCAGGGGCTGACGTCATGCCATCTCAAGGTTTAAGGTCATCCCACTGGGGAACAGACTACCCCAAAATGGTGATCTCCCATGACAGCCACACAACCGATGAGCTCTCCCTAGCCCCAACCATCACCGAACCCTCACCTCACTCATAGTGGATCCTCACCTCCTCCGCACTCCAAACAGCCCCTGGCACATAGTAGCACTCAACAGATTTTTTTTTTTTTTTTTTTTTTTTTTTGAGACGGAGTCTTGCTCTGTCACCCGGGCTGGAGTGCAGTGGCCGAATGTCAGCTCACTGCAAGCTCCGCCTCCCGGGTTTACGCCATTCTCTTGCCTCAGCCTCCCGAGTAGCTGGGACTACAGGCGCCCGCCACCTCGCCCGGCTAATTTTTTTTTTGTATTTTTAGTAGAGACGGGGTTTCACCGTGTTAGCCAGGATGGTCTCGATCTCCTGACCTTGTGATCCGCCCATCTCGGCCTCCCAAAGCAGATTTTTTTTAACTTAAACAAATGGTTTGACACTTATTCATTCATTCAGCAATGGTGTCTGGCACACAGTAGGTGTCATGCATCTACCAGGCACCACAGGGGGCTCCAGCCACAGCAGGGGAAAAAGACAGACCGAAGCTCCAGGAGCTGATATTCTGTGGGAGCAGACAGATAAGAAGCAAGATGAAGGAGTAAGCTGTGAGTAGGGTTGGGGGCTGGGGGGTGTCAAAGGCTATGTCAGTGGCTGCCACCTGTGGAGTGGAGGTTTCTCACCACCCCACCCTCCTGGCCACATTTTGAAGTGGGTGTTATTATTCTTTTCATCTCATAGATGAGGAAACGGAAGCAGAGGCAGGGTAAGTCTCTGGCCTCTGGTCACAGACAGAATCTGAACCAGGCCATCTGCCTCCAGAGTCCATGCTAGAAGACACTATGCTAACTGGGGGTGGGGGGTGGGGTGTCTTAGACAATGCCCAAGCTGCTGAGTGCAGTGCCTTACTTGAGTAATCCCAACATTTTGGGAGGCCAAGGCAGGAGGATCGCTTGAAGGCAGGAGTTAGAGACCAGCCTGAGCAACACAGTGAGATCTTGTCTCTACAAAAAATCAAGTGCCTATAATCCCAGCACTTTGGGAGGCCTAGGCGGGGCAGACCACCTGAGGTCAGGAGTTGGAGACCGCCCTGGCCAACATGGTGAAACCCTGTCTCTACTAAAAAAAAAAAAAAAAAAAAAAAATTCAAAAATTAGCCAGGCATGAAGACAGGTGCCTATAATTCCAGCTACTCTGGAGGCTGAGGCAGGAGAATCGCTTGAGCCCAGGGCACAGAGGTTGCAGTGAGTCAAGATCACGCCACTTCACTCCAGCCTGGGCAAAAGAGCAAGACTCTGTCTCAAAAAAAAAAAAAAAAAAAAAAAATCAAAAGATTAGCCAGGCATGGTGGTGTGCATCTGTAGTCCCAGCTACTAGTGTGAGAGAGAGAGAGAGAGAGAGAGAGGAAGGAAGGAAGGAAGGAAGGAAGGAAGGAAGGAAGGAAGGAAGGAAGGAAGGAAGGAAGGAAGGAAGGAAGGAAGAAAATGCCAAAGCCAAAACTCTTCCAAAGCCCTGCATGCCTGTGAGCAGAGTTCCTTCACAGAGAGAGCCACCCACACTGTCACACAAGGCCCCACCCTCAGAAGGGCCTCATGCTTGGCTAATGCCCTGCTGTGGCCACCTCGAAGTGTTTAACAATTTTTGAACAAGGGGTCCTGCCTTTTTTTTTTTTTAGATGGAGTCTCACTCTGTCACCCAGGCTGGAGTGCAATGGCGTGATCTCAGTTCACTGCAAGCTCTGCCTCCCAGGTTCAAGCGATTCTCCTTCCTCAGCCTCCCAAGTAGCTGGAATCATAGGTGCCTGCCACCACAGCCAGCTAATTTTTGTATATTTTAGTAGAGACGGGGTTTCACCATGTTGGCCAGGCTGGTCTCAAACTCCTGACCTCAAGTGATCTGCCCGCCTCAGCCTCCCAGAGTGCTGGAATTACAGGCATGAACCACTGTTCCCGGCCAAGCCCTGCCTTTTTATTTTGCTGTGGGCTCCACATGTTACATAGCCAGTCCTGCCCTCAGGGTAACAATGCTTTGCCTGGTGTTCAGGCCCCCAGGTGGTTTCCTTCCCTGCCTCCCCTCCTCTCCAACTCTGGCACCACTAGCTCTTATCATACCAAGGCAGGGGTCTCTGCAGAGACAGCACCACTCTTCTCTGTGTCTGCAAAGCCCAGCCCTGAGGGACAGAAAGTGGAGACTCAGGGGGCATCTGCTGGGTTGGATCCCATGGGCTGGAATGGACTCAACTGGCCCCCTGTTGGGGGTCTTCGTGGAGTTCGTTGGTCCAGACTTCAACTCTTTTCTGTTTTCTCCTCTGAGCTCCTACAATTCCCTTCTGGCCACATCCTGCCTCCTGGTCCAGGGAACCTCATGCAGATGTAGCCCTCAGGACACACCCACTCAGGAGCTGCGGGGTCCAGGGAAGTCCCCCAGACCTCCTCAGGCCCTGTGCCCTGCACGCTCAGCTCTACCATGCAGGGTGAACAGGTACACACTTTTGCACCTTCTCTTTGCTGGCCAAGGGGGCGCAGAGGGGCTGACTGTCCTAGGCTGGCAGCTAGCACATGTTAGGGAGCCCAAGCCCTAACACTCATTCTTCTCTAAGTTCACCTCCCAGCGACCTCACGATCCCCAGGCGTCCTCCTCTGTGGCTGAGGAAACCCCAGGGGCCTGGAAGAAGGCTCAGCTCCTGGCCAGGGAAGTGGAGGGACTGAGGCACAGTCTTCTTAGTCTTTTGCTTTCTTTTTTTTTTTTGGAGACAGAGTCTCAGTCTGTCACCCAGGCTGGAGCGCAGTGGCGCGATCTCAGCTCACTGCAAGCTTCGCCTCCCAGGTTCACGCCATTCTCCTGCCTCAGCCTCCCGAGTAGTTGGGACTACAGGTGCCCGCCACCACGCCCGGCTAATTTTTTGTATTTTTAGTACAGACAGGGTTTCACCATGTTGCTCAAGCGGGTCTCGAACTCCTGACCTCATGATCCGCCTGCCTCGGCCTCCCAAAGTGCTGGGATTACAGGCGTGAGTTACCGCGCCCGGTCAACAGTTCTTTGCGTTCTCAAAGGCTGAGCCCACAAGGGGAATGCAGTGTGGAAGACTAAGTGAGCATGGGACTTTGAAACCATGGCAAAGCCTGTTGCTCCTCATTCTGCCTCTGCGCCCCTCCTGTGAC
The DNA here is from genome assembly GCF_047675955.1 of Chlorocebus sabaeus. Lineage (NCBI taxonomy): Eukaryota > Metazoa > Chordata > Mammalia > Primates > Cercopithecidae > Chlorocebus > Chlorocebus sabaeus. The sequence continues at coordinate 11,338,111 of NC_132922.1, forward strand.
ACAGACCAAGCCAGAGCCCCAGCCTGGCTTCCCAGAAGAATCAAGGGGGACTGTCACGAGGGGAACTGAAAGATGTATTAGTCTTTCAGTAGATGTATTAGTCAGTACATGTTAGGCTATGCTATCAAAATTCTAAAATCTCAGAGTTTTAATACAACAACAGTTGTGGTTTTTTAAAAAAATTTTAGAGGTAGGGGCTCACCCTTGTTCTTGATGGGATGCATTCTCACCAGCTCAGTGTTAAGAGTACAAAATTGGGCTGGGTGTGGTGGCTCACACCTGTAAACCCAGCACTTTGGGAGGCCAAGGCAGTGGATCACTTGAGGCCAGGAGTTCAAGACCAGCCTGGATGACACAGTGAAACCCCACCTCTACAAAAAATACAAAAATGAGCCATGTGTGGGCCAGACGTGGTGGCTCACGTCTGTAATCCCAGCACTTTGGGAGGCTGCGGTGGGCAGATCACGAGGTCAGGAGTTCGACACTAACCTGGCCAATATGGTGAAACTCCCATCTCTACTAAAAATACAAAAATTAGCTAGGCGTGGTGGCGTGCACCTGTAGTCCCAGCTACTCTGGAGGCTGAGGCAGGAGAATCGCTTGAACTCAGGAAGCACAGGTTGCAGTAAGCCAAGATCACGCCACTGTACTCCAGCCTGGGCAACAGAGTGAGACTCTGTCTAAAAAAAAAAAAAAAAAATTAGCCAGGTGTGGTGGTGCATACCTGTAGTCCCAGCTGCTCCAGAGGCTGAGGCAGGAGGATTGCTTGAGCCCAGGAGGCAGAAGGTGCAGTGAGCTGAGATCGCACCACTGCACTCCAGCCTGGGCAACAGAACAAGACCGCGTATATCCTTCCCCTCCTGGCACTTAGTATAAGGCCACAATCATGGAAGCCTAGGGGCTGAAAGGTCTGCACAGAATAGCTGTGCATGCTCTCTCTCCCTCTCTCTCTCTCTCTCTGTCGTAATTGCTAATTTATAATTTATACTCTCAGCTATTTCTAAAGAGGATTTTTTTAAGTGAAATAAAAGATCAGAAACCACTTAGGGAATAGGAATGAGCTAGATGTACTAGAAAGTTGACATGAACGTTTGTTAGAACTGAATAATATAGAGATATAATACAGTCATGTAATAAATTACACTTAGGACAATTGAATAATAATTTCCAATCTGAGCTTCCTACCAGCAGAGGCAAAAAGGCCCCACATATTCACCTCTTCCTGCTTATTTTGCCAGCTGTTTTTCCCTTCTTAAAGTTTCTTCTCTTTATCCTCCCTTGTTTTCAGATCCACTGGGAGAAAAAGACCCCTCTCCCCCATTTTCTAGGTATCCATATCCCCCTTGCAAGGAAAGAACAGCATAAAGTCAAACGGTTACATGATTAGCATGATGGAAGCTTCAGCCTGAAGAAATGAGCCTACACAGGCCTTAAAGGTCCCTCCTACACCATCTTTTTGGCTCCTTGTCCACAGACGGAGCAGAGGGTAGGACTTGAAGGCAGGAGACAGCCTTAACCCGACAGAGGGAGCAGTCCAGGCCTTGGCTTCAGGGAGTTCCCTGGAACCTCACTGGAAGGCAGACTCCCTTCCCTGATGGCTTATACATTAATTCACTGAATCCCCAGGACAGCCCTGCAAAAGAGGCCTTGTTATCTCCAATTCACAGATAGGGAAACTGAGGCCAAGAAGGGGAAATGATTTGTGCACAGTTACCCAGGTCCCTTTCTCTGAAGACACGGCCTCAGGGCAGGAGCACCCCGCAAGCTGTGGATGAGATGCTCAGAGTTCTGAGCTGGGGAGGAAAGGGGCTTCTGGGCAGGCCCCAGCTTGGTCTGGAAGGATCAGAAGATGGAGACTTGCTCCTCTCCCCACCACCCCACAGATGCCAGTTGCCATGACAACAGGGCCTCCCTTACGAGGGTGTTGGTTGGAAATTTGCATTTTAATGGAGACGTAATTAGAATTAAAGGACAGAGATTAGAAGGGATAGAACTCTCCCCAACCCCATTCTATCCCCTTGGGAGCCAGAACCCCCAACACAGAGATCTTAAGGCCCCAGAACCACCCACTCCCCACACTGTCCCCTCCCAAAGCCCTATAGGGATATTTTCTCTGCCACAAAGTGCTGTGTCTGTCCCCACTGCCCACATGGGGACAGCAAAGCCCAGAATAGAGGAGGGACTTATTCTAGATCTTACAATGAGGTCAAGTTCCCAGAGCCAGGTGCCATCCGCTTTGCCTAAGGACCTCCCATCTGACCCCAACCTACCGGTAAGTCTTCAGGTACAAGTTGGCTTGAGGGAGGGGTGCTTGTTTGCTAAGGGGCCCCCAAGTTCTCCCCTGAGTCTTCCAAGCTCACCCCTTCCTCTCCCTGTAACCTCTTAACATCTCATGGCCCTGGGGACCTGGCAGGACTGGGCACTCCGCCCCATCTTTTTCCAGGGACTGGGAGGGATGTGCCCAAGATCACACAGCAAGCTGGGCCCAGTGGCTCACGCCTGTAATCACAGCACTTTGGGAGGCCAAGGCAGGCAGATCACCTAAGGTCAGGAGTTCGAGACCAGCCCAGCCAACATGGTGAAACCCTGTCTCTACTGCAAATCCAAAAATTAGCCAGGCATGCTGGCAGGCACCTGTAATCCCAGCTACTCAGCAGGCTGAGGCAGAAGAATCGCTTAAACCCAGAAGACGGAGGTTGTAGTGAGCCAAGATCACGCCACTGCACTACAGCCTGGGGGACAGAGCGAGACTCGCTCTCAAAAAAAAAAAAAAAAGATCACACAACAGCTTAATGGCAGAGCTGCATCTTTGGCTGGTCAGGGTAGAGACATTAAAAGACCCCACCTTGGACCCCCACCTGGGGGTTGCTGTCTGACCCCAGATCGCCACGGAGAATTTCCAGTAACTCTTTCTGTGTGTTCATTACACCCTTAAAATCAGGCATGCCACTATTTCACCTTTCACATCATTGGAAAGAAGCCACTTTGCCTCTGCCTGAACGCCCTGAGGGGGCTGCTGTCCCTGGGGCTGGTGGGTACCACCCTGAACCCTACAGACCCTGGACGACAGAGACTTACACTTGCTGACAGTGTAACATGAGCATGTGGGCACCACCAGGCCCAGCGGAGCCCTTTATTCACCCCAAATGCCCACCTCCTGCAGGTGGAGTGGCTTCTGGTTCACGCTCAGCAAATGCTGGCTGGCTTTTCTCCTATTGGCTGCTCCATCAGTGGTATCAGCAGATATTTATTGATGGCACAGATGATTAAATGCCAGGCCTGGTGCTGAGCACATTTCATGCCACCTCACTACACCTCCAACAGACCCCAAGCACCCCCTCGAAGCTCAGAGAGGTGAGGTAGGCTCCCAGGTCACACGGCTGCTAAGCGGCAAAGGTGGCGTCTGAACGGGGACCAATGACTCCAAGCTGTCAGGTGTTACTCCCTGTGGCCTCCAACCTACCCGTGTGTGAGCACAAGAGCGTGGAAATCCAGCAGCCACATACAAGTGCAGGTCACATCCACAGACAGGGGCCCAGGTCCCACCGGCACACTGCGGTCCACAGAGCAATCACTGATTTACAAATTAGAGTGCTTATTCTGCGTCCAACGGAATTCCAAACGCTTGACACTCGATCCTCACAGGAGCCCTATGAGGTAGGGATTATTATCATAATCAACTCATAAACGAAGAAACTGAGGCACAGAGAGGTTGTGGGACTTGCCCAAAGTCACACAGCTAGTGAGTGGAAAAGCCAGGATGTACAGCCTGGTTCCAGAGCAGGCGCTCCCTTCAGACCACAGGAGCCCACAGCCCCGGGCGCCTCCCACCTCAGCCCTGTGTGGAGGACTGGACAATACTCTCTAAAGCCCCCAAACCTCCGAGGAGGAAACAGGCTAGGGGAGGAGGGCAGCTTGCCTGTGGGCACACAGCTGTGTGAGCCGAGGCCTTGTGGAAACCGGGGCATCTGTGCCAGCCCCAGACCACCAGAACACCCTCTCCAGCACTGCCCACCTCCCAGAGTCCCTACGGTCCCCTCTCCAGGGGGCCACTGGTCTGGAAGCTGAGGGAACACGCTCACACACATACTCTTGCTTAGGACCCGGAGACTGGGGCTTGAGTCCTGACTCTTGCTCTTAAAGGGCTGCACAGCTCTACAGGAAGCTCACTTGCCTCTCAGCCTCCCAGGCCCAGGGAAGTTAAGCTGTTCCAGGGAGCCTGGGAGGAGACATAAACAGGGCATGGGGGCCGAAGGGCCCCTTACAGTGATTTTCCTCTATGTGGCCAAAGGCCCCAGTGGGAGGATCAGGGACAGGCAGGGACCCAGTGTGGAAACAGGCTCAGAGCAGTGAAGCCGCTCACCCAGGGTCATGCCAGGCGGGGAACTAGCCTGGGAGATCTCATGACCTATCCTCCCACAGGGAGACAGGAAGCAGCTGTCCCCCTGAGCTTGACCCATCAGGGCCAATGTCAAGACTGGCAGGTCGCAGGTGCCCAAATTCGGGCTGTGGCGTGACCTGCTTGGGCCCAACAGTGGCTGCCCCTGCCCATCCCGTCTTGCCCAGAGGGAGCAGGTAGCATGGCAGCGCTGTAGCACCCTCTGCACGCAGTCCCTGGGCGCAGACCCACCCAGACCTGCCCTACACGGCACGGTATTGATCCACCGGTTCTCACACCTCTCCTAGAAAGGGGCTGCTGCCCCGCCGAGCCCCATTCAACCGATAAGGAAATGAAGCACTCTTTGTTAAGGGATTGCTGGGGTCACACAGCCCCCAGCTGTCATTTGCACAGTTTTCAAGAAAGGACCTCGCCTCCCGCCCTGGGCAGCCCAGGCTGGTGGCTCTGCCTTAGCTTCCCCAGCCACTCCTCCAGGCCAGGCTGCGAGTGGGGTGCGGTACAGCAAGAAGCCGGGGCCACACAGTGCTGGCTGCAAGGAGCCAGCCGAGGCAGAAATGACGTCCGGACTCCCACTCTACACCCCCACCCCCACCTAGCCTGGGTAGCCGCAACTGAGGCCTTGTAGTCGCGCCGCGCGAGAAAGCTGTCCTGCGTTGCCACCTAGTGGCAGAAATGCGCCCGGGCCCGCGGATGTGCCGATTCCTCCGCGGGAGGCTGTTTCAGCGCCTAGCCTGCCGTCCTGCCCGTGCCCGGCTGGGCTGCGGACGCCGCAGGGGTCTGCCCAGCACGTTGGCACACAGAGAACTCCACCCGGGGGACCGTGGGCTGATCAGCCCAGATTGGGAGGAGGACAAAGCTTGGTCCTTTGCCCGCCTGAGAGACTGACTCGCTGCACATCCCACGACCTTCTGGGCCTCTCAACCCAGCGGCTCACTGGCGCCCCAAACTCAGCTCTCATCCACTCATTTCGTGCGTTTCTGGAACTCTTACCGTATGCCAAGCACTGTTCCAGGCGCTAGGAATATAACAGTGAACAAAACAAAGATCACTGCCTTGAGGAGCTTACAGCGGGGTATGGGTGGGGAAATAGACAATACTCGATACACATAATAAGACAACAATCCGGCTGTATTAGAAGCAGGAAGGAGGCGTATGTCTGAACAATCACTGGGCTCCAGGCCCCCCACTCCCCTTAGGACAAAATCATGGAGTCTGAGGCCTTTGCGACCCTCCAGCCCAGCATGGCATCCTGAGGGGCCACTCGTGTGTCACAGGGGATAGGTCCTCGCTACAGCGGTCTCCGCCTGGACCAATCCCCGCTGCCCATACATGGTCAGCTCCTCCTCACCCTCCAGGGGCCTACCTGACCCCATGGCTTGACAGGCCCCACCCAGCGCCACAGCACTGCTCGCCCTGGTGGCTGTGGCAGGAGCGCCCCCACAAATCCTGCGGCCAGGCTGCCAGTCTTGAATCCCACCTCTGACTCCACCGTGTGACCCTGGCCTCTCTGTGCTTGTTTCCTCGTCTGTAAAATGCAAAAGACAATTCCAACCTGGAAGGGTAGGGGGGATAAACGAGTTAACAAATGCAAAGCACGCAGAACAGGGCCTTGACCCTTGATTGTGTTGGTTGGTATTATTACTATCTAGCTGATGGGGCTTAGACGGTGTGGTCTATCCCGGAGGACCAACTCCAGGTCCCACACTCTGTGCTGTCAGGTACACAGAAGGCCCTCAGAACCCGGCTGAGTGAACCCAGTGGTCCCTTCTGATTCACCGTTCACTTATTGCGTGTCTTCTGCATGCCAGGTGCTGGACGGCCAGCTGCAGATGGAACAGCGAACAAGCCAGGGCTCCTCCCCCAGGTAAGCAGTGTCACTTCTAGGCCAGAGGGGCTCAAACGTTTTGGTCTAAGAAGCTTCTTACATTTAAAACTTCAGAATCCCCTCACGCCTGTAATCCCAGCACTTTGGGAGGCCGAGGTGGGCGGATCACTTGAGGTCAAGAGTTCAAGACCTGCCTGGCCAACATGGCGAAACCCCATCTCTACTAAAAATTTTTTAAAAAGAAAATTAGCCGGGCGTGGTGGCGGGTGCCTGTAATCTCGGTTACTCGGGAGGCTAAGGCAAAAGAAGCGCTTGAAAAAACAAACAAACAAAAGAAGCGCTTGAACCCGGGAGGCGGAAGTTGCAGTGAGCCGGCACTGCACTCCAGCCTGGGCGACAGAGCGAGATACCGTCTCAAAAAAAATTAATTTAATTAAATAAATAAATTTTAAAAATTCAGGATTCCAAAGAACTTTTGTATGTAGGCAATTGATATTTGCCATACTAGAAACTAAAACAGAAAAAATTTACATATTCATCAATTCACTTAAAATAATAAACCCATTGCTTTGTAACATCAACATATTTTGAGAAATAATTGTATTTTTCAAAACAAAAATATGTCTTTAATGTCTGGCTTACGGGAAGACAGCTGGATTTTCATACTGCACTCAACCTGCGCGATATCTTGCGCTGGTTTAAGTATACGAAAAACACTCCGCCCCGTCCCCAGCCTAGCCCGCCACGGAGCCGCGAGACCGGAGAGGATTGGCCAACCCGGCGGAGCTGGTTGCAGACGGCTTCCGGGGAAGGAGGGGCCTGAGCGCCAGGCCCCAGGTGGATCGGGATTGAATAACAAATATGTCCTTCTGCGCCTTAAACCCGCCTCCAGTTTCCTCCCCTTCTTCCGCTCAAGTATAAACCTCTAACGCATGCGTCCTAAGAAAGATGGGCACTTCCGCCCATCCCCTTCAGAACCCTGTGTTCCGGCTCGGATTTCCGCCGAGACGGCTAGGACTGCCAGGTTGCAAGTAGTGTGAGGCTCGTGGGCGGTGCCAAGCGCAGCCATGTCCGCGGCCCTGCTGCGGCGGGGCTTGGAGCTGCTGGCGGCGTCCGAGGGTGAGGAGGGCTGGCCGGGGGACGTCCGGCGCGGGCAGGAGGATGGCAGTGGCTGCGGGCGGGAGCCGTGGATGGAAAACAATCCAGGCCGGGTTTAGCCCCAGTGGCACGGGAACACTGCGCGCCCTCCGACCTGGGTCCCTTCTTCTCTCTTCCCCTGTAGCCCCCCGGGACCCTCCAGGTCAGACCAAGCCGAAAGGGGCTCCGGTGAAACGGCCCCAGAAGACGAAGGCAATTCAGGCCCAGAAACTGCGGAACTCGGCCAAGGGAAAGGTGCCCAAGTCGGCACTGGGTAAGTTCGGGAAGGGGCTGAAAGCGCTGCCTCCGGTACTGGGACCTGCGCCCCAGAGGAGGTGGCGCTTGAGGCAGGGCTTGAAGCATCCGCCTGGTATGGCTAGACCTACTGTGTGCCGGGCGCGGAGCGGGCTCCTGGACATACGAAGGTGACAGAACACGCCACCGTCCTGGCCCTCATGGACTACGGCCCTAGTGGGGAGAGAAGCATCAAAGAATATCAAACCCAGTGTATCATTGCTAAGTGCATTGAAGCCTATGAATTAAAAGATTACGGTACTCTGATGGGGACTTGGGCCACGTCAGCCTTCTCTGAGGAAGCGACATTTCAGCCGAGAGCTGAAGGAGGTATAAGAGTGAGCAAGGTGAAAAGTAGGAAAATATTCTAGGAAGAATAGCATGTGCAAAGGTCCTGAGTTAGAAAGGAGGTTGTTGCCTTTGAGAATCTGAAAAAATAGAGGCTAGTAAAGGTGACCTAGTGAATAAGGATCAAAGATGGAGCATTTAAACACATTCACTAACACTCTGTGCCAGGTGCTGATTCTAAGTGCTGTGCAAATGTCAGCTCGTTTGATCCTTACAGCAGCCCTTTGAGGTCGATACTACTATCACCCCCGTTTTACAGATTCAGAAAAAGGCACCTGCCCAGGTGGTACGGGTAGAAACCAGGCACTGTGTCCCAGAGTGCTGCTATTACCCACTCCATTCAAATGGGACATGCTGTGGCCTGGGCAGTGTGGCCATAGCAGCAGAGATAAGAGAATTTTGCAGGTGGAAGATACGTTAAAGAGGGGGCAGCAGAGAATTTCAGCCTTTAGAGGGGTTTTAGTGGTGAACTGGCTGTGAAGGTGGAGCCTAGTTTATTGGGAGATGTGGTGTCACTTAACAGACATAAAGACTTTCGGAGGGGCTGGTGTGGGCAAGATGGTGATATTTTGACGTGTCAGGACGTGACAAGCTCCTACTGTGTCTGAATCCCTAGAGTCTGATGCATAAATATGTTAAGGTATTTGTTAAAAGAATTATGAATTCCAAGGAGGAAATACAAGACAGGTTTGAGGCCCAGCAATACTTGCCATGAAGCAGGAGTGTGGAGTGCCAGAGGTCATTCCTATCTGTCCCAGCCCTTGTCTCACCGTCCTGTCCTGGGTGCTCACCCACCTCCCCTGTTAGATGGGAGCTCCTAAAGGCACACACCCCCTTGGGCTTGTCTGCAGCCCTGGTGTCCAGCACAGGTTTTGGCACATAGATGTTGAGTGAGAGGAATGGCAAGCCTCGCAGCCAATGGAAAGAACACCTCTGCAGCCTCCACCTTGCTCCAAGCTTCTTTTGTCTCTTGCCTGGATTATTGCAGAAGCCTAGCCGGTCTCCTGCCTTCCACACGCCCCCTCCCCCAGTAATCTTGTTCTCAACAGCAACCAAAGTGATCCTCTAAAATCAGAAGTCATTCCTTGTTTCTCCTCTGGGTGGCTCCCATTGTAGTCAGTAAAAGGTAGGGGTCTTAGGGTGCCTGACGAGGCCTACATGACCTACCACCCCCCCACCAAACTTGGTCTCTTCCTGCTACCCACTCCCCCCACTCCAGCTGTTTTTTTGTTGTTGTTTTTGGGTTTTTTTGTGACAGAGTCTTGCTTTGTCACCCAGGCTGGAGTGCAGTGGTGTGGTCTCATCTCACTGCAACCTCTTGCCTCCTGAGTTCAAGCGATGCGCCTGCCTCAGCCTCCCGAGTAGCTGGGATTACAGGCACCCACCACCACACCCAGCTAGTTTTTTTTATTTTTAATACAGACGGGGTTTCACCATGTTGGCCAAGCTGGTCTCAAACTCCTGACCTCAGGTGACCTGCCTACCTCACCCTCCCAAAGTGCTGAGATTACAGGTGTGAGCCACCGCACCCAGCCACTCCAGCTGTTTTGTGTTTTACAAACACAATTGACACATTTCTGCTTCAGGGCCTTTGCACTGGGTGTTCCTCTACCTAGACAAATACTCTCCCCCTGGATATCCACAGCTCTCTCCAAGTCATTTCAGTGAGACCTTCTCATTCCCTCCTATTTAAAATTGCACCCTCCACCCTTGGAATTCCCCTTTTCTGTTTCCTATTTTATTTTCCTCCATGAAATATATGCACTTCTAAAATACTGGGTCGTTTGTCCTTCATCTCTCACTGAAGCGTAAGTTCCAGAGCGCTCCCTTGGTGAGTAGTATTCAGGACATAATTGTTGGAAAATGGTGGCGCCCAGAGCCTGGGGCTTTCAGCAGGACCTGTGTGGAGAATGCATTTGATGGAGAAGAGCCCAGCTGCTATAATAATCTGGGAAGGGGACCATGAGGTCTTTGGCAGGGCCATGGGCCAGGGACCGAGAATGCTTCCAAGGGGAGTGAACGTGAAATGGTGCCCCCTGCCTGCCACCCACAGACGAGTACCGGAAGCGAGAGTGTCGAGACCACCTCAGAGTAAACCTGAAGTTTCTGACCAGGACGAGAAGCAGCGTGGCTGAGTCTGTGAGCCAGCAGGTTTGTTGAGGGGACTATGGGAAGGGACCTGGGAGGTGAGAGCCGAGGCTGTTCCCCTAGGACCCATGGCAGTCTCAGCCCTGAGCACAGGGTGGGAGGCTGGGCCAGCCCTGCCCTGCGCCGAACTCCCCCGTGACCTTTGCGGGCCTCCTCTGCTCTTGAAATGAGCAGAAGTCCCGCACCCTCCCCAGATTTTGCGCCAGAACCGCGGTCGCAAGGCTTGTGACCGGCCTGTGGCCAAGACCAAGAAGAAGAAGAAGGCCGAGGGCACCGTGTTCACCGAGGAAGACTTCCAGAAGTTCCAGCAGGAATACTTCGGCAGCTAGGCTCCCTGGAGGGCACGGTGAAGAGGCTTTCAATCCGGCCGCCTCCCTCCGACTCCTCTGCTGGCCCCAGGACCCGGCCGTGCCGCACGGCCAGCAGATGGCGATGCAGGACCAGCCTGGCTCCAGGAAGCCATGGAGCTGGAGCCGTGTGGTGGCTGGAATGGAGCTGGTGGGCCGGAAGTCCTGGGAGGATATACACACAGACTCGAGGTGGCTTTCGCAGGCCTGGGCAGAGCGTCTGCACCTGCCAGAAAGGAATGTATCTGTTTTGTTTGCTTTCGCCCAGGTGGGGCCTCTGGGCTGTTTGCTGTGGTTCCTGAGCCCTCGGGGACGACACCTCCTGGAGTAGGAAGAAGGGTGGGCTTCCAAGTTGTAATAAATGCGAACCCAGGAGCTGTGTGTGCTGCTGACCTGCCCCATGGGGTGTCTCCCATCTCCTGTGGCACCAAAGCGCCACCCTGCCTTCCCCCATCTCCCAGCGTGCTTCTCAGCTCCGGGTCACAAGTTCTCCAGTCCAGCCCTGGCAGGCCGCCATCAGAACACCAACCTCTGCTGCCCTACACCAGGGGAGCCTCCTTCCTCTGGGGGTGGCCGCCACAGCTGAAAAGGTGACTCGAGGCAAAAAACAGCTGCTGAGAGGAGTTCTGGTGCAGGTGGCTAGATCTGGCAGTGGGAGTGGTGCTGCTTCAGCCCACACCCAGGGAGCATGGAGTCCGCCATGAGCAGAGCGTTTCACCAGGTGTGTTCCCTTTCCCGCTCAGGCGCTAGTGTGCAGCCAGGTGGGGTCAAATGCCTGTCGTAGTGGGGAGGGGACAGTAGAAGGGACTCAGGAGGTAACCTGAAGAAACAGTTTCGCACTCAGGCGTGTGCCTGAGCTGAAGAATGGAGGTGAGGGGAGGCAGACGGGACCCTTCCAGCAGGCATGGGTTGGGATCAGGAGGTGAAGGACAGGCAGGTACTGAATGACTGTGTGAGTGAAGACCAGAGGTGGGGCCAGTGGAGGAGAGCTGAGAAGTCAGCGCAGGAGTCCATTCATCAGGGAGCCTCCGGGGAAGGGACCTGGGAGGCTTTCTGGCAGCTCCGTTTGTCTCCTGAACTCTTCCCTCCCCACCCCAGCCTAAGGGCTCCTTTGGTGTGGTGACTCCCATTGCTGCTGGTAGAGAGCATGGCATAGTCCCCTGAGGCTGGGTCTGATTGGGAGTGACGATCTGGCTCCCCGGGTTCCCTGATGACACTGCCTCAGGGCCCATTATTTGTAAGAGCATTTGTTCCCCCACTGCCGTGGGTGGTCTGTTCCTGATCTTTAACTGCTATTCCATCCTAAATAAAGACATGATGTGGCCACACATCTTCCCGGCAGTGGTCCTGTCTCCGGGTGACCTCCATCAGCAGGGGGAGGGGGAGGGAGTGTGCTGTGACCCCAAACCTTAGAGACCAGGGCCTCTTCCTGCCTGCTGGACTGTAATGACCCCACTGGGCAGAGAAACTCGGATATCCATGGAGACTCGTGCCCTTAATCTTTTAAGCAGCTTAACAAGAAGCCAATTCAGCCTCTAGCGCCTGGAAGAACAGGCTGACCATAGGCACGGGGCCCTTTTCTATCAAGGACACGCCCACTGTTACATAATCGCCCAGAAGTGCAGCGTGACAGGCACTGCCCCCCGGTGAGGATGGGAGCCGGGGTCCTGCTGCTTCCCCGCTTGCGAGCTTCCCAATAAATCTTATACTTATGCCAAGTAGCACTATTGGGTGCCTGTCCATGCCCCCTCTGGGTGACAGTCATTTGTGTTTACCGCTGGCACTCTGGTCCAGTGGGTCAAGGACAGGACTGAGGAGTCTGCCTTTTAACTGTCACCCTGAGCAGTTCTGGTGCAGGTGTCTGGAAGGCAGCAGGGAGCTGGGGTGACTGGGGCAGCACTGGAGGAGAGAGGGTTTGTCCCCATGGAGGGCCAAGGAGGTGCTGACCACGATGGCCAGGACCTGGTGACCAACAGGACCCAAATAAGAGGACACTGAGGCCAGATGCGGTGGCTCACACATGTAATCCCAGCACTGTGGAAGGCTGAGGCAGGTGGATCACCTGAGGTCAGGGGTTCAAAACCAGCCTGGCCAACATGGCAAAACCCATCTCTACAAAAAAATACAATAATTAGCCGGGCATGGTGGTGTGCACTCGTGGTCCCAGCTGCTTGCGGGGAAGAGGGCTGGGGTGGGAGGATCACTGGAGCCCGAGAGGTGGAGGCTGCAGTGAGCCAAGATGGCGTTACTACACCTCAGCCTGGGCGACAGCAAGACCCTGTCTCAAAAAAAGAGGAAACTGAGTTGTCACTTCAACCCAGGGCTGACAGGAGAAAGCAGGAGGCCTTCCCCAGTCTAGACAGCATGGATGGGTGTGAAAGCACCGGAAGCATTTGCGTCACAGGTGGTTTGGGGAAACAGAGTTTGAGGAACCTACCCCATGCCCTACAGGAGGGCCCCAGCCATGGCTTCCTGTGTCTTCCACAGTGGGATGGGCTGCTGAAGCCCCCACACTCTCTGACCTTCTTTGCTACTAGAGGAGTTGGCCAAGGGGGCCAGGCAGGAGTGGATCAGGACTGCAACATGGGACTCTGCTGGGGCCCAGCTGCAGGCTCAGAGCTTAGGCAAAGGCCTCCGCCACAGGCAGTGGGACTGTGGCACTTGGTGTGTGCCCCGTTCTTTCCTGCCTGGCTGACTTTCATGGGGTGTTGTTCCCATTCTCTGTCCACAACTCTCCCCACCCTTCAAAGCCCAGCTGGGAGGCCCTGCTCTGTCTCTTGAAGCTGCCACTTTCTACTTGGTCTAAGTGTCCACCTTCAGTCCCCCAACTAGGCTGAGAGCCCCCACCCCCACCCCATGGGCCACCTAGGCAAGGGTGGTTGGCACTTGGGTGTCACTGAGGGGACTTTTTTTTTTTTTTGAGATGCAGCCTCACTTTGTCACCCATGCTAGAGTGCACTGGCACTGCTCACTGAAACCTCCGCCTCCCCGGTTCAAGCGATTCTCCTGCCTCAGCTTCCCAAGTAGCTGGGATTACAGGCATGTGCCGCCACGCCCAGCTAATTTTTATTTTTTATTTTATATTTTTTTGAGACGGAGTCTTGCTCTGCCACCCAGGCTGGAGTGCAGTGGCGCGATCTCGGCTCACTGCATCCTCCGCCTCCCAGGTTCATGCCATTCTCCTGCCTCAGCCTCCCAAGTAGCTAGGACTATAGGTGCCCGCCACCATGCCCGGCTAATTTTTTGTATTTTTAGTAGAGATGGGGTTTCACCATGTTAGCCAGGATGGTCTCGATCTCCTGACCTCCTGATCCACCCGCCTCGGCCTCTCAAAGTGCTGGGATTACAGGCATGAGCCCCTCACCCTGCTAATTTTTTAGTAGAGATGGGGTTTCACCATATTGGCCAGGCTGGTCTTGAACTCCTGACCTCGTGATCCACCCGCCTCGACCTCCCAAAGCCAGGAACTTTTTATTTCTACCTGGCCTCTTTGAAATAAAATCATGCTCTTCCCCTGGTTTTCCCGATCTCAGGAAACGGGCCCTCCATCCTTTCTCTTGCTTGGGGGGATCGCCTCTCTTCACACCCACATCTTGGCTGCCTCTCCTTGCTGATTCCAGCCCAGTCCCCTGCCGGGCTGAGCCCTGTGACTCCCTGAGCACCCATCTTAAGGAGCATGCCCAGCATGTCCATGCCTGACGCAGCTGCTGTGTTACATCTGAATGTGACACGTCACACCTTTTTCTTTTTAGGGTCCATCTGTCTCCTTTACCACAAGCAAACCTCCATGAGGGCAGGGATGTTTACTTGGCTCACTGCTGTAGCCAGCACCCAGTGTAGTGCAGAGCGGGCACCCACTCAGGACTAGTTGTATAAAAGATGAAGGTCGTTCTCTGCTCTCCACAACCTACAGCCTTGTCCTAGACACAAAGCAGGAGAAAATGCTGAGAGTTGTCCGCTCCTGCCTGTGAGGTCCCTTCCTATCCCCCAGCCCCCAGCCCCTGGTCACTGGGTAAAGCCCAGCTCCACCTCTGACCTGGTCACCTAGGCTGGGCTGGCCAAGGCCTGGCAGGGGCCATAAGTTGCCACATGCAGGGTGGTGGCTGGACATCAGCCTCATCTCCACCCATTCCTCCCATACCCCTTATTGCGCTGGCTCTCCGGAACATCTGCCTAGCCAAATCCAGCTGGTTTGTCCAGGTCATTATCACTGCCTATACCAACTGCCCATGGGCCAGTGTCCACCCCCAGGCCAGACTTCCCAAGGAGGTGTCTAAGTCTGGGTCTCAGCTGCATCAGTAAGAGGGGTGCAGTCATAAGACCCTCCTCACAGCCTCAGGAGGACTCTGAGCTCATCACTGGAAGGCGCCTAGAGCATCAGAGCTCTTTGAACGTTTTCGCCGCAGTCATTTTTGCTATTTCCCAGGCACTGCTCTAGTCCTGGAAGTACCGGAATGAGTAAGATAGCAAAATACCTGCTGCCATAGAGTGACCTTATATTGTAGTTAGGGAATGGAGAACAGAAAGTGAATCTGTATACAGATAAACTCAATGGAGAAAAAAGTTACAAAAAAAAACAGCAAGTGTGAGGCTCTGAGGCAGGACCAAGCTTGGCAGACAGATGGAGAAAGGCCGGGAGCACAGTGAGGGGAGAAGGTGAGGTCAAGGAGAAGGGCAAAGCCACTGTGACCTGAGCTGGTGCCTTCTGGGTGTGGGAGACCTTAGCTGCAGGGGCCTGGAAAGGACACAGCCCCAGCATCCTGGGTCCACACCACTAGCCTGCACTGCCCTTCTTGGTGCCTCAGTTTCTCGTTTGCCAAATGAGGGCCAACCCCCACTGGCACTAGATGACTCTGATGCTGTTGGCCGCACCCTAACGCCTATTTAGTACCTGGATGTGGATGGAGGCCCATGGCCTTTGGAGAATTCTAGAATCTCAGCAGGAAAGACCTCGAAGAGCACCAGGTCCAAGACCCATGTGTGATGCCCACTTCCAGTGGTGCCTCGGGCAACTTCTCCACAAGCAGTTGCATGCATTCCATCAACAGTTGGCTCTCAGGTGATCGTCTATACTGGGCACCGGAAAGGTCATGTGGGCTCCACCATGCAGGTCATTACGGGCCATTTGTTTCCTTCCAGCTCAAGAGGCAAAATGAAGAGCCCAGACTGGAGCCCGAGTCCTGAGTTCAAATTCCAGCTCTACCTCTTTGCTCAAAATCCTCCTGGGTGAGCTGGGCATGGTGGGTTACGCCTGTAATCCCAGCACTTTAAGAGGCCGAGACGGGCGGATCACCTGAGGTCAGGAGTTCGAGACCAGCCTGGCCAACATGACAAACCCCATCCCCACTGAAAATACAAAAATTAGTTGGGCATAGTGGCGGTCGTCTGTAATGCCAGCTACTCGGGAGGCTGAGGCAGGAGAATCGCTTGAAACTGGGAGGCAGGGGTTGCAGTAAGCCAAGATTGCACCACTGCACTCCAGCCTGGGTAATAGGCTCCATCTCTAAAAAGAAAAAGAAAAAAAAAAAAAAAAAAGGCCAGGCGCGGTGGCTCATGCTTGTAATCCTAGCACTTTGGGGAGGCCAAGGTAGGTGGATCAGGAAGTCAGGAGTTCGAGACTAGCCTGGCCAACATGGTGAAACCCCGTCTCTATCAAAAATACAAAAATTAGCTGGGCATGGTGGCAAGCACCTGTAATCCCAGCTACTGGGGAGGCTGAGGCATGAGAATCGTTTGAATCCAGGAGGTGGAGGTTGTGGTGAGCCGAGATCGCACCATTGCACTCTAGCCTGGGCAACGGGAAGAGACCCTGTCTCAAAAAAAAAAAAAAAAAAAAAATCCTCCTGGGTGTGGCGTCTGCCTCCTGGGTGTGCTTCAGGGACGGGTGAACACACGTGCTGTGCTCAGTTACAGCAGTGCCTGGGCGCACTCACCCTCACTGTCCTCCCAGCCATTCCCCGGGCACACCCAGTCTACACCACCTTCCACAGAAGGAAAACTGTGATCCTGAAGGACACAAGAGGAAAGACAGACCTACCCAGGATGCGCTGATCCTTGCATTCAAGCACTCATCCGCAACACAAAAGACATCGCCTGCCTGGAAAGGCGAAGTCGCCCCCCGCCAGGAAGTCCGAAGCTGTGGTGAGGAGGCGTGGTTTCTAAGTGCTGATCCATCCTAGCGTGACGCCAGGCCTTCTAGTTTAGGTAGCAACAGGAACTGTCGCCTTTGTGCCCAGCTCTAGCCAGAACCTGTGCAGGATGTCATCCTTCCACCCCGTAAGGAGAAACGGAGGCCCTCAGCCCCTGTCCTGCTTCAGCATCAATTCCGAAAAGGAGCCATTTCTTTCTTCAGGAAGACGCTTCTACAGAACTCCAGCTAACAAGTGAAACCTAATCTTGTGTGCTTATCTCAAGGACTGTGCAAGCTTATCCAGGGTTTAAAACAGGCGACAGCTGTTGGCATGAAGCCCTCTTGAATAAATAGGTGGAGGCCCAGGCTGTCCCTCCCTCCCAACCTCCCAAAGAGCTCCAGCCTCCTCCCTACACAACCAGCGAACTCAGCTTCGGGTAAAGGACCCAACTTGCTACAGTTGGCCAACTATCCAGCTGTATGGCCCCATGAGTCATCAGGCATCGTGGCTTACACCTAGCAGGGCGAGCAGATCCCACTCTGGGCACCCATCTTCAGTCCTGGACTGGCCCTCCTCCCCAGATCTCACAAGGAATGTTATGACCAGTTTGGGATGGGTGGGTGGCGCCTCACTCGGCTACTTTGCCAGAAAAGAAATTCACACAAGTACTTTCCCTACAAAATAATTTATTCCAACACACAGCAACAGCAGAGACTCTATGTACAAGCACACTGACGCTCCTGACTACCCTCAACTAGGGGACCCTTTTCTTCCCCCTTGCCTTGCGGACCTCTTCTATCAAATCTTTCAGGTACTGGATCTCCTTGGCCAGGGAATCCGCCCTCTCTTTCAAAGCCTCATTCTTCTTTTCCAGCTCTTTGCACTCGCCAGTGAGGGCCTCCTGCTCTGCCCTCTTCTTCTGGCGGTACCTAGTGGCTGCTGTCTTGTTTTGCTCCATTTTTTTCAGCTTCTTATCCAGTTTCTCACCCTTTACTTTTGCTTCTACCATCTTCTCTCCAGGAGGGTCGTAAGGTTTGGGGCGGGCAGAGCCACAGAGAACACCTGGAGATGGGAGGCTCCTATTTGGAGAGCCCCTGGTAGACGGGCTATGCTGAGGAGAGCCCAGATAGGACTCCGGGCTCATACAGATGCCACTATCATTATCTGAGGGGGTGTCTTCCTCCTTTATGCACGGAGGGATCATGGCAACATAAGCAGTGGAGTCTGGCTTCCTATCTCCTTCAGTGATATCCACTTCACTGCCCAGCTCTAAACTAAAGGAATGATCTGGAGTGGAGGACAGGACCCCTGGGGAAAGGGGAAGAGGTTGCAAGAAGGTGAAGGGGGCAACCTGGTCGGGTTTTGTTAAACTTTCTGGGAGATGGCCAATTGGGTTCACCGTCTGGGGGGGCTCCTTGTTAGTCTCCTGGACTAGGGGGGCAAAGAGATCACACGTGTCATCCAACGTGGTCAAAAGGTCATCTGGCATGGTTTCCAGGTCATCTATACCCAACAGGGCATCAAAGTCGAACTCCTTCAAATCCATTTTCTCCAACATCCAATCTGTCCCGTAGAAGGCATCCTCTGCAAAAGATTTGAACGACAGGGCCAAGTGAGTCAGATACAAAGGTAGCAGGCCCCTAACCCCAGATCCCACCCAGACGATGTGGTGGCGGCCCACTCACCCTTGCCGTTGTTGGAGGGACTGACCAACCCATCCACAGCCAGCCATTCGGAGGAGCCCGCCTTAGCCTTGTCGCTGGAGAACCCATGAGGTTTGAAGTGCTTGGCCACCTCCAGGTAGTCATCTAAGAGACCTAGGCTTTCTTCAGCCCCCAAACCCGACTGGTCGAAGGGGGACATCAAGTCCCCCACCAACACCTCGCTGCTCAGGAAGCTCATTTCGGTCATGTTGCGGTGCTTTGCTGGAATCGAGGAATGTGCTTAATTCGAAGATGTCTTTGTCGGTTACAGCAACGCTGCTGCTGAATGCCGTGAGAAGCCTGAATGGGAATCAGAAGCCAACTCCCATTAGAGGTTAGCTGGTCTGAGAATTTCATCTTTCCACTTACGAGGCGGGACTTCTCTAGGCCAGCCATCTACAGAGTCGGCAACCGGGCAGTTGCATCCGCCCCTCCCTGCTGCGGCTCAGGTTCCACAAAATGGACGCTCACGGAGACCAGGCGATTCTTCCACCGGCCACCAAAAGGAAGGCGCTCCGTCCCCGCGTCCAAATACGGCCAGGGCGGCCGCGCCCCGCCCACCGCCCGCCCTTGACTCACGCCCGCGCCGCCGCCCTGCCGCCGCCATCTTGGTTCCTGCCACGTTTCGCGGGGGGGAAAGCCGAGACCCCTGGGACCCTTGGGGGCCTCGGGGTCCGAGGGCGGCAGGGCCCCTGTGGAAACAGTCCTGGCACCCGAATGCGCCTTCCCGATCCCGGGCACGCGAGCGTCTCGGGGACACCCAAGCAAAGACCACGCGTCCCGGGCGCTCGTAAAATCGCTTCCTCCTTGGCGGCACCGCCCCGGCCCCAGGCCGCACCCTGCCAACCCAAAACCTGCGCCGCCCCAGGGAGCACAGCTGGACGACCCGCCCTGGTACTCACGCCATGGCTTAAGCCGCTGGGGGGGGGGTGCCGCTGCAGAGCCTGGTGCTGCTGCCGCCGCTGCAAAGGCCAATGCTGCCGCAGGCACTGCTGCCCCTAATACGCCATGGTGGCCGTGGACCCTGCGGGCGGGGAGGAGGTAAGGCGCGCACGTGCGAACAAAACTACATCTGTGGGCGGACGAAATAGAAATGGCCGCAGCAGCCGCCCGCCGGCCCTTTATAGACTTCGTCTCTAAGGGGACGCAGCACAGACGCATCCTTCCGCCACGGCCACGTGACCATCTCCTCCCGCCTGCTCGTTTCCCTAACTTTGACGCCCCAACCGTTTATGCCCAGCGCGTAGCTGTGACGAGAAAAGGTGTTTGTTCTTATGACCTCACGAAACGAGAGAGGTGCACTACTTTACTAGACTTCTATGATCAGAGTCCGTTCTTTCCTTCGCCGCCGGAGCGCGGAGTGATCTCGCAGACACGCCCCGCTTCCGGTGTCGACGCGGTGGGCGGGGAGAGGTCGTTTTCCGGCGGAGAGTTTTTATTGTGAAGGCCGAGGAAGCCAGGTTATCGCGCGAGGTGCTGGCGAAGAGCGCGCGTCAAGCTGATTGGCCCAGGCACGGTGAGTCATATATACCTCGAGCTCTTATTGGCTCAGGGCCCCAGGTGGGCGGCTGCTGGGAGAGGGATCACGGAGTCCGCGTGGGAAGGGTCGGGGTCTCGGGTCTCTGCCAGGCCTTGGCCAGCTACAATCGCGCTGGCTCCTTCCCCCAGGAGACCTTAGCCTAGCGCACCCCATAGTGGCCTCAGGGCCCAGCCCCTGCGGTCGGGTCCCGCCGCCCTCAGTGGAGGTCCGCCACTGGCGGCCCCGCCGCCACTCCCAGCCTGCGCGTCCTTCGGTTGCGGGGGCTGATTTCTGGCCTGCGGAAACCGGGGGGTTACCTGTTCCAAGCCTGAGTTTTCCAGAGACGCCATTCATAGCCGACACGGTGTTGCTGCCCCCGGGAGGTTGAAGGGGTCTCGAGAGGGCGCCCCGGGCCTGCCCACCTACACCCAAAGGCCAGCTGAGTCTGCATGGCTCCGCCTAAACTCTGGAAAGGAGCCGGGAAGACGCGCCGTCCTGTCGCCCAACCTGGGTTTTTACAATTCTCATCCGGCTCAAGTGCGAGGCTGCCACAGAATAGCATCATAGGGGAACTTCTGGTGTCCGAAGATTGCGTTCCCCTAAGAACAGGATTTTCTTCGCTGCCATCTACCTGGGGTAGTTTCGATTCACTCCGGGTTCTGAACTCCCCGGCCTAACCCGCTTTTCAGTGGTCATGCCCATGGCCCTGGGAGGAGAGGCGCTTGGGAACCCACGGCCACTTGCTCGGGGTTGTGCGTTGGGAAGGGGTAGTCTGTTTTAATACAGGAAACCTCCGCATCGTCCTCAGCCCCCTCCAGTCAGGCCCTGTGAAGGTGGAAACTGAGTTTCCGCCTCCATTTCACCGGGCCACACAAGTATTTCTATGATCGCTGTGATATCAAACAACCAGGGAAGCACTGCTCTAAATAACCACAGGCCATCTGCTGCGCTCATTCAACCTCGCCCACAAGTCCTTTCCAATGGTAAACCGAGGCCCAATGGGATGAAGCTTCTTGCTCAAAGTCGCACAGCTCCCAGTGGAGGGAGTATAGGGTAGGAGTTAGAAGACAGATTTTGGGGAGCTCACCCAAAAGAATCCTGGCTGGGACATTTTGGCTAAGTGACTTATCCTCTTTGAGCCTCGGTTTCCTCATTTGTAAAATGAGACTACTGATGAGTATCCTTGCCCCATGAAGTGAGGTCATACATGTAAAGCACTTAGCATAGCGCCTGGTACATGTAAGCACCCAATAATAGTTGCTATTGCTGCTACCCTTCATAGAACTCAGGTCTCCTGACCCTGACCTGTGCCACTCTCCACATCCTCCTGCTGCCTCAGAGGACTCTTAACTATTATTTAATGAGATGAACCAACAACTTTAAAACTGGTATACAGGTATACACAAGGCATACTGGATGCTGGAACAAAAGTATGGTTTTTCTTTCTCTTTGGGGAATCATGAGTGTTGAGATATACAGAATTGGTGCCAGGAGCAGTGGCTCCAGCCTGTAGTCCCACCTACTCAGGCAGAGGTGGGAGGATTGCTTGAGCCCAGGAATTCCACGCTGCAGTGAGCTGTAATCACAACACTGCAACTCAGCCTGGGCAACAGGGCAAGACCCTGTCTTAATAATAATAAATACAGGAGTTGTCTAGCCTTTCCATGCAAAGGCAGTAAGAATCCCTGAGCCATTAGCCATGTCTTCCAAAGGCTGAACTAGGGACCCACAGGACGTGTTCTCCTCTTGCTATAGACAGCACCTCCTGACAGATGATGGTGCAAATGGTTGAGTATTAAAGTAACACTGCCCCAGTTTTGACACTGAAAAGGTCATGAAAGAACGACTCTCATGGCAGCCTGTCCCATCCATTCTTTTATAGAGACCTAGCTCAAACACTTCAAAGGTTACTCTAGCTGAAAATGGAGACCCAGTACCACTCCCACAGGAAGATGTTTCATGCAACACACACAAGTCAACACTGGTGGAAAGGAGACTTTTATTTTCTTCTTCCTATGCTATGGAAGGACATTGTGTTCCCCAGTTTTATTTCCTCCTGCAAGGAGAAAAAGGATAGCAGCTCTCTGGGTCTCAGGGCTAAGCTGCCTCTACTTATACAGACCTAACCAAGACAGTACAGAAAGACTGTGACTGATTCCAAATCTACCAGCTAACACATCCACCACCACTGATGGGCAGGCAAGTGACTAGAAGGCAAGCTGTGGACCTGGCCTCAGGGACCAATAATTAAAGACTACAAGGTGATCCAAATGTAAAGGTAAACACTTAGTGTGCAGCTGACCATGGAACCCACATCTCTGGTATTCTGGCCACTTACAGTAAGTGGCATCTACAAGGGCTGGAGCCTCCCAGCCTGGGGTGCAGGGGTCAGCTCTATCCTAAGTCTCCTTGGCCTTGAGCTTCAGACAAAAGGGCAGAGTTCTAACAAATCCTCTGACAGCACAAGTTGTCAGCCAAGTCAGAGTCCCAAGGAAGTACCATGGCACAGAGCTCTGCACACTCGCAGTAGTCTGTATTTACAGAATTCCCCCCTCGGGGCCTCTCCTGGGTCCTTCCATCCTGAAGCTGATTCCCCTTCAAGACTATCTGAATTCTCACCTTGAGTGGAGTGCAGGGAGCACAGTCAGGGAATGTGGAATATGGACAGGTGTGCCTCCACCGGCCGGGACCCAGGAGACTGTGGGCCTCTGCAATGCTTTCTTTAAACTTGAGCTTCAACATTTATTTAAATAAGACTTTAAAACTCACAACCAAGCATGTAAAGAAAAATACTGTCATCTTGAACTCATTTTTTAGGAAGGGCAACAGAGGAGAACCAAAATAAACTCTGGAATTTATTAGGTTTAAGATAATGAGTGCATTTTTTAAGTGTTAGGCTAAGTATAAGGTTTGCTAACCTTGATGGCACACACACAAAAATCTCTAGATGGAGAAGTAGAAGATGCTATTACTTCAGGCAAAAGTAAGAGTTACTGAACAGGAAGGCAGAGTAGCGGGGAAAATTACTCATCTTTTCCCAAAGATTTAAAAAAGGGGGCAGGTGCAGAATGTCTTCTTCTATCTAAAAATCTCAAAGCGAGTGCCTATGTTCCACATTTTATGAAGAGGAAGATGGCAGCAAAAAGAATGGCTTGCCCAGTCATGGTCAGCAAACCCACCAGGACCAAGGCTGAGAGTTCACACTGCTTCTAGTTCTGAGGACTTCTTAAGAGGTTCTTGCTTGTAAAATGACAAAGTTATGGTTTTGTCAAACAGTTAAAAGAGATGCTCTTTAAGAAGAATGATAGGCCGGGCGCGGTGGCTCAAGCCTGTAATCCCAGCACTTTGGGAGGCCGAGGCGGGCGGATCACGAGGTCAGGAGATCGAGACCATCCTGGCTAACACAGTGAAACCCTGTCTCTACTAAAAAATACAAAAAACTAGCCGGGCGAGGTGGCGGGCCCCTGTAGTCCCAGCTACTCGGGAGGCTGAGGCAGGAGAATGGCGTGAACCCAGGAGGCGGAGCTTGCAGTGAGCTGAGATCCGGCCACAGCACTCCAGCCTGGGCGACAGAGCGAGACTCCGTCTCAAAAAAAAAAAAAAAAAAAAAAAAAAAAAAAGAAGAATGATAAACTCATTTGCCTTCCTCAAGTGACAACTACACTAAAATAACTTGGAACTCTTAAAATCTTATCTTTTTTAAGCTCTCCTTCCAATTTTTATTTTTCAAAATTTTTTGAAACAGGATCTCACTCTGTCACCCAGGCTGGAGTGCAGTGGTGTGATCTCAGCTCACTGCAACCTCCACTCTCCAGGTTTAAGTGATTCTCCTGCCTCAGCCTCCCGAGTACCTGAGATTACAGGCACCTGCTACCACGCCCAGCTTATTTTTATCTTTTTGGTAGAGATGGGGTTACTATGTCAGCCAGGCTGGTCTCAAACTCCTGACCTCAAGTGATCCGCCCGCCTTAGCCTCCCAGTGCTGGGATTACAAGCGTGAGTCACTGTGCCCAGCCTCCTTCCAATGTTTTATGTGAAATTTGGTCAGAGATGCAAGGTTGGGAAAACTTAAAATTTTTTAATACTCATGGCAGGGAAACCAAATCCTTTATCTCAATGAAGAATAATCTATACTTTTGCAACACTCTATCAATCCTCTCCTCTCCCTTCCCTGTAATGGAAACCCAATGGGTACACTGGAACCCTCACTGTTAGGCTCTACCCCACACCTTCTAGATTCATCCAGGATGGTACTCAGGCGTACCGGTTTTTTTTTTTTTTAACTCTCATTTGAGTCTTACCAACAGACAGGTAGATAAGCTCTCTCACGATTCTCAGCTTTATCGTTTTTTGTTCCCTCTTAATACTTTTATGCAAATGAAATTGAAACCACCATAAGAAATCCTTGTTAAGGGGAAAAGAGCCAAAAAGACCTCTAAATATAGTCAACGTTAAGCCTAGTTGTCAACTTCCTAATCTGTGACAAAACGGGCAGGAATCTCTACCCTAAATTGCTGCTGAGGTATCAATGCTAAAGAGTTATTTCCTGTTACTATCATTGGAAAGGAATGAGACAGCTGCAGAGAGCTTCACCAGAACCTCACTGATGGAGAGGTAGTCATCCAAAAAATAAGACAACTTGACGGGAGGAAAACAAAATACTGATAGGCAGATGAGAAACAGAATTATCATCAGAGTCTTGCCACAAACAGGGCAAGCACAAACCAAGACGACACATGGACATGGTGGATTAAACATTCCTCCCCACCTTCAGGATACATTTACATTGCAATAAATACTGCAATCTCAGCAGCAGGAAACAATGAGGAACCTAAGAAATGCCTACCTCCTCCCCTCTGCCTTATCTGTGTGCTCTCTTCCTTGGTAGCACCAATCTCCCCAGGTGCTGGGTGAGAAACAGGACAGGGGAAAGAGGTCTGTGCATGCTCACTTGCCCTCTGGCCGTACCCCGAGCGCTCAGCAAAGAGCCCTCTCACGTTCCTACGGCAGACACTGGAGGATGAAGGGCTGGCTGTTGGGTCTGTTCTTGCCTAAGGCCACATCCTAGAAAAGCACGGCCTGTCTGGGGAGAAAACATGGCCACCAAACCCCAAATAGTGACCGGATTTTCCAACTGACATTCAATCGCCTGTCTACCTCCCTCATCCTTAACTGATGGCTAAGACTGCATTCCTTCAAGGCCTTGTCCTGATTGGCAATAAAATAAGGAAGAGGGGTGAAAACCAGCATTCATGACGAGGTGGTGTCCTGGCAGCCCCCATCCTTGTCTGTCTGACCCCTGCAGCCACAGAGGAGGAGCGGACACTGGGCACACAAACCCTCCACTAGGCCCTTAACCAGCTCTGGTTCCCTACTCTGCACTTCTGCTGATAGCCACCCAGAAATTCAATCTGCAAATAATTTAGAATCCAGCTTGTCCTGTGGGGATCACTAACAGTGTTTCCGTGAGAGACATTCTCAGCATTTAGGAATGGGTCAGGAGATGGCGGGGAGGGCGGACTCTACTCCAGGAACCGGGGTCAAGGCCAGCTCTTCTACCAGCCTCACTCCCAGAAACTTTAAATACTGTCCCAGCACTCACTCTGTAGAGTTCAGCTTTGAAACATGCTGTCACAGCTCTTCAGTGGCATTCAACTAAAAGGCAACATCTTAATTAGGCAGATATGCTCCAGGGACAAGAGCAAAACAGAAGGCATGAACAAGAGAGGAAAAAATAGAAAAGACACTGAATAGGAACAGGCAAACAGGCAAGGCAGACCAGACAGAGGCAGCAAACATGGGCTGAAATGCAAAACAAGTGGTCCATCAGCTCAGGCCAGCATACCACCTTCTCAATTCATTCCAGAAAAATTAGCCTGGAGCCAGGGGGAGCAGGGAGCACAGTGATTGGTAACAAAAATAGGAAGAGTTGGGTAAGAAAATAGGAGACGGAAGAGATGTCATTCTAATCAGCAGGAAGTGACCAGGTTGATGATCAGCAAGACAGCAGGCACCAGGAACCCTGTGAGGCACCAACTAAGTAGCCAAGTGTATCTAACGGAGAATCCAGGGCCTGACCACCAACACCCGCGTTGGCCTTCACCTGCCCTACGTCTGCAGCAGCACCTCTGGCTCGGACAATGAGCAATACAGAGTGTATCCTAATTCGTCTATTTCTTCAGGGGTGAGCTCTGCAAATAAGTTCACCTTGGGGTTTAGAGCACTGGGCAGGATTCCAGCCTCTAAGTAGCTGATAAGTCCCCTCAGGGCCTGTAGGAAACGGTCGGCCAGCATATCTGGAGACCAGTCAGCCTCCTCCTGGGCCAAGAGGAGGATGACATTGGTTAGCTGGCTGGCAGTGAGGTGGCCCAGAGACGGGGTGGACTTGCATATGGCCTTGAGGATCTTGAGGCACAGAGATCGGCAGCCCGAGTCAGCCTGGTCCAGAGCCCGCAGGCGTGCCGTCTCTGCAGGACGCAGGCTCAGCCGCCACAGGTTGTCATACTGGGCTAGCCGATGTGGTTTGGCCACCAAGACTGTGTCACCGAGGGTCACTGATGGCAGGAAGTCAATGAAGAGATGTTTGTCACGCTCATACTGTACCTCCAGTGTGAGGGCCTCTGGGGGTGGTGCCGGGCGGATCACATAGTCCAAGAGGGACCCTATGGCTGGCCAATTGATGGAGCCAGCCACCACCTTCTCAAATGTATCTGCAACTGTCTTTGGGGAGAGGTAGCCCCCTACAACACAGCGGTCCCAGTAACTGCTCCCACGAGGAAAGTACTCTGGATTCTCACGACGCACCAGGAAGAAACCAGGAACATTCATGATGGTGTCTTCACCAGGAATACACGACCACAGGTTCTGCTCCAGCACAAGGGGCACAATCAGCTGGATGTGGTCAGCTGCCACCACCTGTCAGAGCAGAATTTAAAACGTTTGGAGGGTTTACTCTGTTCAAAAGACACGCTTCCTCCAACACGGTTCCCACCATCTTACATTCCCCCAGCAAGAATGGGAACTCTAGGCCAGGCGCGGTGGCTCACGCCTGTAATCCCGGCACTGTGGGAGGCCGAGGCGGCCAGCTCACTTGAGGTCAGGAGTTTAAGACCAGCCTAGCCAACATGGTGAAACCCCGTCTCTACTAAAAATACAAAAAAATTAGCCAGGCATGGTGGCGGGTGCCTGTAGTCCCAGCTACTCGGGAGGCTGAGGCAGGAGAATTGCTTGAAGGCAGGAGGCGGAGGTTGCAGTGAGCTAAGATCGTGCCACTGTACTCCAGCCTGGGCGACAGAACAAGACTCCATCTCAAAAAAAAAAAAAAAAAGAATTCTTTCATGTCACCATATCAATCTACACAGACTGAGAAAACTAGAAAGGAGAGATGGATACAAGAACATAGAAAGGAGGAAGCCTCTTATAGCTTCTTAAAAGTTGTAAGTAGGACTAAAACATGAGAAAGGATTAAAGACACAAGAATTTCTAAAGAATAACATGCCAGGCGTGGTGGCTCACACCTGTAATCCCAGCATTTTGGGAGGCCAAGGTGGGTGGCTCACCTGAGGTCAGGAGTTCGAGACCAGCCTGGCCAACATGGCAAAACCCTGTCTCTACTAAAAATACAAAAAAATTAGCCGGGAGTGATGGCACACACCTGTAATCCCAGTTACTCAGAAGGCTGAGGCAGGAGAATCACTTGAACTCGGGAGGTGGAGCTTGCAGTGAGTCGAGATCACGCCACTGCACCACTCCAGCCTGGGCGACAGAGCGAGACTCCGTCTCAAAAACAAAACAAAACAAAAAAAGAATAACAAGTATGGCTCTCCAAATGCTGCTGCAGTACACAGGATTCAGAAGCTGTAAGACCTCAGTCTTTCTAGCAAGCCTGGACACTGATCTGTGCCAACAACACTACTGTGCTTAGCACCCAAACCCCACCCACCATGAGAACCACCTTGTTACCTGCAGGTCATCATAGAGGCTGCCACTCAAGTACATGTCCCGAAGCGGCATGTCAGGCAACTTGGCCCGCAGGAAGCTCCGGAGCTCGGCACATATGTCCACAGCAGCTTGCTTGGCCCGAGCCTGCTCTCCAGCAGGGATGGCTGCCCGGTTCCGGTAGTAAGAAAGAAGTTTCTCCTGCAGGGACATGCGGAGTCGTGACTTCTTCAAGTCTACCTGGCCCTTCCTGGCCACTGGCTTGGGCCGGGGCGGGCAGAATGTATCTGCCAAGGCAAGAGAGAGAGGCACGTGAGCTCTGCCCATGCCTGCTCAGTCCACAGCTGCCTCAGCCCCAGAAAGAAGGGCCTGGCATGGAGGGCAAGTGCTGGCACAGTGCCTGGCACAGATGTGCTCAGGAAACATCTGTTGAGTGCAGGAGTGGTACTGAAAGTCCAGAGAAGTCCCAGGAGGGGCAGCAGCCCTTCTCACCTGTGTCGAAGGCAGAGGAGTCTGTGGGAAGGGTCTGCAGGGACCGGCTCAGGCCCGTCTTCATGTCCCTGTTCAGCAGTCGGGGGGAGCCCATCCAGTTTGGTTCTTCCCAGCTCCTTTTCCCTGAATGGCTCAGGCGGGTGGGGCTGGTAGGGGCACTGATCGCCCGATCGTACATCTGAAATAGCAGAGGACACAGGACATAAACCTGCCCTCTTTCCCTATTTCCTTCCAATTTACTTCCTCTCCAGAAGCTCTGTCCTAGTAAGTTCAACTACTATCTTTTAGTAATTTTGTTTTTATTCTAGATTATAGAATACTTTGCTCCATGCAGAAAATCTCAGGGAAGACTAAATAAGACATAGATAATCCATATGTCATGACCCAAAGAAATCTGTTTGTAATATCTGGTATGTTTCTTTCTAGATGCATGTAATGAGGACCACTCTATACGTACTTTTGAAACCTGTTTTTTTCACTTAACATCATTGTGATCATTTCCTCCTATTACTAGAACGCTTCGACATTTTCTTTCTGTAAAATATTACATGTTATGACCATACCACTACATCCCACCCCAACCCTGGCTGCATGCACTTACCCGCTTAACTGCCAGCGTGGCGATGCCCAGCATGGCCGCTCCACCCACCCCCAGCACCAGCCGGGCATTGGAGAGCACAAAGTCAATGGCCGTGCCAATGCCATTGTCATCCTTCTTGCCTTTGCGCTCACCAGCGCCTGCCATTGCTCATCTGAGAATGAAGATAGAACATGGCCATAAGTACTGCGACCCCAAGAACCTCCCTCCCCCAACAAGTCAAACCCCAACAAGTACAGGGTACTCTGTGAGTTCCAGCAACCCAAATCCTCTTGCCTCCAGCACTGTATGCTTTAGGGTCTAGAAGGAGCTACAATGTCCCATGATAGATCAGGATGCAAGGAGAAGGGACGGATCCTGGATACTGTAGGAAAACCTTCCCCAAGCTACTGAGATTAAGAAAGCATTAAGCTCAGTGTCAATCCTTTTTTATATTACAATGAAGTACCCCACATGCAAAACAACCCTCTCTCTACTCCTTCACAATGTTATAACGCAGGTCTCTCTACCCCTTCACAATGTTATATCGCAGGTCTCTCTACCCCTTCACAATGTTATATCGCAGGTCTCTCTACCCCTTCACAATGTTATATCGCAGGTCTCTCTACCCCTTCCCAATGTGATATCGCAGGTCTCTCTGCCCCTTCACAATGTTATAACGCAGGTCTCTCTACCCCTTCCCAATGTGATAACGCAGGTCTCTCTGCTCCTTCACAATGTTATAACGCAGGTCTCTCTACCCCTTCACAATGTTATATCGCAGGTCTCTCTACCCCTTCCCAATGTGATAACGCAGGTCTCTCTACCCCTTCCCAATGTGATAACGCAGGTCTCTCTACCCCTTCACAATGTTATATCGCAGGTCTCTCTACCCCTTCCCAATGTGATAACGCAGGTCTCTCTACCCCTTCCCAATGTGATAACGCAGGTCTCTCTACCCCTTCACAGGGGTAATAACGCAGGTCCCCATCTCTTAAAAATAAAAACAAAAAACAAAATGGGCCGGGCACGGTGGCTCACACCTGTAATCCCAGCACTTTGGGAGGCCGAGGTGAGCGGATCACCTGAGGTCAGGAGTTCAAGACAAGCCTAGTCAACATGGAGAAACCCCGTCACTACTAAAAATACAAAATTAGCCGGATGTGATGGCGCACTCCTGTAATCACAGCTTCTCAGGAGGCCGAGGCAGGAGAATCCCTTGAACCTGGAAGGCGGAGTTGCAGTGAGCCAAGATCACACTATTGCACTCTAGCCTGGGCAACAAGAGCAAAACTCCACCTCAAAAACAAAAACAAAATGACACAGTCATCTCCAGAACTCAGGACTCCCTACTCCTTGTATGATGCTTTTTCTACTGTACCATGCTCACCCTTACCCAAATCAAATCGGCCCTTATTCTATCTACTTTCTGCAAACCAAACACAAAACAACATGTACCAAACACCCTGCACATGGAACTGGAACTACACATCCATATGTGAGATTGGAATACCTGCCACTCTCCTCTATAATATACCGTGTCCTTCACACCAGGAATGACATAAGGGAAACCAAAGTCGGATACCATTTAGTGTCCCAGAATGGGAGGACATCAAGAGACAGGATCCGCTGGGCGCGGTGGCTCACACCTGTAATCCCAGCACTTTGGGAGGCCAAGGCGGGTGGATCACAAGGTCAGAAGTTCGAGACCAGCCTGGCCAACATAGTGAAACCCGTCTCTACTAAAAATACAAAAAATTAGCCGGGCATGGTGGCCGAGGCAGGAGAATCGCCACTGCACTCCAGCCTGGGCGACAGAGCAGGACTCTGTCTCGAGGGAAAAAAAAAAGGATCACTAAGGATTATCTTCCATGTAAAATAATATTCCTTCTAATACCATGTTACGACTGGGTATTGCCAGCTTCCGCATATTATGCTCCTGCCTCTACCTCCCTGAAAAACAAAGAACTATTTCTGACTCTATTATTCCAGCAATTGAGTTAACTAAGAGTCACTGTCAAGCCCAAAAATATTTTTTCCCTAAATAGAGTTCACACCTTGGGGGTACTTTCCTTTTCTCTACCATTTACAGTCAACAGAAGCCTCAGGTTTAGGGATATGAGAGACTATCTGGCCAAACCAAGTACATTCTTACCTCAAATGTACAGAGCAAGGCCAGGGAGAAGAGTTAACGTTTGTATTTACAGGTGGAGTCAGGGAAGAGCACCAGACACCCTCCCTCCAGACAGTGAGACACTGAGACAGAGACGAGCCATACCAAACTTAGCAGAGCAGAGTAACCCAATCAGGAAAAAAGCAGAACATTATACATTTCCCCACACATAACAATGTCTCTTGTTTTAACTCTTTACTGAAATATTTACAATAGGGAGAGCCACTGGACACAAGGGCCCTCTAAATGATCCTTCAGTGTGATGCAGCAAGGCCAGAAGGGCACCTCCTCGCTCCGGGCAGAAGCAGCCTCCCTGGACCATTTTAGTCCTTGGCGCCCTTCTGATGACTGCAAGGTGGTGCTACAGATAACAAAACAGAGCGTGGGTTTTAGAGTCAGAAATCCTGAGATACAGAATTTGCCTTAAGCCCTGACTTATTAGCTGGGTGACCTCAAATGAGTTACTTAACACCTCAGCTACGAAAAGGGGATAATGGTCCCTGCATGGGACCAAATCACAGGGTTGTAGTGAGGAAATACCAACCACTGCAATACTGTATGTGAATGGTATAAACTGTATTGCAGTGGATGGTCTACAAACTGTAAAAGTGCTCCACAAATGAGTTATCATCTAGTCTTTTAAGATTTCCATCCACAGGACAAAGGTCAGCTTCCAGAATTCAGTCAGCAACCCAGACTGTCCTCTGAGTGATATTTCACCTTTTGAGACTGCTCTAAAACGGCCTTTAAAATTTGCAGTGATACCGTCTTGAGTATCACTATTTTTTAGATCAAAACTATTTTTCTTTTTTTTTTTTTTTGAGACTGAGTATCGCTCTGTCACCTAGGCTGGAGTGTAGTCGGGCGATCCTGGCTCACTGCAACCTCCGCCTCCTGGGTTCAAGCAGTTCTCCTGCTTCAGCCTCCCTAGTAGCTGGGATTACAGGCATGTGCCACCACGCCCTGCTAATTTTTTGTATTTTTAGTACAGCAGGGGTTTCACTATGTTAGCCAGGCTGGTCTCGAACTCCTGACCTCAGGTGATCCACCCACCTCAGCTTCCCAAAGTGTTGGGATTACAGGCGTGAGCCACCAGCTAAGATCAAAACTATTAAGTTGGGCCAGCTTGTTAAAGCCTTTTCCGCCGGACGCAGTGCCTCACACCTGTAATCCCAACACTTTGGAAGGCCAAGGTGGGCAGATCACGAGGTCAGGAGATCGAGACCATCCTGGCTAACAGGTGAAACCCTGTCTCTACTAAAAATACAAAACATTAGCTGGGTGTGGTGGCGGGCGCTTGTAGTCCCAGCTACTCGGGAGGCTGAGGCAGGAGAATCACTTGAACCTGCGAGGCGGAGGTTGCAGTGAGCCAAGACTGCACTGCACCCACTGTACTACAGCCTGGGCAACAGAGCAAGACTCCGTTTCAAAAAAAAAAAAAAAAGGCTTTTCCTGCTGTAGTGCAATATACACCCCCCACCCACCATCCAAGGACCAACTGACATCACAGACCTGGTGACCTGGAAGAATAGAAGAGAGCGTCCACAAGCTCCACAGACAGACATGGACCTTACTTGAAGAGTTAATTCAACTTGTTCCAGTTTAAACTGCTTCTCCACGACACACTCTCCACTCAGGTTCTGCTACATAACCTTACAGCCTACTAGCAGGTAAGAACTGCACCTCCAATCAGGACTGTCATGAAGGAACTCCATTGTTTAATGGGTATAGAGTTTCAGATGTGCCAGATGAAAAAAGTTCTGGGGCTCTGTTACACAACAATGTGAACATACTTACTGCTCCTGAACTGTATACTTTAAAATGGTTAAGATGGTTAAAATAAAACACAAAAAAGGAACACAGACCTGGTGGGCAGAACTAGGGATAGAGAATTTGAGCTCTGCCAACATTGCAGGCAAGTTATTTAACCTGTCTCCCTAAATACAAAAATGGGAACAGAAATGCTCATTACCCTAATAAAGTAAGGATGATGAATAATGGAGGCCTTGTGGCTTCCTAGGATGACAGCACAGAATTGTTAAAGTTCCAACTTATTTTAATTGAAAAAGGAATAGGCCTTTTTATAAACCTATCTTGCTTGAGTACGTACGAGACTAGGTAACATATATTGAGTGTGCATTATGTGCTGGGAATTTTACACTTATTATTAATTCCCTCAATCCTCACAACAACAATCCCATGAGATCAGTAATATTATTCCAAATTTACAGGATGAAGAAACTGAGTAGTTTCTGTAACCGACCCAAGGTCACTGTGTCAGTAAATTACATGGCCAGGATTTGAACCCTGAGCTCAAGCTGGTGGGGAGAACTAATCTACAGGGGTCCTAGGTACTTGCTCCCCACCTTGTTCCCATCTCTACTCCGTTAACCCCCGACCATATGCTTCTGGGGGACACCTGGGCTCATTCACTGCTGCATCCCCAGGGTGTGCAGTGTTTGATGCATACTAAGTATCTGCTGTGGGAATGAAGTATTAACCCTACAGCGTTTTGTTTCTTGGTTTTTTTGAGGGGGTGGTGATAGCAGCGTGTAGCCCAACTCACAGCCAAAATATATTAGGAACACAAAGATTTCAAGGAACGCCCTAATGCCCTCCCAGATCTGCTAGCCAATCCTCCCTGTGCAGACAGGCTCCCATGGGCATCACCCCACCCCGGCCCTGTACTGCCAAAGGCAGGTGTGCCAATCCTAAGTGGCTGAGAAGAACCAAAAGCCATTACGTAAGGCTCCTCCTCCAGCTTTCCCTCCTCCAGTTAAAAGCAGCACCCTCCACCCAGCTGGCAGGCCTTACACCCAGTTACCCAGTTACTCTTCATCTTTCTCTCTCCTCCTCCTGCCTCAGCCAACGGATCACCAAGTCCCACTGCTGTACACACTGTGTTTATATGCGGCCACCCCCACCCCTCGGTCCCTCAATCTCATCCGGCTACATCCACTACCTCTAGTATCTCTCATCAATTTATTCTTCACACTGCCACTGGTACGCTCCCTCTACGATACAAATGTGGCTATGTCATTCCTCTGCTTACAGAGCTGTGATGGTCCCCGCATAATAAGATATACATTACCATCTCAACTTGGAGTCAATGTCCTTCCAGATCTGGCCCAGCCTCAACTCTGGCTATCTGCCTTACAGAGGTACCATTCTGGCCACACCAGACTTAAGTTTCCAGACTACAAAGTGCAGTTTCTGGACAGGCAGAGCTGTTTGCCCCTTTAATCCCAATGCTTTGGGAGGCAAGGATGGGAGGATCGCTTGAGGCTAAGAGTTTGAGAGCAGCCTGGGCAACATAGCAAGACTATC
Organism: Chlorocebus sabaeus; assembly: GCF_047675955.1. NCBI lineage: Eukaryota > Metazoa > Chordata > Mammalia > Primates > Cercopithecidae > Chlorocebus > Chlorocebus sabaeus. The sequence goes on from NC_132922.1 coordinate 11,372,469, forward strand.
TCTACAAATAAAAAAAATAATAAAAAATTAGCTGGGCACATTGGTATATGTCTGGCGTTCCAGCTACTCAGGAGGCTGAAAAGGCAAGACTGCTTGAGGCCAGGCATTCAAGGTTCCCGAGAGCTATGATCATGCCATCATACTGCAGCTTGGGCAAGAGTGAGACCTTGTCTCTTTAAAAAAAAAAAATTGCGGTTCCCACTTCCCTGCCCCGCTGCTGATAAGCCTTTATTTCTCATTTGAGAAAGACCTCAAATGTCCTTTTGTTTTTTTTTTTTTCAAGACAGAGTCTTGCTCAGTTGCCCAGGCTGGAGTGCGGTGGCGCGATCTGGGTTCACTGCAAGCTCCGCCTCCCGGGTTCACGCCATTCTCCTGCCTCAGCCTCCCGAGTAGCTGGGACTACAGGTGCCCGCCACTACGCCCGGCTAATTTTTTTTTTTTGTATTTTTAGTAGAGATGGGGTTTCACCATGTTAGCCAGGATGGTCTCGATCTCCTGACCTCGTGATCCGCCCATCTCGGCCTCCCAAAATGCTGGGATTACAGGCGTGAGCCACCACGCCCGGCCTTTTTTTTTTTTTCTCCCAGAGATAGGGTTCCATTCTGTCACCCAGCCTGGAGTGCAGTGATGCAATCATAGCTCACTGCAGCCTCAACCTCCTGGGCTCAAGCCATCCTCCTGCCTCAGCCTCCTGCAGAGCTGGGACTATAGATGCACACCAGTGCACCTGGCTCTCCACTGATTTCTAATGACTAAAAGGACGACTTTGATCCTTTCTCGGTCCCTTGCAACAAAAAATAACGAAACCTACAGGAATAAGGGCCTACATACCTGAGGCTTCTTAATGCATCTGTAAGGTGGGGATGGGAGAGAGCAGGAGTGTCTACAGAAGGCACCTTTGTCCTCTTTCCCTTGGAGGATCCTAAATGATCCTCCCCAATTTGCCGCTGAGAAAGACCAGGCCCTTCTCCAGCTGCCTCTCCCGGGCCTCAGGGTCCTCTAGCTTCTGATGTTTTCGGAATTCACTGCGGATGGAGGCAAAGTAGAAGTCTCGATCAGTGTAGCGAAGCTGTCGGCCCTGGCGCAACAGAGCCCGATAGAGACTCAGCACCGCCGCTCGGCTCCACCGGGCCATGGGGAACTGGCAGGGGCTGGGTGTCACACTATAAACAGAAGGAAAGACATACAAGCCTAGTATCAGAATTAATAACAAAAGGACCTGTAGAGACTATAAGACGTTTTTAATCCAAGTTCCAGAGACCCCCTAGATCACCTTATGACTTAATGGCAAGACTAGGACTAGAGACCCTAGCCTCTGGATGCCCATTCTGGAAACATACAGGTTGTGGTTCACCAGGGCTCAAATCCTGGCCCTGCCACTTACGTGCCATATGACTTTGGGCAAAGGACTGAACCCCCACTGAGCACCAGCGTCCTCACTTACAAAATGGAGATTAGGATATTATGGCAATAGTACCTACCACATAGGGTTATATTTTGAGAACTGTGCATGTAAAGAACGGTAATACAACTTCACCACAGGGGGTGATCTAGGAGGGCTGAAGACAAGCACTCAGCCATACTTAAATCCTGGCACCAGCACTTGCGAGCTGCACTACCGTGGGCAAGTCTCCTAACCTCTCTGTGCCTGTCTCAGTTCCTCATCTATACAGTGAGGATAAAAATCGTATTTTGCCCATATGGTTGGCATAAGCACTAAATGAATTTAATGTATGTGAACATGTTTAGAACAGCACTTGGCACACACTAAGCACTCTATCAACAGCAGCTGTTATTAGTACCACCTAGCCAGGTTTGTAGATGCTCAATAAACAATTACATTTAAGTATAAACTGCCACTGCCTTCCTTCAGTAACAATAAACCCTTACACAAGCGTATCTGTAAAGTGCTTTGTTGCCCATTGTCACATTTACACTAACAATCTAGGAGGTGGTCAGGGTTCTTAGTAACAGTAAATGCTTATTGCACTATACACAATGTGCAATGTTTGAAGCATGTCTCACGTAAAAACTCATTCTGTCAGCTACCCTAGGGTCAACATTACCCCATTTTAAGTGGAGGAAACAATCTCCCAGAGGGAAGTAACTTGCCCGCGGGCCCAAAACTGTCAAGGGGAGGGCTGCACTCCTGACCCCAACTCTGCCTGCCTCTGGAATGAGTTACCCTTTGCTGGAGCCGGACCATGTGTACAGCACTTCTGGGTGCTCCACGAACTTTTCCTAGCACAGCGCTTGGCACATACAAGGGGCTCAAAATTATGTTTAACGAAGGAGAGAATTTCACAACGTCCCTATGTGGAAAAAAATGATCACCTCCGTTTCAGAAATAAAGAAATGACACCGAGTGGGGGAAGTATTTGGCTGGAAAAAAAGATTGAACTTTGGGCCCAAAGTCCGCTAGCCCTTAGCCTCCGGCCTTGCTAACTTCCTGCGCAAGCCTGAGCAAGCCACCATCCCTGTCCATTTTTCCTCAACTGTTTAAGAGCTCCCTCGGCCTTCCGATGTAGAAAATCAACAGAAGTGTTTGATAAGGCAAAAGGCGACTGTCACGGCGAGGGCTGTAACTACAAGGTCGCTGGGAGAGTGGGCGGCTGAGCCCCAGCCAGTCTGCACTTCCCCAACCCTGGGGGCCGGGCCGGGGTGCGGAGGCCCAGAGGCCAGGGCAGGCCTGCTCCGGGACCCGGGAAGTCTCCGAGGTTGGGGCGGGGCGGGGCCGCCGAGGGGCCTCCCAGGGGAAAGCCCAGGGCGGGATGGGGCGAGACCCCCGGCTGCAGGCCGGTATCCTGGGTCCGCGCCGCATGCGAGGCGCCGGCAGCAGCCTGAGAGGAGCGGCCGCAACCTCCCGGCCACCCAGCAGCCGCCGGTCCTCATTCCTCCCCTCACTCACCCGCAGGCCGCGCGCGCTACCACTCCGCAGGACTCGCCTCCGGCCGGGTACCTCTCTCCTGGTCACCCATCAACATGGCCCCTTCACTTCCGGGACACGACCTTGCGCACGGAGCTGCGAAGGGGCTGAAGGGAGCACGAGGGCGGGCGGAGGCGGAGGGACTTCCGGTCTCCTCCAAGCTCTCTCTCGGGCCCCGCCCCCTGCGCATGATTCCGCCCCCCAATCCTGAGCCCCGCCTCTGTGTGTGACCTCACCAAGGGACGGGCCTGCAGAGGCCACTGGCGCCCTGCCCCTAGAGGACTCCGGTGTCCGGGTCCGGCTGTGGGTACCGGGATGGTCCCGATGCTAGCAGAAGGTTAGAGGGCAGGAGGTACCTTCGCTGTCCAACGAGGCTGCCGCACCGGCTAGGCCCCTCACCTGCTGGCAGCCCCTTAGCTTGTCCGGGGTGCCTGGCCAGCCTCCTGTACCGTCTGCTGATCTCTGGCTGGGGTCCTGGGGTACCTGAGGGAATTGTAACACTAATATTCAGAGCTCCTCCAAACCTATTTTCTCACATCGACTTCTTTTCGACTTCTTTCCTCCATGCTGTTCCTACTCCCCAGGCCGCGTGGCTTCTAGCAAACTCCTACCCTTCCTTCAAAGTCTACCTCAAATGTCCCCCTTCACTGGGAAATCTCTCCCAGCCCCTTCCTCGCTCCCTCTAATACACTCATGTGCCTTCTTTAGGCCCCACGGAAATGTCTGCACATCTTAAGGCTCATAATCTGTTCAACAACCAAACGTATTTATTGGCGCCTACCATTTGCCAGGCACTGTAATTTATCCATTTGCTTCTCTGTCTCTCACTAGATTTGAGGACCCAGGTGGTTTCTCTGTGGAAGTCCCCTCCCCCAAGTGCCTCCCTCCGTACCTGGCTCAGCCAAGCCCAAGGCCTGGGACTTTGGAGTCCGGGGCCACAGAGGCCACTGCTAGCTCCTAGTTCCAGTTCCACCACTTAGGGACAGCTGCCCTCTGCCAAGTTTCCTAACCTCTCCCAGCCTTGGGGCTGTGGTGAGGATTAAAAGGTAATATCGGCCGGGCGCAGTGGCTCAAGCCTGTAATCCCAGCACTTTGGGAGGCCGAGACGGGCGGATCACAAGGTCAGGAGATCGAGACCATCCTGGCTAACACGGTGAAACCCCGTCTCTACTAAAAAAATACAAAAAAAACTAGCCGGGAGTGGTGGCAGGCACCTGTAGTCCCAGCTACTCGAGAGGCTGAGGCAGGAGAATGGCGTGAACCCGGGAGGCGGAGCTTGCAGTGAGCCAAGATCCAACCACTGCACTCCAGCCTGGGTGACAGCGCGAGACTCCTTCTCGAGAAAAAAAAAAAAAAGAAAAAAAAAAAAGGTAATATCTACCAGGAGAGGGGTGGGCAATTACAGAATAGTCAGGCTATCAAAAGGACAAGAACCAGGAGAAGAACATGGCAGGGAAGAGCATTTCAGGCCTGCTCCCAGGTATGCCCTTAAGCTCAATGTGGTCTAGGAGCAGCAGGACGAAGGCCAGTGCTTTCGCAGCCAGGTGAGCGGGAGCTGGGAAAGAGGCCCTTATCAGAACTGGGAGGGATATGGTGGGTGCAAAGGACCCCCAGCAGGGTTCGGAGCCAAGAAGTGCTGGGATCTGACTTCCCTTTCAACAGGATCCGTCTGGCTTGAGAATAATGGAATGGAACCAGGGCTGAGGCAGGGAGACCAATCAAAAGTCTTTTGCAGGGCTGGGCACAGTGGCTCATGCCTGTAATCCCAGCACTTTGGGAGGCTGAGGCAAGCGGATCACTTGAAGTCAGGAGTTCGAGACCAGCCTGACCAACATGGTGAAACCCCCATCTCTACTAAAAATACAAAAATTAGCCGGGTGTGGTGGCATAGCGCCTGTAATTCCAGTTACTCGGGAGGCTGAGGCAGGAGAATTGCTTGAGCCCAGGAGGCAGAGGTTGCAATGAGCCGAGATCACACTACTGTACTCCAGCCTGGGTGACAGATCAAAACTCCATCTCAAAAAACAAAAAACAAAACAAAACAAAAGGCCGGGCGCGGTGGCTCAAGCCTGTAATCCCAGCACTTTGGGAGGCGGAGACGGGTGGATCACGAGGTCAGGAGATCGAGACCATCCTGGCTAACACGGTGAAACCCCGTCTCTACTAAATATTACAAAAAACTAGCCGGGCGAGGTGGCGGGTGCCTGTAGTCCCAGCTACTCGGGAGGCTGAGGCAGGAGAATGGCGTGAACCCGGGAGGCGGAGCTTGCAGTGAGCCGAGATCTGGCCACTGCACTCCAGCTTGGGCGACAGAGCAAGACTCCGTCTCAAAAAAAAAAAAAAAGAAAGAAAAGAAAGCCAAGATGGAGAGAGGCATAGTAATGATTTTTCTAAGACACTGAGCTAAGAAGGAAAGAAGCTTTCAGTGGAAGCCAGGTCTGTCTTACTCTGAAACGTGTGTTCTTTCCACTCTTTCAGGCTGCCCTAATTTGCTTTTTAAAGAATTTTGTGACCCAAATAAATTGGTGACATTTCCACCTGGCATACCAGGTGACCTATGCCTATCTCTCCTGGCTTTCTCGTTCTATGGAATGTTATTTTTCGGAGGGAGGACAGAGGGAGGTCGTTTGGAGGGGTCTCCCCTTCAGATCAGCCCCCCTAGATCCACTTGCTCTTTAGGGTCTTCTCTTTACTTCGACTGACAAGGCCTCTCCCTGCCCCCAGTGCTCCCATGGCAATGGAGCATGGGCAGTGAGGTGGCATCTAGCACCTACATGTACGTACCCATGGTGCCTTGTAGGCCAGGGACCCACGGCAGGGGCACTGACCCAAACCTCTGGGCTCTGCCAGGTTTCACAGGGCAAGAGGCATTCCGAGATCTCTTGGATTGAGATTGCTGGGTGTGTGTGTGAGTATTTGCTTGTTTGTTTGTTTGTTTTGAGATGGAGTTTCGCTCTGTCACCAGGTTGGAGTACAGGTGGCGCGATCTTGGCTCACTGCAACCTCTGCCTCCTGGGTTCAAGTGATTCTCCTGCCTCAGCCTCCTGAGTAGCTGGGACTACAGGCGCCCACCACCATGCCTGGCTAATTTTTGTATTTTTAGTAGAGACGGGGTTTCACCATGTTGATCAGGGTAGTCTCGGTCTCTTGACCTCGTGATCTGCCTGCCTTGGCTTCCCAAAGTGCTGGGATTACAGGTGTGAGCCACCGCACCCAGCTTCCAATGACATTTTATAATTAGCCACCCCTCACCTCATGCGTCAGGCCTCACATGCCCTCTCTGATTAATCTTCAACAGCCTGATGCGCTAGTCCTTTCCTCACCATCTCCAAAACACAGGTGAAGGGACCAAGGCTCACGAAGCTCAACGCACTTGCCCTGCACTCACCACCAACCCACAGGCCCCTTTCAAATGAGACAGCCTTGACCACCCTGACCCAGGTAAAATGGTCCATCTCTCCTGTCTTTCTACAAAACGTTCATTCATTCAACAATTAAATCCATTCACTACTACATGTGAGTCACTGTTCTAGGTAAATGAGTGCTCCCCTCTCTCCCTCCAGCCATGATCACCATTAAGAGGCCGATGCCATCATCCAGATGTGAGATCTGGGGGGTTACGGTTAAACCTGCAATATCTGGCCTTGAGTGCCTTGAATACTTGCTAAAGTGTTCCCCTAGCACTGCCCACTTCATTTTATTTCCTAGGCTTAGTTTTCTTTCATCTTTATAATGTTCCATGAATTTTTTTTTTTTTTTTTTTTTTTGAGACGGAGTATCGCTCTATCGCCCAGGCTGAAGTACAGTGGCATGATCTCAGCTCACTGCAACCTCCACCTCCCGGGTTCAAGCGATGCTCCTGCCTCAGCCTCCTGAGTAGTTGGGACTACAGGTGCGCACCACCACACCTGGCTAATTTTTGTATTTTTAGTAGAGACAGGGTTTCGCTATGTTGGCCAGGATAGTCTCAATCTCTTGACCTCATGATCTGCCCGTCTGGGCCTCCCAAAGTGTTGGTATTACAGGCATGAGCCACCACGCACGGCCAATTCTAATTTTTATACATTTGCTTTTCCATTTTGTGCTATGTATTTGTATAAAATGCCTCAAATCCTGCGTGGTGTGGAGTGAGAAGAAAGAAAGAGGAAAGACAGGAAAGAAAGAAAGCCATCCAACCCCAATGGAAACAAGAAGACCAAAATATTAAGAAGAAAGAAAAAGACAGAAAACGGCAGAGAGAAAGGAAGGGAGGAAGGGAGAAAGAAAGGAAGGGAAGAAGGAAGGGAGGGAGGGCAGGGCACGGTGGCTTACGTCTGTAATCCCAGCACTTTGGGTGGCCAAAGCGGGCGTATCGCTTGAGGTCAAGAGGTCGAGACCAGTCTGGCCAACATAGTGAAACCCCATCTCTATTAAAAATACAAAAATTAGCCAGGCGTAGTGGTGGGTGCCTGTAATTCCAGCTACTCAGGAGACTGAGGCAGGAGAATCGCTTGAACCTGGTAGGCAGAGGTTGCAATGAGCCGAGATTGTGCCACTGCACTCCAGCCTGGGTGATAGCGTGAGACTCAAAAATGGAAAAAAAAAAAAAAAAAAAAAAAAAAAAAGGAAAGAAAGAAAAGCAAGTGAGATGCCAGTCACAGTCATGCCTGGCCCTCCCACTAGAAGGCAATGCAGCACAATGAGAAGGGTGTTGGAGTCCCTGGTCCTAAATCCTGGTTAGGCGCTGTATGCCTTTGACCAATTCATGCCCTTAATCTCCCTAAATCCTGGGATTCCCCCCTTTAATCTTCCCAGGCTGGAAAATGGAAGGGCCCAGTTCTGAATATCACTCAGTTCCGTGGGAGAAAAGCTGACACTCCAGTGAGCGCTGGCAGCGCCCCCACAGGATTCCATGAGGCAATGTATGCAAAGTGCTGCCTTGTACAGGCTCCGGGAGCTTCTTCCTCCAGTGAGTTTGCACTCCAGGCAATATTTAGTAACGTCTGTAAATCTTTTTTGGTTGTCACACTTGCGGGGGTGGGTTCCACTGGCATCTAGCGGCTGGAAGCCAGGGACACTGCTTCAGCACCCTACACTGTACAGGACAGCCTCATAGCAACGAATGAACTGGCCTGCAGTGTCAGCAGTGCCCAGCCTGGGAAACCCCGGCCTACTCTTAAACACTTTTGAGCTCCTAGAAAGCAGAAAAATGTGTCTCGTTTTGTTGTTGTTGTTGTCGTTCTTGTGTTTTGAGACAGGATCTTACTCTGTTGCCCAGGCTGGAGTGCAGTGGCACGATCACAGCTCACTGCAACCTCGACTTCCCGGACTCAAGCAATCCTCTTGCCTCATCCTCCTGAGTAGCTGGGACCACATTGTGAGCCACCACGCCACCACGCCCAGCTACTTTAAAACATGGAGTGCAATGGCACTATCTCGGCTCCCTACAACCTCTGCCTCCCAGGTTCAAGCAATTCTCCTGCCTCAGCCTCCCGAGTAGCTGGGATTACAGGCACCCACCACCACACCCTGCTAATTTTTGTATTTTTAGTAGAGACAGGGTTTCACCACATTGACCAGGCTATTCTCGAACTCCTGGCCTTAGGTGATCTGCCCACCTCGACCTCCCAAAGTGCTGGGATTACAGGCGTGATCCACTGAGCCCGGTTTAGGTTATTACCTTTAAATACTTTGGGGACACTCATGTGGATGAGGGCCTGGCCTTGTCCCGTGTGGCCTTCTGGAAGGCCCAGTGCTCTAACTGGGGCCTGCTGTGAGGCATGCTGGGTCTTCAGAAGCCAGCCTGGCAGGACAAGTGGGAGGTTCTAATTACACTGTGGGGGCTCCCGTGTGACAGTTAACAGCAGTGCCAAGTCTGGGCCAGGTTGGGCCAATAACTGGGGGGCAACCTACCCTGTAGGCAAGGCCTTGCAGAGGAGGAAGTTTGGGCCAGAGAATACCTGCTGCCCTCTGGTGGTGTCTTTTTTAAAAAAGAATTTGGCTGGGCGGGGTGAGCCCACACCTGTAGTCCCAGCACTTTGGGAGGCCACGATGGGTGGATCATCTGAGGTCAGGAGTTCAAGACCAGACTGGCCAGCATGGTGAAACACCATCTTTACTAAAAATACAAAAATTAGCCAGGCTTGGTAGCAGGCGCCTGTAATCCCAGCTACTTGGGAGACTGAGGCAAGAGAATCATTTGAACCTGGGAGACGCAGGTTGCAGTGAGCCAAGATCATGCCACTGCACTCCAGCCTGGGTGACAGAGCGACACTCCATCTCAAACAAACAAACAACCAAGCAAAGGAATTTATGGGCTCACATTTTTATAGGAAGCCATGTTCCATTTTGGCCACATGGTATTTGAGGTGACATTGACACCTGGGGGCCTTGTCCAGCAGGCAGCGGGCTTCATGGGCTGGGTCCGTAGGAAAGAGGACTCCCCGGAGAGATGAAGCCAGTTCCACCTTGGTAAGCATGGAGAACTGCACGTAGAGGGTGGATCCAGGACCAAGCCCTGGGATCCCCCTTATTAAAGGGGTGCATGGGGAAAAAGGAACCAGGAAGACAACCAGGAAGAAATGTCATGGAGGAGGAAGAGGAGAGCCACGAGACAGATGAGTCATGGAGACTAAGGGAAGCAGACCCAGGAAAGGATGCATGACCCACGCGTCACATGCAAGGAGATGGAGGGTGCGGTTGGGGCCACGATGCTGACTGCTCACGCTCGTGGAGCTCTCACCATGCTCCAGGCTCTGCTCTAAGCTCTGAGCGTCCTCACAATCACCCCTGGAGGTCTGTCCTATGATGGTCCCGTGTTACAGATGAGGACACCAGCTGGTGGCTGGTGAAAGGCCTGTTGGAGGCAGCTGAGGCTGTGCCAAAGGTACCATCTGGGCCCCGGATTTCTATTGGAGAACCACCTTCCCTTTTCCTCAGTCAATAGACACAGGGCTTTGATTGATCTACATGAATTGGCAGATTCCATCCCAAGTCCCACCAGTCTCACTGATGCATTCAGGGATGTTCATGTGACCTAAATCAAGTCAGTGAGATCCACGCCCAAGACTTTGAGAGAGAAGAGCTCTATTTCTTTTGTGCTGAGCTTAAAGCTGAGATGGTGAAGCCTGGAGCTGCTGCAGCCGTCTTGCAGGCACGAGGGGTAAACCTGTCTGAGACTCGGGACAGCACAAGTCGGGAAGTGCAGCTGTGTTCAGCCACAAGAGAGCTGGATGACAATGTGACTGTACCTGAAGCCGACATTACCCCTGAACTTTACCATTAGTAAACCAACACGTTCCTTGCCTGCCTCACTGGTTTGGGTTGGTTTATCTAGTTTGCCTCACTGGTTTAGGTTGTCGTTAAATGAAAGCAAACTATACCAGTTATCTATGGCCACAATTAAGCTTTGTAAGAAACCACAGAGACTTTGCAGCAATTGTGCTCATGAGACTGGATCAGTGTTTAGGCTGGACTTGACTAGGCAGTTTTTCTGCTGTCAGCCGGGCTCACACACGCTGGTCAGCTGGGATGAGTGGGAAAAGCAGGCCACGGGTAGAGGCCACCATGGCAAACATTTGAGTCACTGTTGCTGTTTTGCCTCTACAAGCTCTTGGCCATCAAGGATAGGAATTTGGAAAGTGGTTGGTGAAACTGATGCAGGGTTGGGCTTTTCTGCAAACACCTCAGAGAAACAGAATTACAAGAAATGCATGGGTATGAGAGGCTAGTTTGTTGCAGATCGTCTCTCCGTTCTGGTTTGTGTGCTGTTTCCTTGGGATTAGGTCCAGGTGGTTAATTTTTGGCAGCAGACCTCACAGGTGCTGTGGGGTCCTTTTACAGACGTGGAAAATGGGTATAATGGGGAGCGACATCTTTTAGCTCAGAGTCTGGCACAAAATAGGCACTTAACCAGTAATGTCTCTAAATACTGATGACGATGATGATGATGATGATGATGATGATGACTCACCATAGGACATGATTTGAGGGTTGTTAACTTGATCTCAAACGGCATGCAGGTCACTACTGCCCTCTTCTGGATAGGTAGGGTGTCTACATCTTGTCCACTTCCTCAAGCCTGTAGAATTCAACCCCCACTCCATCCCCACTCCAAGTACCTGCAGCAGGTACCTTTATGGGCTTTGTGAGTGTGGTCAGAAGCCCAGGCAGTCCCAGCCCCCAGGTGTCAGACTGACACATGTGTGACACTTTGCGAGTGTTCAGAAAACATGAGCCCTTGTTTTGGCCACCAGGACTGCGGTCACGCCTCCTCCCATCTCTGGGCCTCCATCTTTCTAACATGGAGGTTGCACAGCCACCCCACAGGGGACCATGGCAGAGCTCAAAAAGTGTCTGTTGTAGGGCGTGGTGGCTCACGCCTGTAATCCCAGCACTTTGGGAGGCCGAGACGGGCGGATCACGAGGTCAGGAGATCAAGACCATCCTGGATAACATGGTGAAATCCCGTCTCTACTAAAAATACAAAAATTAGCCGGGCGTGGTGGCGGGCGCCTGTAGTGCCAGCTACACAGGAGGCTGAGGCAGGAGAATGGCGTGAACCCGCGAGGCGGAGCTTGCAGTGAGTGGAGATCACACTGCTGAGCTCCAGCCTGGGCAACAGAGCGAGACTCTGTCTCAAAAAATAAAAATAAAAATAAAGCGTCTGTTCCCACCACCTCAGATTCTCTTTAGGACACACACAGGGGACTCCCAGGACAACTCCAGTGTCCACCCGGTCCAGAGGAAGCTCCTTGGAAGTGCCCACATCCCAAGGCTCCAGGCGCTGTCCAAGCACAAGTCCAAGGTCGACTCCATGGGACGGAGATATCTGCTCCTGGGAGTCCAGAGGACCTGGTGCTGAGAGTCCAGACCCAGAATCAACACGGCTGTGACCTTGGATGAGGCATTTAGAACTCAACAGGAAAAACTGCTGAGGCAGGAGCACTTATTTTGATGCTCCAGAGCAGAATTGGAGAACCACTCCCTCTCTGCAGAGGCACCAAAGCCTTCATCCAGATCCCCAAAAGGGTCCCTGCCCACTGCAGGAGGGTGGGCGCCCCCAGTCCTAGGAGCCTGGCTCACTTCTGCTTCCTTTTGCCAGACCTCGGCCCAGCATCTTCCACTTCCCAGCTGCTTCCACCTGCGGCTGGGGGACACTTCGTCCCTAAGTGAAGGTGCTCCCTGCAGCCCCCTCACCCCACTGGCCATCCAGTCCTCAGGAAGGTCTTGCACGCCGTGGATCCAGAAGCAAGGGTGTCTTTAGCAAGACCAGAGACACCTACTCCCACCCCTCCCTGCCCCAGAGCACCCACAAACCAGCCACATACGCACACAATTCAGACTTTGTAGCTGTTTTTATTATTAATATTATCTTCTCCTTTAAGCATCCCTTTAAGGGTGAAATGAAATCCAACCATTTACATAGAAAATGATTTCAGAATGTACATATTGATTTTCCCTTACAAAAAAAAAATAATACTATTATTGATGTCCTTAAATTATACATTTCCCAGGATCCTGCCTTCTGCTTGGGCAAGTCCTGTCTCCCCACCCGGACTCTCCCTCTTGCCCCCAAAGCTCTCCCATGCTGCCCCTGGGAACCGACGTGACCCATGGGTGGACAGGGCCGGCCATGCTTCCTGGATGCTCGGCATGGACAGGCCTCCTTGGGTCTAGGGGTCTCAGGGCCAGTTATTCCTGGGGAGAAGCGTGGACATGGGACATGGCAGCAGTGGTCACATTCAGCTTGGTTTCCCTTTGTACTGAGGGAGTGGCCCTGGGTTCCTCTACCTCCACCAGATTCCCAGTGTATGCTGTGATGATATGTGAAACTCTTCAACCCCACGCCCTGGCCTCCACCCCTCTAACAGCTGTCCTCTCCACCGATGGCCAGGCCTTCACTCCTGCTGCTGTGAACAGGCCCTGCCCCACCAGGTCTGCGAGGAAGGCAGGGCCTGGCAGCTCTGAGCTGCTCCTGTCTTCCTTCCCTTAGCCCTGAGCTGGTGCCCTGGAGGGGCATCCCCACAGCAACTGAGGGTGCCAGGGGCGTGGGGTGAGGAAGCTGCCAAGGAGGGAGGCCCCAGGCTAGGGCCTGGGCATGATCAGGAGCCGTGAGACTCCCTGTCCGTGGGATGCAGCCTGGCCTGGATTGACCCAGAGCCACAGGGACCCTGACTTCTTGAGCCACCTGTCGGCCCCAAGAGGAAACAGAAAGGAAGGCTGCTGTGACTTCAAAGGAGGAGTTCCATGGGGGCAGTCCCCTAGATGGGAGTGAAGTGGCTCAGAGCCCCTCAGCCCACTTCACGCTTGCCCTCAGCTGCTCTGAGGCCAGCTCCCCACACCATGCCCCTCACTGGGCACTTAACCCAGACAGAGCTGTGGCAAGGAGATGCCCTCCTCTTCTGGCCCATCAGGAAACCCCCAACAATAAGACAACCGGAGATGGCCCCACTGGAGGTGGGGGAGGGGACGGGTGGGATCATGTGGCTGGGGCTGAGAGGGGCTGGGGAGGTAGTGGGCTCTCAGCTGTACAGCCCTCAGGTCAGGAGGATTCTCATTCCTCAGACTGAAAGACAGACAGAGACGGACAGACCCTGCATCCCCTTTAGCTTTGCTTTCTAGGCTCCCCAAGGGCTTTCCGCCTCAGTCATTTTGGGGAGCTGCAGGATGTGTGGCCACAGGCCTGACGAAGGACACCTGGGCCTGGCCTCCCCCATCCACACACAAGCATGTATTTACAGGGACACAGCAATACAGACATGTACAAATACACACCAAGCATGCACCCATGCCCATAAATATACACACACACACGCACAAACATGAGCCATTCCACAGGCCAGCTCTGCAAACCAGCATCATTGGGTAGCCTTTGAGGGGCCGAGGGGAGGGGGCGTTTCCCCTTCCCACAGAGCTGCAGGCTCCTCACTGCCCCCCGCCCTGGGCTGCACAGTGAGGGGAACAGGAACAAGCTATTCCGGAAATTCTGACAATGAGAGCTGGATCTGACGACTGAATTATTGCTGCCCCCTCCCCCTCTCCCAGAGATGCTACTGGTCCCCCATATCCATTCTCTTCTTCTCCATCAATAAGAGAACTCCCAAGGTGAGGCCAGACACATGGCGGCCGCACTGAAGACTACACTTCCCAGGTTCCCTTGCAGCTGCTTGTGGCCATGTGGCTGAGTCCCAGCCAATGAGAGGCCAGCAGAGGTGAGTCTGCCAATTCTGGCTCATGCCCTTAGCAAAAAGTGGGTGTGCCCCTCTTGCCTATTTCTGCTTCCCTCAGGCTTGGATGCTCACAGGAGGGTTGGCGCTGGAGCAGCCACTGTGTACCCAGAATTGGAAGGTGCGTATGAAGAAACACAGAGCTGCCCTACCAGCTCTGGGCCATCTCAATCTAGACTAATTAGAAACAAGTTTCTGTCTTGCTTAAACCACTGTATTTCAGGGTCTCTTAATCACAGCAGCTTAGACTCAATTCCAACAAAGACATCCCGACCAAGGCAAGCTATGAGAAATAGGAAGCATACAACTGGCCTTATTGTCCCTTCTTGGGCCCAAGGCAGCCTCATGGCCCCTTCCTGGCCCCCAGCCAGCCTGCCCCAAGGAGGGGCACAACAGTGACTGCAGCTGGGACTGGGTGTCAGAAGGAAGGGGTGATGGGGAGGGAGAGACGGATCCGTGCAGAGGCCTCATGTCAGTCTTCTCCTCCCCAATTCCTCCTCAAGGCCTCACTTACAACTGGAATCCTGGCCTTGCAAAGACTAAGTGCACAGTCCACAAGACAGCAATGTAAAAACAGGAGAAGGAACGTCAAGGCCCGGTTTGGAACCCAAAGGAAAGCTCCTCAGGATTCTCCAGGCCCCTGTGTTGGCTTACGACAACCTGAGGGGAGCAGAGAGACAGACTCAGGGCAGCCAGGTCCTGTCCTTTATGGCAGGCGGTGGAGTTCTGTCTCCCTCTGGCCCAGCACTTCTGACAACACTGCAAAGCATCCCTCAGCACCTCCTCTTGGTAGGATGTGGTTTTTCATCTCTTCCCTCCCAGGCGTCCATGCTTCCCCCTGGACCCAAATGCATCTACTTACAGAGCCCTGGGTCCTCCTGGCAGGCTGGTCTCCCACACCTAGCCCAAGACCCAGGGATGCCAAATGGTGGGCTTTTTTCCTGGTCTGGCCACGCCCCAGAGGCTGCCTGGTGGGACCCTGCAGGCTGTCTTCCCCAGCCCTGCCTGCCGTCCCCCGCTACCCAGGGATCACCACACACACTCCAGTGGCACCTCCTGGCCACAGCCACAGCAGTCTTGGCAGTCAGAAGGGCCACCCAGCCATCACGGCCTGCGCCCTCTCCCAACAGGAGGGATGTTTTCTGAGCTCAAAGACCTGACCCTTGATTCACAAGGGTGAAGTAGGGAAACCCTACCCCCACTCCCACTCCCCACCCACTCCTGGTCCTCTCAAGAACCACGGAGCTGGCAGGAGGCAGGGAGATAGCGCTAGGGGCCGTCGCCACCCCCCGCCCTGCCACGATCCCTATCAGATCATGCAGCCCTAGCCTTCGGCCTCATCCAGTTTGCCCCGGGCGGGCAGCCTTCCCTCGGGACCCCTGTGGCGCCGCCCTCCTGCCGCCGTGCTCCTGGGCTCCTGGTAGGGGTTGTCCAGCAGGTAGCGGAACTGGTCGTAGTTCTTCAGCAGGTACTTGGGAGCATACATGTGCTCGCTGGGGTCCGCGGGCGGGTACTCCTGCTGCGTGCCGTCGAACCAGCCCCCGGTGCGGATCAGGCCGCGGATGTAGTTCAGGTCCCGCTTGTCCTCGTAGTCACCCCAGCGCGGGAAGTCACCATTCTGGGCGGACACGAGCTTGAAGTAGATGCCCTCGGGCGTGAAGCACCAGGAGCAGTGCCAGCCGGCGAAGTGCAGGGGGCTGCCCAGCGACCACTGCACCAGGATGTGGCCGGTGCGGTTCTCGTACTGCCTGAAGTTGGGCATGGTGTAGTACTGGCGGCGGCGCAGGCGGATGCCGTCCAGCCCGTACACTGCCTGCAGCATGTCCACCGTGCAGCCCGACACCACCTCCAGGGTGCCCGGCTGCTTCCAGAAAAAGCCGTAGAGTGACTTGCGCATGTGGAAGGCGAAGGGCTCGGTCCAGCCGTCGTAGAGCTTGAGGAAGAGGACGCCGTCCCGGGCCGGGATCTCGTCCGCGTCGTCAATGATGAAGACGTCGTCGGGCCGCAGGTTGCGCAGCCGCGAGACGCCGTCCTGGGTGAGGAAGGTGCGCAGGTAGTCGTCGGCGATCCAGCCGTCCTGCCGGCCGCCGGGCGGGAAGTGGTCCAGGAAGACATAGAGCACCTTGTGGCGGATGTACTCGAAGGTGCCGTTGGTCAGCATTTCCCGGAACTTGAGTGGCCGCGGCTCCCCGTAAGCTGTGAAGTTGGACTCACACACCACGAAGGCGTCCACCACGTCGCCCAGCTCGTGGAAGCGCACGTCTAGCAGGTCGAACTCGTGGTTGACGTTGATGGCATTGATGACGCGGCGCGGCACCTCCCTGGGCACCAGCCGCTCCTTGGTGGGCAGGTTGGAGTACTGCACCACGGTGGGCACACCACAGCTGGGTCCATGCCAGCCGGGCAGGCACACGCACTCCACCCACTTGCGCCGCGCGCCCCGGCCGCCCGTGCGCTCCCGGGCGCTCAGCAGGTACCGGGGTGGGCGCCGGGCCGAGGAGCCGTTGGCCCCCTCGGGCTTCTCCTCCGGGCGTCCTGGGGGCGGCCTCTCCAGCATCTTGGTGCCGGGTTTGAAGCAGACGCCGCCAGCCTTGGTGCGCACGAAATACTCGGTGGTGTCCTCGGGCAGCACGAAGTCCACCCGGTGGAGCTCCTCCGCCGCCTTGCTGGGCGGTAGCGGCTGCAGCAGGGGCGAGTGCGAGTAGAGCGGGGTGCGCAGCAGGTCGGGGTCTCCTGGCTCGGGGCTGGCCTGGGGTGTGACCGGCGCATTGTTCCAGAAGAAGCTGGACACCAGGTTAGGGCTGAGGGAGGCCAGTTCTCGGGGGAAGGTGACATAGGACAGGGTCTTGAAGAAGTGCAGGAAGGAGATGAGGCACAGGCCGGCCATACAGAACATGAGAAAGAGCTTGTAGCGTCTCATTTTCATCCTGTGGGAGAGAGACACAGCAGACCCATCAGGGCAGCCCAGGCTCCTTTCCTAGGAAGGGGACCCTAGGCGGCCTCTGCTGTCACCTTGCTGGAGAATGTGGTGGCCAGCACCTGCTGCCCCTGCATGGAGTGACCTCCTGCCCCCAAGAGACAGCTCGCGGTACCAAGGCCCATGAAAGCTCTAGCACTGAGGACATCCCTGTGCTCCCACAGCCCTTCCCTGAGACCCCCAGGCCACCACCGTGCCCCCTTTGCAGCCTGCTCCTCCGCCTGGCCCACCCCACCCTGACTGTATGGCTGCTCTGCTAGACTTGGCTCCAGGAGCAAAATGCGCCCTGGGAAAAGCTCAACCTGCAGTGCAGACACGGCCAGAGGAAAGGACAGCGAGAGCAGGCTGCAGGTTGCCCTCCCGGGTCCTGTCCCTCCTCTCCGATCTTCGTTTTTATGGACATACTGACAAACCTTTTGAACACTTTTTCACTGAAAAAACTCACAGCTCTCAAGGGAAAACACTTATTCTAACATATTTAAGGAATAAAATTAGGCCAGGCATGGTGGCTCACGCCTGTAATCCTAACACCTTCCGAGGCTGAGGCAGGAGGATCGCTTGAGCCCAGGAGTTTGAGACCAGCTTGGACAACATAGTGAGACCCCATCTCTACAGAAAATTTAAAAATTAGCCAGGTGTGGTGCCATGTGCCTGTGGTTCTAGCTACTCAGGAGGCTGAGGTGGGAAGATCACTTAAGACTTCGAGGTTGAGGCTGCAGTGAGCCATGATTGCACCACTGCACCCCAGCCTGGACAACAGACTGAGCCACCGTCTCAAAAATAAAATAAAATAAAATAAAAGTTCCCCTTCATTATCCCATGCCCTTTACTAATCTCCAGGCATAAAAATTTGAGGTCGGCCGGTGCAGTAGTTAATGCCTATAATCCCAGCACTTTGGGAGGCCGAGGTCGGTGGATCACAAGGTCAGGAGTTTGAGACCAGCCTGGCCAACATGGTGAAACCCCGTCTCTACTAAAAATACAAAAATTAGTTGGCTGTAGTGGTGCATGTCTGTAATCCCAGCTACTCGGTAGGCTGAGGCAGGAGAATTACATGAACCCAGGAGGTGGAAGTTGCAGTGAGCCAAGATTGCACCATTGCACTCCAGCCTGGGCAACGAGAGCAAGACTCCACCTAAAAAAATTTAAAAAATAGGCCGGGGGCGATGGCTCAAGCCTGTAATCCCAGCACTTTGGGAGGCCGAGACGGGCGGATCACGAGGTCAGGAGATCAAGACCATCCTGGCTAACCCGGTGAAACCCCGTCTCTAGTAAAAAATACAAAAATATAGCCGGGCGAGGTGGCGAGCGTCTGTAGTCCCCGCTACTCGGGAGGCTGAGGCAGGAGAATGGCGTAAACCCAGGAGGCGGAGCTTGCAGTGAGCCGAGATCCGGCCACTGCACTCCAGCCTGGGCGACAGAGCCAGACTCCGTCTCAAAATAAAATAAAATAAAATAATTTAAAAAATAAAAAAATTTTGAGGTCTATCTCTGGCTTTATATGCAATTTTTATATTCTGGGTTTAATCTTATTCATAAATATTACCATACAGGACACTAAGTCTAACGAAGTTGTTTTCCTCAATCAATGATAGATTTAAAAGATTTTGGTATCAGTAGAAATAAATGTACCAGTTCCTTTATTTATTTATTTATTTATTTTTTTGTTGAGACGGAGTCTCACTTTGTCACCCAGGCTGGAGTGCAGTGGCCAGATCTCCGCTCACTGCAAGCTCCGCCTCCCAGGTTTACGCCATTCTCCTGCCTCAGCCTCCTGAGTAGCTGGGACTACAGGCGCCGCCACCTCGCCCGGCTAGTTTTTTTTTTTGTATTTTTTAGTAGAGACGGGGTTTCACCGTGTTAGCCAGGATGGTCTCAATCTCCTGACCTTGTGATCCGCCCGTCTCGGCCTCCCAAAGTGCTGGGATTACAGGCTTGAGCCACCGCGCCCGGCCTCCAGTTCCTTTTAAATCCCACATATTACATGGCTATTGTGAATAAATCACTCTGTATCATGACTCATGATATAATCATTTGCTATACATTTATACAGTTTGATTTATCAATTCGTTTATGGTTGTGGGATGGAGATGCTTATATATTCTTATTCTCCAACTTAAATAAGTTTTTTTTTTTTTTTTTTTTTTTTTGAGACAGAGTCTCACTGTCACCCAGGCTGGAGTGCAATGGCGTGATCTCGGCTCACTGCAAGCTCCACCTCCTGGGTTCATGCCATTCTCCTGCCTCAGCCTCCCGAGTAGCTGGGACTACAGGCGCCTGCCACTACGCCTGGCTAATTTTTTGTATTTTTAGTAGAGATGGGGTTTCACTGTGTTAGCCAGGGTGGTCTCGATCTCCTGACCTCGTGATCCACCCGCCTCGGCCTCCCAAAGTGCTGGGATTACAGGCGTGAGCCACCGCACCCGGCCTTTTTTTTTTTTTTTTTTTTTTTTTTTAAAGACAGAGTCTTGCTCTGTCACCCAGGCTGAAATGCAGTGGTGCGATCTCTGCTCACTGCAGCCTCTGCCTCACAGGTTCAAGGAATTCTCCCGCCTCAGCCTCCCAAGTAGCTGGGATTACAGGCACACGCCAACACACCGAGTTAATTTTTATATTTTTAGTAGAGACGGGGTCTCGCCATGTTGGCTAGGCAGGTCTCGAACTCCTGACCTCAGGTGATCTGCCCATCTCGGCCTCCTAAAGTGCTGAGATTACAGGTGTGAGCCACTGTGCCTGGCCTAAATAGACTTTTAATTTTAGAATATTTGTAGATTATCAGAAAAGGTGCAAAGATGACAGCACAGAGGCTTCCTCACACACTTTACCCTATTGCTCCCAGCTGACCCCACCATGGGACATTTGTCACAACTAGGAAACGGACATTGGAATGTCACCATTAGCCAAACCCCACACTGGATTTGGATGCCTTGTTTTATGAATGAGCCGTGCAGCCACAGAGCACCTCCGACTGCAGCCATCCAGCTCATTTCACCCTTGAGTCTAGGCAGGTGGGCAGGCAGGCCAGGAGTTTACATTCATTTGACCAATGAAAATGCTGGGTGGGGCCAAGTGGGACCAGTGACCCGTCCGGGGGGACCCAGTGAGTCACAGAAAAGGCTGAGACAGAAACTTTGCCTTTGGCATCTGGCACTGTCCTACCTAGATATTCTTAAAATGTTCCCATCTGTGGCTTCTCTTTATTTTTGATTCTTTCTCTGGGTCATGCTCTCCCCCTCACTTTTTTTTTGAGATGGTGTCTCGTTCTGTCACCCAGGCTGGAGTGCAGTGGTGAGATCCCGGCTCACTGCAACTTCCACCTCTCAGGTTCAAGCAGTTCTCTTGCCTCAGCCTCCCAAGTAGCTGGAATCACAGGCAGGCACCATCATGCCCCGCTAATTTTTATATTTTTAGTAGAGATGTGGTTTCACCACATTGGCCAGGCTGGTCTTGAACTCCTGACCTCAAGTGATCTGCCCGCCTCAGCTTTTGAAAGTGCTGGGATTACAGGCATGAACTACCGTGGCCAGCCTCCCTACTTTTTAACTCTGAGGACAGTAAGGTAGGGTGGAAAGATAGGCACTTGGGTTAGGCACAGTGGCTCACACTTGTAATCCCAGCACTTTGGGAAGCCAAGGCAGGTGGATCACCTGAGGTCAAGAGTTGGAGACCAGCCTGGCCAATATGGTGAGGCCAACCGTCACTACTAAAAATACAAAAATTAGCCGGGCATGGTGGTGGGCACCTGTAATCCCAGCCACTCGGGAGGCTGAGGCAGGAGAATCGCTTGAACCCAGGAGGTGGAGGTTGCAGTGAACCGAGATCGCACCACTGCACTCCAGCCTGGGCGACAGAGCGAGAGAGTGAGACTCTGTCTCAAAAAAAAAAAAAAAAAAAAAAAAAAAAAAATCAAGGCTCCTCATCATTCTGAACCTTAGTTTCTCCATCTGTGAAATGGGCACAGAGTTCCTGGCATGCAGCATGTGCTCCATGAGCTCTTGTTCCTTTCAATGCTCAAGGCTGGATGCCCCCAATGTAATTTTCTCTAAGCCACATGGTCATAAGGCACAGAATCATAACACGATTGATCTGGAAATTTTAAGGACCATCTCCTCCAACTCTTTTATTTTATAGAGGAGGAAACCAGGACTTAGGGGCCTTCAGGGACCTGCCCAAAGTCACAACAGAGCTGGAGTGTGAACCAGGCAGCTGGGCTCTGCACCAGGTGCCCCTCATGGCCTCAGCTTGGCGAGAAGTCCTGAGAAGGCTGGTAAGAAGCAGTCAAGCTGTTGATCCTGACAGGGCAGTGCTTGCCCCATTCGAGCTCAGATATCCCTCCTCTAGTAAACACCTGCCCCCTGGAGCTGCCTACACGGAGTGGGCACAGCTGACTGCAGGCAAGTAGAACAATCTGGGATAGGGGCCTGACCTCTGGTAAATGGTAGATGTCCCAGGGCGGACCTAGGGCTGTTCTCCACTGGCGTTTGGAAGGAGGGGCTGCCCCTTGACAACATTTTGAAGTGGGTCTTCTGCACTTCATTCTCCATTTTGGATTCCAGCCCTTGTCTGGCAAAGTGAGACCAGTTGGGCTGGACCAGCAGGGTGAGCAAAAGGGGCTAGGAGTTCCTGCTGCAGCCAGGACCAGGCACAAGGCAATACTGCAGCCAGGCTTAGCATGGCGGAAACTTCCAGAGCAAACTACTCATGGGGTTTCAGGACTTGGAAAGGCAGCCTGGATCCTTCTGGTGGGCTATTTTTCTTTTTCTTTTTTTTTTTTGAGACGGAGTTTTGCTCTTGTTGCCCAGGCTGGAGCGCAATGGTGCAATCTCGGCTCACCGCAACCTCTGCCTCAAGCAATTCTCCTGCCTCAGCCTCCTGAGTAGCTGGGATTACAGACACACGCCACCACACTGGCTAATTTTGTATTTTTAGTAGAGGTGGGGTTTCACCATGTTGGTCAGGCTGGTTTCGAACTCCTGACCTCAGGTGATCTGCCTGCTGGGATTACAGGTGTGAGCCACTGTGCCTGGCCTTAGTGGGCCATTTTTCTCTACTTGGGACCTGCCTCTGTGGGGGATACTCCAAGTTACACAACTGGTGTAAGCTATGTGGGGGGCACGGCCTGGGGCTGCCATTAAGACTTTAAATCCCCTGGCAGCACGAACAAAGGCTTTAGCAAAGCAAGGTAAGAGGAACTCAGAAAGGCAAGGAAACAGCTTGCTTGGCGTAAAGGGCTTCCGTCGACCTGCTAAGGTCGGATTGACCCAGCTGCCCCCTGGCTGGCTTTCAGGATCTAGTTACTCGCAGCCAGCTGTGCCCTTCTGAGCACGGACTCACCAGTGCCTAGGAGCTCCCCTCTGAGTCACTGGAGCCTTCAGGGCAGGGCCCCTTAATAAGGCCTTAGTCTGGCTTGCTGCTGAGAATCAAGGATCTGAGCATGTTTCCCTCATCACTCAGGCTGCTAGGAGGCTCAGAAGCACACAGCCTCAGAAGCACACAGTGGTTACCCCGAGCATGTAAACAGTGCCTCACAGACAGCATTTTCTTGGACTCCTTCACTTGCAGCTGCCCGCACAGTTTCAGTCCTTTTCAGCTCAATTCCTTTTTGTCTTTTCGTTTTTTTATTGAGACAGCATATAAATAAAATGCAACAAATAAGCACTGGCACTCAGGGTCTCATTTAAATCTCTCAACCACTCTGGTACTTCATTTAAACTGCCCTGTTTTAACAGATGGAGAAAACGAGACTCAGAAAGATGGCAAGACTTTCCCAAAAGGACAATTAAGGAGGTGGCTGAGTCAGGACTTGAACATAAGTTCTGGTTCTCAAGCCAGCGCTTCTCTCCCTCATGACAGCTGAGACCACCAGATCCCTCTGTAGTGCAGGTGGCCCAGCTGTGCGCTAAAGCCATGGAACCAAACTGGGCCCCAGTTGGTGGCATCTCAGCTTCCATTACAAAGCTTCATCAAGGCTGGGCACAGTGGCTCATGCCCCTGTAATCCCTGCACTTTGGGAGGCCGAGGTGGGCAGATTGCTTGAGTCCAGGAGTTTAAGACCAGCATGGGCAACATGGCTAAACCCTGTCTGTACAAAACAAAACAAAACAAAAATTAGCAGGGCGTGGTGGCACGTGCCTGTAGTTCTAGCTACTTGGGAAGCTGAGGTGGGAAGACTGCTTGAGCCCTGCAGGTCAAGGCTGCAGTGAGCTGAGATCGCAATACTGTACTCCAGCCTGGGCAGGGTAGTGAGACTCTTATGTCAAAAGCAAAAACAACAAAGCATTGACACACCCTCAGGTGTAACAATAAAACTATCACTGAGGCTGACATGCCAGACACTGTCCTAAGCAGGTTACGCGTGACTGCACTGAATCCTCCCAACATGAAACAGGTCCCCTTCTATAAGGAAACCGAGGCCGTGGAGATGATGTCGCTTGCACAGCATTGCACAATAGAAGGATCATACTGGACCCTGTAGGGTCAATCACGGGGTTGTGTCCAGGGCTAAAGCTGTCCTGAGCCCCTTCCAGCTGCCAAGTTCGATCCAAGTAGAGTGACAGGGCCCCTGAGGAGTCCACCTATGACCAGTGAAGACAACCCAGTGGATGGTGCAGCCCCTGTGGCATCTGATCCATACAACATGCCACAGGGTGCTCACCCAACCCATGTCACTCATTCACTCAGCAACAATTTTGCCAGAGCCCCGTGTGCCAGGCACCTCAGTGAGCACTGGGAACATGGGGAGACAGGACGGACCAAAATCCCTGCCCTCAGGGAGCCTGCTCAGCACCCAGCAGGGTAGGGAGGCTGCGTAAACTGCAAACACACGAGTCAGGTCAGAAAACTGCGTGCCCAAAGAGGCTGTGCTCTGGAGAAAGACAAAGCGCATAACCGGCAGGAGCGAGTGCGTCATATGTCCAGCAATGAATGGGGCGGGCAGGGCAGGGTCACCGAGGAGGTGACGTGAGCAGAGACTCCATGCGGGAGAGGGTGCCAAGGAAGAATGTTCCAGGCGGAAGACACAACCGGTGCCCTGGCAGGAGTATGTGTGCAAGAGTGAAGAACGGCAAGGCGGGTGGGACGGAGCAAGCAAGGGGACACGGGGGGAAGGGAGCGAACCCAGATCACACAGGGCCTGGAGCCACGGTTAGAAATGTGGCTTTCACTGGAGGATTCAGAGAAGGGAGGCCATGGCCTGACCTTGGTGTGAATGGCTCACTTTGGCTGCTCTGCTGAGAATGGATGGGCACTTCAAGGGCAGGGCAGGGGAAGTCAGGAGGCCACAGGGAACTGCCCAGGCGAGTCAGGGTGGCTTCCACCAGGGTGGAGGGTGTAGAGTGTGCTCAGAGGCTGCTGGATCTGCTGAAGAGCTAGATGTGAGCAAGGCAGCATACTGGGTGGCCCCAGGCACTGGAAGAACAGACCAGCCCTTGACTGGGGTGAAGGCGGCCGGCCCTATCCGGCAGACCTGGGGCTTGCAGCCAGCATCTGTCTCTGCAGGGCCTTGCCCTAACCACTACTTCTCCTGCAGACACCAACAGTGAGGTTGGGCGTGAAGGACATGGCCAAGGTCAAACAGTGGCTAGCAGCAGGTCCTGGGCTAACCTTCATCTCTAGATCTAAACCTCAGGTCCTTTCTGCAGCATGCTGTCTAGAAGCTTCACCTGAGAGATGGGCGGGGTGGGAGACGCTTTATGTCTGTGGTCCCCCTGTGGCCTCAAAGCAGTGAGGGGACATCGTCCAGCCCACTGTTCCACTCCTGCTCACTTCCCTGGATGTACCTGGCTTGAGGTCCTCCAGCAGCTCAGGAAGCCAGGAGGCTCACCGTGGTCAGGACCTGCCTGGAGAATAAGATCAGCCGAGTGATGGCTTGGGACCTCCCCTGGGCCGGGTCATTGCCCTCTGTGACCCAGGCAGGCAGCTCTCTGAGGACAAAACCCCTCTCCAGCTCCTTCTCATTGCCAAGGCTAATCTCTGATAGCGCAGATGCCATACTCTGGCCCTTACTCAGTTCGTTAAAATTCACCTAGTATTTCTTAGATGCCTGCTCTGTGCCAAGATCAGCCTCCCTGGAACCAAAGCACCTGCCTCTGCCCAAGCCAGAGCCCATCTCGAACTCTCCCAGCCTCCCCACTGCTCCTCAGCATCGTCGACGTTCCTATAGTCACTATGAACAGAGCAGATCACCTGACCTCTCTCAGCCTCAACTCCTCCATCTATAAAATGGGTATCATTATCTCTGCCCTGCTTATTTCAAGTGAGCATCAGAGACACCTGTCCACAGCCCCAGCCCGTCAACACGAGGCTCATTTCCCCCTATGTCTGTCTTCCCAGCTGGCACACAAGCTCCCTGCAGCAGGGAATGTACACAGCAGGTGCTCAATGAGACCACCCCACACTGCCCTGGGCCTCCACAATGCCCTCACTGTCACTTCTATGTGCTTGGACTCCCCAGTTCAAATCCCAGCTCTGCCACTCCTATCTGTGTGTCCTTGTGCAGGTTAACCACTTTTCTGTACCTCTGTTTTCTCATCGATGAGATGCTTAGCACATAGTAAGCACTCAGTGGTAAGTGGTAACTCTTCTCCCTATTATTATTCCCCAGCCTGGCAGAGAAGAGAAAGAGTGAGCCTTTGGGTGGGGGCACACCAGAAGTAGAGGCTTGGAGGTGAGTCCCTGGCAGGGCCTCAGCCTCAGCTGGTGGTGTCCTATCTCAGGGCACCAGGGAGCAAAACCTAAACCTGCTGTGAGGAGGGGCCACGGGCTGGGAAGCCACGCCTCCTGAGACTCCAAGAAAAGGGGGGCTTGAGGCTCCACCCCCATCCCACTGCCAGACACCCTGTGAGTTGCACCCAGCTCCAGGGACCTGTGCCTTTTAACTTTTTTTTTAAGACAGGGTCTTGTCTCATTCTGTCACCCAGGCAGGCTGGAGTACAGTGGCATGGTCAAGGCTCACTGCACCTCAAACTCCTGGGTTCAAGTGATCCTCCCACCTCAGCCTCCTAAGTAGCTGGGACCACAGGTGTGCGCCACCACTCGGCTGATTTTTTAAACATTTTTTTGTAGAGATGAGGTCTCCCTACATTACCAGGCTGGTCTTGACCTCATGGGCTCAAGTGATGCTCCTACCTCGGTCCCCCAGTGTTGGGACTGCAGCTGTGGGCCACCGCCTCTGGCCAGGCCTGGGTCTGTTGGGATAGGTGGTAGAGCATGGGCCAGGTGCTTCCTGGCAGCCAGGTGATCCTGGAAGAGGGAGGCTGAGGCTGACCCACGATGGCAGCAGGAACGCCTCAGGCAGTGGCCATAGCCCAGAGGGTCTGAGCTGGACAGATTTCCTTCCTTCCCTCCCTCTTCCCACTTCTTGTGCCATTTTTCTCTGGCTCTGCTTGGAAGCCTGACGGGCTGTGAGGGAGGGAAGCTGATGAGCCCAAACTCCATGACCCAGCCATGACTTCATAGGACTCAGGTGGAGCCCAGCCAGGGGCTTCTGGCCAGGGAGAAGGGAGGTGCTCCCCAGAGGCCCCTGGCTGTGACGGTGGGAGCTGGTCAGGCAGGTAGCAGCCTTCCAGGCACAGACTCACACTGACAGCTGTCACTTGGTGATGGGCAGCTCCTGTGGAGCTCTCCGTGGTCCTGAGCTTGCCTGCGCTGGCCAGGGTCCTAGCTCAGCCCCCAGGGTGCCCTTGGCTGGCCTCACCCTGCCCCTGCCACCCTCCTCCGTGGTTCAGACGGCTTATGTCTTAACAGCCACTTCCCCTGTCCACCACCCTCTGGCCCCTTCTCTGCCTTCCCCTCAACACCTGATCTCTCGTGTCTTCAGCTGGGGGACAGTCACTGGGCACTCAACTCCTCCAACTGGGAGAAGGGGCCAGCTGTCACGTGTCCAGCAGTGGGCAGGCCCAACACCCAGTGGGCACTCAGGGCATCCCTGGAATGTCCATGAGGGGCATTTTGGAGGCTGCCAGGCACAACCTCCAGTCTCCAATTCTGGGCAGGAAGTGGCCCATCCATGACCCCCAGCCCTGGTACACCTCAGGGTGGACCCACACTACCTCTCCAGGATTTAGTTCATCTGCATGAAAGGGCTTTGCGCAGAAGCCCGCCTCCCTGTGCCCAGCTTCCACTTGGCCTGGTCCTGCCCCATGCGACCTGAGGGCTCTGCCACCTCCAAAAGGAAGGTAGGAGGCACATCTTTGCGGCAATCCCTGCCATATACAGCAGCTCCTGGGGCACAGGTTAGGCCAGTGACCACAGTGGCCAGATCCGAACACTGCTTGTGACCTTGGCAAGTCACTCTGCCGCCCCTTGCCTCAGTTTCCCCCTCCATGATATGCAGGTATAACCATTTCTATCTCACAGGGTTGTTGTGAGAGTTGAGTGAGTTAGTCCCCACAAAAACCTAGGGACCACACCTAAGCACACAACAGATGCTCAGGACACGCCGGCTCCTCTGTTACTGTAAGTCTGGAGGATTTGGTTTGAATCCCAGTGCCATGACTTACTTGCTGTGTGCCCTTTGGCAAGTTATTTAGCCTCTCTGGTCCTCAGTCTTCTCCAATGTAAAAGGAAGATGTCACCCTCTGTTTTGCAGTCCTGTGGGAGACCTGGCTGAGCCATGGTGTCAAAGCATTCTGCATGGAACCTGGCCATTGGCAGAGGTTCTATAAATGCATTTCTTTTCTCTTTCCTTCCATTTGGGTTTCCTGCTGGATGACCAAATGCAGATGACCCCCTGAACATGCCAGGCTTTGCTCCTGACCGGCTTTATTACCTTTAAGAAAGGTAACAAAGACACCTTTGTTAAGGTACAAAGGGAGGTGGGCCAGTTGGGGGGCTGCTTAATCCTGACTGGCACCCTCAGCCTGGGGGGCCTTTCTCAGTAACTCTCCAGGCATTCAGGACCTAAGGCCAGAATCTGGGGAATGTGGCCCAGCTGGGGCCTGCAGACTCCTCTCCTGGCTCCAGAGGGCTTGTGAGTAAGAATTTGGTCCAAGCCTTCACCCCAGGCCAGTGCCTCTGCATGTCCACTCCCACGGGCCACCCATTCCAATCCCTTTGGGCTGCTAGAAATTCCTCCTTCTGTTGACCTTCATCAGTTTCCCTGGAGCTTCTGCTACTGGTTCCTTCTCCAGGGTAAGGCAGAGGGAGTCGGCATCTCAGGGGTCAGAAGACAGTGAGCACCTCCCCTGGACTTTGAGACTAAATGCAGCTTGAGGTTTCAGGATCCCACATGGGGAGACAGGTAGAGGCGGTGGCTGCAGAACATGGCCAATCCTGGAGTCCTGGCAAGACTGGAGAGACAACTGCTGCTCTGCTGTCCTCCCCTCTCATCATCTGACTCACTCCTTTGACTGACACCCACCCACAGGGAAGCCTACACAAAGTGGTCACTCTGTAGTCGACATATCAGTCCAGCTACCGCTGGACACGGGGGATGCAGCTACGTGTGTCTCCATTTTGCAGATAAGGACATGGAGGCCTCGAGGTTAGGTGACTTGCTCAGCCACACACAGCTGATGGAAATGAAACAGATGGAAACTGAGACTCCCCAAGCTGACAGGAGGACTACAGATGTGGGGGTTCTGCTCCAGGCTCAACACAAGTGGCCTGGACGAGGGAGGGCCTAGTGGACCATGACACCTAGCCCCGGGGAATTCTGCTTCCCTAGCAGGCTCAGAGGGAAGAAGTCTGCTTCAGGGGCCAGGCCTGGTCAAAAACTCCATCTTCCCTGGATGGCCAGAGTCAAATCCTTGCAAATCCCGTTTACCACGGGGCAGGTCAGACAGCTTCTGCTATGCCCACTCATGGATGAAGAAACTAGGCCAAGAGAGGAGAGACAGAGCTACAAAGGGAGCAGTTCTTAGATTAGGCAGGCAGGGTTCAGGGAGGACAGGGTGCCCAGGCCACCAGAATACCCACAAAAGTCTGGGCCTCACGGAGTCAGCCCCACTCTCTGCTGGCTCAGCCCCAGGGTGGAGGCCTTGCCAAAGGCTCAGCCCAAGACCCATCCCAGGAGCCCTTTCCATGGCAACCCCACCCCTCCCCCACCTCCAGTCCCTGTGCACTACTCTCTCCCCTCCAAACCCATCCCCATCAGCTGATCCCAGCTCCCTACAGGCTGCCTGAGGACTTTCCCACGGAGTAGCCGGCAAGTGCCTGGGAAAGCTGGTTCCCAAAGCTGGGCTCTACCCCTGCTAGGACTCCACCCCTCCTGCACTGGTCACTGGTCCACTCAGGACAAGAGCTCCTCGTCCCCAGAGGCTCCTTCCATAATGTTTTTGTTTTTTAGAGACGAGACGTATGTTACTCAGGCTGGATGTGAACTCCTGGACTCAAGCAATCCTCCCATCTCAGCCTCTCGAGTAGTTGGGACTAGTCTCTTACCACCATACCCGGCTTAATTTAATTTAATTTGAATTTGAATAGCTGCATGCTCTAGTGGCTCCTACACTAGACTGTGCCGTTTAGACTGAACCGGGAGGCAGGGAGCCAACCAGGTTCACCGCGCCAGCACCACTGGAGCGATGGGGCTGCACTGAGGGAGGACCCTCACGGGGACAGCCACGGAGCTGCAGCAAAGGAGCATCCCAGGGCGCCCAACCTGAGACGGCCTGTGATGAAGGGGAGGGCTGGGGGCAGGGCAGTGGTGAGCCGATGCTGAGGTCCCGGCTGAGAGGGGCTCATAGAGCATTGGGTAACTACAGGAGGGAGGGATGCAGCTCTGGGGGTCCCTGGAACTCCCCTCCAGGTTCCCTGGGACCTGAGAGAGAGGTGGAGTGAAGGGGGAGAAAAAACAAAGCCCAGGGACCCGCCCCAAAAAACACAATCAAGAAGATGTTCCCAGCTTTTCTTTTTTTTTTTCTTTTTTTTTTTTTTTTTGAAGCGGAGTCTTGCTCTGTCACCCAGGCTGGAGTGCAGTGGCACTATCTCGGCTCACTGCAAGCTCCGCCTCCTGGGTTCACGCCATTCTCCTGCCTCAGCCTCCCGAGTAGCTGGGACTACAGGCGCCTGCCACCATGCCCGGCTAATTTTTTTGTATTTTTAGTAGAGATGGGGTTTCACCGTGTTAGCCAGGATGGTCTCGATCTCCTGACCTCGTGATCCACCCATCTCGGCCTCCCAAAGTGCTGGGATTACAGGCTTGAGCCACCGCGCCCGGCCCAGCTTTTCAATTTTAGACACTGAGTTCCTTGCAAGATTTTGTTTGAAGGAAAACTTCTATAGTTTAAAAAAAAAAAGAAGCTTGGCAACCCCTGCTGTGAATTCACCCCTCACTCCACCCGCAAGGAGATGGAGGCCCTGAGGAGAGGGTGATTGGTGGGGGCTGCACCACAAGTAGAACCCAGGTCTCTCTGACTCCAGAGAGGCAGGGGTGCTGGGCTGGGGCTTTTCCGTTTTGGATCTTCAGCCCCCAGTCCAGGCAGAGAGGGACCTTGTGGACATCAGGGAGCAGAGGGCGGATGTCCCACCCAGGGCTAGTGGTGCATGTGCACATTTCAGAGGGCCCGAGGGCTCCAACTACCTCTTACACACAGAGCCTGGAATGGAGAGGCGTAAACTTGGCCTGGGGGAACAGGCCAGGCCAGAAGTGGGCAGTGGATCCTGCCCAAAGAGCCCAGAGCAAACATTCAGTGAATGTTTGGGATTAGCCAAAGGAATGACTACTGCTGGCAGCATTTCGGGCATAGGGCACTTTATCTCTCAGGGAGAGGACCACCCTCATGAGGAGAGCCCCCTCTGCAGGGCCACACATGACCACGGACCTGCTGTGTGCAGAGCCAGGAGGCAGTGGGAGCCCATGGGGGCTGGGTCAGTGTGCAGGGAAGGTGCTCGGTGCTGAGGGTTAGGGGCGATGTGAAGACTGTAGCGCTACTGGCCTCGCTTCATTCCACCTCCACAGGCACACAGGGCCTCAAACTCACAGCTGGCAAGTGACAGCAGCAAGGTCCACACCCATCTGAGGCCTCAGGGCTTCTCAGAGTTTCAGGGGCAAAGTCCAGGCTGCTGCCTTCAGCCTTGCCCCAGGCAAGGGCCCCTCTCATCCCAGCCGCCAGCAGGACCCCATGGGCCTGCTGTTTTCAGGTCACAGGGCTCTCCAGCTCTGGCAGGCGATCCGATCTGCTGCCCAGGAAAGCTGCATCTGCCCATCCTGCCAACCTCCTGAGCCCCTCTCACCAGCCTAAAACCATGTGAGCACCCCGGTGGCACACTGCAAGGCCAGGCTGGAATTACGTTTCCCAGAGCCCAGAGTTCCTTGAAAGGCCAAGGGGACCCAGGGCAGCCCTTCCCACCACTACCCAACTCCAACACGAACGGGTCACCCTGGACAGTGCGCCATGTCGGGGTCTCCTGCAGCTTAAAGGAGGCTTAAGGTCCAAAAAGTCAGGAAACCTCCAAGGTAAGGCCCAGACTCCAGGAGGCTCCAGAGGCCCTGGCTCCTGACCCACACTGCAGACCCCTGCCCCGATCTACCCTGGAGCTGGCACTCCGCATCCGTCTGCCCCCTGCCCACACCATGCCGGCCCATCTCCATCCAGGCCACCCTCCTCGTCCATCCACCCTCCTCCCCTTAACTTCCATTCCCCTATCCCCATTATTTTCCCCGATCACCCAGAACTTGGAGACAAGCAAGGGAGGGGTCCCATGCCACCTGCACCACCTCCTTGGGGAGTTTGTTTGCTGCTGTCTGCCTGATTCTGACTTCCAGCTAGCCTGGACTGACCACAGACCCAGGGATCCCCAAGCCCCTGTGTCCACAGCTTCCCCTTGCCAGCCTGTAATCATGTAGGGGGTGCTATGGTCTGAAAAATGTGTCCCCCAACGTTCACGTGTACGAAATCTAATCCCCAGTGCAGCGGTGTTGACAGGTGTGGACTTTAAGAGGTGATTAGGCCATGAGGGCTCCACCCTCATGGAGGGACTTGTGCTGTTATTGTAGGAGCGGGTTAGTTATTCCTGATAACAGCATGGGCTCGAAGTGGGTTAGTTATCATTTTCCTGACAACTGCATGGGGTCAGCCCTGCCCCTCTCCATGTGTGGATACTTCTGCCCTTCTGCCATGGGATGACGCAGCATGAAGGCCCTCGCCATATGGCAGCTCCTCGACCCTGGACTTCCCAGCCTCCAGATTCGTAAGGCCGGGCGTGGTGGCTCAAGCCTGTAATCCCAGCACTTTGGGAGGCCGAGACGGGTGGATCACGAGGTCAGGAGATCGAGACCATCCTGGCTGACACAGTGAAACCCCGTCTCTACTAAAAAAAAAAAATACAAAAAACTAGCCGGGCGAGGTGGCGGCGCCTGTAGTCCCAGCTACTCGGGAGGCTGAGGCGGGAGAATGGCGCAAACCCGGAAGGCGGAGCTTGCAGTGAGCTGAGATCCGGCCACTGCACTCCAGTCTGGACGACAGCGCGAGACTCCCTCTCAAAAAAAAAAAAAAAAAAAAAAAAAGAAAGTTCTGCTGTTTACAAACTACCCAGTCTCAAGTATTCTGTGATAGCAGCACACACAGGACTAAGAGGGGGAATGAGAGGACAGCACATCTGAGGCCTTCCCCAGAGCCACCCTCTCACCAGGCTGTGCTGAGTACCTTAGCTGTTCTCTAACCTCACGTGGACATCTGCCTCCCACTGCTATTTCACAGAGGAGAAAACCGAAGTTCAGTGAGTCAAAGTGACAGGCCCTGGCACTCCCTATGAGTGACATGCATCAGACCTTCCCTTGTGGCCCACACTCCCCAAGACTCCAGCCCGCATCGCAGCTGCCTGACCCCTGCCTGGGGCCCTCCCAGGCACTGCCACCTCCTTCCCCTTACCTGCCGGTACCTGCCTTGAGGCACAGTGTCTAGTCCCCTCTGCGGCCACCTGCCCCCAACTCTGCCTGCCTCCCAACTCACCCTGAGCTCTGTGGCAGCAGTTTCCTCCCTAGAAGCTGAGCCCAGGTGTCAGTTAGATGACTGCAGGAGGAACTGACCTTGTCCCGCCAGATGCCTGCCCCGCCCTCCATCTGGGCTGGTTTTGTGGCTCCACCTCTTTCCAGCTAGGTCACCTCACCTCTCCAGCCTCAGTCTCCTCCTTTGTAAAATAGGTAACCAGGCAGCGGTGAGAGGCAGCCCCACCCTCCCAGAGCCACTCCTAGGTGCCAGGTGCTCGAGGAGGTAGGGGCATTGTGGTTTTACAGGTGTAGAGCCTGTTAGGACCAAGTGTTCAGTAAAATGTAGGTCCATCTCTTGTGAGCCTCGCCTTGCTCCCTCTCTGGGTGGGAGGGTCCCCGAGAACTGCGCCCCGACTCCCAGAGGGGCTGCTGGATATTCTCAGTGGGACAAGGATAGGGAACCAAGGAACACCCTATGCCTGGAAGAGCTCAGAAATAAACTCTTGGCATGTAGGACCCCAAGTCTCTGACAAAGTACCGGGCAGAGACAGGGCAGGGGCCAGGGAGCCTGAACCCATGCTGCCTCCCCTGCAAGGGGGCCCAGGAGTCCACAGCCTTTTGGAGGGAGTTGGGTCTCTCTGGGAGTGGGGGCAGAGGCTCGATTCTGCCCAGAGGAGACGGCCAGCTATTGTACTGCTGGCTCCAAGCCCAAGGGTCCGCCCTTAGCAAGGCATTCATTCCCCAGTGTGGAGAACACCCCTCTTGAGGGTGAAGACAGAAATCACACCCTACCCTGGAAGGAGGCTGAGCCCAGAGCTTTGAGCATTCCTGCTGCTGGGGAGCTTTGCACACAAAGCCCCACCCTCCAATACCTTGCCCTCCGGGGACTTCTCCCTCTTCCTAGCCTTTGTCTTCCCTGGGGGGCTGCCCTCGGCCCAGCCTGCTCAGGAGTTCCCCCATGCTGTCCCCTAAGCCTGGAGAGGAATTTCCTGTTTGCTTGTCTTGCTCACAGTGGTGGCTGACGCGCAGAGAACAGCGCAATAGCATCCAGTGAAAGAATGAGTGAATGAGTACCGTGTGACTCTGCCCCTCGCCCCGCTGCCCCTCTGCCCCTGTGCCTCGTTTGTCAGATTGTGTGGCACCTGCCCTGGAGGGCTGCCGAAAAGCCCTCATGGGAAGAACAGAACCGATGCCCTGCGTAGTGTCGGGGACAGGGGGACTCTGAAGGGCACAGGGGCCTTGCCATCTCTGCAGAGGAAGGCCGGCAGGGACTGATGGCCGGAAGGGCGGGGGTAGGAGTGGGGGCTGGGTAGGCAAAGGAAGGAAGAACAGAGACGAGGATGGAGTGGAGCGAGGGCATAGGAAGGGGCTGCTCAAGCCTGTAATTATTAATTGGGCAGATGATTAATTATTAACAAGGCTTCAGGTTAGAGGAAGGAAGGAACACAGCTTCTTCTAGTTCATCAACAGGCCCGTATTGCCAGCCCCTCCACAAAGGCTTAAAGTTCCCATGCTTACAGGACCCACTGAGGCCCGTAGGATAAATCCTCAAGATCCCCGTACTTCGGGCTTTCAGCTCCCTACCCACCTCCCAGCCCACTCAGCCTTCCTTACAGGCCCCAATAAACTGCCCCAGTCCATCTGGACAAGAGAAGAGAGAGAGGCCAGCTCTGCCCTGCCCTGGCTTCCAAGGTCAGAATGCCCCCACTCCCACCCCAGGACTCCCAGAGATGTGGTGCCTCCCAGGCAGAGGGGCAGCCAGAGCCTTTGGTCTGAGCGGGGGTGGCCATGGCCAGATAACAAAGGAGGCCCAGGAAAAGCCGGGCAGGAGGGGCCGGGCTGAGTGTTTCTGCCTCTGTGAGAGGGCTCTCCTGGACCCTGAGCTAGTCCCCTCTGCGGCAATCTCTCAGGAGTCAGCGTGGGGCGGGGGCTGCTTTAGGGCCATAGCTCTCTGGAGTCTAGCCTCAAAAGGGGCTGGATTCAAATCCTGCCCCTTCCAAACCCTCCTCCGTGATCTTGGGCAGGTCACTGAATACCCTGGGCCTCGGTGCCCCTATCAGCAATGTGAGGCCATCCCAACCCCGAGGAGATCAGAACGGATAACATCCGAACAGTCTTGACACAGGCCAGTCCTCTGAGCTGGGTGCGGCCTTACCTGGCAGAGATGCATCAAGGCCTGCAGGCCCTGTTCCCCTAAATGCTCCCAGGATGGACCTCTCTCTGCCTCCCTGCCGCCCCGAGGTTCCCACTAGCTTCCCTCCTGCCTCTGCAGCAGCCCCTCACCGCAAATTCTCCATCAGGCCACATCTCCCTGCTCAAGCCCTCCCGTGGCCCCGTCACGCTCAGAATTAAAACCCCAACTCCTCTGTGCTCCATGGACCCTGGCCATCTGATGCCTGCGTCTCTGCTGACCTTGCCTCCCTTGTCCCCAGGCCCCAGCCACGCTCCCCACCTTCCTGTCTCCTACACTCTTCAGGTGTGGCCCCATTCCAGGGCCCTCGCACAGGCTGATCCCTCCACCTGGAACTCCCTTCCTCAGGTCCCTGCATGCTCTGATGCCATGCGTCAGACAGGCGCCCCGAGCAGCCGGCTGAAGTGCTGCCCCTGCCCGTAAGCCCTCTCTCCAGACCGCCCCCCAGCACTCATCGCTGTGGAGGTGATCCCGCTTTGTTGTTTATGTCTCCCCCACCCTCATCCTGCTGGCGCAGCCACAGGAGAGCAGGGTCACCACAGGCCTCAGCCACCACTGTTCCCCACCCCGCAGGACAGAGCCTGCCCAGGAGCAGGCACTGCACAGACGCTGGATGATGATGGAACAGTCCAAAGACACAGGAGCCCGGATGAGAAGCAGCAACAGACTGGGAGGGACAAGTATTCTCTGGTTTGGGGGTGCAGGCCCAGCCTGCGAGTTCCCACGCCTGACAGGCGCTCCTCCCCTGCCCAGTGGCCCCAGAGAAAGCCCCTGCCCTGCTGAGATCAGCGCTGCCCTGCCCTGCAGCCCCGGCAGTGCCAGCCCCTCCCGCCCAGGCTCATCATCCTCTGGGGACAACGTACAAAGGGCCACTTCAGTGCAGAGCCTCAGCTCCATCTCCAGGCTGGCGGGCTGAGCGAAGGGGGGATGGGGGGAAATGGAGGGAAGGGCGTGCCCCACCCTTGCACATTCTCTGGGTCCTTCTCTAGCATTGGGGACTCTGTCCCAGGCGTTGTACCCTGGGTGCCAGTGGAGGCGTTGTTGGCTGGCAGAGGCCCTCACGCACCAGGTGGCAGGTGAACTAGGCAGCAGGAGTGGAAGCTGCTCCCCCGGTACCCATCCATGTTTACAGGGCAGCAGGTGGCGGGCACGCTTGCATGCTCAGGTGGCCCGATGCCAGCTGGAGTGAGGGACAGAGAGGTGCAGACCTGGTGGGAACGATCTGGGCTGGGCAGCAAGGAGGGCAGTGGGCATGGGCTTTGGGCCACACCAGGCCTGGTTTTCTGGCCTGAGACCCTCTGTGGCAAACGAGGTAAAAATCAAACAGCTGTCCCAACAACCTGAGCTGGTAACCTGTGACTCAAGCCTGGCACCAAGGGACTGACACTGTGACAACTTCGGCGTTCTCAATGCTCCCCCTTCTGGGTCCCTCCCCACCCACCACCAAGGCTTGTCCGTCCCACTGCCTGCACTTCCCAAATCTCCCATTCCCAAGCCCACCACTCACAGGAATGGCAGCAGCTTCCTCAACGGGCCCCCCGACCCGGCCCTGATGAGCCAAGCGAAAGCCACATGTGACGCTGCCCTCCCCAGCTTGGAGTGGGCAGGAGTCTGCCCTCAGGAGAAAGTCCAAGTCCCTCAAGGAGGCACAGAAGTTTCTATGTAATCTCACCCTTCAATCTCCGTGCCTGTTCCTGGAGGGTTCGGCTGAGCTGCACTTCTCCAGGCCTCCCTGACCCCGGCCTACTCCCCAGAACCCCTTGCCCCACACAAGGGCAGTGTTGTCTGACACCCCTGGGTCCCCAGCCTCAAGCACTGAGCCCCACACAAAAAAGGTGTTCACCCTCAGTTTGTTGAATGAATAAATGACCACCCCAAATTCACATACCCACACTTTCCAGTCAATGCTGCAGGGCTCTCAGGCCTGTCTGGGGCTCACACAAGTGGCCAATGATCCTAGTCCTGCCTGTTTTGCCAACTTAGGCTTGTCACACCTCAATGAGGCAGCTTAGCTACGTGAATCCTGAGGGCCCCTTCCAATGGGGTAGTGGTGGCGGAGGGGAGATACAGGAAATGACCAGAGCCTTCAGGGCCAGGAGGAGTTATGGGAAGAAGGTGGGAAAGGAAGAGTGGCTCAGCAGTTAGGATCCTCCCGGTTAGCGTCTGAACCGCAGCTCACGGCTATGTGTTCACTGCCTCATGCCTGGTGCTGCAGGTGCGCTGCTGAGCAAGCAAATGGGCTTGAACGTGGCTCTGCCACCGTGGGGACCCGGTGAGCTGACAAGGCCACACCTGCCCGCAGCCTGCAGCTCCTGGGCGGGAGGGTGGCAGCGTTGCCCTGGGATCTGGGAACCTGAGCGTCACAGTTAGCTTCCTGCTGGGGGTGGTCCTGACAGAGCAAGCGCACAGCTGGCTGGGGCTCTGGGCACCCAAGGAGCCACCCCTCAGCTGGAACAAGGCACCCTGTCTCTCTTCCTCTCCCAATTACTCTCCCTCCACCTCTGCTTGGAGAGGGGATGTGCCCAAGGTCAGGAACCCAGCAGGCTGTAGCGGGGGTCCTCATCCCAGTCCAACTCAGCAGAGCCGCCGGTGTGCCCACTGCTGCTCATCAAGGCTCACGATCTCCCATGCCCTGGACCTCAGTTTCCCCACTGACCACTGAAGGTGGTGGCCTCCGAGCTCCATGTTCTGGAAGACCCACATTCTAGGTTTGCTGCTCCAGGTTTCTTCCTCTAAGTTCCAGATTCCAGGCTCTCTGTCTGCATCTGGAGGTTCTACTTCTTTTTTTTGCTTTTTGAGACTGAGCTGAGATTGCCACTGCACTCTAGCCTGGGCAACAGATCCAGACTCCGTCAAAAAAAAAAAAAAGGGAGGGAGGGAGGGAGGGAGGGAGGGAGGGAGGGAGGGAGGGAGGGAGGAAGGAAGGAAGGAAGGAAGGAAGGAAGGAAGGAAGGAAGGAAGGAAGGAAGGAAGGAAGGAAAGAAGGATCTCCATCACAGGTCCCGTGTCCATGAGTCTCCTCTTTGGGACACTGGGACACTGTACTTCATATTCTCTTCGAGGTGTCCAGCATCAGGGCTCCTGCCCACTCCTACCTTCTTAACTTCATCACCCTTTGGGGCTCTTGAGAGCAGTGGAACCAAAGAGATGGGGCTGCCTGCACTCCCAAAGTGAGAAGGTCCGGCCCAGCTTTCCTAGGCTTAGGATGCCCCCAGGGTCGCAGAGGGGATCCCAGAGCACACCCCAGCCAGGCAGAAATGCCCTTCCCCCCCCCCCTTTCCCATCTCTCCAGGATGCTGCCCCAACCCCCTGCCTTTCACCCTCTGCACCAGCTCTCACTGCAATGGTTCCACAAGACAGGTGCTTCCCAAGGACAAAGACTTCAGGTCAGGGCCTGGCACCTGCTTGGTGGGCACTCTGTCAATGCTCGCTGAATGAATTAATCAGGAATGCCCAAGGTACCTATAGGACTGCACAGCCTAAGAGATGCTAGTTTATATGTGATGCAGATGTTCATACTGTGTGCATATACATGTGGCGTGCACAAAACACATGCCGCATGCACAAAACACATGCATGCAAACTGCAAGCTGTCACACCCTGATGTCAGCAGAGCTGTGCCCCTGCCACCTAGCTCAGTCACCGGCGCACAATAGGCACTTAAGGAGTAATTGCTGAAAGAACGGATGGACGGATGAGTGCTCTGTACTGGGTACAAAGCATACTGTGTACAGAGTCAGAAGCCAGGACAGAAACAGAAACTGACCCCACCCAGGATCAAGGTTCAGACGTGATGACAAATAACGCTACTGCAAGGCAGAACTTGACCTGTGTGTAGGAGGATAGTGGGAAAGGCACTTTGAGGCCTGGGACTGTAACGACATCAGCCAACAGGGATGACCACGCCCACTGGGCTTCAGCATGGAGGTGAAACAAGCAGCCCTGGCTCCTGCCCTGGGGGCACCTCTGTCTAGAAGGGGCAGGAGGGGCTTCCTAAGGAGTAGGGGCTCTGGCAGCAGC
Source organism: Chlorocebus sabaeus (assembly GCF_047675955.1). Classification (NCBI taxonomy): domain Eukaryota; kingdom Metazoa; phylum Chordata; class Mammalia; order Primates; family Cercopithecidae; genus Chlorocebus; species Chlorocebus sabaeus. Next base: position 11,411,658 of record NC_132922.1, read on the forward strand.
TGGGCTGGAGGGGACAGGCTCTTCAGGAGGGCAGGGGACCAGTATCAGCAAAGGCCGGGAAGTAGGAAGGTGAGGCTCACATATGGAGCACGACAACTGCCCAAGAGACTGGGGGACGCAGGGGAAGAAAGAGGCTGGACCAGCTCCGGAGGAAGGAGGTCAGAGGTGTTTGGACAAAATTCTCAGAGCACTACATTCCAGGAGCTCCAGGCCTGGGCTCCCATGACCCAATTTCCAGGAATAAGAACAACACAGGCCTCCTGCCGCAGGTTCACTTGCTCTGGGGGATGTGCCTGGTGCTAGGCAAACCCCACGGTGAGACCCCACAGCCAGTCACTGCCTGCAAGGGGTGGCCTCAGAATCAGACAAAGCAAGAGCCGGCTGTCTCCAGGGCTCCTTTTCTTCCCACTTACTGTTAGAATATAACCGCATTTTTCTGGTTTAAAGGTTTCTCATCCGTTCTAGAACATCAGGAAAGCACAGAGGAAGAAGCAGGACAATGTTCCCACCATCCTGCCACCCCTGGGCCTGGCTGGCTTCTGGCCGGGCCTTCCTCGCAGGCCTTTCTCTTCCCCATGCACCTTTTGCTGGAACCAACATCAACATGGGTTTCCTGTCACCTTCGGGCAGTGTGCATTTTGCTCTATCAGGCTTGCTTTCTTTTTTTTTCTTTTAAGACAGAGTCTCGCTCTGTCGCCCAGGTTGGAGTGCAGTGGCATAATCTCGGCTCACTGCAACTTCTGCCACCCGGGTTCAAGCGATTCTTCTGCCTCGGCGTGCCAAGTAGCTGGGATTACAGGCGCCTGCCACCACGCCCGGCTAATTTTTGTATTTTTAGTAGAGACGGGGCTTCACCATGTTGACCAGGCTGGTCTTGAACTCCTGACCTCAGGTGATCCACCCACCTTGGCGTCCCAAAGTGCTGGAGTTTTTTGCATGATTTCATTTTCATATCTCAGGAACCAAGGGCCACAGTGCCAAAATAATCCTCATTTCACTATATGGAAATTGAGTGCTAAGCAGGGGAAGTGGTTTGTTTGTGTCTAAGTGTCTGCAGTACAGAGCCTGCCCGACGGGTGAGGGACCTGATGAGTTTGTGCAGCGTTCTACAATTAACAAAGCATCTTACACACGTGGTTTCACTGAATGCCCACAGTGGGTTGGAGGGTATGGCTCTACTTTTCACTTATGCCCATATCCCAAGGGAAAACCTTCCGAGGGGTGCAGCTGAGCCTAAGGGATCAGCCCAGAGAGGCCACGTGGCCAGCTGAACCCACCCATTTTTGCAGAGGGAACCTTAAGGTCTGGGGCCCTGGGAAACTTGCCCAGAGTGCCTCTGAGAGCTGAGGGTCCCCTGTGTGGTGTGAAGGAGGAGACAACAGACCTGCGTGGGACTGCACGCCACCCTCTTCCCCTGTCCCCAGTAGGGAGCATTTCTCAGCAGGAACCAGGTCAGATGCAGGCATAGATGAGCAGGAGCTGGGGAGAGCAAAGTGCTCTGGGCTCAGGGCTGAGCTCCGGTCCTGGAGTGGAGAAAGATAAAGCCTGATAGAGGCTGGGTGCAGTGGCTCATGCCTATAATCCCAGCACTTTGGGAGGCCAAGGTGCATGGATCATGAGGTCAGGAGATCAAGACCATCCTGGCTAACATGGTGAAACCCCGTCTCTACTAAAAATACGAAAAAGAAAAAAATTAGCTGAGTGTGGTGGCGGGTGCCTGTAGTCGCAGCTACTTGGGAGGCTGAGGCAGGAGAATGGTGTGAACTGGGAGGCAGAGCTTACAGTGAGCCGAGATCCTGCCACTGCACTCCAGCCTGGTCAACAGAGCAAGACTCTGTCTCAAAAAAAAAAAAAAAAAAAAAAGAAATATGTATCAGGCCATCCGGCCAGGCTCACAGGCTCACACCTGTAATATCAGCACTTTGGGAGGCCGAGGCAGGCAGATCACTTGAGGTCAGGAGTTTGAGACCAGCCTGGCCAACATGATGAAACCCCGTCTCTACTAAAAATACGAAAATTAGCTGGGCGTGGTGGTGGGCACCTGTAATCCCAGCTACTTGGGAGGCTGAAGCAGGAGAATTGCTTGAACCCAGGAGGCAGAGGTTGCACTGAGCTGAGATCGCGCCATTCCACTCCAGCCTGGGCGACATAGCGGGACTCTGTCTCAAAAAAAAAAAAAGAAAAAATATGTATCAAATGCCTTCTACGTGCCAGGCACAGAGCCAGGCCCTAGTGCATGCCTGGTGCCAGCCCAGGGGCCCAACCCATCCCCAGTCACCACCAGCTCTCCCTGTGCCCCTCTCCTGTGGCAGCTACCATCACTCACCCACCACAATTTGCCACAACCACGTGCCAGGCCCCAGGTAGCAAGCGGAGGACGCACCAAGAGAGATTTGCCCAGTGCATTAGGCAAGCTCTGGGCATCATGCCTGCCTGGGACTTGCTTCCAGGAAGAGGCAGAGGCAGCAAGTCCTAGGATGCAAGCACGGTGGGGGCAGTGGGGCAGGGGCGAGCGTGGTATTATATGAAGAGCTGGTGGGGCAGAGGCTACAAACACAGGCAGGGCCTGGGTCACAGGATCTGAGTTACAAGGGTTGGGTATTGGGAAATCTAGCAGCCACTACAGATGCCAGGGAGCTGGGAACTGGCTTTTGGAGTGCACAGGCCTCTGTATCCTCAGGGCAGCATTTTTTAATTTTTCTTTTTTACTTTTTTTCTTTTTTTTGAGATAGGGTCTTGCTCTGTTGCTTAGGCTGGAGTGCAGTGGTGCGATCTCAGCTAACTGCAGCCTTGACCTCCTGGGTTCAAGTGATCTTCCCCCTCAACCTTCCAGGTAGCTAGGCTATAGGCGTGTGCCACCACACCTGGCTAATTTTTTTAAATTTTTAAAAATTATTTTGTAGAGACAGGGTACCACTATGTTGCCCAGGCTGGTCTCGAACTCCTGGACTCAATTAATCCTCCTGCCTCGGCCTCCCAAAGTACTGGGATTACTTTGGGAGTCCAAGTTAGCATTTTTTAAACTGTGGGTTTCCAGCCTTCCCATTGTGAGATGCTGACTCAGCACGGCTGGCTAGGGTCTGGCATACAGGTACTTTATGCAGGCAGCCCAGGTGACATTGAGCGGGCCTTCCAGAGACAGGGCTCAGGACGGTGGCAGGAGGGCCTTGAAGGGGAAGCCTGGAGGCCAAGAGACTAAGCGATGGCTGTCTCAGGGCTCCAAGCCTCAGGGAGCAGGCCCTGCTGGGAGCCCACGAGAGAGAAGGAGCAGGTCTGGGTGACCCAGAGAGCCTTCTCTCTGAGGGTCCTATAGGCTAGAAACAATTCCAGCCCTGCCACTTCCCGGCTGTGGGCCCGACTCTGGGTACCCTCAAAGTGCCAAACAGGGATGATAACAGTGCTTGCCTCTCAGCAAGGTATGAAACATCTCTGGGAGAATGCATAGAAAGTGGTTGGTTGGCCCTGTGCCCAGCACATAGTAAGTGCTTGATAAAGGGCAGCAAATTGTGATAACCCGGAGGCCAAGGTGGGGAGGACAACCGTGGGAGACATCCACCACCAGGCCTGCCAGCCAGAGTCCCAGAATCCACTCGGGCCGGCCTCCCTCACTTAGAACCCTGTCTCTGGGCTGTTCCTTCTGGGAAGTTCCTGGCCTGCCCAGAGAGGGCAGCCGGAGGGCAGGCTCTGAAGAGATCCTGGTGCGTGCACAGGTCTGTCTCCCCGGCCTGGCCCTTACCCACCCCTCCCAAGGGATTCCCACTTCGGTAAGAACCAAAGTTTCGAGCCAAATAAGCTTCATAAAACAATAGGGTAATTAGCGAATGTGAATGATTTCCATTGTTTCAATTTTACTTTTACAGAAAAGATGAAAATAAGTGAGCCAAAAGGGGGAATTCCACTTCAGGCAGCCCAAGGAGAAATACGTGAAGACTCGGTTAACTTCCTGACTTATGGGCAAGGCCATGGGTCCCCTTGTCAGCTTCATGCTGTGAGAGGGGGTTCCCGGCCTGCTTCCAGCCCGTGGGCAGCTCCGCCCCTTCCCAAAGCCTCAGTGTCCCCTTCCTGGCGGTGGGGACAATAGCGCCTCCCAAGCAGGTCCCTGTACCCTCCCTCTGTAGTGTGAGGCTGCTCTCTGGAGGGTCAGTCCCTTCCATCAGGGATGCAGAAGGAGTAGTAAGCAGGACAGCAAGGCTGCTCACCTGGGCTGAGAATCATTCATTCATTCATTCATCCATCCATCTGCACATTTAACTGAGGGCCTCCTCAGTATCTGTGTCGCTGAAAGTCTATCAGGAACACATAACAAACACACCAAGGACATGGGCATGGTGCTCCGGGAGCTGACAGCAAGAACACCAGGAAGCGTGTGGACTTCCCTGAGCCAGAGACGCTGCAGCTAAGATGTAAAGAGTGGGTCAGTGTAGGCCGGGCGTGGTGGCTCAGGCTTGTAATCCCAGCAGTTTGGGAGGCCGAGGCAGGCGGATCACAAGGTCAGGAGATCGAGATCATCCTGGCCCACATGGTGAAACCCCATCTCTACTAAAAATACAAAAATTAGCTGGGCATGGTGGCGCGTGCCTGTAATCCCAGCTACTCGGAAGGCTGAGAGAGGAGAATCGCTTGAATCAGGGAGTCGGAGGTTGCAGTGAGCCGAGATCACGCCACTGCACTCCAGCCTAGTGACAGAGCAAGACTCTGCTCAAAAAAAAAAAAAAAAAAAGAGTGGGTCACTGCGAACAAGAGACTGCACCCCGATTTCCCCATCTGTAGAGGGGATTATCCCGGAACCTCTGTCACTGGCTGCCACAGGAACACAATATGTGCTGGCTATTGATATTTTTATAGGCAGGAACGTGTGCAAGGGAGGGGCTGTAGCATCAGGGGGAAGAGCGGAAGGGGAGAAGGGTCTGTCTGACTTGGGTTGTGGGGCTGGTGTCACAGAGGAAGGGGGTCATGAGGAAGCTTTTGATGGACAACAGAGTTACAGGGGACAGTGAATGGAACAGGAATTCAAGTCGAGGGAACAGCACAGCAAGGGAATGGAATATGAGGTTTAGGACCTGCTTGGGCCACATCTTGGAGCTCTCATTGGCTTAAGCTCGGGGCCTATTCTGTGCAGAACCCCAAGGCCAGGCCAAGGTGGAGAGGAGCCCCTGGAAGGAGGGGCTAAAGCAAGTGTGCATCAGGGTCAGGGGTGCAGAGGGTCTCAGGATGGGGAGGACACCAGGAGCTCTGTGTTCCCTCAGGTCTCACCCCAGGGCTGATGCAGGCTGGCCCCTCACCTCCAGCCTCCAGGCCTCCCATGCCTCCCCCTGCCAAGTCCTTCTCACCTACAGTATCACCCGCAGCTCCCAAATCTAGCTGACCAACACTCTCTGCATCCTTTCCTCCTCATTCAACCATCATTTATTAAGCACCCACTGAAAGCCTGGGGACCACAGTTAGCATGTACCAGCTTCCATTATGACACTCCTGTTAGGCCATGGGTGGCTTAAAGTCAGCCAGATGGGGAGGATTTACACCATGGCGATCGGCCAACTCATCAGGGGTTTGTTTCCCAGAGAGCCAGTTGCCAGCCTGCTATTGCCCCCAGTTGGAGCAATGGATCTGGAAAGGCAGGCCCCTGGGCAGGGGGACTCAGTGAGAAAAAGAAGACATCAGGGACATAAACAACACATCTTGGAGGGCAGGCAATTTAGTCTCCGAGGAGGCAGGGGTGAATCGGGAGACTCATTCTTGAAGGGAGCGGTAAATGGCCACTGGAAACTATGCCAAGCTGTTCAAATAGTAACAGTGCATCTCACCCCCATTTTATTTTATTTTATTTTATTTTATTGAGATGGAGTCTCACTCTGTCGCCTAAGCTGAAGTGTAGTGGCACAATCTCAACTCACTGCAGCCTCTGCCTCCAGGTTCAAGCGATTATCTTGCCTCAGCCTCCCAAGTAGCTGGGATTACAGGTGCCTGCCACCACGCCCAGTTAATTTTTGTATTTTTAGTAGAGACGGGGTTTCACCATGTTGGCGAGGCTGGTCTTGAACTCTTGACCTCAGGTGATCCATCCACCTTAGCCTCTCAAAGTGTTGGGATTACAGGCATGAGCCACCCCACCTGGCCTCACCACCATTTTCAGACACAAGAAAACTGAGGCACGGAGATGCAGAGTCACCAGCCCACAGTCACACAGTGAGATAGGGAGGGCCGGGATTTGAACCGGGCCACTAGATCTGGAATCCCTAATTTTAGTGACTCTTTCCTTGCCCTCAAGCAGCCAGCACAGGGCTAGGCGGAGCATCTTGCCCAGGGGTATCTGCTCCCCCATGGATTCTAATTTCCTCAGGGCAAGGCCTATGTCCTCTCTGTCCAGCACAGTAAATTATTACCCCTACCTGAGGACATCGTGTTCCAAGACCTGGTCCCCCTGACATGAAGGGCTTGGGGGTGGCTGAGATGAGGGGCTGCATCACTACACTCTGGGGAGCAAAGAGGCTCTGGCTCTTGGGGAGCACAGCAGGATATCCCGAATGCCTTGGCTGGGTGGGTGGGTGCCCACGAGGCAAAGAGGGCCTGTCTTTGCAGACCACCCTGCCTCTGGCCACTCCTCACCGCTTATCTAGTCTCTTCCCAGAATTGTATGAGGACCACACAGTTCCCCCACCCTCAGCTCTCTGCTGTTCACGTCCAGCCCAGCCCTCTCGTGATTCTCATGGCCACTGCCCAGTGAAGCTGGCGTGGCCCGCCAGCTGGCATTGGCAGCCTCGTTTTCCAGGTAATAATAGCGCAGCCAGTGATCTCTTGAGTGCTGCTCAAGTGCCAGGCACCCTGTGTGCATCCTCTCATTGAATCCTCTCTGCAACTCATTCCACAATCAAATTCTCCCCCATTTGATCACACCTGGAATCTGAGCACTTTGGGAGACAGAGACAGGAGGATCACTTGAGCCCAGGAGCTCAAGACTAGCCTGGCCAACATAGCAAGACCTCATCTCTATTAAGAAATTTTTAAAAAATTAGCTGGGTGTGTTGGCTCACGCTTGTAGTTCTAGCTACCCAGGAGACTGAGGCAGAAGGATCCCTTGAGCCCAGGAAGTCGAGGGTGCTGTGGGCTATGATCACACCACTGCACCCCAGCTTGGATGACAGAGTGAGATCCTGTCTCAAAACAAAAACAAAAACAAAACTTCCCCATTTCACAGATGTGGAAACCAAGGCTCAGAAAGTTGACTTCCTGAGGTGGTCCAGTTACTACAGAAAAAGAAATCATCAGGGTTGGGTGAGGTGGCTCACGCCTGTAATCCCAGCACTTTAGGAGGCCGAGATGGGTGGATCACCTGAGGTCAGGAGTTCGAGATCAGCCTGGCCAACCTGGTGAAACCCATCTCTACTAAAAATACAAAAATTAGCTGGGTGTGATGTCAGGCACTTGTAGTCCCAGCTACTCAGGAGGCTGAGGTAGGAGAATCGCTTGAACCCAGGAGGTAGAGGCTGCAGTGAGCCGAGATGGCACCACTGCACCCCAGCCTGGGCAACAGAGTGAGACTCCACCTAAAAAAAAAAAGAAAAGAAAAGAAAAAAGAATCACCAGTGCGCCTCAAGCAGCCGTGACCACACCAAGGGCACCAGGCAGACCCTTAGAAGGGGTCCGAGTAGCGGCATCCCCCCTGCTGTACTCAGGACCAAGTACCAGCTCCCTGCTGTGCCCTCCCACCTCACTTCCACCTGGCTGCTCTGCCCAGCCTCTCCCCCGTCTTCACCTCACTTCTTCCAGGGGGCACCCACAGTGCCTGACTGTCCCCACTGCCACCTCTCAACACACGCCAGGCACTCATACTTCTGAGCCTTTGCTCATGCCATTCCCTCGGCCCACAACGCCCTTCCCACCTTTCTCTACCCAGAGAACTCTGGCAGCTTCCTGTCATCTTCTCTTCCAGTAAGCTCTCTCTTCCTCTTGGGCTGGCACCCCTCTTTCAAACTTTCCTAGGACCCAGAGCGGCTCCTCTTAGCACTCCTTAGACTGAAAATCCCCTCCGAGCTGCAGCTCCTAGGGGTGGGGACTCTCCCCTCCATCCTTCTGCTGGGCTCCATGTCTGGATCCCAGTGACACGCTTCCCAAGTGACATGCCAGTGCTCACAACTCCCCCATCAAGGCGAATCTGGACTGGTGTGTCCCAGGAACGAAGTGGGGGACCAGGGAGGAATCCCACCGGGGTAGTGTGTCTGTCCACACCCCATCAGGAGCCTTCAGGGGCGTCTTCCGGGGCTGGGGTTCATCCGACCTCAGATCACTAGGTCTGGCTGTGCGGCATCCCTTCCTGCTGCACCCCAGCTCGGGCACCCCCCCATACACACACCCAGGCGCACTCCCCTCCCCACCCCCGGTTCCAGAACTCACTATTTGCAGATATTTATAGCGCCCTCCCTCAGCCAGGTTCCCTCCCCCGCCCTGGGCAGAGCAGTGCAAGGTAGCCGGGGGCCCCCACCCCGGTAAAAGGCCGGGGGCCCTCTCCACACTTGCCTCTGCCTGGTCCCCAGGGGTAGCTACGGCCGCAGCCCCCGCACCCGCCCAGCACCCCGACTGCGCCTGGGCCTCGGCCGCCGCCGCCGCAGTCCCGGGTCGGGGGTGGGGAAGGCGGGCGCGGAGGCCTCCCACCCCAGCCCCGCGCCGCGCCGGAGGTTGGGGGGCGCCGCGCCGGAGGCTGGGGGACGCCGCGCACAAAGCAGGGCTCGAGCCCCGCGCCTCGGGGACGTCCCCCGCCCGGCCGTGGGAGGGGGTCGGGCGCCGAGGCTCTACCCTCCGGGGAAGAGCGAGCTCTGAGGAGCGGCGGGTGGGGGGAGGGGGCCCGCGCCGAGCGGCTTCCCCGGCATCCCGCCCCCACCGCGGCCCCCGAGCCCCCAGCCCCAGCGCGCCCGCGCCCGCGCCCGCCCCCTAAGGTCACGCTCGGGGACGGGGCCGCGGAGCCGGGCGGGGGGCGCTAAGCGCGGCGCGGGAGGGCGGGCAGCGCGGGGATAGAGGGGCCGCGGCGCCCCCCAGGACGCCGGGGTCAACTCACCCATCGCCCGCTGGGTCTCAGCAGCGGCGGCAGCAGCGGCGGCGGCGGCTCCGCGGCCCCCGGGGTCCCCGGCGGGGAGATGCTGGCGTCCGCCGCAGCCTCTCGCCCCATCCCGGGCTCCGGCGGCGGCGGCTGCGGCGGGCGCCCGGCATCGCGGGCGGCGCGGCCCCGGCCCGGCCCCGATCCCCGCCCCCCACCCCCACTTCCACCCCGTCCCGCGGGCCCGGCGCGGCCGCTCGGCTGCACCCCGGGGCGGCGGCGGGGGCCCGGCGAGCCGACGGGCGCGGGGGAGGGACCGCGGCGGGCGCGCGGGGGGCGCGGAGGCGAGGCCGAGCGCGGCGCGCAGGGGTGCCCGCTCCCGCCGGCTCAAGCGGCTCCGGCCCCCACCCCGCCCCCACCGCAACCCCCTCCCCTCCCCCGCCAGCCGGGCTCCGCCGCCGCGCCGGGCCGGGGGCGCCTCGCACCACAGGCTCCGGCCGCCGCCGCCCCGCGCCGCCCGCGCGTGCTGGATCGAGTGTGTGCGTGTGCGAGCGAGTGTGTGTGAGTGCGAGTGTGCGCGCGCCCCTCCTGTGACCGTGCGTGCGCCGGCCCACGGCCCGGGGCGGCCTGCGCAGAGGCGTGTGCGGGGCACGCGGGTAGTTCGGGGTGCGGGCCTGGTGTGCGTGCGGGGCAACGAGTCCCGTTCTGTGTATGCGTGGACGGGTGCGTTCCGCAGCGTGCCCGGGTCGGTGTGACTCCGTGTGCCCGGGTTTGTGCCTGTGTGCATGGACGTGCAGACCCGTGTTGCGGTGTGTGCGTGGGTTCGGCTGTGCCAGTGTGAACCTGGGCCGGGATTTCGGGCAGGCATCTGTGGCCGTGTGCAGAGGCCTGGGCTTGTGATGTGTGCACGGTGCTGGGCCTGTTACGGTGTCTACACAGCCTGTGTGTCTGCTTGGGGTGTGGGTGGCCGCTGTACAGCGGCCTGTGTCCTTCCGACCCTCTCAATCCCTCACATGCCCGAAGCCGCCCGAGCACTGGCGGGATAACTGGGGAGGGCCTCCGCTCCCCCGCCCCCCTCACCCGGCCAGCCCAGGCCTGGCCGGCCCTGCCCACCCTCTTGAGCCTACTCTCCTGCCACTTGCCCACCAGCGGTTCTCCGACGGCCCACCGTGTCGTGCCCTGGTTCCTCGTGGCCTTGCTTGGGTCATCCCTCACAGGGCTCGGAGGCGTCCCCCACGTGTTTCCCGCCTTTGAAGTGGTTCCGCTCTGGGGCCAGCAGAACAGCCACTTCCGCCCGCGGTGCGAGGCCCGAGGCATTGTGGGTACACAGCAGACATCTCTGCGCCGCCATGGTCGAAGGTGCAGGGAGGCGCCACCTATGCTAGATCCCAGTGAATGTGCTCCAGAGTGGTCCCAGAGGCCTTTGCTAAGCCATCCGGGCCGCCTAGGGCTGGTCTTCCTGCTCCAGGTGCCTCCGTGTACGGCTTCATCCATCCTTGCTGAGGAAGCAGAGTGATCCTACTCCAACATTCATCTGAGCAAGTCATTCTCCTGCCTGCACCCTCAATGGCTCCCACTTGCCTTCAGCTTAAGTTCAGTGCCTGGGCGGGGCACAAGGAGCCCCTGGTGACCTAGTCTGGCCCCACTCTTCAACATCACCCTCACTGCTCTCTTCTTCCTGGAGGCTGGCTCTAACCAAAGGTGGGCAAACCATTTGCTGTAAGAGCCTGATTGTAAATATTTTAGGCTTTGCCAGCCATACGGTCTCTGTCCCAACTACTCAACTCTGCCATAGTAGCATAAAATCAACCATAGACAATATGTAAAAGAATGAGCATGGCTGTGTTCCAATAAAACTTTATTTATGGACACAAAAATTTGAATTTCATATCATTTTCACGTGTCCAGAAACATTTTTTGATGTTTTCCCAACCATTTGAAAGTGTAAGATCCATTCCTAGTTCCCATCACTCTAAGCACATTCCATTATAACATCTCCATGGGCTGGGCACGGTGGCTCATGCCTGTAATCCCAGCACTTTGGGCGGCTGAGGCTGGCAGATCACGAGGTCAAGAGTTCAAGACCAGCCTGACAACATGATGAAACTCCATCTCTACTAAAAATACAAAAATGGCCGGGCGCGGTGGCTCAAGCCTGTAATCCCAGCACTTTGGGAGGCCGAGACTGGCGGATCACGAGGTCAGGAGATCAAGACCATCCTGGCTAACACGGTGAAACCCCGTCCCTACTAAAAAATACAAAAAACTAGCGGGGTGAGGTGGCAGGCGCCTGTAGTCCCAGCTACTCCGGAGGCTGAGGCAGGAGAATGGCGTGAACCCGGTAGGCGGAGCTTGCAGTGAGCTGAGATCCGGCCACTGCACTCCAGCCTGGGCAACAGAGCGAGACTCCGTCTCAAAAAAAAAAAAAAAAAAATACAAAAATTAGCCGGGTGTGGTGGTGCATGCCTATAATCCCACCTACTCAGGAGGCTGAGGCAGGAGGATCACTTGAACCCAGGAGGTGGAGGTTGCAGTTAGCCGAGATCATGCCACTGCACTCCAGCCTGGCCAACAGAGCGAGACTCTGTCTCAAAAAAAAAAAAAAAAAAAAAAATCATCTCCATGACATCTGCGTAATGTAGTTGTTACTCCCCCAAAATCCAGTCTATTCTGCCCTGCAAAAATCTCCTCTTCTCCCCAGCCTGGCTGTTCAACCCTCTCTGCCCTTTCTTCTCCAGTTCCCAAAGAACCCTCGATTTCTGCTCAAATGTGTCCCCCTCTCCCAGTTCCCCATGCCACAGCTCTCCCTGCCTGGGACTCGTGCCCCTCTGGAAGGGACCACCTCATAGACACTATCCTTCCCCAGAACTTTCTCTCCCTCCCTTAGCCTTCGGCAGCAACCCTGGGCATCCCTCAGCCCATGAAAGAAGTGCTGTTTCAAGTCTGGATTCTCTATTGGACTTGTTCTGTTGACACTGGCCCCCAAGCACCAACACAGGGACAAAATACCACATTCCTCCATTTCCATTGCTCCTGGCAAAGGGGAGGAGGACCTGCCCAAGCCCCAGGCCCTGCCCTTGAGGTCGAGTGAGAAGTAAGGACATGCCCCGCTCCCCAGGGAAGCTACCCTGCCCAGAGCTGGCCAGGGTTAGGGGACTCGCTCGCTCTCCATCTTCCCCCAACTTGGGTCTTTGTTCTCCTGACCTTTTCAGATTCCCAAGCTTCTTGGGAGGCCTAAGTGGAGTCAGCCTTGTTGGGTTCATACCAAAGTCCACCTCCATGTCCTCAATGCGGCTCTCAGTATGTTGGGCACTGTGTGGCAAGTACGTCCTCCCCACACCCAGCCCGTCAGAGATAAGTGACTTGCTCGGTCACACGCACAGCCACAGCTGGGTACACCAGGCCCCACCCTCCACCCTCCCAGCTCAGGCCCTGTGGCACCAGAAGCCTCCCTCTGAGAGAGCAGGCCAGAAGGGGAAACATCCCCCAATTCCTTCCTCCCACATGGCCCCTGTCACTCTTTTCCCCTTCCACATTCACAGAGGCCTGGCACACAGTAGGCACGGAGGTGCTCAGCAGATGGAGAAGCTGAATCCCAGGGTGCTTAAGACCTGGGTTCTATGCCAGCTCGCCAAGTGTTCCAGTCATTTCAATCCCTAAGCCTCAATTTCTTCATCTGCAGAATGGGACGAATCACTGCCCTGACATCGCATTGACATGAGTGGAATCTGGGTCTCTCCATCCTCTCCCAGCCGCAACAAGCCCCACATCGATGTGGGGGAGGCTGGGGCTCCAAGCTCCATGGTGATATGGGGGAGGGTGGTCGGTGACCCTCCTGCCCCACCACTCCTCTGGGGGCTGAGCTGCCTGACAAGGAGGCTGTGGGAGCTGGAGGTGGGAAAAGCCCAGATACAAGATTAGCCAATCTCAGGCGGTGTCTCCTTACAGCCCTGCTGTCCCCTTTCACCCAAGCCTATTTGGCTCTGGGAACAATTGCTAGTTCTGTTACCCTTTCAGCAACTGCTGCCTGGCCTGTGGGAGCCGCATTCCACCCTCACTGGGACATCTCACTCCTGGCCCTGGGTCTCCAGGTGAGGCGGCTCCTCACCCACGCCATGAAAACCAAGCCCTAGGCCAGGCGCAGTGGCTCACGCCTGTAATCCCAGCACTTTCAGAGGCCAAGGTAGGTGGATCACTTGAGGCCAGGAGTTTGAGACCAACCTGACCAACATGGTGAAACCTCATCTCTACTAAAAATACAAAAATTAGCTGGGTGTGGTGGCGCATGCATGTAGTTCCAGCTACTGGGAAGGCTGAGGCACAAGAATCCCTTGAACTCGGGAGGTGGAGGTTGCAGTGAGCTGGGATCGCACCACTGCACTCCAGTCTGAGCAACACAGTGAGATTTTACCAAAAAAGAAAAAGAAAGAAAAGAAAGAAAAAAAGAGAGAACCAAGCCGTCAAGCGCCTGTCAAGGCTCCAGGTGGTCAGGGAGCACGGCAGTGCAGTTGGCAGAGTGAGCTGGCTCTGGTCTGGGCCCTCCGAGCTGCGCCGGGGCTCCACACTCAAAGCCAAGGCCCATTGGTCTGCAGAGTAGGCATAAAGGCGGCCACCTGACAGCATGTGGGGAGGGTGAGGAAGGTGGGATGTGTGACAAGGTGGCGCTGGGCAGCACTGAAGGTATTTGATAAATGGTCTTTTGAGAAATTAAAATGAGGCCAGGCGTGGTGGCTCACACCTGTAATCCCAGCACTTTGGGAGGCCGAAACAGGTGGATCACGAGGCCAGGAGATTGAGACCGTCCTGGCTAACACGGTGAAACCCCGTGTCTAAACACAAAAAACACAAAAAATTAGCCGGGTGTGGTGGCAACCGCCTGTAGTCCCAGCTGCTCGGGAGGCTGAGGCAGGAAAATCGCTTGAACCTGGAAGGCGGAGGTTGCAGTGAGCTGAGATCGCACCACTGCACTCCAGCCTGTGCAACAGAGCGAGACTCTGTCTTAAAATAAAAAAGAAAAAAAGAGAAATTAAAATGAAATCCCAAGCCCCCCAACGGCCCCCCCACTTGGCCAAAGGGACCCCAGAGAAACCTTGAAAGCTGAGTTCTTCGCTACAACATAATGGGAGGTCAGACACTCCTCGATACAGCCCCCCGCCGTGAACCCCTTCCTTAGAGAAGAAAGCCTGCTGATGGTTAGGGCTAGCCAGAGACCAGTCCTTTTGAAAGACTTCGCCGCTGATACCAACCGGCTGTCCGATGCTATCTCGCTTTTGCAGTTTTGACACAATAACCGACCATCATCCCTTCCTGATAAGAAACCATCGACCATGGAGACGGTCCACAGAGTCTACAGTGGATGCCCAGTGAAGTTGTTCGTCAGACATAAATGACTTGCTCAGTCACACACAGCCAGCCCTGGGCACAGCCAGGCACACCAGGCCCCACCTTCCACCCTCTACCCTCCCAGCTCAGGCCCTGTGGCACCAGGAACCTCCCTCCGAGAGAGCTGGCCAGAAGGGGACACGGCCCCCAATTCCTTCCTCCCACATAGCCCCTCGCACTCTTTTCCCCTCCTGCATTCACAGAGGCCTGGCACACAGTAGGGTCCTCCGCTTCACCTTTTGACATCAGAGGGCTAAAACACACCCTGCCATCACACTAACACCACCATTTTTTTGCACATGTGACTCATGAAGGGGCATGAAGCTCAATTGCACAGGTCCCTGTTTCTCCTTTCATGAATATTCATGACTCCTCCTATAGCTTATTAAATATGTGTATTCGGCCGCCCTGATCAGTATAAATTCCTGTTCCCTTTGCACCTCCCCTGAGGCGTGTGTTCCTGGCTTCTGGCTGGAAGCTATGCTTCCCAGCCTGTCAGAGTGGCTGCCCTGCAGCCTGCAACCTTTCATAGAAATAAAGCTATCCTTTCCCAATGTGTGAACCTCATTGTTCTTGTGTTAATGACTTCCTTCCCCATCACTTGCCAGGTGAAGTCAGACCTGTCCCCTTTCTACCCTCCCCCACATGCACTCCATTCATTCTTTCATTCATTCATTACTGAGCTTGTCCCATCCAC
The DNA here is from genome assembly GCF_047675955.1 of Chlorocebus sabaeus. NCBI lineage: Eukaryota > Metazoa > Chordata > Mammalia > Primates > Cercopithecidae > Chlorocebus > Chlorocebus sabaeus. The sequence continues at coordinate 11,426,765 of NC_132922.1, forward strand.
AGTCAGTCCTCTGAAATGCTTGCAATTTCTCTGCCTTTTTTTTTTTTTTTTTTTTTTTTTTTGAGACAGAGTCTTACTCTGTCACCAGGCTGGGGTACAATGTCGCGATCTTGGCTTACTGCAACCTCCGCCTCCCAGGTTCAAGCGATTCTCCTGACTCAGCCTCCCAAGTAGGTGGGACGACAGGTGTGCACCACAACGCCCAGCTAATTTTTTTGTTTTTTTGTTTTTTTGTTTTTTTGAGGCGGAGTCTCGCTCTGTCGCCCAGGCTGGAGTGCAGTGGCCGGATCTCGGCTCACTGCAAGCTCCGCCTCCTGGGTTCACGCCATTCTCCTGCCTCAGCCTCCCGAGTAGCTGGGACTACAGGCGCTCGCCACCTCGCCCGCCTAATTTTTTGTATTTTTTAGTAGAGACGGGGTTTCACCGTTTAGCCAGGATGGTCTCGATCTCCTGACCTCGTGATCCACCCGTCTTGGCCTCCCAAAGTGCTGGGATTACAGGCTTGAGCCACCGCGCCCAGCCATTTGTTGTATTTTTAGTAGAGACAGAGTTTCACCAACTTGGCTAGGATGGTCTTGATCTCTTGACCTCATGATCTGCCAGCCTCGGTTCGCAAAGTGCTGGGATTACAGGTGTGAGCCAATTTTCCCCGCCAGTTCTCTGGCTTTTTAAAGTCTCTGTACCTGGCATATCTGTGTTCTGCCCAAAAAGCCTTTCTGGAAAAACTCCTACTCATCCTTAAAGACCCAGCCCAAGTGTCTCCTCCCCTTGAAGGCCCCTGAAGGGCTCCTGGGAACCAGGAGCCCTGCTTGCCTCCATTTGAAGAATTCTCACCTCAAGGCCTTTGCTGCTACTGGGCTCTGCCTGGAGTGCCCTTCCCAGCCCAGCCCAAAGAGCTCAGCTCAAATGCCACGTCTCCAGAGTCTCCTCTCACTTCCCTTCTTGGGACCTAAGCACTTCTTGTCTGCTGTCCTGGGCTCCTCACCTGGCCTTGCTGTGAGCTCTTGGGCAACTAGAATGAGAGAAGTTTCCCCTGGCCCCTGGCTGGTGCTGAGAACAGAAGGCCCTAAGGCAGGGGCCCCTGCTGGTCCAGGTAGGGTGTCGGGGCCAAGTCTTGCTGGTCAAGCCCTCTAGGCTTGTGTGGCCTTGAACAAGTCTCTTCCTCTCTACAAGCCTTACTTTCTACACTTGCCAAGTAGGGGTAATGGATTAGATAGGGATCCATTACCTGGGGGAGTCGAGGGATCCAGTAATCTCCTAAAATTCCCAGTAGCATAGTGTGTGTGACTGTGAGCATGTGTGAGTGTGTGCATGCATGTGAACACGGGTGCGTGTACACCTGTGGAAGTGTGTGCATGCGTGTGAACACGCGTGCATGTACACATGTGGAAGTGCATACATGCATGTGAATACAGGTGCATGTACACGTGTGGAAGTGTGTGTGCATGTGTGTGAACACAGGTGCGTGTATACAAGTGCAGAAGAGTGTGCATGCAATGTGTACATGGGTGTGTGCCCCTGCCCATCTGTGTGTGTGTATGAGTGCACGTGCACATTCGTGTTTTCAGGGGAGCGTCCATGGCTATTATCAGATTCTCAAAGGGAGCGGGCCCCAGGTGGGAAACCTGGCCTGCCTCGCAGGAGAGAGGGCTGTGGGCACCAGGAGCACCTCTTCCACCTCCCCCTTCCACTGCCCTTGCGTGACCTGCATTCTTGCAGCCGCCTCCCCACCGGTGGGCAAAGTCAGCTCACCTCCTTGCTCTGTGCAGATTCTGTGGTGGCTGCTGTCTCCACTCAGAGGGAGGCCAGAGACCTGTCGGTCAGGTACCTCCCTGGCCTCCTCCCCTCTACTCTCGTCCGCTGGCACACTGGCTGCGTTGGTGCTTGCGGTGCCCTCTGCCTGAACGCTCCAGCCTCAGGTACCCACAGCTCCTCCTCCTTCCAGATTGCGCTCTGATCTGGGCCTTTGGGACCACCACAACTCAGGGCAGCCCCCCGTCCCTTTGCTTGCCCTTCTTTCTTCCATAGCACGTTTCCCTTTCCAGCATACTAGGTAATTGACCCATTGATTAAATTTCTTGTGTATTTTGCCTGTCTCCTCACTGTCTCCTGCTGCTGTCTCCCCAGCATCGGGCCCAGCCTGGCACATGGTAGGTGCCCAGTCGGTACTGTTGCAGGGACAGAAACTGCAGACAACCCCTCCCTGGCCTCTGTGTGTGCATTTTGGGGGTTGCCCCATCTGTGTCTACCACTGGCGGGGGGGCATGAGGGCTGGTGAGCGCCCAGGAAGAGAAGTGACAGCCTTCCAGGCGAGGGAACATTAGCACTGAAGTGTCCCGTGAGGGCCAGGGCTGCCTCGGGATGTGGATGGGTGTGGCCCAGGGTGTGCACCACTTTTCGTACCATAAACGTCACGCTTAGCTCTCTAGGCCTGCGTGGCCTTGAACGAGTCCCTTCCTCTCTACAAGCCTTACTTTCTACACTTGCCAAGTAGGAGCAATGGATTAGACAGGGATCCATTACATGAGGGAGTCAAGGGGTCCAAGAAAACTCGGGAAGCTGCTCTACCTCTAGCCTCCACTGGGACGGCAGGCCCCTCTGCCTTCCCCAGGCAGCCCCCAGGTGAGGAAACTGAGGCACAGCAAGAAGAAGTGAATCACACTCAAAAGCTGAGTGCCAGAGCCAGGACTCAGATCCAGGTCTGGGACTCCAGAGCTAGTGCTCCAGCCACGAGGGGCCAGGCCCCTCCCCACTCCCAGCCCAGTGGGTCCTGTCTCCCACAGTGGCTAACCCCACAGAGAAAGAGGAACCCCATCTCCACTAAAAATACAAAAATTGGGTGGGCATGGTGGTGGGCGCCTGTAGTCCCAGCTACTTGGGAGGCTGAGGCAGGCGAATCGCTTGAACCCGGGAGGTGGAGGTAGCAGTGAGCCCAGATCGCATCATTACACTTCAGTCTGCTCAAGAGAGTGAGACTTCATCTCAAAAAAAACAAAAAAGATGGAATGGCATCCAGACTGAGGTGGGGGAACACGAGGGCGGCAGGGAGGGTGCAGAAGGGAGTGCCTGGTGCACCTGAGGGAGGGGCTAGGCATAGCCAGAAAGTGTTGGGGTTGACTGTGAAGAAGGGGGTTCAAGCCAAGGACGCCTCTAAGCTGCATGAATGCCACAGATGCTGAGAGTCAGAGTGAGTAACCTGGTGAAGCTGAGCAGGTGAACCCACTGTACCCTGTGACCGGCCCAGGAGGGTGGCCTGGCAGAGTGAGGTTTGGAGGCTGGAGACCTCAGGGGAACACACTGAGCCACACCAGTGTCACCAGCTGGCTTCTCCTTGCTCGGGGCCCTTGAGGGAAGCAGACATGTCCACACCTGTGTGCACAGGCCTGGCACATGGAGACCCAGGCCCTCCATGCACACAGAGCAAGTCCCCATCTGCCTGAGTGTGTACCCACTGGAAGGCTCCCCACCCTAGTGTGACATACATGCATACACTCTCACACAGACACGCCCCACATGCATACACAGGGTGCATCCCTGAACCCACAAGCCCTGCCAGGCACTCCCCACAAACTCACAGGACAACATTCCACAGGGTCACCGAAGGGAGGGCAGGGCTGGGAACCACGAGGCCCAGAAAGGGGTGGTTTCGGGCCACCCAGAGCCCCTCTCCTGACTCCAGCACACCCTCCTCCTCCCATCCACACCCAGCACTGACCTTGGTGAAGAGGCCTTGAAACTTGGAGGAGGTGTGGGCCCAGCCACACTGACTCTTTTTTTTTTTTTTTTTTTTTTTTGAGACGGAGTCTCGCTCTGTCGCCCAGGCTGGAGTGCAGTGGCCGGATCTCAGCTCACTGCAAGCTCCACCTCCCGGGTTTACGCCATTCTCCTGCCTCAGCCTCCTGAGTAGCTGGGACGACAGGCGCCCGCCACCTCACCCGGCTAGTTTTTTTGTATTTTTTAGTAGAGACGGGGTTTCACCGTATTAGCCAGGATAGTCTTGATCTCCTGACCTCGTGATTCGCCCGTCTCGGCCTCCCAAAGTGCTGGGATTACAGGCTTGAGCCACCGTGCCCGGCCTGCCACACTGACTCTTGGCCTGTCCATCCTACAGCAACTTCAGGTCCCCAGGCCTGTCAGGGAGTTTCAACCTCTGTCCTTATGGCCACTGGGCTGAGTTATCACTCAGCAGCCACACAGCCACAGGAAGGTGGGCAGGGGCTGGGCCTGGGAGGCGACCTTGGGAACACCCAGTCTATTTTTGATTGTCGGAACCCGAAAACCACAGGCCCCAGGTGGCCGGCTAGAGGCCAACAGTTCCTCTGGTCCTTTTGATGGCCTGAAACTTAAATAAACCAGGGTGCTGCTGGAAGCCCTGTTTAGAGGTCCAGGCTGTCCAGCTGGACCTGGGCCAGGGGGTAGAACTGGAAGAAGAGAGAAATTCACTCAGGAAATCTGGGATCGGCCACAGGGTCTCCACCTGGGGGCCTGAGCTGGCGGCAGGAGGCTTAGCCACTGACCTTTAGCTTAAGCATGCTCTGAGGCTGGGGAACTGGCCAAATGTGGTTCCACTGGGTCTCACACCTGTGACCTGGGTGGGGAGAGGGGCTTCAAGGTCATCTCCTGTGGCCCCAGTCCCATGCCATTGCTTACACACGTCCTGTGACATGGCATTCACTCTCTCACTCACTCTACTGTGTGACCGCTTGGGCTGTTAGATACCCTAGAACCCACTGCCTGGAACTGGGCAGGGCAAGCCAGCTTCTTCATTGGCACGGCGGTCTTCCAGGCATTTGGCAAGGGTCCCTCCACCCCTTCTCCCAGGTGTTTTTTTTTTTTTTTTTTTTTGAGACGGAGTCTCACTCTCACCCAGGCTGGAGTGCAGTGGCTCGATCTCGGCTCACTGCAATCTCCACCTCCTGGGTTCAAGCAATTCTCCTGCCTCAGCCTCCCACGTAGCTGGGACTACAGGCATGTGCCTCCACGCTCGGCTAAATTTTTTTTTTGTATTTTTAGTAGAGATGGGGTTTCACCATATTGGTCAGGCTGGTCTTGAACTCCTGACCTCGTGATCTGCCAGCCTCGGCCTCCCAAAGTGCTGGGATTACAGGTGTGAGCCACCGCGCCTGGCCTCCTCCCAGGTTCTTTAGCGCCTCCTCCTATGACATGGTTTCCAGACCTTTCCATCCATATTACTCTCCATTTGCCCTCGCCCGACATGCCCTGACTTGCATAGACGCACACAGAGGGCCTCTCACCTGCCTTGGCCGCCCTGCACTCTGTTAACACGGCCTGCATATCGACGAGAGCTCCGGCCACCACACACACTTCCTGCCAGCTGCTTTGCGAAGTGCAATGAACTGCACCTAGAAAGCTCAGGGGCTCAAACAAATTCAGGTTTAAAACAACCTCGGTCACACTGTGGTATAGAAAAGGGAAGGAATAGGAGGCGGAGCACAGGCACTGGGGGAGCAGGTGCAGTTCGGGCTCCGGAAACAGGACGGGGATGATAACCACAGAGGCAAACCCACGTCACTAACCACGGGCTGGAAGCACCCTGTGTTGTCACGCCAGCCAGTGATGTTGGGCCCAGCAGCTAACAAGACAGACTTGGGCTACCTGGACCCAACTCCAAGATTCGCTGACTCACTGTGTGACCTCAGGCAAGTTGTTTGCCCTCTCTGTGCCTTCATTTCCTCATGTGTCAAGTGAGGAGTGTAATAACAGACCCCGACTCCCGGGGCCGTTGGGAGGCTTGGATGAGTTGCTAGATGCAAAGTGCTTAGAACGGGGCCTGGCACAGAGCAATCATGTCTGCCCTTCTTTTCTCCCCATTTTTCAGATAAGGAAACGGAGGCACGAAGCAGTGAAGTTAACTTTCCCGAGATCAGGCAGCTAATGAGTGGCAGCACCTGTGCTGGGAGACCACTGAAAGGTTGGAGAGGCCTCTAGGGGTTGGAGGAGGGGAAGGATCCACCCTGGTTTCCACCCCGCCCCCTCCCTGCTACCCGCTGTGAACATCCTTGTCTGGGGATATTTGCTGAGAATCTGTGAGGCCCAGGAGGGGCCAGGGAGCAGCTGCTGTGTGGCACCCTCCGCCTTCCGGAAACCCCAGGCAGGGCCAAGTGTTATCACCTGCAGGAGGAGCAGGCCCGGCTCATTCCCGGGAAAACACCCTCAGGGGCGGGGACGGAGCCGGGGCCTCTGGAGGAAAAGGCGTTTGGTTCCCCTGGGGCCTGTCCAGAGCCAGCTTATCCTTCTCTAGTCGCCCCCAGCTGGGCCTCAAGCCTCCTGGGCCTCTTCCGCATGCATGGGGATCACCATACACTCGCTGCCCTGCCCCACCAGAGGCTGCCAGCAGATAAGGGCGGCTCTGAGGCTCGGGGTCCTTCGGTGGGAGGTGTCTGCCAAGAGGACTGCAGGGTCCCCTCCCTCCCTGGCCCTGGCAGCATGTCCACCATTTTCCCCTCCCTGCAATCTGGGCGGGCCTGTGACTTGCTTTGGCCACTAGGATGAGGTGGAAGGGACCAGGAAACGTCCAGGCTAGGCTTCAAGTGGCCTTGCAACGTCCTTTTCCTCCAGCTTGGAGGTCAGTGGCTATGGAGGGAAATCCGAGGGGAGAGTGGCCCTGGACCACACAGGGAGGAGAGGGGCCGCCTGCCCCGGCTGTTCCAGCCACCCCTGCCAGGCACCGGACCTGGGAGGGAGGCCAGGGGGGACGCCCAGCCAATACTGCAGAGACAGTGACATGGCAGGTGGACCAGGTACCAGGCCTGCTCCCACTGGAGGTCGGGGTGAGTTACATTGCCTCTCCTGGATTTGGTTCCCCCCAAAGAGGGACAGTAAAAGCACCAGCATGGTCTGGAGTGACGGTGCAGGGTGAGCGAGCCTTGTGAGTGGCGCTCGGGCTGGCCCAGGGGCTGTGTCAGAGAAAGACGAGCCGTTTTCACCACCATTAGAGGCTTGGAGACGCGGCTGAATCCAGGCAGACCCTCCCCGGCTGGACAGGGAACGGGGCAGCGGGATTCTAACAAGGGCTGCTGCTGTGGGGACACTTACCGTGGCCACGTCTGACCATGAACCACATCACTTTTGAGCCTTCCACCATCTCATGAGGGGCAGACGTAGCCCCCACTGACTGCAGTGGGCAGGAGAGGGACCATTTCTAAATCAGGTGGGGATGACAGTCACTCCTTCGTCACTGGGCCAGCCCTCCAGCTCCTAGCAGGGCTCAGGGCCCTGCTGATTCCTGCAGTGTTCTTGCCACCAAGCCCATCCTACAGGTGGACAGGCTGAGGCTCAGAACTGGAAAGTGACTCACCCAAGATCACACTGTGGTACCATGCAATGTGATGGCCATGTGGAGCTGGCGGCCTGGTCCGGGCTGGCCAGGCTAGGACCAGACTCAACTCACAGCAGGCATGACAAGGCTAGAGGGGCTGCAGCTGTGGCCCTGAAGGCACAGAGAAGACGCCCCATGGATCCCTTCCCAGAGTCCTCCTGCCTTCCCCCTAGCGCGCATTGCTACTGGCTGTCAGAGGACGCACTTAGGTTTCCTTGTTTATTGTCTGTCTCTCCACCGGGCAGGGCCTTTCTTTGGTTCCCAATCAGAGCTGAGCACACACTAAGTGCTCGATGCATATTCTCTGGAGTAAAGAGTGGATGTCGCTGGTCTGAGATGGATCAGATGGGGCCAGACTGGCAGTGGGGAGAGCTGGCAGAGGCACTGGGAAACAGGCGAGGTGACGGTGGCTGGGGTGGAGACGGGAGGCTGGAAAGAGGAGATGAGACCTACAGGACCAGGTGTTGTCTGGGATGTGGTGTGGGGAGGGAGTTGTGGGGCTGACTCCCAGAGGTCTGATGGGGAAGGCTGCCCCTAGACTGCCCAACCCTGACAGCTGGGCTCAGAGGCTGGGTTCCAGGCATGACATCACTGGACAGAGGCCTTCAACACCCTTCAGGCCGGGACTGGTGCCTCACCCTGGGATACGTTTATTCCCACCCCATCCCCTATTCCTCAAACTCTTGCTCCCACTTCTGGGCCCAGGATGCATGGGCCTCTTCCTGGAAGACTTCCCTGATTTTCCTGCTCCTTCTGCACCCTGCCCCCCAGTGATTTCTCCTTCTGCTAGCTCTTCATTCATTCATTCACTCACCTCATGACTCGCTCACGAAACAATTTTGAGCCTGGCCCTGTGTCCCCATGGGGACACAGAGATGACCCTGCTTCAAGGGAGACAGATTCAGAAGCCAAACCATAGCATGGCTCAAATCCCAACGCTCTTTGAAAGAAAAAGATTCTCATGGATTCTGGGGTTGTCGCCAGTCATTTTTATTATAGTGTTTCTTAAGTATGCGCAGACACTGAGCTAGGTGTAAAGCACTTGTGCTTATGTTTGCCTCCAACATTAAAAAGAAAGCAATGCCGGGAACGGTGGCTCATGCCTGTGATCCCAGCACTTTGGGAGGCCAAGGCAGGAGGATCACTTGAGGCCAGGAGTTCCAGACCAGCCTGGCTGACACGGTGAAATCTTATCTCTACTAAAAAGTACAAAAATTAGCCTGGCTTGGTGGTGGGCGCCTGTCATCCCAGGTACTCAGGAGGCTGGGGCCTGAGAATTGCTTGAACCTAGGAGACGGAGGTTGTGGTAAGCCTTAATCGTGCCACTGCACTCCTTCCACGGCAACAGAGTGAGACTCTGTTTCAAAAAACAAAACACAAGCAAAGCAAATTTGCAAAATGAATATAAAAAACATAGAGCCAATAAAAAATCAAATTAACAACAGGACGAAACCTTGCTGGCTCTCACCACAGACAGGGCAGTCAGCAGTCGAGGTGCCCAATGAGGGGCTGATTTTCTGGGACCGGGTAGCTTTGACCAGTGTGGAGGCCAAGCATGGCCTTGTTCCTCTCTGCACACTCCTCTGTTCACACCTGCCCGGCTCCACCTCCTGGGTTCACGCCATTCTCCTGCCTCAGCCTCCCGAGTAGCTGGGACTACAAGCGCCCACCACCATGCCCGACTATTTTTTTGTATTTTTAGTAGAGATGGGGTTTCACCGTGTTAGCCAGGATGGTCTCGATCTCCTGATCTCGTGATCTGCCTGCCTCAGCCTCCCAAAGTGCTGGGATTACAGGCTTGAGCCACCGAGCCCGGCTTTTTTTTTTTGAGAGGGAGTCTCGCTCTGTCGCCCAGGCTGGAGTTCAGGGGCATGATCTGAGCTCACTGCAAGCTCCACCTCCTGGGTTCACGCCATTCTCCTGCCCCAGCCTCCCCAGTAGCTGGGACTACAGGCACCCGCCACCATGCCCGGCTAATTTTTTGTATTTTTAGTAGAGACAGGGTTTCACTGTGTTAGCCAGGATGGTCTCGATCTCCTGACCTCGTGATCCGCCCACCTCAGCCTCTCAAAGTGCTGGGATAACAGGTGTGAGCCACTGCACCCGGCCCTGGCTAATTTTTGTATTTTTAGTAGAGGCACGGTTTTGCCATCTTGGCCAGACTGGTCTGGAACTCCTGACCTCAGGTGATCCACTCACCTTAGCCTCCCAAAGCACTGGGATTACAGGTGTGAGCCATCAAGCCCGGCCCAGCACAATTTTCATCTTGCAAAACTGAAACTCTGCACCCATTAAATATTAACTCCCTCCCAGCACTTTGGGAGGCCGAGGCGGGCGGATCACGAGGTCAGGAGATCGAGACCATCCTGGCTCACACGGTGAAACCCCGTCTCTACTAAAAATGCAAAAAATTAGCCGGGCGCAGTGGTGGGCGCCTGTAGTCCCGGCTACCCGGGAGGCTGAGGCAGGAGAATGGCGTGAACCCGGGAGGCGGAGCTTGCAGTGAGCCGAGATCGCGCCACTGCACTCCAGCCTGGGCGACTGAGCCAGACTCCGTCTCAAAAAAAAAAAAAAAAAAAAAAAAAAAAATATTAACTCCCCATTCCCCTGCCCCCTGGCCCCTGGCAATCCCATTCTACTTTCTGTCTCTGAATTTGACTACCCTAAGTGCCTCATCTGAGTGAAACCATATAGTATTTGCCCTTTTGTGACCGCCTCGTTTCACTTCGCATAATGCGCTTAAGATTCAGCCACATTGTAGCATGTGTCAGAGTTTCCTTTTTTTTTTTTTTTTTAAGGCTGAATAATATTTCATTGTATGGATAGAATGCATTTTGTTTATCCATAGACATCTCAGCCATTGATGAGTTGCCTCCACCTTTGGACTGATTTTTATTTTTGTTTATTTTATTTTATTTTATTTTATTTTGAGACGGAGTCTTGCTCTGTCGCCCAGGCTGGAGCACAGTGGCGCCATCTTGGCTCACTGCAACCTCTGCCTCCCGGGTTCACGCGATTCTCCTGCCTCAGCCTCCTGAGTAGCTGGGATTACAGGCGCCCGCCACCACGCCCGGCTAATTTTTGTATTTTTAGGAAAGACGGGGTTTCACCGTGTTGGTCAGGCTGGTCTTGAACTCCTGACCTCGCGATCTGCCGGCTTCAGCCTCCCAGTGTGCTGGGATTACAGGCGTGAGCCACGGTGGCCTTGGCTGATTTTTATAATGTTGCTATGAACATTGCCACACAAGCATCTGAGACATTGCTTTCAGTTCTTTTTTTTTTTTTTATTTTTTATTTTTTTTTTTGAGACGGAGTCTCACTCTGTCACCCAGGCTGGAGTGCAGTGGCCGGATCTCAGCTCACTGCAAGCTCCGCCTCCCAGGTTCCCGCCATTCTCCTGCCTCAGCCTCCCAAGTAGCTGGGGCTACAGGCGCCGCCACCTCGCCCGGCTAGTTTTTTGTATTTTTTAGTAGAGACGGGGTTTCACTGTGTTAGCCAGGATGGTCTCGATCTCCTGACCTCGTGATCCGCCCGTCTCGGCCTCCCAAAGTGCTGGGATTACAGGCTTGAGCCACCGCGCCCGGCCTGCTTTCAGTTCTTTTAGGTGTACACCCAGAAGTGGAACTACTGGGTCGTATGGTAATTCTATGTTTAATTCAGAACTAATGTTCCTTTTCTTTTTTTTTTTTTTGAGACAGGGGCTTGCTCTGTCCCGCAGGCTGGAGTGCAGTGACATGATCTTGGCTCACCAAAATCTCCACCTCCTGGGCTCAAGTGATCCTCCCACCTCAGCCTCCAGAGTAGCTAGGACCACAGGCATGTGCCACCACACACGGCTAATTTTTTTGTATTTTTGGTAGAGACGGTTTTTTGAGGTTTTTTTTTAGACAATCTCTCTCTGTTGCCCAGGCCAGAGTGCAGTGGCGCGATCTCAGCTCACTGAAACCTCCGCCTGCCGGATTCAAGCGATTCTTCCGCCTCAGCCTCCCTAGTAGCCAGGATTACAGGCGCACGCCTACGCCCGGCTAATTTTTTTTTTTTCTTTAGTAGAGATGGTGTTTCACCATGTTGACCAGGCTGGTTTCGAACTCCTGACCTCAGGTGATCTGCCCGCCTCGGCCTCCCAAAGTGCTGGGATTACAGGCATGAGCCACCACACCCAACCTTTCTTTCTTTTGAGGTGGAGTCTCCCTCTGTTGCCCAGGCTGGAGTGCAGTGCTCACTGCAACCTCCACTTCCCAGGTTTAAGCGAGTCTCCTGTCTCAGGAGCTGGGTCTACAGGCACCCACCACCATGCCCGACGAATTTATGTTTTTTTTTTGTTTTTTTTTTTTTTGAGACGGAGTCTGGCTCTGTCTCCCAGGCTGGAGTGCAGTGGCCGGATCTCGGCTCACTGCAAGCTCCACCTCCCGCGTTCACATCATTCTCCTGCCTCAGCCTCCCGAGTAGCTGGGACTACAGGCGCCCGCCACCTCGCCCGGCTAGTTTTTTGTATTTTTTAGTAGAGACGGGGTTTCACCATGTTAGCCAGGATGGTCTCGATCTCCTGACCTCGTGATCCGCCCGTCTCAGCCTCCCAAAGTGCTGGGATTACAGGCTTGAGCCACCGTGCCCGGCCAATTTTTGTATTTTTAATAGAGACGGGGTTTCACTATGTTGGCTAGGCTGGTCTTGAACTCCTGACCTTGTGATGTGCCCACTTCAGCCTCCCAAAGTGCTGGGATTACAGGCGTGAGCCACGCACCCGGCCTGAGGTGGGGTTTTGCCATCTGGGCTAAGCTGGTCTCAAACTCCTGGATTCAAGCAATCTAACCGCCTCAGCCTCCCAAAGTGCTGGGATTATAGTTGTGAGCCACTGAGCCCAACTTAAACTTTTAAGTTCATGGGTACATATGCAGGTTTGTTACATAGGTCAATGTGGGTCATGGAGGTTTACTGTGCATATTAGTTCATCACTCAGGTATTAAGCCTAGTACCCATTAGTTATTTTTCCTGATCCTCTCCTTCCTCCCACCCTCCACCCTCTGAAAGGTCCCGGTGTGTGTTGTTCCCCTCTATGTGTTCATGTGTCCTCATCATTTAGCTCCCACTTAAAAGTGAAAACATGCGGTATTTGGTTTTCTGTTCCTGTGTTAGTTTGCTAAGGAGAACGGCCTCCAGTTCCATCCATGTCCCTGCAAATGACGAGATCTCATTCTTTTTTATAGTTGCTCAAGATTAATTTGTTTTTTTTTTTTGAGATGGAGTCTCGCAATGTTGCCCAGGCTGGAGTGCAGTGGCGCAATCTCGGCTCACTGCAAGCTCCGCCTTCCGGGTTCATACCATTCTCCTGCCTCAACCTCTCGAGAAGCTGGGACTACAGGCGCCTGCCACCACGCCTGGCTATTTTTTTTTTTTTTTTTTTTGAGACGGAGTCTCGCTCTGTCGCCCAGGTTGGAGTGCAGTGGCTGGATCTGACCTCACTGCAAGGTCCGCCTCCCAGGTTCACACCATTCTCCTGCCTCGGCCTCCCGAGTAGCTGGGACTACAGGCGCCCACCACCTCGCCCGGCTAGTTTTTTGTATTTTTTAGTAGAGAGGGGGTTTCACCGTGTTAGCCAGGATGGTCTCGATCTCCTGACCTCGTGATCCGCCCGTCTCGGCCTCCCAAAGTGCTAGGATTACAGGCTTGAGCCACCGTGTCCAGCCTTTTTTTTTTGTATTTTTAGTAGAGGCAGGGTTTCACCGTGTTAGCCAGGATGGTCTCGATCTCCTGACCTTGTGATCCGCCCATCTCGGCCTCCCAAAGTGCTGAGATTACAGGCGTGAGCCACTGCGCCCTGCTGCTCAAGACTAATTTTTAAGATGGTTATTCAGATGATCCTAAAGAGTATGATTATAGCCTATTTGGGTTTGTTTTTTTGAGATGGAGTCTTGCTCTTGTTGCTCAGGCTGGAGTGCAATGACATGACCTCGGCTCACTGCAACCTCCGCCTCCCGGGTTCAAGCAAATTCTCCTGCCTCAGCCTCCCAGGTAGCTGGGATTACAGGCACCCACCACCACACCCAGCTAATTTTTTGTATTTTAAGTAGAGATGGGGTTTCACCCCATCAGTCATCAGTCACCACGCCCGGCTGCCTATTTGTTTTTAATTCATAGACTCAAAATGCACTATAATTTAAAATTCTCATCCTCTTCAGACTATACAGAGCCTCCAGTCTGAAACAAGCTAGAACTGGACCATCCATTGGGGTGACCTCGAGCCGTGGCCATGAAGCCCGATCGTGCTGGCCTGCACAGAATTATTCTGTACAGGTAAAATACACCTGGATTTCGAACAAGGTTTTACCCCCGTCACTCAGGCTGGAGAGCAGCGGCATGATCATGGCCCACTGCAGGCTCGACTTCCCAGGCTCAGATGATCCTCCCACCTCAGCCCCCTCAGTAGCTGGGACCACAGGTGCATGCCACCACCTCTGGCTAATTTTTTGTATTTTTCAGTAGAGACGAGGTTTCACCATGTTGCTCAGGCTGTTCTCAAACTCCTGGACTGAAGCGATCCACCTGCCCCTCTTTTTACTTTTTCAAATGTGATTATTAGAACATCTAAAATGGCATATGGGCCAGGAACAGTGGCTCATGCCTGTAATCCCAGCACTTTGGGAGGCTGAGGTGGAACATGGCAAAACCCCGACTGTACTAAAAAATACAAAAACTTAGCTGGGTGTGGTGGTGTATGCCTGTGGTCCCAGCTATTTGGGAGGCTGTGGTGGGAGGATTGTTTTAGTCCAGGAGGTGGAGGCTGCAGTGAGTCGTGATCACGCCACTGCACTCCAGCCTGGGTGACAGAGTGAGACCCAGTCTTAAAAATAACATAAGGTGGAATGAAATGAAATAATACAATGGCACGTGAGGCTCACACTCTCTCTCTGGACTCTTCATCCTAGAGGACCAATTCAAGTGCTTTCTGAGTCCTGAGGAGTCACCTAGAGTTCTTCCTTCCAAGCGGAGGAAGCCTTGGGCTGGTTCCTCAATTTCACTGGGGTGAAATTCACAGAGCATACAATTAACCATTTGAAAACGTGCAGGTCAGTGGCACTCAATGCCTTGACCATCACCTCACCCCAGAAAAACACGCTGGCTCTGTTATCAGTCTCTACAGTTTCCCCCTTTCCCCAAGCCCTGCTTTCTGTCTCTATGGATTTGCCTGTCACCGGCATCTCCAGGAGGAATCATACATGTGACCTGTTATGACCAGCTTCTCTCATTAGCACAGTGATTTTGAGGCTCTTCCACGTGGTGGCCTGTCAGTGTCATTCCTTTTCATGGCTGAATACTATTCCGTGGTGTGGAGGCAGCAGTCTGCTTCTCATCTTCGGATGGGTATCTAGGTGGCTTGTGATGTTCGGCTATGATGAGTAACGCTGCCGTAAACACTTCCATACTGTTTCTGTATGTTTTTGTTTGCTGGGAGTGGAATTGCTGGCTCATATGGTAATGGCTGGTTCCTTCTTTTAACATTCGCTTTGCTTATCAAAAGTTCTAGATACGGCTGGGCACGGTGGCTCATGCCTGTAATCCCAGCACTTTGGGAGGCTGAGGTGGGTTGGGAGGCCAAGGCAGGTGGATCAATTGAGGTCAGGAGTTCAAGACCAGTCTGGCCAACACAGTGAAACCCCGTCTCTAGTAAAAATACAAAAATGAGCTTGGCGTGCTGGTGGCTGTAATCGCAGCTACTCCGGAGGCTGAGGCAGGAGAATCGCTTGAACCTGGGAGGCGGAGGTTGCAGTGAGCCGAGATTGAATCACTACACTCCAGCCTGGGTGACAGAGGGAGATCCCATCTCAAAAAAAAAGAAAAAGAAAAAGAAAGTTCCAGATACACAGACTCTTGATTTCACTGAAGGGAGGTGGGGGTACTTGTTAGGGACCCCCCATGTCAGTATTTTCAGGACTTTGCTGTGGGGTCAGATTCTGCAGCGAGAAGCCTCAGTGTCCTGCCTGGAGGGTGAAGACCGGGCTGTGTGCTGGGAGCCGGGCAGGGGACATGGGGGCCCAGTGCCCAGAAGCACCCTGCAGCTCTGCTTCCAGTGCCATGGCAGCGCCACTACCTGGGTGGACTCTGGTGAGTGGAGGAGGGGACTGCCTGCCCATTCTGGGTGGGAGTCTGGGGACCTGACTGCATCTCATTTTGCCCCCACCTGGGACTGCTGGCTCAGGCTGAGTTTTCGGTGGTTCTTCAGGGTAAACCACACTGGTGCTCAGCTGCCATCACACACCTGGGATGTAACTTCTGTGTCTCTTAAGCCAGTTGCCACTCTACATGGATTTTTCAGCTTCAAAACCTGTGTGGATGTTGTCTCTATCCTGATTGCTACAACCTTGTGGGTTTATACCTGGAAGGAAGGAAGGGAGGGAGGGAGGAGGGGAGAGGAAGGGAAGGAGGGAGGGAAAGGAGGAAAGAAGACAGGGAGGAAGAAGGGAGGGAAGGAGGGAATGGGTGGGGGGGAGGTAGGGAAGGGGGAAGGGAGGAAGGGAGGGAGAGAAGAAGGAAGGGAGGGAGGGAAGAGGGAAGGGAGGGAGGGAAGGGGGAAGGGAGGAAGGAGGGAGGAGGAAGGGAAGGAAGGAGGGAGGGAGGGAAGGAAGGAGGGAGGGAGGGAAGGAAGGAGGAAGGGAGGGAAGGAAGGAGGAAGGGAGGGAAGGAAGGAGGAAGGGAGGGAGGGATGGACGGGGGGAGCAGAGGGAGGGAGAAATCCCTCTCTGTTGTTTTAAGGGGATTTCAGGAGGGGTGGAAAGTGGATGAATGTGTTTAGTCCATCATCTTTAGCACAGCCACCAGCACAGGAGGAGCCTGACAGTCAGTCCCAGGAAGCCCAGACCTCTCACGAGCATTCCAGGGACCGGTGCAGAGCCCACCTGCTCTGGGAAGGTTCCGGAACTCATCAGACAGAAGGGGTCTCCCCTTGGCCTGGGTCTCAGGGCCCATTCTGGCTGTTTTGGCCAGACTTCCAGGTGTAGTTTTATCTTCCCCAAAGTCAGCCACTGCAGGGCCAAAGTCTTAACCGAGACTTTCTGACTGCCTCCCCTCTCTCCACCCTGCCAGCCTCAGCCCCTACTTGGCTGCACACACGATGTCTAGTGCCCGGCAGGCTTTGTTGCTGGCTGGGGTAAAAGGAGGGCGCACTGGGAAGCCGATGCAGCCATAGCAAAGGCTTGGAGGAAAGGAGCAGAGTACGAGGGGACATCCCTCTCTGTCATCTCCGGATTTCTTTCCACCTGTTACTGAAAGCTTCTTGGATTTTTGGAGACAGGGTCTCACTCTGTCACCCAGGCTGGAGTGCAGTGGCATGACCTCGGCTCACTGCAGCTCTGCCTCCCAGGCTCAAGCGATTCTCCCACCTCAGCCCTCCCCCCACCGGTTCGCCCATCTTCTTCCTGGGTCTGAGGCCCCAGGGTGGCTGAAAGTTCAGGAAGGCTGGAATGGGGATGTTAGCTGCAGGTCACTGCACTGAAGAGGCTGGTTTAGGCCCCACTGGTCCCCCCGAGGCACGGCCAGCCTCCTGATGAGGTGCAGCAGGCATGAACCCTTGGGCCCACCATCCTTTCAGGGGGCTGTGGAAATTTTTTTTTTTTTTTTTTTTTTTGAGACGGAGTCTCCTTCTGTTGCCCAGGTTGGAGTGCAGTGGCGCGATCTCAGCTCACTGCAAGCTCCGCCTCCTGGCTTCACGCCATTCTCCCGCCTCAGCCTCCCGAGTAGCTGGGAATACAGGCGCCCACCACCATGCCAGGCTAATTTTTTGTATTTTGTTTAGTAGAGACGGGGTTTCACCATGTTAGCCAGGATGGTCTCAATCTCCTGACCTCGTGATCCGCCCGCCTTGGCCTCCCAAAGTGCTGGGATTACAGGCATGAGCCACCGCACTCAGCAATATTTTACCTTTAAAACAGAAGAACATGTACTTTCTTTTTTTTTTTTTTTTTTTTTTTTGAGACGGAGTCTTGCTCTGTAGCCCGGGCCGGAGTGCAGTGGCTGGTTCTCAGCTCACTGCAAGCTCCGCCTCCCGGGTTCACGCCATTCTCCTGCCTCAGCCTCCCGAGTAGCTGGGACTACAGGCGCCCGCCACCTCGCCCGGCTAGTTTTTTGTATTTTTAGTAGAGACGGGGTTTCACCGTGTTAGCCAGGATGGTCTCGATCTCCTGACCTCGTGATCCGCCCGTCTCGGCCTCCCTAAGTGCTGGGATTACAGGCTTGCCTTTTTTTTTTTTTTTTTTTTGAGACGGAGTCTCGCTCTGTCGCCCAGTCTGGAGTGCTGTGGCGCAATCTCTGCTCACTGCAAGCTCCGCCTCCCGGGTTCACGCCATTCTCCTGCCTCAGCCTCCCGAGTAGCTGGGACTACAGGCGCCCGCCACTGCGCCCGGCTAATTTTTTCTATTTTTAGTAGAGACGGGGTTTCACCATGGTCTCGATCTCCTGACCTTGTGATCCGCCCGCCTCGGCCTCCCAAAGTGCTGGGATTACAGGCGTGAGCCACCGCGCCCGGCGAAAATGTACTTTCACTCAAAGAGAAATTTTAATATATGTATCTATTAACAGTCATAAAGTATAATTTTAAATTTTTTTGCAGAAGGGGCCCACCAAAGTCGCAATGCATCCATGCCTCATGCCCAGGGCCACCCACATCTCAGGCCACGCCTGGTGAAGGTTGGAGTCCTTCCCTCAGAATAGCTGGGCCCAATGTCACAAACACTGCCCCATGCAGGGTGCTAGCACCTAGAGAACACGGGTCCTAACCAGGAACCCCAGGGTCACTGCAGACCAGGTTCCAGGAGCCCTGAACTGACCAGAGCAGAGGACAGCCTTGTGGGGCGAGTTCCTGGAGAGGAGATGCGAGTGAGCTGGGTCCGGAAGGACGGGCCATTCTAGGTGAGGGAAGCCTCGGTGGACACAGAGGCATGAGGGAGGGGGTCTGCCCAGTCCCAGGGGGCAGTGGGGCCTGGCCTGGTATGAGCAGATCCCAGTGCACAAGTCAGATCAGGTGACAAAACCCCAAGATGATCTCAGCTTCCAGAGGGTCCTGTGGTGTGGGCGTTTCCTTCCTACCCTGGGGTCAGGCTGCCCAGAAGGTTTAATTGGCACAGAGGGATGGCTGTCAAATCTGTTTTCAGGCCTGGGTCTCTGAAAATCAGCAGGAAACTTCCTGGCACAAAGAGAAAAGTCCAGAGTTTAAATCTTTGCTCTTGTGTGATCTTGGGCAACTTGTTAAACCTCTCTGAGGCCTCGTTTTCTCATCTCTATAATAGGGTCACAGATACCAACTCTTTGCCAGGTTAAATGAGATTACATGTCAGCTACATGCCTGGAACATAGTCAGAACTCTCTTTTTTTTTTTTGATACGTAGTCTCGCTCTGTTGCCCAGGCTGGAGTACAGTGGCACAATCTCCACTCACTGCAAACTCCGCCTCTAGGGTGCAAGTGATTCTCCTGCCTCAGCCTCCTGAGTAGCTGGGACTACAGGCATGCACCACCACGCCTGGATACTTTTTTGTATTTTTAGTAGAGATGGGATTTTACCATGTTGGCCAGGCGGGTCTCGAACTCCTGACCTCATGTGGTCCACTTGCCTTGGCCTCCCAAAGTGCTGGGATTACAGGTGTGAGCCACTGTGCCCAGCCAGAACCCACAGTTTTTTTTTTTTTTTTCAAAGCTGAGCTGTAAACCTTCATTTGAAGATGAGATGAGGATCAGGGAGATTTATGGGCCAAGGTCGCCCAGGGGCACCCGGGAGGTGGGACTTACAGAAGCACCAGGTCGGGGACGGTCACGTGGTCTTGGGGGCAGGCCAGGAGGCTGTCAGCCCTACCTACCATGAAGCCCCTGCGGCAGCATGTCGGTTTCCTTAGGTTCCAGAGTGGCTGGCCTCCCTCCGGAAGCCCAAATCGGTGACTCTACAGTGAAGCCAAGGACTCTGTATCTTCTCTGCCACCCCCTCTTCATGGCCAAAGGACTGGCTGTAGAGCCAGGCTCCCCAGCCCATGTGATGCCCAGTGTGTGCGGTGGCTACTCATACCTGTGATGTGCCCTCAACACCCACAGGGAGCCGCTCACATGTGACAGCACGGGCGCTTAGAAAGGCCTTTCTGATACGGAGCTAAACTGTCTCCCAGTCACTCTGCCCAAGCTCCTTAACCGGTCTGTGCTTGTTTTTCCACATCTGTAAAATGGGTGCCAGCAGTAGGACCCAGCGAACCTTCAGACACAAATACCTGCCCTTCAGCGGCTGGGTGAGGGCTGCGGGAGTGAAGGCTTTGCAAGCTCCCAGCAGGGCACCTGGCCCTGAGCAGTGGAGAGTTTCATTAGGATCACCTGGGTCCCGCAGCCGGGGACCTGCTGGGGCTTCCTGTGAAGCACGGGTCTATAAATCTACAGGATTGACACGGCTCTTCCTGAAGCATCAATTTACTTAATGAATAATTTCAAAATGTTACTTTTGAAAAGATAATGCTATTTTTGTACTCAAATGGAACACAAGAATTTGACTGCAAAATTCACCTGTTCAAAATAAATGAGACAGGTAATTTCTTACAAACCTCAAAACTCGCGGCGTCCTAGGGCGGGGGTAGTTTTCTGTAGGGTGACGACATATCCTGCAATGAAATCCCAGAAGCCCTGCTCTGGGCGGTCCGTCTATTTGTCCACTCATGTTCTTAGACACATCCCAGGGGCCGGCCCTGAGCTACTGGGATGACTGGAGGCGCATCCAGGTCTGGGGGAAGGGAGTGACTCCCACACAGCAGGTGCCCAGAGGTAGGAGGCTGGACTCACAGAAGGTTCTGGTGTCAGCACAAGATGGCTTTGCTGAAATGCCGAGTGCAGGAGCTTAATTGAGGCGCATGTGGAAACCAGCCATGGGCTCTCAGGCCCACTCCTGCCCTGCCCTGGCCCCTCTGTGATGGGAGAACCAGGACAAGAAGGGGCTGGATCAGGTGACTGGTCATACAGCCTGGGGTCCTTTCACCTTTCTGGGGGTCTCTGAAGGCAGGAATGGAGTCTGTGAACGGGTGTCAATATTTCTCAAAGCCGGCTGTCAGACACTGTGTCTGTCCCTGACGCGGCCGCCCAGGCTCGTGGAATGCCAAGTGCCTGTCTCTGCTCGGGGCTGACATCACCTCTGCGTGGGAACAGCCTGTGCTCAGGCGAGCTCATCAGGATTGGCAGAGATCTGCATCCTTGTCTGGTTCCAAGACAGGGGGCCCAGAAGGAGACTCATGAAAGATGCCCTTGTCGACGGAAATTTCAGGAGCTTGGCCCACAGCCTCTGTCTTCGCTTCGACTGTGAAGAGGCCAGAACCACGCCCGCTGCCCAAGAGCTAGGCTCTGATGAGGCTGCAGGTGGCGCCGACTCAGTACCTGCTTCCACCAGGGTCCAGACCGAGCCCTCATGGCACAAGAGTGCCCACAGGCATGTAGCGGACGGGTGGACATCTCAGCTAACGCTCTTGTCACCTGTCCCTGACTCTCCATCAGTAGGGCAAGGGCAGGTCTCACTTCTCACAGCTATGGCCACTCGATGTGTTCAGCAGTCTAAGTGGGTCATTGCCTCATTTTGTACATGAAAAACCAGCCGAAGTAACTGCCCAAGGTCACACGACCATTCCCTCCGTCCCTTCCTCCCTGACTCATGCCATGCCTGTGAGAGAGGCTGCTGCGTGCCTGACTGGGACCTGGTGGAATAACAGAGAGAAAGCTCTTGCTCCCATGGAGCAGGCGAGAGGAGACACGCATAAAGGCAGAGAGTGTCCTACAAGGAAACAACAGGGAGATGGGCAGTGGGTGGCGGGGTGGGGGGTCAGGGAAGGGCTCTCTCCAGAGGGGGCATCTGTGCTAAGACCTGAAGGACAAGAAGGAACTAGCTCCACAAACAGCACAATTGAGTGCTTTTCCCTTTGATGTCTGAGCAGCCTGGAGTCACTCCACACGGGCCCTGCTGCCCCCACTGCCAATGGCAGAAACACCCCGACATGGGCATCATGGGGAGCCTGCTCTGAAGCTCTGCTCCCGGCTCTGCCACCAGCTCCTGGCTCATGAGAGAATGAGAGGACCAGACCAGGACGGT
The DNA here is from genome assembly GCF_047675955.1 of Chlorocebus sabaeus. Taxonomy (NCBI): domain Eukaryota; kingdom Metazoa; phylum Chordata; class Mammalia; order Primates; family Cercopithecidae; genus Chlorocebus; species Chlorocebus sabaeus. Next base: position 11,448,197 of record NC_132922.1, read on the forward strand.
ATAACTCCTAGTGAAGATGGCTCACAGGTGCTGCGGCGCCCCCAGCCCACCTGCCCCTGTCCTGGGACAATGGGATTTCTGAGGGCTAGGACCTCCGTGGAGCCAGGGACCTAGCTGGGTTTTGGGAGAGACTGATGTTTTTTTTTTTGAGACGGAATCTCGCTCTGTTGCCCAGGCTCTGGAGTGCAGTGGCACTATATTGGCTCACTGCGAGCTCCGCCTCCTGGGTTTACGCTATTCTCCTGCCTCAGCCTCCCGAGTAGCTGGGACTACAGGTGCCCGCCACCACGCCCGGCTAATTTTTTTTTTTTTTTTTTTTTTTTGTTGAGACGGAGTCTCGCTTTGTCACCCAGACTGGAGTGCAGTGGCCGGATCTCAGCTCACTGCAAGCTCCGCCTCCTGGGTTCACGCCATTCTCCTGCCTCAGCCTCCCGAGTAGCTGGAACTACAGGCGCCCGCCACCTCGCCCGGCTAGGTTTTTGTATTTTTTAGTAGAGACGGGGTTTCACCGTGTTAGCCAGGATGGTCTCGATCTCCTGACCTTGTGATCCGCCCGTCTTGGCCTCCCAAAGTGCTGGGATTATAGGCTTGAGCCACCGCGCCCGGCCTAATTTTTTATATTTTTAGTAGAGACGGGGTTTCACCGTGTTAGCCAGGATAGTCTCGATCTCCTGACCTCATGATCCGCCTGCCTCAGCCTCCCAAAGTGCTGGGATTACAGGCGTGAGCCACGGCGCCTGGCCGAGACTGATATCTTTAAGGAACGAGTGGGTAGGGGCAGTGGGTGGGGGATGGGTTTCTCTGGTTCCATCTGGTCCTACCTCAGGCCTTTCCCCATGGAGGCTACGGGAGGCAGATAGGCTGGAGAGGGCCATGTTGGCCCGCCTTATGTCAGATGCCACATGGGGATGCAGATGGTGGTAGTGACTCTCGCCCAGGACCGCACAGCTCCGCCTGGCTGTGCTGTTCACTTTTCTTACCTTGACTCCTGGTCCTTTCAGTCCTCAAATCCACTCCCGAGCTTCACCTCTTGGCTGAAACAGCGTCCCTCTCACCTTCATTTCCTTCCAGGAGACAGGTTCAAGTGCAGTAAATAACACCAAGGCTGGGGACAGGGGACACAAAGCCAACAGTGCAGCACCTGGCCCCACACACTTAGGGCAGAGGAGGTGCTGGGAGAGGCCTGGGGCCTAGAGTTGCATGGTGGCCACTTGTGACCAGGACTATGCCTGAACCTGCCTGTGCCTCAGTTATTCACCATGTCTCTCTCGGGTGACAGGGCTAATACTACAGCTCCAGGAGTGTTCAGGGGCCATAGTGGTCCTCAGGACCCCTGGCGGCTCAGCTGGGGAGGCTGAGAAGGACAGATCCTGGAAGGAAGCTCTGCAGGCACAGTCCCTGCCCAGCAGAGCGGAGGGGGGACATCCGGGACCCTCTGACCACACCAGACAGAGCGTGGCTTTGTTCCTAGGCAGATGCACTCTTTCGGTTTCTGTTGCAGAGGCTCTTCTTAGAGGGATGAGTTCTTAAGTCCCAGAAAGCAGGATGAAGTGCTCTATGGACTGGTATTTATAGAAGATCTTCCCCCAAAGCAAAACCCAATAAAGCAAACTAGCCGGCAAGAGGGCAAGGCCTCGCTCTAGGCTCCCTCTCAGCAAGAGTGGAACTGGCACCACAGCCCTGCCACTGGTCATGGGCCAGAGGGCTTGGCCTGCAGCAGGGAAAACCCTGTCACCCCCTCCAGATGTGCATGAACACATCTGGGCCTGAGAGTGGGCCTGGGAGGTAACAGGCAAGCCATGTTTCCCCTGGGCTGTGGGGGTGGCAGCGTGGAATGCAGCCAGAAGGCCTGGGTTCAAATCCCAGCCCTGCCACTTAGCAGCCTGGTGAGCGGAGTTCTTGAACCTCCAGGGCAGTGAAGAGGGGAGGCGTCCACCTCCCAGGGCCGCTGCGAGTTACAGGAAACATGAGCAACAGCACTATTAATATCACAATGTGTAATGCCACCATTTATTACTTCTTTACTGCATTAAAAAAGTGACCCTGTTTCTAGAGACCAAACAGCACCACAGAGGCATGCTTGGAAGAGAATTCCTTTTGTTCCCAAGCCTTTGTGACTGACTTCAAATCCTCTCACCTGCAGAAGAGAGATGGCTTCAAAGTGGGGGTGGGGGAGTGAGTGAGGATCCTGGGCTGAGACCTGTTTTTCTTCCATTTCTGCTGTGGATTCCCGCAGCTCCCTGGTTCCACACCAGGCCCTGCTCTGCCGCAGGAAAATGGATTCCTGGGTCACAGAGCAGTCAGGCCTTTGACTTTGCAGAGACCAAGCACCCTGGAGGCTGTGCAACAGTGGCCAGTCGCTGGTGGGCTGGTCTGGGACATGGCGGGCAGGGAGACTGGGAGCTGGGGAGGGTGTGGAGAATCTGGGGGTCCCTGGACACTGACTAAATGGCTCAGGTCTGAGCTCTGACTGCTCCACTGATTGTGTGGCTTGGCCAAGGTGCAATTCCCTCGGCCTGCTTCCTCCTCTGAAACAGGAGTGGCAATCCTGGCCGACAGCCCTGGTGGCACCCCCTCCCCACTGAAGGCAGAAAACCTGTGTGAAATAGTCTTAACTCTGGCCCAGGGCCGGGCCGGCCCGACCCTTCTCCTATGCCTCCCAGGGTAGTGTGTCTCAATGAACATCTTCCCTCCTGGAACCATTTTCCACTCTTCTTTCTTTCAAACAAGTCCCCCAGCCTGACTCACAACCCCTGCTTGCTACCCTCAGCAGGTAGAGGACTCTCATCAGTGGTAAAGATAGTTCATCTCAGCAGCCTGCCAGCCTATGGTCTTCGCAGCACCAGAAGGAAAACGCAAGGCGACACTGGCTCACCCTGGCTCAGGCCTGGCAAGAGCAGCCCCCGCCTCAGTCTGCCAGGGTCAGTCCCCACCTCTCCCGAATGCCCAGTTCTGGGGAGGCCCAGACTGCCCTCCTCTGGCAGCTCCAGGTCTCTTAGACCACTTCCCCCTGGCTTCTTTCCACCTGGCCTGCCCCTTCTGTGGCCATCCCAGGTCCCGGATGCTGCCCTGGTCCTCCCGAACATTTACCACAGATGACACAACCAAGGCAGGACCAGGGATGGGGCCCAGGGACAGACGTGGGCACCAGCCTGGGTTCCACTCTGGATGTAGGAGCACAGGGCCGAGAGGCTGGAGAAGCGGGGGGCTACTGTCCCGAGCTGATGGAGGTGATGGTGGGAGGAGGGGTGGGCTTGGGACAGCAGGGTCTACTGGGCCTGCGACACTCAGGGTTCACAGTGCGCTTCTTCCTGCTCTGCAGGAGGCTGCTGGGGAGGCTCGGGCGGCTTGCAGGACTGCTGCGGCTTCTACACCTGGCCCTCTGCTCTGAGAAAGGGCAATGGTCCTGGCTGAGGCCACCTGCGAGGAAGTGGCCTTCAGCTTCCTGTGTGGTAACAAGGTGTGAACCACAGGTCCAGGCTGCACTCACACCCTCTATTGCCCGGAGAGCCACGGGATAGAGTCTGCTGCGGGCTGAGGACGGGGTGCCTGCTGGCCGCTGTGGCACAGGCAGATGTTAGGAAAAGGCTGGACCCTGTCCTGCTCCACACCAGGCCCTGCTTGGGCTGCATTTCCCGGCTGCCCTATGGTGCCGTCACCACGCTCTGCTCGCCATGGTCCACGCTCCAGAGGCGGTAAAACTCAGCGAAGTCCACGTAGGGCTCAACGCGGCCATCCTCGCCAGGCGGGAGCGAGTGGGCGGGCCGGGAGCGGAAGAGGCCCCCGTCGGAGCTGGAGCTGCTGCTCTGCGTGTGCGTGTTGGTGGACTGCAGGGTTAAGGTCGGGCTTTGGCTGTGGGACAACAGGGGAGGGAGTCAATCAGGAGCAGTCAGGTCAAGGGGGCTGGGGCAGTGTGGGGATAGAATGGCCCCTGCCTCTACCACCCCCTTGGGCCACAGGCCTTTCTGGCAGAGGCGACCATAAGAGCTGGCCCAGCCAGATGCTCTTAGGAAGAGATAAAAAGTCAAATTTTGAAGCACCAGCTGCATGTGGCTACTTAAATGAACTAAAGGTAAAGAAAATGGGCCAGGCGCAGTGGATCAGGCCTGTAATCCCAGCACTTTGGGAGGCCAAGACGGGTGGATCACCTGAGGTTAGGAGTTCGAGGCCAGCCTGGCCAACACGGTGAAACCCCATCTCTACTAAAAATACAAAAAAAATTTAGCTGGGCATGGTGGCGCGCACCTGTAATCCCAGCTGCTTGGGAGGCTGAGGCAGGAGAATTGCTTGAACCTGGGAGGCAGAAGTTGCAGTGGGCCAAGATTTTGCCATTGCACTCCAGCCTGGGCAACAAGAGTGAAACTCTGTCTCAAAAAAAAAAAAAAAAAAAAAAAAAAGAAAATGGAACACTCAGTTCAAGTGTCTAATAGCCACAAGTGGCTGGAGACGCTGTGACAGGACAGCACCCGTGCGAGCACTCCCGCCATCACAGGAAGTTCCCCGGGTGCAGCTGAGCCACCGACTGTCCATTACCATTTCTCTAAACCCTTCCCAACCCAGGCCCTACTCAGCAGGGCGGGCAAGGTGTCTTCTAGAAAACCTTCCTTCGCCCCTCCCCTTCACTCTCTTCTCATCAGCTGGGTGGGGACAGGCACCCACCTTAAGTCACAGCCGGAACTGCCTGTTAGCGCTGCCCAGCACCAGCAGAGGGCTGGCCCATGGCGGGACCAACTACCCCGGCTCAGACGCTGAAGGGAGTGAGGAACATAGGCAGCGGAGGAGGGTGGGTTGTCCTGCCTTGTCTAGGGCCACAGCAGTCCCACTCTGCTTTGTGGACACAGCTGGAGGACTCCTCCAAGCAGCCCGGCAGGGGTACTGGACAGGCCACCCCTACTGCACTCAGGAAGCCCACGGAGCTTGCTCGGTCTGGCAGGCCTTTCTAGCCCTGTGGCAGTAGTCGCAGCATCCACGACTCAGAGGCAGAAGGAAAGGAAGGCCCCCTGATGAGGCAGAGGTAAACAGGCCACCCGCCCCCCTCCAGGGCCTTTCTAATTGGCCACATCCTGCGCACTCCATCCTCAGAGTGGGCTGGGTGTGGCATCTCTATCATTCCATGCAGGGCTGGAATGTGGAAACCAGATCCGGGTCCCCTGGTGTGGGGGGTGCACATTCTACGGAAGGGAAGGGGGTGGGGTGTACTCAGGCAGGTCTGCGGCTGGACGGGGCCTAGCTGCAACCCCCTCAGGCTGCTGTCTCTACCTCGCCCCCTGCCCAGAAACCACAGAACTCACTTCAAAGCTAAAATCAGGCACATTAGCCAGAAAGCATGGGCTCTGACAAGCCAGTACAGGCCAATGTCCCCAAGTAAGGACACCAAGGGAAGTCACCCCATATCACAGGAAGCCACCCCACATCACACCCAGGTGGGGAATGAAAAGAGAACCTTCCACTGACTGAAACCAGCAGACCGGCCCACAAGAAAATACGAGAAGTAGGCTGGGACCATCAGCCACCTGACCGAAAACCCCACCTGCCTCAGTTTCTAGGGCGACCTCCCTCACCAGGCATGGAGCTGGGGACTTCCAGACCCCAGGGCATCTTATCCACAAGCCTTGGCCCCATGGTCATTTCTGTCCCAGTGCCACAGGACACCCATGGGGGGACAGGGCTAGGGGTGGCTAAGTGGGGGAGGGACTCACTTGGTGAGGGTTGGGGTGGCTTCATCCAGGGTGGAAGCGCTGTGAGCCCCGTTGACCATCTGGCCCTGGGAGGGCATGACAAGGGAAAGGGTCACGCTGGTCTTGCTGGTGCTCTGGGCACTGGAGTATGGCACAGACACAGGGTACACTCGTCCCCCTGCAGCTTTGGGAGGAAGACAGTGGGGGCCTCAGGCAGCGGCTGAGGAGACACCCGGGTTAACAGGGGCAAAGCTGCTCCCACGGCCTGATGGGGTGGTGCCTGAGGGCTGAGTGTAGGTGGCAGCCACGCCTGGCTCCCCAAGCCCAGAGCGGCCCCCTGCCCCTTGGGACAGCTCAGGAGGAGTGTCCCTTGGCAGAGACTCTTCCAGGCTGGGCTGAGAATTCCTTGTAGCAATAAAGCTAGCAGTAAAGCCTGCTGGTGCTCAAGTTGCCTCAAGGAAAGGGTTACTGCCTGGCTTCCCACGGATGCTTTAATCCAGAGGATAAGTTTGCTCCCAGTTGAGGCTGACCCAATAAAAATATGGTTGCAATAACAACGGCCAAAGAAACTTCAATAACCCTGGTGTCCATGGGAGAACAAATCTGTCTGTGGATGCCTGAGCTTTATCTAAGGTTTGCTTGTTTAAAACAAAGAAAAAGAAAAGCAGCCCTCGGGAACCGAAAGTCTTAGTGCTGAGCAGCACTGCGGGGAGCACGGGAGAAAGCAGCCGCCTCTTTTCCTGAGAACTTGGTTGAAGAATGACATAGGTAGAAAGCAAAGCGTCCTTCTCTCTGCCCTGCTCCGGCGCAGCCCAGGGACAGACAGGCCCTGGGGCCTGACCACTTGTCCACATGCCTCATCTCTTCCAGGTCCCTTCATTCTTCAGCCTCGGTTTCCCCCTTTGGAAAACAGGGGTACCGCCGTCTTTAGGGTTGCCCATGAGGACCGAAGGGAATAATGCAGCTGTGCGCCTGGCACACGGTAGGCACTCAATCAGTGGTGGCCATCATCCAACTCTACTATGGGGCTACAGGGCTCTGTGAATTGCTTGCTGGTGCACTCAGGTTCTGGGAGGTTGCCGGGGCAGGTGGTATTAACCTCCATTTAACAGACAAAAAAGCAAAAATCAACATGCAGCTCAGAGAGGCTGAAAGTCAGAGAACCTGAATTAGAGCCACTGAGAGCCAGGCCCCCTGACTCCACCTCCGTTTCAAGCAGCCTCGGGGGCTCTGCACCCACCTCTGGCCCCCAGATGGCATCCCCAGGCACTGCCTGTCTGTACAGCACACGTACCTGGGGCCGGGCTCGGTGTGGGCTGGCTCATTTCACCCAGTGGGTAGCCAAAGTTCCTCACCAGCAGGGTCATGTCCTCATGCCGGGGGCAGAACCTGGCACGCTCCCCACCGCTGGCGAAGGTGTCGCTGTGGATGCGCTTCACCCGGTCCACCACGGCCTGGGCCACGGCGTCCAGGGAGGTCTGCTTGGCAAACTCAGTGTCAATCATTGCAGCAATCTCCTGGGGGAGGGGGGAGGAAGAACCTGGTAAGGAACGGAGTGTGGCCTGGGGGGCGTGGGCCATAATCTCAGAGCCTAAAATCAGGAGATTTAGTGGTCAGTAGCGCAGCAGGTGAAGGAAGTGCCTGCCAGCCAAGTTTGAAATCTGAGCCTTTCAAGGTATTCAGGATAATCCTTCTGGAACTTTCTTATTAGGAAGTGTGTGCCCTTGTGACTGCTCTGATTGTTGGGTGCACACCTCTAGGATGGGGAGAACATCCATCTCACTGGGTGAATATGAGGATTAACTAACAATGCTGTGAGAGCACTCTGTTAGCCACTAAAAAGCCCAGTACCTGCCAGGCACGGTGGCTCACGCCTGTAATCCCAGCACTTTGGGAGGCCAAGGCAGGCAGATCGCCGGAGGTCAGGAGTTCGAGACCAGCCTGCTCAACATGGTGAAACCCCGTCCCTACTAAAAATACAAAAATTAGCTGGGTGTGGTGGCAGGTGCCTGCAATCCCAGCTACTCAGGAGGTTGAGGCAGGAGAATCACTTGAACCCAGGAGGCGGAGGTTGCAGTGAGCCGAGACAGCACCACTTGCACTCCAGCCTGGGGGACAAGAGCGAGACTTCATCTCAAAAAAAAAAAAAAAAAAAAAGAACAAAGCCCAGTAGCAAGCGTCATTATTAGGAAACACTCTTTCCTGGAACAAACTTGTCGTAGGCAATGTTATACATGCTAGGATTTTGCCAGGAACTGGGGATACAGAATGAAAACAAGGTCCCTGACATAAGAGAAGTCCCTGTCCAGTATACAGATGTTCCTCAATTTAGGATGGGGCTATGTCCTGACAAACCCACTGTAAATTGAAAATATCGTAAGTTGACCAGGCGCAGTGACTCACACCTGTAATCCCAGCACTTTGGGAGGCTGAGGTGGGCGGATTACCTGAGGTCGAGATCGAGACCAGCCTGGCCAACATGGTGAAACCTGGTCTCTACTAAAAATACAAAAATTAGCCAGGCATGGTGGCACATGCCTGTTAATCCCAGCTACTCGGGAGGCTGAGGCAGGAGAATTGCTTGAGCCCGGGAGATGGAGGTTGCAGTGAGCTGAGACTCTGACACTGCACTCTAGCCTGGCCAACAGAGCAAGACTGTCTCAAAAAAAAAAAAAAAAAAAAAAAGGAACAAAATATCGTAAGTTGAAAAAGCATTTAATGCACCTAACCTACCGAACATCATCACTTAGCCTAGCCTACCTTAAAATGTGCTTAGAACACTTCTATTAGCCTACGGCTGGGCAAAATCATCTAGTACAAAGTCTATTTTATTAATATATAAGAAAATGTTGAATCTCATGTAATTGTTTTGTTTGTTTTTTGAGACAGAGTCTCACTCTGTTGCCCAGGCTGGAGCGCAGTGCTATGATCTTGGCTCACGGTAAGTTTCTGTCTCCCAGGTTCAAACAATTCTCCCGCCTCAACCTCCTGAGTAGCTGGGATTACAGGTGTGTGTCACTATGCACCAGATAATTTTTTGTTGTTGTTGTATTTTTAGTAGAGATGGGGTTTCACCATGTTGGCCAGGGTGGTCTCAAACTCCTGACCTAAAGTGATCTGCCTGCCTCGGCCTCCCAAAGTGCTGGGATTACAGGCGTGAGCCACCACACCCAGCCAAATCTCATGTAATTTATTGAGTACTGTATTAACAGTGAAAAACAGAATGGTTGTAGGGGTATTGGAGCACGGTTCCCACTGAATATGTATCACTTTTGCACCATCGTAAAGTTTCTTTTGGGCGGGGGTAGGAGGGCAGGGGCAGGTAATAGGAAATGGCCTGCACCTGGTCCTGGTGGGCTCAGTTTCATCACTAAGCAGCAACATCACCTCCGGCAAGACTCTGAACTCTATGAACCCCAAATTCCCTATTCTACGTGGAAGTAAGCCCCTGTCCCTCTATGTTATAAGGCTACTGGAAGGAATGGTAAGCTTATATAACAGGTGAAGAAATCAGAACACAGGCTGGGCGTGGTGGCTAACACCTGTAATCCCAGAACATTCGAAGGCCGAGGCAGGTGGATCATCTGAGGTTAGGAGTTCAAGACCAGCCTGGCCAACATGGCAAAACCCCATCTCTACTAAAAATACAAAAATTAGCCGGGTGTGGTAGTGGCGCATACCTGTACTCCCAGCTACTCAGGAGGCTGAGGCAGGAGAATCACTTGAACCTAGGAGGCGGAGGTTACAGTGAGCCAAGATTGCACCACTGCACTCCAGCTTTGCCAACAGAGCAAGATTCCATCTCAAAAAAAAAAAGAAATCAGAACACAGGGACCGGGACCGGGGGATAGTTAGGCACTTGAGACTTTTTCGAAGTAAATCTGCATTCAATCCAGCAATCCACTACTGGGCATCTACCCAAAGGAAAGTAAGTCATTATATGAAAAAGATACTTGCACACATATGTTTATAGCAGCACAATTCACAATTGCAAAGATGTGGAGCCAGCCTAAGTGGCCACTGACTAATGAGCAGATAAAGAAAATGTATTTATAAACTATGGAATACTACTTAGCCAGTAAAAGGAAAGAAAGAATGTCTTTTGCAGGAACTTGGATGGAGATGAAGGCCATTATTTTAAGTAACACAGGAGTGGAAAATCACAAACTGTATGTTCTCACTTATAAGTGGGAGCTAAATGATGAGTATGCACAGGCATACAGAGTGATATAATGGAACTTTAGAGACTCAAGGTGGGAAGGTGGCAGGGGTGCTAGGGATAAAACACCATACATTAGTTACAGTGTACATTACTTGAATAACTGGTGCACTAAAACCTCAGAATTCACCACTACATAATTCATCCCTATAACAAAAAATACTGGTACCTCAAAAGCTATTGAAATAAAAATTTACACATTTTAAAAATTTACACATTTTTCTTCATGATATTGATTGATTGATTGAGAAGGAGTCTTGCTCTGTTGCCCAGGCTGGAGTGCAATGGCACAATCTTGGCTCACTGCTACCTCCGCCTCCCAGGTTTAAGTGATTCTCCTGCCTCAGTCTCCCAAGTAGCTGGGATTACAAGCGCCTGCCACCATGCCCGGCTAATTTTTGTATTTTTAGTAGAGATGGGGTTTCACCATGTTGGCCAGGCTGGTCTCAAACTCCTGACCTCAAGTGATCCACCTGCCTTGGCTTCCCAAAGTGCTAGGATTACAGGCATGAGCCACCGTGCCCGGTCAATACATGACTTTTAATTAAAAGTGACAAAGCAGGCTGGGCACAGTGGCTCATGCCTATAACCCCAGCATCTTGGGAGGCCAAGGTAGGAGGATCTCTTGAGACCAGGAGTTTGAGATTAACCTGGGCAATACAGTGAAACCCTGTCTCTACCAAAAAAATAAAACAAAACAAAACAAAAAACAACCAAACTTAGCCAGGTGTGGTGGCACACACCTATAGATCCAGCTACTCAGGAGGCTAAGGCTGGAGGATCGGTTCAACTCAGAAGGTTGAGGGCGCAGTGAGCCGTGATCACGCCACTGCACTCCAGTCTGGGTGACACGGCGAGTCTTAAAAAAAAAAAAGTCAAAGCAGAAAAGGTTATCTTCCTACAAGAATCACAGACAGGAGGAGGAACACAAACTGAACTTATCTTAGCCAGTCAGCAACCCAAGAAGGTCAGGGAAAGGCAGTTTTCCTTTGAGATCATCCCTAACATGACTGTCTTGAAGTCACACTTTGGTGACTCCAAGGTGCAAGAAAAATAAGCAGCCCCCCAGCTGAGGGCCTATGTTTACCATGCCTAACCTCACTGTGATCTCACAAAGGTAGATGTTACCATCCCCACTGTAGAAATAAGAAGTGAACTGCCAGGTGTAGTGGCTCATGCCTGTAATCCCAGCACTTTGAGAAGCCAAGGTGGGTGGATCATGAGGTCAGGAGTTTGAGACCAGCCTGGCCAACATGGTGAAAACATTTCTACTAAAAATACAAAAATTGGCCAGGCGCAGTGGCTCACGTCTGTAATCCCAGCACTTCGGGAGGCTGAGGTGGGCAGATCATGAGGTCAGGAGATCAAGACCATCCTGGCTAACATGGTGAAACCCCATCTCTACTAAAAATACAAAAAAATTAGCCAGGCGTGGTGGCGGGCGCCTGTAGTCCCAGCTACTCGGGAGGCTGAGGCAAGAAAATGCGTGAACTCAGGAGGCGGAGCTTACAGTGAGCCGAAACTGCACCACTGCACTCCAGCCTGGGCAACAGAGCGAGATTCCGTCTCAAAACAAAAACAAAAACAAAAATTAGCCGGGCGTGGTGGCAGACACCTATAATCCCAGCTACTTGGGAGGCTGAGGCAGAGAATTGCTTGAACCCGGGAGGCAGGGATTGCAGTGAGCCGACATCATGCCGCTGTACTCCAGCCTGGGTGACAGAGTGAGACTGTTGTCTCAAAAAACAAACAAACAAACAAAAAAGAAATGAGAAGCAAACTGTAAATTGTCTGCCACTCAGGGAGGGCAGTAAAGCTGCCAGACCCTTGGCAGGAAGTGATGGGTATGGGAGGGACTCTGCAGCCACAGCTCTGTGCAGCAGGACACATCTCTTTCTGTGCTCTCTTCCTGGCCCTGGCCCCTTCCTGGCCGTCCCACAGTAATGCTGTGCCCATGGCAATTCACATCCATCTCCCCCTCATCCCTTCAGGCCTTGCTCAGGCTCTGGGGACTAACACTGCTTCAAGCCTAAAATGAGTCAAGTTTTTGGGTGGGATGGGTGTTTTTAAAGCTCTGGGATTCTCCTTCCCCCAGCTTTGAACCCAGGGATGTCTGGTGACGGCCTCTGAGAATCACAGCTCTAGAAGGCAGGGTGAGCACATCGCCGTGCAAGCCAGCCACGCTCGCCAGCTGTGGGCTTGGCTGGACCCACTCACCTGGTTGGCCTGCCCAGGCCCATGGGCTGCCTCTAGGGCCTTGTACAGCCCCTCTGACATCAGCACCAGGAAGCCCGTCACCCCATCCAGTGGCTGTGCCCCGTGGATTTCTGGCTCTGCAATGATTGGTTTGGACTTGGCGGCGCTATGGGGAGAGAGTGGAAGGAAGAGCTTTGCTTGGAACAGCACCCAGGTAGATGCTGATTCTGCTGAGGGAAGGAATCTATGCCCAGAATGTAAAATAAAACACACAACCTGACAAGAGGAAAAGAAAGAGAGAAAGAGAAGGTCAGAAAAATAGACCCATCTTCTTATAGCAGCTGCTAAAATAAAGCTTGGAGGGCCATAAAAACTGGCAGGCAGCTGAGGTCAGGATGGCAAACGTTGAATGCCCGACTCTGGCCTGTTCCATACATCCTGTTCACAGGGCCTGGTGGTGGCAGGGCAGGGCGTGGGATAGCAAGAGGGAGGGGTTATCCCTGGGAGCCCACGCCTCTTGCTATCATTTGGGCTTTTCCAAAACAGGTGGCTGAGACCCAAGATACTCTCCATGTGTACAGGGATCCTTCAGTGACTGGGGTCAGAGTCATTACATGCCAGCACACGTGTGTGCACATGGAGGTAAGCACATGAGGAGGTGCTGGCAACACCACCCAGAAGAGCGGAGTCTAAGAACTTCCTGAGGGTCCATCAACCAAGGCTGGGTCTTGAGAGCTGTCATTACACAGAATGACACCAGCCTAACTGCAGGTGAGCAGAATGAAGAGATGGGCACCTTTAACGATAGCAGTGAGGGGCGTGTAAACGTATCTCCAAACTCATCAAGTTGTGTGCATGAAATATGCACAGCTTTGTGTATGTCAATTATACCTTAGGGTTTAAAAAAAAGGAAAAGAGGGAGGGGCAGGACACACCAGCACCTGGGTGTTCTGAAAAGGATGCCGGCTCCTTGGCTCCCATCACACATACACACAGAGACACCGTGTGTGTATACGTGCATGTGGCCAAATTTTGGAGCAGGATACACAAGAAACTAGCAGTCTCTGGCAAGGCAGCGAGTCCTGGAGCTTGGGGTAGGAAGACTTCCTTTCCCTGTACAGACCCCAGCACTGTCTGAAGTGTTCTATACAATGGATGTACTTTCCAGTAAAGGAAACAGGACCCCACAAATTAGGGACAAACATTCGAAACTCAATTGCCTAGACTGCATGAGGGCAAGGAGTTCTAACATGCACTTTCTTTTTTTTTTTTTTTTTTTTTTTGAGACGGAGTCTTGCTCTGTAGCCCGGGCTGGAGTGCAGTGGCCGGATCTCAGCTCACTGCAAGCTCCGCCTCCCGGGTTCACGCCATTCTCCTGCCTCAGCCTCCCGAGTAGCTGGGACTACAGGCGCCCGCCACCTCGCCCGGCTAGTTTTTTGTATTTTTAGTAGAGACGGGGTTTCACCGTGTTAGCCAGGATGGTCTCGATCTCCTGACCTCGTGATCCGCCCATCTCGGCCTCCCTAAGTGCTGGGATTACAGGCTTGAGCCACCGCGCCCGGCCCTAACATGCACTTTCTAGACCATGAGGCCTGGCCTCTGCTGATGGGAACTCTGGCTTTGGCAACAGCCATGACATTAAATGCCATGATTGCATCATGCAAGTGGATGTGCCTATCTTCCCAACCAACACTTCACATACAGGTTACCGGGTGGTTAAGGACACATATTCCAAATTCAGGCTGCCTGAGTTCAACCCCATGACCAGGGTGGGCTGTCTGGTATCTCCATGCCTCAGTTTCCTCTTATGAAAATGGCTCTAGGGTGATGGCAGTGACTGCCTCAGGGGGCCTGAGTAGGAAATACATAAAAGAAGTTACGCCCAGAGCTCTGCATGGGCTCGGCCTCATGATGATGACAGCCCATTGTGCTGCCATGAGCACTGGGATGACACCCACAGGACGTGTCCTCAGAGGGAAATACACAATTCATCTCACACCTCTGCTGCAGCCATGGGCGGCATGGACCAACAGGCCTGGTCTGTCCATCCCATGCCAACTCTGGCTTCGCCTGCCTCCCTTGTGGCACTAGTTGCCTCAGCTTTGCCCCAGCTCCTCAACTCTACCCCTCGTCTCTACAGTACCCAACTCCTGGCCTGCTGGGCCTAACCTGCCCCAAACCAACCTCTCTGGGAGGAAGAAAGAGTCTGCTTGGGCTCTGAACTACTTTGACTGTACGTCTGTCACTGGGGTCTACAGTCTGCATCTGCCCCAGGCCTTCTGGACCTTTTTTTTTTTTGAGACAGGGTCTTGCTCTGTTGCCCAGGCTGGAGTGCAGTGGCATGATCATGGCTCACTGTAGCCTCGATCTCCTGGCACAATCAATCCTCCCATCTTGGCCTTCCTAGTACCTTCTGTTCTTTCAAGCACAAGGGACAGCTGGGCTGGCACCTACCTGAGAAGGTCAATGTCCGTGTAGCCATATTTGACCTTGTAATCCCCGATCCGCCGGGTGCTCTCCTGCCCACAGATGATCCCCACCTGCTTGATCTTCCCGGCGTCCAAACCTATGGAGGGAAACAATGCAATAATCCTGCTCCTTGTTCACAAAGAGGAACAAAAAGAAGGGGACAGAGACACAGCCATGGGAAGAAGGCAATAAGGACCCACTGAATAGGAAATGAAGACAACACCAGGATGCTTGGGAGAGCAGCTGACCCAAAGTCCCTGGTGTCCTCAGCCCCCACGCCCATCACAACATGCCTCACTCAGAGCCCCTCCTCCAGGCACCACCCAGCACGGAGCAGCTTGCCTGCCATCTCCCTGCCCATCCCGTGTGCCCCACATCTGCCTGGAGCTCACTGGGAAGGGAAGGAACAGCTTGGCAGCAGCTGGGCTCCCTGGACTTCTTCGGCCTCTTTCAGTCTCCATCAATAACAGTAAATGCCTCCTGTGTGCCTGGCACTCCAGGAAGAGTTTCACATGCACTAACTGAATCCTCCTAGCATCCCGGGGCAGGTTACTATTATCCTTATTACACGGGGTCAGGGGGAACGGAGGCACAGAAAACTTAAGTAAGTTCCAATCACCAACCAGTAAGCAGCAGAGCTGGGATTGAACCCCAGGCAGACTGGCCAGGGAGCCCAAGGTTGCAGCCCCTCTACCACACGCCTCTCTACCAAAGGCAGGTGAAGGGTGAGCCCACAGGGATCAGCTTCCACTCCCACTCACCCCTCGGCCAGGTATTCTCCCCACTTACCCAGCTGCGAAAGGCGGAAGAGCTCATCCTCGTTCTCTGTGGTGTGGTCCACGTTCAGCTGTGTCACCTGCAACCCATCCACTGTCGATTTACATAAAAGTGCACGGTTTGTACCTGTGGCGGAATGTGAACAGCTAAGCAAAGACCACGCACAGAGAGAAATAGGACATACTGGAAGGGCAGAGAGGGAAAAGGCAGGCATCTCACACGTGGAAATACCTGAAATGGGCAAAACAGGCTCAGACCAACGGGGTGAGTCACCAGTTAGGGACAGTTGATGATACAAAGGAATTGGGTTTAACTTTTTCAGTGTAATCACAGGATTATGATCTTATAAAACAGAACTCTTCTCTAGAGATACAGACTGAAATATTTACAGATAACATGACAGTGTCTGTTGTTTGCTTCAAAATAGCGAACGTGGGGACAAAAGGCCACAGGTAAAAGGCGGCTGGCCACAGTTGATAACTGCTGGGGTTGGTGATGGGCACATGAAAGTTCATTAAATATCAGTCACTCTATTGTTCTATATTGTGGAAAATTTTCCACTAGAGTGTTAAAAAAAAGGCAGTATCATCAGAGGGGTCTCCACAGAGTTCTTTCTACTGTAACCTGCACCTACCTGTCTGGCTTCTCACAAACCCCAATGCCCCTGTCACCTAGCCCCATTTCGCAGCTGTTCATGGGAATGCTGGTTGGTTTGTCATGGCCAGGTAACCTCTTCCAGAAGCAGCGGCCCCGACTCACCCAGAACGAGTTAAGAAGCAGAATAGGGACTAAAGGCCAGGACGCCTACCTCCCATCCCGTCCCTTCTCCCTTCCAGCTGGGACTGAGGCATCACTGTGGAGAGGTACATACCCAAACAGTTTCAGGAGACCCTGGCTTTAAAGTGCGTGAAGTCTCTGGAAAGCAGATTGTCAAATAACGCACCAGACCCTGTGGCTGACCTCTCCCCAGCCCTCCCCGGCCTGGGACAGGAGGGGGCTCACCGACATTGGCGACGTAGAGCTTATTGTTGAGAAGGACCGCCACAACGGCCATGGCCCCTCCCGAAATTTCCCTCTCCAGCGTCTTGAGTCTCTCGAGGATCTTCTGATACTGAGGAGGCAGCTGGTGCTGAGGCACCCCCTACAACCGTTAGCAGAGGGTCAGGGCGGGACGGAACTCTGGACCATCCTCCCAGCTTCTCCCTCTCTGTTCTTAAGAGCAAAGATCCGAGGGCCCGGAGGACAGACAGACAGATGGTCCACAGCACAGCCAGGATGAAGCCTGCGCTGCAGTTCCAGGGCGAGGTTCTTCCAGGAAAGCCGGAGATGACCTAACTCACAGCACGGAGGTCAGTGCTCCAGGTGGCAGTGGGTGATGTGAGCAGGTGGGTGACAAGGGTGGGGATCCATTCAGGTTAAACGACTGGGAAAAGCCCTTTCTCATGCCCACCACTGCCCAGCCACTGCTGAGCTTTAACGTGCAGCTGCCCACAGCAGGGCAGCGAGGTCCCTCACCTGTGGCCACCCACCAGGGTCCCCCATCAGGAACTGCTCCCTCCCTAACTCCTGCTGCTCTGGCCCAGTAATGTCAAGACAAAGTAGATGAGTCCACGCTCCCTGCAAAGCTGGGCCTGGACTTGACTCCCCTGGGTGTCAGCTGGGGAAATTACCTCTGGCAGTTGCGACTGGAGGCTTGCCTTCTCAGCCAAGGCATCATCAATAGACTCCAGGAAGCTCCTCTCTACCACATCGAAGGCCTAGAGGGACACAGGACAGGGCAAAGGCTGGTTCAAAACACCACTGTCACTGGTGCTAAAATGCCCTCTATTCATAATAGCAACAGGCTCGCTGTATTCACTGCAGGTCCTCGTGTGATGGGGCTTTCCACGTGACAGTCCTGCCTCTGGCCCAGCACTGCAAGGCACCAGCTGCTTCCTGGAGATCAATGTCTTTGACAAAGCCCTTCAGCCCTGCACAGGTGTGTGCCCTGCAGAGGCGGCACTGCAGAGGGCTGGGGCAGGAGACAGTGCGGAAGCTAAGAGCAAAGGCTTGGCATAGGCCCGGCTGGTGTGACCTCTGGCCCCCTCACTCTCACACAATGGAGGTTAAGTGTTGTTCCGGGGCTGAGGTAAGACAGTACACCCTGGCACTCAGCAAGGCACCTGCTCAGAGAAACTGCCAGGCCTATGACAGCTCATATGATTACTACAACTTCTTCCTGGGAGCCTTCTGTCAAACCCTGCTGGCCCCAGGACACTAGCGACACTGACACCTTCTCCCCGGTGTGAGATCTGCTGAGAATCACTGGCAATGGAGCCTGAGGCTGTGAAGGGCAGGAAAAGGCTGGCACCACTGTTCTCTGGGAACAGAAGCCCACCCTCTCATCTAACATGGGCCTGAGACATGCTCCTGAAAGGAGATGCCGGGAGGAAAGCTCCCAACAGCACAAGCAGAAAGGTGGAACCAGACAACGAGGACAGCAGCCCCTCAGAAGCGGGAGGCAAGGTCTTTCCTGAACGCCCAGGGATGCCTCCTGCACCTGGAGGCTGAGCACCTGACCACACAGGAAAGAAAGGGATAGCTCTAAATGACCCCATGTCTACCAGGCCTTGCCCTGTTCCCACCTCACACTCCTCTCCAAGCTCACATTCCTAAATGCCCCCCGTCTCCAGCAGTACCTCCCCTGCCAGCCATCGAAGGCCTGCTGCTCACTGGCTGGTCCTGGACTCCTGTTGGGTTGGGGGGGGCCTTCGCTGGGAGCTGTTCCTCTACCGGGGTGAAGGGGCCAGCGGGATCTTCACACCAACCCTGGCAACATGCTAGCGGTGCAGGGCCCAAGCCCTGGGGTGGGGGACATGATGTGGCTAGGTCACTGCCAGCCCCAGCACCATTACCTGCAGCAGCACGCGCCGCACATCGGCCTCGGCGTGCTCGGCATTCAGCTGGCCCAGCAGGAGCTCTGCGGACAGCCGCTGGGCCACAAAGTTGGTCACCCGATTGCCATCGTAGCCGTTGAAGACCCCATACAGGAAGCAGTTGTTCTCACTCCTGGAAGAGGGCGAGGGCAGAGGGAGGCCTGAGGCCAGGGTCTCATGGAGGTGGAGGGAGAAAGGGAAGGGAATTGGGGGAGGCTAAAGCTACAGCAGCTGCAGCTTCAGGGGCCCTCTTGGGTCCCCTGCTTTGGCCATCATTTCACTCTGGCTATGACCTTCTGGGATACCCTCCTCCCCATGCTCATGCTACCCCATCAGAGCAGGCCCTAGGCTGGTCTGAAGCCCAGCAGTGTAAAGGACAGCAGCAGAGGCCACCTCTCACCAGCCACATGTCACTGGCAAGCCCATACGAGAAAGCTGCAAGGTCGGTGTCTTTCCTTGCTTGCAAACCAACCAACTCCCTGAGCCCAACACAGAAACGCTGGCGCACACACCTGAACTTGAGCCAGCTGTCCTCTGGCGGGTGGCTCTCAGTGCCCTTGCCATCAGCAGAGTAGCTGCGGTTGGAGGCTGAGCCAACCCCAGAGAGGTGGCAGAGTGGCAGGTCATCTGTCCAGCTTGGCTGCTGCTCCTGGGGAAGGACACCAGGAAGCCGTGAGGTGCCACCGCGTCTGCAGGGTAGACCCCACCTCACCTGCTGCTTCTGCAACGAAAAACTAGCAGGCCCGCAGCCCTACACAGAGGGTTCCACTTCCTTCTGAAAAACAATAATGTTTGTATGAACAGACACCTGCAGAAGGGTTTGCTGTTTTTATGGCTTATCTACAAACTGGTTCCCCGGGAAAACTGAAAGACTCTAGCATTCCTAAATGTAAGGCACAGCAATGGCCTCCAGGAGTGAGCTGTTATGAAACCTAGTGAAACACACAAATGTTGCAGACTCTTGGCAGGAAACTCTGGGGACCCCACCTCTTACTGCACTGGCTCCAAAAGCACACCAGAAAGGAATCCCTTGAGCACTGGTTACCAACACTGCAGGCCCCACTCTCAGAATGACTGATCTGGGCAGGGCCCAGGACATCTGCAGCAGAAGCCGCTCCCCATGGGTGATGCTTTCAGGTGATCTAAGACCCAGCCTGGAGAAACTCCAACTTACAAGCTAGTCTCAGTCACTCTTCTGGCACTGGGACCTCCAAGTGCCAGGGAGAGTAACTGAGACTGGCTTTTAAGTCAGAGTTTATGAGCTGGTTTATAAGACATCCTCATGCCACCCCCAGAGTCCTCTCCCATCTCCCCTGCCACATCCTTCCCTCCCAGTCTTGAATGCCTGCAGCCCTGTCCATCCCCTGCTCTTTGCCTCCACATGAACACCCACCTTCTTCTTCCCTAGCAATTCCCTGGGTCCTTCGGGACTCTCTGGCTCAGGAGTCACCACCTCCAGGAGGTCTTCCTTCAGGATGACCCTCCCCAGGACTGGCTGATGGCCCTCTCATGTACCCCAACGGCACCCTGGTCCCAGCACCCCTACCTGTCTCCAATGCCCATTCCACCCCACAGGATCTCAAACCAGGCTGTTCAGCATAATCACTGCAGAGCTTTAAACACACTCACACAGCGGTCCAGGCTCTGGCCCCAGCCCCAGCCCAAACACAATTTCTGAATTTCCCAAATCTCCCTAGGGTACCTCCTGAGCATCTGTATTTTTTAAGACCCAGGTGCGATTTGACGCAAGGCCCAGGTGCGATTCCCTGCCTCTCCCGGAAAGCTTGCCCCAAATCTGGCCTCCTACCTGAGAACTGCGCCTTGTTCACAAGGGCACTCCCAGGACCACCATGCAGAACTAGAGCAACCTGGAATAACTGGGAGAACCACAGTCCAATTTCAAGGAAAATAAAATTTGTATTGGCTGGGTGCAGTGGCTCACGCCTGTAATCCCAGCACTTTGGGAGGCTGAGGTGGGCAGACCATTTGATGTCAGAAATTCGAGACCAGCATGGCCAACCTGGTGAAACCCCAACTCTGTCTCTGTTAAAAACACACAAAAATTAGCCAGGCATGGCAGTGCAAGCCTGTAATCCCAGCTACTGGGGAGACTGAGGCAGGAGAATTGCTTGAACCCAGGAGCCGGAGATTGCAGTGAACAGAGATCATGCCACTGCACTCTGGCCTGGGTGACAAGAGTGAGATTCTGTCTCAAAAAAAAGGAAAAAAGTATTGAAAGCTTTATTGAAATATTAAACAAACACAAGCTAGAGCAACCAGATAAGAGAAAGAATACAGGGCATCCAAATTGGCAAGGAAGACGTGAAATGATCCTTGTTTGCAGATGATATAATCTTACATTTGGAAAAACCTAGACTCCACCAAAAAACTATTAGAACTGATTAAACAAATTCAGTAAAGTTGCAGGATATGGGCTGGGTGCAGTGGCTCACACCTGTAATCCCAGCACTTTGGGAGGCCCAGGCAGGTGGTTCATGAGGTCAGAAGATCGATACCATCCTGGCTAACATGGTGAAACCCCGTCTTTACTAAAAATACAAAAAATTAGCCAGGCATGGTGGCGGGCAGCTGTAGTCCCAGCTACTCCGGAGGCTGAGGCAGGAGAATGGCGTGAACCCGGGAGGCAGAGCTTGCAGTGAGTTGAGATCATTCCACTGCACTCTAGCCTGGGCGACAGAGCGATACTCAGTCTCAAAAAAAAAAAAAAAAAAGTTGCAGGATATGAAATCAACATGCAAAAATCAGTCGCATTTCTATATGCCAACAGTGAATAATCTGAAAAAGAAATAAAATACACACAGATACTGTGTGCAACTTCTTACAAGTTATTGTTAAGTCTTCCAGAAAGGATGTGGGAACCACTTCAACAGGCTTTTGCAACCAGATATGTAAAAAGCCTGTGGTTAGCTTTTGTGGCAAATTGTAGCTTCTGTTTAGTTATATACCGACAGGAGTGACTTCTTTTTTTTTCATTTAATTGGTTTTATTCTGCATTTATCTATTTTGGTGCTTCAGTTCTACATTTTGCACCCTGGAGCAACTTCTGCAGGGTGTGGGAGTTTGTTTTATTTTTACATTAACATGGAGTAAAACTGGCTTTTGAGGCACGCACATCTGTGAATGTTGACACATGTAGAGATGTGTGTAACTACCACCACTCTCAGGATACAGGGCAGCTCTACTCCCAACACACTCCCTCCCCTAATCCCTGGCTACCTATTTTCCACTGCTATGGCTTTGTCTTTTTAAGAATGTCATATTAAACGCCAGGTGCGGTGGCTAATGCCTGTAATCCCAGCACTTTGGGAAGCCAAGAGGGGCTGATCACTTGAGGCCAGGAATTTGAGACCAGCCTGGCCAATGTGGCGAAACCCTGTCTCTGCTAAAAGTACAAAAATCAGCCGGGCATGGTGGCGTACACCTGTAATTCCAGCTACTCAAGAGGCTGAGGCACGAGAATCACCTGAACCCGAGAAGCAGAGGTTGCCATGAGCCGAGACTGCACGCCACTGCACTCCAGCCTGGGTGACGGAGTGAGACTCTGTCTCCAAAAAAAAAAAAGGATGTCACATAAGAAATGATGCAGTAAACATGACCGCCTGAGACTGGCTTTTTTCACTCAATATTATGTCTCTAAGATTCATCCAAGTTGTTGGCTTGTGCGCACCAATAGTCTGTCTCTCTTTTGTAGAGTAATATACCATTGTTTGGATGTGGTATAGTTTGTCTATCCATTCATCCACTGAAGGACATTTGGGCTGTTTCGTTTCTTGTAATTACAAAGAAACGTGCTATAAATATTCATGTACAGGTTTTCGTATGAACGTAACTTTTCATTTATCCAGGGTAAATACCTAGGAGTGAGAGGGCTGGCTCATGTGCTAAGTATATGTTTAACTTTATAGGAACATGCCGAACTGTTTTCCACAGTGGCTGAACCATTTGCATTTCCAATGCTGAGTTTCGGCTGCTCCACATCCTTGCCACCATGTGGTATTGTCTTTTCCTTTTTCTGAATTTAGATATTCTAAGAGGTGGGTAGTGGTATCTCATCGTGGCTTTAATCTGCACTTCCTAGCGGCTAACGACATTGAGTATCTTTCACATGTTTATTTGGCACGCACTCATCCTCTCTGGCGAAGCGCAAGTTTTTTCCCCATTTTTAAATTAGGTTATTTTCTTAACTATTGTGTTCTAGGAGTTCTTTTTATTTGTAACTTAGTATTTCATTCACTCAAGTAGTGTCTTTCACAGAGCAAAAGGTTTTAGTTTAGATGAAGTCCATTTAATCAATTTTTTCTCTTTCATGGTTCATGCTTTTGCAGTCATGTTTCTGAACCCTCTGTCCAGCCTCAGGTCACGAAGAGTGCCTATGTTTTTTCCTAAAAGTTTTATAGTTTTACATTTTACATTTATATCTGTGATCCATTTTGAATTAATTTCTGTGTAAGGTAGGAAGGAGGTTTAGGTCCATTTTTTTTTTTCATTCCGATATCCAATCATTCCAACACCATTTGTTGAAAAGACTAGCTTTTCTCCACTGAACTGTGTGGGTCTACTTCTAGACTCTATTCTGTTCCTGTGATCGGTGTGTCTACCCCTCCACCAATACTACATTCTTGATTACCGTCGCTTTACTGTAAGTCTTAAAATTGGCTAGTGTGAGTCTCCTAATCTTATTGCTCTTTTTCAAAATTGTTTTGGCTATTTGAGTTCCTTTGCCTTTTCATATAAATTTTAGAATCAGCTTGCTTATATCCACAAGTCTTGTTGGGATTTTTATTGGAACTGTTTTAAATCTACAGATCAATTTGGAGAAAACAGACATTGTCACCATGTTGAGTCTTCTAATCCATTAACATGGTGTGTCTCTACACTTATTTATGTCTTCATTAGGTGACTTTTATTTATTTATTTTTATTAACACAGTTTTACCACAAGGTCTGAAAAGCTACTAATGCCTTCCAATAGCCTTTGAAAACAGACACTATAACCAAAACATACTAATGGAAATGAAAAAAAAAAGGGAGATGAAATGACAAAAAGTGCTAGCTGAGCCAAGTATGTCATGACTAAATAAAAAAATAAAAAAAGTAGAAATGGCAACAATAGGCCTGGAATTCTGCTCAGCTCCTCATAACACCAGGCTTAAATTTAACACATTCAGTTCAAGCAACGCCAAAAGAAAAACCGCTGGCCCGGCGCAGTGGCTTACGCCTGTAATCCCAGCACTTGGGGAGGCTGAGGCAGGTGGATCACTTGAGGTCAGGAGTTTGAGACCAGCCTGGGCAATGTGGCAAAATCCTGTCTCTACTAAAAATACAAAAATTAGCCAGGCGTGGTGGCAGCGCCTGTAATCCCAACTACTCAGGAGGCTGAGGCAGGAGCATCGCTTGAATGCAGGAGGTGGAGCTTGCAGTGAGCTGAGATCACACCACTGCACTCCAGCCTGGGTGACAGAGTGAGACTCAGTCTTAAAAAGAAGAAGAAAAATGGCTTCGCAGCAACACAAAATTGGGTCTAGTTATAATACTGAACTGTTTCATTTTAAAGCAAAATTAATGTCTCTCTTAACATAAATGGGAACTTAGTCTTCAGGACCCATATATGATATTATGTGATTACAGTACATTAAATCACTACATACGTTCTTTCAACGAATACCTGCTGAGCATTTGCAACAGTCTGGCAGTATTCTGGGTACTGGGGACACAGAAGAGAAAACAGAGAGGTTCCTTATTTGAAGTTTCCCTTCTAGGGAGAGAGAGAATTCAAACACACAATACAATCATAAACAAGGCAATCTCAGACAGGGCTATGTGCTAGGGAGAAAAAACATCATGGTAAAGGGACACAGCGTGACGGGCGGGGGGGCCTCTAGATGAAGTGGTCAGAAAAGCAGACCTCTCTGGGGAGGTGACCTCTGAGCCAGACCTGAATGACTATGGGGCAGTGATCTAGAAGGCAGAGAAGAAGCCTTCTGGGCAGAGGGAACGGCATGTGCAAAGACCCTAAGACGGATAAAAGCACGCTAGGTTTACAGAAGCACAAGGCAGCCAGTGTGGCCTCTCTAGTGAGCGCAGGGGAAAAGAGGCTCCATGCCATGTTTGCAAATACGTATGCACGTATGTGCCTGGGTGGGAGGGCAGTGCAAGGCCTCTGGGCCATGGTAATGATTAATAACCAGTGAATTAATTATTCTTCAGGTAACTGATATGTTGCCAATTATCCCCTATGTCTTAGATCTGCTTAGCATATTTCCATTTCCAGCCAACTCACAAGTCTCCTATAACCAGGCAAATATACTTCCAAAGGTAGCTCCTTTTCTAGTCTGTCTCCCACCACCAGCTGGAATGAAATTAAATATGAGGTTAAGCAGAAGTACAAAAGCATCTCCCCAGTCAGGAGTATCCCATGTCTTCCTCCTGAAAAGATGGCCAAAGAAGTCAATATTTAGCACCCCAAAGTGCCACAGGTATTTTAAAGCATGGGAGGAAAAGACATTTCTATTTTCTAGAGCCCTGTGATTAAAAATGAGATTAAGGGCTACAGAGCAAGACTCCGTCTCAAAAAAAAAAAAAAAAAAAAAAAGAGATTAAGGGCCGGGCGCGGTGGCTCACGCCTGTAATCCCAGCACTTTGGGAGGCTGAGGCGGGCGGATCACAAGGTCAGGAGATCGAGACCACAGTGAAACCCCGTCTCTACTAAAAATACAAAAAAAATTAGTCGGGCGCGGTGGCAGGCGCCTGTAGTCCCAGCTACTCAGGAGGCTGAGGCAGGAGAATGGCGTGAACACGGGAGGCGGAGCTTTCAGTAAGCCGAGATTGCTCCACTGCACTCCAGCCTGGGCGACAGAGCCAGACTCTGTCTCAAAAAAAAAAAAAAAAAAAAAAAGGCCGGGCGCGGTGGCTCAAGCCTGTAATCCCAGCACTTTGGGAGGCCGAGACGGGCGGATCACGAGGTCAGGAGATCGAGACCATCCTGGCTAACAGGGTGAAACCCCGTCTCTACTAAAAATACAAAAAATTAGCCGGGCGTGGTGGTGCGTGCCTGTAGTCCCAGCTACTCGGAGGCTGAGGCAGGAGAATAGCGTGAACCCAGGAGGCGGAGCTTGCAGTGAGCCAAGATGGCGCCACTGCACTACAGCCTGGGCGACGAAGCGAGACTCCGTCTCAAAAAAAAAAAAAAAAAAAAGAGATTAAGATGGCTTGAACTCATCCTCTCATGTGAGATGAATAATACTAACACAAATGTGTCGCCACAACGCAAAACCTGTCTTCGATGCTGCAATCACAGTTACCTCCTCCGCCAGTATCTAACTCCCATAAGGGACAGACACGGGCTTCCAAGGACTTGAATCTTTCTAAAAAATCCACACTTTGCAGCAAAAAATAAATATCACCAAGCAAATTATGGGTCTGTTCCACATTAGACACATACTATTAAAAAAGGCCGGTGAGGCCGGGTGCGGTGGCTCACTCCTCTAATCCCAGCACTCTGGGAGGCCAAGGTGGGTGGATCACCAGGTCAGGAGTTCAAGACCAGCCTGGCCAATATGGTGAAACCCTGTCTCTACTAAAAATACAAAAATCAGCCACGCATGGTGGCAAGTGCCTGTAGTCTCAACTACTTGGAAGGCTGAGGCAGAAGAATCGCTTGAACCCAGGAGGTGGAGGTTGCAGACAGCCGAGATCGCGCGTGCCACCGCACTCCAGCCTGGATGACAGAGCAAGACTCTGTCTCAAAAAAAAAAAAAAAAAAAAAAGGCCAGTGAAATTGTCTTCCACAAGTAAAGAAAGAAACAAGCTCAAACAGGCAACTGAGGAACTTGCCACGTTGGTGTGTCATGGCACAAGAACAATTCATCTAAGAGCATTTCACAACAGGAGACCAGGAGTAAGCTGATGATCTACTGACCACTGTATGCTGTGCTGTATTTGGCTGATGTGGGAATAATAAACTTTCCCAAATGAGAAAACCTGTGTGTCTGACGGCAGTCAATCTACTGAGCAAGTGCCTTGTTCACTAAGTACCTGTGAATAGTGTCTAGATATTTCAACACTACTAAGTACTTTTTTAGGAAATCTGATTTTCATAATGTTGAGGCAGTAATATTTCGGGAATTTATTATTTTATAAACTGGCAAATGGTGTTTGGGTCAATAGGTATAGGCACCAGTGCTATTGTTTATCTAAGGAGTCTTGGTCCATTCTTGGTAAAAACACTCCAGAAAACAGAAACTGATGGCTCCTTTCTAAACATACTACTCTATGTATACTTCAGCCCTAATGCTGGCAACTTACTCAGTGCAGAACACTTCATTAAGATCAGGGTCGGCCGGGCGCGGTGGCTCACGCCTGTAATCCCAGCACTGTGGGAGGCCGAGGCGGGCGGATCGCGAGGTCAGGAGATCACCATCCTGGCTAACATGGTGAAACCCCGTCTCTACTAAAAATACAAAAAATTAGCCGGGCGTGGTGGCGGGCGCCTGTAGTCCCAGCTATTCTGGAGGCTGAGGCAGGAGAATGGCGTGAACCCGGGAGACAGAGCTTGCAGTGAGCCGAGATCATGCCACTGTACTCCAGCTTGGACTACAGAGCAAGACTCTGTCTCAAAAAAAAAAAAAGGTCAGGGTCACAGGGCTGGGTGCAGTGGCTTACACCTGTAATCCCAGCACTTTGAGAGGCCGAGGTGGGCGGATCAGGAGGTCAAGAGATTGAGACCATCCTGGCTAACACAGTGAAACCCTGTCTCTACTAAAAATACAACAAATTAGCTGGGTGAGGTGGCAGGCGCCTGTAGTCCCAGCTACTCTGGAGGCTGAGGCAGGAGAATGACGTGAACCCAGGAGGCAGAGCTTGCAGTGAGCCGAGATCACGCCACAGCACTCCAGCCTGACGACAGAGTGAGACTCCCTCTCAAAACAAAACAACAACAACAACAACAACAAAAGAAAGATCAGGGCCATAGCAAGGCTGCCCACTCCATTACTTCACACAGAACTGGAGGTGTTAGCCTAGGCAGTTAAAGAATGAGAGCATAAAAATCGGGAAAAAAGTCATTTCTATTTGCAGCTGATAGGACAGTACGCCTGGCAACCCTAAAGAATCAATGAAAAACTAACACAAACAGTAAAAGAAATCAGTTAGGCGGCAGGATAGAAAATCAAAGTATGCAAATCAACAGCTTTCATATACCCAAGAGAAGATGAGAATCCAGC
The DNA here is from genome assembly GCF_047675955.1 of Chlorocebus sabaeus. NCBI lineage: Eukaryota > Metazoa > Chordata > Mammalia > Primates > Cercopithecidae > Chlorocebus > Chlorocebus sabaeus. The sequence continues at coordinate 11,475,692 of NC_132922.1, forward strand.
CTCTATGTAAAATAACAAGGTCCTTTTCCTGTGAGTTTCTACCATGTCTGTCTCCCCCAAACTACTATAGAAGGTTGTTTTAAATCTAAATTTGTATCAGTTGAATTATATATTGATGCATTCATCCCAGCCTTCCAGACTGTGGACAGTTTTGAATTTTGCCCTTTGACAGATTGACAATCTCACTCAGCTGTGTATCTTGTACAGACAAGGCCTTCTACACACGGTTCCAAACGATCTCTAAAAAACTGTGACCAGAACAAAAAGCATGAGAAGCTAACCATACTGGCAAGACCAAACACCATAGAAGTGAAATAAAACCTCCACTAAACATTTGACTTACCTGAAAGGCCAAATAAATATTTTGGGGGCCTCAAATAAAGACACTGTTGACCCCAGAGGTAAAGTCACAGAGACAAGCACACACTTTAAAACAAACCGACTATTTCTATATATGCACCTTGTTATTTTACCTTGTTCAAAGTTCTATTTATAGGCTGGGCGTGGTGGCTCACGCCTGTAATCCTAGCACTCTGGGAGGCTGAGGTGGGTGGATCATTTGAGGTCAGGAATTTGAGACCAGCCTGACCAACATGGTGAAACCCCGGCTCTACTAAAAATACAAAAATTAGCCAGGCATGGTGGCAGGCACCTGTAGTCCCAGTTACTTGGGAGGCTGAGGCAGAACTGCTTGAACCCGGGAGGCAGAGGTTGCAGTGAGCCGAGACCATGTCACTGCACTCCAGCCTCGGCAACAGAGTGAGACTCTGTCTCAAAAGCAAAGAAACAAATAAACAAACCCAAACAAACAAACAAAAACCAAAGTTCTACTTATTTGACTTTGGTTTCGTACTTTTTTTTTTTGAGTTGGAGTTTCACTCTTGTTGCCCAGGCTGGAGTGCAGTGGTGCGATCTTGGCTCACTACAACCTCCGCCTCCCAGGTTCAAGCGATTCTTCTGCCTCACCCTCCTGAGTAGTACTTTAGTACTCTTTAAACATTAAGTTTCTAGTCAATCTGTCATGGCCTTCTATAAAAAGAAAGAGAGAAGGCCCTTCGGGTGTGGTGGCTCACACCTGCAATCCCAGCACTTTGGGAGGCAGAGGTGGGCGGATCATGAGGTCAAGAGATTGAGACCATCCTGGCTACCATGGTGAAACCCATCCTGGCTACCACGGTGAAATCCTGTCTCTACTAAAAATTAGCTTGGCGTGGTGGTGGGCGCCTGTAGTCCCAGCTACTCGGGAGGCTGAGGCAGGAGAATGGCGTGAACCCGGGAGGTGGAGATTGCAGCGAGCTGAGATCGCGCCACTGCACTCTAGCCTGGGCGACAGAGCGAGACTCCGTCTCAAAAATAAAAAGTAAAAAATAAATTTAACAAAATAAAGAAACAAAGAGTAAGAAAAAAATTACCCAAAGAGTGTATGTAAAAGTACCCATGGTAAGGCAAAGCCTGCCCTTTTCTATCTTTTTAAGTCCTATCTACCCCAAAGGCCCTGCTCAAATCCAACTAGGGCCAGAGGTACATGATTCCCAAACCTCAATCATCCACTCACCATCTTCAAGAAATTATCTTTCACTCAAATGATTCCTTTTCTTTCTTTTTTTTTTTTTAAGCGACATGGTCTCGCTCTGTCACCCAGGCTGAAGTATAGTGGCACAATCACGGCTCATTGCAGCCCTGAAATCCTAGACATCAGCTATCCTCCTGCCTCAGCCTCTCGAGTAGCTAGGACTACAGGTACACCACCACACCCAGTTGATTTCATTTTGAATGTAAACTTTTCCAGTATCATAGGTGGAAAACCAGTATTACTTGCCACATCTAGACGATAATAAAAAACAAAACAAGGTTATTCACTTTTAGCTGAACCTATTGCTAGCTATATTGCTGGAGTCCTATACTCTGTTTAACAATGGGACTGGGGGTGGATCAGCAAGTATCAGAAAGATGGTGAGGGACATACTAGGATCAAACCAAGTTTTTTTTTTTTTCTTGATATCATTAGAAAGTCTGAGAGAGAACGGAAAAGCACAGTCTTCTCAATTTGTAAGATCAGTTTTGTTTGCTGCCACAAACCACCTCGCTGTATGTCCCAGACACTGGGAAAATGCTGCCTAAGACCATGGGGCCCTCCCCTGAGAAACCCGTCCCAGTGGCCCCACTGTGCATGCTGGGTGCCCCACTTACTGGCCATTCACCAAGTGGCCCTATGGCAACCCTTGTGCTATAGCCTGGTATTATTAATTAGATTATCTTATTTCACTGATTTAAAGACCTACATTTTCCACATGTTAACACCTCTGGAGTTGGTATGTTACAAGTTAATTAGCTGTGAGTTCTCTTTCTGAGCAATATACAAAACATTGATGTGTCCTTAAAATATCGGTGTCTTAGATCCAATGACACATACGCAGTTTCTCACATAATTCGGGCGCTCACCAGATACTGATTCACTACAGTGGCCGGAGAACCTCAGGAGGTTCTGCCAGTGTGGGAGTGAGAGGATCTGGTCTTCTCTGTGTTCCCCAGCAGACTCATGCTGCTGCAGCTGAGTGGGCTTGAATCGTGTTCTCCCATTTCTTTCCGTCTCCATCGAGGATTAGCCACACCAAGCGTCCATTGCTGATTCCATTAAAGCCTACAGGATTGCCAAGTCTCTCGCTTCCTTCCTCCACATTTCTGAACAATTTTCAGAAAGGTCATGTACTTTCTATTCACACAAACCACCCACCCCTCCACCCCTGCACACACTGATGCATACTTTCTCCCACGCCCCCAAATGCCAGGCCTGCCAGCACCAGCCGTGAGCGGCGCTGGAGCGCAGGGAGCAAGAGTCTGCGAGAAACTGAGAAGGGGGCGTCTCTCACTCAGCATAGCCTCATCGCGGAGCCACTGCAACACACACAACAGTGAACACAGGACTTAACTCTTCCATGTCTGAGAAATGAACTGCTCATGAGAAATTTCACAAAAATACGGTAAGAAGTCTGTTTCAAAAGACCTAATTTCAACTTGATTTTATGAAGGAGTTTCCAAAATTCATGTTTTGGTATGAAAAGCTTCTACAGTGATCCAACAGTATTTAACCCATCGAGGCCTTGACAAACACCCTGTACGTGATGTAAGCATTCACTCCTCATGTACATATGTGTCCATGCCACGTAACAGTTCATCAAGTACCCACATAGCCTCATCTCAAAGTCCTGGGCAGCAGAAATGGACAAAGAATGGTTCCAAGCTCAGGCCACAGCTTGAATATCAAATTACGGTATGAAAAGACCAAGTGTTTTTGTGGTGAAAGCACCCAAATTCCTTAGAAGCGAAAAGGAAGTTCAGAAACAGAGACTCGACTGGGCGCGGTGGCTCAAGCCTGTAATCCCAGCACTTTGGGAGGCCAAGACGGGCGGATCACAAGGTCAGGAGATCGAGACCATCCTGGCTAACACGGTGAAACTCTGTCTCTACTAAAAAATACAAAAAACTAGCCGGGCGAGGTGGCGGGCGCCTGTAGTCCCAGCTACTCGGGAGGCTGAGGCAGGAGAATGGCGTAAACCTGGGAGGCAGAGCTTGCAGTGTGAACTGAGATCCGGCCACTGCACTCCTGCCTGGGTGACAGAGCGAGACTCCGTCTCAAAAAAAAAAAAAAAAAAAAAAAAGGGAGACTCACATTCTCAGGAAGACGGCTCGGAACAGGGGAGCAACAGACCTTTCTCTCCAAAAAGCTTCCAAGGCCCCAATGCCCCCACCACCTCTAACCTTCCAGATGACCCACTTCTCTGAGACCAGCTCCACTCCTGGTCCCCACTTCTCCCACCAGTTTTCATTGAAGGTTCTCCATGTCGTCATCCTAAAGAGCTCCTCATTCATTCTTAAAGGGGCTAATAATAATTGTGGCCACTTCCAATGTGCTAGGGCAGCAGCTGGGTGTATGCAATGGGTATAGGTGCTGCCCTCATGGACCTTTTTATTTTAGTGGCTATGTATTTATTTTAACATCCTTTAGATAAATTACACAGCTAGCACCTGTGATTTCAAATATAATTGCTCAGGACATGTCGAAGTTTAAAAAATTGATTTTAAGCTTACTTTCTTTTCTTTTTGAAACAGGGTCTTGTTGTGTCACCCAGTCTGGAGTGCAGTGAGGGGATCATAGCCTCACTGCAACCTCAAACTTCTGGGCTCAGGCAATCATCCCATTCAGTCTTCTAAGTACTACAGGCACATACCACCATGCCCCAGTATTTTTTTTTTAAAGATGGAATCTCACTATGTTACCCAAGCTGATCTGGAACTCCTGGCCTCAAGTGATCCTCCTGCCTCAGCTTCCCAAAGGGCTGGGATTCCGGGCATGAGCCACCATGCCTAGCCTGATTTTTTTTTTATAATTAAGTAACAGTATAGGCAAAATCAAACTCTTGATTCCCCCTGCCCCAGGATGCCCCTCTTCCAGGGCTCCCTCACCTAGTAAATGGCACCACTGTTGTTTAAACCAAAACCTTAAGAGTCCTTTTTGACTCTTCTTCCTCTGTTATGCACCTCACATTCAATCCATCAGCAAATCACGTCACCTCTTCCTCCAAAACACAACTGGAATCTGATACTTCCCACCATTCCTCTGCCATGCCCATGGCCAAGCCACCTTCTCACACCTGGATGACTCTAGGAGTCTCTTACGAGGTCCCAGGCTTCCACTCTAACCATTCAAACTCAAAAGAAGGATTTTTCGGCCGGGTGCGGTGGCTCATGCCTGTAATCCCAGCACTTTGGGAGGCCGAGGTGGGCGGATCACGAGGTCAGAAGATCAAGACCATCCTGGCTATCACGGTGAAACCCCGTCTCTACTTAATAAAAAACAAAAAACAAAAAACAAAAAGTTAGCTGGGTGTGGTGGCAGGCGCCTGTAGTCCCAGCTACTCAGGAGTTTGAGGCAGAAGAACGGCGTGAATCCAGGAGGCGGAGCTTGCAGTGAGCTGAGATTGCGCCACTGCACTACAGCTGGGGCAACAGAGCGAGACTCTGCCACAAAAAAAAAAAAAAAAAAAGAGGGATTTTTCTCCAAACATAAGTCACAACACATCAGGCCCCTACTCAACCTGCTCCCCAGGAAAGCTTCGCATCACATGAAGAATGGAATCCAGAGGCCACATCAGGACCTGTGAAGCCCAGTATGGCCCCCGGCTCCCTCAGACCTCAGCTACTCCCATGCTCCCCCAAAGCACTCCACCCAGCTGCACCAGCACCCCTGAGGCTCCTGAAACAGCAGCCTTTGCATCTCCTGCTCCCTTGGGCAGGAACGCTGCCCCCATTTCCCCCTTTTCATCTCATCAAATGTAGAGAAGTCTTCCCTTACCACCCTGTCCAAAATGGCACCCCCCGCATTCTGTGTGTGAATCCAGACTGCTCCTCACAGCACCACCTGATGCTGTAGTTTGGATATTACAAAATCACAGATGATCTGTATCTGTTCAGTGCTCACTGTCTGTGCCCTTTACTAGACCACCAGCTCCACAAAGGCGGTGTCTCCTGCACCTGCAGGGTGCCTAGCACATAGTGAGTGCTCAGGGACATTTAAGGGAATGAACAGCAGACATTCACTCATGGCAGCACTGAAGGTAGAAGTTTCTGGTTAGCGGGCAACCAAGCCAGGCTAGTAGTGGAACGTGTCAGTTCCTTTAACACCAACAATACTCCCCAGAGCCCTCTTGGTTTGGAGAAACTAAGGCTCAGGGACATAAAGTGATTTGCCCAAAGCCAGTATGAGACTAATACTGTTTTATCCAGCTCAAAGGTCTAGGTCTTTTTGAACACATCAAGCTTTCCTTAGAACCTCTCTGTGGCCAGGCACAGTGGCTCACACCTGTAATCCTAGCACTTTGGGAGGCCCAGGAGGGCAGATTGCTCGAGCCAGGAGTTCAAGACCAGCCTAGGCAATGTGGTGAAACCCTATCTCTACTAAAAATACAAAAGTTAGCTGGTGTGGTGGTGCACACCTGTAATCCCAGCTACTTGGGAGGCTGAGGCACAAGAATCACTTGAACCCAGGAAGCAAAGGTTGCAGTGAGCCGAGATCACACCACTTCACTCCAGTGTGGCCGACAGAGTGAGATCTTGTCTCCTCTACACCCCCACAAAAAAGTTTTTGCTTCCAAAGACCTTTCAAGGTACCACAGTGCCTGCGATGATGCTCCACCAAGTGGCCCCAGCATACCCTTGCAAATGCCATTCCTGCGAACCCCCAGTGACCCAGACAAATTAGGCCACTCTGCAGCCCCTCAATACATAGACTTGTAATACTGATTGTATTTAACTTGTGAAAAGCTTAACACACACATGCACACATATTTAAACACCTGTCCTTAGCCAGATGTGGTGGCTCACGCCTGGAATCCCAGCACTTTGGGAGGCCAAGGCAGGAGAATTGCTTGAACCCAGGAGTCTAGACCAGCCTGGGCAACATGGTGAAACGCCATCTCTAGGAACAAAAACAAAAATAAAAACACATGTCCTCCTGGAATGGCCCTCCTCTCCTCTGCTTGGTAAACTCCTATCATCCTTTAAAGCCTTTAAAATTCTCTGCTGTCCGCCCAGGGCTCTTGACACAGGTCTACGACAACACGACAGTGCCCCAGTATTGTACCAGTGGCATATGCTCCTTCTCCCAAGCTGGGCTGCAAATGCAGGGAGGGTGGGCAACATGCCTCATTCATCTTTGCCCAGCAGCCACAGAGCAGCAGCCCTCACAGGCATCTCTGAATGCAGGTGTCTGAGCTGAGCTGCTCTCCCCAGACTTGAGACAGTGGATGTAACATCAGCAAGCCCTACACATCACCTGGACATCCGTACACCCTGTGAGAAGGGATGTTCTGATCATCATGAGGGTGGAGGGGCCTTCTGAGGACATCCCTGCCATCCCTTTGCCTTGCACCAAGATGCAATGTGTTTAAAGCTAACTATTCTTTCTTTGAAAAAGGCCACCACCACCTGGAGAAACACAATCTGGGGCTAGCAGAGCTGGCCTTCTGACTAACACAATTCCCTTCAGTTCCATCACATCTAGGAAGGGGAGAAGGTGGCAGCCACATGACCCAGGTGTCTGCTCTCTTCTCAGCAAGCCAAGTCAGCCTGCACCATTTACCATTTTCCCTCCCAATGTCACAATCCAACTAGCGTTTCCCAAACACTAACTACAGTGGGGACATTTATACAGGGATCTTGTCCTCCGGGAACTTACAAAGCAGAGGGCCAGCTGTCTAAAGTCAATGCCAACTCAGTAACAAGACAGACCTGCCCACTAGTAATAAAATAAAGGGGCAGCAAAGATGTGGAGGGGAAGACAGCAATCCCCACTGGGGAGGACTGGGAACTGTGCTCCTGGGAGAACAATTTCAAGGCTCTGTTTCCAGGTTATCCCTGAGCCAATGTCTGCTCACTTCTGTGAAGCCAAGGGCAAGCACTGGACCTGGCTACAAACGTTACTCATCCTTTCACAAGTATTTATTGAGTGCCCAGCACATGGTGGTAGGTATTAGAGACACAGCGGTAAACAAATCACAGGTCCCTGTTTTTAAGGAGTTTACTTTTTCTAGTACAGGAGGCAGACAAGTTCACAGGCAATTCCAACACAGTGCCATGAACAGGGAGGACCCAGGACGCCGGCACCCTACCCTGGTAGGTCGGAGTCGGCCATGGTGCCAACAAGCGTGTGCATCTATGTTCACATGCGCGTCAGAGGACGCAGGGCCTGGAAGACAGCGCCAAACCCATGAGGGTCCAGACCGGGGATAGGGATGAGTCTGAAGACAATTCTTCCACTCAGCGCTCTCGCCTTAGGAGAAGGAAACTGAGGCTGAGGGAGACACAGTCAGTTAGAGCCAGGACCAGAACCCAGTGACAGTCACCACTGGTCATTCCTTTAGTACAGTCCAGGCATTAAGGGGGTTTCTGGAATCACACTGCCTGATTTTTAATCCTGCCTCGATACTTACCATTTGTGTGGCCTTAGGCAAACGACCACCTCTGTGTCTCAGTCTATCAAAGAGGAATAACAGTAGCACCTATGTCGGGGGGCTGCTACGAAAATGAAACTGACAAATGAAAAGCAATTAACACAACGCCAGGGATGCTGTAAGCGGTACACAGTGGATGCTGCTGTTATCATTGTACGACTGCTCGGTGCCGCAGTGGGCTCGAGACTCGGGTAGCTCTGCTGCCGCGCGCCGTGTTCCTTTCTGGATCCAGCACGCTCCCGCCCTCGACGCCCGGCAGCAGCAGCCCACAGCCCCAATTCCTTTGATCCGGGGGCCGGGCCCGCCGCGCACACGCGCCCCGGCCTCGGGAAAGAGGGGGCCAGCCCGAGGAGAGGAGAAGGAGGCTGACACACCCCACCACGGAGAGGGCAGCTGTCCAAAATCGGAGAAGGAGCCGTTCCTGCACCCGACAGCCCCCCACGCCCAGACTCCCAACCCCAAGCCCGGAGAGCGGGCCAGTTCCTCACACTCTGCAGCAGGCTCCTCCTCTGCGCCGCCATCTTGGAGGAACCCCTGCGGGCGCGCCCGCCTCCCCGCAGAGCAACGAGTGGGGCGGCTAGAGCGGCCCGAAGGAGTCGAGGATGACCGCGCTGCCGGGGAGCATGCGCCTAGCGCCACCCCACGGCCGAAGAGGGATGGGGCCGTAGCGGACCGTGTGCGCAGGCGCGCTCTTGAACGGTTTTTTTGTTTTTTGTTTTTTGTTTTTCCCCGGGGTCGATTGCTCCTCGCTCATCTTTATTTTTTATTTTTTGAGATAGGGTCTCACTCTGTCACGCAGGCTGGAGTGCAGTGGCGCGATCACAGCTCCCTGCAACCTCTGCCTCCCGGTCTCAAGCGATTCTCCTGCCTCAGCCTCCCGAGTAGCTGGGACTACAGGCATGAGCCACCACGCCCGGCTAATTTTGTATTTTTAGTAGAGAAGGGGTTTCGCCATGTTTGCCAGGTCTCGAACTCCTGAGGGTTCTTTGTGAACACAGTTGGGGCGGGGGAGGACAATTCTTTAACTCAGCAAATGCTCACTAGGTGACCCCACCTGGCTCCATAGTGGGTTCCGCAGAAAGAAAGACCGGCCTTCAAAAAGCTAACATTTTATTTTATTTTATTTTATTTTATTTTATTTTATTTTATTTTATTTTGTTTTGTTTTGTTTTGTTTTGTTTTGTTTTGTTTATTTATGAGACGGACGCTTGCTCTGTCGCCCAGGCTGGAATGCAATGGTGTGATCTGGGCTCACTGCAACCTCTGTCTCCTGGGTTCAAGTGATTCTCCTGCCTCAGCCTCCCGAGTAGCTGGGGTTACAGGCACCCGCCACCACCACCGCCGGCTAATCTTTTACATTTTTTGTAAAGACGGGGTACCACTATGTTGGCCAGGCTGGTCTCAAACTCCTGGCCTCAAACGATTCTTCTGCCTGGGCCTCCCAAAGTGCTGGGATTACAAGTGTGAGCCACCCCGCCCAACCTAAAATGTTAATATTTTAATTGGAGAGGACAACATTTATGTATATAAGACATTCCAAGTGGTACTAAATGCTAAGAAGTGAAGTTTGTGGATGGTGGCATGGGGGTGAGGTGTTAGCTGGCAACAGGGAAGACCAGGGCAGGGGATAGGACACCTAGTGCAGAAGTCCCAAGGAAAGGGTGCCTGTAGGTTCAAAAAGCAGGCTTGTTGGCTGGGCGCTGTGGCTTATGCCTGTAATCCCAGCACTTTGGGAGGCTGAGGCCGGTAGACCACCTGAGGTCAGGAGTTCGAGATCAGCCTGGCCAACATGGTGAAACCCCATCTCTACTAAAACTACAAAAAATTAGCCAGGCATGGTGGTGCACGCCTGTAATCCCAGCTACTTAGGAGGCTGAAGCAGGAGAATCACTAGAACCTGGGAGGCGGAGGTCGCAGTGAGCCGAGATCACTCCACTGTACTCCAGCCTGGGCAACAGAGCGAGACTCTCTCTCTCAAAAAAAAAAAAAAGGCACACTTGTCACAGGAGCCCACTGTGGCTTGCACAGAGATGAAGAAGGAGAGAGATGAAGGGGCTGTAGGGACAGGCTCTGACCAAGTGGGCCCCAGTCAAGAGTTTATTCATCTGGAAGACAGAGGGAAGTTGTTGCCTTCTAAGCAAGCCATTGACGGGGTCCCATTGGTAGAGAGATATTTGACTCCCAGGTTCAAGTGATTCTCCTGCCTCAACATCCCAAGTAGCTGGGATTACAGGCATGTGCCACCACGCCTGGCTAATTTTGTATTTTTAGTAGAGATGGGGTTTCTCCGTGTTGGTCAGGCTGGTCTTGAACTCCCGACCTCAGGTGATCCGCCTGCCTTGCCCTCCCAAAGAGCTGGGATTAGAGGCGTGAGCCATCACACCCGGTACCTTCTTGCTTTTTATATAATTAAACAAATGTTCATTTGCAAGCCATCTCTCCCTGACCCCCACCTTTTTTTTTAAAAAAAAGCAGGATTTGCCGGTTGCGGTGGCTCAAACCTGTAATCCCAGCACTTTGGGAGGCCGAGACGGGCGGATCACGAGGTCAGGAGATCGAGACCATCCTGGCCAACACGGTGAAACCCCGTCCCTACTAAAAAATACAAAAAACTAGCCGGGCGAGGTGGTGGGGCGCCTGTAGTCCCAGCTACTCAGGAGGCTGAAGCAGGAGAATGGCGTAAACCTGGGAGGCGGAGCTTGCAGTGAGCCAAGATCTGGCCACTGCACTCCAGCCTCGGCAACAGAGTGAGACTCCGTCTCAAAAAAAAAAAAAAAAAAAAAAGCAGGATCTCACTGTGTCGTGTCGTCCAGGCTGGAATGTGGTGGCACAATCATGGCTCATGGCAGCCTCAAGCTTCTGGGCTCAAGTGATTCTCCCACCTCAGCTTCCCAGGTAGCTGGGACTACAGTATGTGCCACTGCGCCCAGCTAATTTTTGTATTTTTGTAGAGACAGGCTATCACCATGTTGCCCAGGCTGGTGTCAAACACCTGAGCTCAAAAGATCCTCCCGGGCTGGGCGTGGTGGCTCATGCCTGTAATCCCAGCACTTTGGGAGGCCAAAGTGGGCGGATCACGAGGTCAGGAGATCAAGACCATCCTGGCCAACATGGTGAAACCCTGTCTCAACTAAAAATACAAAAAATTAGCTGGGCATGGTGGCATGTGCCTATAGTCTCAGCTACTTGGGAGGCTGAGACAGGAGAATCGCTTGAACCCGGGAGGCGGAGGTTGCAGTGAGCCAAGATCGTGCCACCGTACTCCAGCCTGGGCGACAGAGTGAGATTCTTTCTCAAAAAAAAAAAAAAAATTAGATGGGCGTGGCAGTGTGTGGTTGTAATCCCAGCTACTCCGGAGGCTGAGGCAGGGGAATTGCTTGAACCCGGGAGGCGGAGGTTGCAGTGAGCTGATATCACGCCACTGCACTCCAGCCTAGCAACAGAGTGAGACTCCGTTTCAAAAAAAAAAAAAAAATTCTCCCTGCTTGGCCTCCCAAAGTGCTGGGATTACAGGCATGGGCCATCACGCCCGGCCATTACTATCTTTGTTTTTAAAACCCCTACCTCCCAGGGATGTTACAAGGATTAAATAAAGTAACATCTTCTGAGCCTTTAGCACAGGAACAGAATCTGCTCCAAATATGTGGCTTCTCTTCTCTTCCCGAGACCCGTTTCCCCACGCTCATACCATATGCTTCTACCATTTCACCTTGGGATGCTGTCAACAGTTCCAAAAACACAGAAGGTGCTTCCAAAGGCTGCGCCATTGGGTGCCCCAACTGCTTTTCGGCCAGTAATCACCTTCACCAAGATATCATTGCTCATCGGGCCTGGGACAAACTGAGTGGAGCCAGAAGCCCAAGAGAGGGGGCAGTTAATTCTGCTGACAGGGGTGGTCAGGGAAGACTTCACAGGGGAGGTGACCTTCCATCTGGGTCTAGGAGGGCAGAGGGATCGAGCGGGCAGAGAAGATAGGAAGGGCATCTCAGGCCAAGGGATCACGTGGTCAAAGTGAAGGAGGATCTGGCAAAGGCAGAAGTAGATTGTGGCCGAAGCTGAGGAGGACAAATCAGGGAGGGATATGGGTGCACCAGAAGCAACTGGCTTTATCTTGTAACAGTAGGGATTCATTTAAGTGGGAGAGTCACATGATCATATTCGTGTTTCAGAGGGATCCCAATGAGTCAGAAAGGAGGCAGGGAGACCAGTATTAGGAGCCTCCTGGGATAACCCAGAGAGAAGGAGGCGGCCTGGACCAGGGTGGTGGCCATGAGGATAAAAGAAATGGACAGTTTTCAAAACTATCCAAATAGGTCAAGTAGAAAGACTCTGGCAGTTGATTGGAAGCTGAAGAAAGGGGAGTGGAGGATGACTCCCAGGTTCCTGGCGCAGGCCATTGGCCCAGTGGTGGAGGATCTGCTGAGACAGGGCCACTAGAGGAGGGACAGGTCTGGGCCTGGCAGGTAGACAGAGCGCGGGGGGTGCAGAGGGGACGCTGAAACATTCACAGTGTGCAAAGCAGCATGTTACTCTAGGCATTTGAGGCATCTGCTGTGGAAGGCGAGAACGAAGGCAGTGACAGAAGGGATGGTTTGAGAAATATTTAGGATGTTAAGTCAATAAGATCTGGCGTATGCTTGGGTTTTTGAAAAGAGGGACAAATCTGGGATAATACCCAGAGGGGTGACTGGGAGATGATGGTGCCTTTTACTTAGATGATGAGCACAGAGAAAGGAGGAGATTTGGTGGGAAGATTCATGCATTAATTTGACAGTCCTCAATAGAGCACTTAGTACATCCCAGGTAAGCAGTGACAAGAGCACTGCCCTTATGAGACTTCCACATTTGGTGAGGAGAGATAGGTAATAAGTAAGTATGTCAGGTGATGACAAGTGCTGTGGAGGAAAGCAAAGTGGAGGTGGGCTGCCCCCTTTTTTTTTTTTTTTTTTTTTGAGATGGAGTTTTGCTCTTGTTGCCCAGGCTGGAGTGCAATGGCACGATCTCAGCTCACCACAACCTCCACCTCCTGAGTTCAAGTGAGTCTCCTGCCTCAGCCTCCCAAGTAGCTAGGATTACATGCACACAAACCACGCCCGGCTAATTTTTTTTTTTTTTTTTTTTTTTTTTTTTTTTGATACAGGGTCTCACTCTGTCATCCAGGCTGGAGTGCAGTGATGCAACCCCAGCTCACTGAAGCCTCGACCTCCCAGGGTCAGGTGATTCTCCCACCTCAGTCTCCTGAGTAGCTGGGACTACAGGTGTGCCACCACACCTGGCTAATTTTCCATTTTGTTTTTTGTAGAGACAGGGTTTTGCCATGTTGCCTAGGCTGGTCTCAAACTCTTGGGCTCAACTGATCTGACCACCTCAGCCTCCCAAAGTGCTAGGATTACAAATATGAGCCACTTGGCCGGGCGTGGTGGCTCACGCCTGTAATCCCAGCACTTTGGGAGGCCAAGATGGGCGAATCACGAGGTCAGGAGATGGAGACCATCCTGGCTAACACAGCCAAACACCGTCTCTACTAAAAAATACAAAAAATTAGCCGAGCGTGGTGGCGGGTGCCTGTAGTCCCAGCTACTCTGGAGGCTGAGGCAGGAGAATGGTGTGAACCCAGGAGATGGAGCTTGCAGCGAACCGAGATCCTGCCACTGCACTCCAGCCTGGGCGACAGAGCGAGACTCTGTCTCAAAACAAAAACACATATGAGCCACTGTGCCTGGTCGGGGGTGCCTTTTTAAAAGGCATGACCAGGGAGGAACCCATTGCAAAGGTTTCAGATCTCCCCCAGAGATCTGGGGTGGAGCAGGGAGAGCATTTCAGGCAGAGGTGACAGCAAGTGCAAAGCCCCTGAGGCAGGAATGTACTAGATGTATTCTAGGAACAGCAAAGAGGCCAGCGTGGCTGAAGCACAGGGCAGGGTGGCAAGCTATGGGATGAGAGAAGTAGCAAGGCAGATCCCTGGGGTCCTCACGGGAGATGTCAACCAGATATCTCAGAGTAAAGGCAGTTGGATATACAAGTAGCTGACCTGGGGGGTGTACACTTGAGAACGGTCAGAATACAGCGGATATTTAAAGCTGTAAGGCCAGATGGGCCATCAAGGAAGCAAGTGTGGACAGAGGATGAACCTCGGAGTCCTCCACATTGACACTGAGGGCACAATCCCTGCTACTGTTCAATCGATGTAACTTTTTTTTTTTTTTTTGAGACAGGGTCTCACTCTGTCACCTAGGCTGGAGTGCAGCGCTGTGATCTCAGCTTCCTGCAAGCTCTGCCTCCCGAGTTCAAGTGATCTGCCCACCTCAGCCTCCCAAAGTGCTGGGATTACAGAAGTGAGGCATCCTGTCCAGCGATGTAACTTTTGAAAACCCTTGAGGAAAAGCGCATTCCATTTTGCATGAGATCTCTCACACATTTGAAGTCACATTTCTAGGTCACATAATTGGGACAGGGTTTGGGAAGACCCCAGCGCTGGATAAGCACAGACAACAGATGGGTAACCAAAGCCGAAGCCTTTGCTGATCCAGAAGCATGCACAGCTGGGGGAATTTTCACATCAAAAACAGGCTTTAAGGATGTGTGAGTGACTGCAAATGTATAAAAATAGTTTAACAAAAGGCAGCAAAGAGGCTTAAGACCATGGGTTTTAAAGCTGGACACACTACTGGTCAAGTCAGGCCCTGCACAGGTATAACTGTGCTGGGTCACTTCTCCTCTCTGGCCCAGCTCCTCATCTGTAAAATGGGAGCATCTTAGTGCCCCTATCACAGGTGTTGAAAGAAGTGAACAAGGCCGGGCATGGTGGCTCATGCCTGTCATCCCAGCACTTTGGGAGGCCAAGGGGGGCAGATCACCTGAGGTCAGGAGTTTGAAACCAGCCTGGCCAACATGGAAAACCCTGTCTCTACCAAAAATACAAAAATTAGCTGGGCGTGGTGGCACACGCCTGTAATCCCAGCTACTCGGGAGGCTGAGGCAGGTGAATTGTTTGAACCTGGGAGGTGGAGGTTGCAGTGAGCTGAGACTGCGCTTACTGCACTCCAGCCTGGATTGCGCCATTGTACTCCAGCCTGGGTGACAGAGTGAGACTCTGTCTCAAAAAAACAATAACAACAACAAAAAAAAAAAAAAAAAAAAAGAGAGAAAGAAAAGGAAAAAGAAAAGAAGTCAACTAGACAATGCTTTACAAAGTATACAGCATAGCTCGGGCCCATAGTCAAGTGTAGCTATCTAATTGACAAGGAGACTAAAAGGAGAAGAAAAAAGAGTCAGAATAAAATAAAGGGGAGATGGAGAGGGGCCAGAATTAGTGTGCTGAGCAGGACTGCACTCAAGGGCGTGGGACCCGTGCAGTCGCACAGCGCCCTGCTCTCAGAATAGGCCTAGCATTTGGTTGAATGCTCTGCATTAATTTCTGTTTGAATTTCGCCACCTTGAAATTCTTCATCATTTTATATTTGAACTTGTATTTTATAAAGGAAGTCCAGTGAGACAAAGAAGCATATGTGCCAGCAGGCTCAGACCAGCAAGGATGACAGGCGGTGGGCAGCAGAGTTGCCTAGCAATTGGCCTGGCCACCCTGTGTGCACCCAAATGGCTGGACAGTTTGCGACACTGTGGGGCTGTGTGGGGACAGCGGGGGCCAGGATCTGTGCCCAGATTGGTGGCAGCAGCAGAAGAAACTGGTGGGGGTGTCACGGCTCCATGCCATCACGGGCTCCGTGGTAGAAGAGATTCCACATGGAACAGCCCGTGCCTGTAACATCTGCACAAATATAGCTCACAGCCTAAATGCTGGGACAAGTACTGCCAGCAGTCAGGCAGTAAACCTTGTCAGTAAGTTATTACAACATGGACACATACACATGGACGTTGTATTAAAGCATGTCAGGGAGCTGTTAGGATTCTTCAAAGAGTTTAGAATTTTTGGTTTTTGCCCTGGCATCCGTGGGGATGCTAGCAAAAAAAAATAAAAGAATCTCTGGTTTTGAAAATTGCTGCAGGCCGGGCACAGTGGCTCATGCCTGTAATCCCAGTACTTGGGAGGCTGAGAGACGAGAGTTGCTTAAACCTGGGAAGTGGAGGTTACATGGAGGCGAGATCATATCACTTCACTCTAGCCTGGACAACAGAGCAAGATTCAGTCTCAACAAACAAACAAACAAACAAACAAAGGCAAACAAACAAAAAAGCCTGCTGCAATATTGCAAATATCCAGTCTTATAAATAGAAATTAAATGTATAGATATCATATTCTACAGAAAATAATTCTATTTTATGTGAAGCTTACTCTAAAGACAGTTTTAAAACTAAAATTTCCTTTTAATCAAAGACCCAGCAATCAAATATATAAACAGATCATTAAAAGTATATAGAAATCATGAAATAACTTTCAGTTTCTTTCTTTTTTTTTTTTTTTTTTTTTTTGAGATGGAGTCTCGCTCTGTTGCCCAGGCTGGAGTGCAGTGGCCGGATCTCAACTCACTGCAAGCTCCGCCTTCTGGGTTTACCCCATTCTCCTGCCTCAGCCTCCCGGGTAGCTGGGACTACAGGCACCTGCCACCTTGCCTGGCTAGTTTTTTTGTATTTTTTTAGTAGAGACAGGGTTTCACCGTGTTAGCCAGGATGGTCTCGATCTCCTGACCTTGTGATCCGCCCGCCTCGGCCTCCCAAAGTGCTGGGATTACAGGCTTGAGCCACCGCTTCCGGCCTAACTTTCAGTTTCTTGTACAACCTTCACAAGTTATAGAAAATGTCAAAGGAAAGGTCGGGCGCGGTGGCTCAAGCCTGTAATCCCAGCACTTTGGGAGGCCAAGACGGGCGGATCACGAGGTCAGGAGATCGAGACCATCCTGGCTAACACGGTGAAACCCCGCCTCTACTAAAAAATACAAAAAACTATCTGGGCGAGGTGGCGGGCGCCTGTAGTCCCAGCTATACGGGAGGCTGAGGCAGGAGAATGGCGTAAACCTAGGAGGCGGAGCTTGCAGTGAGCTGAGATCTGACCACTGCACTCCAGCCCGGGCGACAGGGCAAGACTCCGTCTCAACAAAAAAAAAAAAAAAAGAAAATGTCAAAGAAAACATTAAAACATCGTTCTATAAGTTTACATTTAAAATTAAATCAGACACATATGAAACTGATTTATATGAACAGTTAAATCTTTTTTTTTTTTTTTTTTTTTTTGAAACAGAGTCTCACTCTGTCGCCCAGGCTGGAGTGCAGTGGCACGATCTTGGCTCACTGCAACCTCTGCCTCCTCGGTTCAAGCAATTCTCCTGCCTCAGTCTCCTGTGTAGCTGGGATCACAGGTGCGCACCACCATGGCTGGGTAATTTTTGTATTTTTAGCAGAGACGGGGTTTCACCTTGTTGGCCAGGCTGATCTGGAACTCCTGGTCTCAGGTGATCCGCCTGCCCCAGTTTCCTAAAGTGCTGGGATGTGAGCCACTGTGTGAGCCACCGTGCTTGGCCAATATGAAGAGTTAAATATTTTTTTTAAATTCTTTAAAATCATGAATTTCTTCTGCTGTGACAGCATATAAAATACTCTCAGCAGCTACAGCAACAATTGCCTTGGCAGAAGGAGCCTTCCCAAAATAAAAAGTATAAAAAATTATTTGCAATCTTGCCTTTGCCAAAAGTGGCTGTTGTAGCTTTCAGTGGAAAATGAAGTTGTCCTAAGTATAAATTTCAATAACCTAATAAATGAACTCACAAAAAGAATGAGCCAAAAAATCATACGACCAATCAAGAAATCATATTAGTAAGGCATTATATTTTGTGTTATATAAAATGACACCAAAATATTATTTTTTATATATATATATATATATATATATAGAGAGAGAGAGAGAGAGAGAGAGAGATGGAGTCTCGCCCTGTCACCCAGGCTGGAGTGCAATGGTGCGATCTTGGCTCACTGCAACCTCCACTTCCCTGGTTCAAGCAATTCTCCTGCCTCAGCCTCCCAAGTAGCTGGGATTACAGGTGCATGCCACCAAGCTCAGCT
This sequence comes from Chlorocebus sabaeus, assembly GCF_047675955.1. Classification (NCBI taxonomy): domain Eukaryota; kingdom Metazoa; phylum Chordata; class Mammalia; order Primates; family Cercopithecidae; genus Chlorocebus; species Chlorocebus sabaeus. The sequence goes on from NC_132922.1 coordinate 11,493,715, forward strand.
AAATTTTTTTTGTATTTTTAGAAGAGAGGAGGTTTCACCATGTTGGCCAGGCTGGTCTCGAACTCCTGACCTCAGGCAATCCGCCCACCTCGGCCTCCCAAAATGCTGGGATTACAGGCTTGAGCCACCATGCCCAGCCCATTATTATTATTATTATTTGAGTGGGAATCTCGCTTTTGTCGCCCAAGCTGGAGTGCAATGGCAAGATCTCGGTTTCACTGCAACCTCCACACCCCGGGTCTAAGCAATTCTCCTGCCTCAGCCTCCCAAGTAGCTGGAATTACAGGCATGTGCCACCATGCCCTGCTAAATTTTTTTCTTTTTTTGATATTTTTAGTAGAGTTGGATTTGTGTCATGTTGGCCAGGCTCGTCTCAAACTCTGGGTCTCAAGTGATCTGCCCTCCTCAGTCTCCCAGAGTGCTGGGATTACAGGCAAGAGCCACTGCACCGGGTCAAAAATTGCACTGTTTTTTTTTTTTGTTTTTTGTTTTTTGGTTTTTTTTTGAGATGGAGTCTCGCTCTGTCGCCCAGGCTGGAGTGCAGTGGTGTGATCTCGGCTCACTGCAAGCTCTGCCTCCCAGGTTCACACCATTCTCCTGCCTCAACCTCCCAAATAGCTGAGACTACAGGCGCCCGCGACCACACCCGGCTTTTTTTTTTTTTTTTTTTTTTGAGGCGGAGTCTCACTCTGTCGCCCAGGCTGGAGTGCAGTGGCCGGATGTCAGCTTACTGCAAGCTCCACCTCCCGGGTTTACGCCATTCTCCTGCCTCAGCCTCCCGAGTAGCTAGGACTACAGGCGCCCGCCACCTCGCCCAGCTAGTTTTTTGTATTTTTAGTAGAGATGGGGTTTCACTGTGTTAGCCAGGATGGTCTCAATCTCCTGACCTCGTGATTCACCCGTCTCAGCCTCCCAAAGTGCTGGGATTACAGGCCTGAGCCACTGTGCCCGGCCGTTTTTTTTTTTTTTTTCTTAATATATATTAGAGATGGGATTTCATCGTGTTAGCCAGGACGGTCTCGATCTCCTGACCTCGTGATCTGCCCGCCTCGGCCTCCCAAAGTGCTGGGATTACAGGTGTGAGCTGCTGCACCCGACCAAATTGCACTATTTTTTAATATTGCTTTTTGAACAAGACGCCCTGAACTTTCATTTTGTACTGGGTCCTGCAAATCGTGCAGCAGCCCTGATTCTGAAACCTAGTATTTCTTTGAAATAGTTTTCATATTTCTCCAAATTGTCCTGAGTTAGTTAAAACCCTTTCAGGGTTTAATGACTTCCCTTAAGTCCAATGAAGGCCATTCCAGTACATTATAACTTTTTTTTTTTTTTTGAAAAAGGGTCTCAGTCTGTCACCCAGGCTGGATTGCAGTGGTGGTGATCACGGCTCACTGCACCCTTGACTTCCCGGAGATCCTCTCCACTCAGCCTCCCAAGTAGCTGGGACCGCAGGCTCAGGCCACCACACTTGGTCAATTTTTGTATTTTTAGTAAAGACGTTGTTCTCAAACTTCTAGCCTCATGTGATCCACCCACTTTGGCCTCCCAAAGTGCTGGGATTACAGGTGTGAGCCACCGTGCCCGGCCATAACTTCTTTATTAATTTATTTTTAGATGGAGTCTCACTCCAGGCTGAGAGAGTGCTCAGCCTGTCGCACAGGCTGGAGTGCAGTGGCACCCTCTCTGCTCACTGCAACCTCTGCCTCCTGGGTTCAAGCGATTCTCCTGCCTCAGACTCCCAAGTAGCTGGGATTACAGGTGCCTGACACCACGCCCGGCTAATTTTTGTATTTTTAGTAGAGATGCTATTCTCGAGCTTTGGACTCTCAAAGTGTTGGGATTACAAGCATGAGCCACTGTGCGAGGCCCTAACTTCTCTCTCTCTCTTTTTTTTTTTTAAGATGGAGTCTCTCTCTGTCGCCCAGGCTGGAGTGCAGTGGTGTTGGATCTCCGCTCACTGCAACCTCCGCCTCCCGGGTTCAAGCAATTATCCTACCTCATACTCATTAGTAGCTGGGATTACAGGCGCCTGCTACCATGCCCGGCTAATTTTTGTATTTTTAGTAGAGTCGGGGTTTTACCATGTTGGCCAGGCTGGTCTCGAACTCCTGACCTCAGGTGATCCGCCCACCTAGGCTCCCAAAGTGCTGGGATTACAGGCGTGAGCCGCAGTGCCTGGCCCTAACTTCTTAAGGACCACATCGCAGCGTGGAGCGCGTCGCTGACATGCTCCACGGGACCGATTCCCCATTACATCCCCCATCCCTTTCGAGGTGCTGTTCTCTCCACCTGGGAGTCGTTCTTCAGCATCGACAGGCGGCAAGTGCGGGTCCTTCGGATGAGTTTTGGTGTTTGGGGTCTCTGGGCAGGGGAGGCACGTGACGGGCCTTTGGTGCCGCAGAGTGGATCGAACACCTGAACGGCAACGGGAAGTGGACAGGGAGGCGGGCGTGGCCGCTAAGGGATGACAGCTACTCCGCACACGCCGCCTGCCCTCTGCGGACCACAGTGACGTTTCGCCTCCTTGAGGACTGGGGAGGGGTGTCATCAGGGGAGAGGGGTCAAGCAGGGCGGGCGGCCTGACCAGCCCCAGCAGCCCGGCTTGGAACCCGACCCCGCTGTCCCCCAAGGGTCGGCTCCTCTCGCTGGGCAGCGGCCTCAGGGTCGGCCTTCAGGGTCGCTCGGACTCATCGGGTTGCAGGCAGCCACGGCCCTCCGGCCCTCCTAAAGGGGGGCCTCCTGGGTGTCCTTGAACGGACCCCGGAATCCCTCACCCGCCCCGCTGCGCTCCTTCCCTCGGAATCCACTGCTCCTCGGACCTCCTGCTGACTCCGCCCACTCCGATGACCACAATCCGATTGGCTTAGCATCTCTCTCTCCCGCCCCTCTCCAGGGCGTGGACAGAGCCAGTACCTTGACCGACGGGCCATGTAGAGGCCTCGCCCACTTGCTCTTCCCACCAGGCCTGGGCTCCAGAGCCTTTTCTCGTGGGAATTTTTTTTTTTTTTTTTTGAGACAGAGCCTTGCTCTGTCGCAGGCTGGAGTGCAGTGGCGCGATCTCGGCTCACCGCAACCTCTTCCTCCTGGGTTCAAGCGATTCTTCTGTCTCGGCCTCCCAAGTACCTGGGACTCTAGGCGCCCACCACCACACCTGGCTAATTTTTTTTTTTTTTTTTTTGAGACAGTTTCGCCCTTGTTGCCCAGCCTGGAGTGCAATGGCACAATCTCGGCTCACCGCAACCTCCACCTCCCGGGTTCAAACTATTCTCCTGCCTCAGCCTCCCGAGTAGCTGGGATTACAGCCATGCACCACCAAGCCCGGCTAATTTTTGTATTTTTAGTAGAGATAGGGTTTCTCCATGTTGGTCAGGCTGGTCTCGAACTCCCGACTTCAGGTGATTCGCCCGCCTCGGCCTCCCAAAGTATTAAGATTATGGGCGTGAGCCACTGCGCCTGGCCTCGGTTCATTTGCAGATTTGTGCCTTCATCAAATACATCTGGACTTCTCCATTCTCCCACAGTCATGGTGACCTTTCTGTCTCTTGACTGCCATCTGACCAGCAGAGTGGCCTTTTGAGAGCATGCACTGTTGTGGTCACCCACCCTTCATGGCTTTACAGAGGCCTCCAGGCCCTACACTGTGGGATCCATGAGTACCTTCTGGCCTGTCCTTCCTCATTCGCCTCTCCCTTCTGTGCGTGCACTGCACCCGCCTTCCACCACTTCCAAGCTCTTTCTCAGCCGAGGACCCCTGAGTCCCAGGTCCTACCTGCAGAACTCACCAGCTTCGATAACTCACCAGCCTGCCTGCTCACCTCCAACCACTGCTCATAGAGAGCGCTCCAGTCGAGGGTCACCTGCTCGACCGGTGATGATCGATTTAGTAGAGGTGGTCTAAATTGCATCTCATAATCTCTCCAATCCACTCCAGCACTTAGCACAATTGATATTCTTGCTTGTATGTTTAGTTGACACCATTTGGTGTCATCCTTTGGTGTTGGACTCACAGCGCCTAGCAAGTTTCTGGTACTTTACAGGCTCCGGGTAAATTTTTTGCCAGCTCAGGGCCACTAAATTTAATTTTTTTTTTTGAGATGGAGTCTTACTCTGTTGCTAGGCTGGAGTGCAGTGGTGTGATCTTGGCTCACTGCAACCTCTGCCTCTCGAGTTCAAGTGATTCTCCTGCCTCAGCCTCTCCTGAGTAACTGGGACTAGAGGTGCTGGCCACCACACCTAGCTAATTTTTTTTTTTTTTTTTTTTTTTTTTTTTGAGATAGACTTTCGCTCTTGTTGCCCAGGCCTGCAGTGCAATGGCATGATCTCGGCTCACCACAACCTCCGCCTCCTGGGTTCAAGCAATTCTCCTGGCTCAGTCTCCCGAGTAGCTGGGATCACAGGCGTGTGCCACACGCCCGGCTAATTTTGTATTTTTAGTAGAGACAAGGTTTTACCATGTTGGCCAGGATGGTCTCAATCTCTTGATCTCGTGATCCACCCACCTCAGCTGCCCAAAATGCTGGGATTACATGCATGAGCCACTGTGCCCAGGTTAATTTTTTGTTTTGTTTTGTTTAGACATGGGGTCTCACTATGTTGACCAGGCTAGTCTCGAACTCCTAGGCTCAAGCAACCCTCCCACCTTGGCCTCCCAAAGTGCTGGGATTACAGGTGTGAGCCATGACAGCCAACCGAAGGCCAGTACATTTAAAAACCATGTCTTGTAAAACATGTGTATGTAAAAGTATGGAAATGGTCTGGAAGGAGTGAGGCCAAGCACCTAATCCTGTTTACTCCTGGGGGGTTCGGGAAGGAACTAGGATAGGAAATGGTGATGGGGCAGGTATGTAGACATGTGCACACTTAAGGTTGCAAGCTCCGCCTCCTGGGTTCACACCATTCTCCTGTCTCAACCTCCCGAGTAGCTGGGACTACAGGCGCCCGCCACCACGCCCAGCTAATTTTTTGTGTTTTTTTTGTATTTTTAGTAGAGATGCGGTTTCACCGTGTTAGCCAGGATAGTCTCGATCTCCTGACCTTGTGATCCGCCCGCCTCGGCCTCCCAAAGTGCTGGGATTACAGGCATGAGCCACCGCGCCCGGCCTCCTTTTTTTTTTTTTTTTTTTTTTTAAGACGGATTTTTGCTCTTGATGCCCAGGCTGGAGTGCAATGGCGCGATCTCGGCTCACTGCAACCTCTGCCTCCCAGGTTCAAGTGATTCTCCTTCCTCAGCCTCCCAAGTAGCTGGGATTACAGGCATCCGCCACCAATGCCCGGCTAATTTTTTTTGTTTTGTTTTTGTATTTTTAGTAGAGACAGGTTTTCACCATGTCGGTCAGGCTGGTCTCGAACTCCTAACCTCAGGTGATCCACCTGGGTTAGGAGTTCCCTGGGCCTCCCAAAGTGTTGGGATTACAGGCATGAGCCACAGCGCCTGGCCAATTTTACTTTTTAAAAAGATAATATATTCATAGGTTCATTGTGTAATGAAAAATTAACAAACAATAATAACCAAGTAAGACATGGCCTGTCTGGGGAGACAAACGGGATGGACCATCCAAGCCAAACGCAGAATGAAGAACAAAGAAACACGGTGACACGCTGGCAATCGCTGGTGGGTTCTGAGTCTTTACTTTATTATTATGTCACCAGAAGTCACCACCTTCACTTGGTTCACCACAGATGGATGGATGTCATAAAGGAGGGTGCCACGGGGCCACTGGATTCACTCGAGACTTAACCAAGTGGTGGGGGGCCTAGAGTGGGGGCCCAGGATGGGGACCGCCCTTCACCGCACACACACGCACGCACACACACAGATATATTTGTGGAGCCTTATATTATACATCTTATATATAGAAAATATATATATTTATACTATACACAGGCAGTAACGCTGCGGGAGGGGCCAGGGCACCGACAAGGGCTGTGCCCACCAGGGCATGGGGAGTGTCAGGTCAAGTGCATCGCTGGGAGGCAGCCGGCCCAGTCCCTTCTCCTATAAACTCCTGGGAGGGGCATTCCCCCTTTCGTGCTCCTTAGAGAATCAAAGGGGTCTTGGGCCAAGGTTAGGGGTCCCCCAGGGCTAACAGGCAGGAGCTCTTGGTTACATGGGGTAACCTGGGATCCCCGAGGCTTCAAAGATCAAGAATCATCAGGGAAGGATGGAGTGGGGAACTAACGTCAGTCCCCTGGGAATTAGCCCCTCAACTGCGACACCCCCAGGTGGATCAGGAGCCGTGCAGGCAGGACAGTCTGTGCCTGCCCAGGATGAGCCAACTCAGAAGGCAGAAGACCTGGCTCCTGAACCTCTCCCTCTGTGCTTGACCTTGGACAAGTCGCTGTCTCCCTATCCCAGAATCTGCCAACTCTAAGGGTCCTTGCAACTCTACAGTTATGCAAAATCTTTTTTTCCTGGGCCCTCTCTTGTGCTTGATGGGGAGGAGGGAGCCACCCTGCAGGGTCCAGCTGCAGCAGGGCCCTTCTCCAAGGAAAGCTTTGGGAGCAAGGGAGAAGCAGGGGAGGGCAGCTGGGAAGAAAAGGGATACCAGACAGAGTTGGGCCTGGGGTCCCCCAGGGGCTGTCCTCTGCCAACAGAAGGAGCGAGCTTCCCCATGAACCTTCCAGGGCAGAGTCAGGAGCCCTGGGTCCCATCCAGATCCCACCCTCCATCTCTCACCCTCTCTCATCTCCATCCTGGGCAGGTCCCTGCCAGAGTCCAGCCTGATGGGGAAGCTCATGCCTGGGAGTGCTTCTGGGCTGAACTCGGGAAGAGTGAGGGATTCTTCGTGAGATGACTCAGCAACCTCCATTCTTGGCAGGAGTCTTGACAACTTTCCCCGCCTAGGGTGGCAGGCAGGGCCTGTCACAAACACCCAGGATGGAGTTAAGCTTACCTGGTACCCTGCCCTCCAGCTAAGGATCACCAGCAGCTGGCTGGCACCCAAGGAGAAACAGATGGGCAGCACCCTGAGGTCTCCTAGTGCCCATCAGCAGGGGAGGGTCAGAACATCTCACAGCCTCTTGTGGTGGGCACAGAACTTCACTCTGCCATAAACACTCCTGCACTCACTCACACCCTCGCCTATGGCCTGGTATAGGTTTCACTCTTCAGGCCAGCAGATAACCTGCCCCCATGCTTGTCCCATTTGGGCCACCTGGCCCGGGGGGGACTGTGGACAGAGCTCCTTCCTCAGATTAGAAAATGAAGTCAGAAACAACTAGTTGTCACTCAGCTGCCTGGGGTCCTCTCCATCACTGCTGTCCCTTGGGAGGACTTGGACAGACCTGAGTTTAGATCTGTGTTCCACTGCCAACTCGCCTACACTTGCTGAGCCTCAGTTTCCCTTCTGTTAAATGGGGACAATGGTACTACTTCTCTGCTTAGGACTTCCTCCTCTTTCCCTTAACTCTGGCCAGGCTTTAGGGCCATTGAAGCAGGGACCACCCGTGCCCTTGGTATCGCCAGCGCAGGGGCTGGATAACTGCTGAATAAGCAGGTGAGGGGTCGCCCGCCTCTTAGGATTCTTGGAGGGGGGATGGGGGGATAGTGGTGGAAACACCCAGCTCCGGGCCCGTCCACCACCTGCTCTACTCTGCTCCCTGAGGGGTGGGCCAGTGGACACTGGGTGGACAGGGGGATGGGCCCCCAGTGCTCTCCTACACCTCCCTGTCCCTTACAGCTCAGTGAAGAGCCTACCTTGTGCAAGAATCGACCTGTCCCCACTCAGAAGAGATTATGACCTCCTCAGACCCCACAGCCCTTTTTGTGCCTTTGGGTCACCTGCCACCCTCTCCCCCACAGCCCGTGGTCTTCCCTGGGCCTCCCATGCCTCAGGGGCTCTTGCCTGTGTCATCCTGGGGGCAGTGTCTCTCCACAGCTACAGCCCAGGAGCTGACTTGGCTGATTCCAAAACCACTGTCCTTGCTGCTCTGCCTCCCATAGGGAGGCTGGCTCTGCAGTGGGCCTTCTGGAAGGCCAAGGAAACACCTCTCATGCCCTTGGCTGCTACAGCCCCCGAACCCTGACTGACCCCAGATGAGAGGAGAGGTGACATAGCATCCCAGATCAGTTCTGTTTCCTGGGAGGTCACAAGGGCAGGGAATTGAGGCACCTGCTGGGCAGCTGGGGCCAAGAAACCCGGGCGTTAGGCCCAGCTTTGCCACTCACTCACCGTGACCTTGGGCCAGTCACACCCTGATCTGTGCCTTGTTGACCACCCAGCCCTAGGTGAGGGCTTAGTGAGCCCTCCTAGAGGCAAGGACAGCGATCAGTCCTCTGAGAGACCACGAAGGGGTTTGCTGGAGCCCCCTGGAACAAGCGTCTGTGGGACATGCAGAGCACAGAGCAGCACCTGGGGCGAGCCCTCTCGGAGGCCAAGGGCCAGGGGTAGTACCAGGGGGATGTGGGCGGAGGGACCTGGAGGTGGAGCTGTCCCCAGGGGAGGAGGAACAGCTGGGGCAGAACGGGCCCTTGACTTGCAGCAGAATCAGGGTGTCTCAAGGGGCTGAGGGCCCCAAGGCCTCCCAGAATGACAGCAACACTGAGCAGGGAAGCCCCAAGCGTGGGGATGGGGGGAGGTGGGTGGCCAGGGAAGAGCACGTGGTCTGCAGTTGGACAGCCTGGGCTTGGCCCCACCTCTATCACTAGCTGCCTGAGTGACTCTGGGCAGGTAATCTTGACCTCTCCAGACTTCAGTTTCCTCAACCATAAAATGGAGACAGCCCTGACACTCTTAGCAGGACTGCCAGAGCAGGGTGACAGCCCCCAGTGTCCTGTGGGTGTTCACACTCACCCTGTGACCAAGCCACGGTGTAGCCACACTTCCCAGCATTATCTGGTCTGTCTTTCCCACCATTCTGGCCTCTGGTACCACCAGGGCTTCCTCCACAGCTCACTGCTCCCCTTTCCAGAGGCCGTTTTGGCCAATTTCACCACCCATGCCCAGCACAGGCCAGATGCCCAGCAGGTGCTCAAGGAATGCCTGATGACACAATGTATGAATGCAAATACCCCTGGCCCCCACCCTCTAGGCCCCTGTGGGGCACATGCCCTGGGATATACTTGCACACATGTAGACAGTCCCCAACACTGGACTGCCCCACCCCTGCCCCGAGTTACCCTGGACCTCAGTGGGACACGGCAGAGGCTGATGAGGTGCTGGGCAGGGCAGCTTGGGAGGGAGCAGGGGCTGGGTGTGGAGGGAGGGGACAGATGGGAGAGGGGGTGGGGACAGGCGGTCACTGTGGCTCAGTAGCCCTGCGACTGGTAGCCCTGGGGCTCGGTGTCGAAGGCGTTGGCCGGCTGCTGGTAGGTGCCGCCCATACCGGCGGGATCCGGCCCAGTGTTGGGCTCCACGTAGGGCGCGTAAGGCATGCTGGAGTCCTGGCTGGGGTCCATGTAGTCCTGGGAGAAGAGGGCCGAGTCGGCGCCAATCTGGTACCGCTGGAAGGCCAGCATGGCCTGGCCCGCCTAGGGACGAAGGCCGGCGGGGACAAGGACAGGCGGGAGGGGGTGGTTACGGGAGAGACAGACAAGGGCACTGGGTTAGTGGTGGTTAGTTCACAGGACACAGGCAGGAGAGGGTTAAAGATCTTCAAAGCACCAAACATGAGACCAAGCTTGGCTGTGGAGAAAGAAGGCTGTTCTCACAGCCATCCCCGGAAATGCCCAAAACCATATCGTCCAGCCAGAAAGTACCCCGGAAGTCACCTGCCCCTGTCTCCCAATCCCAGAGGTCAGTCTGGGCTACCAAAAGTTCTAGATCTCCAGTATGGAGTGTTAAGATGACTCAAAGGCTCACAACAGCCTCCTTAAAAAAAGCTTCTCAGCGGAACGAAAGACGGTTGGCATCTCCTAGGAGCCATTCTTTTGTCTCTCTTGCAGCTAGGCATGGCCATGTGACTACGTTTTGGCCAATGGGATACCCTCATGTTCTCTGTCCCACCCTCTGGCCTGATGCCTGGAATGCAGATGTGATGGCTGGAACTCTAGTTGCTAAAAGGGACCACAAAGACCATGCGCCAAGCCTGTAGGAATGAAAGATGCCTGGGGGCCAGGCACAGCGGCTCATGCCTGTAATCCCACAACTTTGACAGGCCAAGGTGGGAGGATGGCTTGAGGCCAGGAGATCAAGACCAGCCTGGGCTAAAATATGCATCTCTGGCATACTGATTATGTTCAGTTAAAAGAGCAGGCACAATAACAATCTGACCTCCTTATTGAAAGCAGGAGAGGCCAGGCGCAAAGGCTCATGCCTGCAATCCCAGCAGTTTGGGAGGCCGAGGTGGGTGGATCACTTGAGGTCAGGAGTTCGAGACCAGCCTGGCCAACATGGTGAAACCCCATCTCTACTAAAAATAAAAAATTAGCCAGGTATGGTGCTGAGTGCCTGTAATCCCAGCTACTCGGGAGGTGAGGCAGGAGAATCACTTGAATCCAGGAGGCGGAGGTTGCAGTGTCCTGAGACAGCACCACTGCTCTCCAGCCTGGATGACAGAGTGAGACTTTCTCTCAAAAAAAAAAAAAAAAAAAGGCCAGCTTAGGCGACATAGCAAGACCCCATCTCTACCAAAAAAATCCACAAAAAACAAATTAGCCGGGCATAGTGGTGCTCGCCTGTAGTCCCAGCTACTCAGGAGGCTGAGGTGGGAGGATTGCCTGAGCCTATGGGTTTGAGGCTGCAGTGAGCTATGATCCAGCCTGGGCAACAGAGTGAGACCCTGTCTCTAAAAAAAAAAGGAAAGATGCCTGGGTCACTGAAGACCTCTGAAGCCACTATGCCAGCCTTGGACCACTTCCACAGTCTTGGACTTGGTTGAAATCACTGTTGTTTGGGATTTCTGTCACCTGCTGCTAAACCTAATTCTAAGTGAGAAACTGAGTTAAATAGAGTGAAACAAGTTTCAGGATCATCCGACTTGGCAGAGCCCTGACTATTCAATGTGACTGCGCCTGGCCTGAAGCTTTCCCCGCCCCTTTTTTTTCTCCACAGATCTCAGATTGGGAAAGACTTGTCTACAGCACACATGCATGGTTAGGAAGTTATTTTTCAACAAAAGCAATTACGTTGTTATTAAGGACAATGACACTGACCACACTGAGCTAAGTCAAAGTTTAAGTAAATCAAACTTGTCATTAGAAAACCAGCTTAGAGGTTTATTGCAAAAGCCTTCTCCAGAAACTTTCCCGGCCCAGGGAATCTGCCTATGATGGGAATGTGCTGATACTCTCCAGACCCCTGGAGGGCTGGGAAGATTGAGGCCTAGAAAAGGAAGCGCCGTGGCAGAGTTACTGCTAGAACCCATCCCTAAACATGGGGTCCTACCCCTTCCCCTTCCCAGGTGAGGGCACCCTCACCTCCTTCCCTTTGATTGGCCCCTGACAAGGAACTAAGTCAACCAACAACCTAAAAGAGTCACTTGGTGAAGAGGTAGAGAGTGAACATACCTAGTGTTTTATTCCACAAAGTTCCAGAAGCCCAGTGACTGGGCATTTCCTTTTCTTTTCTTTTCTTTTCTTTTTTTTTTTTTGAGACAGAGTCTCGCTCTGTCACCCAGGCTGGGGTGCAATGGCGCAATCTCGGCTCACTGCAACCTCTGCCTCCCGGGTTCAAGTGATTCTCCTACCTCAGCCTCCCGAGTAGCTGGGATTACAGGCGCCCACCCACCACCCAAAGATAATTTTTGTATTTTCAGTAGAGACGGGGTTTTGCCGTGTTGGCCAGGCTGGTCTCGAACTCCTGACCTCAGGTGATCCACCTGCCTTGGCCACCCAAAGTGCTGGGATCACAGGCATGAGCCACCACACCCAGCTAGGGCATTACCTTTTGATTGTACTCATTGACCAAAGTTCTGAGGGGCAGCCCTTTCTGGGAGGTGGGTTTTTAAAGCAAAGTGCCAGCGCCTTGGGAAAGGCAGAGCAGGTCTAAAGAAATTAGGCTAAGGGATAAGGTGTGGCCCTCTGGGGTTTCCCACTATGTTGGTATGAGGTCCTGGCTGCTGGGGGCTCAGATGCCAGAGCCTGAAGAAGCAGGGGTGGTGAAAAGTCCCCTGAGGGTACACTTGAGCCCTGGCCAGCCCACTGGGACAGACTGAATGAACCTTGAGAACAATGTCTGTAGACTCGGTTCTCCCCGAGCTCCCTGGCTCTACTGTCCAGGCTGGTTTCCTGTAAAGAGGCAGAGGGCTGGAGCAGATGACCCCTATCGACCCTTCTAGCGAGAAGCCTCTGGCTGTAGGCACTCATAGTGTCTCTGTGGTCAGCTCTCCGCCCTCACTAAGTCACAGCTTCATTTGGGCAACCAGTTTAAGGGGCCGCCACAAGACAGCAGCAAAGGAGAGGCCTGGGCCCCTGCTGGCCTGGGCTGCAGAGGGAGGACGGGAGTTCTGCTGAGCCCAGGGACCTGGTGGTCCCCTGGCCCCACTTTCTCAGTGCAGGTGCCCTCTCTGTAGCATCTCCAGCGTGCAGCAGGCAGTTTGCGTCTGCACTGGGATGCCTCCAGTTCCAGGAAGCTCACTCTCGGTGTGCTCAGGCCCTGGCAGGGTTGAGGCATTGCTTTGGGGAACTGTCTGTGCTCCACCAACCTCCTCAACTCCTGCAGAGAGTGGAGGAATGGGTGAGTTCCTGCCCAGGCAGCTGGGGGCCCCCAGGAGGAAACCTGTGTAGAACCAGAAACCAAAATCTTCTGGAGGAACAAGGATTGATCACCTGAGAATTACTCTCAAAGTAGAGATTCTGGAGGTGCCCCTGACTCTCTGGAGAGAAGAATGAATGAATGAATGAATGAATGAGTGAATGAATGAACGAAAGAGGTTACATTTATTGAGCATGCTTGTCCTAAGCCCTGTGCTGGCCTTTGTTTCGTTGGCACAACAGCCTTGAGAGGTTTGTCCATTATCACCCCTCATTTCAGGTAAGTGGACTAAGGCTTAGAAAGGGGCAGGGGTTTGTCAGGGTCACACAGCACACGAGGACAGAGCCAGACCAGGAGTCCTCTGACATCTTCGGCCAGGCCGCTCACCCTGAGGACAGTGAGGTCACTCTTCACACTGCGGTGAAGGGAGAGGCTATTGCTCTGCACCCACAGCTCAGCAACGGGGGCCATGAATGCCTCCGGGCAGCCCATGTATGGGGCCACCACCAACCTGGTAAATGCCCACGGCTGTCCATTTGGAAGAGATTTTGATGTGTTTGTTTTCTCCTCCCCAGCCTGTGGGCTCCTGGAGCCAAGGACCCCACCTAATTCATCACTAGGCACAAAACAGCTGCTCAATAAATGTTTACTGAATGAAAGAACGCATGAAGAATAAACGAAGGAGGCAGTGAAGGAATGAATGAGTCAGTGGAGAACCTGAATCCGTTCCTCAAGCCAGCCTTCCACTGCCCTGCATGCCCTGGCATCTTGGACATTTCTGGCACTAGGCTGCTCCTGCCACCTCACCGCCAGGGGTGATACAAGGATGCTGGCCTCTGCAAGCCAGGGAGGCCTACGGCTGTGCTGAGGCAGGGAACAGTGTGCTGTACTCCTCCTGGAAGCTTAGGTCCTTGAATCTCCGCACGGCCAGGGCTGCGGTCAGGCTCTGCCAGGAGAGAGCAGGGGTGAGGCCGGTGGGGAAGAGCTGGAGAGGTACCAGGAGGGAGGCTGGCTTCAGGGGGCCGGGCAGGCACCTGTGGTCAGGTACTTCAGACCCATGACTAGAAATCATCCACTACTCCTCTGTGAGGCCTGCCCCTAAGCTCCTCCCATAGGCTGGGTGGTCCCCACTCCTGGGGCGCCTTCTCTGGACTGAGATCCCCTGGGGTCACCAGGTTCTTCCTACCCAGTCCTGAGGACACCGAGGGCTGGGGCAGCCAAGCCTGGCCCACTAGGGCCTGAACCACGGGTCTCCCCTTCCAACTGCTATCTTTTAATATTGTTGGGGAGATGGGTATACCCCCCAAAAATGGATATCCAGGGGCCCTCAAAAAGAAAGAGAAGTCACCGCGGGGCAAGCCCAGGAGGATGGGGGAAACAGGGAGGGCTGGCGGCCTGTATGTAGCCCCAAGGGTCTCCTTCCAGGAGGCTGGGCCCAGAGCTGCTGGCCGGCCCAGAGGGGAGGCAGCTGTGGGTTATGGGGAGGGCTCTTGGGATGGGACTATGGAGGTGAGGTGACCCTAGATCTCTGCAGAAGGGTGATTAGGAGAGAAGAAACAGAGATGACCCAGACCAGCAGGAAAGAGGGGCCGGCCGAGCTGCTGTGCTGCCTGGCCCTCCAGTCTGCCAGTCCACGGCCTGCTGGGCCCAGAGACGTGCTTTGTTTGACACACACAATGTATTGTTTAAACCTGAATAAACTTCCAACACGTCAAGATCAGATTTCATGTAAAAATTCAGACTTCTGCCTTCTCTGTGGCCCTATTCCTGCTTGGCAGCCGAGCAGAGGTACCCTCTTAGAACGCACGCATGTGTCACCTGGCCCGCTCACGGCTCTCAGGTCCTGCCTGGCCCATGTGCATCTGATGTCGACACCTGTTTCCCCCAGATCCTACCCCCTCATTTTACGGACGGGAAGACAGAAGCTAGGAAAAATTAGAGGCAGCCCCAATGGGAACCAGGTCTCCTAACTCCTAGCCTCAAACCCTGCAAGCCTCACCTTCCCGTCTAGGCCTCTGCTTTCTCATCTGTGAAAGCGGATAATAAACACCTCATCCACCCAGAGTGGTTTTGGGGGGGTGGTCAGTGACCCCCAGGAAGGCTGCTCTGCACCAGTGAGGGTCTGCCATCTCCAGCGACTGTGTTCCAGCCTCCTTGCTGAGGGAGGCAGCACCGCTGTGGGTGCCACAGAGACAGGCAGGCAGAAGAGGGAGCGAGGGTGGTGTGGGTTCCCGGAGGCAGAGCGGGCCCGGGGCTAGCGAAAGGCCACTAGTCCAGGGGCTCAGTGGGGAAAGGGGGCGAGTGTGGGCTGGTAGGCGGTGGCTGTACTCACCCAGGTGAAGATGGAGAAAAAGGAGAAGGCGATGGCGGCCCGGGCTGCGTCCGTCCCTTCGTTCAGCGGATTGTCCTTGGGCTTGGAGACCTGCCACTGGTTGGCCAGGTAGCAGAAGCCCACGAACCAGAGGAAGGCCCAGAAGGCTGGGGGCCCAGCGCCGGGCAGAACGGGCAGTGCCATACATGGGGTAGAGGGTGAGTGGCGAGAAAATGGGGAAGCCGAGGAACACGGGGACATTCAAGAGCGCATCTCCCATGCTCCCCCACCCCCAAGGGAGAGGCAAGGGGGGCAGGGGAAGAGAGAGGGGAGCCAAGAGAAGATGCAGGCGAGAAGAGGGAAGCCAGCCAGATACAGTGGGGAGGAGGCCACAGACAGGGCAGGGTCAGGGCCAAACAGAGGAGAGCCACGGGCAGTGAGAGGGGAGGATGGAGGGAGAGACAGAGAGAGAAGGCAATCAACTCAGGCCGCATTTCTGCAGCCTCTGCCAACCCCCCATCTCTAGCCACACGCCTGACGTGGGCCCCCCTGGTCCAACCCCGATGCCTGCAGCTCTGCAGGCAGGAAGACCCCAACCCCCAGGCTGCCAGACAAATGAGGTGTGTGGAGGAGGACGAGGCTGGGGCAAGGATGGCAGCTTGGCTGGGTGGGCTTCGACTTCTAACGTGCTGCGACCACACAGAGCCCTAGGGTTAGTGAGGGGCCCACTGAGAGCCGAGCCTGGGGGCATCAGCAGTGGGAGCCTCATGGCCACACAATCTCCTGTGAGTGTCCAGGTCTCCCCAGAGAAGCCCAGACCTGCTCAGGACAAGGGGTGTATCTGCCAAGCAGGTGGGGTACCCACCTGGGGCCCAGCCCACCTCCCAGAGGCACTGCCAGGGAACCCTGAGGCTCTGCGGAAGTTTGAGAACCATTCATTCAATCCTAGTTCCTTCTAAAACTAGGCCTCATGACCTGCCTTCAGCCTGGCTTATCCTGAGAGCTCCAGGCTTAGAACTAGGGGTTGGTCCCAGCCCAGGGACCCAAGCCTCAGAACAGTGAGGCTGAAGCCTGGGGTTCTGACCCCTGAGAGCATCCACCAATCAGATTCCTGGAACTCACGGGCAGAGGTCAGGGTGCCTCTGCCAAAGGCTGCTTCTGAAGGGCAAAGGGCAGCAGGTCAGGGTGGCTCTACAGGTCCAGGCCCTGGTGCCAAGGTCGGGCTGGGAGGGGTGGGGAGGCTGAGGCTCCAGGGCCCCTGCTGTGCAGTGGGCACCCAGTCACCGCCTTGCTTAGTCCTCATGAGGTTGCCCCAGGGAGGTGGCACAGAAGAGGCCACTGAAACACAGGCCAAGCCATGGGGGCTGGGACATGCCCAGTGGCATCCATGGGTCCCTTAGACTAGAAGGAACTAGAATCCCATCCATGCACCCCTGCCTGTGGGCAGCATGGGCTATTTTGGAGTCCCAGGCCCTGTCCTGGTCCCATCTTTCCTGCTGCCAGCCATGTGACCCTGAGTCTGCCCCTTCACCCGCCTGCACCTCATTTCCTCATCTGGAAAATGGGAAGAAAGGTGGCAGCTGCCTCCTATGGCCGGGACAGTCCTCGGCAGACTCTGTGCAGGGGGTACCCGCTGGGTGGGGCTCACCCGAGACACCGATGTCGGACAAGACGGCTTTCTTGCGGTCCTTGACGCTGCTGATCTGTGGGAAGTACACGTCCAGGGCCAGGTACAGCAGGCAGGTGAGGAAAGCTAGCACGCCCACGGCCACGCCATAGCTGCAGGCGTTGGGGTTGCGGTTGTAGATGCAGAACTCTTCTCCCTCCGAGGCGCTGTTGAGGTAGCCCTCGTTCACGATGGAGCCGAACACCACTATGGAGAACAGCTGTCGGGGGCGGGGCTACACCTTAGACCTGGGCAGAGCCCTGCCTGACACCACCCAGGGGACAGGGAGCCTGCCACCCTCGCCTGCTGCCTGGCCCTCCGTGAGCTACAAGGCCCGGGTTAAGCAGGCATTTCAGAGGGGGGTCCCCAGAGAGGGAGGGCAACTTGCGTGGGTCACACAACGCAGGTGGGTGTCAATCACTTCCTTCCTCAGCCACAGGCACTGAGGACCCTCTGACCATAGATGTGGCCTCTTCCACCACCCCTCAGCCAGGTCTTAAAGGTCTTCCCGGGCACTGACACCAAAATATCCTGGGACTGGACCCACCCCAAATAACGAGGAGCCATAGGCCCTCCTGGGCTGTGAACCTGTCCAGCCCCCACCCCCAGGCTGACTCCTCCAGATGCTGGCATGCGCCTGGCCCCATCTTGTGTTCCTCTTCCCTCTGCAGAGCTGTGGGCTGGTCTGGGGTCTCAGGCCCCTACCCAGACCCGGCAAGTGGATGGAGTGATGAATGAAAAAATAACAGTGGGCTAGGGGCGGTGGATCATGCCTGTAATCCCAGCACTTTGGGAGGCCAAAGCAGGAGGATCATTTGAGCTCAGCAGCTGGAGACCAGCCTGGGCAACATGGCAAAACCCCGCGTCTACTAAAAAATACAAAAATTACCCAGGTATGGTGGTGCGTGCCTGCAGTCCCAGGTACCAGGGAAGATGAGAGGGAGGATCTCTTGAGCCCAGGAGGCGGAGGTTTTAGTGAGCCGTGATCATGCCACTAAACTCCAGCCTGGGTGACAGAGAGAGGCTCTGTCTCAAAACAAACAAACAAAACAAAAACAAAACCAAAAACAAAAAACTCTCGGGCCAGGTGTGGTGGCTGACACCTGCAATCCCAGCACTTTGGGAGGCAGAGGCAGGTGGATCACGAGGTCAGGAATTTGAAACACAGCCTGGCCAACATGGTGAAACCCCATCTTTACTAAAATACAAAAATTAGCCAGGCATGGTGGCAGGCGCCTGTAATCCCAGCTACTTGGGAGGCTGAGGCAGGAGAATTGCTTGAACCCGGGAGGTGGAGGTTGCAGTGAGCCAAGATTGAGCCACTGCACTCTAGCCTGGGCAACAGAGCAAGGCTCTGTCTCAAAAAAAAAAAAAATCTATCTATGTTTATGTGTGTATTATATAGAAAATAACAATGGACACAATCCTGCCAGATACAGGGCACCCTGCATGATCCCAAGGATATTACACATGCTATCTCACTGACCCCCTACAAGATATGGCAAGAAGTGATGGGATATCACTTCTGGGAGTAAGTGACAAAGGATTTCTGCTTCCATCTTGCTCATCCTCTCCTCCCTCACTCCCTGGTTGCTCTGATGAAAGCTGTTGTGTTTTGGGCTACCCTTTGGAAAGATACGCATGGCAAGGAACTGAGGGAAGTCTTCAGCCAACTGCCCACAGGGAACTGGGCTCCTCAGTCCAACACCCACAAGGAATTGAATCCCGCCAACACCATGTCAGCGAGCTTAAGAATGGATCCACCCAGGCCAGGCACAGTGGCTCATGCCTGTAATCCCAGCACTTTGGGAGGCTGAGGTGGGTGGATTACCTGAGGTCAGGAGTTCGGGACCAGCCTGGCCAATATGGTGAAACCCTGTCTCTACTAAAAATACAAAAAGTAGCCGGGCATGGTAGGACATGCCCGTCATCCAGTTACTTGGGAGGCTGAGGCAGGAGAATTGCTTGAGCCCAGGAGAATTGTTTGCTGGGCCTGGGTGGAGGTTGCAGTGAGCCAAGATTGTGCCACTGCATTCCAATGTGGGTGAGAGAGTGAAACTCCATCTCAAAAAAAAAAAAAAAAAAAAAAAGGCCAGGCGCGGTGTCTCTTATGCCTGTAATCCCAGCACTTCGGGAGGCTGAGGCAGGCAAATCACGAGGTCAGGAGATTGAGACCATCCTGGCTAACATGGTGAAATCCCGTCTCTACTAAAAATACAAAACATTAGCTGGGCGTGGTGGCACATGCCTGTGGTCCCAGCTACTTGGGAGGCTGAGGCAGGAGAATCACTTGAACCTGGGAGGTGGAGGTTGCAGAGAGCCAAGATCATGCCACTGCACTCCAGCTTGGGCAACAGAGTGAGACTCCGTCTCAAAAAAAAAAAAAAAAAAAGGATCTACCCTCAGTTGAGCCTTCAGATGAAACCACAGCCCTACCTGATGCTGTGATTATAGCCTGTGAGAGACCCTGAGGCAGTGGCACCAGCTAAGCAGATTCCTCACCCACAGGAACTGTCAGATAACAAATATTTCTTGTTTTAAGCCTTATGTTGCAGGGCAATTTATTATGCAACAATAGCTTGCCAATACACCCTGCACCATCAGTATTTTGCAGATAAGACAGTTAAGGCTCAGCTATTGTTAACACACCCAAAGTCACACAACTGGTCAGTGACAGAGCTTGGCTTCAAACCCAGGGTACCTGACTCTAAAGTTCATGCTTTTTGGCTGGGTGTGGTGTCTCACGTGTGTAATCTCAGCACTTTGGGAGGCTGAGAAAGGAGGATCACTTGAGTCCAGGAGTTCAAGACCAGCCTCAGCCTCCTGAGTAGCTGGGATTGTAGGTGTTTGCCACCATGCCTGGCTAATTTTTTGTATTTTTAGTAGAGATGGAGTTTCGCCATATTGGCCAAGCTGGTTTTGAACTCCTAACCTCAAGTGATCTACCGGCCCCACCCTCCCAAAATGCTGGAATTACAGGCGTGAGCCACCATGCCCTGCCAGAAACTATAATTGCTTTTTTATTTTTTTGAGATGGACTTTCGCTCTTGTTGCCCAGGCTGGAGTGCAATGGTGCAAACTCAGTTCACCACAACCTCTGCCTCCTGGATTCAAGCGATTCTCCTGCCTCAGCCTCCCAAGTAGCTGGGATTATAGGCATGCGCCACTACACCTGGCTAATTTTGTATTTTTAGTAGAGATGGGGTTTCTCCGTGTTGGTCAGGCTGGTCTCAAACTCTCGACCTCAGGTGATCTGCCCACCTCGGCCTCCCAAAGTGCTGGGATTATAGGAGTCAGCCACCACGCCTGGCCTCAGAAACTACAATTTCAATGTGAGTTGAATACATTTTCTTCCATGGCTGATGCCCAGGATGGGTAATGATTCCAGGACGGGTATGGGAAAAATATGAGAAGCATTCTTAATATTATCTTATCTCTTTAAGATGTCTATAGTTTACAGGGATTTTATAAGGCACAGGATATATTAGTACAGTAGCAGCATATATAAAACCAATAAATCTATATTGAATGGGAGGATTGGTGCAAATATTTTTCCTGAAAGGAAGACATGATTAAAAGTTTAGAGATTGGTCGGGTGCCATGGCTCACGTCCATAATCCCAGCACTTTGGGAGACCACGACGGGTAGATCACTTGAGGTCAGGAGTTCGAGACTAGCCTGGCCAACACAGTGAAACCCTGTCTCTACTAAAAATACAAGAAATCAGCTGGGCATGGTGGCACACGCCTGTAATCCCAGCTACCCTGTGACAGGAGAATGGCTTGAACCCGGGAGTTGGAGGTTGCAGTGAGCCAAGATTGTGTCATTGCACTCCAGCCTGGGTGACAGAGCAAGACACTGCCTAAAAAAAAAAAAAGGTTAGAGACCACTGGGTTAGGATGCTTTGTGTTAAGGGGGATTCTGACCTGAACGTGCCCAGCAGATGAATGGGGGCACACAGTGCAGTACATCCATACATTGGACAATTTTCCAGCCATAAAAAGGAACAGCCAGCCTGGGCAACATTGTAAAACCACATCTCTACAAAAAATACCAAAATTAGCTGGGTATGGGCAGGGCGCAGTGGCTCACACTTGTAATCCCAGCACTTTGGGAGGCTGAGGCGGGCGGGTCATGAGGTCAGGAGATCGAGACCATTCTGGCTAACATGGTGAAACCCCATCTCCACTAAAAATACAGAAAATTAGCCGGGCGTGGTGGCATGTGCCTGTGGTCCCAGCTACTTGGGAGGCTGAGGCAGAGGAATCGCTTGAACCTGTGAGGTGAAGGTTGCAGTGAGCCAAGATTGCATCACTGTACTCCAGCCCTGCGCGACAGAGCGAGACGCCGTCTCAAAAAAAAAAAAAATAATAATAATAATTAGCTGAGTATGGTGGCATGCACCTGTGATCCCAACTAGTTGGGGGACTGAGGTGGAGGACTGCTTGAGCTTGGGAGTTTGAGACCAGTCTGGGCAATATAGCAAAACCCCATCTCTACAATAAATAAATTATAAATTATAAAAAAGAAAAAAATGCACACTGAATTATACAACATTAAAAAGATATGTTATGCTAATCTGGCCACAGTAAAAAAAAAAAAAGGATTCTGAAGCTGTGTTCTGATTCAGCCATGGGCACAGAGGTGGGCAGTGGTGACCCGTGAGCCACCATTTGCCAGTCCTGATTTGGGAAGACCCCATGACCATGAGACTTCAGACCCATGAGGGCATCGGGGCCCACAGCTCTGCCTCTCACAGGCTCTGCAGCCATCACCCCTCGAGTGGAGAGAGCTATTTATACTGTCCCCAATTGGCAGAGTAGAAAAACTAAGGCTCAGAAAGAGAAGGTGGCACTGTTGTCAGCAGCAGAGGCTGAAGTTGAACCCAGGTCTCCTGATTCCCAGACCTGTGTTCTTTTCCACCTGGCCAAGCTGACTCTCAGCCTCAGGTGGGCCCTGAAGAAGGGGTGGAATTTACTCCCAGAGACCTAAGGGATCAGGCAGAGGGCCAGCAGGGAGGAAGGCCGGGAGGGTAGCCTCAGTGTGACTGGGGATCAGGTGACTCAGTCTCAAGTCTGGTGCTCAGAGGCATAGTGGGGAGCGCCTTTGAAGTCAGGACTTCAGAGCCATGGTCAAAGGGGCTCCTGAGTTACTGACAAACCAAGACAAGCAAGGCAGACTCTGAACACTGGGAGATGTGCAGTACATGGCCAGCTGCCTGGGCCGTGGACTGCACAACTCCATGGACTGCTAATCACACAACCCCTTGCACTGATGTACTGTAACAAGTCCAAGGCTCCTACCAGAAAACTGTCAGGTGGGAAATCTGAGGCCCAGTCCTGGATGTCACCAGATGCCACCAAACCAGAACAGAAAAGCCTCCTGATCAGAAAGAGACTTCAGACGCTGAGGAATCATACAGACCTGCCAATTCAAATCCAAGGCCTGCTGCTTATGCTGGGTAGCTTCGGGCAAGTGACTTAGCCTCTCCAAGCCTCAGACTGGTCCTCTGTAAAAATTAACATCCCCTCTGGGGCTGACGGGAGAATTAGAGCAAGTACCCAGAGCAGAGCTTTTCATAACGTTCATTTCCTCTCTAGAGGCCCCAGAAAAGAGGAATGACACCAGGAAGGCCCCTCTCGAACACTTACTAACAGACACGTGCTCCCGGGGGCTGGAGGATACCCCACTGCTGCCACCGCTGAAAATAACTGTGGATCTTCTTCCAAAACCAGAACAGTATCAGGCTCCCCAAAGACAGAGAGGAGGTGGGAGGGGAAACAGGCAGGCAGAAGCCTGGGCCCTCAGGACAGCAGAGGAGGAACCATTAAGACGGGGCTCTCCTGGGCGACAGAGGCAGGGAGTCCTCAGAGAGGCCAGGAGGAAAGTGCTGGAGAGGATGTGTCCCTAAGAGGGTGCAGAGCAAGAGTAAAACAGCGTCGGAGGGACCGGGCGGCGCCCCATGGTCCCAGCAGACACCCGCCTCGGTCAGGCATTCATCACAGGTCACAAGTTTCTCGGCTCCTGGCACTGTGCTGGGAGGGGCACCAGGCGGTAATTCAGTCCAAGAGACTCTGCTGTGGGAGCCGATAGTGTGGGGAGCAGGACTCTGACTCAGATGACCTGGGCCCACTGAATCCCGGCGTGGCCACTTGACCAGTGGGGTGACCTAAGGCCACTGACTTAACCTCTTGAGCCTCCGTTTCTGCATCTGTCAAGTGAGGGCAACAATAGCACCGAAACCAACGACGCATTGTGAGGAATCAGTGAGGTCATGCATGCAAGGTAGGGCAAGGGCGCTTGAACCTGGGTTCAAGTGATTCTCCTGCCTCAGCCTCCCAAGTAGCTGGGACCACAGGCACATGCCACCACACTCGACTAATTTTCTGTATTTTTAGTGGAGATGGGGTTTCACCGTGTTAGCCAGGAGTAAGCAGCCCCAGAAGGCTAGACTGTCACTGAACTCCGGAACAGATCACAGAGGCAATGGCGGTCCCTGGCAAACGCCGGGAGGGAGCAGTGGTGACCAGGGAAAAGGGCCCTGAAGCAGGGCTTCTGGGTGGAGACAAGAATGATCCAGGCCTGCAAAGATCTGGGGGAAGCATGTTCCTGGCACAAGAACAGAAAGCGCAAAGGCCAAAGGCAGGAAAAGGTTTTGCACGGTGAGGTGAGAAGGAATGTGGCTGGAGCAGTGACCCGGGAACTAAGTACAGGCAGCAGGACAAGGCCTGGTGGGCTGTGCTGGCGCCTTTTTTTTTTTTTTTTTTTTTTGAGACAGGGTCTCACTCTGTTGCGCAGGCTGGAGCGGAGTGGTGTGACCTTGGCTCACTACAACCTTTGTCTCCCGGGTTCGAGCCATTCTCCTGCCTCAGCCTCTCAAGTAGCTGGGATTACAGGCATGCGTCACCATATCCAGCTAATTTTTGTATTTTTAGTAGAGACAGGGTTGTGCCATGTTGGCCAGGCTGGTCTTGAACTCCTGATCTCAGGTGATTCGCCCGCTTCGGCCTCCCAAAGTGCTAGGATTACAGGTGTGAGCCACCTCGCACGGCCTACAACCCAAGCTTTTAGGGATGGGGTCAAGGCCCTTCATGCACTGGCCCTGCCCACAACTCCTGGGTCTCATCTCCTTCCACTCCCCCTACCACCTGCCTCCCCACCTTTGCACGCCCCAGGACCCTTTCCATGTTTTCCTCCCTGGAAGACTGAGTGTCCCTACCGCATGCTACAGGCTGAGCTACAACCTATTTTGCTGTTTGTTTGCTGGAGTGGAGTGAGTGAGCTGCCTGCCCTGCCCTGGGGCCTGGGAGGCCTCTTCTGGGGCTTGACATCAGCTGTTCATTCACTCGACATTTCCTGAGCACCTGGTAGGTACCAGACCTGTGCAAGAGGCTGAGGACACAGTTGGGAACAAGATGTGTGAGGTCCCTGTTCTCACCGAGGGAGACAAGCGTCACGAAGAACGAAGTAGAGCAAGAGGAGGTGGACTGGTGGTCCAGGGAGGTCTCTGATGCAGCGACCTTTGAGCAGAAGCCCGACTCAGTGAGGGACCTGAGCCCAGGGAAGAAGCAGTCACAGGTGCCAAGGCCCTGGGTGCGAATAAGCTGGGTGTGTTCAGGAGCGGCACAGAGGCCCGCATGGTGGGAGCTGAGCAAGTGAGGGAGACACCAAGAGGCGAGGCTGGCGAGGCTGGCAAGGAGGACGGGCTGGCCTCGACAGCCAGGGTGAGTTCAGGAG
This sequence comes from Chlorocebus sabaeus, assembly GCF_047675955.1. Taxonomy (NCBI): domain Eukaryota; kingdom Metazoa; phylum Chordata; class Mammalia; order Primates; family Cercopithecidae; genus Chlorocebus; species Chlorocebus sabaeus. The sequence goes on from NC_132922.1 coordinate 11,518,061, forward strand.
ACACTGCAGGCTGAAGAGCAGCTGAGTGACTTGATGTGACTTAGGTTTAAGAAGAATCAGGCCGTTTGCTATGGAGAGAAAAGACTGGTGGTAAAGGTGACACAAGCAGCCCAGCCAGGAGCTACGGCAGCATCCAGGTGAGGGATGGGCCTGGGGCTGGTGCAGGCAGAGGAGCTGGGGAGAAGTGGTGGGTGCTGAATATATATATACACATATATATATATTTGAGATGGAGTCTCGCTCTGTCGCCCAGACTGGAGTGCAGGGGCGCAATCTCGGCTCACTGCAACTTCCGCCTCCTGGGTTCAAGTGATTCTCCTGCCTCAGCCTCTCAAGCAGCTGGGATGACAGGCGTGCGCTACTGCGCCCAGCTACTTTTTATATTTTTAGTAAAGATGGGTTTTCACCATGTTGGCCAGGTTGGTCTCGAACTCCTGACCGCAGGAAATCTGCCCACCTTGGCCTCCCAAAGTGCTGGGATTACAAACGTGAGCCACGGTGCCCAGCCTGAATATATTCTGAAAGGAGAGCCACCAGCATCTGCAGACACAGCCGACGTGGGGCGTGAGAGGAGGAGTGAAGAAGCTGGGGACGGTGGCGCACGTCTGTGATCCCAGCACTTTGGGAAGCCGAGGTAGGTGGATCACTTGAGAGTGAGTGATCACTCCTGGGTGAGCCCAGGAGTTTGAGACCAGCCTGGACAACATGGTGAAACCCCATCTCTACCCAAAATACAAAAATTAGCCAGGCAGAGGCTGAGGCTGGAGGATTGCCTGAGCCCAGGAGGTGAAGGTTGCAGTAAGTTCCGATCGCACCACTATACTCCAGCCTGGGGGACAGAGGGAGACTCTGTCTCAAAAAAAAAAAAAAAAAAAAAAAGAAGAAGAAGAAGAAGGGGCTGAGCACAGTGGCTCATGCCTGTAATCCCAACACTTTGGGAGGCTGAGGTGGGCAGATCGCTTGAGGTCAGGAGTTTGAGACTAGCCTGATCAACATGGTGAAACTCCGTCTCTACTAAAAATACAAAAATTAGCCAGGTGTGGTTAAAAAAAAAAAAAAAGAAAAGAAAGAAAAAGAAAAAAAAGAAAAAGAAAAGAAAAGAGCAGATTGGGGAGGAAGTCATGGAGTTTAGGCTCAATAATGATAATGGGAAGCAGAGCCGTTCCCTGCAAATGCCACGCCCTTACAGCCTGCTGGTCCACAAGTGGGGAAACTGAGGCTCGGGGAAGAGAATGAACATCGCTGAGGACACAGAACCAGTCGCTTGCAGTCTCCTGAACCCCCTGCAAGACTGTCAGCTGCCCTCTATGTCAAGGGTTTAACTTCTCCATTTAGCTGCTGTCCCCTACCCCGAGTGGGAGCTCCCCCACAGCATGACTTGAGCCTCAGGCTTCTGCTCCTCAGCCACTCACAGTACATGGGAGGAGGAACAGAGACTTGCCCAGGGCCTGCTGTGTGCCCAGAAATGGATGCTCTCGACTCTACCAGCTCAATATTCTTATTCCCATTCTACAGCTGCTTCTAGGGACCTGCCCAGTCCTCGCAACTGGGCAGTAGTGGAGTTGAGGCTTGAACCTGAGTCTCTCTGGATCCAAAGCTGGTGCCCTGTACCAGGCAGCATCCCTGGGTCACTTGCTAAGGCCAGATCTGCAGGGACAGCAAGGAGCACACAGAGCAGCCGCAAGGAGCCACTGGAGAACTGGAAATGAAACCAGAATGAAATTCCACACTGGCCACAGCAGCCGAGGCACCGGGGGAAATTCATTCAACAAGTGGATCTGCTGCAGGGAAGGGAGACAGGTCTTCAGAGGCAGAGCCTCTCCCAGAAACAGGAGAGGACGGAGGGGTGATAGTCAAGGGAGGACCCAGGTCACCAGTAAGCAGAGGGAAAACAAGCTTCCCTCGAGCTAAAGCAAACGCTAAAAAAAGGCACAAGGTAAACCTGCCAAGCCTCTTTGGTTTTTTTCCGCCCTCTTTAAAATCCAATCCTGAGTCTTTTTTAAAAACGGATTCCAGATGGCGCTTGGTGGAGATCTATGTCAAACTCAGAAAAACAAATCAGAAGGAATCTCAGAATCTTGGATTTCAGGATCCTTGGCTACTGGATTCAGAGACACATAGAAACAGAGACCCCAGAAGCACCAAGCCCTTTGTGGTCTACGTTGGTCTCATCTGTCCCCCTTCCCACCCTATGCAGCCACTCCAGAGGGCTGAGGGTGGGTGGTGTCCTCAGGCTGTCTGACAGCTCTGCAGCTGCCTTCCTACCTTCCCCATCTTCAATGGGAGTGAACTCCTCTTTGCCCTCTGAACGCTGCTGGGATATAGTGACTCCCAGACACCTGCAGGGACACCCCACTTTCCAGTCACTCTTTCCCACCCTGAGCCTTGGGCACTCCTGACCAGGACCTATTTACAAGTCTGTCTCCACCCTGTGACTCTGAACCAGCCCACAGCCTCCTCGGAGCTGGTGCCAGTGGAAGAAGGCACCTAAATCATCTCTTTTAATCCTCATAAAAATCTGCAAAGAAAAAACAAACCTGAAATCATCCCCACAAAGCAGTCTTATACTTAGAGCATTTCACAGTCAGGGAGGCTAAGGCTCAGAGAGGCCCTGCCTCTGGCTGGCCCACAGCAGGTAAATGCGGAACCTGTCTCACATCCGGGCCTGCTCCTCCAGCTCACCCACGACCTCTGTGTCCAGTTGCCTACCCATGAAGGATCGAATTTCAGAATCCCAAACTCTAAGGTCAACATGAGACCAAGGAGGCACACCTGCTGGTCCTGAGCCCTGTGTCCCGCAGTGCAAAAGGACACTGGGCTCACTTTACTTTCCCCTCTGCAGACAGACCACCCAGGGTGTGCCTAGGACCCACTGCAGGGCATCGGCTAACGAAGGCTCAGGGCGAGCTGTGCCCAGCCAGCATGGGGGTGGCTGAGATCACTGTTACGTTGCCAGGAACCTCCTAGAGGCCTGGTTTTAAACGTCTTTAGACAAATGCTGGCTTTCCCCAGATAAGCTGCAGAGAGATGACATCTGGAGCCCATGGCACTCTGTCCTCCCAGCTCCAAACGGAACCGTCTACTTTGCCCTGCGCAGGAACATCCCTGAGCTGGGTGGCTCGGGGGAGCCCTGGTCCCTGCCCTGCGGCACAGGCAGCCAGGCAGCTGGCCCCTGCCCATGCCCAGGTGCTGACACCACCACAGCCTCCTCTCCAGACTCCTTCAGGCAGTCCCCAGGCAGCAGCCAGGGGGATCTCACCCACTACAAACTTCAACAGTCTTTCTGCAGGCTGAAGATAAAGTCCATCACCCTAGAATGGCCCTGAGGTCCCCCTGCTTGGGCCATGAGTCCTTCCTCCAGTACCCCAGGCTCTCTCAGCCTCCCCAGTGACCTCTCTCAGCCTCCTCAGCACCAGCTGCTGGGCCCTAGTCCTGGGCTCATACTCGACCCCTCCAACCAGTCTGACATTCGGGCCAGTTTCGGGCCAGCCTCCTCCCGAAACTGTCAAGTCCCTCTACCCGGGGGCCAGCCACTGTCACCCCTCTCCAGGCAATGACAGCAGCCCATATGTCCACTTGCACCCCCACACTCTGTCCCCTCATAGCAGCCAGACAATCCCCTTAAACCCAAGTCAGGACATGTCACCCCCCAGCTCTAGACTCTTGGATCGATGCTCACCCACCGCCCCCTGCCCGGGGAAAGGCCTTCTCCCACCACACCCCAGGGCTCCCACCTGCCTCTGAAGCTTCCCAGTACTTTCCTCCCAAGCCCTCCTGAGTTCATTCCTGCCTCAGGGCCTTCACACTCGCTCTTTCCTCGGCCTGGGATGCCTGTATTTGTTCAGATCTTCCCTCAGCTGGTTCCTCAACATCCACATCTACAATGCAAAAGACACCTCCCCAGAGAAGCCTTTCAGACCAGACTCCAGATCTCAAGTATTCTCCAGTGCCTAAATGTTCTCAGTAACATCACTATGTAACTTCTCTGCTATTTGGTGGTTCAGTGGTTGGGTGTATGTCTCTCCCCCAGACCCAGGGAGAGGGTCAGGAAAGGCTTCGAGGGGAGGTCTGATAGAGAGGCCCAGGCGGCATATGGCGGGCAGGAGAATCATCCCCTCCTCAGCATCCTTGGCTGGCACCTCCGCTTGCACACCCCTGTGCACAGGGAGCTCACTCCCTGGAAAGGGGGCTGCCGAGTCTTCTCCCCACAAGCTGAACCCAGCCTTCCTGCCCTTGTCCTGGTGCAGGCATCCATCCTGCCTCCTGGGAAAGGCTGAGGGAAGAAAGGAGCAGTCACGCTTTGAGAAATGAGTCAGACTGCCAAGGGCCCCCCTTCACAGGAACGGGGCCTTGCCTCCCCCCAGGGTCATGTGAGGAAAACGGCTGAAGCCGCATGGACACATGATGGGTGTTGAGCAGCCCCTTGGTTTCCTGAAGAGCCTCGCCCGGGGGAATAGGTGGGGGTGGGGCAGGTGGGGCTCCGGGCCCCTCCTCCACCCCTGCCTCACACCGGGTTGTGCAGCCTTGGAAGTGACCCGCTGGGGATTAGGCATAATCTCTGCAAGCCGTCCCCTCGGAGTGCTGGACGGTGGGGGTGGAGTGGGCTCTGCTGGGCAGGGCCTGGGTGAGAAGACCCCAGCCTCCCCACGGTGCTGAGGCTGGGCCTGGGTGATCTGCCCGGCCCTCCCTCTTTCCAGAATGCCCCATGTTCCTCTCCTCTGGCTGAGTAACCTCAAGGGGCCCTTAGAGCCTCATGAAAAAGGGGGAAATTGGCTGGGCACGGTGGCTCATGACTGTAATCCCAGCTATGCAGGAGGCAGAGGCAGGAGGATCACTTGAACCCAGGAGTTTGAGACCAGCCTAGGGAACATCGTGAGACCTCATCTCTACAAAAAAAAAACAAAAAGGAGAGAAAGGAGGAAATGAAGACCCAGAGAGGGCTCGCTTGACTGGCCCAGGGCCTTACTATCAGTGGCAGAAGTAGCTGGACCGCCATCCCCATAATCCTGTACCCCCCAGGGCCTTCTTCACCCCACGTCTTATCACCTCTGCCCTTTCAGAGGCATAGAAGAGGTGGGAGAGGGGAGCAACATCACCACCTGGAAAGGGGTGTAAATGCCAACCAAACACTGCAGAGCCCTTCAGGGCTAGACCTCATTTACATGCCCCAGGACTTCTGGGGTAGGCACTGTTGTACCCATTTTATAGATGTGGCCACTGAGGCTCTGTGAGGTCTCTCAGTTGGTAAGAAGTGCAGGGTTGGCCAGGCGTGGTGGCTCATGCCTGTAATCCCAGCACTTTGGGAGGCAGAGACGGGTGGATGACTTGAGGTCAGGAGTTCGAGATAAGCCTGGCCAACATGGTGAGACCTCATCTCTACTAAAAATACAAAAAAAAAAAATTAGCCAGGCATAGTGGTAGATGCCTGTAATCTCAGCTACTTGGGAGGCTGAGGCAGGAGAATCGGTTGAACCCAGGAGGTGGAGGTTTCAGTGAGCTGGGATCGTGCCACGGTACTCCAGCCTGGTCGACAGAGTAAGACTTTGTCTCAAAAAAAAAAAAAAAAAGAAAGAAAAGAAAAAGAAAAAGGGCAGGGTTAACCCATCCAGTTCTGTCTGCTTTTCCTCATCCCAGTGCCTGCCTCCACCCTGCCAGTCCCTGCATGCCTGATGTTTGGTTTCTCTCCTGCTGTGCAAATTCCAGGTCATCAGGGAAATAATCTGGTCCCAGGCCCTGCCTCACCTTCCAGTGAAGAAAGGCACAGAAGGGGAAAGCTCCCTGTTTTGAGATTTCTGTCAGTCATCCCCACAGAGCCCAAGGGAAGCAGGGAGGGGAGCGCAAGCTTGGGAGAATCCAGGAAGGCTTCACGGGGAGGCAGGGCCCTAAAGGCCAGTTGGGACACCTGAAGGAGAACAGTGGCTACGAGGAAGACTGATCAGTGCAGTTCCTGCCTCATCCATTCATAGGTGGGGCCCTTAGGAGATGCCTGGAACCAACGTAGCCCTGGGGCTATGACAGATGCAGTCCTTGCCCTCCAAGCATATCCCCCAGCAGGGGCGACGGCCTTGTTTGTCTCTGCTCTGCCAGGCCTTTCAGCCTTTGCCCTCGCTATTCCTCCTTCCCCCTTCTCTGCCTGGCTGGCTCCTGCCCTCTCAACGCTGACTCAATGCTGGTGTCACCTGCCTGTCCCTCTCTAAGGATCTGTGCTCATCTCCATATTTTAACAGGTTTCGGTCACACTTCCCTCCACTAGACTGTCAGCCGTCCCTGCAGACCAGGCACCTCATCCGGCCCGTGCTCAGCATGTATATTAAAGAGAGGACAAGCGGGGTGAGGGTGTCCACATTCTGCGGCTGTTTGGATTCCAGGGAGGATGCATAAATCCCTCACAGCTGCCAGAGGCTGCTGAGAGATCCATCAATAACAGTCGGCCGTGAGATTGGCAATGTGAAGGTCAGGAATGAGCCTGGGAAGATGGCGAGGAGGGGAGAGAGAGCCCGTGGGGAGCACGTGTGGGAGACTGCAGAAGAAACCCTGGAGACGGTGACAACTCTTCTGAAGGACCAGAGAAATGGGTGAGGGAGTGTCTTCCTGAGATGGGGAATCACGCACATTTGCAAGCTGATGCGGAAGAGCCAAGAGTAGAGAGGGCGAAACTGAGGGTGGAGGAGAGAAAGAGGGAGAGAGAATTGATGGACGTGTGTCCACGAGTAGGTGAGAGAAACAGGCTCACTAGGCTGCAGCCAGGCTGGCCTGGGCCACCAGAACAGGGGAGATAGTCTAGGAGGAGGTGGGCAGGTGTGAAGACGCCTAGGACCGAATTTCACCAGAGCTGGGCCAGGTGAGTGTGAGGCACAGAAGGGCTGGAGCTGCAGCACGTGGCCACCGGGAGGTGGGAAGGGGGACAGCAGGGACCAAGGGGTGGTGAGGGCCAGTGCACAGGGGAAGATCAGCGGGTTCAGAGGCCCCAGGCCCAAGGACCTAGGATCAGGGGAGGGAGAGGAAGGTGGAAAGGTAGGAAGGTTGGAGGAGACGCCTGGAAGAAGGATCAGGAAGTGCGAGAGGCTACTGGGAAAGCAGGGCCAGGCCTAGCTAGGGTCCAGCTTGTGACAGTGGCTGAGGCTGGTGGACAAGACCACGCGGGGAGAGGAGGCAAGGGTATGGGAAGGGTCACAGAAATAAACACTCCAATGACCAGGACTGGAGCAGGAGTAGTGCTGGAGAGGGCTGACACCAAGCCAGGGTGGGCATCTTTTTATTTTTATTTTATTTTATTTTACTTTTTTTGAAACGGAGTCTTGCTTTGTCGCCCAAGCTGGAGTGCAGTGGTGCGATCTTGGCTCACTGCAAGCTCTACCTCCCGGGTTCACGCCATTCTCCTGCCTCAGCCTCCCGGGTAGCTGGGATTACAGGCGCCCGCTGCCACGCCCGGCTAGTTTTTTTGTATTATTATTATTATTTTTTTGGTAGAGACAGGGCTTCACTGTATTAGCCAGGATGGTCTCGATCTCCTGACCTCGTGATCCGCCCGCCTCGGCCTCCCAAAGTGCTGGGATTACAGGCGTGAGCCACCGTGCCCGACCTGGGTAGGCATCTTTGAAGAACGGGCAAAGTGGCCTGGAGCCGGCTCATCATGAAGGGGAGTGGGCGACCCAGTGTTGGTGTGAGATTCAAAGCTGGGGGACAATGGCCTGGAAGTGGCCTCAGGAACCAGAAGGACCCTCGACCTCTAGGCCCAGCGAGGGAGGGTCTGAGGGATAAAGCGGCCCCCACTGAGCAGGCTGCAGGAAGCAGGGTCTGGGGGAGGCCAGGTAACAGTGCAATTTACAAAAGGTGTCAGGGACATTCTGGAAGGGGCTGAAGGCTCAGGAACTCTTGCCCCCTGGACTGTGAGGTACTGGAGGAGCCCCAGCTTGTTAAAGTTCCTGCATGATTGCAGCTTGGGTCGGACAGCTTGGGGCTGTCCCAGCTACACAGTCGCCCCTCCCTCCCAGTCCCCTTCACCTGGCCCCTGCTCCATCAGCAGCAGAGAGCGGAGCAAATCTCCATCCCTGGAAGGGAAGGTTCTCCCGAAACACAGGGCATGACTGCCCTTCCAGGCTCCAGCTGACGCCGTCTGCTCTGCTCCCATGGATAGACCTGGGGCCCAGGCTCCCCTCTGCTGCAGGCCCCCGCAAAGCATGAGGGGATGGCTCCAAACATCACTTTTTTTTTTTTTTTTTTGAAACAGAGTCTCACTCTGTTGCTCTGACTGGAAAGCAGTGGCAGGATCTCGGCTCACTGCAACCTCCACCTCGCGGTTCAAGTGATTCTCGTGCCTCAGTCTCCCGAGTAGCTAGGATTACAAGCATAATCCTAGGCACCACCACACCCGGCTAATTTTTGTATTTTTAGTAAAGGCAGGGTTTCACCACGTTGGCCGGGCTGGTCTCAAACTCCTAATGTCAAGTGAGTCAACCGCCTCGGCCTCCCAAAGTGCTGGGATTACAAGCTTGAGCCACCACGCCTGGCCCCAACATCACTTCTCTAAAGACTGACCGATCCAAAGTTCCCAACCTGGAGTCCACTAGGAGCAAGACTGAGGTTCTTCAAGGGTGGAAAGGTTGGGAACCACCAGAGCAATCCAACTATCCTCTTCCCATTTGACAGATGGGGAAACTCAGGCCAGGACAGCATCGGCCTCTCGCTCCGGTCACACGGCCAATCACAGGCAGACAGGGTGCAGAACGCAGCCTCAGGTCTCCAGGCCAAGGCACTCCCCAGCGCCTGCTCTGCCTCCCCTCCCACCTGACAGCTGGTTCTTCCGGTCTGGGTGCCAAGTGTGGCTCCTTCCAACAGCCCTGCCATCTGCCTCTCCCTTCCTCCCTCCCTCCCGCTCCTGGCTTCTCCTCCTCTCTTCCCTTCCTCTCCCAGCCTCTGTTTTTTCTCTCTGGGGCTCAGACCCGCCCAACAGCTTTGCACGCGCTGCTCATGTGGGACTCCCCACATGGCTGGGGACTCCCTGGAGCAGGGGCTATGGGTTCCCATCCCAGCGACTCCAGTTAACCTCTCTGGGCCTCAGCTTCTCATCTAAGGAGGGGATAACAAAACCCACCACAGCAGATGTACGGCAGGCCTTTTAAACTTGCGTTCAGGCCGGGTGAGGTGGCTCACACCTGTAATCCCAGCACTTTGGGAGGCTGGGGCGGGCAGAACACTTGAGGTCGGGAGTTCAAGACCAGCCTGGCCAGCATGATGAAACCCTGTCTCTACTAAAAATACAAAAATTAGTCCAGTACAGTGGCACACGCCTGTAATCCCATCTACCCTGGAGTCTGAGGCAGGAGAATTGCTTGAACTTGGGAAGCAGAGGCTGCAGTGAGCTAAGATTGTGCCACTGCCCTCCAATCTGAAGAAAAAAAACACAAACCAAAAAAACTTGCATTTTCTTTTCCTTTATTTTTATTTATTTATTTATTTTGAAATGGAGTTTCACTCTTTTAGCCCAGGCTGGAGTGCAATGGCATGTTCTCAGCTCACTGCAACTTCTGCCTCTAGGGCTTAAGTGACTCTCGTGCCTCAGCCTCCCAAGTAGCTAGGACTACAGGCGCCCGCCACCACGCCTGGCTAATTTTTTGTATTTTTAGTAGAGACAGGGTTTCACCATGTTGGCCAGGCTGGTCTTGAACTCCTGACCTCAGGTGATCCACCTGCCTCCACCTCCCAAACTGCTGGGATTACAGGCATGAGCCACTGCACCCAGCCAAAATTAGAATTTTCATAAGCCCTCGCAGCCTCCCCAAACCCAGGCCCTTCAATCCCATGTTACAGGTGAGGCAACTGAGGCTGAAAGAGGTAGGGATTTTCCAAGGTCCCACTCTGATGGCCCTGCCCCTGATGCCCCAGGCTTTCTCAGGCTCTCTAGGCTGCCCCTGGGCTGTCCCTGGACATGAGGAAGTGTCCAAGACACAGCAGAAATCTATCACCTCCTGGGGGTCTCCTTGCAGCTGACCCTGTCCTAGACCTGAGAGAGAAGCAGCAGCAGAGGAGCCGGCCACAGGAGGTGAAGAGGCGAGAAACACTGCAGGGGGGTCAGCAATAAATGCCAAATGAGGGCCATGGGTCCACCTTCCTGTCTAGGTGACAGGGCTGTGCCCGGTACTGGGAGAGGACAGGCTGGATGTGACCATACATTTCCAGCCACAGAGCCCTCTCCAAACCAAGCTTCTACATGAGCTTCCGAAATACCCTTGATCTGCTCATAGCCCCTCTCTCCACCTCAAGTGGTCCGCCCACCTTGGCCTCCCAAAGTGCTGGGATTATAAGCGTAAGGCACCTCACCTGGCCAAGTTCAGCTTTTTTTATTCAGTGTTCACTTGAGATGATGGGGGGTGGGGTGGGGGGGTGGATAAAACCAGGGGTACAAAGCCACCTCCCTCAGGCCACCCCTTGGTGTCATGGAGATCCAGGCAGGGAAGCCACAGGGAGTACACAGAACGTGGAACCCGTTGAAATGGTTCCACATTCAAACCAAGGCTCTGACAAGCCCAGGCCTTGAGCTAGCACAAGTCACTTCTCCAGGCTAAGCCTTAATTCTGTCATCTGTAAAATGGGGGGGAAGATACCCACTCCACTTACAGAACCATGTGGTATTACAGCCAAAGCCCTTAAAAAATGAACCCTGAAAATGGCAACATTTCAAACATTTTATCATTTTCATTTTGTCAAAATGGAGAACTAAAGAAACATCGACTGGGCGCGGCGGCTCCTGCCTGGAATCCCAGCACTTCGGGAGGCCGAGGCGGGTGGATCACTAGGTCAGGAGTTTGAGACCAGCCTGGCCAAGAGGGTGAAACCCTGTCTCTACTAAAAATAAAAAAAGTAGCTGGGCATGGTGGCAGGTGCCTGTAATTGCAGCTACTCAGGAGACTGAGGCAGGAGAATCACTTGAAACCAGGAGGCAGAGGTTGCAGTGAGCCAAAGCCTAGGCGACAGAGAAAGACTCCATCTCAAAAGAAAAACATAAACAAAAACAAAAAACTCATCTACCAGCACTGACATTCATTCCCTATAGTCCATTTTAGCCCCCTGCAAAAAAGAATATAAACTCCAAATAAAAGGTGGTCCTTCCTATTAAATCAGTTTAGCTCCTTGCTGTAACTCCTTTTTTTCCCATCTGGCTTTAGAACAAAGAAATGAGTCACTGACAGGCTGTAGTCACAGCGAAACAGATCAGGCACTTCTGCCCCAGCCCAGACCAGTTCGGGTGGGAAGACTGAGGCACAGAGGGTGGGGAGGGGACGCTTACTGAAGGTCACAGCTGTGGCCTGGGGGTGCCAGGAGTGGCAGCTGATCTGCCACCGGGGCGATGACACCAAGAGGTGAGAAAGCCTTAGTCGAGAGACAAGCCATGCCGGATGCAGTGGCCCACGCCACGCCTCGTCATCCCAGCTACTCAGAAGGCTGAGGTGGGAGGATCACTTGAGCCCAGGAGTCTGAGACCAGCCTGGGCAACACAGCAAGATCCTGTCTCTAAAAAAATTAAAAAGAGACAAGCCAGGTCCCGGAGGCCCTGCTTCTGCGCAGGCTGACCCAGGGACTGGGAGGGCTTGGGTTCCAGGTTAGGTCCAGGTTGGTGAGGCCCTGAAGCTTACATGATTTGGAGGCCCTCTTTTGGAAAAGCAGCAGAAAAAAAAAAAAAATCTTTCTCTTACAAATTTTACAAAAATCCCAGGTCTAGGCAGGGTGTGGTGGCTCACGCCTATAATTCCAGCATGTTGGGAGGCCAAGGCGGGTGGATCACCTGAGGTCAGGAGTTCGAAACTAGCCTGGCCAACATGGTGAAACCCCATCTCTACTAAAAATATAAAAATTAGCTGGGCGTGGTGGTGTGTGCCTGTAATCCCACCTACTTGGGAGGCCGAGGCAGGAGAGTTGCCTGAACCTGGGAGGCAGAGGTTGCAATGAGCCGAGATCAAACCATTGCACTCCAGCCTGGAGGACAGAGCAAGACTCCGTCTCAAAAAAAGAAAAAAAAAAAAAAATCACAGGTCCTCATGCACATACTGGTAGGGCCCCTCCAGCGCTGTGGTAGAGGTCTGGGTTGTCCAGGAGTCCTGGACAGGGTGACTAATTGTCCCTGTTTGTCTGGATTGAGGGCCTCTCAGAATGCTAAAGGCAGGAAGTTCCAGCACACCAGGATAAACGGGTCACCCTAGTCCTGGAGGTCAGTCTTCACTTGCTCTGCCCTGTGTTGTGAGGCCCAAGAGCAGGCACCAGCTGCATCCCCCGCAGCTCCTGATGTGTTTAAATGGCTCAGCACACCACACAGTTTCGAAAAGACCAGAAGGAAACAGCCCCATATTCACTGCAGCTCTCCCTAAGTGGTGGTATCACATGATTACCACGCCCCACCAAACTTTTTCTGTTGTGGGAAAATACACATAACATACAATTTGCCATCTTCACCATTTCAGTGGTGTTAAGTACATTCCTACCATGCAACCATCACACGTGAATTTTATACTTTCCAATAATTGGCAGGTGTTACTTTGATCAGGAAAAAAAGCTACTTTTAAAGGTGTCAATCAGCCTATATCAGACACCTCTTGGTCCGACAAAAGTAGTGAGCGCCTTGTATCCATGTGTGTGAGCGGGGCTGGGAGGTTGCGGCGTTGTTTGAGCATTGGTTGGCCCAGGTGACCTTTGTGTCCTTTCCAGTCCTGACACTCCAGGATTCTGGACTCTTCCCTGTCCCAGGGGGAGAACTATGCTTTGGAGACAGGAAGACCTAGGCTCAAATGCTCGTCTGCCACTTACATGCTTAGGGACCTTGGGCCAGGCACTTGGCCTTGCTGAGCCTCAGCTTCCTCTAGTGTTGGGGAACCAGCTGGGTGGCTATGTGTGGTCTTGCACCCCATGGATGCTCAGAGGGGCTGATCCTTCCTCCTGCTTTCCACATCCTCGCCCCTGGATGTGCACACGTGTAAATCCCACCAGGCCCAATCTGACATCACCTTCACCATGAAATTTGATTCCACAGCAGGGAGACCCCTCTCCTGGCTCTTGTGGCCTCTGCCTAGGGGCACCTGGCTCACTCCCCAGTGTGACTGTGGCTTCCTGAGAACAAGGGCTGCTTCTGAGTCACGCTGCCTTCCGTCAGGGCCCAGCAGATTCAATAAAGCTTTGCTAAATGAAGGCATCACAGGCAGAAATGACCCAAACAGACAGAATGTCCACGCCCCCTCACAAAGCCAGTGGCTTCGCCCTTCCAGGCCAGAGGCCCAGGGGCAGGCAGACTGAAGCAGTGAACACAGCCCACCCGCCTGATCCGGCAGGTGCCCCCCAGGGCTCCCACCTTTGCCAAGAGTCTGTCAGGGCATCTGGGGAGCAGGAGACTGGCACAGATGAATGAATTCAGAGGCACAAACACTCGCAGATGTGCTGGGGTGCCGGGTTCTGTGCAGGTGCTGACATAAAGGCTAAAGGAATTAGGCTTTCCTGCCCTCAAAGAGCTCCCATCTGATGGCATTTGAGAAGAAAAGGCTTTAAATGGGGTCATCCTTGGCAGGCCAGGGATACATACCCAAGCCATCCTACCAACCAGACCCTGAAAACCAAGGAAACGAGGGAGCTGGAGCACCCTGAGGTCACAGTTGGCCTTGGGGTAGCCCCTGGGGTCCCTGACAGTGCCCCTGCCCAGCATTCCCAGTCCAAGCCCTTCTAGTCTGAGCCCACCAAGAATGGGCCCCAGGCCTGGAGAGGCCAGAACCTAGAGTGGGGGTTTCTGGGTTACAGCCAGCCAACCCCAGGGAGCCCCAGGAACCCCCTCTTCAGACCCCAGCAGGGCTTCTTTCCATGGGGTGACACTCAAGGCACCTGAACTCCTCCCTCTGTGCTCACTGTCTCTGACCCAGCCTCCCCCTGACCACCCGACTGAACAAGAGTCCCACTCAGCCCTCCGCACTGAGGACACTGCCCCTCAGCTGGGCTGGAGGCCACCCTGGCCTCTTCACTGTGGGAGCAGACCTTTCTCCCAGACACCCGCCTTGGGCACCCAGGTGCATGCTGAGTGGGAGGGGTGTTACCGGTTCATGATATGTCAGAGCCCAAGGGGGCCTCAAGAAGGCTCCTCCCACCTTGTCTATAAATTGGGAAACTGAGGCATGAGAGAGGAGATGACACTCCCCACCTTGGAATTGAAGTCCTCATTTCTCGAGAACATTTCCTGGGTGGCTCCCAAGGTCACGCGAGAAGGAGAGGCAGTTCCCGGGTGGAAAAGAGGTACTCAGCTCCCGACTCATCGCTCCACACGGGCCGGGCTAGGCAATACGAACCCGGTTCCCCTACCCTCTCCTCCTCCAACGTCCATCGCAGGCGCGGCGTGCACCCCAGCGAGATGGTCCACGCCCTGATCCACCCTCCAAAAAGGCCACCTTAAACCCTGGCTCCGTCCCTGCGGTCCCCAGTCCGCCCTGGCGGCCGCGCACAATCCGAGCCTTTAGCTGCATAGCCGCCGCCTGGAGGTCACAGCAATCGGGGCGGGAAGGGGGGCGCACGAACCGGGGGGCCCCAGGAAACCAGGGCTCCGGGAGCGGGAGCGGCGTCTCCCGCGAGCGCCAGGGCTCCCGCCCGCCCGGGGCCCAGGAAGGAGGGGCAGCGGCAGCTGGCCCCGCAGGCAGGACAGCTCCTCGCCCGCCGCCGCGCCGCCGCCGGGGGCCCGGTGGGGTCCGGGTCTGTCCGGGCGCGCCGCCCTTGCCCACACCCCCACCCCGGCCTGGCGGAGCCGCCGGCCAGTCCGTCCTTACCCAAGACACGACGCGCAGGATGGTGTGCGGCTGCCGGACCAGGGTATAGGGGTCGAAGGCGCCCCCGGCTTTGCCCGCTCCGTACGCACCCCCTTCCATCGTGGCTGCACCCGCGCGGTGCCCCCCGCTCGGCGCGCGCCGCCGGCCCCTGCGCGTGCGCGGCGCCCCCGCCCCCTCCCCTGAGCGCTCGGCCCGCGGCCCAGGGCTCCCGCGAGGGGGCGTCGTGCGCGGCGGGCGCAGCTCGCGGGGCGCGGGCGGGGGGCTGGGCGGGCGCGCGACCTCGGGCGCGGGGGCGCGCGTGCGGCGGCCCGGGGCGCAGGGCGCGCTCGCAGCCAGTGCGGTGACCTCTTTGCATGCAAAGTGTTGGGGGAGGGCGGTGCGTGTGCAGCAAGTGCGGGCCGTGTCCCTGCCCCGTATCCCCGGTCCCCTGCCCCGGTCGCAGCCCCTCCGAGCCGTCCACTCTGCTGAAACCATCTTCATGCTTGATTTGTTTGGCTGTTTCCTGCTGCTTTGTCGGCCCCAAACATAATGAGAGGGCAGGAGCCGTGTTCGTCCTTCTTAGGGGGTGCTTGGTATACAGTAGGCGCCGCATGAGTATTTCTCAAATGAATGAATGAACCACGAGTGAATGACCCTCTTAGAGCCCTCCAGAGCAGCCCCCACCTCCCAGGACCACGTTTCCCCTGCCTCTTACGATGACGTCATCTGTGTCCCTGTGCCCGCGCACCCTCCCACCCCCAGCCTGGAGGGGCCTGGCACAGAGGCGGCGGCTGAGACTTCCTCTTCCCCATCCCCTCCTACCCCAGAACGTTGCCCCTTTCCTGAATCCATCAATTAATTATGCAATCGTTTGTTCATGGCCTCTTCCTCTGCTAGTCCGTGAGCTCCCGAGGCCCAGGTGTTGTCTAACTTATTCAGTGCCTTACCCAAGGGCCTGGCATACAGTAGGTGCTCAGTAAACAGAGCCTAGTCCCCATCAGCCCATTACGGCTTGGGCTAGACCTCCAGGTTTCACGGAAACAGAGGCTAGATGGAGGAGTGCTCCCTGCAGGGGAAGGGCCACCTTCCAGGGCTGGCTCTCCTGCTGCCCTGTAGCTCTGTGGCCTCTCTATGTCTTCAGTTACCTTCACTGGTTCCAGGAGCAGGTTGGATGAGGATACGGGTAGAGGCTTTTGCTTCTCTGGCATCCTGCCATTCTGTGATGACAGGACACAACATCTGTGTGGAGGAAATGTGTGCTGGGCCTGAGGGTGTTCCTTATAAACATTACATAGGCAATATCCATCTTAGGCTCAGCTGATTGTTTAGTCTTTACCAGGCCTTGTTCTAAGGGCTTTACATACATTTCTGCATTTAATCCAGCACACTTATAAGGTGGCTACTATGACTATATAAAACTTTCAGAAGAAAGCACAAGAGAAGGCCGGGTGCGGTGGCTCATGCTTGTAATCCCAACACTTTGGGAGGCTCAGGCGGGCAGATCATGAAGTCAAGAGATCAAGACCATCCTGGCCAACATGGTGAAACCCCATCTCTACTAAAAATACACAAATGAGCCTGGCATGGCGGCGCACACCTGTAGTCCTAGCTACTCGGGAGGCTGAGGCAGGAGAATCGCTTGAACCCAGGAGGTGGAAGTTGCAGTGAGCCCTGGGGACAGAATGAGACTCCATTTCAAAAAAAAAGCACATTATGACCTTAGGTTAAGTAAAGAGTTCTTAGATACAACATGAAAAACATGATTCATAAAAGAAACAATTGATAAACTGGACTTTATCAAAATTAAGAACTTCTGCTCTTTAAAAGACATTATTAAAAGAATGTATGAAAAGACAAACGATAGTCTGGGAGAAACTATTTGCAAAGCATAGATCTAAAGAACTTGCATCCCAAATAAAGAACGTTCAAACTCAAAAATAAGGAGAGGACCCACTTTTAAAAAAATGGGCAAAAGATTTGAATAGTTATACACCTCACCAAAGAAGATACACACATGGCAACTCAGCACATGAAAAGATGCCCAAGATCCACGGTGGCTCATGCCTGTAATCCCAGCACTTTGGGAGGCTGAGACGGGCGGATCATGAGGTCAGGAGATCGAGACCATGTACAGAAGTTTAATCCAGCACTACGGGAGGCACAGTGGTGCGATCTTGGCTCACTGAAACCTCCGCCTCCTGGGTTCAAGAGATTCTGCTGCCTCAGCCTCATGAGTAACTGGGATTACAGGTGCCCGCTGCCATGCCTGGCTAATTTTTGTATTTTTAATAGAGATAGGATTTCACCATGTTGGCCAGGCTGGTCTTGAACTTCTGACCTCAGGTGATCCGCCTGCCTTGGCCTCCCAAAGTGTTGGGATTACAGGCATGAGCCACCGAGCCCAATCCTGAACAGAAATATTTGGAGCAGTTTTATTTGTAATAACCCAAACCTGGAAACAACCCAAATGCTTCTCAAGTGAGGAGGGTACAAACTGTGGTACACTACTCAGGAATAAACACTACTCAGGAATAAAAAGCAACGAACAGTGGATACACTCAACAATATGGGTGACCCTCAAATGTATTATGCAAAGTGAATGATGCCAGACTCAAATGTCTAGAGACTGCAGGATTCCCTTTATGTGACATTTTTGCAAAGGCAAAACTGTTAAGGACAGAAAAAAGATCAGTGGTTGCCAGGGGATTGGTGGGCAGAGATTTACTACTAAGAGCCATGGGGAAATTTAGAGGCATAATAGAATCATTCTACATCTTGTTTATGGGACTGGTTACACAATTAATAAAATTGTCAATTTATTTTATTAATAAAACATGTTTTATTAATAAAATAAAAAAATGTTTGTCAGCCGGGTGTGGTGGCTCATGCCTGTAATCCCAGCACTTTAGGAGACCAAGGTGGGCTGATCATGAGGTCAGGAGATTGAGACCATCCTGGCTAACATGGTGAAACCCCATCTCTACTGAAATACAAAAAATTAGTGGCCGAGCGTGGTGGCTCAAGCCTGTAATCCCAACACTTTGGGAGGCCGAGGCAGGCAAATCACAAGGTCAGGAGTTCAAGACCAGCCTGCCCAATATGGTGAAACTCCATCTCCACTAAAAATACAATACATTAGCTGGGCATAGTGGCGGGTGCCTGTAATCTCAGCTACTCTGGAGGCTTGAGGCAGGAGAATCGCTTGAACCCGGGAGGTGGAGGTTGCAGTGAGCTGAGATCGAGCCACTGCATTTCAGCCTAGGTGACACAGTAAGACTCTGTCTCAAAAAAAAAAAAAAAAAAAAAAAAAAAAAATTAGCTGGGCGTGGCGGTGTATGCCTGTAGTCCCAGCTACTCGGGAGGCTGAGGTGGGGAATCACTTGAACCCAGGAGGCAGAGGTTGCAGTGAGCCAAGATGGGGCCACTACACTCCTGCCTGGCGACAGAGCAAGACTCCATCTCAAAAAAAAAAAAAGGTTGTTTATCAAAACTTGCAGAATAGGCCAGGTGCAGTTGCTCACGCCTGTAATCCCAGCACTTTGGGAGGCCACGGCAGGTAAATCACTTGAGGCCAGGAGTTGGAGACTAGCCTCACCACCATGGTGAAACCCTATCTCTACAAAAAATACAAAAATTAGCCAGGCGTGGTGGTGTGTGCCTATAATTCCAGCTACTCAGGAGGCTGAGGCACAAGAATCGCCTGAACTGACCGGAAGGCAGAGGTTGTAGTGAGCCGAGATTGTGCCACTGCACTCCAGCCTGGGTGATTGAGGGAGATTCTGTCTCCAAACAAACAAAAACCTTGCAGAGCTATCCATACCAGAGGTGATTTTCACTGCATTAAGTTACACCTTGTTTTTTGGAGACAGGGTCTTGCTCTGTTGTCCAGGCTGGAGTGCAGTGACGCAATCATAGCTCACTGAAGCCTTGAATCCGGGGGCTCAAGCCATCTTCCTGCCTCAGCTTCCCCAGTAGCTGGGACTACAGACTCGTGCCACTGAGCTTACTTTTTTTGTGTGTGTAGAGATGAAGTCTCGCTATGTTGCTCAGGCTGGTCTTTCAGGGACAATATCCCTTTATTTATTTATTATTATTATTTTTTTTGAGATGGAGTCTCACACTGTCACCCGGGCTGGAGTGCAATGGCACAATCTCAGCTCACTGCAACCTCCGTCTCCTGGGTTCACACGATTCTCCTGCCTCAGCCTCCTGAGTAGTTGGGATTACAGGTGCACACCGTCACACCTGGCTAATTTTTTGTATTTTTAGTAGAGACAGGGTTTCACTATGTTGACCAGACTGGTCTCAAACTCCTGACCTCATGATCCGCCTGCCTTGGCCTCCCAGTGTGCTGGAATTACAGGTGTGAGCCACCACGCCCAGCCTTCTTCATTTATTAATTCAATAAACCTTTATTTGAAGTCCACCCTGCATTAGGCTTTGTCTTAGCCATAGGGGTATATGGCTGAATAATTGGACTGTCCCTAACCCTCTGCCCCTAAGATTTGATCATACTAATACATTAAATCTCAGAAAGCATGCTGTTTAGCATCCTGAGTTTCAGATTCAGATATTTTGGGGGGGACCAATGGAAGCCTTGGCTTCCCTTATCCTCACTGACTGTGTAACCTTGGACAAACAGCTTCACTTTTCTGAGCCTGTTCCCTCATCTGGAAAATAGAAATAAGCATAGTACCTGCCTCGGAGGATTATTGCTGAGATTAAATGAGAAGAATGCATAAGACATGCTTAGAATGGTACCTGATACAAAAAATGGACTCAGTAAATGTTATTAGCCGCACCGTCACGGTTGGTTTTCAAGGTGGGTATGCACTGACAAAGATTCTTTGCGTTGCCAAACTTTAGTCAGGCTTCTGGATCTTCTGTTAAGCCCACCTATGTACTTTCTTGTAAAATCCAGTTGTAGCAAAGAACCCTCCTAAGTCAGTTTAGCAAGAACCCCTCGTCCTCCATGTGGGATCACCTCCATATCTGATCAGGTTTCTCATCCTCCACTCCTGGTGATGTCTGATTACCCAGGCTTGTCTTCAGCAAGAATCCCGTTAGGTCAGTTTAGCCAGTATCCTCCTTACCGCTGATGCTTCCTCTTAGTAATTTTCCGTCCATTGGCCCCCACACTTGTCCATGTTTGGAGTTAAGCCCAATCTCTCGATCCCATTGCAAGACTTCATTGCAGTGGTTCCTGTGTCTATAATGATGGTCTTGTGTAAAGTCTTTCTGATCATGCTTTAACACATATCGTTGAATAATTTTTTCTTTAACAGAATAACAAGGTATGTAGGCATTTTCTTTGAAACACAAAGCTATGAATGGTGGATAGGTTCTCAGGCTCACCCATGAACCTCTACTTTATACCATTGCGAAGTATATAAATATACTTTATGTCATTGCAAATTGTAGAAACGTCCTCCTCTGCCATCTGGAATTACGTGTTCTGTGTTAGCGTTGAGACCAAAGGAGAAAGTCAGGCTGGTCTTTGCAGGACAAGCTTTTGCAAACACGGCTCTGCCTGCACCATGCCCGGTAGTTCCAATTCCCAGCCCCAGCCCAATTGCAGTGGGCCTTTGCTCCCTCTCTCCTGCCCTCTTGAGGCTATTTTGGCATCCAAGGTGCTAGTTCTGTTTTCTGTATGTGAAGTTGGAGTTGCCTGAACAGAAGGGAGATGCATTCACCATATTTGAGTGCATAAGCCACAGCATGATTATAATCTCTTTCTTTTCTTTTCTTTTCTTTTTTTCTTTTCTTTTCTTTTCTTTTCTTTTCTTTCTTTTTCAGACAGGATCTCAATGTCACCCAGACTGGAGTGCGGTAGTGTGATCACGGCTCAATGGAGCTTCAACCTTCTGGGCTCAAGCGATCCTCCCACCTCTGTCTCCCAAGTAGCTGGCACTACAGGTGTGTGCCACTACACCCAGCTAATTTTTTTATTTCTATTTTTTGTAGAGATGGGGTCTCGCCATGTTGCCAGGGCTGGTCTTGAATTCCTGAGCTCAAGGGGTTGGCCCTCTTCAGCCTCCCAAATTGCTGGGACTAGAGGAGTAAGCCACCAGTCCCAGCATAATGATAATCTTCAAAATTGACCAACAGGGCTGGGCGCAATGGCTCACGCCTGTAATCCCAACACTTTGGGAAGCCGAGGTGGGCGGATCACCTGAGGTCAGGAGTTCCAGACCTGCCTGGCCAACATGGCAAAACCTCGTCTCTACTAAAAATACAAAAATTAGCTGGGTGTGGTGGTGTGCACCTGTACTCCCAGCTACTTGGGAGGCTGAGGCAAGAGAATCACTTGAACCTGGGAGGCGGAGGTTGCAGTGAGCCGAGATTATACCACTGCATGCCAGCCTGGGCGACAGAGCCAGACTCCCTCTCAAAAAAACAAACTAATAATAATAATAATAATAAACATTGACCAGTGGTACCTAGTTGGAGAGCTGCTTGGTAGTGTGTTTCAATTGACTGAAGAATGTGCCATATGACCCAGCAATCCTATTCTTTTTTCTTTTTCTTTTTTTTTTTTTTTTGAGATGGAGTCTCGCTCTGTTGCCCAGGCTGGAGTGCAGTGGCCGGATCTCAGCTCACTGCAAGCTCCGCCTCCCGGGTTTACGCCATTCTTCTGCCTCAGCCTCCCGAGGAGCTGGGACTACAGGCGCCCGCCACCTTGCCTGGCTAGTTTTTTGTATTTTTTAGTAGAGACAGGGTTTCACTGTGTTAGCCAGGATGGTCTCGATCTCCTGACCTCGTGATCCGCCCGTCTCGGCCTCCCAAAGTGCTGGGATTACAGGCTTGAGCCATCGCGCCCGGCCTTCTTTTTTCAAAGAAGGGATGAAGGGAGTACACACAGGATCTAGTTGGTGGCAAGCCTACATCACTTGAGCCAGGTCATTGAAGACCCTTGGGATCCAACAGTGACATTACACATGGTCTCTGCCCTAAAGGATCTCAAAGTCCTGGGGTTGGGGGGTGGATAATAATAAGCAAGGGTAGCAGGTGACATATGGCCACAAATTCCTTGAAACTCCTCCCTTTGAATATGGGGAGGCTTGTGATTGATTAACCGAGCAACATTGCCCTGCACCATGCCCGGTAGTTCGAATTCCTGGGCCATTTTCCTGGCCCAGGCATTAAGAAAATATTTGCTTTCAATTTTCATCTCTTGGAAATCATCTCTTGGTAATCAGAATGATGCCTTGAGACAGGTTACCATGAACCTCAGTCCTGAGCTGTCATGAAAGAAGTCTTGAGACCACCAAGACCTCATGTAAATACTCTGGCCAAGAGGCCCAGGGGATTCCAGCCTTCCAGCCATCAGCACCAGCATCTTGAGCTCCCAGGACTAACTCGTGTAACCAACTGAATCCAAAAAGTGACCTCAGTTGATTGCACTTTGAAGAGAAGAATCACCCAGCTAAGCCTTGCCCAAATGAAGCGTATCATGACTATAATAGAATAGAATATCATATAATATAATAGACAGGCAGGGCACAGTGGCTCATGCCTGTAATCCCGGCACTTTGGGAGGCTGAGGCCAGTGGATGATTTGAAGTCAGGAGTTTGAGACCAGCCTGGCCAATATGGTGAAACTCCATCTCTACTAAAAACACAATTAGCTAGGCATAGTGGCAGGACCTGTTGTCCCAGCTATTTAGGAGGCTGAGACAGGAGAATTGCTAGAACCTGGGAGGCGGAGGTTACAGTGAGCTGAGGTCATGACACTGCACTCCAGCCTGGGTGACAGAGTGAGACTCTGCCTTAAATATATATATGTGCATGTGTATATATATAAAATGACTGTTGTTTTGAGCCACTAAGTGTTAAAGTAATTTGTCATTTGCAATGGAATACATAACAAACCGAGTAAGTCAACAGAAGCTTCTGCATGTTACCCAAAGCAATTGCAGATAAAACATAAGGCAAAACTAAACAGACGAAGCCATGCTCAAAAATGAGCAACTCTATGGAGATGAAAGCAGGGAAATGGCTGAAGCCATGGGCAGTTGGGTACTGGGTCCACACAGCCACCAAATCTTCAGCTTTTTTAGGGTAATGAGATTAAAATGCTCCACAAGAGACAGAAGCCAAGTCAGCCTCCTGCCTGAAGCCAGCAATAGGGGTGGCGCTCCACTATCGGGAATGGAAGCAAAAAATAAAACTGCAGGGGATCTCTGCCTGGGACTCTGGCTTAGACAAAGTGCTTGGTTCAGCGAGGGAAAGACAGATTTCGACAGCCCACAGGATGCTGAAACAAACCTCCCTCTGAATCTACCACTGAGGCTGCGGTGTCCCCAGTGTGCCCATGGGAAGGGGCCATAGACATCATTGTGAGATGGGTTCCTGGAAGCCTGGTGGAAGCAGGAGTAACTCGGCTGGAAGGGGAGGGTGAGCACACAGGGAAGGGAAAGGGTAAAGAAAACAAAACCCTGCCATTGCAAATGAGGCTGCAACCCAAACTTCAGAAGCCTTGTTGAAATTGAGAGGAAGCAAATTCACCAATCACAATAAGCAGAAAATGAAGTAACTGCAGGCCTGGCATGGTGGCTCACGTCTGTAATCCTAGCACTTTGGGAGGCCAAGGTGGGCGGATCACTTGGGATCAGGAGTTTAAGACCAGCCTGGCCAATGTGATGAAACCCCATTTCCATTAAAAATACAAAAATTAGCTGGGCGTGGTGGCGGGCACCTGTAGTCCCAGCTACTCAGAAGCCTGAGGCAGGAGAATTGCTTGAACCCAGGAGATGGGGGTTGCAGTGAGCCGAGACCGTCCCACTGGACTCTAGCCTGGGCAACAGAGTAAAACTCCACCTCAAAAAAAGAAAAAAGAAAAAGAAAATGAAGTAACTGCAGATGAGATGAATTTATAGAAAGATAAAAGACTAAAATAAATGTTTGGAATCCTCAAAGAAAGAATCTTTATGAAGAAAAAAAAAAGAACAAGACTAGCCATATGGAAGTCTAGATAGCTGAAAACTTTAAATGCTAGGGGAAAAAAATGAATGGACAACAAAAAGCACAAAAAAAGGCAGGAAGGCACGAACCCAGAGAAATGAGTGCGTCCTGAAGGCACAGCTTCCCTAACAACTGTTGCTCCCTAGTACCTTGAAATTTTAATAGTCTCGGCATGGCACGGTGGATGCCTGTAATTCCAGCACTTTGGGAGGCTGAGGCGGGAGGATCAGTTGAGCCCAAGAATTTGAAACCAGCCTAAACAACAAAGTGTCTCAAAAAAAAAAAAAAAAAAGGAATATTTTCCTAGTTTTATCCTAGTTTAAGTTAAGAAAAAGTTCAGACCAATCTCACTCATGAATGTCAGTGCAAACAATGCTGAGGAAATATTAACAAACTTAATCCTGGAATGTATACAAATATAATACATTATAAACAAATTGAGTTTATCCTAGAAATGCGTTTTGGTTCATTATTAGGAAATCTATAAATATAATTTATCATATGAATAGATTCAAAGGGGAAAACTATATGATCATCTTAGTAAATGCAGTAAAAGTACTTAGTAAAATCAGTACACTCAATGTAAAAGCTCTTACTAAGCTAAAAATAATCCTCAACTTAATAAAGATTATCTACAAAATTCCTGCAGAATGAGCATACTCAATGGAAACATTAAAAACATTCCTTTAAAAAAAAAATAGAGAAGGCCAGGCACAGTGGTTAACGCCTGTAATCCCAGCACTCTGGGAGGCTAAGGCAGGCGGATTACCTGAGGTCAGGAGTTTGAGACCAGCCTGGCCAACATGGTGAAACCCCGTCGCTACTAAAAACACAAAAAATTAGCCGGACGTGGTGGCATGCACCTGTAATCCCAGTTACTCGGGAGGCTGAGGCAGGAGAATCGCTTGAACCCGGGAGGCAGAGGTTGTAGTGAGCCAAGATCATGCCACTGCACTCCAGCCTGGGCAACAGAGTGAGACTTTGTCTCAAAAAAAAAAAAAAAAAAAAATTAGCTGAGCGTGGGGGCAGGCACCTGTAGTCCCAGCTACTCAGGAGGCTGAGGCAGGAGAATTGCTTGAACCCAGGAGATGGAGGTTGCAGTAAGCCAAGACCATACCACTGCACTCCAGCCTGGGCAACAGAGCAAGACTCTGTCTCTAAATAAATAAATAAATAAAAGAACATGAAATAATAAAAGAGAATCAAGTAGAAATATTAAGAATGGAAAATATAAACATTGAAATAAAGAATGCAATAGGAGGAGAAAACATTAAGATGGATAGAGCTGAAGAATGGCTGGGTAATCAGAATGATGTAATGCCTTGAGACAGGTTACTGTGAACAAAGAAAGAGAGAAAGGAAAGAAGAGAGAGGAGAGAGAATGATAGAATATTTTTATGATGTGGGGACAAGGAAGGGTCATGTGATAGAGAATAGAGAAGACATAAAATTGAGTGCAAATCTTTTTTTTTTTTTTTTGACAGGCTCTTGCTCTGTCGCCCAGGCTGGAGTGCAGTGGCATGATCTCGGCTCACTACAACCTCTGCCTCCGAGTTCAAGTAATCCTCCTGTCTCAGCCTCCTGATTAGCTGGGACTACAGGCTACAGGCGCACGCCACTATGCCCAGTTAATTTTTGTATTTTTTTTTCTTTTTAGTAGAGACAGGGTATCACCAGGCTGGTTAGGCTGGTCTCAAACTACAGACCTCAAGTAATCCGCCTGCCTCGGCCTCCCAAAGTGCTGGGATTATAGGCACGAGCCACCGTACCTGGCCAATGAACAGGCATTTCAGAAGACGGGGCCTGAGAATGGCCAGTAAACACATGACAAAGTGTTCAATCTTTTTTTTTTTTTTTTTTTTTTGAGACGGAGTCTCGGTCTGCCGCCCAGGCTGGAGTACAGTGGCCGGATCTCAGCTCACTGCAAGCTCCGCCTCCCGGGTTCCCGCCATTCTCCTGTCTCAGCCTCCCGAGTAGCTGGGACTACAGGCGCCCGCCGCCTCGCCCGGCTAGTTTTTTGTATTTTTAGTAGAGACGGGGTTTCACCGTGTTAGCCAGGATGGTCTCGATCTCCTGACCTCGTGATCCGCCCGTCTCGGCCTCCCAAAGTGCTGGGATTACAGGCTTGAGCCACCGCGCCCGGCCTAAAGTGTTCAATCTTATTAGTAGTCAGGCAAATAAAAAATAAAACCATCATGAGATACCATTTTCTACCCACCATATGGATGAAAATGTTAGATTCTGAGGCTGTAGAGCAAGAGGAACTTTCAAACTCTGCTGGTGGAAAAGAACGGAGACCACTTTTTTTTGTTTTTGAAATGGAGCCTTACTCTGTCACCCAGGCTGGAGTGCAGTGGTGCGATCTTGGCTCAGTGCAACCTCCACCAACTGCGTTCAAACGATTCTCCTGCCTCAGCCTCCTGAGTAGCTGGGACTACAGGCGCATGCCACCACACCCGGCTAATTTTTGTATTTTTAGTAGAGACAGGGTTTCATCATGTTGGCCAGGATGGTCTTGATCCCCTGACCTCATCATCCACCCGCCCTGGCCTCCCAAAGTGCCGTGATTACAGGCATGAGCCACCGCGCCCGGCCAGAAGATTTATTTACTACAGTTTCATTCTTAGGTATATACCCTGGAGAAACTCTTATCTGTGTATAAAAATGTCCATGAAAAATTATGAACAAATGTTCATGAATGTTCATTAATAGGAGAATTGTTATTGTGATATTTTCATCTTCAGGAATAATAGAATACTGAACAGTAGAACGAGTTTGAGGTCCATGTATCAGAATGGATAAAACCCAAAATATAATTCTTTATTCATTCAATCAGTATTTATTGAACACCTACTATGTTCCAGGCATTGTTCTAGGGGACTTAGTTTCCACAATGAACAAGACAAAAAGAAAAACCTCTGCCTCATGGAGCTTATGCTCTGTGTCAAATTTTTTAAAAAGTAGTTTTGAAATAATACAAATGGTTTGATATCATTTATGTATTTAAAGCAGTGGTTCTTGAGCTTGTTGGTCTCTGGACATTTTTATACCTTAAAAAATTATTGCCGGGCATGGTGGCTCACACCTGTAATCCCAGCACTTTGGGAGGCTGAGGCAGGCGGATCACGAGGTCAGGAGTTTGAGACCAGGTAGTGAAACCCTGTCTCTACTAAAAATACAAAAAATTAGCCAGGTGTGGTGGCAGGCACCTGTAATCCCAGCTACTCATGAGGCTGAGGCAGGAGAATCTCTTTAACCCAGGAGGCGGAGGTTGCAGTGACCCGAAATCATGCCATTGCACTCCAGTCCGGGCAACAGTGTGAGACTGCATCTCAAAAAAAAAGAAAAAAAAAATTATTGAACAACCCCAAAGAGCTATCAATACTTACTATATTAGAAATTAAGGCTGGCTGCAGTGGTCACACCTCTAATCCCACAACTTTGGGAGGCCGAGGCAGGAGGATTGCCTAAGCCCAGGAATTCGAGACCAGCTTAAGCAATATAGTAAGACTCCCATTTCTACAAAAAAATTTTAAAAACTAAAAAAAAAGAAAAAAAAATTAGCTGGGCATGGTGTCACCTGGCTGTAGTCCCAGCTTCTTGGGAATTTCTTGGGAAGCTGAGGTGGAAAGATTGCTTGAACCCAGGGTTTGAGGCTGCTGTGAGCCATGTTTGTGCCACTGCACTCCAGCCTGGGCAACAAAGCAAGGCCCTGTGTGTTAAAAAAAAAAATTAAAAATTAAAATTAAAAATTAAATGGAGGTGATGTCCTTGATATAACAATAAAACTTATTAGTTAAATCTCAACCTTGGGAACAGGTCTTTTGTTTTTTTTTTTGTTTTTTTTTTGAGATGGATCTTGCTCTGTCTCCCAGACTAGAGTGCAGTAGCACGATCTCGACTCACTGCAACCTCCACCTCCTGAGTTCAAGCAATTCTCCTGCCTCAGCCTCCTGAGTAGCTGGGATTACAGGTACATGCCACCATGCCTGGTTAATCTTTTTTTTTTTTTTTTAAGACAAGAGTCTCACTCTATTGCCCAGGCTGGAGTGCAGTGGCATGATCTTGGCTCACTGCAACCTCTGCCTCCCGGGTTCAAGCAATTCTCCTGCCTCAGCCTCCCGAGTAGCTGGGATTACAGGTGCCAGCCACCATGCCTGGGTAATTTTTGTATTTTTAGTAGAGATGGGGTTTTACCATGTTAGCCAGGCTGATCTCAAACTCCTGACCTCAGGTGATCTGCCCGCCTTGGCTCCCAAAGTGCTGGGATTACAGGCGTGTGCCACTCCGCCTGGCCAGGAACAGGACTTTTTAACATCTGTGTTACAAAATGAGAAACACACATATGCCTCCTTGAGTGGCATACTGAATGGTTGATGTGAACTTGATTATCCACTGATGCAATTGTTTGATTTTTGAGCTGAACTAGTTGGGTTTTTCCAAAATGTAACGTAATTTTGTTTTTTTGTTTTTGAGACAGGGTCTCACTCTGTTGCCCAGGCTGGAGTGCAGTGGCACAATCACAGCTAACTGTAGCCACAACCTCCCTGGGCTCAAGCGATCCTCCTGCCTCAGCCTCCTGAGTATCTGGGGCCACAGGCACAGTATCTGGGATTACAGGTGTGAACCGCTGCGCCCAGCCAAATGTAGCATCATTTTTATTTGAAAGAACAACTGATAGCCAAACTGTGGTTTTATTTTTTTTTTTTTTTTGAGACGGAGTCTCGCTCTGTCACCCAGGCTGGAGTGCAGTGGCCCGCTCTCTGCTCACTGCAAGCTCCGCCTCCCGGGTTCGCGCAATTCTCCTGCCTCAGCCTCCCGAGCAGCTGGGACTACAGGCGCCCGCCACCTCGCCCGGCTTATTTTTTTTGTATTTTTAGTACAGACGGGGTTTCACCATGTTAGCCAGGATGGTCTCGATCTCCTGACCTCGTGATCCGCCCGTCTCGGCCTCCCAAAGTGCTGGGATTACAGGCTTGAGCCACCGCGCCCGGCCAAACTGTGGTTTTAAAATGTTCTCCATTTTAGCTTCTTTTTTCTTTTTGTTCTTAGAGTCAGGTCTCGTTCTGTCACCCAGGCTGGAGTGCAGTGGTGCTATCACAGCTCACTGCAGCCTCAACATCCTGGGCTCAATCGATCCTCTAGCCTCAGCCACCCGAGTAGCTGGGACTACAGGCATGTGCCACTGTGCCTGGTTAATTTTTAAATTTTTATTTCTTAATTTTTTTGTAGAGGCAGGTTCTTGCTATGTTGGCCAGACTGGTATCCTGCCCTTAAGTGAGCCTTACGCCTTGGCCTCCCCATGGATTGGGATTACAGATTACAGGCGTGACCCACTACGCCTGGCCTCAAGGACACTCTTAAGTAAAACGATCTTTTTTTTTTTCTACTTTTAGAGCAGGGAGGTGAAGCACATAATGACAACATATGGAGTTTGTGCCACTGCCTTGTCATAGTACGGAGCCAGGAATTTTATCTATAATTATTTTTCATCATTAGTTTAAATGTCAACTCAGGGAAAAAGACAAATAATATCTTGCTATTATTGTGAGGATAATTTTGACTTTGCGGTTTGCTTGAAAGTATCTCAGGAATCCTAGGAGTCTGCAACCCACACTCTGATAACTGGTGCTTTAACATTTGGTAGGAAGACATTATTTATATATTTTCAGTTATTTTGTTGCCTGGGCCCAGTGGCTCATGCCTGTAATCCCAGCACTTTGGGAGGCAGAGGTGGGTAGATCAGCTGAGGTCAGGAGTTCAAGACCAGCCTGGCCAACATGGTGAAACCGTGTCTCTAATAAAAATACAAAAATTAGCCTAGCATGGTAGCATGCACCTGTAATCCCAGCTACTTGGGAGGCTGAGACAGGAGAAGGGCTTGAACCTGGGAGGCAGACGTTGCAGTGAGCTGAGATCACGCCACTGTACTCCAGCCTGGGTGACAGGGTGAGACTCCGTCTCCAAAAAAACCACAAAAATAAATAAATAAATAAATTTGTTGAAGTTTGTTTTAGGAGGCAGGACATGGTCCATTTTCGGTGAATATTGCATATGCACATAAAAACAATGTGTATTCTGCTTTGCTTGTGCACTGGAAAGTAACGTATTCTACTTGCTGTGGAGTGTTCTGTAAATGCCCATCAGATCCAGTTGGTAGCTGGTGGTGTTCAGTTTTTCTATATTCTTGCTCATATTTTTTTCTACTTTTCTATCAATTGCTATAAAAGGAGTGTTGTCATCTCATGATAACTGTGGATTTGTGCATTTTTCCTTTTAATTCTGTCAGTGTTTTGCTTTATGTATCTTGAAGCTCTGTTGTTAGCACATACACATTTAGGATTGTTATGTCTTCATGGTGAATTGGCCCTTTTGTTGTTAGGTTTATGCCTGCTAATTTGACTTGTTCTGAGACCTAGTTTGCCTGATATTAATATAGCCATTCTTTCTTCCTTATTTTTTTAGAAGGATTAAAAAATAAAATAAGGTTGGGTGCAGTGGCTCAAGCCTGTAATCCCAGCACTTTGGGAGGCCGAGACGGGTGGATCACGAGGTCAGGAGATGGAGACCATCCTGGGTAACACGGTGAAACCCCGTCTCTACTAAAAAATACAAAAAACTAGCCGGGCAAGGTGGCGGGTGCCTGTAGTCCCAGCTACTCGGGAGGCTGAGGCAGGAGAATGGCGTAAACCCGGGAGGCAGAGCTTGCAGTGAGCTGAGATCTGGCCACTGCACTCCAGCCTGGGCAACAGAGTGAGACTCTGCCTCAAAAAAAAAAAAATAAATAAATAAATAAAAAAATATATATATAAATGAGCCGGGTGTGGTGGCACACACATGTAATCCCAGCTACTTGGGAAGGTGAGGCACGAGAATCACTTGAACTCAGGAAGTGGAGGTTGCAGTGGGCAGAGATCGCAACCACTGCACTCCAGCCTGGGTGACAGAGTGAGACCCGGTCTAAAAATAAATAAATAAAATAAAATAAAATAGATGAGGTCCTACTGTGTTGTCCAGGCTGGTCTCCAGTTCCTGGGCTCAAGCAATCCTGACTTGGCTTCCCAAAGGGATTGGGTTATAGGCATGAGCCCATGTCCAGCCACACTCTTAAAAAGAGTGTCACACTTTTTAAAACTAGTAAACACTTTTGTAAAACTAGTGTTTTCACGATATTTCTTTTTCCATCCTTTCACATTTAACCTACCTCCATCATTATATTTAAAGTGAGAATGTTTTCCCCATGTCCAACTTTGACTTTAAAAGTGATTTTTTTTTTTTTTTAATAGACGTCTTACTCTGTTGCCCAGGCTGGTGTGCAATGGTATGATTATAGCTCACTGTAACCTCAGATTCCTGGGCTCAAAAAATCCTCTCACCTCAATCTCCTCAGTAGGTAGGACTACAGGTGCACACCACCACACCTGGGTCATTTTTTGTATTTTTTTGTAGAAACAGGGCCTTCTATGTTACCTAGGCTGGTTTGGAATTCCTGGCTTCAAATAATCCTTCTGCTTTGGGCTTCCAAAGTGTTGGGATTATAAAGAGTATTGACCGGGCACGGTGGTTAACGCCTGTATTTCACTCAATGGTTTTAGCATCTCTTGGTAATCCTCGACTGACTCAATTGGAGATTACAAAGGGATGAGTTTCTGCTTTTCCTCTGTGTTTATCAGGAGGGCAGTCATTGGGTATCTTGTTTTTAATAACAATCTTATTCCGTTTGGGTTGCTATAACAAAATACTATAGACTGGGTGGGTTCTAAGCAACAAAAATGTATTTCTTGCAGATCTGGAGGCTGGGAAGTCAAGGATCAAGCCCCAGCAGACTCAGCATCTACTAAGGCCCATTTCCTAATTCCCACCTGGTGCCTTCCCACTGTATCCTCACACGGTAGAAGCGAGCAAGGCAGCTCTCTCTGGGGCACTAATTACATACACAAGGGCCTCCCAAAGACTCCACCTTCCAAAGGCAAAACTGTCAGAGGTGTGCGAACCAGAGCAAATGCATCTTGAGTGGGGGCTGGGTAAAATGAGGCTGGGACCTACTGGGCTGCATTCTCAGATGATTAAGGCATTCTAAGTCATAGGATGAGATAGGAGGATGGCACAAGATACAGGTCAGAAAGAACTTGCTGATAAAACGGGTTGCAGTAAAGAAGCCGGCTAAATCCCACCAAAACCAAGATGGCAAGTAACCTCTGGTGGTCCTCACTGCTATACTCCCACCAACGCCATGAAAGTTTACAAATGCCATGGCAACAACAGGAAGTTACCCTATATAGTATGTAAAAAGGGGAGGCATGGCCAGGCATGGTGATTCACTCCTGTAATTCCAGCACTTTGGGAGGCCGAGGTGAGCAGATTACCTGAGGTCAGGAGTTCGAGGCCAGCCTGGCCAAAATGGTGAAACTCTGTCTCTAGTAAGAATACAAAATTAGACTGGTGTGGTGGCACACGCCTGTAATCTCAGCTACTTGGGAGGCTGAGGCAGAAGAATTGCTTGAACCAGGGAGGCGGATGTTGCAGTGAGCCAAGATTGCACCATTGTATTCCAGCCCGTGTGACAACAGTGAAACTCCATCTCAAAAAAAAAAAAAAAAAAAAAAAAGGCTAGGCACAGTGCCTCACGCCTGTAATCTTAGCACTTTGGGAGGTGGGTGGATCACCCAAGGTCAGGGGTTCAAGATCAGCTTGGCCAACATGGCAAAAACCCGTCTCTACTAAAAATACAAAAATTGACCAGGCTTGGTGGCTCATGCCTGTATTCCCAGCATTTTGGGAGGCCGAGGCAGGCGGATCACTTGAGGTTGGGAGTTCGAGACCAGCCTGGCCAACATGGAGAAACCCTATCTGTACTAAGAATACAAAAATTAGCCAGGCGTGGTGGCGCATGCTTGTAATCCCAGCTACTCAGGAGGCTGAGGCAGGAGAATAGCTTGAACCCAGGAGGTGGAGGTTGCGGTGAGCCAAGATTGTGCCATTTCACTCCAGCCTGGGTGAAAGAGCAAAATTCCATCTTAAATAAATAAATAAAAGGTAAAAAATAAAAAAAATTTTTAAAAGGGAGGTATGAATAATACACCCCTTGTTTAGCATATAATCAAGAAATAACCATAAAAATGGGCAATCAGCAGCCCTTGGGGCTGCTCTGTCTATGGTGTAGCTATTCTTTTATTCCTCTACTTTCTTTTTTTTTTTTTGAGATGGAGTCTTACTCTGTTGCCCAGACTGGGGTGCAGTGGCCGGATCTCAGCTCACTGCAAGCTCCGCCTCTCGGGTTTACGCCATTCTCCTGCCTCAGTCCCCCAAGTAGCTGGGACTACAGGCACCCGCCACCTCGCCTGGCTAGTTTTTTTGTATTTTTAGTAGAGACGGGGTCTCACCGTGTTAGCCAGGATGGTCTCGATCTCCTGACCTCGTGATCCGCCCGTCTCGGCCTCCCAAAGTGCTGGGATTACAGGCTTGAGCCACCGCGCCCAGCCTCCTCTACTTTCTTAATAAACTTGCTTTCACCTTACTCTGTGGACTCACCCTGAATTCTTCCTTGCGCAAGATCCAAGAACCCTCTCTTGGGGCCTGGATCTGGACTGGACCCCTTTCCCGTAACAATACCGTTGAGGCAGAAATTTAAAAATAAATATGCATTCATTCACTCTAAGAAAAGTAACAGGCAAGGCAAGGGTTAAAAGGAAAATAACACGTTTTCCTCTGCCTAGGAAAGGAAAGAACAGCAAGCGCACTTCAAGGACAGTTATATGATAACACTGTTTGAGAAGCCAAGGCCAGAGGAGTGTGCTCCAGACACCTCCCCTCCAGAGTAAGGTTGAAGGAAAAAAAAGAAAGAAAGACAAATTTTTTTACTGTTACTCCTTTCCCTGGTTTCTTAAGCACGATTATGTTTTACAAATGTCTGTATTTAGCCAGTTCATGTTTTTCTTTCAATGCAGCTACAAGGCCACCGGCTATGCAAGGCCACAAGTTATGCTATGCTATAGATTATGTGACCTATTGTATGATTAGCTGCTTTTGTTTTACTTTTGTAAGCCAGCTTGTAAAAACCCCGCTGTGTCTTTGATCTAGGCTCAGCTTCTTGGATGTGAGCCCACTGAGCTGGTGCGTACCTAAAATAAACAATCCTCCTGTACTCTCATATCGGTCTGGGCAGATCCCCTGAGGTCAGGAGTTCAAAACCAGCCTGACCAACATGGTGAAACCCCGTCTCTACTAAAAAATTACAAAAACTACCTGGGCGTGGTGGAGTGCGCCTGTAATCATCTACTCAGGAGGCTGAGGCTGGAGAATCTCTTGAACCCGGGAGGCAGAGGTTTCAGTGAGCTGAGATCGCGCCACTGCACTCCATCCTGGGAGACCGAGCAACACTCAGGCTCAAAAAAAGAAAAAGAAAGAAAGAAAAAGAAACACAGCTCATCAGAATTCTAAAAGGTAAGTGCGTGGAAGGAGTCTCAGGCCACCCATTAAAGAGATTCTTATCCAGCCCCTTCACTTTCCAGAAGGGACTGAGGCCCAGAGATAGGAAAGGACTCACTCAAACTCTCCCAATGTGAGTTGTTAATGTCCCAGAAGAGCTATTTGGTTCGCAGTTACTTGGACATTAAGTTTAAATGATTTGCCCAAACTCTCCCTAGCTGCATGGTGCTTAACCAGGCGTGCCCATCTGAGTTACCTGGGAATCTG
This sequence comes from Chlorocebus sabaeus, assembly GCF_047675955.1. Taxonomy (NCBI): domain Eukaryota; kingdom Metazoa; phylum Chordata; class Mammalia; order Primates; family Cercopithecidae; genus Chlorocebus; species Chlorocebus sabaeus. Next base: position 11,552,485 of record NC_132922.1, read on the forward strand.
TTATAGAACGCCTGTGCTTCCTCTTCCCCCAGCTTCTGACTCAGCAGGCTCTGGGGTGGTATCTATATTTTGAAAAAGCCCAGATGATTTCTTTGTTTTGGATTTTTTTTGAAGTTCACTTTTATTTTTATTTTTAAATATTTCGCCAGTAAGTAACAATGTTGGCTAGGCACATTGACTCGCACCCGTAATGTCAGCACTATGGGTGGCTGAGGTGGGAGGACTGCTTGAACCCAGGAATTTGAGACCAACCTGGACAACATAGGGGGACCCCATCTCTACAAAAAATTTAAAAATGGCCGGGCGCAGTGGCTCACGCTTGTAATCCCAACACTTTGGAAGGCTGAGGCGGGCGAATCACAAGGTTAGGAGTTCGAGACCAGCCTGGCCAACACAGTGAAACCCCGTCTCTACTAAAAATACAAAAAATTAGCTGGGCGTAGTGGCAGGTGCCTGTAACCTCAGCTACTCGGGAGGCTGAGGCAGGAGAATGAATCGCTTGAATCCAGGAGGCAGAGATTGCAGTGAGCTGAGATCGTGCCACTGTGTTCCAGCCTGGGCGACAGAGTGAGATTCTGTCTCAAAAAAAAAAAATTAGCCAGGCACGATGGTCTGTGCCTGTAGTCTCAGCTGCTCAAGAAGCTGTGGTGGGAGGATCACCACAGCCTGGGAAGTAGAGGCTGCAGTAAGCCGTGATTGCACTGTCCTCAGAAATAGGCCGGGTCTGGCTGCGTTTTCTCGTGGCCCAGTAACAGGAAGCAGACAAACCAGGAAAAAGAGAATTTCTTGCTGTAACTGGATACAGGGAGAAGGTGGGAGATAATGCCACCAGAACAACTCAAAGTGTTACAATTTTCTTAGTGTTTATGTAGGTTGGGGTTATGTGCCTACCTGCAGTATAGCATTGGTGGAAGTCTATAGGTAACTAATTTTGTTTCAACTAGGTCAGAGACGGAGAAAAGTTTTTTAAGTCCAATTAAGCTGTGAGGGCCCAAGTATCTTCAAGGCCTATCTACTGTGGTACCAGAGTGATTCCTTCTTTGTTATCTGTTTTATGGCTTGGTCTGGAGAGCTGCCTTAGGCTCTCCAGTGAATCTATTCAAACAGCTGCCTCTGTTACCCTGACTCACCTCAGATTTAGTTGACCCAAGTCAGGTCCTGGCACTAGGAATGTAAGGCTGTCTATTATTTGGACGTGCTCCAGGTTAGGGAGAAGCCCCTGCAAGGTTCCTATTGATCATATGTTTCATTTCTAGCTTTGATCTTTGGGCACCGATTTCCCTAGGTTTAACTATTTGCTCAATGTTGAAGCAGCACTGTGGAAATTTGTCTGGGTAACTGGAGTGCTATGCAGGCTTGTCTGTGTGAGTATCAGGGAGGTTTGGCCTGCCACAGCACCACTGCACTTCAGCCTGGGCAATAGAGTGAGATCCATCTCAACCCTTTTAGGGTTGGGACAGACTACAAGAACAAAACGCAGTTTAATACAAGACAAGCAGGTTTATGGTAGGGTGCGGTGGCTCACGCCTGTAATCCCAGCACCTGGGGAGGCCCAGGTGGGCAGATCACCTGAGGTCAGGAGTCGAGACCAGCCTGACCAACATGGTGAAACCCCATCTCTACTAAAAATACAAAAATTAGTCGGGTGTGGTAGTGTGTGCCTGTAATCCCACCTACTAGAGAGGTTGAGGCAGGAGAATCGCTTGAACCCGGGAGACGGAGGTCACAGTGAGCCAAGACTGTGCCATTGCACTCCAGCTTGGGTGACAAGAGCAAAACTCCATCTCAAAAAATAAATAAAATAAAATAATTGGTTTAGTATTTAAGTATGGGATAACAAAAATTAAAAAAAAAAAAAAACAACAAAAAACTTGGTTGCAGTGGCACCAAGAAAAGGCAGTTTTCCAATAGACAGAAAATACCTGAAGCTGGTAACTAGCAGCTTCCCGATAAGATCTCAGGAGTTGGGGCTGGGCATAGTGGCTCACGCCTGTAATCCCAGCAATTTGGGAGGCCAAGGCCAGAGGATCAGGAGGTCAGGAGTTCGAGACCAGCCCGGTCAACCTGGTGAAACCCCATCTCTACTAAAAATACAGAAATTAGCCGGGTGTGGTGGCAGGCTCCTGTAATCCCAGCTACTAGGGAGGCTGAGAATCGCTTGAACCCAGGCGGCAGAGGTTGCAGTGAGCTGAGATCATGCCACTGCACTCCAGCCTGGGTGACAGAGCGAGACTCCATCTCACAAACAAAACAAAACAAAACACAATAACAACAACAACAACAAAAAACGGAGTTGGGTAGTTGGGTGAGTGGGCTCAGGCGTACGCACTAAAAGGCAAAATGGTCTTTTTTTTTTTTTTTTTTTTTTTTTTTGAGACGGAGTCTTTTTCTGTTGCCCGGGCTGGACTGCAGTGGCCGGATCTCAGCTCACTGCAAGCTCCGCCTCCCGGGTTTACGCCATTCTCCTGCCTCAGCCTCCCGAGTAGCTGGGATTACAGACACCCACCATCACGCCTGGCTTACATATATATATATTTTTTTTTTTTTTGTAGTTTTAGTAGAGACAGGCTTCCTCCATGTTGGCCAGGCTGGTCTCGAACTCCTAACCTCGTCATCCGCCCACCTCGGCCTCCCAAAGTGTTGGGATTACAGGCGTGAGCCCCTGCGCCCGGCCCATAAATTTTTATTTTTTTTTTAGAGACAGGGTTTTTATGTTTTTTTTTTTAAGAGGCAAGGTCTCGAGCTTCTAGCCTGAAGCAATCCTCCTACCTCCACCTCCCAAAGCACTGGGATTACAGGTATGATCCACCGCGCCCGGGCCCAGCTAATAGAACGGAATTGAATTGTAGTGTACACCCAGCTGGTGTCTGCAGAGGACCGGAGAATCGCTTGATGTAGGAAGAATGGCCCCACTAGCTCCCCCATCTGGTGTAACAAGTGAAGTGGCCAGAGGTATTTGTGCAGCATAGCGTGGGCGGGGGGGAAACGCCAGTATTTTCCTTTAGCTAATGTAGGGAAAGAAACACCTTTTTTTCCTAAACAGCTATGTCTGTAATTTTTAAATAAATGGGATCATAGCATTTGTATTGTTCCCTAACTTGCTTTTTTAAGTTAATGATGTGTCTTGAATATCTTTTCATGGGCGGGCACCGTGACTCACGTCTGTAATCCCAGCACTTTGGGAGGCTGAGGCTCTGTCTCAAAAAAAAGGAAAACCTTTAGGCTGTACTTAACGTATGTAAGGAGGTCTGTGCACACGCCCTGTGGATTAAGTGTGTATTGCAGGGGACAAGGGAAAGCTCTCCCTTCCCCATATGAAGTTTCCCTGAAGAATTAACTCACAGAAAGCAGATCATGCCGGGTACGGTGGCTCACACTTGTAATCCCAGAATTTTGGGAGGCCAACAGGGAGGATCCTTTTAGGCCAGGGGTTCAAAACCAGCCTGGGCAACAGAGGGAGACCTTGCTCTACCAAAAAAAAAATTTTTTTTTAATTAGCTGGGCATGGTGGTGGGCACCGTGGTCTCAGCTACTCAGAAGGCTGAAGTGGGAGGATTGCTTAAGCCCAGGAGTTCGTGGTTACAATGAACCATGATAGCACCACTGCACTCCAGCCTGAGTGACAGAGCAACATGCTGTCTCAAAGAAACCAAAAAAGGCAGATTAATTGGATAAAAGGCATACACATGTTCTTGATGTGTACATGGGAGAACCACGGAGTGATTTCTACCTTGCCCAACAGGGTTCAGAAGCTTGTTACCATCCTGGCAAAACAGGTTATGGAAGTGGGGAGAAGGGGAATTCTACTGAGCCTCTCAATAAAGGATTACCAGGGAGAATGAATGGATTGGTGAACAGAAATTAACTTTCATCCCCTGTGCAACTGGCTGGGGCTGGTGTCTCTGGTGGTAAAATAATTTACCAAGACAGATGTAAGTAAAGAAAGGCAGGGATGGGCCAGGCACGGTGGTTCACGCCTGTAATCCATGCACTTTGGGAGGCTTAGGCGGGTGTATCACTTGAAGTCAGGAGTTGAGACCAGCCCGGCCAACATGGTGAAACCCGGTCTCTACTAAAATACAAAAAAAATTTACCTGGGCGTGGTGATGGGTGCCTGTAATCCCAGCTACTTGGAAGGCTGAGGCAGGAGAATTGCTTGAACCCAGGAGGCAGAGGTTGCAGTGAGCAGAGATTGCACCACTGCAGCCTGGGCAACAGAGTGAGACTCTGCCTCAAAATAAAATAAAAATTAAAAGTTTAAGAAGCACTGTTTTAGGGATTTTGAAGATTGACTGAGATAGTGAATATTATAACTATATAGTGAATATATTCATTATGTAATTATACAATGAATATAACAGAATCTGGCCTGTAATGGGACCTCTTCCTATATTTGTTGAATGAATGCACGAGTAACCCCTTGATTTAAATGTGTTTGTTTACACTTTACACCAGAGGAAAGAAAGTCTCAGATGGGCCAGGCGCGGTGGCTCACGCCTGTGATCCCACCACTTTGGGAGGCTGAGGCAGGTGGATTACTTGAGGTCAGAAGTTCTAGACCAGCCTGGCCAATATGGTGAAACTCCATCTCTACTAAAAATACAAAAAAATTAGCCAGCAATGTTGGCAGGTGGGCGCCTGTAGTCCCGGCTACTCGGGAGGCTGAGGCAAAATAGCTTGAACCCAGGAGGCAAAGACTGCAGTGCACCGAGATCGCGCCACTGCACTCCAGCTTGGGCGACAGAGCGAGACTTCATCTAAAAAAAAAAAAAAAAAAAAAAAAAGACTGGGCGCAGTGGCTCACGCCTGTAATCCCAGCACTTTGGGAGGCCAAGGTGGACAGATCATTTGAAGTCAGTAGTTTGAGACCAGCCTGGCCAATGTGGTGAAACCCTGTCTGCACAAAAAATACAAAAATTAGCCAGGCGTGGTGGTGGACACCTGTAATCCTAGCTACTCGGGAGGTTGAGGCAGGAGAATCGCTTGAACCCCAGAGGCAGAGGTTGCAGTGAGCTGAGATCATACCACTGAGCTACAGCCTGGATGACAGAGCGAGACTTCGTCTCAAAAAAAATAAATAAATAAAAATAAATAAATAAATAAATAAAATCTACAGCGGGAGAGAAGTGCTCTGAGAACAAACTGAGATAGCTAAGGATTGATGAGGGGAGGGATAAAGGTTTAGGAGATCACGTGCCTGGGAAAGCCTCCTGAAGAATCACATAGAAGATGAAATCTGAAGAGCACAATTTAGGGAAAAGTGGAAGACTTGAGATAGGCAAAAGAGATTACTGGTTAGCCTTTCAATGACATGCTGGAGCCCTCAGGGATTATCTAGTTCTGTGTTGCTTAAAGGCTCTTCTTGACTGGGTACAGTGGCTCATGCCTGCAATCCCAGTACTTTGAGAGGCTGAGGCAGAAGGATCACTTGAGACCAGGGATTCAAGACCAGCCTGGGCAAGACAGCGAGATCCTGTCTCTTGGACATTGCAGATAAAGGACAGCCTTGCAAAGAAACCATCTCTCTGCATCTCTGCCCATGCAAATACATTCTGTCCAGTAGGAAGATACCGTCCTGGCTGTGGAAAAGCCAATTGTACAGCCATGTGTAAATTAATTGCAGTATTTCTTCTTCTTCCTCCTCCTCCTCTTCTTCTTCTTCTTCCTTCTCCTCCTCCTCCTCTTCCTCCTCCTCCTCCTCCTCCTCCTCTTCTCCTTTTCCTTCTTTTTGAGACAGAGTTCTGCTCTTGTTGCCCAGGCTGGAGTGCAATGGTGCGATCTTGGCTCACTGCAACCTCTGCCTCAACAATTGTCCTGCCTCAGCCTCCCGAGTAGCTGGGATTACAGGCATGTGCCACCACGCCCAGGTAATTTTGTGTTTTTAGTAGAGACTGGGTTTCTCCATATTGGTCAGGCTGGTCTCAAACTCCTAGCCTCAAGGGATCTGTCCAGCCTCCCAAAGTGCTGGGATGACAGGCGTGAGCCACTGCGCCCGGCCCGAGATGGTGAATTTAATTGATAAATGTGTGTGTTCTGACTCTTCCATTGACTCCCCATTTCTCTGTCTCTTTCCCTCTTGAGGGCAGCCCTATTCTCTGAGACACAACAGTACTGAAATTAGGCCAGCTGACAACTGCTCAATGGCCTCTAAGTGTTCAAGTGAAAGGAAGAGTCCTGTCTCTCAGTTTCAATCAAAAGCTAACAATGATTAAGCATAGTGAGGAAGGCATGCCAACAGCCGAGACAGGCTGGATTTAGGCCAGTTAATAACCCTACAATGGCCTCTCAGTGTTCAAGCGAAAGAAGTGTCACATGTCTCTTGCTTTAAATCAAAAGCTGGAAATGATTAGGCTTAATGAGGAAAGCATGTCAAAAACTGAGATAGGCCGAAAGCTAGGCCTCTTGCACTAAGCAGTCAGTCAAGTTGTGAATGCAAAGGAAAAACTTTTGAAGGAAATTAAAAGCGCCACTCCAATGAGTACATGAGAGATAAGAAAGTGAAACTGGCTTATTGCTGATACGGAGAAAGTTTCAGTGGTCTGGATAGAAGATCAAACCAGCCACAACATTCCCTTAAACCAAAGACTAGACCGAGCATGGTGGCTCACACCTCTAATCTCAGCATTTTGGGAGGCTAAGGCGGGAGGATCACCTGAGGTCAGAAGTTCAAGACCAGCCTGGCCAACAGGCTGGAGTGCAGTGGTGAGATCTCAGCTCACTGCAACCTCCACCTCCTGGGTTCAAGCAATTCTCTGCCTCAGGCTCCAGAGTAGCTGGGATTACAGGTACCCACCACCACGCCCGGCTAATTTTTGTATTTTTAGTAGAGACCGGGTTTCACCGTGTTGGTCAGGCTAGTCTTGAACTCCTGACCTCATGATCCACACGCCTTGGCCTCCCAAAGTGTTGGGATTACAGGCGTGAGCCACCATGCCTGGCCATGTCCTTACTTTTACCTTGGTGAATTGCATATGTTTTGGTATGTAGCCTTACATCTGTACTTGGAAGGAGAAAGGATATAGTTAACCCCATAAATGAATCCATCCCTACACATAGAAATCAAACTCTTCCTTCTAAAATAACACCACATGCCCAATATCCCAAGTGGACATCCTGACTGCCATACTCGCTGCTTCCTGTCCCACCCAACCTGACTCATAAAAATAGTCTCCAGAGTCTGTCCAGTCTCAACATCTGATTCATTCCCTTTTCTTTCTCTCCCTCCCCTCCCCTCCTCTCCCCTTCCCTTCCTTCTTTCTTTTTTTTGAGACACAGTTTTGCTCTTGTTGCCCAGGCTGGAGTGCAATGCTGTGATCTCGGCTCACTGCGAGCTCTGCCTCCCAGGTTCAAGCGATTCTCCTGCCTTACCCTCCCTAGTAACTGGGATTACAGGCATGTGCCACCACGCCTGGCTAATTTTGTATTTTTAGTAGAGATGGGTTTCTCCATGTTGGTCAGGCTGGTCTCGAACTCCCGACCTCAGGTGATCCGCCTGCCTCGGCCTCCCAAAGTTCTGGGATTATAGGTGTGAGCCACTGCGCCCGGTCTTTCTCTCTCTTTTTCTCTCTTTCTGTCCTTCCCTCCCTCCCTCCCTTTCTTCCTTTCCCTCCCTCCCTTCCATCCTTTTCCTTCCTTCCTCCCTTCCTCCCTCCCTCCCCTCCCTTCTCTCTCTCTCTGTCTTCCTCTTCTTCCTTCTTCTTCTACTTTCTTCTTCTTCCCTCCCTTTTTTTTTTTTTTTTTTTTTTTTTTTTGAGACAGAGTCTTGCTCTGTTGCCCAGGCTGGAGTGCAGTGGTGTGATCTTGGGTCACTGCAACCTCCATCTCCCAGGTTCAAGTGATTCTTGAGCCTCAGCCTCCCAAATAGCTGTGATTATATGCCTGCACCACCATGCCTGGCTAATTTTTGTATTTTTAGTAGAGACAGGGTTTCTCCATGTTGGCCAGGTTGGTCTGGAACTCCTGGGCTCTGTGATCTGCCCACCTCAGCCTCCCAAAGTGCTGGGATTACAGGCATGAGCCACCATGCCTGGTCACTCACCCCTTTCTTCTGTATATTCACCTTCAGTGCCCTCTGCCAGGTGCCTATCTTGGTGGCTTACACGGAACAGTGAAAACTCCTTCCATCCTCTCCTAATCTATCCGGCTCCTTAAATTCACTCTTCTAAAATACACAGGTGCTGACCTGGCATGGTGGCTCACGCTTGTAATCCTAGCACTTTGGGAGGCCGAGGCAGGAGGATCATTTGAGCCCAGGAGTTGGAGACCAGCCTGGACAACATAGCAAGAGCCTGTCTCATTATAAAAATAAAAAGTGCACAGGTGTTCACAGGCTTTCAAAGCATTCCACTGGCCTCAGGATGATGTTTTCCAGCTGGAGACTTTAGGTCTGAACCCTACATATCTTCCTAAACTGGCCTCCTGCCACTGTCTTCTAGTTTGGCTGTGCCAAATCACAGCTAGTTCTGCAGGCCACTGTCTTTTATCCTCTCTGCCTTTGCACACATTGTTCCTACTGCCTGGAGAGCTACCCTTTTTGCTTGACAAATAAAAATCCTTTGAGGCCGAGTTCAAATGACATCTCTTTGGTAGAGGCTTCCCCGATGACCCTCCCCATAAATTGGGGAATTCATCAGTCCTTTTTGCACAGGCCTCTGTTTCATAGCTATGATGTAGGTAGACTGATCTCTTCCAGGGCAGGGGCCCCAACCCCACCTCTGTTTTATTGCATGTTGCAGAGCCCTGTATGGGGCTAGGCAAAGTAAGCTCAATACATATTTGTTGAATGAATGAATGAATTCCTCATTTGACAGATAAGGAAACTGAGGCCTAACCCAGTGTTGTGCTGAATCCCTACCTTTTTTTTTTTTTTTTATGAGACGGAGTTTCACTCTTGTTGCCAAGGCTGGAGTGCAATGACGTGATCTTGGCTCACTGCAACCTCCGCCTCCTGGGTTCAAGCAATTCTCCTGGTTCAAGCAACTCTCCTGGTTCAGCAATTTAGCTGGTTACAAACAGCATGCAGTTACAAACAGCATGCAGTTACAAACAGCATGCAGTTTATACAGCATTTTCACTTAACACCTTCCCCTTACCTCTATCTGGTAGCCTTCATTTAACCCGGAACTCAGGGCCTCAATCCCTTGTACAGTCTGTATTCCACACTACTGGCTGGGGGCTCAGGTGTTCCTCACAGACAAGGAACCAGTCTTCGGGTTGGCCACTCCCAGATTCCTTAGCTTGGAACACACATTCAGGTGCATCTGCCATACAAAGACATTCTAAGGGTATGCTTAAGTTATTGCTATTAGGTGCGTTTACCCTACACCTAGTGAGCTACTTGTACGCTGGCAAGGCAATTCAGGTCTACTGATGCTCTCTTCTCTCTTGACTGGAAGGGGAATTCCTGAGGGAGAATAGTTTGCCCAGGACCCTTAGTGGCATTGCTTCTTTTGGAACCTTCATTACAATTTTAAATTGTCTTATTTGGTCTGTGACAGCAGCCATCTTATTCTCCTCTATATTCCCGCAGCCTGGTGCAGGACCTGGCACAGAGCAGGCCTGCAGTAAGAGTATCTTCTTGCTCAGGATTCCAAAGCCCCTTTTCCGATGAGGTTATTGATCCCTGAGTCTGATGCCATGAAAAACCAACCTGGAGTCAGACAGACTTGAGCTCTGTCCTTCACTAATTATGTGACTTTGTCAAGTTATTAACCTCTTGGATGGAAGTTAATTTTCTACGTAAAAAGGGGGCATATAGGTAGGTTATAATCCTTTGCATCCTGAATTTTTTTTTTTTTTTGAGACTGAGTTTTGCTCTTGTCACCCAGGTTGGAGTGCAATGGCATGATCTTGGCTCACTGCAACCTCCACCTCCCAGGTTCAAGCAATTCTTCTGCCTCAGCCTCCCAAATAGCTGGGATTACAGGTGTCCGCCACCACCCCTGGCTAATTTTTGTATTTTTACTACAGACGGGGTTTCACCATGTTGGCCAGGCTGGTCTCAAACTCCTGACCTCAGGTGATCCACCCACCTTGGCGTCCCAAAGTGCTGGGGATTACAGGCATGAGCCACTACACTTGGCCTTATTTTTTTATTTTTTGAGAATCCTGATTGGTCACCTAAGCTGGAGCACAGTGGTGCAATCTCGGCTCACTGCAACCTCTGCCTCCAGATTCAAGCAACTCTCCTGCCTCAGCCTCCGGGGTAGCTGGGACTACAGGCGTGCAGCCACCACAACCAGCTAATTTTTGTATTTTTAGTAGAGACGAAGTTTCACTGTGTTGGTCAGGCTGGTCTCAAACTCCTGACCTCAGGTGATCCACCCCTATCGGCCTTCTGAAGTGATGGAATTACAGGCATAAGCCACCGTGCCCGGCCTGTCTCCCGAAATTTTAAAACGCTTCTTAAATTATTTGGCAGCAAAAAGCAAACTGATGCATTTTTTGGGCAGCAAAGTCTTGAATTGATGTGAGTCTATTTATATTTATCCCACTCAATGTGAATATTCATGTTTCCTTACGGAATATTGTTTTTCTTTAAAGAGTACTGGATTACATAATATACAGTATGTGCACCATAGTACCTTTCTAAAACTAAAAAAATGCTGAATTTTGAAACATATGTGGCCCCAGGATTTCTAATAATGGATTGAAGATCTATCAGTTATGTCCTTTGGGGATGGTGTGAGGATTGAGATAATTTTTTTTTTTTTTTTAAGACGGAGTCTCGCTCTGTAGCCCAGGCTGGAATGCACTGGCAATCTCAGCTCACTGCAACCTCCGCCTCCTGGGTTCAAGCGATTCTCCCGCCTCAGCCTCCCAAGTAGCTGGGATTAAAGACGCACACCATCATGCCAGGCTAATTTTTGTATTTTTGATAGAGACGGGGTTTCGCCAGGTTGGCCAGGCTGGTTTAGAACTCCTGACCTCAGGTGATCCGCCTGCCTCAGCCTCCCAAATTGTTGGGATTATGGCCGAATGTTTTTTAAACCACGGCGGGAGCGAAGGCCAGGCCCAGAATAAAAGATGACAGGGTGGGAAGGAGGAAGCAGAAGGTGATATGAGAGCATGTGCTAGGGTTCAGCCATGAGGCTGAAGTAGACTGTTAGGAGAGCGTCTTCCGCGGCCGCTGAAGTTGATGCTTAATTCCGAGGAAACCACGAGGGATCCTTGTAAAGTAACGAGATACTTGATTCTTAGAAAGATTTGTAGGAAGCCGGGCGCGGTGGCTCACGCCTGTAATCCCAGCACTTTGGGAGGCCGAGGCGGGCGGATCACGAGGTCAGGAGTTCAAGACCAGCCTGGCCAACATGGTGAAATCCCGTCTCTACTAAAAATACAAAAAAAAAAAAAAAAAAAAAAAAAAAAAAATTAGCCGGACGCATTCCTGTAATCCCAGCTACTCGGGAGGCTGAGGCAAGAGAACTGCTTGAACCGTGACCCCGGAAGCGGAGGTTGCAGTGAACCGAGATCGCGCCACTGCACTCCAGCCTGCGCGACAGAGCGAGACACCGTTTCAAAAAAAAAAAAAAAAAAAAGATTCGTAAGGGAGGAGCCTGTAGGCAGGGAATTGGTCAGGACCCGAGTTACCCTGGAGCCCAAGCGGAGATCAGCGAAAGTCCTCGTTGATGCAGAGGTCTGGAAGGCGTGGGGCTCAGGGAGGCTGGGCAGCTGGACTCGGCATGACCCGAGGTCGTGAGGCCGTTCCGCAGGCTTGGGACGCTCCTGAGACACTCAGAATCAAGTGCAGGCCACTGCATTAGCATGGGAGAAATGGTAGAGACAGGGCTTGAGGGAAGGATGCCCGAGATTAAAGGTATTAAAGGCAAGTTGGTGTCGCGGCAAAACCAGCGTGGGAGCCAGGAAACAAGGGTTTCAGTCTTTCCTCGCCAATTCCAGAGATAGCTGCATATCACAGGAAGAAAAGCGACGCAGCCATTTTTCTTCATTATTATCAAGTTTGGCTGCTGCCGGACGCCGTAGACTTGTGGCACACCACACCCTCAGCCCGCGCCTCCGTGGCTTTTCATTAAGTTTGAACCCGACCCCTCGCCGTAGAGTGTCTAATTTCGGTCTCAGAAGCTGACGTCCACCTCGGAATGAAAGTTAGGCGCGGAAGAGCATGCGTAGAAATGGCGCTCGGTACGTGCCCCCCGACCCGACGTCTGCCGCGGGGGCGCGCTCGCACGCCGGAAGGGGCGGAGCCAGATTTGACTTTATATAGCGGACACCGACAACAAGCCGACCTCTACCGGCGGGATTTGATGGCGTGATGGTATGTATTGTAATGGCGTCCGATTCATTGTCACCGGCGTCGGCACGGCTGGATCCGGGACGCATCGCCGCCATCCCAGCTTGGCCGGCGCCGGGGGCTTGCTCTAGGAGCACAGGCGACCCAGCGGGGGCCTCAGTCAGGCCTATTTTCTGGAAAGTCGAGAGGCTTGTGTAGAAGAGCGCTTGGAGGACTGGCTTTGGGCCTGCAGGTCGGCCAGAGACAGGCCGTAAGGGTGGGAGCAGGCTTGGAGGCCCGGCATTTTTAAAGCCATGAGTCATTGCTGAGTTTTGATCTCACCAACTCCATCATTAGTTGGGATTAGGGCCTTTAAGCAGCTTGTCTGGATAGCAGGACCTTGGGTGGGGGTTCTCGGCACTGTTCTCATTGGGAGGTAAGCTTGCGGGAGGAGAATGTTGTGGAGTCCTCCTGAAATATCTGGGACCGCTTGTGCACTCCGAAGGCCTCTGGAGCTCCCAGAAGCCACAGATGATGAACTTATTGACGGGCGGACAGAAACTGTGTGCTGATTGTCATGTTCTGATTTGGCTCTGCCGAGTTCTCCGGCCTACGTGTGTCGGTGTAATTAGTGTCCGGGCGCTAGAGGCAGCCCATAGCGTAGTATTGGCTAGCTGCTACCCAGCATTTGTCCCTGGAGTGCTTTTCTTTAGTGGTCAAAACCTTGCTAATTGGCACATAAAGCTGCCTGTTAAGCAGTTTTTAGTGTCACTACTTAGTGTATTTTTGTGTGGTGGTAGAGAAAAAAACGGATGGCTCGTTTTCTTACAGGTTGAGAGGATTTGAAATAAGATTCAGCTTAAATTTTGTCGAATACAAAAATATTGACGTGTGGGAGCCTGGAAGAGATAATTACCTTTTTACTTGGTTTCCTGGGTGTCTGGTGCTGACGGTGATTTTTTTTTTCCCCTAGTCTCACAGAAAGTTCTCCGCTCCCAGACATGGGTCCCTCGGCTTCCTGCCTCGGAAGCGCAGCAGCAGGCATCGCGGGAAGGTTAAGAGCTTCCCTAAAGATGATCCGTCTAAGCCGGTCCACCTCACAGCCTTCCTGGGATACAAGGCTGGCATGACCCACATCGTGCGGGAAGTCGACAGGCCAGGATCTAGTATGTACAGGTCTCCTAAAAGTTGGGGGATAGGAGTGGAGGGGGAGGGAAACTGGCGAGATGGAGTCAAGCTGTTAGCAGAGGGCAGACTTTTTTTTTTAAGCTGGAGTTACAGGTTGTCAGAACTGCTGTGACAGCGGACAACTTCAAGACTAATATTCCAAGGCTACAGATGGCCGGCACTGTTGGCTTTAGGTGCGGGGTGGGGTATTGCTTTCAGAGCATAGTAAATTTGCCAGGAGCCTTAGCAAAGAGAAGTAACACTAGTATGGGGGGTTGGAGCTGCTGAGGCTGGAATAAGAAGTGCCTCATTCATGTTTTACTTGTTCACGTGCATTTCATCTAAAAGCTTGAATAACGGCCACTTACCTGTGTGTTTTCTACTTAGAGATGTCTAACAGCACTGGTTGCTGAGCCATGGAGACATTAACGTTAGACAGTTGATATTGACTCTAAACTGAGCTCAGAGCTATTTCTGTGTCCCAGTTATATTTAGGACACTTGAATTTTCCAGATAAATAGCAAATCTTGTCTGCCTCCAGAGGTTTCTGTAGAAGAGAATTGAAGCTGGACAGGTATTTGGTTATCTAGGGTCCTGATATTTTTTAAGTTAAAGAACATAAATGCACTTTGAATGAGAAGTAGGTAGTAAGGACAGCCCTGAGTGTCCAGACTACAGGTGTGGGGCCCAGTTGCCCTTCCGACCTAAATGGGCATTTTGCATTTTCCTAGAAAACATTACACCCCTTGCTTGGGCTCCTGCCAAGTCTGACTACTGCTTTCTTTGCAGAGGTGAACAAGAAGGAGGTGGTGGAGGCTGTAACCATTGTGGAGACGCCACCCATGGTGGTTGTGGGCATTGTGGGCTACGTGGAAACCCCTCGAGGCCTCCGGACCTTCAAGACTGTCTTCGCTGAGCACATCAGTGATGAATGCAAGAGGCGTTTCTATAAGAACTGGTGAGGGAGGAGGCCCTGTAGTCCCTAGCTTGGGAGCTGGAGAGCAGGGAACAGTGTGCATGGTTTCTCAGCTCTGTAGCAGGCAGGGAGCTGCTGTCTCGGGTTTAGTTTGTCTCTTGAACAGAAAAATACCTGCGATCAGACTTTGGCCAGCCATTGGGCTTCAGCTGGGAGCTGACACCCTCATTCTGAGTCCAGGCTAGTGGGTGGTGGCTGAGGACCCAGTTGGTTAAGGAGTCCAACTAGAAACCTTGAGAGGTAGCAGGATAATTCAACCCCTATAGGGCTGGCAAGGGCCTCTGGCCCTGGCTGGAATGTCCCATTTCCTCCATCACTGAATGGGTGCTCCCCCAAGGCAGAGCGCTTGCTTTCTAGCACCCCGGAGCAAGAATTTTGTTTGAATGTTTGTAACTTAAGTTAACCTTGTGGACCTCTGCTCAGCTCCGCTCGGCTCTGCCCGATGAGCTCCATCCAGGCTCCGCTTGCCGGTGGAAAAGGCTCCTTAGAAGCCGGCAATGAGCCCCATCCCCACGCGGTGCCAGTGTGTCTTCCGCTCACCCCTCGGAGGGGTGATGAAGGCCTGCACCCGGCCCCCTCCCCAACTCTGCTCTGCTCCTGAAGGCATAAATCTAAGAAGAAGGCCTTTACCAAGTACTGCAAGAAATGGCAGGATGAGGATGGCAAGAAGCAGCTGGAGAAGGACTTCAGCAGCATGAAAAAGTACTGCCAAGTCATCCGTGTCATTGCCCACACCCAGGTGAGTGCAGTTCCCCAGGGTGGCTTGGCCTGCCACTTAGTAAAAGTGACCTATGTGATCATAGGGGTACCGTGTCCCCATGTTTGTGAGTAGGCTTCTCCCTTGCCAGCAGAGGGCACTGTGTCCTTACTGGCCCTTAGCAAGGGAACCATGCCCCTTTAAAATTCAACTGGCTGACCCAACTGGTGACTCACCAGTGACACTGAAATGCCTGCCTGAAAGTCGGTTGTGAGGTACTGGCTGCTTTCCTGGAAACCTAGTTTGTGAGCTGAGCAGGCCCTTTATTGACTTGGTTAGAGTGGATGTCTCTTGCTGTCCTGTTACGGGTTATCCTTTCAAGTGCTGAGCACAACCCCATGTGGTGAGGGCCACCACAGATTAAAGTGCATGTCCACCATTGAAATTTTGTCAGGACATTGCTGGGCTGTTCCTGAGTGAACGCTTTATGCTTAAATGCATTTTTTTTTTTTTTTTTTTTTTGAGACAGAGTTTTGCTCTCATTGCCCAGGCTAGCGTGCAATAGCCCTATCTCAGCTCACCACAACCTCTGCTTCCTAGGTTCAAGCGATTCTCCTGCCTCAGCCTCCCGAGTAGCTGGGATTACTGGCATGCGCCACCACACCTCACTAATTTTGTATTTTTAGTAGAGACGGGATTTCTCCATGTTGGTCAGGCTGATCTTGAACTCCCGACCTCAGATGATCCACCTGCCTCGGCCTCCCAAAGTGCTGGGATTACAGGCGTGAGCCACCGCGTCCGGTGATGCATTTTCTTATTTAGAGCTTGTGCTGTCTCAAAAGCAGGCTTGTCACTAGGGGAAGTGTAGGTAGCTGAGGTAAAACTACTGCAATACCCCAGGGGAACTGACCCAAAGGACAGCTACAGGAACACTGGGCTGGTAGGTGCTGGGATCTGGTGGTTTGCCTGTGGTGTGAGCCCTGTCCGCTCATCCTGACAGTAACTCAGGCACCAGAATCCAAAGTTAAGTTGTTGCTGTTGGCAAAAATGAAAGTTCCTTCCTCTTCGTGAGGTTCAGTGATTTGTTCAGAGTTAATTGGCTTTTTGCTGTGTGCTTGACATCAATCAGGCCGCATGGAGCTGCAGTTCCTCTACTGTGGGAGGAGCACTGGCAGCTGGAGCTGAGTTGTGTCTACCTCCTCCTAGATGCGCCTGCTTCCTCTGCGCCAGAAGAAGGCCCACCTGATGGAGATCCAGGTGAACGGAGGCACCGTGGCCGAGAAGCTGGACTGGGCCCGCGAGAGGCTCGAGCAGCAGGTACCTGTGAACCAGGTGTTTGGGCAGGATGAGATGATCGACGTCATCGGGGTGACCAAGGGCAAAGGCTACAAAGGTGAGCTTTGCAGCAGCTTGCGTTGCTGTGCAAACCTGGGGGAGAAGTGATTTTAGGTCCAGTGTTCAGTGATGAGGCTAAGAGTGAGCGCTGGGCACAGCGCCCGAATCAGACACTGTGGAACCATTCTCTACTGCCTTCCTTCTGAGAACAGCCTTGTGGTCAGAAGTGGCTGGGATAGCGGAGGGCCAGGGGACAACTTCTTACCATGTTCCTGGACCCTTTGCTCTTTGTAGCTCAGTAGATAACTGCAAAGGGGAGCTTGGAATTATGTTTGTCAGTCCCTGCGGATGGGGGAGCTTACACTAATGGATGCCTTAAAAAGCGCCCATTCACAGTTGAGTTCAGGGTTACACCCCCAGAACCTATCCACCTTGACAGGGGAGATCTGTGGGTAATGCACATCTCATCACCCCTCAGATGACCCAGCCATGGTTGGTAATTGTTGAGTAGGAGGAAGGGGTGAGTGGGAGGTGCTGGCGCTGAGGTGCAATAATCTGTGTCCATCCATTCCAGGGGTCACCAGTCGTTGGCACACCAAGAAGCTGCCCCGCAAGACCCACCGAGGTCTGCGCAAGGTGGCCTGTATTGGGGCATGGCATCCTGCTCGTGTGGCCTTCTCTGTGGCACGTGCTGGGCAGAAAGGCTACCATCACCGCACTGAGATCAATAAGAAGGTGAGGTTCTGAGAGTGGTCCCTGGGGGTGGGAAGATGACCTTGTGATGGAGGCTGGGGTTTCTGTGCCTGTCAGCGCTGCTTCATGGGCTGTAGCTTATGCATCATGTGGACATCAGTGGCTCGCTTCTCATGGGTCAGTTCTGGCCCATCTTGATGGTTTGTAAGGTGCCAGCCTGTAAAGTGGCTGTGGTGAGACTGACTTGGTGTGGCTGGGGATACTAGCCTTATTGGTTCCTGATCCCACCACCAGTGGTGTGACAGGCCTCCTATGTTGTACAGCAGGATCTTTGGTTTTCGCCCAGCCACTTAACAGAAAGGAACCTGGAGAGCCAGCCACCTTTTTGCTCTGAAGTTGGGATACGCTGTGACTGGGACTGAGGCCTCAGCGGCCTTCCTAGAGTGCTTTGCAGGTCAGCACACTGGCGTGTCTGGCTTATTTGTCCCTAATGCCCCAGCCTTATGCCCTTCTTGTTCATTCAGATCTATAAGATTGGCCAGGGCTACCTTATCAAGGATGGCAAGCTGATCAAGAACAATGCTTCCACTGACTATGACCTGTCTGATAAGAGCATCAATCCTCTGGTAAGTAATGGGTGTTCTGCTCTATGAGGCCACCCCAGGCCTCTTCTGTGGGGTGAGGTCCTCGTGTCTTTGGGGATAGGCTACTTCCTAGGGGCTGTCAGCAGGATCGTTAACTGAAGCCAGCACAGCACCTAGCTGTGTTCCTTGTAAGTGGCATGTTGTCATTCTAGTCCACTCGTTGGGGTTGGCTGGAGAGAAGTGGGGTCTCAGGCTCAGCTGTTCAGTGATGAGGCCTGGAATGTGCGCTGGGCACAGCGCCCGAGACAGACTGCGGAACCGTTCCTTGTTGCCTTCCTTCTGAGAACAGCCCTGTGGTCAGAGAGGGCCTGAATCTGGAGGGGTCATCTGTGCACAACAGTCCCCTCTTGTGCCTGGTGCTGGGCCTGTGCTGATCCGATGGTCTTGTTTTCCAGGGTGGGTTTGTCCACTATGGTGAAGTGACCAATGACTTTGTCATGCTGAAAGGCTGTGTGGTGGGAACCAAGAAGCGGGTGCTCACCCTCCGCAAGGTGAGGCGGGCCCTGCCTGGTCATGGGGGGGCTTCTGTAGAGGGAGGATCCAAGGCCGCAGACGCTGGTGGCAGAGGAAAGGAAGGAGAGGGTGTTGGCAGTCCTTTCACGCTGGCTTTGAAGTCCTGGAATGAGGAAATTCCCAGTCTGGCCTTGCTGGGCTGTTTGCTTCTTTGAGTGTGTCCTCATCTTCTGGGTGATGGGCCGGTGGGGGGGCGCCGAATTGATGGTGTGGCTTCCCAGATGCAGGAGCGCTGTGAACCAAGTTCTGAGGAAAGCCTGTCTCCTTGTAATCCTAAATCCCTTCCCCTCTTGGCCCACAGTCCTTGCTGGTGCAGACGAAGCGGCGGGCTCTGGAGAAGATTGACCTTAAGTTCATTGACACCACCTCCAAGTTTGGCCATGGCCGCTTCCAGACCATGGAAGAGAAGAAAGCATTCATGGTGAGCGCCTCTGCCTGCCCCCCTCGCTGGGTGCTGTGACTTGGCCCCCGCCAGCCTTTGGCTCCACCCGGGGTAGGGGTGGTCTTGATGCCTTGGGCCTCTCTTGTGGCTGTGGAGACTGGCCTGGAGTCTTGGTCCCCTCTAGAGTAGGCATCTGCTGTCGCCTGCCATCTTCTCCCTCTGACCACTGCCTCTCTCCCCACAGGGACCACTCAAGAAAGATCGAATTGCAAAGGAAGAAGGAGCTTAATGCCGGGAGCAGATTTTGCAGCTGGTGGGGTCTCAATAAAAGTTATTTTCCACTGACATCTTGCCTCTTTCTCCAGGAGAGCGGCCGGGACTGGGGAGGCAGATGGGGGGCCCCAAGGTGCTTTGTGCTCCCCAAGGCCACTGCCCTCCTTTCTGTAGCTACACTGGGTTTGCCCTCTGGCCTCCTACTGTGTACCCCACCCTCAGTCCCTGGAGGGAGGTAAAAGCTGGACCTGGTTCTGCTGCTGAGCTGTGGAAAGCCAGCCTGGAGCAGTGGGCATTGTGCAAATGTTTGTCACCGGGGCGAGGCAGCTGGGTTTCTGCTGTTTGCACAGCTTGGGTGATGCCAGTGCTGTGGAGAGGGGGAAGGAGACCAGGAGGCCTGGAAGTTCCCCGGCGCCTTTGATGCTGATGTGCAGGCAGACCCTGGGTCTGTTACTTGTCTAAAAAGTTGATTTGGTTTTAAATTAATCCAGTTAAGGCTTGTTGAGGTTCTTTTGTCATCTGCACCCCAAGTCTGGTACTGGGAGAGCATGAACACAGGCACAGAGGTTAAGGAACTTGCCGGGGCTCGGCAGCTGGAAGCCTAGTTGGAACGTGTGGTAGAGGGCTGTGTCCCCTCTGGGCTGGGATCTGCCCTCTGGGACTTGGCTGGTTCAGTCTCTGTCCTCGCTGGAGATGGTCCCTCTACCCCAGCCCCCGGGCACAGGACTTAGTTGCTTTCTTGACTTGCATGTTGAGTGCCTGCTGCCCTCAGCCTCTGGACCCCAGGATGCTGGGGTGTGGCTGCTGCTGTAAGCTGAAGGAATCCTCCAGGCTCTGGACTGACCCCTGTGATCTGGCCTGCAGCCCGGTGAGCTGGGTGAAGCCCAGCACAGACCCTGGCGATTGGACCCAGTTGCTGACCTCCAATCTTTGCTCAAGCTGCACCTAGGCTCTACCAGGATGGGGCATGGAATACAGGTGCCCTGATGCCATCAAAGCTGGTCCCTCAGCTTCAGATGCTGTGGCTGTGTGCAGGCACTGCTGTACTCCAGCCCTCCCTGGGTTATTTGTGGCTAGAGTCCCCAGCTGTGGCAGCTGACTGTCCACCCAGCAGAGTGTCTGGCAGGCCTGCCAGTCACCCGGGCCCTAACTGCATGTCTGAGTCTGTTTATTTGGATGGATTGGCAATAGCTGGGATCTGAGGATCGGCGTGTACCTGTGGGCGTGTGTGTGGGACTGTGGGAGAACAGCTGGGAAGATGCCCAAGTTGTCGCTTCCCTGTGGACGTGAGGGTACGGGGTGGGGCACTAAAATGTCTTGAAGTCATCCAGGTGCAGAGCGGTTAAGTGCCATGTGGGTCCTGAGGCAGGGGCAGGCCAGAGTTGAGTTGTGTGCAGCAGGAACCTTCCCCACGTGTGTGTCCAGCCCGCATGTCTCCAGCCCCTTCTGAGCTTGGCTTGGGGCAGTTGGTCTCAAGGCAGAACCCTCCTTCCTGCAGCCCCTCCCATCCTTGGCTCTGCAGCCTGGGCCTGGATGACTGGAGCTGCACTTCAGGTTGGAGCCACCAGGGGGTGAGTGCGGCACGTGCCCTGCAAGAGGGCCCTGCTAGGGGTTTTGGATTGGGCAGGGTTCCTTTCTGTATCAGTCTCCGGATGCCCCGCATGGGTCGGGACCTGTTGTCCCAAGGCCACCAGGCACCTTAGTGGCAGGGCCAGGTGTGAGACCTGGTTGCCTGGTCTCCTGGGTGCTGCCTCTTGTCAGTCTCCCCGATTCGATCTCATCCCGGTGGGGATGATGAGTGGGCAGGGGTCCCAGCCTGTCCCTTCCCTTCCCCATCCCTTAGGCTGGGCCTGGAGCCCCGATGCCCACCCAGCCCAGATAGGAAAGGGTTTGCTGGTCTGAGATGTCCTGGCTGAGCCTTGCTGCCTCTGCAGGGCTCCGTACTCAGTTGTGGGGATGCGAAGAACAAAGGCCCCTGGGGGTAGTCTGTCTGCCCCCAGGCTCAGGACACACACCTGCAGGCTGCAAGTGGAGGCTGGCGTCACACCTGTACCTGTCCACATGTGCTCAAGTGCACAGAAAGCCTTTCTCACGGGCAGCCTGGCTTGACTAGCGGCTGAGCCTTTGCTGTAGACAGCCACACAGCCCATCCTTGCCTGCCACGTGCGGTGGCTCACATCTGTAATCCCAGCACTTTAGGACACTTTGGGAGGATTGCTTGAGCCCAGGAGTTTGAGACAACATAGTGAGACCTGTCTCTACAAAGGATTTAAAAGTTAGCTGGGTGTGGCGGCGCATGCCTGTATTCCCAGCTACTTGGGAGGCTGAGGTGGGAGGATCTGCTTGAGCCTGGGAGGTCAAGACTGCAGTGAGCCATGCATAATTGTGCCACTGCACTCCAGCCTGGAGTGCTCCACAGAGCAAGATCCTGTCAAGAAAAAAGCAAGGCAGTTTAGAAGTGAAGACGGCTGTGAGGAAATAAAACAGGTCACTGGGATGCAGTCATGTGGGCGGGGGCAGGGAGGCCTCTCTGAGATCTGAAGAGTATCGAGGATCCTGCCTGCGGAGCCCTGTGCTGGAACACTCACTCCCGGCAGGGAACAGCGAGTGCGAAGGCCCTGGGGCGGGACAAGGCTCCTGGGCTCGGGTATGAGCTCCTGAGGGGGGCGCTTCATGATGTGGGCTCATTCCCAGCTGAATCTCCTGTCTCCCCAGCATGGAGTCAGTTTGTTTTGGGTCCCCACGTCTCTGGGCCTCGTCTATGTTGTGCGTGTGCCTGGCTGTCCCGAGCGGAGGCCTGCGGTGGGTGGGGTGGCTGCCGTGCCTGTGCATGTCACCGAGGGTACATCTCCAAGTGCCTGCTGGCATGCGCTTCCTGTCACGCTTTTCTCTCACCAGAACCCCTAGACAGGCCTTGCCGGAATCCTGTGGTGACAGAACAAGAAGTCTCATTCCATTCCTCCTGAAAAAAAGAAAAAATACCTGCTGGGAATTTCTGAGCAAGTGGGAACAGGGAGGTGGTGGCAGGAGCTGCCTTTGCCTTAAAAGGTGTGACGGAGCCAGGGACTTCGCTCAGCTCACCTGGGGATGGCCACAGGGTGCGGAGGGGTGGGCAGCTGGCCGCCACCTTGTGGGCTCACTGCAAATTGCTCTCTGCCTAGATCCTCGTTGATAGCCTTGCTGGCGGGGGCTGTGCTGCCCTGCCTCTGTCCCCCTGCCCAGATGCAGCCCCATGCAACTGGCAGCTCATCCTCCTCCCCTTCGTTCTCAGCCCTGTAGCTGAGAATGCAGCTACTTGCAGCTTCTGGGGGTCCCTCTGCCCTGTCTCCTGGGTAGTTCCCAGAAGCCCAAAGTCCCCTTCCCTTTCAGGAGCAGTCTCAGGAGCCCACGCCAGACCTGATGCAAACCTCACAGGAGGCAGGAGATTACAGTTGCCCTCCTTATCCATGAGCCTACCCTCCAACACCCGCAGTGGTACCGCGGATAGTACCAAACCCTCTGTGGATTAGGCTTTTTCTCTCTCATCACCAAGAGGGCTACAAAGTGACTCACGGGTGGGAATGCCTGCAGTGTGGAGACACTGGACAGAGGAATGAGTCACTCTCATCGCTGCATGATTTAATCACCCTACTCAGAATGGCATGCAATGTCAAATTATGAATTATTTCTGAAATTTTCTGTTTAATATTTTCAGGCCGTGACTGGCTGCTGGAAACTGTAAGGAAAGTGAAACCACAGATATGGGGGCGCTGTGGTAACTCCACAGGCCTGAGAGTGAGGAAGGAAGGGAGCATCCAGGAACCATCCAGAGCCCAACCTCACCAGCCGCTCACCCACAATCGGCAGCACTTACAGGTCAAGGCGGTGCCCAGGACGGCAGGCGGCGATAATTGTGAGCATCTTGCTCTGTATTAGGTACTGAACATTTCACACAGAGAAAAGTCATCCGGCTCACTCCTTGAGGCAGGTTCTGTTATGATCCCATTTTACAGTAAGAAACTGGGGCTTGTGGATGAATAACTTGCGCGGGGACACTGTATGATTGGTGGGGTTGGGACGTGAGCCCAGGCATCTCTCCACCCTCACTCTAGGCTACTAGGGGTCGGTAAAGCCAATGAATGCTGGCTCAAGGGAGAAGGAGAGGGCTAATTTGTTGAGCATCTACGGTGTGCCAAGGTTTGTACTCAACTCTTTAAGAGCTGCCTTATTTTTATTTATTTATTTATTTATTTTTTTGAGACGGAGTCTCGCTCAGTCGCCCAGGCTGGAGTGCAGTGGCGCTATCTCGGCTCACTGCAAGCTCCGCCTCCCGGGTTCACGCCATTCTCCTGCCTCAGCCTCCCGAGTAGCCGGGACTACAGGTGCCTGCCACCTCGCCCGGCTAATTTTTTGCATTTTTAGTAGAGATGGAGTTTCACCGTGTTAGCCAGGATGGTCTCGATCTCCTGACCTCGTGATCTGCCCGCCTCGGCCTCCCAAAGTGCTGGGATTACAGGCGTGAGCCACCGCACCCAGCCTATTTTTATTTTTTGAGACAGGGTCTCACTGTGTCATCTAGGGCTGGAGTGCAGTGGTGCAATCACAGCTCACTGCAGCCTTGACTTCCCAGGCTCAAGCAATCCTCCCACCTCAACCTCCCGAGTAGCTGGGACTACAGGTGTGTGCCACCATACCTGACTGATATTTGTTTTTTGTTTTTTAATTTTTTTAGACGGAATCTCGCACTGTGGCCCAGGCTGGAGAGCAGTGGCGCGATCTCGGCTCACTGCAAGCTCCGCCTCCGGGGTTCATGCCATTCTCCTGCCTCAGCCTCCTGAGTAGCTGGGACTACAGGCACCCGCCACCACACCTGGCTAATTTTTTTGTATTTTTTAGTAGAGATGGGGTTTCACTGTGTTAGCCAGGATGGTCTGGATCTCCTGACCTTGTGATCCACCCGTCTTGGCCTCCCAAAGTGTTGGGATTACAGGCGTGAGCCACTGCGCCTGTCCTAATATTTGTATTTTTTTGTAGAGACTGGGTTTTGTCATGTTGCCTAGGTTGGTCTCAAATGCCTAGGCTTAAACAATCCTCCCCACTCAGCCTTGGAAAGTGCTGGGATTAAAGGCTTTCAGCTACCTTGCCCAGCCCAGAGTTACCTTATTTGTTTATTTATGTGTTTGTTTATGTTTGAGACAGCGTCTCACTCTGTTACCCAGGCTGGAGTACAGTGGCGCAATCTCAGCTCACTGCAACCTCCACCTCTTGGGTTTAAGCGATTTTTGTGCCTTGGCCTCCTGAGTAGCTGGGATTACAGATGCATGCCACTAGGCGTGGCTAATTTTTGTATTTTTAGTAGAGACAGGGTTTCACCATGTTGGCCAGGCTGGTCTTGAACTCCTGACCTCAGGTGATCCACCCGCCTCGGCCTCCCAAAGTCCTGGGATTACAGGTGTGAGCCATGGCACCCGGTATCACTTCTGTTTTCACAGGGAGGGAATTGAGGTTCAGCAAGGTTAAGTCACAGTCTCTGAGGTCAGATTCTTAGGAGTGGCGAGGCAGGGATATAAAATCCAGCTCCAGACACGAGTGCACAACCATCACACCACGCTGCCCTGGTGGAGGAGGGCTGCGAAGGCTCTGGCTGAGGACTGGAGGGACACCTCGTGGAGGAGGGCTCAGAAGGCTCTGGCTGAGGACTGGAGGGACAATGTTTCCCAGCAGCCACTGCGGCCCCCAATGCTCCTTGGCCCCCTACCCTCTCCCAGGCTCATACAATGGGCTCCTGCTTCTTTACAGATGACGTCTCCTGGAGCCCAGTACCACAGCCAGCCCCACCCTCGCTGGGCCCTGAGCCTGCACAGCTGGCCTCCAGGTCACTAGGCTTCATGTGACTATGGAGAAGTGACCCCTCCCCACCCAGTCCCCACCAGAGTCCTGCTTAGCCCGGCAGAGGAAAACGGCTGTGAGGGAAGGCACTAAAGATAGCTGCCTCGCCAACTTCCCCATTCTACTGACCACCGTCTCCTCCCCAGTGGGCTTCTCCAGCAGGCCTCTACCCCAGGCTGTCCTTGAGCCTGGTCCGCCAGCCTGGGGCATGAGCAGGGACCCAGGCAATGGTCACCACCATGGCCGCTGTTACTGAAGACTCACTGGCCCCAGGCACTGGGCCAGGCAGGACTGTGTGCCTTATTGCACAGAAACCCCTCAACAGGAGGCAGCAAGGAGCTGCCTGTCACCCCCACTTGATAGATGGGGATCGAAGCACAGAGGAGGACCAGCTGGCATGAAAGCCCCAGCTCATCCCCATGCCAGCACCTGGGAACATACCTGGACATTGACACGCCATGCCATCTTCCCCCATGGCCCAGGGCCTATGGACACACTGGCATGGCAACACTAGGACCCATAAAGATACCATGTCATCCCCTGTCCATCTGTGACACCATCTCCACCTGCAGCGGGAGTATTGACACCAGGGAAATAGGCAGACACTAGAGATCAGGGCCTTTCCTCCAGGGAGTTGCTTGTTAGACATTTACCAACACAGCACTAACCCCAATCTTCTGTTCTGCTGTTGATGCTGATGGCTGAACCCAGCTGGAAGTGGCAAGGGAGTTGGGTTGATGTAGTCCCCAGAGGTCAGCATCCTGGGGCACAGAGCAGTGGGTGAAAGGGTGGCTTGAGGGTCTGGAGTGACAGAGGGTCTGGAGTGAGAGACACAAGATCCAGCCCAATGCCCAGTGCTTCACTCTTGCTTCCTGAGAACCACTATTCCCAGCATTTCACATAACATTTAATCAGAGGCAGGACCTCCCGCCTCAGCAGCTTCCCTGGTTCCACATTGCACATTTGTTTACAGCTGACCCGTGAACAATGCGGGAATTGAGACAGTGACCCCCCATGCAGTAAAAAATCCATGTATAACTTTTGACTCCCCTAAAACCTAACTACCAATAACTTTTTTTTTTTTTTTTTTTTTTTTTGAGACTGAGTCTTGCTCTGTCACCCAGGCTGGAGTGTAGTGGCGCAATCTCGGCTCACTGCAACCTCTGCCTCCTGGGTTCAAGAGATCCTCCTTCCTCAGCCTCCCGAGTAGCTGGGATCACAGATGCCCACCACCACACCTGGCTAATTTTGTATTTTTAGTAGAGATGGGGTTTCACCATGTTGGCCAGGCTGGTCTCAAACTCACCCCAAGTGATTCACCTGCCTCAGCCTCCCAAAGTGCTGGGATTACAGGTGTGAGCCACTGCACCTGGCCTTAACTACCAATAACTTACTGTTGACTGTGAAACAGTTGATTAACACATATTTTGTGTGTTACGTGTATTATATACTATAGTCTTACAATAAAGTAAGTTAGAGAAAAGAAAACGTTATTAAAATAATCTGGGCATAGTGGCTTATGCCTGTAATCTTAGCACATTGGGAGGCCAAGGCAGGTGGATCACTTGAACCCAGGAGTTGAAGATAAGCCTGGGCAACATAGACCCTATCTCTACCAAAAAAAAAAAAAAAAAAAAAAAAAGCCGGGCACAGTGGCTCACGCCTGTAATCCCAGCAGTTTGGGAGGCCAAGGCAGGCAGATCGCCTGAGGTCAGGAGTTCGAGACCAACCTGGTCAACATGTTGAAGCCCCGTCTCTACTAAAAATATAAAAATTAGCCAGGCGTGGTGGTGCGCACCTGTAATCCCAGCTTCTTGGGAGGCTGAGGCATGAGAATCGCTTGAACCCAAGAGGTGGAGGTTGCAGTGAGCTGAGATCGCACCATTGCACTCCAGCCTAGGGAACAAGAGCAAGACTCCATCTCAAAAAAAAAAAAAAAAGAAGGCCAGGCGTGGTGGCTCACGCCTGTAATCCCAGCACTTTGGGAGGCTGAGATGGGCGAATCACCAGGTCAAGAGATCGAGACCATTTCAGCTAACACAATGAAACCCCGTCTCTACTAAAAACACAAAAAATTAGCCGGGTGTGGTGGCGGGCACCTGTAGTCCCAGCTACTGGGGAGGCTGAGGCAGGAGAATGGCGTGAACCCAGGAGGCGGAGCTTGCAGTGAGCTGGGATTGTGCCACTGCACTCCAGCCTGGGCGACAGAGCAAGACTCTGTCTCAAAAAAAAAAAAAAAAAAAAAAGAAGTGGAAACTCCAATTCCAAACCCGTGTTGTTTAAGGGTCAATTGTATATATTTTTTTTCTTGATCCAGGTTCTTGCTCTGTTGCCCAGGTTGCAGTGCAGTGACGAGATCTTGGCTCACTGCAACCTCTGCCTCCCAGGTTCAAGAGATTCTCCTGCCTTAGCCTCCCAAGTAGCTGGAGTTACAGGCACAGACCACCATGCCCAGCTAATTTTTGTATTTTTAATAGAGTTGCTGTTTCGCCATGTTGGCCAGGCTGGTCTTGAACTCCTGACCTCAGGTGATCCACCCGCCTCTGCCTCCCAAAGTGCTGGGATGGCAGGAGGGAGCCACTGTGCCCAGCCTCAAGGGTCAATTGTATTCATATGTCACCGTTAGCAACCTTTATTAAGCACCAACAGGCATTCAAGGCTGTTCACTAGGCAGCTGCAGCCTGCCAGCTCATCCTAGGCTGCTGTGCCGCAGCGGTGCGGGACCAACAGAGTCGTCCTTCCTCCTGGCTGTGCCTCGGTGTCCCTGTCTGCAGTCCTGGTGTGGTGCATGGAAAAGAGCTGTCTGGGCTGGCAATTGGTAGCTCAAGGGCCAGCCCAGCTTGCAGTTATGCTTTGTTTGGTCCTGAGAGCTGCAAAAGACAATTAAAGGGAGCTGACTTTTACAAGTCAGGAGCTTTCACACAGAACTCAGATTTCCAGCTTCTTTGGGCAGTAGGGTGATCTGCAACAGCCTGGAGCTGCAAAGCTGCTGCCCTCCCGCCATAGCCCCTCCTCTGTCTCAGGGTTACCTCGGCAGGCCTGCCAGCCAGCAGGGTCCAGCACACAGTAGGTGCTCAGTGAAGAACTGGGAGGTGGAAGAGACTGGGACAGAGGGATGAATGAAGCACCTACTGGCCGGTCTTATGAAACCCCTGTTCGGGTGAGCTTGTCTTACACGAGGCCTTGAATTCAGGAGTTGGCAGACTTTGACCTTCTTTTATTTTTTATTTTTGAGATGGAGTCTCATTCTGTTGCCCAGGCTGGAGTGCAGTGATGCAATCCTAGCTCATCACAGCCTCGACCTTCTGGCACAAGTGATCCTCCTGCCCCAGCCTTCCAAGTAGCTGGGACTATAGGCACACGCCACCATGCCTGGCTAATTTTTTTTTTTTTTTTAGACAGAGTCTTGCTCTCTTGCCCAGGCTGGAGTGCAGTGGTGCAATCTCAGCTCACTGCAAGCTCTGCCTCCTGGGTTCAAGCAATTCTTCTGCCTCAGCTTCTCAAGTAGCTAGGACTACAGGCATGCACCACCACACTCAGCACATTTTTGTATTTTTAGTGGAGATGGGTTTGACTATATTGGCCAGGCTGGTCTCCAACTCCTGACCTCGTGATCGGCCCGCCTCAGCCTCCCAAAGTGCTGGGATTACAGGCGTAAGCCACTGTGCCCAGCCCTATGCCTGGCTGATTTTTAAAAAATTATTTTATAGAGACAGGGCCTCACTACGTCACCCAGGCTGGTTTTGAACTCCTGGGCTCAAGCAATTCTGCAGCCTCGGCCTTCCAAAGTGCTGGGATTACAGATGGACGTCACACTTTGATCTTTAAAAACCTGATCAATAGCACGAACCTGGAAACCATCCAAAAGTCCACTGGCCCTGAGGCCATCATGCACAGCGTTGTCTCCTCAAAGTGGGAGCGTCATGCGGCAGTGCAGGTGGAGCTGGAGTTGCAGGTGCCCCTCACTGAGGGACCTCTCAGTGCAGAGCAAAAAGGGCAAGTTGCAGAGAAAGTCCCACATTGCAGCGAGATAGGTGTTCCCTTCTTTCAGCATGTGTGAAGGATATTATAATTCATTAAAAACATGCAAATCGGGCCAGGTGGCTCATGCCTGTAATCCCAGCACTTTGGGAGGCCGAGGCGGGTGATCACCTGAGGTCAGGAGGTCGAGACCAGCCTGGCCAACATGGCAAAACCCCGTTTCTACTAAAAATACAAAAATTAGCCGGGCATGGTGGCGGGTGCCTGTAATCCCAGCTACTCAAGAGGCTGAGGCAGGAGAATCGCTTGAACCCGGGAGGTGGAGGTTGCAGTGAGCTGGGATCGTGTCACTGCACTCCAGCCTGGGTGACAGAGTGAGACTCTGTCTCAAAATAATAACAACAATAATAATAATAAAATAAATAAAAAATGAAACAAAGAAATGGCAAACCCAGCCTGCACTGGCTGTGTGGCATAGTGGACAGTGACCGGGCTGGGTACTGGGTGGCCTCCTGTCCCAGCTCCCCTGAGAACTCATGGTGCAGGCTTGGTGAGGCCTGTCTGGGCCTCAGTTTCCTTGTCTGTGGCATGAGGGCTCAGGCTCAGGGAGGGCAGGGTTGCACAATTTCTCAGAGCCCTTTCAGCTCTGAGGCTGGGACTCCAAAGGCCAAAGGTCAGTGCAGAGCGAAAAGACTGACAGAGAGATGCTGTGGGCTCTAGCAATCAGGGAAGGCTTCCTGAAAGAGGGGGACTTGAGCTGAGCTGTGAAGGCTGAGCGATGCCCTGCCAGGGCTAACCCGAATAAGAAGAGTGGACATTCATGATGCCAAGGAATTGATTGATGCAGGACAAGAAAGGGCTAGCCAAATTAGGGCTTAGCCTGGGAGGGTTCTTGGCCTCTCCCAGGAAAGAATTCAAGGGCGGGCAGGTGGTGATAAACAGCACGTTTTACTGAAGCAGCAGAGGTACAGTAGCCGCAGAGGTCTCACTCCTCCTGGAGCAGGGCTACCCCACAGGCAGTGGGCCCAGAGCAGCAGCTCAGAAGCAGGGTTGCCCTCATATTTATACCGACTTTAATGATATGCAAATGATGGGGTGGGTTATGCAGAAATTTACAGGACAAGGGGGCAACTTCTGGGTTGTTAGGTCAATGCTATGGAAGAGGTTGGCAATTTCTGGGTGTTACCATGACAATGGTAAACTGATATGGCACACTGGTGGGCGTGTCTTAGGGGGAGGTGCTTCCCCCGACCTGTTTTAGCTAGTCCTCAATCTGGTCCAGTGTCTGAGCTGTGCCTCTGGAGTCAAGTCCGACCTCCTACCTCGGAATGAGTTTGTGAGAGAGACTTCAGGCACAGCAGGCAGTGAGTTAGGGAGAGATTTGTGGGTGGGCTGTGGGAGGCCTTCCCCGAGATCCTCCATCGGACATCATCCCAGGGGTCTCACTTCTCCATCCTAGATGGGTGGGCGGGCGTGGGAAGTGGATCTCATAGCTTGTCGTGCCCTATGAGCCAGGCATTGCACCTGCCCTTGTCACGCATGGTCCATTTGCTCCTCACACCTGGGGAAGGGGGCGGCAGGCACAAAGGTCACCCCCATTTCACAGAAGAAACTGGGCTCCAGAGCCAGGCTCCTCTGGGCTTGTCTACCTGGGGAGGGAGAGGAGAGGAAGCCCCTTGGGGAAGTGGAAGGCCAATGCTCAGAGCTCCTGTGTGGCCATTCTCCCTACCTGGAATGCCATTCCCTCCACCCCAACTTGCCCTTCTGGGCTTAGCTCCAATGTCACCTCCTCCTGGAAGCCTTCCCTGACCCCCACCTGCATCAGGGTTGCCTGATGTTTGCTCTTTTGCACTCTCTGCTTCTCCCTCCCCACTTTGTGCTCCATGTCCATCTTCTCAGCCAGGCGATGACCTCCTTGGGTCCTGGGTTGTGTCTGTCTTGCTATTGTTGTACCCTCTGCACCTAGCATGGTGCTGAGTACATCGTAGGAGTTCAATGAACGTTTGTTGAAAGACCTATTCCCTGAAGGCACATGTAAACTAAGAATGAATGAGGTGACTTGCCCAGGGTCACCCAGATGGTCAGGGCCGCATGGTCCTGGTGGAACAGCAGTGCCCCAGCCCCTCTGGCGTTCTGCCTGGTTTCCCGCTTCTGTTCTTTTTCTTTTTTTTTTTTTTTTTGAGATGGTGTCTTCCTCTGTTGCCCAGGTTGGAGTGCAGTGGTGCAATCTTGGCTCACTGCAACCTCAGTCTCCCGGGTTCAAGTGATTCTCCTGCCTCAGCCTCCAGAGTAGCTGGGATTATAGGCTCCTGCCACCACACTTGGCTACTTTTTTTTTAGTATTTTTAGTAGAGACAGGGTTTCACCATGTTGGCCAGGCTGGTCTCAAACTACTGACCTCAAGTGATCCACCTGCCTTGGCCTTCCAAAGTGCTGGGATTACAGGTGTGAGCCACTGCGCCCAGCCCTGCTTCTGTTCTTGACGCTCACATCTATCCTCCCCCTTCGATTGCACCCTGCCTCTGCTGCACACCCTCCATAGCTCGGCTGGATGCAGAGTGAGAGCTCAGGCCACCGCAGTGCCCAGGACCCGCTCCTCCCAGGCCTCACGGCCACACTGGTCTCCTCTCTGTTCCTGCGCCGCAGGCTGGCCGCCGCCTCGGGTGCCTTTGCACTGGCTCTCCCCGATTCTTGGAATGCTCGTCCCTAGAAATTTGCAGAGGCCACTTTCTCAGCTGCAGCATTGCTGCCCCAGGTTCCTGACCCCGCACCCCACTCTGCCTGCTCTGTTCCAGGCACTGTTGTCTGCCACCAGCAGCAGGATGCATTTCTGTGTCATGGTCACTGCGTGTCTCCCCCACTCCCGCTAGGGCAGGGCCCTTTATTTGGGTCTCTGTTCTCCAGGCTTCCAGAAAAGGGAGGGTGGGGGAGATGTGGTCTGGAGCGCGTGAGAGACCAGGGAGAACTCCAAGGCGGCAGCAACTTCCTCAAAGCAAATTTAGGAAAAGCTGAAGTGAAAAAGGCTCGGGCAGCTGCATGCTTCCTGCAGCCAGTCCAGGGCCCAGGGCATGTGTCTGGGTCTGTGTGTGACTCGTGTGTCTGTATGTCTGTCTGTGTGCACATATGTTGTGGGGTGGGGGACAGTGGATTCTGGAACCAGGGACCTCTGCGAGCCTCGGGGGGGCAGAGCTAGGTGGTGTCTGGCCCAGGGGTTCCGGATGTGGGTTCCCCAGAGCTGTGGGGCTGGGTGCCTCTGTCCTTTTCCCCTGGGGCAGGGTGACCTAATGGGACAGGATGCGTGTAAACTCTGGAGCGGACTTTCAGGGTTCCATTCCCAGCTCCACGGCTTCCTTAGTGACCTTGAGGAAGTGATTTAAACACACTGTGCCTCAGTCTCATCATCTGAAAAACGGAGATGCTAAGATGAGAGGCCACCTCCTGTTGTTGCCAGGATTTGATGAATGAAGGCGTCTGAGCGGCTGAGACCCACAGTCGGCCCTCAGCTCACATTCCCCAGGGGCGTCAGTCTAAGATCCAGTGTTAGTGAGACCCAGGCCAGCCTCAGGGAGGGGGCGCCAGGCAGAGGGAGAGGCCGCCAGTGCCGTGCAGTGGTGTGAGGGCTGGGGAGGCAGGCTGGGGAGGGGTCCCACCCCAGGCAGGGAGTCCAGAGGAAGGCGGTCTCAGGGGAGGCTGAACAGGCCAGGAAAGAGGAAGAAGAGAAAGTGGCCACAGGGACGGGGCAGTAAGGGCCGAGCCTGCAGGGGGAGAAATGGAGGGGTGAGGGTTGCCAGAAACTCGGGGAGACCCATGCCCAGTGGGACCAAGGGATGAGACCGGAGTGCAGCCACAGGTTCCACCTCCCCCAGGTGCCAGGCTGCACTGGACTTTGTTCTGGAGCAGCGCAGAGCCGTGGGAGGTGGTTGAGCAGGGGCTTGGAGGCCTCAGCTTATGGTTTCCATCTGGTTCCAGGCTGATGGAAAGGCACCATCACAGCCCAGGCCAGGAAGGTGAGACACTCACACCAAACACTTAGAAAACAGGACCAGAAGCCGGGTGTGGTGGCTCACGCCTCTAAACCCAGCACTTTGGGAGGCCGAGGCGGGTGGATCACCTGAGGTCAGGAGTTCGAGACCAGCCTGGCCAACATGGTGAAACCCCGTCTGTACTAAAAATCCAAAAAATTAGCCAGTTGTGGTGGCTGCACACCTGTAGTCCCAGCTACCCCAGAGACTGAGGCAGAAGAATCGCTTGAACCTGGGAGGCAGAGGTTGCAGTAAGCCAAGATGGTGCCACTGCACTCCAGCCTGGGCAACAAGAGTGAAACTCCATCTCAAAAAAAAAAAAAAGCCAGAGCACCCGGGTCGGCGGCTGAGAAAAGCTTAAGGGACAAAGGGGCCTGAGGAAGGGTGGCCTGTGAAGGTTTCCTGGAAGAGGCCCTGGAAGTGAGCCTCAGTTTCTTGGAAGAGGCCCTGGAAGTGAGCCTCAGTGGAGCCAATAAGAGACCTCCTCAGCCTGCTGAGTGACTTCAGGCAAACCACTGCCATCTCTGGTCTCAGCTCCCACCTGCCCTAGCAGGGACTCACCTGGCCCCACCCCTGTGTCTCTCTTGGGCTCCGACATTCCACGATCACAGATGGGGAAGACTGGAATCCACCAGGGAAAGATTCAGATTCTTGATTTAGAGGAGATTCTGCCTCGGTTTCTCCCCTGCACTGTGCTGGGGGTGGGGCAGGGAGGACAATTGCGTTTGATTGTCAAAGACCTTGCATGCCTCAGGGGCCAGCTGCCAAGGATTGTTTTCCATTCCTGGGAGGGTGGGCCCTTCCTGCCAGGAGAAAATTCCAAACTCCCGCCAGGAAGGAGAGAGCTCCTGCCACCCCCGGTGACCACACACCCGCCACCCAAACCCTGTGGCATCAACTGCGGTTTTTCTCTTCAGCTCCTCTCTCTTGGCCAAGGTGGAGGGAGCCTCCCTGGTCCTGGAGGAGAGGCCCTCAGCACCTCCAGTTTGCTCAGAAGCGCCCTCTCTCTTCCCCTGCCCCTTCCCGCCTTCTCTGTTCCAGGCGCCAGGCTCACAAGGTGCAGGCCTTGTGAATGGCCCCCAACCAGGGCGCCTTGCTGTGCCCCTGGGTGTCTGTTAGTCTGGGTGGTGTGAAGAACATGGGGCTCCTATCCACTGGGACAACGGGATTGTTACTTGGGAATTAAGAAGGTAATTAACGGGAATTACCTAGTTTCCATGGTCTGATCTTTGTTTGTAAGATATGCATTCCTGAAATTATTTAGTTCTAAGAGTTCTTGGGACTAGAATGGAAAATATCCCAGTAGTCGATGGTCCTGGAATTTTCTGGTTGTAAGAATGTGTTGTTCTAGGATTCTGTAGTTCAAAGGCACTGTGGTTCTGAAAGTCTGGATCCAGCTGTCCAGAGTTCAGATACCACACTGTGGGCTGAGGGCGCCGCAGGAGCTGGTGGGGCCCAGGGAGGAGCTGGGAAAGGGGTGGCAGCTGGGTGGCAGGGTGGCACAGGGCAGGCCAGGTGTGCTGGTGTGGGTGTTGGCGGCAGCTCCAGTGCTGACAGCTGGGGAGGGGCCGCTGCCTGAGCCCATCGCACCTGGCCCTGACCCAGGAAGGGGAGGGGGCAGAGACAGGAAGGGGACCCAGAAGAGGCCTGGCTGAGAGCCTCCCAGGAGCTCTGCCCTCCCCTGAGACTCCTCTCCTGTTGCCCACTGAACTCCCAGTGGCTGAGCGTGCTGGGGCCCCCTTGGGCAAGTGGGGCGTCAAGGCACAGCCAAGGGCAGGGCCTCCTCCTGGTCCCACTGAGAGGTGGGGTAGCCCAGGACTCCCCATGGCCAGTCTGGGGCTCCTTCCATGGGTCTCCTGTTAATTGGCCCCCAAACTCTCCCCCTTCATCCCTGAGAGTTTGGTCTCTGGTCAGGGCCAACCCTCTCCCCGTGCACTACTGGCCGCCTCAGGTCTTGGGCCTGGGAAGAGTCAGGAGCTCAGAGTTTGCCATCAGGAGGCCTCAGTCTTGCCATCTGGGTGCTGGGAGTGGTGGGCCATCAGGCCGGCCCTCCCGCCCTGTCTCCATGCTAACTTCATCCCTCGTCCTGCCGTAGGCTTCCCTAGGCTTCCCGTGCCCTCCTGGCTCCTGCGAGGAGGGGCTTCCTGCCCTTCCCCAGCCCTGCCTGGCGGGCTCCCAGCGGCCCGTGGGAGCTGGAATTCGGAGCAGTCCCTGGCGTGTGCGCGCTGCCTCCCGCCTGCCTGCCGGGGCACCTCCTCTGACTCGGGGCCAGGAATTCCTCCCGCCTGTTCCCCACCAACCCCAAGGGAAGGGGTTGCTGTGGGAAGGACCAGGCACAGGCTGGAAGTCTGGACTGAGGGAGAGTTGGGGAGGGAGCCACGGCCTGGGGCTGGCAGAGCAGGCTGGGGTGGGCTGGGGGAGAACGGGGGATGGGTTCTGACCATGCCCCCAACCCTTCTTTTCCTTGCATGGGCACAGATGATAAAGGTTTAGAGTCCTGTGCCTTCCTAGAGGACTCATTCACTCAAGTATTTACTGAGCACCTACTATGTGCCAGGCACTGCACTAAGTGCTGGAGATACATCGTGAGTGGGACAGAGAGAAGCCCTGCCCACACCACACGGGGCTTCCAGTCTAGCGTGAGGACAGACACAATTGGGGAGATAAGTGCAGAGAGGTTTGTGCGAAGACACGAACCGGTGGGTGCTGGGTCAGCAAGTGGCTGGTGCTGCTTCCACAGGGAGAAGTGGGGCGGCAGGGATCTGGAGGGTCTCTTGGAGGAGCCATCTTGGTGGAGGCTTGTGTAGTGAGAGGCCAGGGAGAAGGGGAGAGGCTGGAACTGGCCTGGAGGAAGACAGATCAGCCAGGACCCCCTGTAGCTGTGGGATGGAAGAGGGCAGGACTTTGAAGCAAGGGGCAACATCTTTGTTTTATTGTTTTGTGTCATTTATTATTACTATTTTTTTTTTTTTTTTTGTGAGGCAATCTCGCTCTGTCACCCAGGCTGGAGTGCAGTGGTGCAATCTTGGCTCACTGCAAGCTCCGCCTCCCGGGTTCATGCCATTCTCTTACCTCAGCCTCCCGAATAGCTGGGATTACAGGTGGCCGTCACCACGCCCGGCTAATTTTTGTATTTTTAGTAGAGACAGGGTTTCACCGTGTTAGCCAGGATGGTCTCGATCTCCTGACCTCGTGATCCATCCACCTCGGCCTCCCAAAGTGCTGGGATTACAGGCATGAGCCACTATGCCCGGCCTTGTCATTTATTCTTTATGTTTAGAAAGGTCTTTCTTGGCTGGCAGCAGTGGCTCACACTTGTAATCCTAACACTCTGGGGGGCCAAGGCAGGAGGATCGCTTGAGCCTAGGAGTTCAAGACCAGCCTGAGAAAAATAGTGAGACTCCCCCTCTCTACAAACAAATAAAAAATTAGCTGGGCAAGGTGGCATGCGCCTGTAGTCCCAGCTACTCAGGAGGCTGAGATGGGAGAATAGCTTGAACTTGGGAGATTGAGGCTGCAGTGAGCTGTGATCATGCCACTGCACTCCAGCTTGGGCAACAGAGTGAGACCCTGTGGCTACTGGATGGAGAAAGGGCCTTGGGGAGGCAGAGAGGTGAGCCAGGAGCAGCTGCAACAGTCCAAGTGACAAAGAGTGGAGGACGGGGTAGAAGCGGGGAGATTATGGAGATAATCCAGAGGGAGAGCTTTGTGGATGGACAGGACAAGGGCAGAGGCATGTTGGTTAGTGTTTTTTTGTTTGTTTGTTTTTTGTTTTGAGACAGAGTCTCAATGTGTAGCCCAGGTTGGAGTGCAATGGCACGATCTTGGCTCACTGTAATCTCTGCCTCCTGGGGTTCAAGTGATCCTCCTGCCTCAGCCTCTCATGTAGCTGGGATTACAGGTGCCCACCACCTTGCCCGGCTAATTTTTGTATTTTTTGTAGAGACGGGGTTTCGCCATGTTGGCCAGGCTGGTCTCGAACGCCTGACCTCAGGTGATCTGCCCGTCTTGGGCTCCCAAAGTGCTAGGATTACAGGTGTGAGCCACCGCGCCCGTCCAGTTAATGTTTAACAACTGGCTCTCTGGGCAGGGTGGGGGCTGGCTTAGATCCCTAACTTGCCACATTTGCCAATTTCTGTGGTGTAAACATACCCACCACGGGTAAGTTCAAGTCAGAAACCTAAAGTCCCTGCATTGGGGGTTGGGGAGAGGGGCACATCTCCCAGCACAGATCCACAGATGTAAATAACCTCAAAAACATAGATACATAGGAGAATGTGGTCAAATAATTGGGGGGTGATGAGTTTTAAATGTTTATTGAACTGTAAGTTTTTTGTTGTTGTTGTTGTTGTTTTGTTTTTTTGAGACAGTCTCACCTTGTCACCCAGGCTGGAGTGCAGTGGTGTAATATTGGCTCACTGCAACCTCTGCCTCCCAGGTTCAAGTGATTCTCCTGCCTCAGCCTCCTGAGTTGCTGGGATTACAAGTGTGCACCACCACGCCTGGCTAGTTTTTGGTTTTGTTTTGTTTTGTATTTTTAGTAGAGACTGGGTTTCACCGTGTTGGCCAGGCTGGTCTCGAACTCGTCACCTCAAGTGATCCACCTGTCTCGGCCTCCCAAAGTGTTGGGATTACAGGTGTGAGCCACCACGCCTGGCCCTGAATTGTAAGTTTAAATACTTTGATGTCTAATCATGGCTATGTTTCGAAGCCAGTTTGCAAAATTCCTGAAAATGCAGCAATTGCTGAGGCACCAGCTCCCGGGCCTGGTGAGAAGATAGAGCTGTGGGAGGAGCATGTTGGGGAGGAAGATGAGTTCTGAGTTGTGCTCCCTCTGTCCTCCACCAGCCTGACTCTCTGGGGGCAGGGACCATCCTCACAGCCTCAGGGTCCCCTCCTGAACACAGCCCCTGCTTTCTTCCATCTTCCATCTCTTCCACCACCCCAGCCCAGCAGTGTGGGAGCAGAGTGGCCTTTGGCTGGGTGAGACAGAACTTGGAGGGTAGACAGAACACTGTTAGGAGGCAGGAGGCCTAGGCCCTCTCCTGTATCCGCCCCTCACTTGCTGTGTAATCCTAGAATAGTCACTACCCGCCTCGGGCCTCAGTTCCCCTACCTGTAAAATGAGGTGCTTGGACAGGAGGTGATGGGCCACCTTCCCCACCCTGATGGCCTCTCGCTGTGGTTTCCAAGGCATGTGAGAGCCAGCCATCTTCCAGACGCCATTGGTCGCTGATGGGGGTTGGCCCCCGGGCTAGTGATGTATTTGCAACCGCCCACCTGGCCCCCGCCTCAGCTTGCCTGGTCCTCCAGCTGTGTGCCCCGAGCATTCTGGCTTGCTAATGATGTCACTGCTGGGGAGACAGTGACTTCAGGTGGGGGTTACCCTGCCCCAGGCTCCGGTGGCCCAGCGCCAGGCCTGCTTCCTCCCGGGAGCCTTCATGGGTTGCTCTCCTATTCTGAACACCTCCCAGCTCACCCAGACCCTCACTATAGGCTATGTCCTGATTTGGGTGTGGGCCCGGCCTCCCCATGCCAAGCTGGCACACCCAGAGGGCAGTGCAGGGGTCTCCAGTGCAGAGCGAGGAGTCCTGGCTCAAACCTACCAGCCGAGTGACTTTGGGCCAGTCATTCTCCCTTGCTAAGCCTCAACTCTGCTTCTGAAATAGGGGTCTGTTTCCAAACCGGTCCTTCAAGTACCTCACAGCGGATAGGGGCAGGAGGACCTGTAGCATGTGGCCCTCAATTTTGCAGCAGCAAGAAACAATTCCATCAGTGGCATGGCCAGGTCAATAGTACTCAAATTCCACGGCTTGAAATGCTGTCGATGAGCTGACATTTGCTGACTTTCACCTTCAACCCCAGTCCTGGGCCAGCTGGTCCGTCACATCTCCCAGAACTCTGGATCCCTGCAGCTGTCCCCAGCCCCACTGTCTATCTGCTGCTTAAGGTAAAAGCCCACTGGTCACCCTGGCTACAGGCAGCGGCAAGGGCGGAACTCATGCTGAGTGCACAAAGCCCACGCCTGCAAAAAATCACATGCCGGTTTCACTGACACGGAGGTCCAGACCGGGCGGGCTCCTGGTGACGGGAGAGTGGTTACCCTTGGGGGCAGGGGTGGGTACTGACCAGAGGGAGAGCCAGGGCGGCTTCTGGGGCCGGAAATATTCTCTGTCTTGATCTTGGAGCCGGTTTTACTGGTATGTTGAGTTAAAATAATCTTATCATCAGTCTTGATTCTTCCATCATCTACTTCATACAGCAAAACGGATAAAAAATCCCAACTCTCATACACCTTCCGTTCTAGCGGGGGTGATGGGAGGGCAGACCTTAAACGTGAATAGCAAGTAACTAAGTGGGAAATCAGATCGTGGGAAGAGCCAGAAGAAGGGTGTGGGGTCAGGGGGAGATGGGTGCTGCGTGCTGGGGTGGGCGTGGAGTTGCTATTTTTATAGGGTGGTCTTGTTTGAACAGGGCCCCGAAGGAAGTGAGGGAGAAGCCCTGAGGCTCTCTGGGGGAAGGGTGTTTGCAGTGGGAGGGAACAGAGCCTGCAAAGCCTCTTAGCAGGGAAGTTCAGTAGAGTGACTCTCTACTGATGGGCATGGAAGTGGGTTAGAACCGGCCCCGTGAGTGCTAAGGAGAGATGGAAACCAGGGGTGGGGAGTGGGAAGGAAGGGGAGTTTGATATTTTAGACTCAGTGGCTCCCCCTTTTTTTTCTTTTCTTTTTTGAGATGGAGTCTTGCTCTGTCGTCAGGCTGGAATGCAATGGCGTGATCTCGGGTCACTGCAACCTCCTCCTCCCGGGTTCAAGCGATTCTCCTAACTCAGCCTCCCTAGTAGTTGGGACTACAGGTGCATGCC
This sequence comes from Chlorocebus sabaeus, assembly GCF_047675955.1. Classification (NCBI taxonomy): domain Eukaryota; kingdom Metazoa; phylum Chordata; class Mammalia; order Primates; family Cercopithecidae; genus Chlorocebus; species Chlorocebus sabaeus. The sequence goes on from NC_132922.1 coordinate 11,592,127, forward strand.
ACCACACCGGGCTAGTTTTTTTTTTTTTTTTAGACGGAGTCTCGCTCTGTCGCCCAGGCTGGAGTGCAGTGGCGCGATCTCAGCTCACTGCAAGCTCCGCCTCCCGGGTTCACGCCATTCTCCTGCCTCAGCCTCCTGAGCAGCTGGGACTACAGGCGCCCGCCACCTCACCCGGCTAGTTTTTTTGTATTTTTTTAGTAGAGACGGGGTTTCACCGGGTTAGCAAGGATGGTTTCGATCTCCTAGGGCTAGTTTTTATATTTGTAGTAGAGATGGGGTTTCACCATATTGGCCAGGCTGGTCTTGAACTCCTGACCTCGTGATCCACCCACCTCAGCCTCCCAAACAGTTGGGATTACAGGCGTGAGCCACCGAACCCAGCCAACCCTCTGTTTTTATGACCTGGGGAGTGCATATTATCTGACCCATCTCCCTGAAGGCAGGCTGTCCAGACTCCTCACCCTGTATCTCACCTGTATCCTAGCCCAGTGCCTTGTCTACACCACGGGCTTGGAGCCACGTGCTGGGTGAATGAGCAAACAAAGGCCTGCCTGGCTTCAGCAGATCAGCCCGCCTTGGTGGAGCAGGACCCTTTCCCTCAAGGCTTTGTTTGGACACCACTTTCTCCCCTGGATGCTCCCTCGCTCCCACCCCGGCAGGCTCTGCCCCGCACTGTTCCCTGCAGGAGGTGGAAAGCGCGTGGGCCGGGCTGGATCTCGCTCACTGGCTTCCTCGCTGGGTGGCCTTGGCAAACTCCTCCCCGCCCTGAGTCAGCTTCCTGGTCCTGTGTGATATTGGGGAAATTCACACCCAGCAGGGCTGCTGGGACCCGTGAGGGAGGCAGGGTTGTAGGGGCCGGCACAGGGCCTGGCCCACAGCTGGTGCTTGGGAGGCAAGGTCTAAGCTGTTGAGCCAGGGTGCCCCTCAGCCCAGGGGTATAGGGTGAGGAGGAGGAAGGGTTCTTAGGGAACAGTAAATAATTAGGGATCTGGGGATTTGGATTTGGATTTGGCCTGCGAGACTTGGGGCAAGTCACTTCCCTCCTCTAATCCTCGCTTGGTTCCAAGAAAAATGGCAGGTGCTTATTCAGGGCTGGGGATGGGGACAGGGGTGCTTGGGCTTGTGGAGCCCCACCCGGGAATGGGAGGCGTGGGGGTGTGGCAGAGGCCGGGGGCGGCGGCAGCTCAAAGTGTCTGGGCAGACAATGAGCCCTGTGTGCGGGGAGCAGGCGGGGCGGCGCGGGTGGCAGAGTGGCTCCCCCGCAGGAATGTGCCCGGGAATGTGCCTGTCTGGGAATGCACATGGCTCCCTTGTGGTGGGCTCCCTCGGCTGGCAGCCTGTCTACCCCGCCACGCGGCGGCTCAGAGCCTAGAATGGCCCAGGGAGGCACTGGCCGACCGAGCTTTCCTGGGTCCTCACCCCCTGTAAGCCTGAGCAACCTCTCTGGGGCCTTGGAAGAGTGATGGGGACGGGTGTCAGGGTTCCCTGTGCCACCAACTGTCAGGGCCTCGTTTGTGTAAGGGGTCTCTGATCGCCCTGTAGGGTTTTCCTCGGATTAAAACATCTCTCACTGCCCAATTCACACTCCTTTCTTCACACTCCTTTCTCTCCTCGTGGAATGGCATCTCGGGCTGTCTTGGGCTCTCTTGGGCACCACTGTGTCCCCAGGGCCCAGGACGAAGCTTGGCCGTGGCTGTGCTCAGTAAGAACTGGCTGTGAAGGCATTCCCATCAGGTCCCTCCCCGCCGCCCTCACCCCCTGCCTGTGGGCTGTGCCCTGAAGTGGGCTCTCTGGGTGGTGGGGTCGGCCATTGGGAGGCGCTGCAGACAGGGGGGCCATGGGGCGAAGTGGGGTGTCCCCTGCTCCCTTCTCATCCCAGTCGGCCCCTACAGCTGTAGTTCCTCTCTCTCAGCCTTCTTTCCGCCTCCAGCTCTCGCTGGCTGTCAGAGCCCTCGGTTCCGGGATGGAAACAGCTCCTGCCATTAGCACAGCTTGGATCTGGTCCCCTCAACCAGGTCTCTAAGATCTTTTCCTCACATTCCCCGTGTCTGTTTCCTGCTAGGACACTGATTTTGTCCTCCCAGCCACCAGGCCAGGCAGATCTCACCAGCCCCTTTGACAGATGAGAAAACTGAGGCCCAGTGGGCCGGGCGCGGTGGCTCAAGCCTGTAATCCCAGCACTGTGGGAGGCCGAGACGGGCGGATCACGAGGTCAGGAGATCGAGACCATCCTGGCTAACACGGTGAAACCCCGTCTCTACTAAAAATACAAAAAACTAGCCGGGCGAGGTGGCGGGCGCCTGTAGTCCCAGCTACTCCGGAGGCTGAGGCAGGAGAATGGCGTAAACCCGGGAGGCGGAGCTTGCAGTGAGCTGAGATCCGGCCACTGCACTCCAGTCCGGGCTACAGAGCAAGACTCCGTCTCAAAAAAAAAAAAAAAAAAAAAAAAAAAAAAAAAAAAAAAAGAGAAAACTGAGGCCCAGAGAGGGGGCGTGAAGAGGTTCAAGCCTCAAGGATGGAGAAGGTCAGATTTGAGCCTGTGTCCCTGTTCCTCCGATGTCTGGGGCCTTTGGTCCTGGGCAACACTGTTCGTCACCTTTCTGATGAGCACAGTGATGGGGCTGTGGCTGCTCAGGTGGGTGCCCCGCAGATCATACAAACAATCACAATGTTCCCTGACTCCCTCTCCAGCCAAGCCCTGGGCCCTGAGCCAACACTGCGTTCGAGGCATCTCCTTCATCCTCTCTGTGGTGGGGCTGCGAGGAAGGCGCTGGGCGGGCCAGGGGCCTGCTCCTCTGAGGCCTGCCGTTGGGGCCGACAGGGTCGAGCCAAGGGTTGGGAGCCTCTGAGGTCATACTCCATCCACACCGACGGCTGCCTCTGTCCTTCAGCCAGGGGAACAGACAGCTGGGGAACTCCCAGGCCGGTGAGACCAGAGGCCAGGACAGCCTCAGGAGGTGGCCCCGGCCGCTGGATGACTTCACGGGTCTTTCCCGCCCTGAGTCACCCGGGCTCACTGACCCCTTGGGCACCTTTGGAGGGAGGGGCGATGGCCGGCTCAGCTGGGTGGGCTGGTGGGAGGTGGGGCTGGGCTCTGTTACCTAACGGTGGAGGAGCAGCTGGGGAAAGGGGCAGGCTCGCGGCTTTCTGCCTGTGGTGTTGCCTCTGGGGTGCTGTGTGAGGGCATCCATCTTGGCCCCTCTCTGGGCCTCGGGACCATATCAACCCCCCCGGGGATGTTGGTTCATCTTGAATCCCTCCCCCTCCCAGCTCAGGCCTGCTGGAATGGGTTGCCCCAGAGTGAAGGGAGGAATAGTCTCTGTCCCCTCCCCACCGCACTCCACACAGGTGTGAATCAGCCCAGGTGAGGAAGCTCACTCACCTTCCCCACCTGGCCCTGGAGAAAGGGACTCTTTCCCCTGCCTGGGGGTTAGAATGAACTTGGCTGTTATTCTCGGAGGAGAGTGACTCTGACACGAGGGGGGCACAATGCGGAGACTTGGGGTGTCAGGTCTCCGGGAGGAAGTCCTGAGCACCTACTGCGCGCCGAGCTCATGGACAGTGCGGACATCCTCTCCTCCAGTCTACAACCACCTGCTGTGAGTGTCCTCCTCTGAAATGAGGTTCAGAGTGGGCAGTGACTCGCCTAAGGCCACACAGCCCAGCCAGTGCCTGTGGAGGGAAGTCCAACCGGGGCTGGTTCTTGCTCCTGGAACTTGCTGGCCCCATCTTCTACGCCTCAGCCCCTCGCTGTGAGCTCGGAACCCCTCCTTGGAGACCAGGAGAGGCTGGGGATGGTGGGGGGACAGGAAAGAAGGGGTGGGGGTGCAGAGCCAGCCTCCTTCATACCCCCTCACCCGTGTCACAGAGTCCAGGGGTCGACAGGGACAGGGAACGCTCCCCTTCCGTGCCCCTATCATGAGTTAAGCCTTTCTCCCATCATTCTGCTGTTAATCGTTAAACAACCCAGTGGTTAATTAATTACCCAAGACCCACAGGGATTCGGTTGAGTGCCCCTGGTATCTGCGATCAGGGCACCCTCTCTGCAGTACCCCGGTTTCCCAGCCCCTGATGTGAGAGCAAGGAGGCACACAGATGAGGCCCGCCAAACTTACAGACACAGGCGAGGATGTGACTGTCATCGGTCCAGCAAACCCTGCTCTGTCCTGGGCCCTGGGCCACAGCACAGCCTGCAGGAGACGGGGCAAGGCACTGTCGGGAAAGAAGACAGAACCCCAGAGGCCAGGCGGGGCTAGGAGGGCTCCTCGCAGCCCCAGTGGGACCCTGCAGTGGCAGCACACGGGGGAGTCTGGTGTCTGTGTCCTTGGGGCACTGGCGGGGAGATCTGAGCCTAGTGAGTGTCTGCTGACTGGTTCTGACTCCGACTGCCCCTTCTCCAGCCTGAGCCTCAGCTTCCCTCATCTGTGCACAGGGTTGACCATTTCCTGCTCTACTCACAGGGTGAGCTGGGGAGAATGAAGAGCCGCTCTGGCGGAGGCACCAGGGCTGCCCTAGCGGGTGTGGCGGAGGCTGGGGAGGTTGTTGCTGAGCAGCAGTGGGACAGGCCACATGGTTCCTAATTCAGGAGTTGACCCTGGCCAAGCCCTTTCTTCTCTGTCAGTCTCGGTTCCCCTGTTGATAAAACAAGGGGTTGGAGGCCCGGTGTGGTGGCTCATGCCTGTAATCCCAGCACTTTGAGAGGCCGAGGCGGGTGGATCACTTGAGGTCAGGAGTTTGAGACCAGCCTGGCCAACGTGGTGAAACACCTTCTCCACTAAAAGTACAAAAATTAGCCAGGCGTGGTGGCGGGTGCCTGTAATCCCAGCTACTCAGGAGGCTGAGGCAGGAGGATCACTTGATTCCAGGAGGCAGAGGTTGCAGTAAGACGAGATTGTGCCATTGTACTCCAGCCTGGACAACAGAACAAGACTTTGTCTCAAAAACAAAACAAAACAAAACCAAAAATGAGGGGTTGGGGACTGTGACTGCCCAGGACCCTTGAGGAGCCTGTCATGGGCAAGTGAGCCGCTGGTGCCAGGCAGAGCCCCCAGTCCACTGTCTCCCACTCCCCGGCCCTGCCATGCTCCAAGGTGCCCAGCTCCTACCCGGAGCAAGTGCTGGGCTGGGAACATCAGCCCTTGCCATTGACTCAGGGAGGCTTACCACCTGGAGGCCTGAGGATGCCACGGCAACTTCCAGCCTGGTCAGCCGGGCAGGGGTCAGAGGCGTCCACTCTGCCATGCTGATCATTTCCACCCCATTGCCAAGGGGCCCCCCTGGGTCTCCCAGAAAACTGGAGACATTGACCCTGGGAGGCAAAGGATCTTTGAAGACAACTTGTCTTCTGGGATTTTAGAACTTTTTAAAAGTGAAAATGAGGTCAGACACAGTAACTCACGCCTGTAATCCCAGCACTTTGGGAGGCTGAGGTGGGAGGATCACTTGAGGCCAGGAGTTTGAGACTAGAATGGGCAACATGGTGAGACCCTGTCTCTAAAATAATTTTAAAAATTAGCCGAGTGTGGTGGCGCACACCTGAAATCCTAGCTACTTGGGAGGCCGAGGAGGGAGGATTGCTTGAGCCCAGGAGTTTGAGACCAGCCTGGGCAACATAGTAAGACTCCATCGCTACAAAAAATAAATTAAAAAAAAATTAGCTGAGTGTAGTGGTGGGTGTCTATAGTTTCAGCTACTCAGCAGGGCTGCGGCGGGAGGATCATTTGAACCCAGGAGGCCCAGGTTGCAGTGAGCCATGACTGTGCCACTGCACTCCAGCCTGGGTAACAGAGACCCTGTCTCAAAAAAAAAAAAAAAAAAATTAACCCATTTATGCCTGAGGTTGCAATTTTTAAAACTTTTGCAATCAGACCTTGGCAATGACCTTGAGCGGTAGGACAGAAATAACTCCCAATAATGGAACACTAGGCATACATGAAATGATACACAAATAACACACAAGTCCAGAAACACACCCTCCTTGCAGCAGGACCAAATGATGGAGAAGACACATCGGCCTTCCACATTGTTGTGGGTTGAACAGGGTCTCCCCAAAATTCACGTCTATTCTGCACCTCAGAACGTGACCTTATTTGGAATAAGGATTTTTGCAGATGTAATTAGAGTATGGATCTCAGAATGAGGTCATTCTGGGCTGGGGCGGATCCTAAATCCAGTGAGAGTGTTCCTACAAGAAAAAGGAATGGGAGATTTGCAAACAGAGACCCAGGAGAGGAAAGGGCCCTGTGAAGTCAGAGGCAGGGATTGGAACAATGCGACCACAGGCCAAGGAACCCGGGAGTCCCCAGAAGCTGAAAGATTCTGCCCTGGAGCTGTGGAGGCAGCATGGCCCTGCAGACACCTTGATTTTGGACTTCCAGCCTCCAGAGCTATGAGAATAAATGTCTGTTATTTCCACCACCGAGTGTATGGTAATTTATTACAGGAAACCAGTAGCCACCTGCCCCACGGCCCTGCTCTGTCTGCAGCTCCTCCCTCCAGGGTTCTTCTCTGCTCTCCCTACATGACTGTGGCATGCCGAATGCAGAAGTTTTGTTTTGAAATGTGGCATTTGGAATGCAGAAGTTTTGTTTGTTGAATGCAGAAGTTTCATAGGCACATACCAGACGAGGCGTTCTGTAAATGTTCCGTAAATGGCTCTGGTCATTGGTGCAGGTGGGGGCAGCTCCCAGTTCTCCTTGGCTACAGAAGAAGCCACTGTGGACACTTTTGCCTCGTCTCTTCTGCACATGCTTGATGATTTCTGGAGGCTGGAAGATTCCTTAGAAGGAGAATTGCTGGGTCAAAGGGTAAGCCCGTTTGCAATTTGACTGGTGCTGTTAAATTGAGTCAAATCAGAAACTCAGAATCTTAAGAAGGAGAGGAGGCTTAGCGCAGTGGCTCATGCGTGTAATCCTAGCACTTTGGGAAGCCAAGGTGGGAGGATCACTTGAGCCCAGGAGTTTAAGGCCAGTCTGGGCAACATAGGGAGGCCTCGTCTCTACAAAAAAATACAAAAGTTAGCCAGGTGTGGTGGCGCATGCCTGTAGTCCCAGCTACTTGGAAGGCCGAGGTGGGAAGATCGCTTGAGCCCAGGAGTTCACGGCTGCAGTGAGCCATGGTTGCACCACTGCACTTCAGCCTAGGTGACAGAGCGAGACCCTATCTCAAAATAAATAAATAAATAAATGTAAAAGAGAAGTAGAGAAACAGACTTTTGGATTTTACAGTATGGGACACTTCCAACCCCAGAATTATAAAATTTTAGGAGAGGGGACCTCAGGAGAACATCTATTCTGGGGTCTCACTTCAGGACCCAGGAGTGATATACTCCAAGCCCTGTCTGGGTTTCTGTTTCCCTGGAATGGGCTTGGAGAAAGCAGAGGAGATAGGACCTGGGAGCCTGGAACTCTGGGGCTCCAAGGGAGCTCTGGCAGTGGGTAGTGAAATGCCTTCCCCACCTGGGCACCCAGCTCTTCTACCCAGAGGCTGCACCTTTCCAGCCGAGGTGCCAGGCCAGCTGGGCCTCTGTAGCCACACACAGTGACCCCTCTGTGCTTGGCACACACACACACACACACACAAATGTGAACAGAGCCTGTAATCCTAGCACTTTGGGAGGCTGAGGCAGGTGGATTCCTTGAGACCAGGAGTTCAAGACCAGCCTGGAGAACATGGTGAAACTCTGTCTCTATAAAAAATACATGAAAAAAGAAATTAGCTGGATGTGGTGGTGCATGTCTATGGTTCCAGCTACTGGGGAGGCTGAGGTAGGAGGATTGCTTGAGCTCGGGTGGTTGAGGCTGCCGTTAGCCAAGATTGTGCCTCTGCCCTCCAGCTTGGGTGACAGAGTGAGACCATTTCAAAGAAAAAAAAAGAAAGAAGAAAGAAAGAAAAAGAAAGAAAGAGAGAGAGAGGGAGAGAGAAAGGAAGAAAAAAGGAAAGAAAAGCAAAAGAAAAGAAAAGAAAATGTAAAGGGAATGAGCAGAGGTGGATGGGACGGTCTGTGGTCTGCACTAGGCTGACTCGTGGCCCTGGCTGGAGTTCTGAGGTCTGGAACAGGGCAGGAGGCTCTGCATTCGATACTGGTTGCCTGCCTTGGAGTCCCCTCCATTCTTATTCTGGTGGTTTTAGAACATGCTCTCCCCCCAATTATTTGACACTCCTCTTTTTGAAAGATGGGAGTCTATGTCCTTTTTCCTTGAATCTGGGCTCTGTGGATGCTTGATCAATATGGTGCCAGTGAGGCCGTGTCAGTTTCTGGACCCAGGCCGTAAGAAACTGCAACTTCTACTTCCCAGCTCTTGGGACTCAGCCACCATGCTGTGAGGAAGCTCAACAGCCCCATGGAAAGGCCGGTGTGGGAAGGAATAGAGGACCCTCCACCCCCTGCCAGCTGTCAGCCCCAGCAGAGCCAATGGGACCTCCAGCTGCCACTCAAGTTGCCCTAGCTGATGCCCCATAGAGCAGTGCTGTGCCTTCCTGTGGCACCTGGCTTGACTTGCAGATCTGTGAGAGAAACAAATGATTGCTCTTGTTTTAAGCCACTAAATTTTGGGATCATTTGCAGTGTAGCAATGGATAACTGGAACACCCTTCATGACCAACAAAGTCGCCACCAGTGCCTGCAGGCTGGGTTAAGAACACGGGCTTTGGGGTCAGACTCACCAGCCATGTGTCAAGGCCCATCTTTGCCTCAGGGGCTTCATCTGCATGTGGTGACTGTAGTAGGACTCGCCTCATAAGGTTGCCATGAGGATGAAATGAGACGACGCACATGGAGCCTGGTGCCGAGGAAGTGTGTGGTAAACGGGAGCTGTGACAAGGGTTTACCACCATGGTTGTTATTTTCCTAAGCAGAGAAAATTACTCAGTCTAAGCTGGGTTCATCCAAACAGGCAGATCCTTCCCTGCTTGTTCCTTCGAAGACCCCCTCCTCCAGGAAGCCTTCCCTGACCACCCTGCACTGGGCTGCCACTCCTCTGGGCACTTCCAGCCCTCTGTGCTATGTCTGAAAGAACAAGAGTTCCCTTGTGCTCATTGCCTGTTTACAGCTGCCAGATTGGGACCTCCCTGAGGGCATCATTAGCACGGCCAGCAAGGAATGGAAGTCTCTAAAGCTGGCACTCGGTGTGTGCCCACACAGGCGGGAGCCCCGGGGCTGCTTATGTCACTGAGTGACCCTCAGCCAGCTGGTGTCTCCCGAAGTGTACACCTGGGTGGGCCTTACGTGCAGGCCTCTGTGTACGTCGGCGTGCCTGTGGGAGGTGGGTGTGCATATGTTTGTACATACGTGAATAGCAGTTGGTGTGTCTGCGTGAAGGTAGGTGCAGTGAGCACGTCTCTGTACACAGATGTGGGTACATGCTCTTGTGCACACCACTGCACGTTCACGATCGTGTGTGTGCTCGTGCAGTTGCAGGAGTGTACCTGTGCATGGGTGTGTCCACATGTGTGTGCCTTCGTACTGGGTGCGTGCCCTGTGTGCCAGGCCGGGCTGTATGGTAGGAATGTAGGGTACCAGCTGCTACATCTGGGGCCCACTTGGAAACTAAAAATAGCCCATGCCCAGCCCTGTCCCGCCGGGCAGGGGGCCGCCGGGCAAGCTCCACGGGGGCACCCCAGCCAGGCTGTTGGCCTCATCCCTTCTTGGGCCGCCGCCCTGCCTCTCCTGCCCTGCCCTGCCCCGCCTGGGGCTCCCATGAGCTCATGCACACCCTGCCCAACCAGGGCAGAGAGTGGGTGGGGAGGTCCAGAGTCGTGCCTGCTAGGCCGAGGCCCTGCCCACGTCCAGGCGGCTGGACACCAGCAAGGCCTGATAAGGTCAAGTGTGGAGTAGGGTCCGCCTCCTCCCTCCAGCCAGGGACAGCCGGGCGGACATGAGTCAGCACAGGGGGCATCAGGCAGCCCGGGCCTGACCACTGGCTGGTGATGGGGCAGGCTTGGGGAGGGGACTGCCTCCCTGAGCAGGCCAGGGGCTGGCCAGGAGGAATCACCTGCCGGGTCGGCCAAGCCCTGACCTCATTCTCCACCTTGAGGAACCCCACCTCCACTTCCGCCCAGAAAGCCCCTCTGGAGTCCCCTGGCTGGCTTCCTGCCCTGGCCTGGTCATTGCCGGACCTCAGAAGGGCTGATGGCCACCCCTGCAGAAGGGCATTTCCGGGCTTAGCTGCACGGCTGCAAGGGTTCCATATGCCCCTTCCTCGGGAAGTTGTCCCTGGTTCCCCAGGCTGGATGGAGGAGGGGGTGGGGCTCTGAGATCCCAGCTCCCTCTTGGAGCCCCCCTCTCTGCAAAGTCAAAGCCTGTTTACTCGTGTCCAGACCTGAGCTTCTTGAGGGCCAGGAAGTGTGTCATTTCCATCTCTGTTTACATCTTGCTCCCTCGCTGGGTCCCCAGCACAGCCCAGGAGGGGTCATCGTTGTTCTCCTTTACAGGGGAGGACTCTGAGGCCTGGCATGGATGGTGACTGGCTCACAGTCCCCAGCCAAGGGGTGGCCAGTGGAGGCTGTTCCTGGATGTCCTGCTGTCCCCATCACTGTGCCACTGTGATCCTTCCTCCTGGAGCCCCTGACTTCAGAGGTTCTGATGACCCAGCCCAAGCACCCATGACTGGTTTTTCATTCTGTGAACCTGGTGCGTGTGCAGCTTGGGCTGGGCCTTCCCTGGAGCTCAGCTCCACAGGGCAAGCCAGGCAGGGCCGGACATGCTGATCACAGCTGAGTGTCAGGGTGGAGGCTCCCGCTGTATCCTCTGCCCCCCCGCAGGGCCCTGCCAAGAGGAGAGGAGAGGGCACCAGCTTGGCATAGGGAGAACTCGTTGTGAGGGAGGGATCATCAGATGCTCCATTTAACAGATGAGGACACTGAGGCTCAGAGAGGGGGTGTGATGTCCCGAGGTCCTACAGTGAGGAACGGCCTGGGCAGGTCTTAGGAAACCCTCCCTCGTGCTCATGGACACACTCGTGGCACTGTGTGTCATAGTGAAAGAGGAAAAATGGTCCTGGATGCTTGCCAGTCCTCTGTGAGCACCCTCCACACAGAGGGACACACAAGAGGGGCTGGATCCGTGCTGACCAGGTGGGGCTCCAGACCAATGGAGAAGCATGCTTTCCAATACCTCAACACGGCTGGGCGCGGGAGCTCACACCTGTCATCCCAGCACTGTGGGAGGATGAGGCAGGTGGATCATCTAAGGTCAGGAGTTTGAGATCGGCCTGGCTAACATAGTGAAAGCCCGTCTCTACTAAAAATACAAAAAGTAGCCAGGTGTGGTGGTGCACACCTGTAGTCCCAGCTACTTGGGAGGCTGAGGAAGGAGAATCGCTTGAACCAGGGAGGTGGAGGTTGCAGTGACCCGAGATCACACCACTGCACTCCAGCCTGGGTGACAGAGTGAGACTCCATCTCAAAAACAGTAACAACAACAACGAAAAAACACCTCAACACAGACAGAGCAATGGCACGCGTGTCCATACATAGAAGCAGGGCAGCTTCGTGGCTGACAAAGAGCCTGGCCTCTGCCACTGATGGCCTGGGTTTGAGTCACAGTCTTGTGGATCCTGGCTGGTTGACCCGGGGGAAGGACTTCACCTCTCTGTATCTCAGTTTCCTGGTCTGGAAAGCAGAGCTCACTACAGCAGCTCCTGTGGAGTGGGTGCAAGGAGTCAGTGAGTTGAGATGTGTAAGCGTTTAGGACAGCAACTCACACTCAGGAAGTAATTTGTTTTAAATGTAAATTCAAGCTAGATTCTGAAATTACAGGCATGAGATTACAGGCTCATGCCTGTAATCCTGGCATTTTGGGAGGCTGAGGTGGGAGGATTGCTTGAGCCTAGGAGTTGGAGACCAGCCTGGGCAACATAACAAGATCCCATCTCTCTCTCTATAAAAAAAAATTAGCCAGGTGGCTGGATGTGGTGGCTCATGCCTGTAATCCCAGCACTTTGGGAGGCTGAGGTGGGTGGATCACCTGAGGTCAGGAGTTTGAGACCAGTCTGGCCAACATGGTGACACCCCCTCTCTACTAAAAATACAAACGATTAGCTGGGCTTGGTGGTGCATGTCTGTAGTCCCAGCTACTTGGGAGGCTGAGGAAGGAGAATGGCTTAGACCCGGGACGTGGAGGTTGCAGTGAGCCGAGATCACGCCATTGCACTCCAGCCTGGGTGACAAGATCAAAATTCCATCTCAAAAAAAAAAAAAAAAAAGCAATTAGCCAGGCGTGATGGTGCATGCCTGTGGTCCCAGCACTCAGGAAGCTGGGGTGGAAGGATCGCTTGAGCCCAGGAGGTCGAGGCTGCAATGAGCCGTGATGGTGCCACTGCACTCCAGGTGACAGAGTGAGACTCAGTTCAAAACAAAACAAAACAAACGTAAATCCAGAGGAAAGTGTTTTTGAGCCCACACTGTAACTGCGTTAGTTTCCTATCAGTTTCCTATGGCTGCTGTGAGGAATGACCACAAATGTAGCAGTTTAAAATAACACGGATGTGAGCCCTTACAGCTCTGGAGGTCGGAAATCTGAAGTGGGTCTCCTGGGCTAAAGTCAAGGTGTGGGCAGGGCCTGTGCCTTCACGGGCTTTCCTTTGCCTTTGCAGCTCCTAGAGGCCGCTCACATTCCTTGGCCTGGGGTTCCTTCCTCCCCTCAAAGCCAGTCGCACAGCGGCTCTCACTCCCTCTGACCCTGACACTTGCTCTTCTGCCTCCCTCTTGCACATCCAGGGATTCTTGTGATCATGCTGGGCCCACCCAAACATCCAGGATGATCTCCTTATTTTATGTTCAAGGTGCTGGGAACACAACACAGTGGGTAACACAACAGACACCGTCCTTGTCTCACGGGAGACAGATGGTAATTCACATGTAGCCCTGTGACGCATCTGGAGAGGTAGATGCTGGGGTGCAAAGTGAAGCAGGGGAGGAGGATGGAGAGCAGTGGGGAGCCTCATCTGCATAGTATGACTCCTTTCCAGCGAGAATGGATTTGCCGTATTTGCATATTTCTTCTTCTTCTTCTTTTTTTTTTTGATCTCGCTTTGTCACCCGGGCTGGAGTGCAGTGTTGCGATCTCTGTTCGCTTCAACCTCCGCCTCCTGGGTTCAAGCGATTCTCCTGCCTCAACTTCCTGAGTAGCTGGGATTATAGGCCTGCGCCACCACGCCCAGCTAATTTTTGTGTACTTTTCTTTCCTTTTTTTTTTTTTTTTTTTTTGAGACGGAGTCTCGCTCTGTTGCCCAGGCTGGAGTGCAGTGGCGCAATCTCGGCTCACTGCAAGCTCCGCCTCCCGGGTTCATGCCATTCTTCTGCCTCAGCCTCCTGAGTAGCTGGGACTACAGGTGCCTGCACCACGCCCGGCTAATTTTTTTGTATTTTTTAGTAGAGACGGGGTTTCACCATGTTAGCCAGGTCTCGATCTCCTGACCTCGTGATCTGCCTGCCTTGGCCTCCCAAAGTGCTGGGATTACAGGCGTAAGCCACCGTGCCCGGCCGTACTTTTATTTTCTATTTATTTATTTATTTTAATTTTTTTTTTCCAAGATGGAGTCTTGCTCTGTCGCCCAGGCTGAAGTGCAGTGGCACGATCTCGGCTCACTGCAACCTCTGCCTCCCAAGTTCAAGTGATTCTCCTGCCTCAACCTTCCAAGTAGCTGGGACTACAGGTACCAGCCACCATGCCCAGCTAATTTTTTGTAATTTTAATAGAGATGGGGTTTTACCATGTTGGCCAGACTGGTCTCAAACTCCTGACTTCAGGTGATCTGCCCATCTTGGCCTCCCAAAGTGCTGGGATTCAGCTGTGAGCCACCTTGCCCGGCCCCATTTGCATATTTCTTCTATAGCCCAAAGCAGGTCTAAGTGGTTCTGAATAACAGCACAGTTTATCTTCCTGCCCATTGGCTGTGTGACTTTAACGTAATGGTCTAATCTCTCTGGTCTCTTCACAGGAGGAGTCAATGGGGTGCCAAACTCCTCCTGGCGATGCTGTGAGATGCCCGAGGAGTTCTCTGGATATCCAGAGAACACCTTGAGTTCTCTGGATATCCTGTCTGCCAATCTCACCTTGGGCAGGAAGTACCGAGGGATTCCCAGGCACAAGCTCCATGGGCGGGCGGAGGGGTGGTGGTGCAGCTAGGGGCTGGAAATGCCTCTAGATGGAGCCCAGCTGGTCTTTGGACCTGGGATGTGGCCATTCTAGGAAGGAATCCAGCTGCTCCGAGCCCAGCTGGGTAGGCAGGAGTGTGGTGGTGCCACTGGGGCTGGAACTGCCCCACTAGCTCACCAGAGGGAACTGGAGAATGAGTCTGGGGCCTGGGGCCTGGGTTGGGCTGTGATAGATCCCAGGCTGTGGATCCTCAGCTGAGAAACGGGGGGGCCCAGGGAGGAGCAGGGGTGGGCCTAGGACCTGGCCCCCAAGCTCCAAACCGGCTGCCATAACTTCTGGTTGTGTGACTCAGTTTCCTCATGTGTAGACGGGGACTGTAACTGTCTCCCATTCTGGGGTGGTTGTGAGGACCAAGTGTATTCGTGCACACAGAGATGGGTGTGGATTTGCAGGGTGGCTGGTACACAGGGGGTCCCATCCAGGCTTCACTCCCCTCCCCCATTCTCTCCAGCTCCCAGGGAGCTGGCCCCGGGCCCCAGGGACACCTGCAAATGCCCCTTCCTGTCCCAGGCTCAGAATGAATTGAGGGAGCAATGAAAAACAAACAAAACAGCCATTTACTTGCTGAAGAGCGAATATGTTCACATGCCTGATAATCAAAATACTCAAAGGATATGCAGTGAGACAGAAGTCCTCCTCCCACCCCATCCTCATGCCATTTCTTGAGTATATTTTTCCAGAGATGCCCTAGGTGGGTACGCGGGGAGATGCATTTGTATTCTCTTCTCCGCCTTAAACACACCCTGTGAATGGCGGAGTTTTTCTTGGAGAATGGCAGGCATCAGCACAGAAACAGCTTCCTGGAGCTGCGGTGTATGGGTGGGTATTCCATTGTCATTTGATGAGGCTGTAAAGGGAAGGGTTTTTTTTTTTTTTTTTTTTTTTTTAAAGCAAAGGAATAGCTTCATGGAAGCATCCTTCCTGGAATCTGGAATTCAGAGACTTGGGCTTGAGTCTGAGCTCAGCTACTTACCACTCAGGGACTGCATGTGTTGCTTCCCCTGAGCCTGTGTTCTCATCTGCAAGATAATGCTTGTGGCTGGGCATGGTGGCCTATGCGTGCAATTTCAGCACTTTGAACTGCCGATGCACGAGGATCGCTTGAGGCCAGGAGTTCAAGACCAGCCTGGAGCCAGGCGCAGTGGCTCACGCCTGTAATCCTAGCACTTTGGGAGGCTGAGGCAGGAGGATCACCTGAGGTCAGGAGTTCGGGACCAGCCTTGGCCAACATGGTAAAACCTTGTCTCTACTAAAAACACAAAAATTAGCCGGTGTGTTGGCACGCACCTGTAATCCCAGCTACTCGGGAGGCTGAGGCAGGAGAATTGCTTGAACCCAGAGGTAGCAGTGAGCCAGGATCACACCACTGTGCTTCAGCCTGGGTGACAGAAAGTGACTCCATCTCAAAAAAAAAAAAAAAAAAAGACCAGCCTGGAAGACATAGTGAGGCCCCATCTCTACCCCTGACCATCCCCCCCAACACCCCAAAAACCGAATGTAGCTGGCCATGGTTCTGTGTGCCTGTAGTCCCAGCTACTCGGGAAGCTGAGGCAGGAGGATCCCTTGAGCCCAGGGGGTCGGGGCTGCAGTTAGCTATGATCACACCACCATACTCTAGCCTGGGTGACACAGCAAGACCCTGTCTCCACCAAAAATAAAATAAAAAAAAAAAGATAAATATAAAAAAGGCGGTGGTTGTACCCATCCAGGAGATAATGTTGCCCATGGGCAGCCTGTGGGCTGTGCCCCGTTTGTGGATGTGTTTTGCACATAAAACTTTTCCAAACTCTGGAGATTTCAAATTACAACCCAGATTTCTGGCTTCTCTTGAAAAATCAAAAGTCTGGCCATTGCAGGCTGGAGCCAAGTAGCCACTGCCCGCTTTTGAAGGGCCAGGGGTGCTCCATTTGGCCTCTGGCCTCACCACTCCCTATTGCTCATGTACATCCCTCAACCTGGTAGTCCTCCTCCACAGAAGGGTGTGCTGGGGTGAAATTCATGCAAACAGAATCGGCAGGGTCCCCAGCGGTCGGCACAGGCCCAGCTTCACTCTCCTGGTGGATACTTGGGGTATCTGGGACTCATTAGCCAGAGCCATGGACGATCCTGTCCTGGAAACCCAAGCCCTGAGCAAGCGGCTCCAGAGTGTCTCCTCCACCAGAAGGGGAGCTGAGATGCCGGCACCATGTCCGGGAAGGGCTCTGGGCTGCATGCCAGGCGGTTTCATCCCGGGAGGCGGCGGCGGAGGCTTCTTCCCTAGGCTGGAGCCGGAAGCCGGGCTCCAGGCACCTGGAGCTCCCATCTCCGGGTCCCCAGGATGTAGATTCCTGCGCACAGCCCCCCACGCCTTCCTCTTCCCTACCTACCTTTGGCAGTCACATCCTGCCTTTCAGGGGTGGACCAGGACTGAAGGGGAGACAGGGAGGTGGGTGGGGTCCCAGGAGGACTTTGGGGACATCCTGTTTTCAGGGTGGTTGCAATCTCTTCTTGGCCCCAGGGTGCCTTGGAGCACAGTTTGAAAACCACTGATGGAGCCCTTTTGCTAGATGGGAAAACATAGGCCGGAAAACAGAGGCCTGGAGTGGGGAGGGGTAGGATGGTCAGAGGCCTGGGGACCTTAGAGTCCCACCTCCCCAAGTCTATGACAGAGCCCCGGCATGTGAAATTGAAGCTCACTGAGCCCCCAGCCAGCCTCCCTGGAAGGCTGCCCTCACCCTGCTCTTGTCTGTCCAGAAGGCCAGGGAAGCATTGGGGCTCCTCCTCCTCTAAAACTCGAATTGCCTCCTCTGCCAAGTGCCCACCTTACAGGGTGGTTGTGAGGAGTCAAAGAGATGAGAGAGTGCAGATAGCAAGATTAAGAACAACAGTAGCTCCTGCCTCCTGGGCTTGAACCGCAGGCTGTCCAGCCTGGACTTGGACAAGACCATTTTTACAGCACTTTCTTGGGAGATAATTTACATACCCTAAAATTTACCCACCTAAAGTATATGAGTCAATGGTTTTGAGTATATTTACAGAGTTGTACAACCATGACCACAATCTAATTTTAGAACATTTACATCATCCCCCAAAGAAACCCAACACTCATCAGCAGCCACTCCCTGTTCCCCTCCTCCAGCCCC
The DNA here is from genome assembly GCF_047675955.1 of Chlorocebus sabaeus. Classification (NCBI taxonomy): domain Eukaryota; kingdom Metazoa; phylum Chordata; class Mammalia; order Primates; family Cercopithecidae; genus Chlorocebus; species Chlorocebus sabaeus. The sequence goes on from NC_132922.1 coordinate 11,609,407, forward strand.
TGGAACGCTCCTCTGTTTTCTCTCTAGAGTCCTTTGCTCTGGACATTTCATATAAATGGAATCATACAATGTGTAGCCTTTTGTGACTGGCTTCTTTCAGTGAGCATCATGTTGTGGCATGTGTCACTCTTCCATTTCTTATTGTTGGTTGTTATTTCTTCCGCTAGAGCAGCTGGAAGGAACATTCCTTTTCATAGCCAAGTAATATTCCACTGTAAGGACATACCACAATTTGTTTGTCCACTTATCTGTTGATGTACATTTGGGCTGTTTTCACCTTTTGACTATTAAAAATAATATTTCTGTGAGCATTCTCGTACATATCTTTGTGTGGACATATGTTTTCATTTCTCCTTTGTAAAATATCTCAGAGGAAAATTGCTGGGTCATGTGGCAGCTCCATGTTGAACATTTTGAGGAACTGCCAAACTGGTTTCCAGAGCGGCTGAATCATTTTGCATTCCCACCAGCAACCTGGGAGGACTCCAGTTTCGCCACATCCTCACCAACGCTGGCTCCTGTCTTTTTGATGATAGCCATGCTAGTGGGTGTGACGTGGTCCCACCACTGAAGGCACAGGTTTCCATTTTCATTTATGTAATCAGCAGTTATGTTGAGTATCTTTTCATGGGCTTATTAGCCATTCATAGATCTCTTTTGGAGAAATGTCTATGCAAATGACAGCTTGCTATTAAAACCTCACAGCCACACAGTTGGAGGAAACTGGAACTGTGGTCAGCCACACTGACGACGAGGAAACTGGGGTTCTGAGGAACTCTTGAGAGATAGTGGGGACAGGAGCCCCGTGGTGGGACACTGCGCCTAGGGGGAGGGGGTGTGGGTGATGGGGGAAACAAGGAGGTATGAGGACCCCCTCAGCACTGCAGGCTGGAAGAACTGAACGCTGATTCTTATTACTCTCTGCCTCTGTCTCACTCTGGGACCTTGGGCAAGACACTTCCTACCCTGAGCCTCAGTTTCCTCACCTAAAAATGCCTTCATTCTGCCGTGGGAATCAGATTTGGTGCTACACATGAATGTACTGAAGGCCAGAGCAGGGTCCTGGTGGTTCCAGACCTGGGAATCACTCACCTTCCAGTCGCTGGCCCTCCAGGGCTGGCTGTGGGCAAGGTCTCTGCTCTGGGTCTCAGGCCAGCCTGCACTCTTGGCCACCAAGCACTAAGAGTTCTGGGCCTGCAAGGAAGGCTTGCTCAGGCTGGGGCTGGGCAGAGAGCACTCAGGCAGTGTCTCGGCTGCTAGTCTGTGGGAAACAGCACATTTGTCCCTGAGCAAGAGCCTCCTCTGCACTGGCCACCTGCAGCCCTGGCCACCTGCTGCTTCTACCTGGGGCCAGGGCGGGTGCAGGGCATAGAGCTATCAAAGGAGCAGAGGCGGGGGCGGGCTGGGAGGAAGCTAGGCTGAGAGAGCCCCTCCACTGGCAAGAAACTGGGCAGATGGATTCATTCACTCATTCATTCGCTCACTCACTCATTCATTCATCCAGCCGTGTGTGCTGGCCTCTCATGGCTCCCCGTACTTTCCGGATGGAAGCGCTCACTGCAATGCAGCCATTCCTCAGGAAACTTGCTGAAGGAGTGGACACCATGAGCGTGGGACCTGTGTTGAGAGCCGAATACCTCCAGCCCCTGCCTTCACGGCATTCTCGGCAGAGGAGGAGGGACAGATGGAGTAACAACGGTAGCACCTTAGAGTCTCTGCTAGGGACCAGCTGCTCTCCCAAGTCCCTTGGTCAAATTAAGTTGTTTAATCCACTATGCAGCTCTTATGGTAAAACCATTCTTGTTTTTTGTTTGTTTGTTTGTTTGTTTTTTGTTTTTGAGACAGAGTCTCGCTCTGTCGCTCAGACTGGAGTGCAGTGGTGTGACCTTGGTTCACTGCAACATCTGCCTCCCGGGTTCAGGTGATTCTGCTGCCTCAGCCTCCCGAGTAGCTGGGATTACAGGCGTGCACCACCACCCCGGCTAATTTTTGTATTTTTAGTAGAGACGGGGTTTCACCATATTGGCCAGGCTGGTCTCAAACTCCTGACCTCGTGATCTGCCTGCCTTGGCCTCCCAAAGTGCTGGGATTACAGGCGTGAGCCACTGCACCCGGTGATAAAACCGTTCTTATCTTCTTTTCATATATTGGAAAACTGAGGCTCAGAGAGGAGCAGAGACTGGGTCAAGGTGTCCCGGTGGGTTAGTTGCAGAGCTGGAGGCAGAAACCTGGTGTCTGGTTCCCAGCTCCAGACTCCTCGACATGATTCTACCTCTTTCTCTCCACTCCCCAACCCACCCTCTGGAGTTTAGACCTGGTGCTTTCCAGCTCCCTGCCCCCTTCTCTTAATATTTGACCTGTATTCGAGAACGGAAGTCTGGTGTGCTCCCTGCAGCAGCCAGGAGATGTGGGTTCAAGTCCTCCCTCAGCCATCAAAATGCTGTGTGACTTGGGCAAGACCTCCAACCTCTCTGTTTTCAGCTTCTTCATTGGTCAGCGAGAGGGCTGGACTGGGCACTTTTGAAGGCAGCTAGGCAAAGGCCATGTCTTAGGATGGCTCTGGGGAGCATGGAGCGGGTGATGGTGGGCTCCCTGGGGCAGGTTTGGGTGGCACCAGGCTTGGGGAAGGGACAGTTGCAGTCTGCAGGCCTTTTTCTTCCAAGGGACGCTGAGTGGCCAGGCTTATCACCTGCCTGTCTTGGGCCACTCTTCCGAGCGGCTCCTCCGGTTTCAGCCTGGAGTCTGCGATAGCAGGGACTGTGGGAGACCTGGGGGGCAGGTGGGTGGCCCTGTTGCTCACAGGGCTCCGGGCACCCCGTCTCCTCCAGGTTATCTCTGCTCTGGGACAGACTGGGAAAGTGAGAAGCTGTGCTATCTCCTTCACTTCCCCCCGGAGATAGGGCTGCCTCAAAGCCCTCTTGTTCTGTCCCTACAGTCCCCTTACATCCACTGGCCCCAGAGGAAGGGGGGCACAGCCTGTAGTGCTGAGGTGCCATTCCCTCATGGGGGCTGCAATGGGGAGCACGGAGTGAGGCTGAGGAGTCACTTTTCCAGCCTGCTGTGCCCACTGAGTGCCTGCTGTGGGCCAGAACAGGGGACAGCACTTCCCATCCAGCAGGGCTGATGCTGACCAGTTGGGAAGTCTGGGGAGCCCCTGCTACCACAAACAGTGACCACTAGTCACTGGCTCATGAGGCTCAGAGCCTGGGGGCTCTGGAGGGTCCAGACAGTGTGAGGGGCATTTGGAAACCTGAAGCAGAGACTAGTTACTGTTGGTTCAGGTGTATTTGAGGATTTCTTTTTTCTTTTTTGAGACAGGTTCTCACTCTGTTGCCCAGGCTGGAGTGCAGTGGCGCCATCTTGTCTCACTGCAGCCTCGGTTTCCCTGGTTTAAGCGATTCTCGTGCCTCAGCCTCCTGAGTATCTGGGACTACAGGCACCCGCCACCATGCCTGGCTAAGTTTCGTATTTTTAGTAGAGAAGGGGTTTCACCAGTTGACCAGGCTGGTCTCAAACTCCTGACCTCAGGTGATCCACCCGCCTCAGCCTCCCAAAGTGCTGGGATTACAGGCGTGAGCCACTGTGCCTGGCCTGTATACAGCAAATCCTGAAATGGCTTCCTGATGACTCCCACCTAAGGACAGGGACACCTATGTGCAAATGTGGGTGTGGCTGTGGGGACTTTATTCACCTCTCCGGGCCTTAGTTTCTTGTCTGTAAAGGGGGTTTGAGGGTGGCTTGTTCTGCACAGACTGTTGTTCAGGGGGAGCGAGGTCCTCTGGGTAAGCTTCGGCGTGGTGTGCCCCGTGCAACTTAGGGGGGACCCGATGAAATGGAGATTTGACCATTTTTCACAAGAATGGCTGTTTCCCATGCCCAGGTTAGAGTAAGTGCTAATGCATGTTGGAATTCGGGTGTCTCAGGGCTTGTTCTAGGCACTGGGGACATAGCAGGGATGGAGGCTGGCCTAGCTCTGCCCTTGGGGAACCCACATCCAACAGGGACACAGGTGACTCTGGGTGTGAGGTGGCTGATGGCTCGAAGGAAGGTAGACGGAATAACAGCCCCCTAAAGACACCCACGTTCCAATTCCCAGAATGGGTGACTTTGCCATCTCACATGGCAAAAGCAATTCTGCAGATGTGACTCAGGCGCGGAGCCTGGAGATGGGGATCATCCAGGTAGGCCTGCTGTGATCACAAGATCTTTCTAAGAGGAAAGCAAACTGAACTGTACACTTAAAAATGGTAAAATAGGCCGGGTGTGGTAGCTCACGCCTGTAATCCCAGCGCTTTAGGAGGCTGAGGCGTGTGGACCACTTGAGGTCAGGAGTTCCTGACCAGCCTGGCTAACATGGTGAAACCCATCTCTCCCAAAGATACAAAAATTAGCCAGGCGTAGTGGCAGGCACCTGTAATCCCAGCAACTTGGGAGGCGGAGGCAGGAGGATCACTTGAACCTGGGAGGAGGAGGTTGCAGTGAGCCGAGATTGCACCATTGCACTCCAGCCTGGGCAACAAGAATGAAACTCCATCTCAAAAAAAAAAAAAAAAAAGGTAAAATAATAAGGTTTACATTACATATACTTTACCATAATTTAACAGGTTAATAATGTAATAAACCAAACCCACTGAACTGTACACTTTAAATGGATAAATTATGTGGTATATGAGTTATATCTCAATAAAGCTGTTTTTTAAAAATCCAAAAGGGGCTGGATGTAGTGGCTCATGCCTGTAGTCCCAGCACTTTGGGAGGCCGAGGTGGGCAGATCACCTGAGGTCAAGAGTTGGAGGCCAGCCTGGCCAACAGGGCGGAACCCCATCTCCACTAAAAATACAAAAATTAGCTGGGCATGGTGGCGTGCGCTTGTAGTCCCAGCTGTCCAGCTATTCAGGAGGCTGAGGCATAAGAATTGCTTGAACCTGGGAGGTGGAGGTTTCAGTGAGCTGAGCTAGTGCCACTACACTCTAGTTTGGGCGACAGAGTGAGACTCTGTCTAAAAAAAAAAAAAAAAAAAAAAATCCAAAAGGAGGGACCTTCTGCCAAATACCCAGCCACCAACCACTACTCCTGAAAGTGTCAGGATCAGGAGAGACTGAGGAGCCATCAAACTTGGGAGGGGACTAAGGAGACTTGATGACCTGATGCCATGTGGGATCCTGGCCAATCCCGGAACAGGCACAGGACATCGGTGGGGAAGCTGGTGATGTCTGAATACAGTCTCTAGATTACAGGATCGTCTCAATGCTAACTCCCTCACTTTGATAAAGACACCACGATTATGTAAGATGTTAACATTAGGGGAAACTGGCAGGCAGGTACATGAGAAATTTCTGAATTATCGTCATAACTCTTCTATAAATCTAAGTTGATTTCAAAACGAAAAATTAAAAAAAAAAAATAGAAGGTAGCTGGGCGCAGTGGCTCACACCTGTAATCCCAGCACTTTGGGAGGCCGAGGTGGGTGGATCACCTGAGGTCAGGAGTTCGAGACCAGCCTGACCAACACGGTAAAACCCCATCTCTACTAAAAATACAAAAATTAGTTGGGCATGGTGGTGAGTGCCTGTAATCCCAGCTACTCAGGAGGCTGAGGCAGGAGGATTGCTTGAACTGGGAAGTGGAAGTTGCAGTGAGCTGAGATTGTGCCAGTGTACTCCAGCCTGGGTGACAGAGTGAGACTTCATCTCAAAACAAGAAAAAATAGAAGGAGGGGAGAGAGTCAAAGTCAGAGAGGAAGTGTGGCAGAAGGAGACATCAGATGACAGTTTGCAGATGCTACGCTGCTGGCTTTGAAGACAGAGGAAGGGGCCACAAGCCAAGGAGTGCAGACAGCCTCTAGAAGCTGGAGAAGGCAAGGAAACAGTTCGCCCCTGGAGCCCGAAAAAGGAACTCAGCCCTGCTGAGACCTTGGCCTCCAGATCTGTGAGATAAAAAAAGTTTGTGTTGTTGTAAGTCACCATGTGAGTGGTAACTAGTTACAGCAGCAATGAGAAGCTCGCCGAAGGCAAGGAGGCAATACTAATGATGATGGCCACAGTGATGGGCACTTTGAGTGCTTAGGAAGGACCCAGCCATGTTCTCCAAGCACTTTACATAGCTTAACTCAGTTAATTTTCAGACACTGTTCTGTGGGATGATTATTATCCCTGTTTTATAGACAAGGACACAAAAGCACAGAGAGGTGAAGTAACTTACCCAAAGCCACACAGCTGCAAACGCAGAGGGGGATTCTTACCCAGGCAGGTGGTGGCTGAGTATGTGCCTGTGACCACTGCCCCCCAGTGCCTGGCAGCAGCACATGTGTGAACTCTGACCCCCTTGCTCAGGGCTAGGCCCTTTACAGAAATGATTTAGTTTAATGTCACGACCGTCCTATGAGGTAGACGTTCCTGTCATTTTCCATTTTACAGTTGGGGAAACTGAGGCTCAGCAAGATGGAGCCCCTTGCTCAGGGTCACAAGGCCAGAGACTGTTCCCCAATGCTGCTGCCTCCTTGCTGGGGCTGGAGGCAGGGACTCATGTTACCTGCAGGGGGTTCCCGCTCTGCGGCCCCCTTGCACCCCTGCCCTTTCCAGCCCCCATCTCCACATTCCCTGTGCTCCCTGATTGGGAATGACATCCAGTCAGATGTCCCTACACTACTGCACGCCAGAGGCTACAGGAGGCTTCATGCCTCTTGGCCCCATTGTTTAGGCCAGGAAGCCACCCCCTCCGTCCTTGGCCAGAGGAGACCGTCTCTAGGGAGAAGGTTCCTTCCCAGAGAAGCAAATGGCCAGGAAGCAGGCCCTGGCTGGGCCCAGGACAGAGATACATGCTGGCCCTTTAAGGGGAAGGGGCTGGAGTGGGGGCTGCATCACTGGGTCCCTTCTTTTTTTGCTGTTGTTTTTTCATTTTGTTTTGTTTTTTGAGATGGTCTTGCTCTGTTGGTCTGGCTGGAGTGCAGTGGCACTATCTCAGCTCACTTCAGCCTCCACCTCCTGGGTTAAAGCAATTATCCGGCCTCAGCCTCCAGAGTAGCTGGGATTACAGGTGTCCACCACCACACCCGGCTACTTTTTGTATTTTTAGTAGAGACAGGGAGGGGGGTTCTCACCACGTTGGCCAGGCTGGTCTTGAATTCCTGGCCTCCAGTAATCCGCCCCCGCTTGGCCTTCCGAAGTGCTGGGATTACAGGCGAGAGCCACCGCGCCTGGCCCTGGGTCCCTTCTTATCAGGAATCCTTCGACGGGGTGGACCAGGGCCAAGGGCAGCTGGCGGCAGCAATTGGAGTTAGGGTCAGGGGCTCTTGCAGAAGCCACTGCCTCCTCCCTCCCTGGGTTAGTTTCCTCAGATATAAAATAAGTCAGTGGGGCTGGGGTCTCTAGGCTCCCCGCATTCTGTGAGCCCATGACCCCAGGGGTGGGTCCTCCCCTGTTCATTAATAATAAGCTGACCACTTACTGGGGTGTCCACCGGGGGCTGTTCCCGTGAAGCCTCACAGTGACCAGGGGAGGAACTCCACTATAGTCTGTTTCAGAGGCGAGGAAGCCGAGGCTCAGCGTGGTTAGGGAATGCCTCAGGTCATGCAGCCAGTGTAGGGTGAAGCTGGGGTTTTCTGGGCCACCCTAGGCCACCAGCAGCCCTACTGTCCTGAAGTCACTGCTGTTTCTTCCTTTCTCTCCTAATCCAGGTGGAGCTGAGGGGCGGGAGGTGGCTGGGGTTTGGAGTGTGAGCCGGGGGATCTCCCGTGGGGGGCAGTGGGAACTCAGGAATATGCAAGTCACTGGTGCTATAGTCCCTCCTGCCCAGTCAGGGCCGCACCTCCCTCTGGGCTGGACCAGGGCTCTGAAGCCAGCTGTAAACCCTCCCTGGGGTCAGGGAGGGCTCCCTGGAGGAGGTGGCGTCTCAGCTGAGCCAGAGAAAGCATTAAGCAGGTAAAGGCAGGAGGAGAGGGTGTTCTGGGCAGAGGGAGGCTCTCCTCAAATAGGAAAGCTCCAACTAGACTTTTGAGCTCTGACTCCCGGGCCCATGTCCGCAGTGCTGTGTCTTAGACCTCTGCTGCCCTGGGGACCCTCTGAGCTGCCCCTGGCTGCGGTGGGGCAGTCTGTCCCCCTGCAAGGCTCTCCCAGTACCTGACAGTTTTCCCACTGGACTGTCAGGCAGGTGTGGCCAAAAGCCTGGACTCAGGATCTGGGCTGCTCCGGTTCAAATCTTACCCCTGTCCCTTGTAGCTCTGTCACCTCAGCCAAGTGACTTCATCTTCTTGTGACTTGTCTCTGGATTATAATCATTAACATCCCTCCAGCCGAGTCAGGAATGGTCGCGGACTGAATGAATGTGTGCAGAAAGGACGGCCAAGAAGCTGAGTGTGCTGTGTGTCAAGATAGCCAGGTCGGGCCTGGGTAGAGGGGGTGCCACTACTGAGCTCCAAACCCTGGGGGCCCTCTGGAACCTGGGCCCAGCATGGCCAGGCCTACAGAAGAAGCCAGAAATCCAGATCTTGTGAAATCTCCCAAGTTTTAAGGGAAGGCCAAATGTTAGAAAACAGCTTAGGGCTGAGGAAAACCAGGATCGTGCCCTCGGAGCTGTTAGATGTCACCCTCTGCTGGCCCACCTGTCCCCAGGCGGGATGCAAATGAAAGGCCATGCAAACGAACACCTCACATTGCATATAACCGAATGTGGAGATGGGTGAGGATGTGCCCTTCTTCCCATCATGCCTTGTGGTAGAAATACCTGCAGGGCACAGGCTTTGACTGTCCACCACAGAGTCTCTGGAGCCCAGACCTGCGCCTGGCACACAGTGGGTTCACCTTCTCTGTTGAATCAAATGAATGAATGAAAATGATTAGAGGGAAGCATGATGATGGAGGTAGGCGAGGGATGGAGGAAGGAGCGTGGGCACGGCTGAGCAACTGAGTGGCCATGAGCAGTATGTGTCACCTCCTGGGGTGTCTCTGCTTTTCCATAGACCAGGCATGGCTCAGGTCCTTAGACAAGCAACTGGGTTGAGTCAGAAGCATATCACACATGGCTTGCTGACCCAGGAATTCCTTGCCAGCCAAGGAGCAACCCCTAAATATGGAAAAAGGAAAGCTATCTGTAGAAAGACATCAATCGGAATATATTATTTATAGCTTCGAAAAACTGGAAATAACTGAGATTTCCAACAATGAGGGAATGGCAAAATAAACCATGGAATATGGTTTGACAAAATATTAGGCAGCCAATAAAAACGAGGTTCAGAGAAGAGGAAAAAGAAACGAGATTACAGAGAGTAAAAGAACTAGAAAAGTGCCCATGATATAATGGCAGGTCAAAAAGGCAGGATACCACCGTTTTTTTTTTTTTTTTTTCTTCTTCTTTTAATATACAGTATGACCTCAGTCCCATTTTTTTTTTTTAAGTCCTCAAACAAAAAACTATGGAAGGAAATACATCAAACCTTAACAATGATTGTCTCTGGGTGGTGGGGCTGTGGGTGGTGATTTTTCTTCCTTATTTTGACTTTTCTGCAATTTTTAGATTTTCATAAATGAACATGTATTGTTGCTTTTATGGTAAAGACATTAAAAATGATTTTTTTTTTTTTGACGGAGTCTTGCTCTGCCGCCCGGGCTGGAGTACAGTGGCGAGATCTTGGCTCAGTACAAGCTCCGCCTCCCAGGTTCAAGTGATTCTCCTGCCTCAGCCTCCTGAGTAGCTGGGACTACAGGCATCCACCACCACTCCCGGCTAATTTTTTTTGTATTTTTAGTAGAGACGGGGTTTAGCCATATTGGCGAGGCTGGTCTCGAACTCCTGACCTTATGATCTGCCCACCTCGGCCTCCCAAAGTGCTGGGATTACAGGCGTGAGCCGACATGCCTGGCCAAGACATTAAAAATGAAAAAAAAATCAAAGGAATTCGGGGTGGGGATGGGGTGGATGCTATCTGAGTTCTGCCCAGGTATTCGAGTCTCTGAGAGGGAGTTGGCATCAGGGAAGGTTCTGGGCTTGGAGACAGCAGCCAGGTGTCAGGGGCTGTCTGTGTGATCCTGGGCAGATCCCTTTAGGCCTCAGTGGCACATCCTCTCAAATGGGGCCTGGTCACCTCCTTTTTATTTTTATTTTTTTTGGAGACAGAGTCTCATTCCTGTTGCCCAGACTGCTGTGCAGTGTTGTACCATCATGGTTCACTGCACTCTTGACTTCCTGGGCTCAGGTGATCCTCCCACCTCAGCCTCCTGAGTGGCTGGGACTACAGGCTTTCGCCACCACATCCGGCTAATTTTTCGTATTTTTTGTAGCGACAGGATTTCACCATGTTGCCCAAGCTGGTTTTGAACTCCTGGCCTCAAGTGATCCACCCACCAGCCTCCCAGAGTGCTGGGATTACTGACGTGAGCCACTGCACCCGGGCCTCTGGCCACCTATTTGACAGAGCATGTAGCAAGAACAGGAAGGGAATGCGGCTGAAAACAGTATCGTTGTTAGTTCTTAGGAAGGCCAGTTCTGTTTTCAGACACCCGGAAAGGTGTCAGCGTTCTTACTAGGGTGTCCCTGGGAGTGTTTTTAGTCCCAGAGGTACAGATGTTCTTGACTCATTTTGGAAAGTAGAACTGGGGTGATTTCTAGACACGCATCACTCTGTGGGGGAGGGGCATGGCCAGAAAGCCAGAGTCCTGGGTTCTAGGGCTGGCTCTTCCTATATTGCTGTGTGATCTTAGACAAGTCACTCAGCCTTCCTGGGCCTCAGCTTCCCCTGTGCAATGGGCTCTGGACACAGAGATCACTAAGATGACTAAACTCTCTCTGTTTAAACGAGGCCTTCTCCCCCAGGCCCTAAGCGGCAGGAGCCCAGGAGTCTGAGAGTGAACCCCTTACCGGCTGTGGGCCCCAGAAACTTCTTTTTTTTTTTTCTTGAGATGGAGTTTTGCTGTTGTTACTCCAGGCTGGAGTGCAGTGGCACAATCTTGGCTCACTGCAACCTCTGCCTCCTGGGTTCAAGCCATTCTCCTGCCTCAGCCTCCCCAGTAGTTGGGACTACAAGTGCCTGCCACCACGCCTGGCTAATTTTTGTATTTTATTAGAGATGGGGTTTCACCATGTTGGCCAGGATGGTCTCGATCTCTTGACCTCATGATCCGCCCGCCTCGGCCTCCCAAAGTGTTGGGATTACAGGCGTGAGCCACTGTACTCAGCCTCCCAGAACCTTCCTATGTGTCCTGTGACCTCATTTCCAGCCACCCTTCCCTAGGGGAGTATGTATGTGTGTGAGGGTGTGTGGGGGTCTCTATGGAAACTCAGTTCACCATGATGGGATCACCCTGTTTCCATGGACCTCAATGATATTCCACTGCCCGGAGGGTCCAGTGGTAGGGGAGGGTGGAGGCTGCCTCAGAGCAGGTGGTGTGTCCAGGAAGAGAGTACCTGTGAGGGACTGGACACCCGTCCGTGTGCTGTGCACACACATCCCCAGCTTGCGCGAGCAGGGAGCTGTGATGGGGCCCGGGGAGTTTCTGGCTGCCCTTGTCCTTGGTGCCATGAGGAACTTCAGAATCTCAGTCCTGAGCACTCCCAGGCTCCCACTCTGACACACGTAGTAGATGTGTGCGACAAGCACCTCGCATCCCTGTAGACGCAGATCAAAGCCTAATCACGGTGCATGCACTTTCTGTGCTTTCTACAGGCCCGACTTTCCACAAAACCGGAGCCAGGAATCTTCAGAACGATTCTGTGAGACGGGCACTGATTCGCTTCAGCATTTACTGATGGGGAAACAGAGGCTCAGAGAAGTTAAGACACTCACCCGAGGTCACACAGCAGCAAGCGGCAGGGCAGGATTCGAACCCAGGCTGTCTGCATCAGGCCCACACCGTGACTCACGCATAGACTCTTCCAGCTGCTGATCTGGCAGATGAGGAGAAGCCCAGCGGAGACCGGTGGCTTTCCATGGTCCCATCGCAGGTTAGTGCAGAGCCCAGGCCCTCTGCAGCCCCCTAGATTTGGGAATGGGTTCTTTGCCCACGAACGTGAGTGGAGCCATCTCTCAGAGTCCTAGTTTCTGTGCCCAGCACAGGGCCAGGCAAGCAGGCCAGTAGAGAATGCGTCTACTGGACCTGAATAGCTTCCCTGTTCACTCATTTATCACCAGTCTGTCCACTAAGATCCTTCTTGGTGCCAAGCCCTGCACCAGGCCCTGGGGTACAGAGACGAGCAAGACTTATTTTCTGCTCATAATCCAGGGACTTCCAGGAGAAGGTGACGTTGAGATTTGTTCAGATGGAGGAGGGCAGACAGGGCGTTCCAGGCCGGGGAAATGTCTGATGCATCTGGGGAATCTCCATGGTTTCTGGGAGGGTTGGGGAAAGCGAAGGAGGGGAGGTTTCGAGGGTCTGACGCTGCTGGAGGCAGGCGGGTGGGTCAGGTAAGGGGGACAGCTGCTGAGTCCACTGAGGCTCTGGAAGTTTCAGGCCCACCCTGGGGAGGGAGACGTAGTCTAGGGAAGGACGTGCCCCCCACTTCTGGGTCACAGCTGGAAGGGGAAGTGGGGGCTGGGCACAGGGTCTGAGGTCAGAAGGCGGGGACAGGGAGGTGGTAGAGCAGCACCCCAGCTGGTCCCTCAGAGGTGGGGAGGGGAGAGGGAAGCAGACCCAGCACCCGGGTTCTCTGACCACAGCTCCTGCGGCGCCTCCTCCCTCACTTCCCCAATGCGACAAGCTTGTCCCCGCCACAGGGCCTTTGCACCTGCTGTTCCTCCTGCCTGAAACGGTTTTCTCCTTTCAGCCACTCAGCTCCCCAGAGCAGGCTCCAATTTGCTCATTTGGTCATTGTTCCCCTCTTGGGACATGAGCTCCATGAGGGTGGGCTTGGTCTGTCTTTGCCACTGACTCCCAGCTTCAAGCACCACGCCCAGCACGCAGTGGGCCCTCAGCAACATAGCACCGAGTACTTGCCATGTGCCAGGCACGCCTCATAGGCAGTAACTCATTTAATTCTCAAAACAACCCTCTGGGCAGGGCACTAGGGGCCTGAAGCTGAGTCAGTCTCGAGATCTTCTTCCAGGAAAACACATGATTGTGGGGATGAGGGAGGCAGGGTGCCTCGGAAGGGGCCGTGCACATGAGGGGTGCTGGAGCTTAGGAGTCAGGAGCCAAAGGGCAAATCTGCCCCTGCCTGTGGGGTGGGGGGTAGCCCCATGGTAGATGTGAGGAAACTGAGGCACAGAGAGATTAAGTAAGTTGCCCCTTTGGCTTGCAAGTGGCAGCCCTGGGATTTGAACCCAGGAGGTCTGGGTTCAAAGACCCCAGAAGATTTGGATGCTATACATAGCTTTAACTCAATCAATATTTGTGGACTATGTGAGTGACTGGTTAGGCCTTGACAGATGATTTGCCTTCTCCAAGCCTCAGTTTCTGCATCTGAAGCATGGGATGTACCTTCAACAGGCAGGAGAGCAACCCATCTGGAGAGGCTCGATGCCCCTTCTCTTACTCTCTCACCCACTGGGTGCTATGCTTTGAATATTTGTTTCGTTCAAAACTCACATTTTAAGGAAACTTAATCCCCAGTGTGGCAATATTGAGAGGTGGGCCCTTTAAGAGGTGACGGGGTCAGGAGGGCTCCGTTCTCATGGATAGATTAATCCATTTGTGGACTAATGGGATAATGGGTTATCATGGGAGGGGAAGTCTTCTAGAAGAAGAGGAAGAGAGGACTGAGCATGTTAGCCCACTCAGCTCCCTCACCACAGGATGCCTTGTGCCATCTTGAGACCCTGCAGAGAGTCCCCACCAGCAAGAAGTCCCTCACCAGCTGTGGCCCCTCAACCTTCGACTTCTCAGACTTCACAGCTGTAGGAAATAAATTCCTTTTCTTTATAAAGTATCCAGTTTCAAGGCCAGGTGTGGTGGCTCACGCCTGTAATCCTAACACTTTGGGAGGCTGAAGCAGGTGGATCACGAGATCAAGAGATTGAGACCGTCCTAGTTAACATAGTGAAACCTGTCTTTACTAAAAATACAAAAATTAGCTGGGGGTGGTGGCACACACCTGTAGTCCCAGCTGCTCAGGAGGCTGAGGCAGGAGAATCGTTTGAACGTGAGAGGCAGAGGTTGCTGTGAGCCGAGATCGCGCCACTGCATTCCAGCCTGGCAACAGAGAGAGACTCCGTTTCCAAAAAATAATAAATAAAGAAAGTATCCAGTTTCAGGTATTCTGTTATAAGTAACAGAAAGCAGACTAAACAAGGGTTTCAACTGGGCAGAAAGGTTCTGGTGTCCTTCATTCATTCAACAGACATTGGAAGGTCTGCCTTGTGCAGGGCCTGCTCTAGGCACTGAGGATACAGCAGTAAAAACGAAGTCCGTGTTGGCAAGGGTTCATGTAATGGTGAGAAGAGGTAGACAACAGACAATTGAGATCTAACTCATCACCACCATGAGGAGATGGGGCATTCAACAGAGACAAATCAAGCAGAGAAGGCCAGGGAATTTGGTGGAGGGGAAGTGGGGGTGGGGAGGCCTCCCCAGGGAGGTGATGTTTTAGCTGAGAGCTGAAGGGCTGAGGGATGGAGCCAGCCAGACACCTGGGGGAAAAGAACTAGGTAGAGGGAACGGTGCTGTCAATGGCTCTGAGGAAGGGAAATGCTTGGTGAGTTTGGGGACACAGCCAAGAGGCCTGAGGGACTGCAGCAGAGAGAGGTGGGGCAAGTGGGCCAAACTGAGGTCAGATAGGTCGTGGGGCAGGTCTTGTTGGGCCTGTGGGTCACTGTCAGGACTTGAGTGCCATGGGAGCCACTGGAGGGCTCTCTGAGCAGGGTCATCTCTGCCCCACAGCCCCACTTGGGCTGCTGTGCAGGGGACAGACTGCAGGGTTGGGGCAGAAGTCAGGAGACCACCACGCCATCCAGGCAGGAGGTGATGGTGCTGGATTTGCGTAGTGGGTGGAGATGTGAGATGGGTTGGCTTCTGGGTTATTCGGAACTTCAGTCCAACAGGATTTGCCATGGGTCATGATCTAACTGGCTACTACTGCATAACAAACCGACCCCAAATGTAGTAGCTTAAAACAACAAGAATCACTGGATCATTTCTCATAGTTTCTGTGGGTCAGGAATTTGGGAAGGGCTTAGCTGGGTGGACTTGCTTGGGGTCTCCATGCAGTTGAGGTTGTAGTTGCTGGCTGGACCGGGTGCAGTGGGCACTGGCTGGGCCTCTCTCTCCTCCCCTTGTACTCTTTGGGCCCCTCTGTTGGGTCTCTCCGTGTGGGCTGATTGAGCTTCCTCACAGCATGGCAGCTCAGGGCTCCCGAGGCAAGTGTCCCAGGAAAACCAAGCAGAAATAATACTGCTTTTGATGACCCAGGCTCAGAGGCCACAAAGCTTTGGTTCTGTGGATTCCAGTTTATCTGGATTCAAGGAAAAGGAATGCAGACCCCACCTCTCCACAGGAGAAATATCAATGTGGCATTGCAAGAGGAGTGTGTGGGATGTGAGGCATTGTTGTGGTCCCTGCTGGAAAATGCAGCCTGCCAGAGATTGACAATGCTGAATTTTTATCTTGTCACTGTGTGTCCATGGGCAAGCTGCTCAGCCCCTTGATGCCTCTGTTTCCTCATTTATGAAAGAGCAGAGACTAGTTGCCTCCTCGGATTGGGATTCCATATGGGCCATGCTTCTTGTGGGGATGAGCTCAGACAGGCTCGGCCATGAGCTGCCATGATGTGAGGAAGCTCAACCAGCCCACACGGAGAGACACAACAGAGTGGCCCCCAGAGTACCAGGGGAGTAGAGAGAGGCCTGGACAGTGCCCACTGCACCTGCTATAGCTACCAAGTGCAACTGCAATTGCAACTGTACGGAGAGCCCAAGCCAGCCCACCCAGCTTAGCCCTTCCGAAATTCCTGGCCCATGGAAACAATGATCCAGTGATTCTTATGAACTTCCCATCCCTACTTCCTGCCATCCACACCTGCTTAACCCTGTGTAGTCTGAAGGTCCTCCACAGGGAAGGTGGAAACAAACGGACGTGGAGTGGCTGTGCCTTGTGGCGGTATCAACTCTGCACCATCTGCCTGGGTCTGGACTGCTTGCTCCATGAGTGCTTGTGCGTGCCTGTGCATGCACGGGTGTGTGCACACTCATGTGCACACTCTGTGAGTGCATCTCTCTCTTGCCCACACCAGAAGCTTCTCCGGTCCTCTTCTCTGGGAGGCACGCCTTAGGTGCTGGACAACAGCCCTGGCAGGCAGCCCCCATTAATCCTCACCTGGGCCTGAGGGCTCCTCCTGGATCATTTTTGATGCGGCCTCTCCTTTCCCTTCCTGGACCAGGCTCACCATGGTCACCTGTCCCCTGTGACCTCACCCTGAAGGGTTCCTCGATCCTCCTTGGCCCTCCCCACCAGGGCCCTATTGGAGGTCCACTCGGCAGCCAGAGCAGCCTATGCACATGCAGGTATGAGAGCATTACTCTCCCACTTATGTGAAATTCTAGAAAAGGGAAAATTCAGGCCAGGTTTGGTGGCTCACACCTGTAATCCCAGCACTTTGGGAGGCCAAGGCCGGGGCAGATCACTTGAGGCCAGGAGTTCGAGACCAGCCTGGCCAATGTGGCGAAACTCTGTCTCTACTAGAAATACAAAAATTACCTGGGCCTGGTGGTGGGGCCCTGTAATCCCAGTTACTCAGGAGGCTGAAGTGGGAGAATTACTTGAACCCAGGAGGCAGAGGTTGCAGTGAGCCAAGATCATGCCTCTGCACTCCAGCCTCGGTGGCAGAGCAGGGGGGCGGGGCGGGAAAGGCAGAATTCTAGCGCTGGAAGGCAGGTCAGTGGTACCCAGGGCAATGGGGAGTGGAAGGACCTGCCTGGAAAGGAGCAGAGGGGACCTGGAGTGGTGGTCACGTGCTCTAAAGGTTCTCCATTCTGACTGAGGTGGTGGCTACTCAACTGTGTCCCAGAGTTTGGACAATGGGTGAGTTGTATTGTGTGGAAATTACACCTCACAAAGCTGACAACAACAAAACCCTCCCAGGCTCCTCATTCATTCCAGGGCCTGTTAAATGTCTCCTGTGTGCCTGGCCTTGTTCCAGGCTCCGGGGTGCAGTGTAGACAAAACAGACAGAACCTCTGTTTTCACAGGCTGGGGAGTCAGCCAAGAATATAATGACATGGGACATTACAGCAGGGATGTTAAGGATGCCAAGGGGACAATTAGAGCAGCCCAGGAGACAGGAGAGACCAAGCCCCAAGGCCTTTGACCACTCGAACCCTCTCCACGTACCCCCACCCACCCTGAAGTCTCCCTTTGAGGCTGGGTCCCTCAGTGGTCTGGAGTGGGCCAGGCTGTGGGAGAGAAGGGGCCCTAGTGACCTGTGCCCGCCATCCAGCAGGAGGAGATGCCAGCGAGGTGGAGACACAAGGACATACTCCTGCCGGGCGTGGTGGCTCACGCCTATAATCCCAGCACTTTGGGAGGCAGAGGCAGGTGGATCACCTGAAGTCAGGAGTTTGAGACCAGCTTGGCCAACATGGTGAAACCCTGTCTCTACTAAAAATACAAATATTAGCCAGGCATAGTGGTGCATGCCTGTAATCCCAGCTACTCGGGAGACTGAGGCAGGAGAATCGTTTGAACCCGGGAGGTGGAGGTTGCAGTGAGCGGAGATTGCACCACTGCATTCCAGCCTGGGCGACAGAGAGAGACTCCATCTCAAAACAACAACAACAATAACAACAACAAAACCCAAACAACAATGACAAAAAAATCCGTACTCCCACTCCCTGATAAATGGCAGGGGTGAGGGGACAAGCTGCCTCAGGTCCTGTGTGCATCTTCTGGGCACTCACACAATGTCAGTAGTATGCATTTACCAGGCCTGGCACACATGTCTCACTTGGACACTGGTGCACAAACACCTGGGTTGGGCCTATGAGCAAATCCACGCCACTGATTTGATGTCTGATCTCTTTCATGCACATCCAGTGGCTTCCACACCCTGGGAGCACCACACGGGCTGGTGCACACACACGTACACACATGCATACTTGTGCACATGGGAAGAACTCCTGTTTATCGAGCACTTACTCTACGTATTTTATTTCTTATTTCTTTCTTTCTTCATTCATTTTTGAGACAGGGTCTTGCTCTGTTGCCCAGGATGGAGTGCAGTGGCACGATCATAGCTCACTGAAGACTCGAATGCCTGGGCTCAAGGGATCCTCCCGCCTCAACCTCCCAAGTACCTGGGATTAATAGTGCCCCACCACACCCAGGTAAGTTTTTGATTTGTGAGGATGGGGTCTTGCTTCACTGCCCAGGCTTTTACATATATCATCTCAATCTTCCCAGCAGTCTTGTGAGGCAGGTACTATCTTAGCCCATTTTACAGATGAGGAAACCAAGCCACTGAGGGTTTATCTTGCTCAGAGTCTGAGACTGATAGTGGCAGTGATAGGATGAGAAGTCAGACTTTCTGGTTCCGGGCTCTGGTGTTTGTGGCTGTCTGTAGAGACCATCAGGTGTCAGGGACCCCCATGTCCAGTGTCTCCTGCCCTGCCCCATCAGAAGCCCTGTGCCCCACATGTGCACGGCACCTCACAGCTTGCAAAGCCTCCTCCCACCCTGTGATGGGGGGTAGGGGGGTTCATCATCCCCGTTGTTCAGAAGCAGAAGCCAAGGGACAAAGGACAGTTGCTCAAGGTTGCTTAGGGGCTGATGGCAGAACCAGGACGAGACCCCATTTACTTCCTGGCTGCTTGTTCATGGCTCTGGCTCTGCTCTTGGGGAGAGAGTGAGGCCTCAGGGACCTCCAGGTGCACTGCCCTCCTGCTGCATAGACTCAGGAATGTTCTGGAGAGCTGGAGCAAGTGGAGTCTGGAGAGGGGATGGTGCAGCCCACGCTGGGTTGGCAAGGTCTTCCAGAGAGGCAGGCTGTCCAGCCTGGTCTTGGAGGGGCTGTGAGGGATGGAGGGGGTCTGAGCCAGCCCCTCTGAGGGGCCCCATCAGCCACTCTTGAGACTGGCCCCTGGGTGCCTGAGCACAGCATGTGTGTCTCATCTATGCCTGATGGGGCCTGTCCCAGCCAGGGGATAGGGACTACTGAGGATTCTAGAATCTGGACCCTCTGAGGTAGAGAAGGGCTGAGGCTGGGGGTGAGAGAAATCTGAGCAGTCTCTGTGCCTCTGTCAGACGGAGGGTAGAGCTGTTGGCACCTGTCTGGGGGCGAGGAATGCTGGCCTAGGAAGTGTGGAGCCCCTCCTCTCCCAGCTCTCCATCCTCTGCTCTGTGGCGAGGCTGTGCCCGGCCAGGCATTGTTCGAGGCTTTGAAAATAAAGGCCTCTGGCCGGGTGAGGTGGCTCACGCCTGTAATCCCAGCACTTTGGGAGGCCGAGGTGGGCGGATCACAAGGTCAGGAGATCGAGACCACGGTGAAACCCTGTCTCTACTGAAAATACAAAAACTTAGCCGGGCGCGGTGGCGGGCGCCTGTAGTCCCAGCTACTCAGGAGGCTGAGGCAGGAGAATGGCATGAACCCGGGAGGCGGAGCTTGCAGTGAGCCGAGATTGTGCCTCTGCACTCCAGCCTGGGGGACGGAGCAAGACTCCATCTCAAAAAAAAAAAAAAAAAAAAAAAGGCTTCTTGGCCTGGCCCTGCTGGCAGAAGGGAGGGAACATCTCTGGCCCAGGCCTGAAGGATAACAGGCTGCAAACGGAGGTCCCACCCAGCTCCACCTCCAGTACGGCTGGGAGTGTTGGGGTCCTCAGAGTGTCCTGGCACCCTGGCTTCTGCTGCCTGGTGAGTCTGGGTCTGGGGACTTCTCCTCCTCCAGGGGCTCAAGCTGCCCCTCCCCAGCCAGAAGCTTCCAACCATCTGGGGCTAGTGGGGGACAGGTGCTCCCCCCATGCCTTCTTTCACCTACCAACAGATAACAGTAATGATGCCCCCATTACCCGGGTGGGGTAGGTGCCACTGTTATTACTGTTAGACACATGAGGAAACCAAGGCTCAGAGAGGTTGAGTAACTTGCCCAAGGCCACACAGCTGGCCAGCAGAGGAGCCATGGCTCAAGCACAAGTCTGCCAGGCTCCTGAGTCAGAGCCTAACCATGTACCCCACCACCGCTCGCCTCCCCACCATTCCACCTCCCCTGGGCTCCCCTTCCAGGCCCTCCCACTGGCCAGCAGAGCAAAGAAGCTTTCTGCTTCCTCTGAGTGGCCAGGGCTTGGGGATACCACATAGGGCGCTGGGGGAGGGAGGGAGCCAACCAACAGGGAAGGGCTTGCAGTGGGGTGTCCATGTCACCTTGTTAAATTCTCACACCCAGCCCTCACGCAGGAGCGCTGTCTAGATGAGCAAACTGAGGCCCAGAGAGGCAGTCATTGTCGAGATGGGATTTGAACCTAGATCCGTTTCTGTCCAAAGCCTTTCCTCACACTCAGTGTCTGAAGGGCTAATAGGAATCCCCACCACAGAACACTACCCAGCCTCTACAGGGTTCATGTGTGAACCAAGAGGCACCAAAGGGTGGGCTGGGGCACTGTTGCTCGGGCGCAGGACGGACGGCAGGTAGAAGGAGCAGGTCAGGAGCCAGGGAGCCCAGGCAGCTCCGACACCAGGACGTCCCCATCCGACTCAGCAGGCAGGGCCCTGCCTTCCTTCGGTGGCACACGGCTGCCAGCCTCCCTTTCCAGACGAGATCCGGTGATCCCCCATCCGCCCCCGGGGCCTCTGCTGAGGCTGGCACGCTGGTGCTGGCACCGGAAGGCGACATTCCAGAGTCCCCCCACAACTCCCTGCCAAACCTGGATTCTTGGCAGAGCAGGAGAGCAGGGGCTTCTGGGAGATGCTCAGGGCAGGAGTGTGGGGAGAGGGCTGCGGCTGGGGAGGACTGTGGGTGGGACCAGAGCGAACACACCTGCCTGTGGGATGTGGGAGGGACCAGGGAGGGGTCAGGGCAGACCCCCCCACTCCCCAGGAACTAGGCATCTCTGGGCTGCTTCGCCCCCACCCCAAAAGAAGCCTGGATGGGGTGACAGCACAGCCTCCAGACGTGGGGGGAGCTAGGCTGAGGACAGCATCTCAGACGTGGCGTTCCTAAAAAGATACATCCTTCTCAGGTGGCCAGGTACCCCTCACTCCCTCCTATAGAAGGTTTTCCAGGCAGAGCTCTGACTTGCTGTGTGACCTTGAGCAAGGCACATGCCCTCTCTGGGCCTCAGAGACTCATGACAGGGCTGAAACAGGCAAATCTTGAAGGTGCCTTCGGGCAAATGACTTAGGACACTTGGTTTTTATTGTTCCAAGATCTCCTGACTTTAGCCTCCTCCCTGGCCTATCTCTACACAGCAGCAACGGATCCTTGTAAACCTGATCGGGGGCTCCCCTGCTTAGCACCTGGGGGAGGGAGTGCCACTGGCTTCATCCCCCTGCGCCTGTGCCTGGCCCGTCCCCTCCCTCCACTGCACTGTCCCCTCCTGAACAACTTTCTTCTCTCCGGGTGCGTCTGCCACTCACCCCTCCTCTGGCCCCACCCAGATCTTTCAATAGTTCTTTCTGGTCATCCAAGGCTCAGCTCGAATGTCAGAGAGGCCTTCCCTGACCAGTTTCTTAAACTTGTACCCTTCACCCGCCCAGGGTTTGTGATCACATTTCTCTGATTTATTTGCTTTATAACATTTTCTCACAACTGGGGTCTTCTTGTTCATTTACTGTTTACTTGCCGATTGTCCTTCTTGCCTCTGGACTGTTAACTCTGAGCGGGCAGGGACGAGTCTCTGGTTCCCAGCGCTCGGAAGGCTCTCTCAGTCTCCTTTCTGAATGAGTGACTCTGAGACCCTGTGTTTCTCAGAACAAGCCCAAGCTCCTGGTTCTTCAGCTCGAGATTCCTCCCTGGGGGCTCACTGCTCCCTCCCTCCGTGGCCTCCCCCACCCCAGGCTGGTGGCGATGTGCCTGGGTCCTCAGCTCTGGGACGAGGTTGCCTCAGGCCCTGGCTATGGGGCTCAGCAGCCCAGGGGCCTGGCAAGGCAGGGCAGGGTGGGGAGGAAGGAAGGCCCATGTCCCCTGGTCCCCATGAAACCCTGTTCCCCAAGAGCAGGAGAGGAGTTCTGGGCCTGGAAACCCCCTGGGTCTGGCTGCTGGGACAGGCGGTTCCGGGGTGACCTCATCGCCTTGAAAGGAGGGCAGCAGGGGCAGGAAACGGAGGACGCATCAGAGGGACTAAATTTAGAGCATTAGATTCAGCCCGGGCCGGACAATATTCCTGGAGTCCCCATTGTTTGTAAGGGGCCAGAGGGCAGGCTGCCGTTGAATGCTGGGTCTGAGCCATGCCAAGCTGTCTGGGCATGCAGGGGTCGGGGGTGGTGGGTGCGGTAAACTCCCCACCTGGAGAGAAAGCTGGGCCAAGGATCAGGGCAGATGAGGTGGGGTGCAAGCTCCGGGGTGCTGCCCTTCTGATAAGGCCAAAGGTGGAAAGGGGGATGCCTTATAGAGGGGTCTTTGCTCTCCTGATAACACGCCCTCCGCAGGGCACCCCTCATAATAGCCAGGATAGCCATTATCCTCCCCCTCCTCTGTCATTGTCTGGGCAGGGGGCTGAGGCTCAGCTGGGAGACTATGTTGCCGAAGGCCACGTGGGGGATAATGCCCCAGCTCCCAGCCCAGGTCAGCAGCACCAGCTGTGCCCTCTCACCCTTTGTCCTCTGACCAGGACAGGCTCTGCCCTCCCGACATCACCCCCCAACAGGCCTAGCAGCTGCGGGTGGACAGGAGAGGGTGACTTGGCCTGCAGAGACTCCAGAACCCATTGCCATGGCAACCTGGGGTCCAGGCTTGTGATGCTCTGGAGATGAGCCTGGAGCCAAGGACGTGGGTGAGGATGCAGGGGTGCTGGCTTCTGCCCCCTGGCCTTCGAGCACCAGAGATGGGCCAGCAGCCCGGCCAAGCTGCCTGGGCTGGTCACACTGGCTTGGCCAGAGGTCTTCCAGGGTGTCCTGTTTCTGTGCCCATGCTTCAGGCCACACTGCAGCGGGTGCCAGAGGAGGCTGGGGATTGTCCTGGATTCAGGGCCACCCTGGTAGGTGAAGGCTCTGCAGTTCCTGTGCTCAGGACCCTCCTGCTCTTGTCCAAGCCCCCTTCCTCCCTTCCCACAATTCCCATTGAGGCTCAGGGAACCTCTTGGGCCATCTGCCCTGGAAATGGGGAGAGGGGACTGGAAGTTCCAGTGGGCTGGCTTTGTCCACTACTGTGTGTCAGGCACCGGGAAAGGCCCCAAGGATGTTCAGAGCTCACCCCCGCCCTCCTTTCCTCTCTCCAGCTGCAGGAGAACCTGGGGAAGGAAGACAGCCCCCCGCATATGCCAGATGAGTAAACTGAGGGTCCGAGCTGGGAAAAGGCCTGTCTTGGACCAGGCACAGGGCAGCAGCTTCACCCATCAGCCTGGGCCCTGCCTGCTGCAGTCCTGGGCCCCTCACGGTCGCTCCCTGCAGCCCACTGCCCTGCCGGGGCGGCGGCCCGGGCGCTCGCTGCTCCTGTTGATTTCACGTCATGACTCATGTTATCATGTTCTCAGGAGCTGAGTAACCACCTGGGTTATTTATACCCTGGCTTGGCAGGCTTCCTTCCCTCCTCCCAGAACTCGGGCAGGGAGGACGGGATGGGGGTGGGGAGGAACCTGGGAGAGGGACGTGGACTGGAAGAAGGCGGCTGAGCACCCCCACGTCCCCTCCCCTGGGGCACCACCCCCGTAAGGCACCCCAAAATAACCGTGCCTATTCCAGCATAACAGGATGGGCCTGCCTCAATGGCATGGACCTATAGGTGTTATGATGGTCTGGGGAGGGGGGAATTCCTTTCCCGAGCGAGTCACCCGTCTGGAAAAATAAAGAAGGAAAAAGCTGAAAAATTTTCCTTCCATCAAAACAGGAAGGAGCTGGGGAGGGGGATGGACAGGGAGATGAGGCTTGGAGGCTGAGGTGCATCCTCCCCTCACCCACTGGTGGTCTTTAGGGAAGGGAAGCCCTGGCGCCTGGGGTCTCTAGCCCGCTCGGCTGTGGCTGGCATCCCGGGTGTCTCCCGAGCAGGACACTGCTGGCTGCCAGGGGGTGTTTTCATGCTCCCTTCCTCCCGGGCCTGTGGACACTGGTTTACACCCACAATGCCTGTGCACGCAGGCCCCCCAGTCGCCCTTCACACCACGTCACACAGGCACACTCACCCTCCCTGCCTGCGCCCACCAGATCCCACATGGGAAAATATCTCACTCACACTGGTGGGTGAGATGGGGGGATCTGTCTTTCTGGCTTAATCCATTCTTCCCTCCCTTTGAGCACTTCCCTGGGAGTGCTGTGACTTAAGTTCAAACCCAGCTCCACCTCTAACCAACAGGGTGATGTTAGAGAGGTCACTTTCCCTCTCTGAGCCTCAGTTTTCCCATCTGTAAGAGGGGTATGGTCCTTCCCATGCCTCTTGCTTCCCTCTGAGGCAATTGTGCGACTGAATGAGGTTTGTCCCTCACATGCCTCAGCCAAGTGGGAGGAATGGTAACCATGGCTCCCATGTATGGAGTGCTCCGTTTGTGCCAAGCCCCTTCATTCATTTGCTGGATTAACCCCATCACCAAATGGGGCAGGTTCCAGAATCATACTCACCCAGGGTCCCACAGCTGGGAGGGACGTGGGGAGCACTGTTGGCATCCAAGGAAGAACAGGGAGGTGCCCTGGCGCCCCAAGGGGGAAGGGGCAGAGGAAGGCCCATCCTTCCTGGAACACCCCTCCCACCTGGGACCATCGATGATCACTCTGTGGCTTCAGCAGGGACGTGCCCCATGGCCTGAGCGCATCTGTGCCCGGGGAGCATGTACTATGCCCATGGCTGTGGTGGTTCCTATTAAGACTCTTAGTCACTCCCGTCAGCTGCCCTCTGTTTGCTTATTGACTTATATAACCATGGCCCCAGGGTGTTTGTAGAGTCGTCTGGGTCTTTCCGTCTGTCTACCTGCCTGCCTGCTTTGGCCTGGAAGCCCCGCTAGGGCAGGGGGCTCCAGAGAGGTGAGCTGGTGGTGGAATGGCCAGTTCTTCCTGCGGATAACCCCAGAGGCATGCCATGCATGTCCTCACACACTCCCCACAATCAGATTACGTCTGGACGCCCATTCTACAGACGAGGACACCGAGGCTGTGGACATTGTTCCTCCAGGCCCAGGACTCAATTTTCATGCCTGTAAAGTGGGGATAACGTATTTTCCTTTCCCTGGATTGTTGGGTGGTTCAGTGCGTTGACGTATGAGTTTGAAACATATAAAATCACAGTATTTAACTTTTTTAAAAAGTACTTTTTTTTTTTTTTTTTTTTTAGTGCAGTTTTCAGTTCACAGCAAGTGAGAGGAAGGCACAGAGATAGCTCTTGGGAATCTGTGAGTGAGTGAGGGTGAGGCCTCAGTGAACCGGGCAGGTGTGTTTTCATCTTTGCCTGCCTGGCAGATGGGTAGAGAAGTGCAGGGCAGCGATGTTGGCACTGAGCTGCCTGGGTTCAAGTCCCAGCTCTGCCCTCAGCCATCCCTGACTTTGGCAGAGCTGTTGTGGACCTTGGTTTCCCCATTTGTGAAATGGGGGTGGTGAGAGCTCCTCTCGTGCCTACGTGTCATGCAGTTCAAATGAGTTATTGCGCTTACAGGCATAGAGCCAGCTGCCCAACTGCATGGCCAGGGTTACATGGAGTTTGCTCTTATGAATACTCGTGGAAAGTTTGTGACTTTTGGTTTTTTTTGAAGCAGAGTCTCACTCTGTTGCCCAGACTGGAGTGCAGTGGTGTGATCATGGCCCACTGCATCCTTGACCTCCTTGGCTCAGGCGATCCTCCCGCCTCAGCCTCCTGAGTAGCTGGGACTACAGGTGCACACTACCACACCTGATTTTTGTATTATTATTACTGTTTTTGTGGAGATGGGGTTTTGCTGTCTTGCCCACGCTAGACTCCAACTCCTGGGCTCAAGCGATCCTCCTGCTTTGGTCCCCCAAAGTGCTGGGATTATAGATGTCAGCCACCACTTCTGCCTACGTTTGTGACTTTTATACCATGGCTGGCTTCCCATTCTTTTGATAGGCCCACCATGCTTCCCGCAGTTACAAGCAGTCTCCTCTAACAAGCTGGGATCCCCACCAAGAGGGGTGCCTGCTCACTGCCTGTCCCTCTCTCCTTCCCGCCTCCATCCCTTCCAGAATCTCCAGTCAAACCTTTAGAAAGCGACTGAAAGGATGACCTGATTCGGAAGGGCTGGCTAACCCATACCTATTCCATTGTTCTCCACTAGGACCCACTACAAGCAAATGGCTTCTGTCCCTGGGGTGGGGGTGGACCCGGGATCCCCCTGTGAATCCTTGGTCCCACTGCCTCTAGCCCTGCATAGCCTCTCCCTGTAGTCCGTATAATTTTGTGTGTATGCATCATGACATGAAGAAGGCTGGGCAGCTGCCATCCAGGCACACAGGGAGGCATCGTGTGGCTGGGAGGTGGCAAAGGTGTGGGCTTCGGCATCAGAGCCTTGGATCAAATCCTTGCTGGGTGTGCTTCTCGGAGCCTCAGTCTCCTCTCCTTCCCCGGATGAACAGATCAGAGCACCAGGCGTGGGTCAGGCTCAGCCAGCCTCCCTTTCCTTGCTGGTCAAACGGTAATCACTGTCCTGCCTCCTTCCTCAGGCTGTCAGCTCAAGAGCATGATTGGCCCAGGGCGAATGCTCTGCAAAGGAGGCTGTCCTGATGACGGCTCACTCCAGGCCCGGGGGCAGGCAGCAAAGGACGCTGTCAGGATGGGCCTTCTCTGGGGAAAGCCAGCCTTCAAGCATCAAGGTAGGGGGTGGGCCCAGACCCCCGATGGGGTCATCTTCCAGCCCATCTGGCCCAGGTCCCCTCACCCTAGGACAGTTTCACTCCAATTCCAGCCAGCTTTCAGGGCAGGTAGGTCTGAGCTGTCCCGTCCAAACATCCTCTTCCTCGTCTGGAGCCTGGAAGAGCTAAAAATGCATCGGCTTTGGGAAAACAAACACTGTGCTTCCCTGCCTTTGTATACAGGACAAGGCTCAAGGCTACAGGGTGGGCTCCTCCAGGCTGGCTTAGGCCTGGGGGTCTGTCTGTCTGCCTTCCTGGGGGTCTCCTCTCCTGCCTCCCTGGCACTCACAGGCCAGTGGCCAGCCTCATTAGGGTGAGGTGGTCTGACAGAAGAGGTGGGGTTCTATGTAAGAACAACCTCCACCCTCTTCAAGTGAAGGCCTGTGACCCCTCTCCTAGCCCTGGCTCTGGAGCTCAGAGGTGAAATTTGCAAGTGTGTGTATGTGTGTGCACACGCGCACGCGTGCACAAAGCCCGCAGTAATAATAACCATCACTGTGATGACCAACAACTGTGGGGTGCTCACTCAGGCTTTATCACTTCAGGTGCATTAACTCCTTTAACCCAGTGAGGTAGGGACTATGGTTACCCACATGTTACAGAGGAAGAACCTGAGGCTCAGGAAGGTTAAGAACTTTGCTTAAGGTCACAGAGCTAGTAGATGGTAAGGCAGGGCTTTGAACCCAGGTGGTCTTTGACGGGGAGCCTAGTCCCTTACCCTCAGCCTCACTTTCTTCATCTGTACAATGGGCACATACGAGGGCAATACCTTCTCCCTGGGCAACTGTGGGGGTGAGGCAGGCAGAGGGGAAGGAAGTACTTTGTGGACAGCAAAAGGCCCTGTAGACAGGGCAGCAAGGGGCATGGGGGAGCTAATGAGGGTCACATGGAGTGGGGTAGAGCTTGGAGTCTCAGATCATTTGTGCCATGGTCTTGGGCAGTCCCCAGCTTAGAGCCTCACTTCCTCTCCATCAAGTACAGAGAAGCAGAGCTGCCTGGCCCAGGTGTTGCTGGCCCTTCTCAGTGGAGGGGAGACCCCAGTGATCATTGCTCTCACTTTTCTGGACTTGAGGGTGAGTTTGCCCCTGGGATACAACCCAACTCCTTCCTTAGTATTTCTTCACCCCAGCCAACGTCCTGGACCCCCCCGCCCAGGACGTAACATGCTTTTCATGGATGAGGCTTGGATAGCTGAGCACAGTCTAAAAAGCCCCTAAGCTTGGGCAGCACCCCCATCCCCCAGGGCTGTGGCCACTCTTTTTCCCTTTGGCTCAAATCTGTCCTGGAGTGCAGAGTGGAGAGTTACGGGGGTGTGGGCGCCCCCATCCCTGGCTCTGCTGGAGAACCTTATTTCTCAGTGGCCTGAACGTGAAGATGGGTGGGGGCTTCCCAGTTCTTCCATTCAAGTGCTCCTCAGACCCAACCCGCTGAAGTTCCGAGGTCATATGAGACCACGTGCATTCAGGGTGGTGTGGCTTCAGATCCTTCCCAGTTCTGATACCTCAAGAGGGGGTGCCCCTCAGGGGCCCTGTGCTTCCAAGCTTAGAGGCTCATGCTACAAGCCCCCTCCCCAACTCTTTCCACCCTTCGGGAAGGGCCTGGCATCTCTGCAATCACTGGTCAGGACTCAGAAAGAGAAACAGGCAGGGTTTTAATCATTTATTCATTCCTTCAGCGAGCAGGCACTTCCTGAGCAGCCACTGTATGCCAGGAGCTGGCAGGAGGCCCTTGAACACTCTGGACTCAGTCTAGTGCTAGATTGATGATTGGGCCATGATGATGCCAGGGGTGCATGCTGTGGGAGCCTGGAGCAACTGCCAAGCCTGGTGGGCCTTCTGGAGGAGGTGCCTGCTACGCCCAGCCTCGCAGGAGGCAGAGCAGTAGGTGTTCTTTATTAAAAAAAACTTTTTTAGGCTGGTTGCAGTGGCTCACGCCTCTAATCCCAGAACTTTGGGAGGCTGAGGGGGGCAGATAATTTGAGGTCAGGAGATCAAGACCACCCTGGCCAACATGGTGAAACCGTCTCTACTAAAAATACAAAAATTAGCCAGGCGCAGTGGCAGGCGCCTGTAGTCTCAGCTACTCGGGGGGCTGAGGCAGGAGAATCACTTGAACCTGGGAGGCAGAAGTTGCAGTGAGAAGAGATCGCACCACGGCACTCCAGCCTCGGCAACAGAGCGAGACCCCATCTCTGAGATGGCTCACTGCAGTCTTGAACTCCTGGGCTCTGGGGATTCTCCCTCCTGACTCAGCCTCCTGAGTAGCTGGGGCCACACTCAGCTATTTTTTTTTTTTTTTTTTTGTAATTTATTTTAAGAGATGGGGTCTTGCTATGTTGCTGAGGCTGGTCTTGAACTCGTGGCTGCAAGTGATCCTCCGTCCTCAGCCTCCCAAATCACTGGGAATACAGGCGTGAGTCACCATGCCCTGGGAGGTGTTCTTTACAGACTGTTCCTCTGCAAGGAGAGGGTACAAGAAAGGGGCCCTTAGCACAGCATTCAGGTCCAGGTGTCTGCTGGGCCTTCTTCTGCCACTTCTAACTCATGCATTGGCACCTGCACTGTAATGATTTGTGTCTATCTCACTGAGAGCGTGGGAAGTCCCTGAGTGCCGAGACTGGGACTCCTTCCTCATTCTGTTTCTCAGCGCTTCACACAGGGTCTGCAAACAGTAGGCATTCCACAATGCTGCTCCCAGTAGCCTTTCCTCTCCCCCAACTTGTACCTAAGTCAGAGTTCATATGGGTCCAGCATTTTTTAGCTGGCAGAGCAGGTTCCCATATATTAATGCATGTGGTGCTCACCAAAGCCCTGTGTCAAAAGTGTCATCGCTGTCATCAGCATCACCTGCCAGAAACTGCATAGCACGGTGGTTTCAGCATGTGGGCTCTGTAGTTGGACTGCTCAGATTCAAGTCCTGTCCTTACCACTTACGGGCTGTGTGGCCTTGAAAAAGTGTCTTGGCCTCTCTGTGCTTCCATTTCCCCATCTGTAAGATAGGAGTAACACATCTCACAGGAGCATGGAGAGGCTACAGGTAGAGTAAGAAAAACACTACCTACCACATAGTCAGCTCAATAATCATGGTAGTTACCGTTCTATTTATAGAGAAGGACATAGAAGGTCAAGGTCAAGATGACCCAGCTGTCTGGTGGAACAGGATTTTTATCTCTGAGTCATTAGACTTCACATCTAGTGTTGGGGGGTTTAGACTTCAAATCTAGTGTTTGGGGGTTATCTCCTCGTCCCCCTGCCCCATCTCCCTTGTCACTCTGTCTTCTAATTTATCTGTTTATACATCTGGTTGTCCTTCTCAGTGGGGCTCTTCAAAGGCGGGGGCCTGTGTTAGGCTGGTTCACACCTGTCTCTCCAGTGCCTGGAGCAGTGCGGGGCCACCAGTGAACTCGAAGGCTGTATGGAAGGATCCACATACTTGCTTCCTGCTAAGGTGTTCTGCTGAGCCCCTTCACATGGAGGACCTCATGGGAGCCTCCAGACCACTCTAGGAGGAAGGTAAAAATTCTCTACAACTGCACTGAGGTACAATAAACGACACACATTTCGTTCTGATGTACGTATACACCCATAAGCCCATCACTGCAATCAAAAATGACAAACATTTCCATCACCCCTAAAATTTTGCCATGCCTCTCTCTGTTATCCCTCGCTCCTTCCCATTATAGATTTATTTTTATTTCTTTAGAGATAGGGTTTTGCTCTGTTGCCCAGGCCAGAGTGCAGTGGCACAGTCACAGCTCACTGCAACCTCCAACTCCTGGGTTCAAGGCGATCCTCAGCCTCCTGAGTAGCTGGGACTACAGGTGCATGTCACCACACCCAGCTCCAGTTTATAGATTCATCTCCAGTTGATAAAGGAGGAAACCGAGGTACTGTGGGGTTAAAAAACCTTCCTGGATACACTTGTCCAGCAAGTGGCCACTCCAGGATTTGGACCAAGGTGATGTGTCTTCAGGCTGCCTCTCTGCCACTGTGCCATGCGGTTGGGTGACAGTCAGCAGTGGGTGGGTGCCTGCAGTGGTCTGTAAAGACCACCTGAGATGTCCTTCCTCCTCTGTTCCACCCTGTCCAGGTCCAAGACAGTTTATGAAGACAGAGCAAGTGTGACTCTCTCAGCGTGCTCCTGTGTGAAAAGCAGGCTGACACCCCAAAGGGAAGGGCGGATAACAGAGACAGTGCAAGCGGAGGACATAAGGGTGCCTCAGAGCCTGGAGGCTGGGTGATGCAGGAGCCTGTGTGTCCCGAGGGGGGTGCTGGGCCCAGTGTGAGTACGTGTGACTGTGACTGAGACAGTGTGACTGCTGAAGGCAGGGACATAGCAGCTCCCTGACAGGGGGCGGAAGGCGTTAACTGTGTGAAGGCTGGTTGTGGGTGGGTGGGCTCTGGGCCTCGAACCCCGGGGCTGAGGGAGATAGTAAACAGCAGGGTGACTGACGGGAGGATCATGTTGGTAGCCCTGCGAAGATGCTGCAGGGCTGTGGGGGTTTGTGTGACTTTGCAGTTCAACAAATTCAAATTCAGCCAACGCTGGCAGGGCCTGTTGTGCCAGGCAACCAGCTAGGAGGAGGAGACTCGGACCCAGCTTGCAGCTGAAGGGCGCTGGCTGCCGGATTCACCTTGTGGTGCCTTCCCTTGCTGGCATTGAGTCCTTACAATAGTCCCATCCCCAGGTTGAGGCTAGATGGAGGGGCACAGAGGGAAGTGACTTGCCCAAGGTGACCCAAGCTCCTGAGTGCCAGGGCAGGATCTGAATTCAGACTCTCAGGCTGCAGAGCCTCAGTCCCTCCCTGCCATGCCTGTGCCAGGGTGGAGATGTCTGGTCCTGGAGGGGAGCTTGGACTCCTGGCCTTGGCTCTGGAGACATCCCCCTAGACCACGTGGGCTCCTAACCTGTCCATGGTCACTGTGCTGAGGGGCGGAACGGTGGGTCGCCCCAAGTTCTTCTTTCCCCGGGGCCAGATTCATGGACTGAGGGGTTGCTCGGCTCTCAGAGACCCCCTAAGCGCCCCGCCCTGGCCCCAAGCCCTCCCCCAGCTCCCGCCCCCCCCCCTCCTGGCGCTGACTCCGGGCCAGAAGAGGAAAGGCTGTCTCCACCCACCTCTCGCACTCTCCCTTCTCCTTTATAAAGGCCGGAACAGCTGAAAGGGTGGCAACTTCTCCTCCTGCAGCCGGGAGCGGCCCGCCTGCCTCCCCGCGCGCCCGCAGCCTCCCCCGCTGCCTCCCTAGGGCTCCCCTCCGGCCGCCAGCGCCCATTTTTCATTCCCCAGATAGAGATACTTTGCGCGCACACACATACATACACGCGCAAAAAGGAAAAAAAAAAAAAAAAAAAAAAAAAAAAAAGCCCACCCTCCAGCCTCGCTGCAAAGAGAAAACCGGAGCAGCCGCAGCTTGCAGCTCGCAGCCCGCAGAGGACGCCCAGAGCCGCCAGCGGGCGGGCAGACGGACCGACGGACTCGCGCCGCGTCCACCTGTCGGCCGGACCCGGCCGAGCGCGCAGCGGGCACGCCGCGCGCGCGGAGCAGCCGTGCCCGCCGCCCGGGCCCCGCGCCAGGGCGCACACGCTCCCGCCCCCCCACCCGGCCCGGGCGGGAGTTTGCACCTCTCCCTGCCCGGGTGCTCGAGCCGCCGTTGCAAAGCCAACTTTGGAAAAAGTTTTTTGGGGGAGACTTGGGCCTTGAGGTGCCCAGCTCTGCGCTTTCCGATTTTTGGGGCCTTTCCAGAAAATGTTGCAAAAAAGCTAAGCCGGCGGGCAGAGGAAAACGCCTTTAGCCGGCGAGTGAAGACGAACCATCGACTGCCGTGTTCCTTTTCCTCTTGGAGGTTGGAGTCCCCTGGGCGCCCCCACACGGCTAGACGCCTCGGCTGGTTCGCGACGCAGCCCCCCGGCCGTGGATGCTCACTCGGGCTCGGGATCCGCCCAGGTAGCGGCCTCGGACCCAGGTCCTGCGCCCAGGTCCTCCCCTGCCCCCCAGCGACGGAGCCGGGGCCGGGAGCGGCGGCGCCTGGGGGCCATGCGGGTGAGCCGCGGCTGCAGAGGCCTGAGCGCCTGATCGCCGCGGACCCGAGCCGAGCCCACCCCCCTCCCCAGCCCCCCACCCTGGCCGCGGGGGCGGCGCGCTCGGTCTACGCGTCTGGGGCCCCGCGGGGCCGGGCCCGGAGTCGGCATGAATCGCTGCTGGGCGCTCTTCCTGTCTCTCTGCTGCTACCTGCGTCTGGTCAGCGCCGAGGTGAGTTGCCACGGCGGCTGGGGCTGGTTCTTCATTCATTACCTTCGCCCCCACCTTCTGACCGCCCCCTCCTCTCCCTGCAGTGAACTTTGGACCCCTGCAGCCCGCGAGCCTGACGCCGGGCGCTGGGTGACCTCCTTGGGCTGGGAGAGAGGTCTGGGGGTGACAGGCTCTAAGGGAAGGCAACAGCGGTGGCTTTCTTTCCAACCGGCCGGCGAACCTGGCTCCCTAAGCCGTTCCGTGTCGGGGGAGGGTGTGTGTGGCCCTGTCCCCCACCCTTTGGGAACCCGAGAACAAGCCCCTTCCCAGCCGGGGGAGAGGGGGTGGGGTGGCGCCCAGGGTGCAGAAGGCAGCGCGTCCTCCCGAGCCCACTTCGGCGCCAGTCTCGGCTTAGGCTCTGTCCTGCCATCGGCGTGCCCAGGAGGTGCAAGCTTGAGCACCGGTGCCATCCACGCCGACCTTTGGCGGGACTCGGGTCCCACCCTGGCTCCCGGTCGGGGTCCGGGTGGACGCCCTCCGTCATGCGCAGGGCATGCCCGGCCCCAGTGCACTGTCTGGAAGCAGCTTGTGTCTCGGGCGCGGGGGTTGGGGTGGGAGTAACAGGGCTCAGAGAGAGAGAGAGAGAGGGAGAGAGAGAGAGAGATAGGGACGCAGGTAGGTTTCGGGCACTCGGGTAGGGGGAGGACTGGGGGCTCTGAAGGAATCCAGCCCCCTGGGTGGTGTGTGCCTGAGGCCTTGCCGTACCTGTGCCCGCGCCCTGCGAGAGGAAGCACCTCTCTCCCCCGCATGCAGGGTGCGGAGCGCGCCGCCTGCAAAAGCCTAGCTGCACGGGAGATGGGGTATAAAAACATCTGCGGGAGCGCTGGGGTCGGAGTCGTCCCCATCCCTCTCAGCCTCACGTAGCCGTGAGTTGGCAAGTCTACCCGGAATCCAGGTGGGAAAGGGGGCGGGGCGGGAGGACTCGCGCGGTGGAGAGGAGGAGAGGGCAGCGTGCCTGGGTCCCGTCCCACCTCCGCCCGGCTGCGGCCGGGAGTCCGCACCTCGCCCGCACCTTGCCGGCTCCCGGGGAGGGTCGGTCCCTGCGGCCTCCAGCCAGGCGCAGGAAGGAGGCAGCGGTGGCGAAGGGGTTAAGGCGGAGGGCTCGGAGGCCGCGGCCCGGCCTTGGGCCGCCGCCAGCGCAGGTTGTTTTGACCACGGAGGAGCCGTCGCCGTCTCCTTTTGTTCTCGGGACTCCTCGAGGGCCGCAGGCCGCCCGCCCAGGGGCCCCGCCCTTCCGCGGCCGCCCCGCGCGGTCCGCACCCGGGAGGGAGGACGCGGGGCTCGGCCGGGCCGTCTGCAGGCCCCTCCCGACACCCCCTCCCCGCCTCTCCCGCAGCCCACCGGGCCGCGGCCAGCTGTTGGGGAGGGGGTGGCCGGCCGGCCCCAGCTGCCGCCTCGCTTCGCCTTGGGACCTGGGGGCTGGGCCCGGTGCCAGGGCGTCCTGGGAACGGCGGCGCCCCGTGGCTGCTCTCCGCAGCCCACCCCGCCCGGGCCCCCGACTCGCTCACTCACCCCACGCATGCACACTCCTGGCCGGAGGCGATGCTGCGCTCCGGCGGGCGGGCGCGCAGAGCGACGGGCACGCACTACCGCGGCCGGGTCGCGCGCCCGCCGCCGCCGCGCCTGTGCACACGCGGGACACACGCGCGCGCACCGCACACAAACGCACGCACGGCCCCTGCACGCGCGGCCTGAGCACACGTGCGCGCACACCCACGCACGTACACAGGCACGCACGGGCCCCCGTGCACCCAGCACCTGGTGCTCGCCCCCGCGCAACAGGTGGGCCCTCCGTGGGCCCTGGCACCTCACCACCTCTGTAACGGCCCCATTTCCTTCCTGGCGTCCTGTGAGGGAGGGAGAACCTCCCATCAGCTCCACAGCACCCACTTTTTTTTTTGCCTTGTCAGGTCAGCCTGACGCCCCTCAAACCTTACCCATCTGTGACTACTTTTTTTCAACCACCTCCGCGTAGTGGAAAATGGTGGTGATGTGACTCTGAGGGGCACTGAGGTGTCCAGACCGATTTCGCCTCCCCATAAGCCTTCATTTGAACCTGCAAGACTGGAGGGACCTGGCGTGTGCAGCCGCGGAGGGGGCTCCCACCCCTGGCTGTTGCATTCTCTTGGCTGATCCCAGCGTGCCCCGGAGAGGCTGACAGCTGGATGTTCCCCCAGCCTCCCCTTACCATTTCCAGCTTCGTCCAGCACCTCCTCCTCCTTTCCCACAGCTCCACGGGCTCGTGTATCTGGGGTGGAGGCTGTGGCACAGAAACTGCCTTTCTCCTCACTTTAGTCACAGCATTCTTGAACACATGGCCACAGGCGCGATGTATGTGGCACTTTGCAGTTTATGAAGCACTTTGCTGCTAAGCCTGAGTGAGCCTCAGGCTGGCCCTGGGGCAGGGGACCTGCATGGGGATGGGACCACGTTGGGGGGTCAGTCCAGGAAGGAGCTGTAATGGCCAGTACTGGGAGAGTCAGGGCAGGCCTGCTGGTGGAGGTGGCCTTGGAGTTGGCCACGTCCTGGTCGTGCTTGGACTAAGCTTTCAGCAGAGGGCAGGCAGTCCTGAGGCAGAGTTGGGCGGAGGGCCTGCCGAGGCCTCTGAGGTGCCATCTCCACCAGCTGAGCTGGCTTCCAGGAGGGCGAGTCCCACTGTCACGTGACGCATCTGGCCTCAGCACCCATCTTCCGGGAAAGAGTGAAGGGCCCCACAGCCCTTTGCCGTCTAGCTTCCTCTGGGTTTGCTAATGACCCTAGGGAGCAGGGGACCAACTGCTGGAATCCCAGAACCCTGGAGGTGTGCAAGGGCAGGTCAAACAGAATTTGAAGGATCTGGTGCAAGAGCCAGGAAAAGAGAGAGAGAGAGAGAGAGAGAGAGAGAGAGTGTGTGTGTGTGTGTGTGTGTGTGTGTGTGTGTGTGTCTATCAGAGAGAGAGAGAGAGACACTGATTGAGCAGGAATGGTGAATGTTTACCACGGGCCTCATAAGTACCTCTCCACGTCTTGTCTTCCCCTCCCCGCATTGAGGAGTCTCTTCTGTGACAACTCTTCCTATGTTCTGGTTTATTTCATTGTTTATTACCTGCTTTCTCCACTGGAGTGTCAACCCCTTTAGAGAGCTTTCCTCCTGGTCCCCACCATTAGAACAGTGCCCAGAGCCCTGTGGACAATCGATAACTATTTGTGCAAAGAACAGTGAGTGTTGGGTTGGTGTGGAGGACAGGACCTGGCCCCCTAGTTGCTCCATGGCCCCACTGACTCCTCAGTTCGCTCTGCTCCGAGGGCAGCCCTCCTTTTCAGCCCTCCGGTATGCATCAGTCTTTCAAGGCCCCCCATCTTGAGAGAGAAGCCTGTCTGTCTCTCCTCTATCTTGGGTCTTGGGCTACCAGGATTAGACAGGACAGAGAAGAAACAGAAAGAAAATCAGACTGCAAAGGTTCTGTGTATTATAAATGGCTGGACTGGTTCCTCTCTTCCTGCTTTAATTTTCCTCTGCTTCTGCAAGAGGTGGGGAGGCCAGGGTGCTGGGCCCACGTGCAGGAGCAGAGGCTGAGTGGGAGGGTCCCAGGAGCAATAAGGAAAGGGAATGCTAGGTGGGAAACACTGGTTCTAATGGCTTCTGTGGTTTGCCCTGAGAGGGCTTCTTCAAAGGGGTTGGTTGGCTTTGGCATTCGATCTAAATAAGGCCTGCGACTCTCAGGCAGGCAGGCTCTGGGAGGCCTCATCAGCTTCTTCCTCTGCCAGCCACAGACAACGCCCCTGGTTGCTTGGACCTGTGTGTCCCTCGGTGGGAACAGCAGGCAGTCCGGGGAGTGTGTATCTGTGTGTGTGTGCTGGGCCCACGAGGAGGGTGGGGTTCAAGCCCCTTTGATCTGCCAGCCTGGTTGGGAGCAGATCACTCACCTGGCCTCACGCTCACTCGTGCCCTTCCTACCTGCTGCAGCTGGCGCTTGGGGGCGGGGTCGGAGGAGGCTGTTTACCTTGGCTCCCATGGCTGGCTTTGCCCCAGCTCCCTCCTTGCCACGCCCTCACTCTGCCAGAAACCCCAGGCCTGAGATCTGGGGCAGCGTCTTCAGGGTGCCAGGCCTCCTTTCCCATCTCTGAAGTGAGCTGCCTACCTGGAGGCCTGCAGAACCTGTGCCCAGGAAAACCAGGCCCCAGACAGCTCACCTTCCCATACCAAGAAGAGCCTGTGACTCCGAACCCGTGCTCATGCTCGTCATCCTCAGAGCATTGCATCCTGGAGCTGAGCACATGCTGAGTGTCCCCCCACCCTCACCCACCCCCAGCCCCGGAAGGGCCCTGCCAGCCCACACGGCCCCAGGCTCTGCCAGTGTGGAGGTAGGGTACCATTTCCTGTGGCCCAGCACAGGGGATAATGCAAAGTCACGCACTCTTTCATTGGTGGGCAGCTCTCCACCCACTCCTTGTCATCCTCAAAAATGTCCTGTGCTGCTGGCCCTGAGCACGTGTGTTACTTGCTGCTGCCCACAAAGGAGCCATCCGGAAAGAATTAATGATGATGACAGTGACAACTCATTAAGCACCCATTATCTGCTGGCAGCTCTGCTCTGTGCAATTATGCCTCCCAGTAACCCCGGGCGAGGTATTATTAGCCCCATTTAAAAGATGAAGAAGCCGAGGTTTTAGATTGTGACAAGATTCCAAGAATTCAGGTTGCGCTGGCATCTGGAGCCCTTGCTCTTTCCTCTGCTACAGGGTTTCTTAGCCTCTGCCCTCCTGACATTTGGGAAGGCTGTCCTGTGCCCTGAAGGTTGGTGAGCGGTATTCCGGCCTCCACCCGTTTAGATGCAGTGCACATCCCAAGTTGTGGCCACCAGCAGTGCCTTCATACATTGCCACTGCCCCGTGGGGGCCCAGTCGGCTCTGGTTGAGAGCCTCTGACGTAGGACATGCTGCAGAGTAAAGAGCCAACACCAACCTTATATGATGCTGAGGGCCAGCGGCCTCAGAGCACAGGAGAGAGAGGCTGAGATGCCCCATGGTGGGCTGGAACAGGTGGGCATTCTGGAGCCTGGGAACGACCCAGCTCTGCCACTTGCTGCTTGTCTGGACCTGTTGCTGCTTGTTTAATTTTTTCTAAGCCTCATTGTTCTCATCTGGAGGATGGGGATACAAGTACTGCCAGCCTCTTAGGATTGGTAGTTTATACGGTGTTTTTCTCAGCGTGTGGCTTGTAGCTGGCATTCATAGATGTTAGTTGTGGTATTATTACCAAATCCGGGGCCTTATGGGAGTTCTGGGCATCTAGTGGCCACATTACCAGAAGCATCTGCAGGGATGGCCTCCCCGCTCAGATTAAAAGGGACTCTAGGAGCTCCTTTGCCTAGGGTCGGGGAAGAATATGCCAGGTGGCTCTCCTGGTAGAGGAGGTGGGAGAATCATACTGG
The DNA here is from genome assembly GCF_047675955.1 of Chlorocebus sabaeus. NCBI lineage: Eukaryota > Metazoa > Chordata > Mammalia > Primates > Cercopithecidae > Chlorocebus > Chlorocebus sabaeus. Next base: position 11,647,956 of record NC_132922.1, read on the forward strand.
ACAGAACCTGGAGAAGGGTAGATTCCTTCATGCGTTTGACCAGTATTTACTGAGGACCTACTGTGTGCCTCTCCCTCCTCCTCAGACCCTATCCTGGGCTCTTTCGCACTCAGCCTTGGAGGGTCTGTTTGTTTCTGTAAAGATGTCATCTCCTATGTGTCATGTGCCTGGGTCTGTTCAGGGGTCCGCCTCCTCTGCTGTGGCTGGCAGCTGCAGCCGGCTCTCCAGTGGGTAGGGAGAGCTTGGCACAAGCACTAAGTGCCATTTGCTACTAGGCCTTTGGGCCCCTCCCCTGGGAGGTGAATTGAATCTTTACCCCACAAACACTTCTTGTTTTCCTTCTGCCAGTGATCCAGGGAGGCCTGGCTGGGCACCCGGCTTTGGCGTTTTCTTTGCCCCTTCTAACACCTCCTGGCTGAATTAGAACTGAATTGAATGTTCTTCAAGCTCCTCGAGTCACAGATGAGAGCCAGGGCCATAGGGGCCGTGACCAGCCGAGGTCACACGGCAGTTGGTCCATAGGCGTGGGATCCGGCTCTCTGGCCTGCCAGTTCTGGGTTTGACAGAACTCTCAGGGGAAGCGGCTCTCACTGGTGTTCACTGGAGACCAAGCCCTCTGTTCTGTGGGTTGGATACTTTGTCAACATTTGGAGAGCACCAGAGGCGTGGTCTCTCTTCTGAGGTGGAAGGAATGAACTTGCTTGAGGGCGGGAGGAGGCAGAGCCTGAAAGTGAAGGACAGCGGGGCCCATACCCTCCTCTGTCTGGCGTGTGCAGCCACTGGCTGCCCGGAAATTGAAGGAAAGATCGTAGTTCTCAGCCAAGCCCTGCAACCTTTTTTTCCTAGAGTTGCCCAGCAGCCCTTAGACATTGGGCGGGGTTGCCACTCCATGTTCAAACAACGACATGGAGACTCAGGGGTTTCAGGGAATGATGTAGCTTTAAAAGTGGTCACCCCTACCCCCCCACCCTAAGTCTTCTAGCTCCTGGATCATGTGGGTGGCCAGAGTTGGTCATGGCTGAACCCCTGGAGGTGTTCCTAGACTTCATGATAAGCAGGAGGAAACAGAGATTTTGGGGAGGGCCCTTTGAGGCTGGCCACAGGGCTGAGACGACCTCTTCTCCTTTCCTTCACTCCCCTCTGCCATCAGGCAGTGAGAAAGCAGCATCCCTTTTGTGAAGGTAGCCTGCACCGAGCCCCTCCGAGCCCCCCGACCTTCGGCTCCAGGAGTGTGGAGGGAACCAAGAGGGCCGGAAGTCCTCCCTTCTTAATCCAGGGAAACTGAGGCAGAGAGTGGTTTAACCCAAGGTTCTATAGTAGTATGCCAAGCCTATTGGCGCCCTCTCCAGAGCTGTCTGTCCAGACCGTGCAGCCCGAGTGCCTGTGCCTGCACCTGTGTGTTTGCACGCCTGGAAGTCCGGTCCCAGCCTTTGAACATGCAGCGACATCTTAGGAATTTTCTTTGCTTCTCAGTGGCTGGTGGTCTGGATTGTGATTCTCAGTCTCCCATCTGCCCTCGCCTCTTTCTTGGGATCTCTGGCATCAGCCCCTTGGGTCTCCTGGAACTGGGGGGGGACGTGGCTGTGACCTTCCTACGGGGCTGCTCTTGTGTCATTGTGGGACCTGCGGTTTCCCTGGAGGAAGCCCGGCTCCGAATGAGGCCTGTTGAAGTGCTTATCAAGTTTCGAGTGTGTTTGGCAACAGGCTAAAGGGGCTCTAAAAATAGGGTTTGGTTGGGCACAGGGCACGGGTAAGCTTTCAGGTTTCCCGGCCGTATCTGAGGATTCCCTTTTTGCCTCTTTCGAGTGAGAGACTTCATAGATACCACTAGGACCTGGGGCCTCCTGAGACCATCAGACGCTCTATGCATTTATTAAGCACCTCTTGGACCCAGGAGCCTGGGAGTACAGGCTCTGTCATCCCAAAGGCATGGGTTCGAATGCAGCTTTTGCCAATAATTGAGCCTGTCTTCGAGCCTTTGTTTTCCCCTCTGTAAAATGGGGGTTAGATTGGCCATGGGAAATGCTGGCTGTCTTCAGCTGTCTTCAACAGATGTGCAGCGAGACTCAGAGAGAAATCAGATTTGGTGTCTTCCCGGAACTTGTAGTTTGGTGGGGGAGACAGACATAGACAGGCAGGTCCAACTCAAAGCAAATCTGGGCTTCCTGTTGGGGGCTGAGGGTGCAGGGAGTGCGCTTGGTCTCAGAGGCTTTGGCAGGCCCCGATATATTGAAGGAAAGACCCTAGTTCTCAGCCAAACCCTGCAACCGTCTTTTACAGGCCCCGAGGCCTTTGTGCTCCTGATCATCAGGCCTGGATCCTGCCTGTCCATCTCCCTGTGACCTCAGAGCTTTCTGCAGGAGAAAGCGAGAAAGCATGTGGTGGGGGAGATAGCCGTGCTGGAAAGCCCCCACTCCCAGCTCACTCAGCCTTTTGGTGTCTGCCCGGCAGGGGGACCCCATTCCCGAGGAGCTCTATGAGATGCTGAGTGACCACTCGATCCGCTCCTTCGATGATCTCCAGCGCCTGCTGCACGGAGACCCCGGAGGTAAATGGAATCCTCGCCCCGCGCTCTGGCCCTCCGAGGAGACTCTAAGGGAACTGGGAGGGGCAGGACAGGAGGCATCCCTCTTCCTTGACGTCTGGGGAACTGGAGGCCCATGGCAGCCCAGAGAGAGCCCGGCCACACCCATCCAGGGCAGGGCCGAGTCAGCAGGCGGGTTGGCACCTGGGACTTGGGGTGTGGCAGGAGAAGCACCCACGTGTGGCTCCGGCTTGGTGCTGAGGTTGGGGTGCCGGGAGGAGGGAGGGCGGGGAGAAGGTGCCCAGGTCATCTGCCAAGTATGTCTCCAGGTGTGGGCCCAGCCAGGGAGGATGGCACCTCTCCCCGCCCCTCTGGCTAGCGGCCCGGTCTGTGAGGTCCCCTGGGGACACCTGGCCTCGACCAGCAGGCAGCCCTGCCCGTGCCCCAGAGCTCACTCAGCAAATGGGCACGTGCTCGGTGGCACACACGTGGCAGGGCTGGCGGGCTGGATTGACAATGTATTTATAAACGTTGTCTTCAGAGCAAATTCCATTCTATTCTAACCTCTGGCCTGTTCCCTGGAGCCCTGGTCAGCGGCCCCCCTGCACCCCCAGGTCCCCTTCCCTCTGGGGTTCTGTCTCTTTGTCACTTTGTAATCCTTGCCCAGACGCTATCTACGGGGGAACAGCATTTCCTGCCTTTGTTTCCTCTCCCCGTTGGGCCCCTGGCTGCCTCTCAAAAGCATTCCCAGGCCCTTTCAATCCTGCCTGTGCTGGGGGGCGGTGAGGCAGGCAGGAGGGGGACCCAGCTGGGCCCACCTATTGTTTGCCAGGGCCCCCACCCCACGTCTCCCACAACCCCCACCCTATGCCCGACTGGCCGCCCCTGGCCACACACAATGGGGCAACTTCCAAATTTAGCCTTTCTACCATTTCTTTCCAAGCCTTTATGCCCCCACCCTCAGACGGCCCCTCCACACTCCTGGTGGGGGTCGGGATCTTGGAGATGAGGCTTTCAATAGCAGGCCTGTTTCAAGGCAACCATGTGGCTATTTTTTCCTAATCAACTTAACCTTTCCACAAAGCGCATCTTTTCCCCATCTCCTCCCCACCAGGGACATTCCAGAGATGGCAGGGAGAAAGGAAAGGAGCCAGAGGGACAGATAGGCTCGTTGACGTAGGGGCTGTCAGGCTGGACGGAAGCGGACTAGTCATCAGACTCCCTGCAGTACCCGGGACGGACAGGCGGCAGGCGCCTTTGTCTCGGATGGGGCCAGTGGGTCGGGGCCAGAACTGGAGCCATGGGGTGCTGTGTGGAGGTGGCAGGAGCGTGTTCCCAATGCCTGTTAGTTTATTTGTGGCTCGTCACCCATGAAATAGACAGAAGGGTCTGTCCACGCTTTAACATCCAGCTCAGAGGCCTCCCTCAGCCCTCACTTCCCAGCAGCCAACCTCTGGCCATGGGCTCTGGAAAGGACCCATGTCTCCAAGGAGTGCTGATGGGACTGAGATGGTGCCCAGCCTGGAAAAGGGAGCTGTCATTTGTTACCAGAAGAATCAACAGACGGCTGGGGGCAGAGGTGGGGCAACAGGTTAGAGACGGGGGAGGGAGACAGATGCAGATACGTGTGAGGGGCCCGGAGCTAGAGAGACCAGGCTCTAGAAGGGTGTGTGGCAGGGACTCCCCACCACCAGCAGGCCCAACTTCCACCCCTCTTCTCCTCTTCTCTGTCTTCAGCTCCCACCCCCGTCCCTCACCCTCCCTCCCTTGCTCCCGCCTGCCCAGCACCGCCATTGTCCAGGGCTCCAGAGGGGCTGTGTTCAGGGCATGCGGTCCCCCTGGGGCTTCTGGGAATTTCTCCATTCAGCACTTCCTATGGGAACGGCTGGGTGGAGGGGCACTGGAAACTGGCCTTCAGTGCCCCAGGTCCTAGCCCCGCCCTGGAGGCCGAGGAGGGTTCATTTACAGTAGCAAAGGGGAAGGGTTATTTTTAACTCCACTGACATGGGTTCTGGCCAAAAATGTGGCTAAAGAGCCAGGGATGCAATCAGGGTCCTGGGCCTGTGGCTGTCCTGGGGGCTGCTTGGAGGGTCCGTGCTCAGGGCCAGGACCTGTGCATCTATGGGGGCTGGAAGGAGGGACTGTTCTCTGGAGTCGGGGGCGGCAAACCTCCTGCCTGCCCAGAGACCCCAGCGGAGGGAGCCCCTGCCCGAGGTCGGGCCGCCTTGTGTCTGACTGCGCCTTCTCCTGCAGAGGAAGATGGGGCCGAGTTGGACCTGAACATGACCCGCTCCCACTCTGGAGGCGAGCTGGAGAGCCTGGCTCGTGGAAGAAGGAGCTTGGGTAAGACTGAGGCACGCAACAAGGGTCCTTCAAATTAGGATGGGGGCCAGGGAAAGAGAATGGGGGCGGGCAGCCAGTCGGAGGGCTCTGAGGGTCCTCTTACAACTCCCTTTCCCCCCACATTCAGGACTGAGTGAACTGAGAGAGTAAAACCATCCTTAAATGCCTGTGTTGAGTCATCACACCCCTTCACCCCCACACTATCTGTTTTCTAAATATAGTGCTGCAAAGCTCATTCGTTCCTTATTTCAATCCTGGAGGTAGATATTATTAACCCCATTTCACAGAATTGGAAACTGGGGCCCAGAGAGGGTAAAAAAGTAGGCGAGGTCACACCGCTAGGAAGCAGTAGGGCTGAGATCCCAACCTGCTCCCGTCACTTGAGCCCAGCATGGTCCCTGATGGGCTATGGGACTCACCTGTAGCGAAGGGCCGCGGCCTAGGCTGGTAGAACTTGAGCAAAGCCTGGAACTGCCTCCTGCTCCCTTGCAGAGACCTAAAGGAGACTGTAGATCATTAGGTCCCAGAGAAACCCTCCCAGGTGAGGCAAATGTCCGCTCAAACCCCTCCTCCTCTTTGACACCTGGAGTCCCCAAAACACTGCAGTTAGAGGCTGGGGGAACCTATGGATAAGAGTCAGGTGGCCTGGGCCGGGCACGTTGCCTTATGCCTGTAATCCTAGCACTTTGGGAGGCCAAGGCGGGCGGATCACGAGTTCAAGAGATCGAGACCATCCTGACCAACATGGTGAAACCCCATCTCTACTAAAAATGCAAAAATTAGCTGGGCGTGGTGGCGTGTGCCTGTAGTCCCTGCTACTTGGGAGGCCGAAGCAGGAGAATTGCTTGAACCCGGGAGATGGAGGTTGCAGTGAGCCAAGACTGCGCCACTGCACTCCAGCCTGGCGACAGAGCAAGACTCTGTCTCACAAAAAAAAAAAAAAGAAAAAAGTCACGTGGCCTGAGTTCCACCCCCCCCCCCAATCTATGAATGTGGGCGGGATATTCAGCTCTCAGAGCCGCCTGTCCTCTGTATGTGGATAGCGGCCGGTAGCCTCAGTGCTTGCTGTAGGCCAGGCTTACTCACTTTACACCTTAGATCCACATGGGAGGGAGGTGCTGTTCTTATCCCACTTCATAGAGGAGGAAGCTGAGGCTTTGAAAGCAGTGGTGATAAAAGAATCCATGACACCGTAAGACAGCAGTGCATGCGTGGTTTCAAGATAATATGGTACCCGTATAACGACCACAAGCCCATAAATGTGTAAAATCATAAAGAAGAATAAAATAATTACGCTCCAGCAGAGGGAATCGGACATTTACTAAGCATTTACAACATGCCCCACACTCTGAATTTTCTCACTTGAAACCTACAGTGGTTCTTGGGTATAGATCTCATTGTCCCATTTTGCAGATGGAGAAATGGAGGCTTAGAGCGGCTCAGCCACCTGCCCAAGTCCTGTCGCTAATAACAGTCAGGACTTGAAACCTGAACCCTGGAGTTGAAAGATATGAGAAAGAGCAGTCCCAGGGGCACTGGCTGAGCTCCCCTGCCAGGCGGAGGGACTCTGGGCAGGCCCACGCTCCTGACCCAGGTTCCCTCTCCTCCCAGGTTCCCTGACCGTTGCTGAGCCAGCCATGATCGCTGAATGCAAGACTCGCACCGAGGTGTTCGAGATCTCCCGGCGCCTCATAGACCGCACCAATGCCAACTTCCTGGTGTGGCCGCCCTGCGTGGAGGTGCAGCGCTGCTCCGGCTGCTGCAACAACCGCAACGTGCAGTGCCGCCCCACCCAGGTGCAGCTGCGGCCCGTCCAGGTGCGTAGGCTCCACAGGCCCCCGAGGCGGGTCCCTGTGGTGGGTGGAGGCCACCCTTCTGAGGCTCATACCTGACCAGGCTTCCTTGACTGGGCAGAGTGGTATGCTGAAGGCCATTCGTGATTTGTCCCTGGGCTCTGTCTACGGGGGCCCACTCTTGGGAAGCTCTTCCTGGGCAGGCGGACTAAGGCCGACCATGAATCCTCTAAGGTGGCCCAGGCCACTGTAGCCAAAAGCCACAGACAGACACCCCAGGCTGGGCGAGGTGTGGAGCCAACTTGAAATAGGGATGTCACCTCCTTTACGAGGACAAAATTGCAGAACGTCCCTTGAAGAGACATATCCGCAAATATTTGCCTGACATTCAGAGTGTTCTGGGCAGCTGCTCAGGTTCCCCTAAAGCTCTCCCTATTCAGGGCTCTCTTGAGAAAGGCTCGGTGGGTGCCCCTGCATCTTTGACACCTGCTTGTCTCTCTTTGACAAGCTGTGTCTTTAATAAGGAGGGTGCAGAGAGGCCCACCAGGTGATAGACACCGCAGAGCTGGGACAGGTCGCCCTACAACAGTGGAATGCTGACCCTGGCTTTCTTCGGAGGGGCGGGAGATACATACACTGGACTCACGGAAAATTCTAGAGTGGAGGCTATCTCAGGGAGCACCCTGGTCTCACCCTGGTGAGGGCAGAATCAGAGAAGCCACTGCTTCTGCTTCTTGTGGAAAGATTCCTGCACGCTCCAGGCCAGCCTCGCCCACAGGCTGGGCAGTGCGCACTTCCCTAGCTCAGCACCGGCCCTTGCCTGATGCTCTGCCTGCTTAGCCGCACTTCCTTCTCCTGCCACCAGCCCGTGGCCTCTCCTCCTGCCCACCTTCCCTCCCTGGCTTGGGCCCCGCGCCTGAGACTATGAATGTCACTCCACCCCACTGCCCACTCTCGTGCTATCTCCTGTCCTCAGTGCTTCCAGCTCTATGGATGGACACCTGACATCTGAGCTCCCCATTCCCACCTCCCTCCTAGATGAAGCCTCCCCCCACTTCCTTCCAGACAACCATCTACCGCCTCTGGCGCAGCCCTGACCTTGGCTGGCGCTCCGGGAATGAGTGTACCGCAGGCCCTAGCTCAACCCGGAAATGCCTTTCTGGCTCTCCCTCTCTGGGGGCACTGAGGGGGGCCCCAGGTCAGGAGGGCTTGTTTTGATGGAAAAGCTACGAGAAGGGCAGAGGTCAAGGTCCTGCTATTGTTTGGGCCAAAGCGTTTGCCCCACAGCCTACTCTCCGGGCTTTCGAGGAAAGATTGCTGCAGGGAACACTGGGGTGGGAAGCGCAGGCTGTTCGGGCTTCCCGGGCTCCTGGCTGTGTGGCCTCTACAGAGGCATTTTGTGGCTCTGTCCTCCAGGTGAGAAAGATCGAGATTGTGCGGAAGAAGCCAATCTTTAAGAAGGCCACGGTGACGCTGGAGGACCACCTGGCATGCAAGTGTGAGACAGTGGCGGCTGCACGGCCTGTGACCCGAAGCCCGGGGGGTTCCCAGGAGCAGCGAGGTAACCACCTTTCCAGGTTCAGCCCTCAGCCCCCTTCCCCTGCAGCAGCTGGGAGCAGGGGCCGGTCTTAAAACTGGAGATGGGATCAGGCCCGCCCCCGGTTCCATTCATGGGAGGCTTTCTTTCCATCTTGCTGAGAACAAGCCAGATTCCTCCCTGGCCTGAGAGCCCTACATGAGGATTAGCCCCTGGCTGGCCCTCTGGTCTCTGCCAACCAGTACCCTTCACCTGTGCCAGCCCCGCCGGGCAGGCCTCTTTCAGTAACCAAATGAGTTTCTGCCTCAGGGCTTTAGCACACACTGCTGTGGCTGGAGGACACTTCTCCCAGCTCTCCACAAGCCTAGCTCCTTCTCTTCATTAGAGTCTCAGCTCAGAAGTCACCTCCTCCTAGACATCTGCCCTGACCACCCCATCCAGAGTAGCCCCGTTTCCAGTCTTGCTACCACAGCCCCCTGCTTTGTTGGATGTGGGGATGGGATGGTGGAAGGAATCTGGGCCTGGATGAGAGAAAGCTCCATGCCCATCAACTTCAGACACTGGGCAGCTTGTCCTGGGGATGAGAAATAAAGCTAATTTCTCGTACCCTTGAGCAGGGGAAGCTGGACCAGTGGGGAGAAGCCACTGGAGAGAGATCTTAGCTCCATATGCAGAACAGCTAGCTGGTGATCAGTCAGGGGTACGAGACGGCATTGGCAGCATTGTGAGGCAGTGAAACCCCGTCTCTACAAAAAATACAAAAATTAGCCAGGCATAGTGGCACACGCCTGTAGTCCCAGCTACTTAGGAGGCTGAGGTGGGAGGATCGCTTGAGGCTGGGATGTTGAGGCTACAGTGAGCCGTGATGGCACCACTGTACTCCAGCCTGGGCAACAGAGGAAGACCCTGCCTTAAAAAAAAAATGATTAATATGATTAGATGAGCATTAAAAAAATCATGTGAGTGATAGTTCTTTTTCAGTAACTTTCTATTGTTAGGGACAGGACAATCTTTTCATTCTCATTTCTGATTAACAAGACCGTGAAGACAGAGTCATTTCTTGACCTCTGGGTCTTATTCCCAGAGCTGAGCTGAGTGGCTGGATGCCCTGGAAAGGCTGATCATATGACAGCTTCAAACTGACGTGTTATAAATTATTGAGTTAACATGGAGGATGATTTCTCTATTAAGGGAAAATTATATATATATATATTTTATATATATATATATATATATATTTTTTTTTTGAGACAGTCTCACCCTGTTGCCCAGGCTGAAGTGCAGTGGTGCAATCTTGGCTCACTGCAACCTCTACCTCCTGGGTTCAAGCAGTTCTACTGCCTTAGCCTCCCGAGTAGCTGGAATTACAGGCACCTGCCACTACATCTGGCTAATTTTTGTATTTTTAGTAGAAACGGGATTTCGCCATGTTGGTCAGGCTGGTCTGGAACTCCTGACCTCAAGTGATCCACCTGCCTCGGCCTCCCAAAGTGCTGGGATTACAGGCGTGAGCCACCACGCCCAGCCTCTTTCTTTTTTAAGAGACAGGATCTCTCTCCATCACCTAGGCTGCAGTGCAATGGCATGATCATAGCTCACTGAAGCCTTGAACTCCTTCCTGGGCTCAAGCGAGCCTCCCTCCTCAGCCTCCCAAGTAGCTGGGATTACAGGCATATGCCACCACGTCCAGCTAATATTTTAAATTTTTGTAGAGATGGGGTCTTGATTTGTTGCTCAGGCTGGTCTCTAGCTCCTGGGTTCAAGTGATCCTCCCACCTCAGCCTCCCAAGGTGCTGGGATTACAGGCATTGAGCCACCACGCCTGGCCTTCTTTATGTTTAGAATGAGTTACTTCATGTATTTGTTTCACATAATTTTCTAAACCAGTTTCTTGGGAGGCGCATTATACCAGTGAAATGTAGATGACATAAAGTCCCATCATTTTAGTTCTGGTATTTTGGTTGAGTATGATGGTGTTTCTGTCACCTGTCCATGGGCCTGGCTAAGGCTTGGTGGCTCTCTGTGATACTGTGATCAGTGTCAGACCTCCTAGGCTCAGATCTGCGTGCTGTCACTCGTGCTGTGTGGTGACCTTGTGCTTGCCTGGGCTTGGTATAGCCCGGTGTCCTGCTGATGGCCCAGGCTCTGGGGAAGAAAATCCCTGGGCCCTTCAGTGGCCCTCCTGGTGTCTTCTGTCTGAGGGGATCTGAAGCCCATCCAAGTCCCTGAACTGCTAGAAAATCTGCCCATTTGCAGAGATGGGACAGCTGCCTCGTGGGAGCTGGTGTCTGTAAGGTGGGAGGTCAGGTGTCAGATCCCGGCAGGCTGGGAGAGCTCAAAAGGCTCCCAGGAAAAGGCTGGCCTTGAGCTCAGCAGACACAGCTGTCCCTGCCAAGACAGCCACCTGGGAACCCAGGAGGGAGATAAGTGTATAAGAGCCCCCCTTGACTGAGGCTCACAGACATTGTCGTTTGTGCTGAGTGGTTGGAGGTGTACACTCTGGAGGCAGATCCCTGAGTTCAAATCCCAGTCTCTCTGCTTCAGTTTCCTCATCTGTAAAGTGTGGGTAACAGCACCTGCCGGTAACAGCACCTGCCGTAAAGGGAAATGAGCATAGAGCAGCACCAGGTGCATGGTAAACACTAGCTGGGGAGTTTCTGGCCATTTCCATGTATTGTCTCCTAACGCTAGGAGGCCAGGGCTGCTGTCTTCTCTGCTTTAAAGATGTGGAAATCGGCAGGGCACGGTGGCTTACGCCTGTAATCCCAGCACTCTGGGAGGCGTAGGCAGGTGGATTACTTGAGGTCAGGAGTTCCAGACCAGCCTGGCCGACATGGTGAAACCCCATCTCTACTAAAAATACAAAAATTAACTGGGTGTCATGGCACATGCCTGTAATCCCAGCTACTCGGGAGGCTGAGGCAGGAGAATCACTTGAACCTGGGAGGTGGAGGTTGCAGTGAGCTGAGATTGCGCCACTGCACTCCAACCTGGGCAACAGAGTGAGACTCTGTCTTAAAAACAAATAAATAAAGATGTGGAAATCAAGGCACAGGGTGTTTAAGTGACTTGCTCCAATGTCCACAATACATGGGAAAGCTCAGATTTGAGCCCTGGTGAGTCAGATCCACAGCCCGAGTTGTGGCCCATCCATCCCACTCTACTGCTTCTCAGAGTGGCAAGGGGCAGGTAGGTGACAGGCACAGCTGACCCGAAGGCCCAGCTTCATGGTGGGAGTGTGATTCTGGCCCAGAGCCCAGTGACCTCCCTACCACGTGACCGGATGAGGCTGAGAGGTTGGGAGGAAACCTCAGTAGTAGGTCAAGCTAAGGAAAATAAGAAAAAAAGTGAGTTGTAGCAGCTGCCATGTGCTGACCACTTCATACTCGGAGCTTTTTATTATCTCTCCCAGGTCTGGGGGTTGACTGGGCTCAGTTGGGCGGTTCTGTTGGCCTGTCTACTGGTTGCAGTCAGCTGGCAGCCTGGGCTGTGGTCATCTGGAGGCTCAACAGGGACAGCTGGGCCTATTTTCCTCTCCCTGTAGTCCAGGGCCTCTGGCTCTGTGGGGAGAGCCAGTCCCTACCTGGCCTCTCCATGTGGCCTCTCCAGCAGGGTAGCCAGACCTCTTATGTGGCGGCCCAGGGCCCCCCAAAGCATGAAGGTGAGAGCTGCCGGGCCTTCTTAAGGCCTCTGCCTGGAACTGGCACAGCACCACTTCTGCCTCTTGTTGGTTAAATAGCTCCAACTCCAGGCGAGATTCAAGGGGCAGGGAAATAAACTCTACTGGTCTGTGGGCAGTGACAAAGAACTTGAAGCCGTATTTAATCTGCCCGGCTCTGTGTCCGGTACTGTGCAAAGAGCTTTGCCAGCGTACTGTCATTTACTCCTCCCACCAGTCCTATGAGGTGGGCAGTCTTATTACCCCCATTCCACAGATGGAGGCGCCGAGGCTCAGAGAGGTTTAGTCATTGTTCCCAAGGCACGTACAGCTGGTGAGCAGTGGAGTTGGGATCCAAACCCAGGACCCTGGCCCAGATTCCCCTCTTGTCCCTTTCCTGAGTCCGGAAGACCTCAGGAGGTCCGTGGCAGGCCTTGGTCAGTCCGGAGAGACCGCCCCAGTGGTCCACATGCTCACGAGGTCTTTCTTTTTCTTATGCAGCCAAAACGCCCCAAACTCGGGTGACCATTCGGACGGTGCGAGTCCGCCGGCCCCCCAAGGGCAAGCACCGGAAATTCAAGCACACGCATGACAAGACGGCACTGAAGGAGACCCTCGGAGCCTAGGGGCATCGGCAGGAGAGTGTGGGCAGGTGAGGGCCGGGCAGGGAAACTGAGGCCCAGAACCCTGTGTTTCCTTCTCCGTGGCCTGTGGATGGGGTCAGGGGAAAGGATTTTTCCATACAAAATCCAGCCTCTGAGCCTTGGTCCTCTCTGCTCAGTTATCAGCTGGGGCAGGGTGGGTGGTGGGCTTTGGAGACCCCAGCCCAGCTGTGTCCCAGCATGCCCTAAGAGAATGGGAGGTCTAAATCTCAATCTTCCCAGCCCCTCAATGCCCCAGCCCTGAGCACTGCTGGAAATCAGGGGTAGCTAGTTGTCCCCAGCTCCCTGCCCCTGGCATGGGGGACATATGAACGTGGGATGGACCCTCTAGGTTGTCTCTGACCCCCCTGTCTCTCTGCTTGGCCTGCAGGGTTATTTAATATGGTATTTGCTGTATTGCCCCCATGGGGTCCTTGGAGTGATAATATTGTTTCCCTCGTCCGTCTGTCTCGATGCCTGATTCGGACGGCCAATGGTGCTTTCCCCCACCCCTCCACGTGTCCGTCCACCCTTCCATCAGCGGGTCTCCTCCCAGCGGCCTCCGGCATCTTGCCCAGCAGCTCAAGAAGAAGAAGGACTGAACTCCATCGCTGTCTTCTTCCCCTGACTCCAAGAACTTGGGATAAGAGTGTGAGAGAGACTGACGGAGTCACTGTTTGGGGGAAACGGGCTCCTTCCCCTGCACCTGGCCTGGGCCACACCCGAGCGCTGTGGACTGGCCCGAGGAGCCCTGCACATGGCCCTGAGGACCTCTCAGCGTAGCCTGCCTGGTCCCTGGACCCCTGGCCAGCTCTGAGGGGAGACACCTCCAGGCAGGCCAGGCTACCTCGGACTCCGTGGCTAAGACCACAGACGGGCGCACAGACTGGAGAAAACCCCTCCCACAGTGCCCAAACACCAGTCACCTCGTCTCCCTGGTGCCTCTGTACGCAGTGGCTTCTTTTCGTTTTCGTTTTGAAGACGTGGACTCCTCTAGGTGGGTGTGGCCAGCACACCAAGTGGCTGGGTGCCCTCTCAGGTGGGTTAGAGACGGAGTTTGCGGTTGAGGTGGCTGTAGATAGTGACCTGAGCATCCCCTGCCTCCTGCCACCTGTTCCTCCCCGCACTCCACTCTGATTCACCTCTTCCTCTGGTTCCTTTCATCTCTCTACCTCCACCCTACATCTTCCTCTTGTCCTGGCCCTTCAGTCTGCTCCACCAAGGGGCTCTTGAACCCCTTACTAAGGCCCCAGATGATCCCAGTCACTCCTCTCTAGGGCAGAAGACTAGAGGCCAGGGCAGCGAGGGACCTGCTCATCATTTTCCACCCCAGCTAAGACTGCCATGTAAGGTTGTGCAGGGTATGCACTGCACAAAGACATTGTATGCAGGGAGCACTGTTCACATCATAGATAAAGCTGATTTGTGTATTTATTATGACAATTTCTGGCAGAGGTAGGTAAAGAGGAAAAGGAAAAGGATCCTTTTCCTAATTCACACAAAGATTCCTTGTAGACTGGCCGTGCCCCTGATGCAGCCTGTGGCTTGGAGTGGCCAAATAGGAGGGAGACTGTGGTAGGGGCTGGGAGGCAACACGGCTGTCCACATGACCTCCATTTCCCAGAGTCGTCTGCTCCAGCAACTGCCCTTCCAGGTGGGTGTGGGACACCCGGGAGAAGGTCTCCAAGGGAGGGTGCAGCCCTCTTGCCCGCACCCCTCCCTGCTTGCACACTTCCCCATCTTCGATCCTTCTAAGCTCCACCTCTGGTGGCTCCTCCTAGGAAACCAGCTTGTGGGCTGGGAATGGGGGAGAGAAGGGAAGAGATCCCCAAGACCCCCTAGGGGTGGGGTCTGAGCTTCCACCTCCCTTCCCACCTACTGCACTTTCCCCCTTCCCACCTTCCAAAACCTGCTTCCTTCAGTTTGTAAAGTCGGTGATTATATTTTTGGGGGCTTTCCTTTTATTTTTTAAATGTAAAATTTATTTATATTCCGTATTTAAAGTTGTAAAAAAAAAATAACCACAAAACAAAACCAAATGAATCCGCCGGAGGTCTGTCTGTTGGCATCGTGTGTGACAATTAACCTTTCTGCCTTGGCAGGATGTGCCGACAGCTTGCGGCGTGTTCCTCTCACTCTGGGAGCCTCAGGCGCGATCGCACACACTGGCGCGCACGCACACACACACACATCCATGCTCACACATGCGTGCACATACACGCAGGCGCGCGGCTTCGGGGAGGCCTCAGTCCAGTGGGAGGGAAGAGACACACAGGCCACTCTGTCGGTCTTGGTCCTGACGCAGTCCTGACACGTGGACTTGTGCCTGTCTCTGGCAGTGACGAGAGGTGGGTTTCTGCAGCCTGAGGGTTTCCATAGAGGAAGTGGATCCTCAGCATCCTGGGGTGGGCTGGCTGTGGGGAGGGAACAGCCACTGTGGGGAACACTGGAGGAAGTCCCAGAGGGGATGTGGGATTTAGAAGGAAACAGTGGAAAGCCGGGTCTGGGGTCTGGTCTCGGCTTAGGCCTTAGCCAGCTGTGTGGCCTTGGGCAAGTCACAGACTCACTCCAGCCAGAGAGGATGAGGAAAGGTGCGTGGGCTCCAAGCTCCTGCGTTCTGCGCTTTCTCTTGCTTATGAAGACTTGGGTACCAGCTCATAAAAAAGAGGCTAAATGTAGTCTAGGTCCCACCTGCAGCGTGGACTGGGGCTAAGAGGGACCCAGAAACTAAAGATCTGGGTGCTCATAAGGGCAATCTAAAACTAAAACCATTTTGCCCCCCGAAGTAGTGAGCTCCGTGTCACTGGAAGTGTGTAAGCGAAAATGGGAACAATGTGGCTGAGGTTAGACTGAATAACATTTGGGCTCCCAGCAATTGATTGATCAATGGACTGATTCATTCCTTCACTCACTCACTTTCTTGAACCTCTGACATGTGCCTGTTACAGCCAGGAGCTTTTATAGTCATTTGATTTGAATTCATCCTGGGGTTCCTAGCCCAGCCCTTGAGGAAGTAGAGTCCACCCATGGTGGTAGTGGGCCGTGCAGATCCGAGGGATCTGTTTACCTGGCAGCTCCTACCCCTGCCTGCCCAATCCTGACTGGGGCCCTCCCTTCTCCCCTAAATCCCCAGTGTTCTCAGTTTCCGGGGCACAAGAGAAGGATCTGGCTGGGAGGAGGAAGAGACAGCTCCACCAGGAGACGGACATCAGAGGTCAGCTGGAGAGCCCAGCACATGCAGCATCCTGGCAGCTACCAACAGCTGGTCTGTGCCATGGATTGCTGCGGGCACTTCCCAGGCAGAGCTGCCTGACTTTTTCCCCATTTCCTGGGTGCCGTCCCATGCAGCAGCCCAGCAGAGTCTGTGGGCCTTCCAGGGGCCCGGTGGGTCTTCTCAAGGTCTTAAAGTTGCCAGGCTAAAATGGCATTCTTCCAGAAATCCCTTTGCTGGAGACAAAGCATTCTTTTCTTCATGCCTTTCCACTGCACTGTTGGCTGTAATACAGATGTGATGTCTGGTGCTCAAGCAGCCATATTGAGCCATGAGGTGAAAACCAAATGCTGAGGATTGTGGGGCAAGATGGAAGGCAGCGTCCCCAATGCCTGGGCTGCCTCGTTCAGGAGCTTTCACGGAAGAAAGAAAGAAACTTCTTTCTGTTTGAGCTACTCTGGTTTTGGGTTTTCTGTCCCTTGCAACTGAACCTAATCCTAATAGATAGCCCTGTTTACTTTGGGGGAGAGAGGACATGGCTGCTGGTTTGGTCCTTTTCTCTCCTACCCGCCTTAGGCACTCAGTTTCACCTTGTGAACTCTTAGGAACTCTCCTGTGTTCACTCAGATCCTCATCTCCCCAAGGTGTCTTCTTGGTCCCAGCCTGCAGCCTTCGACCAGAGCATAGAGCCGTAGCTTTCTTTGGACAGCATTTGCTGCTTTTGTAAAATAATAAAATATGAAATATTTACTGCTAATAAAGTAAACTATCTGTGAACTCCTAGTACACATAAGACTGTTTTTGAGGCATGAAGGAGATAACAGACAGGACAGTGACAGCACGCAGGCTTAGGGAGGGCACGCAGCTGCTGGTGGCTGGGTCCACGCTCCACCCTCTCCTCCTCTGCTGACACCATGTCTGGTGTGTTTCCACTATTTTAAAGTGTCAGCCCAGGAACCCCAGAACTCCAACACCTGTCCATGTACCTGGGTGACAGCCTTGACCCAGCCACATTATTACTGCATGATCCTGGGGAAGTCCCTGCTTCTCCCCAATCTCAGAGGAGCTGTGACTCACCCCTATGCTGCCTTCAGGTATCCATGCAAGTGACACCCATCCTGTCCAACCTGCCCCTGCCCCTAGTGCCACTTTCTCGCTCTGCTCTGTTGATCTCCGTAGCATCTGGCCTCATCTGGCTTACTCCACGTGTACATCTCTCCACATCCCCTTCTCCACTTCCCATGGAAACTCCACCTGGAGTTACCTTGTCCACTACTCTGTCCTCAGAGCCTAGAACAGTGCCTGGCACCTACTAGGCACTCAAAGCCTGTCAAATGAAGGAACAAACAAATCTGTTATGGAGCAATCAAGTATGTTGGCTCTAAGTCACAGCCTGCCTGGCTGGTCTTCATCACACGCGCTCTGGTGTGGCTGGAAAATGCAGACTCTGAGTGTGTCACTAATTACAGATAAAATATTTCAACTTCTTGGCAAGCTCCACACTTAGAACACCCTCTTCCTTCATTGGAAAATCCTGGAGGGTTGGGATCATGTTTAATTCACCTTCTAAGTCTATCTAGCCATTATCTCTCTCCATGTCTATACTTCTTCATCTACTCACCTGTCCATTCGCCTACCTGCCCACCCACCCATCTACCCATCCACCCACCCATCTGCCCATCCATCCATCCATCCATTCATCCACCTGTCCATCCATCCATCCATTCCCCACCCACCCATCCACCCCCATCTACCTATCCATCCATCCGTCCATCCATCCGTCTACCTGTCCACCTGTCCATCAATTCATCCATCCATCCATCCATCCACCTGTCCACCCATCCATCCATCCATCCATCCATCTGTCCATCCATTCATCCATCCACCTGTCCACCTGACCATCCATCCATCCATCCATCCATCCATCCATCCATCCATCCACCTACCCACCTGTCCATCCATCCACCCATCTACCTGTCCATCCATCCATCTGTCCATCCATCCATCCGTCCATCCATCCTCCTTCTTCCTCCCTTTTCTATTTTTCACCCTAACCTACTCCCAGGCTCTGTTGTTGTCACCTCGTTCTATTACCTCTGAGGAGCTTGGTGCCACAGAGGAGACAACACATCAGACCCCCATTGCTCATTCCTGTGTGACCTTACAGAACTGTTGCATAGGTTAGAGACATGAGGATTGAGCACTGTCCCTGGCACATATTTGGTCTTTGGTTAATGGTAGGAGTTGTCATCTTTTTCCTCTCAGCATCCTTAAACTGGCTGATCACAGCATAGTGGACTAAAGATGGAAACAATGGAAAGAATGAACACAAAATCACAGACAGATTAAGAGCTCAGCTTCGGTCAATGTGTGCGTGCATACTCAGGCACTGTCCCGTTATTCTACTCAATTAACCTTATGATACTTGTGATGTAGGGCAGTGAGCCCCAAATTGGGGCTTACCCCAGGAAGGCTCTTGGACTTGCTCAGGAAAGAATCCAAGAGTGAGCTGATGGGGGAAGAAAACATCTCTATCAAAGTGGCAATGTTACAGCTCCAAGACTGCTCCTGTAGAGTAGGGCTACTCCACAGTCAGCATGCTGAGGGCAGCAGCCCAGGAACAATTATGCAGTCATATTTATACCCATTTAATTATATGCAAATTAAGGGACAAATTATGCAGAAAATTCTAGAAAAAGAGCAATAACTTCCGGGTCATGGGTCATTGCCATGGAAAGGGGTGGTAATGTCTGGGTGTTGCCATGGCAATGGTAAAGTGACAAGGCACACTGGTGGGTGTGTCTTATGGAGAGGTGCTTTTGCCTCTTCCCTGTTTTAGCTAGTCCTCAATCTGGTCCAGTGTTCCAGATCTGCCTCTGGAGTCGAGTCCTGCCTCCTGTCTCACTTCCAGTCCTCCTATTACAGATGAAGAAACAAGGGCTCAGCAAGGTTCACCCCCACCACCGACTTCCTGGTACACAGTTATTTCTCCTGAAAATCTGGTAAACGAACAAGTCCACAGTCCCCCTATGAGGAGATTCACGGCACAGACTCCAGGTGTAATGTCAGGTCCCCCTTCATTGAGGGAAGTCTGGGTTTGCAAATTAACTCAGGTCTGGGACTGGGGGAGGGACTGTGTGCCTCTGTACGGGGAACAGTGGGGGATAGGGTCTCAAGTCAGATCCCTGTTTACCAAACCCAAGCCTTTCTGGTTGTAAAAGCCGCAGGTCTTTGTAGGGTCTGATCCATTTTTGCCCTGGGGAACTTGTGATCCATTAGCTCCAACAATCCCTGTTGGTCAGGCTGTTGGGACAGCCATATGGTCCTCTGCCTGTTTTTCTTTTACAAATTATTATTACTATTATTTTTTACTATACTTTAAGTTCGAGGGTACATGTACCCAATGCACAGGTTTGTTACATAGGTACACATGTGCCATGTTGGTTTGCTGCACCCATCAACTTGTCATTTACATTAGGTATTTCTCCTAATGCTATCCCTCCCCCAGTCCCCCACCCCATGGTAGGCCCTGGTGTGTGATGTTCCCCACCCTGTGTCCAAGTGTTCTCATTGTTCAATTCCCACCTATGAGTGAGAACATATAGGGTTTGGTTTTCTGTCCTTGTGATAGTTTGCTGAGAATGATGGTTTCCAGCTTCATCCATGTCCTTGCAAAGGACATGAACTCATCCTTTTTATGGCTGCATAGTATTCCATGGAATATATGTGCCACATTTTCTTAATCCAGTCTAACATTGATGGGCATTTCTGTCCTTGTGATAGTTTGCTGAGAATGATGGTTTCCAGCTTCATCCATGTCCCTGCAAAGGACATGAACTCATCGCTTTTTTATGGCTGCATAGTATTCCATGGTATATATGTGCCACATTTTCTTAATCCAGTCTAACATTGATGGACATTTGGGGTGGTTCCAAGTCTTTGCTATTGTTAATAGTGCCGCAATAAACGTGTGCATGTGTCTTTACAGTAGCATGATTTATAATCCTTTGGGTATATACCTAGTAATAGGATGGCTGGGTCAAATGGTATTTCTAGTTCTAGATCCTTGAAGAATCGCCACACTATCTTCCACAGTGGTTGAACTAATTTACACTTCCACCAATGGTGTAAAAGTGTTCCTATTTCTCCACATCCTCTCCAGCATCTGTTGTTTCCTGACTTTTTAATGATCGCCATTCTAACTGGTGTGAGATGGTATCTCATTGTGGTTTTGATTTGCATTTCTCTGATGACCAGTGATGATGAGCATTTTTTAATGTGTCTGTTGGCTGCATAAATGTCTTCTTTTGAGAAGTGTCTGTTCATATCCTTTGCTCACTTTTTGATGGAGTCGTTTGTTTTTTTCTTGTAAATTTGCCTAAGTTCTTTGTAGATTCTGGATATTAGCCCTTTGTCAGATGGTTAGATTGCAAAAATTTTCTCCCATTCTGTAGGTTGCCTGTTCACTCTGATGGTAGTTTCTTTTGCTGTGCAGAAGCTCTTTAGTTTAATTAGATCCCATTTGAGTGTTTTGGCTTTTGTTGCCATTGCTTTTGGTGTTTTAGTTGTGAAGTCCTTGCCAATGCTTATGTCCTGAGTGGTATTGCCTAGGTTTTCTTCTAGGGTTTTTGTGGTTTTAGGTCTAACATTTAAGACTTTAATCCATCTTGAATTAATTTTTGTATAAGGTGTAAGGAAGGGATCCAGTTTCAGCTTTCTACATATGGCTAGCCAGTTTTCCCAGCACCATTTATGAAATAGGGAATCCTTTCCCCATTTCTTGTTTTTGTTAGGTTTGTCAAAGATCAGATGGTTGTGGATGTGTGGTGTTGCTTCTGAGGCCTCTGTTCTGTTCCATTGGTCCATATCTCTGTTTTGGTACCAGTACCATACTGTTTTGTTTACTGTGGCCTTGTAGTATAGTTTGAAGTCAGGTAGCATGATGCCTCCAGCTTTATTCTTTTTGTTTAGGATTGTCTTGGCAATGCAGGCTCTTTTTTGGTTCCATATGAACTTTAAAGTAGTTTTTTCCAATACTGTGAAGAAAGTCATTTGTAGCTTGATGGGGATGGCATTGAATCTATAAATTACCTAAGGCAGTGTGGCCATTTTCACGACTTTTATTCTTACAATCCATGAGCATGGAATGTTCTTCCATTTGTTTGTGTCCTCTTTTATTTCATTGAGCAGTGCTTTGTAGTTCTCCTTGAAGAGGTCCTTCACATCCCTTGTAAGTTGGATTCCTAGATATTTTATTCTCTTTTTAGCAATTGTGAATGGGAGTTCACTCATGATTTGGCTCTCTGTTTGTCTGTTATTGGTATATAAGAATGCTTGTGATTTTTGCACATTGATTTTGTATCCTGAGACTTTGCTGAAGTTGCTTCTGAGCTTAAGGAGATTTTGGGCTGAGATGATGGGGTTTTCTAAATATACAATCATGTCATCTGCAAACAGGGACGATTTGACTTCCTCTTTTCCTGATTGAATACCCTTTATTTCTTTCTCCTGCCTGATTGCCCTGGCCAGAACTTCCAACACTATGTTGAATTGGAGTGGTGAGAGAGGGCATCCCTATCTTGTGCCAGTTTTCAGAGGGAATGCTTCCAGTTTTTGCCCATTCAGTATGATATTGGCTGTGGGTTTGTCATAAATAGCTCTTACTATTTATTATTTATATTCTTATTATTTATATTTCACCAATCCCTGTTGGTCAGGCTGTTGGGACAGCAACCTAGTCCTGTGCCTGTTTTTTTTTTTTTTTTTTTTTTTTTAATTTTTATTTTTTTAGAGAGAGTTCCACTCTTGTCACCCAGGCTGGAGTGCAATGGCGCGATCTCAGCTCACTGCAACCTCTGCCTCCTGGGTTCAAGCAATTCTCCTGCCTCAGCCTCCCGTAGTAGCTGGCGCCTGCCACCATGCCCAGTTAATTTTTTTGTATTTTTAGTTGAGACAGGGCTTCACCATGTTGGCCAGGCTAGTCTCGAACTCCTGACCTCAGGTGATCCACCCGCCTTGGCCTCCCAAAGTGCTGGGATTAGAGGCGTGAGCCACCGTGGCCGGCCCTGTGCCTGTGACAGTGATGCACCCACACCACCCCTGGCAGTCACTGCCACCTCTGGGCTTCTGCCATCTCAGGTCTTGGTTTCCACTCCAGGAATCCAGAGGTGGGCCACTGACCGGACACCTTCCCTGGACACTAAGACATTCTGAAGGGCGTTGGGCCCTCCGCAAGGTGGCTCGCTGTGTGGGTGTAGGGCTGGTACTTTGGGCCCTCGGGCATCATGGTAAAGGGCCATCCATGCTCAGTCCACTCCTCTGGCTCTGTCATGCCTTGGCGTCTCTGTCATCTCCAGGTGGGGGGGCCAGCTCTGCGTTGGCCTTCACCTCACCTGCCAGCTGACAAAGCAGCTGTAGAAACAGTCAGGGCCGTCCCCTGCTGATGAGGTTGGCACCTTGCGTGCAGGACGCCGTGTTGGTGGAGCAGCATGGATAAATTCAGCTCCATCGAGGCTACCTTCTCTCCTCCTTGGCATGCGTCCTCAGAACCCACTCCATGTCTCCCCCAGATGTCTGATGATATGGAATGACATTCTACACAGGTTTTGGTTTGAGATTGCTATTTAATCTTGCCCCTCAAGGCCTCCTGCCTGCTGACTCCAGCTGAAGACTCTGAGGATGGGGGCCACATGAGGGTGATGACAGGGTCCCTGCTCTGGCAGGACCAGCCCCATCAGACAGTAAAGAGAGGCTGCTCAGCTGGCAAGGGGACTTGGTGGGGAGTGGGGGTTCAGGGCATTCTAATCAGCCAGAATTCTCCCTAGAGCTGGTGAGGCCATGGCATCAATCATGATGTAATTTACTGTCCTGTAGGCTCAAGTTTTGAGTTTCATTTTTGGCTACCTCAGTCTTATGACAGTGAGAATTAGGAAACATTTTTACTGTAGTCATAGAAGTCCTTCGTTTTCTTTTTTCCCTTAGTTTTAAATTTTTTTTGTTTTTAAGACAGGTTCTTGCTCTCACTCAGGCTGGAGTGCTGTGGTGTGGTCACAGCTCACTGCAGCCTCAATTTCCTGGACTCAAGCCATCCTACTGCCTCAGCCTCCCAAGTAGCTAGGACTACAGGTGTACACACCATGCCTGGTTGATATATATATAAACTTTTTAGTAGAAAAACATAAACACGGGGTATTTACTTAGTAGAGACGGGGGGTCTCACTATGTTGCCCAGGCTGGTCTTGAACTCCTGAGCAAAAGCGATCCTCCTGCCTCTGCCTCCCAAAGTGCTGGGATTACAGTCATGAGGTACTGCACCTGGCCCAGAAGTCCTGTTTGATCTGGGCCTTGAGCCAAGAATTTAGGAATTTAGGAGACGGGCATCTGCATCTCTGATAGTCCAGTGCTGTGAGAACCCA
The DNA here is from genome assembly GCF_047675955.1 of Chlorocebus sabaeus. NCBI lineage: Eukaryota > Metazoa > Chordata > Mammalia > Primates > Cercopithecidae > Chlorocebus > Chlorocebus sabaeus. The sequence continues at coordinate 11,671,078 of NC_132922.1, forward strand.
TTCAGTCTAATTCCTCATTCCTTTCATTCTTTTCTAAGGCAATGAATTCTCAATGAAGCTTTGTTCTCAATGGGTTCTTCCTTCCAGGTGACTCCAGGTGGCAAATCTGACATTCTGCTTCCCCTACATGCCACGGCTTCCAGGTCTGAGCCTTTATGATGTGCTGAATTTTTACTGACTTCAGCCCCAAGCAGTTCAGTTAACTAATTTCAGTTTCTTTGAGCTTCCTCCAACATCCACTGCCCGTAACCACTCCTGGCACCAGCTTCTATATAAGGCAAGGTTCTTAGTTGCAGGCAACAGAAACCAGCCCCAGTTAACTTATGAAGAAAAGGATGTTCAAAGAATGGATATTGAATAGGATATTCAAAGAATTCCGGGTGACTCATGCTCTGCTGAGCAGGCTTGGAGACCTGGGTTTGTGGTATGCAAACAGAATCAGTCCTCTCCGATGCAGTCTGAGGTCAGTGCTCTGAACACCTGTTTGACACTGCAGCCCCTGTGACTGGCACCTTCCAACTAAATACCCAGCACTGGGCCCTGTTGCTCCACGGCTCAGCCAGGGAGATGCTCTGCTTCTTTGCAGCACTAATTATGTTGTTCAGTCTTGAGTTGGTGTGCCTGATTGGTGAGCCTCACAGACTTTAGCTGTGTCTGAGAAAGGGCGTAGTGGGGATTTTTAGTTTCTAGGCGGGCGGAGGGGGTGGTGGGGAGTGGTCCCTGGGTCCACAGCCTACAAGGTACAGTTAAGGCAGTGTGTGGTCAAAACAATGAAACAAAAGTGGAATGTCTGTTTCATTCTGTACCACGTTTCTTCCACCTCTTCCAGCTGAGCACAGGATGAGTCTGCCCTGCCCAGAGAGCTGTCCCTTCTGACTTAGGATCTCTTTGGCTGTACATTTAAGGATGAAGAAGTGTGTAGCTGTTTTACCTATGACTGGATTCCCAGATCCTAACTCAGTTGCAGGCACACCATGGGCACTCAGTTCATGTTATTAGGTCATGGAACATGTCTTGTGAGAACAGAACTAAGGGTGAGACACCTGCCCCAGGTGCAAAGGTTAAAGGGGCACCAAAAATTCTCAATGATCCAAATAAGTCATCATTTCATGCAATATGTGTATAGTTTTTTGAGGCAGAGTCGTGCTCTGTCACCCACATTGGAGTGCAGTAGTGTGATCTCAGCTCACTGCAACCTTCGTCTCCTGGGTTCAAGTGATACTTGTGCCTCAGCTGTCTGAGTAGCTGGGACCACAGGCATGTGCCACTGCACCTGGCTAATTTTTATATTTTTAGGAGAGATGGGGTTGCCCCATGTTGGCCAGGCTGGTCTCAAACTCCTGACCTCAAGTGATCCGCCTGCTTCAGCGTCCCGAAGTGCTAGAATTACAGGCATGAGCCACTGCAGCCAGCCTCATGCAGTATTTTAAGAAATCAAAATTAATGCAAACAAGTTCACCACGAGCAGGGCTGGCTGTGGCGGCTCATGCCTGTAATCCCAGCACTTTGGGAGGCCAAGGTGGGCAGATACTTGAGGTCAGGAGTTTGAGACCAGCCTGGCCAACATGGTGAAACCCCGTCTCTACTAAGAACACAAAAATTAGCCAGACATGGTGGTGCATGCCTGTAATCCCAGCTACTCGAGAGGCTGAGGCAGGAGAGGCAGAGGTTGAAGTGAGGGAGGCAGAGGTTGCAGTGAGCTGAGACTGCACCACTGCACTCCAGCCTGGGTGACAGAGCGAGACTCCATCTAAAAAAAAAAAAATTTATCATGAGCCAAAATATCAAAATTTCACTTCAAGACAGGAGCTGACTGAACACTCACACAATGCCTTGCTCGCCTCACTCTAATCTTGGCTTCGTCAGATCCTGTCTTGTTTTAAAATGTTGTGCCCTGGGTGGGGGCCTGCCGCAGCCGGGGTCCTGCTGACCCAGCTCCATGTTCACTGTCCTTTCTTCTTCCTCCTGTGGCCTTGGTTTTGGGTCTTCACTCTCTCGACTCAACCATTGAGAAACTCCTCGGGGGTTCCCTCTCCTCACCCTAGACTATCCCACCATGGACCACTTCACTCTCTGCTGCCCCCTTAGGCTTCTTGATGAAGAGAAGTCAAGCCACTCCCCTGCTCAAAACCTTCCACGGCTTCTGACTCCAGGCAAGGCTCACACTCACCAACAAGGCATGCAAAACCCTCTGTGGCCAGCCCGGGGAGGCTCCTTACTCCCAAGCCTCCCCGCCTGTCACGTGCCCTCCTCCTTCATCTCCAGGCTGTGCCTTTCTCCACATCTACACTTCACTGACTGTCTTCAAAGTCAACCTCAAATTCACTAGAAAACCACCCCTGGAGGAATGAAAAATGGTGCAGCCACTGTGGAAAAGAGCAGGGTGGTTCCCCAGAAACATTCACACAGAATTATGACATGAACCAGCAATCCCACTTCTGGGTAGATACCCCAAATAACTTAAAACAGGGTCTCGAAGAAATATTGGCACACCCAGGTTCACAGTGGCATGATTTGCAAGAGTCAAAAGGTGGAGGCATGGCTGGGTGTGGTGGCTCACACCTGCGATCCCAGCACTTTAGGAGGTTGAGGCAGGCGGATCACCTGAGGTCAGGAGTTCGAGACCCCCTGGCCAACAGGGCGAAACTCTGTCTCCACTAAAATTACAAAAATTAGCCGGGCATGGTGGCGGACGCCTGTAATTCCAGCTACTCGAGAGGCTGAGGCAGGAGAACTGCTTGAACCTGAACAACGGTAGGTTGCAGTGAGCCGAGATCGCGCCACTGTACTCCAGACTGGGAGACACAGTGAGACTCTGTCTCAAAAAAAAAAAAAAAAGGAAAAAAAGGAAGCAACCCACGTGTCCACCGAAAGATGAATGGAGAAACACAACGTGGCATATATATGGGTACATATGTGTTAGTCCATTTTTGTATTGCTAGAAAGAAATACCAGAGGCCGGGTAATTTATAAAGACGAGGTTTCATTGGCTCACAGTTCTTCAGGCTGTACCAGCATGGCGCCAGCGTCTGCTCCTGGTGAGGCCTTATGAACATTACAATCACGGCGGAAGGCAAAGGCGGAGCAGGCACATCACATGGTGAGAGCAGGAGCACAAGAGAGAGTGGCACAGGGGTGCCACCGAATTTAAATTTTTTTTTTCTTTTGAGACGGAGTCTTGCTCTGTCGCCCAGTCTCGCTCTGTCACCCAGGCTGGAGTGCAGTGGTGCGATCTTGGCTCACTGCAAGCTCCGCCTCCCCGGTTCATACCATTCTCCTGCCTCAGCCTCCTGAGTAGCTGCAATTACAGGCACCTGCCACCACGCCCGGCTACTTTCTTGTATTTTTAGTAGAGACGAGGTTTCACTGTGTTAGCCAGCATGGAATTGATTGGACCTCATGATCTGCCTGCCTTGGCCTCCCAAAGTGCTGAGAGTACAGGCATGAGCCCCTGTGCTCGGCGGTTGCCACAGACTTTTAAACAACCAAATCCTGTGTGAACTCGCTCATCACCAAGTGGATGGTGCTAAACCATTCATGAGGGATCCACCCCCATGACCCAAACACCTCCCACCAGACCCCGCCTCCAACACTGGGGATTACCTTTCTTTTTTTTTTTTTTTTTGAGAGGAAGTCTCACTCTTGTTGCCCAGGCTGGAGTGCAATGGTGCGATCTCAGTTCACTGCAACCTCTGCATCCCAGGTTCAAGCAATTCTCCTTGCCTCAGCCTTCTAAGTAGCTGGGATTACAGGCACCTGCCACCATACCCAGCTAATATTTGTATTTTTAGTAGAGATGGGGTTTCACCATGTTGGCCAGGCTGGTCTCAAACTCCTGACCTCAAGTGATCCACCTACCTTGGCCTCCCAAAGTGCTGGGATTAAAGGCATGAGCCACCACGCCCAGCCTATATTTCCACATGATTTTGGAGGGGACAAACATCCAAACTATATCAACATACAATGGAATATTATTTAACCTTCAAAAGGAAGGAAATCCTGGGATATGCTGCAACATGGAAGAAGCTTGAGGACATTCTGCTAAGTGAAAGAAACCATTCACAAAAGGGCCAATGCTGTATGATTCCACTCATATGATACAATTAAAGTAGTCAAAATTATAGAGACGAAAAGTAGAATGGTGGTTGCCAGAGGCTGGGAGGGGGAAATGGGAAGTTAGCGTTTAATGGATACAAAGAGTTTCAGTTTTACAAAATGAAAATAGTTCTGGAGACAATGGGGGTGATGGTCACAACGTTATGAATGTACTTAATACCGCGAACTGTACACTTAAAACGGTTACAATGGTAATTTTTGTTTTTATTTTTATTTTTTGAGAAAGAGTCTTGCTCTGTCACCCAGGCTGGAGTGCAGTGGCGCAATCTTGGCTCACTGTAACCTCTGCCTCCCGGGTTCAAGCGATTCTCCTGCTCAGCCTCCTGAGTAGCTGGGACTACAGGTGCCCGCCAACATACCTGGCTAATGTTTGTATTTTTCATAGAGACAGGGTTTCACCATATTGGCTAGGCTGGTCTCAAACTCCTGACCTTGTGATCTGCCCACCTCAGCCTCCCAAAGTGCTGGGATTATAGGCATGAGCCACCGCGCCCGGCTTACAAGGGTAAACAATGGTAAATTTTATGTTATGTGTATTTTAACACAGTAAGTCCAGGTGCAGTGGCTCATGCCTGTAATCCCAGCACTTTGGGAGGCCGAGGTAGGAAGATCCCTTGAGTTCAGGAGTTCGAGACCAGCCAGAGCAACATAGTGAAATCCTGTCTCTACCAAAAATACAAAAATTAGCTGGGCGTGGTGGTGCGCGCCTGTAATCCCAGCTACTCGGAATGCTGAGGCAGGAGAACCGCTTGAACCTGGGAGGTGGAGGTTGCAGTGAGCCTAGATCATGCCACTGCACTCCAGCCTGGGCAGTAGAGTGAGACTCCGTCTCAAACAAACAAACAAATATACATATATGATAAAAAATTGGGGAAAGAAAAAAAAAAAAACCCTGCTCCTGCAGCTCTTCTGGCCAGAAGTGAAGTTTCTCTTCTCTGAATGCATTCAAACATTCCACCCAAGATTTTCTTGAATTAGGAAGGCACTGGGTGCCAAAGTCTGTCTTTGAGGTCAGGATCTGCGCCTGTGCCTCCTAAGGCCTGGCTTGGTGCCTGGGGTCTGCAGATGCTGGACGGATGAAGGAACAAGTGGCAGGGGCTCAGCCCATAGTTCTGGTCAAAGCTCTCCAGTGCATAGCGGCCACATGGAGCTCTGCATGGTGCAGTCACCTGCCAGCACCTGGGCACTCAAGTATCCTGACCTGTGCACTCAGAGCCAAGAGACAGCAGGTGCAGGTGAGGCGGATGTAACTGACACCCGGCAGCAGCCCCGTGGGACAGTCTCCTGCCTTCCTGGCATTTGAGGCCTCTGGTGACCTGCAGGCGGCAGAGTGGTGAGAAACCCAGGTTTGGGTCTAGGTGCCAGCTCTGCTGTTTGCTGGCTTTGTCTCCTTGTCCACTAAATTGGCAGAGAACCGCCTCAGCTTTAAGAGATTGTGTGAGGATCAAATGGGACTATGCATGGGAACTGCTTCCTGTGGCAATTTTTGGGATGGCAGACCCTGCCCAGCGGCCATCCCTCTTTTTTTTTTTTTCTTGCTGAACAGAGCCCTGGTCTGCTTATGGAACTAGCTGAAATGCTGCGATTTCAGTGCTGGAGGCTGGACTGTGATTGGTCTCATCAGTCCTGAGCATCTGATTCTCCTGGACCAATGGTGGGTCTGGGTGTGGTCATATAACGGCACCCTGGCTAATGAGACATGAGAGGAAATCTGTGGGGTGTGCAGGGAGGGTGACAGTGGGGACTCATCCTCATCAGAAGACAGAGACTTCCAGGGAGACAGCCCTTTCCTCATCTCCCTTCTTCCTGCCCTAAATACAGATGTGACAGTTGGCGGGTCAGCAGCCACTGTAGTAATGAGATGATAAGATGATGAAGAGATTAAGGGAAGAACAGGAATCCAGCCCTGCCATCATCAAGGCAAGAGTTACTACCTCCTGACTTCTTGTTATGGAAGAAAGATTAACCCCTATTTTTCTTCCGTAAGCCACTATAAATTGGATTTTTCTTTGACCTGCCACCAAACACATTCTGATAGAACTGACTGCCACACAGCCGAGTAAATGTCAGCTTTTACCTGGCTTTTACAACTCTCTGAGTTTCCCACCATCTAGAAGAGGAAAGTAGGGTAGGCGAGGTGGCTCATGCCTATAATCCCGCACTGTGGGAGACTGAGGCGGGTGGATCATTTCAGGCCAGGAGTTCGACACCAGCCTGGGGCCAACATGGTGAAACCCCGTCTCTACTAAAAATACAAAAATTAGCCAGGCGTGATGGCTCACGCTTGTAATCCCAGCTACTCAGGAGGCTGAGGCAGGAGAATCACTTGAACCCAGGAGGCGGAGGTTGTGGTGAGCCGAGATTGCACCACTGTCAGCCGGGGCAACAAAGTGAGACTCTGCCTCAAAAAAAAAAAAAAAAAAAAAAAGCAGAGACACCTGTCCCCATAGACTGTGGTGAGGATCAAAGGAACCAAGGAAGCATGGACTGTGAAATCACTCTGTGGGCTGTGAAGGCTTCGGCTGAGGACGACTAGTGTGGCCTCTCTCCCGGAGACCAGGGCTCCCTCGAGTGAGGAAGAAATAAACTGTAGCGAGGGAGAAGAAGGCAAGAGCCATGCCCCGGAGCACAGTCTCGGGCCCAGCTGCTGGGCAGGCCTCACTGCTCCCTCACCCTGTTTCTGGGGCAGGGGACATGGTTTGAGGGCAGCATGATGGGTGGTTAAGTGCTCCAACTCTGGAGCCCAGCTGTCTCTGCTTCTCCTTAAGCAAGGCCACAGACCGTGTATCCCCTCCTCGGACCCCCACAGCTACCCACGTGCCCTCATCCCCTCATCAGAGCACTCGTCCCCACCCTAGGTTGCCATTGCCTGTTTGCCTTGTGCTCCCTGAGACAGGGACCGAGGGTGTCCTCTTCACCCTCACACCTGGCACTTGACCTTGAGGCTGGCTAGACTGCGGCAGGGAAGTGAGTATGGCCAGGGCAGGAGGCAGGACAGGCAGGACCATGTCCTGGGAGAAGGGTGGGCGGGCTGGGGAGATGAGGGTGAAGGGATGAGGGGTCAGATGGTAGCACCTTTGAGTGCGTGAGAGAGAAGGGGCTGGGCGCTCCGGGCTCTGGCAGGATGGCAACACCACCTCTCGTCTCCTGAAGAATCAGGCAGTGAATTGGGAGCCGATTCGGGTGATTGGAGTAGTGACAGCAGGACCATGAGCCTGTGGGATGGTACCTGCTAGGTACCAAGTCCTGTGTTCGTGCTGGGGATGCGGCTGTGCCCCGGACAAGGATCCTGTCCGTGGAAACTCACAGCCTAGAGACGGAAGAGGACAACTGAGTGGATAGAGAAATGCACCCCTCACACGGAGGTTCAAAAGCGGTGGGTGCCAAAGGACACTCACTGCAGACCTACTGTGCGCCAGCACTAGCGAGCCAGGATCTCTGTTCTCTGGGAGCTCAGCTGCAGGGAACAACACTGTGTGTGCACATTTGCACCCCCTTCTCTGTGGGTCTGTGGCAAGTGGCCGGTGTGTGTGTCTGTGTGTGCACAGCTGTCTGTGGGTGTGGCTGGGAGCTTTTGCACCTGTGAGTATGTCTGTGTTTTGCTGGCAGTATTGTGTGTGTGTGTGTGTGTGTGTGTGTATGAAGGGAACAGGCAGCTGCAGCAGAAGCTGAGGTCTGAGGTCCTGGGGGGCTTCTCCCACACACCTGCCCCTTGGCCATGGGGTGGGGTGGGGTGCCCTGAACGCCCTGATGCTTTGTGGGAAGAAGGCTGGGCGCAGGAGGAATGTTTGGTTTCCTGGGTGAAGGCGGAGCTGGCCGTCTTCCCGTGACAGATGTAGGAATGTTTCTGCTATTCGAGGCGGAAGCAGGGGTGTGGGGGCCGTCAGAGGCCTGCCCCAGCTCTGCTCTAGGCCACCTGTCCATGGCCTGGGAAGCAGCTGGGCACTGCTAGGGAGAAGCTTCCAGACCCAGGGCTGACCCTACTCTCCAAGCCCCATCTCCCCAGGAGTCTAAGTTCAGTCCCAATTCACTTCCATCCCAGCCTCCCCAGACAGGAGAGGAGAATGGAGTCCAGGGTTCGGCCCAGAGGAGGACTCCCATGAGGAGGGGGGACTCCCATGAGGAGGGGGACTCCCATGAGGAGGGGGGACACACATGAGGAGGGGGGACTCCCATGAGGAGGGGGGACTCCATGAGGAGGGGGACTCCATGAGGAGGGGGAACTCCCATGAGGAGGGGGAACTCCCATGAGAAGGGGGAACTCATAAGGAGGGGGAACTCATGAGGAGGGGGAACTCATGAGGAGGGGGACTCACATGATGAGGGGGACTCCCATGAGGAGGGGGGACACACATGAGGAGGGGGACTCCCATGAGGAGGGGGAATTCCCATGAGGAGGGGGAACTCATGAGGAGGGGAACTCACATGAGGAGGGGGAACTCACGAGGAGGGGGGACTCCCATGAGGAGGGGAACACACATGAGGAGGGGGACTCCCATGAGGAGGGGAGACTCCATGAGGAGGGAGGACACACATGAGAAGGGGGGACACACATGAGAAGGGGGGACTCCCATGAGGAGGGGAACACACATGAGGAGCGGGGACTCCCATGAGGAGGGGGACTCCCATGATGAGGGGGGACACACATGAGGAGGGGGGACTCCATGAGGAGGGGGACTCCCATGAGGAGGGGGGACACACATGAGGAGGGGGGACTCCATGAGGAGGGGGACTCCCATGAGGAGGGGGAACTCTCATGAGAAGGGGGAACTCATAAGGAGGGGGAACTCATGAGGAGGGGGACTCACATGATGAGGGGGACTCCCATGAGGAGGGCGAATTCCCATGAGGAGGGGGAACTCATGAGGAGGGGGAACTCACATGATGAGGGGGACTCCCATGAGGAGGGGGAACTCATGAGGAGGGGGTACTCCCATGAGGAGGGGGACTCACATGAGGAGGGGAACTCCCATGAGGAGGGGCTTTGAGGAAATGGGGACATTGGATGTCTTTCCCTGGCAGCTGAGGGGGGGGGCAGCATCAGAGGGGAAGCATCCCTAGAGGTCCCCCCACCAGTCTGTCCAACTGCAGACAGCCTCGGGGTACCCCCATTTTCTTTTCTTTTCTTTTTTTTTTTTGAGACAGAGTCTCCCTCTGTCGCCCAAGCTGGAGTACAGTGGCCAGATCTCAGCTCACTGCAAGCTCCGCCTCCCGGGTTCACACCATTCTCCTGCCTCAGCCTCCCGAGTAGCTGGGACTACAGGCGCCCGCCACATCGCCCGGCTAGTTTTCTGTATTTTTTACTAGAGACGGGGTTTCACCGTGTTAGCCAGGATGGTCTCGATCTCCTGATCTCGCGATCCACCCATCTTGGCCTCCCAAAGTGCTGGGATTACAGGCTTGAGCCACCGCACCCGGCCAGTACCCCCATTTTCTTTTCTGAGTCCTGGTATAATAGAGCTTCAGAGGAGTCAGCAATGGCAAATTCCCCAAATGGGGAAACTGAGGCAGGAGTGGGGTGCTGACTTGCCCAGGTCGCCCCACCCCCAGAGTTCCTGACCCCAGGCCCTGACCTCTCCCAGCGCACCTGCCGCTCACTCCATAGAGATTACGGCCTGGGTAGGGTACAGGTAACATGACCACCAAAATCAGCGGTGACCTGGCCTCCATCCTCTGGAAGCCAGCTCTCCAGAACCCCCAGCCCCTCCCTGGGTTTCAAATCCTGCCTTGCCCCTTCCAGGCTTCCATCTGTGAAGCTGAGTGACTCTTCCCACTCTGCCTACACAGCCTTCCCAGGGGTTGCATGTAAAGAACCAAGCAAAAGTCAGGCGTAGTGGCTCACGCCTTCAGTCCCACTTTGGGAGGCCAAAGCTGGTGGATCGCTTGAGGCAAGGAGTCTGAGACAAGCCTGGGCAACATGGAGTAACTCCATCTCTAAAAAAAAAAAAAAAAAAGGGGCAGGCGTGGTGGTACATTCCTGTAATTCTAGCTACTTGGGAGGCAGAGGCAGGAGGATCATTTGACCCCAGGTGATTGAGGCTGCAGGTGAGCTCTGATTGTGCCACTGCACCTCAGCCTGGGCGGCAGAGCAAGACCCTGTCTCAAAAAAAAAAAAAAAAAAGGGTAGGTCGGGTGGGGTGGCTCACACCTGTAATCCCAGCCCTTTGGGAGACTGAGGCGGGCAGATCACCTGAGGTCGGGAGTTCAAGACCAGCCTGATCAACATGGAGAAACCCTTTTCTCTACTAAAAATACAATATTAACTGGGTGTGGTGGCTCATGCCTGTAATCCCAGCTATTCGGGAGGCTGAGGCAGGAGAATCACTTGAATTTGAGGAGTGGAGGTTGTGGTGAGCCAAGATTATGCCATTGTACTCCAGCCTGGGCAACAAGAGTGAAGCTCTGACTCAAAAAAAAAAAAAAAAAAAAGGTGAGGCCCGGGTATTTGAAGACTTTGTATCTAGGCCAGGGAGGTGTTGGGGCCAGGTGGTTAGTGGTGACTGTTGGCTGCAGTCTGAACAACCCACATCCCCCACAAAGCCACTGGGAGGCTGTGGGTAGTGAGTGGGGGGTGTCCCAAGAGTGAAGTGTTCTGGTATTGTTTGTGAGGGCGTCACTTTCCCCCACTGCGTCTCAGTGGCTTCCTCCCCTCCCTGCTGGAACCTGGGTCCAGCAGGGAGGGGAAGAGCCCACGGCCTTGGTGACTTGGTGCTGACATGCCTTGCTTTCCAGGCAGGCACAGGCGGACACCCTGGATCCCCAACCCTGTCCCTGGTTGTCCCTCAGGCCCCAGCTGGACCCAAAGTCATTTTCTTAGGTTTCGCTTTGAGACATCTCTTCTCCCTCTCCCTTTTACTGTCTCTCCCCCACCCTGAAGATCAGAGAGGAGGGATGTGCCTGTGAGTCACCCTCTGACTCCCTGGAGGGCACAGCCAGGGTCTGGGTGGGGGTGTGTGTGCGCTTGGCCAGTGTGCATGGGCATGTGTGTGTGCACGCTCGGCACGTGTGCATAGGCGAGTGTTCATGCATGTATGCTTGTGTGCATCTGTGCATGTGTTGTGGGGGGGCTGAGCTGGGGGAGGGGAGAAGACATGCCTTGGCTTTCTTACCTTTAAAATGCATGAGCCCGGCGTGGTGGCTCACACCTGTAATCCCAACGCTTTCGGAGGCCGAGGTGGGCGGATGACCTGAGGTCAGGAGTTCCAGATCAGCCTGGCCAAAATGGTGAAATCCCGTCTCTACTAAAAATAGAAAAAAAAAATAGCTGGGTGCCTGTAATCCCAGCTACTCGGGAGGCTGAGGCAGCATCAGACCATTCTTTGAGGTCTTCTCTAGCTCCAGGATCCAGAGAAAAGGCTTGGGAGGGCTGGGTGCGGTGGCTCATGCCTGTAATCCCAGCACTTTGGGAGGCTGAGGTGGGTGGATCACTTGAGGTCAGGAGATCAGCCTGAGCAGCATGGTGAAACCCCGCCTCTACCAAAAATACAAAAATTAGCTGGGCGTGGTGGCAGTTGCCTGTAATCCCAGCTACTCAGGAGGCTGAGGCAGGAGAATTGCTTGAACCCAGGAGGCAGAGGTTGCAGTGAGTTGAGATTGTGCTATTGCACTCCAGCCTGCAGCCTGGCGGACAGAGTGAGGCTCTCAAAAAAAAAAAAAAGAAAAGAAAAAGAAACAAAGAAAAGAAAAGGCTTGGGAGAAGGGACTTGTGGAAGTAACAGGGGACTTGGAGACAAAAGGAACAGAGGAACAGTTTGTGCCACGAAGACGAAGCATTTCCCAGATGCAGGGGTTTTACAGTAAGAACCTACAGGGAGGCCGGGCGCGGTGGCTCACGCCTGTAATCCCAGCACTTTGGGAGGCCGAGGCGGGCGGATCACAAGGTCAGGAGATCGAGACCATGGTGAAACCCCGTCTCTACTAAAAAATAGAAAAAAATTAGCCGGGCGCAGTGGCGGGCGCCTGTAGTCCCAGCTACTCGGGAGGCTGAGGCAGGAGAATGGCGTGAACCCGGGAGGTGGAGCTTGCAGTGAGCCGAGATTGCGCCACTGCACTCCAGCCTGGGCAACAGAGCGAGACTGCATCTCAAAAAAAAAAAAAAAAAAAAAAAAAAAAAAAAAAAAAAAAGAACCTACGGGGAGCATCTGTGCAGTCCCACGTGGATCAACACATGTGGCCCGTTCTCACAGTTTTCAAGTCAACCCCACAATTTTGTCTCACGCATTCAATCAGTTATACCTCCCCTCCACCAGGCTAGGCTGCTGGTGAGCCCCGATTTTTTTTATCTGAGCACAAGAATGTCCGAGAGTGTTGTTCAAATGCTGTAGCAACATTTACATCCAAGGTTCCTGGCTTTTCCCTGTATTTCCAAGCCACGTGGCCCTGTACAGACCCAAACGTTCAGCCACGACAACTGCTTCTTAGAGAACCCATGTGGGCTCCTGGTGACTTAAGTATCCACCCTGGTCCTCTCAGACCATCTGTGTCCTCCTCCACCCTGGAAGTCGGCCAGGGCTTGATGTCAGGCTCACCAGTTTATATTTTCTGTTTTCAACAGTTCCTCCTTTTCAACATTTCTTTCTTTTTTTTTTTTTTTTTTTTTGAGATGGAGTCTCATTCTGTCACCCAGGCTGGAGTGCAGTGGCGCAATCTCGGTTCACTGCACCCTCTGCCTCCCAGGTTCAAGCGATTCTCCTGCCTCAGCCTTCCTGGTAGCTGGGATTACAGGTGCCCGCTACTATGCCCAGCTAATTTTTGTATTTTTAGTACAGATGGGGTTTCACCACATTGGCCAGGCTAGTCTTGAACTCCTGACGACAGGTGAACTGCCCGCCTCAGCCTCCCAAAGTATTAGGATTACTAGGTGTGAGCCACTGCGCCCGGCCCCTTTTCAACATTTCAAACATTTGACTGCCTTTAGTGTCTGGCTCCAGTTCCCGTTCTCTGAGTTTCCTCCAGGATGATGGCAGTGGTTCCTGGCTCCCTGGCTGCGTCCGGATGCTCTCGGCAACAACTCGGTCCGTGGAAGCTGGGCATCCTCTGTAGCTTTCATGGAGTGGAGGTTAAAGGGAGGGGAACAAGAAGGTGATTCTGGCTGAACATTGTCTATTTTGGTTGCAGATATTTATTAAAATGGAAAGGCACTGTTTAATCTTCTGTGCCAATGAGAATCCTTCAAGCTGCCTATAGCAAAGACTGCTGGGAAGCTGAGGCCAGGGAAGGCCTGAGCTTAGGAGTTCAAGGTTGCAGTGAACTGTGATTAGGCCACTGCACTCTAGCCGGGGTGACAGAGGGAAACCCTGCCTCAACAAAAGAGACTCCTAGCCACATTTCCACATTTCAATTTTTTTTGAGACAGAGTCTCACTCTGTCACCCAGGCTGTAGCGCAGTAGCACGACCTCGGCTCACTGCAACCTCTGCCTCCTGGGTTCAAGCAATCCTCCTGCCTCAATCTCCCAAGTAGCTGGGACTAGAGGCTAATCTTTGTATTTTTAGTAGAGACAGGGTTTCACCATGTTGGCCATGGCTGGTCTCAAACTCCTGGCCTCAAGCAATTTGCCCACCTCGGCCTCCCAAAGTACTGGAATTATAGGTGTGAGCCACCATGCCCAGCCTTTTAAATTTCTATTTATTTATTTATTTATTTATTTATTTATTATTATTATTATTATTTTTTGAGACGGAGTGTCACTCTTGTTGTCCAGGCTGGAGTGCAATTGTGTGATCTTGGCTCACTGCAACCTCCATCTCCCGGGTTCAAGCGATTCTCCTGCCTCAGCCTCCTGGGATTACAGGTGCCCACCACCACACTCGGCTAAGTTTTGTATTTTTTAGTAGAGATGGAGTTTCGTCATGTTGGCCAGGCTGGTCTCAAACTCCTGACCTCAGGTGATCCACCGGCCTTGGCCTCTCAAATTGCTGGAATTACAGGCATGAGCCACCGCGCCTGGCCAGATTTCAGTTTAAATTGTACTTGTGGATATAGAATTTCAGATCTTTTCCTGTCATCAAGAAATTTTTTTAAATTAAACTTTTTATTTTGAGATAATTGTGGATTCACATACAGTTGTAAGAAATAACAGAGTGATCTTGTGTATCCTTTACCCAGTTTCCTGCAATGGTAAATAACATCTTGCAAACCTATAAGAAGATGCCACAACCAGATTAACATCGATTCGGAACATTTCCATCACCACGAGGATCCCTCCAGGTGTCCTTTTATGGCCACGTCCACTTCCCTCCAAGTCCGGTTCCTCCTCAGCTCCAGGAAACCCACAGCTCTGTTCTCCATTTCTGTAACTGCGTCATTTCAAGAATGTTATATAGGTTGGGCGCAGTGGCTGTAATCTCATGCCTGTAATCCCAGCACTTTGGGAGGCTGAGGTGGGTGGATCATCTGGGGTCAGGAGTTCCAGACCAGCCTGGGCAACACGGTGAAACCCTGTTTCTACTGAAAATACAAATATTAGCCAGGCGTGGTGGTGGGCGCCTGTAATCCCAGCTACTCAGGAAGCTGAGGCAGAAGAATCGCTTGAACCCAGGAGGCGGAGGTTGCCACGAGCTGAGATCGCACCACTGCACTCCAGCCTGGGTGACAGAGACAGACTCTGTCTCAAAATAAAAACATAACTAAATAGAATGTTATGTAAATGGAAGCATACAGCATGTAACCTTTTGGGATTGGCTTTTCTCACTCAGCGCAGTTCTCTGGAGGGTCATCCGGTTGTCGAGTGTATCAACAGTTCATTCTTTTTTATTGCTGAGTAGTTTTCCATCGCCTGAATGTTCTGTAGTTTGTTTAACTCTTCATTTGTTGAAGGACACCTGGGGTGCTTCCAGTTTTGAGCTATTATGACTAAAGCTGCTGTAAACATTCCCGTACAGGTTTTTGTGTGAACATAAGTTTTCTTTTCCCTGGGATAAATGCCCAGGAGTGCAACTGCTGGGCTGTATGCGTGGTTCTTGCACGTTTAAATTTTAAAGAAATTGCCAAACTGTTTTCCAGAGTGGCTGTACCATTTTACACTCCCACCAGTGATGTATAAGTGATCCAGTGTGCCAACATTTGGTGGTGCCAGGGTTTTTTATTTCAGCCATTCTGATAGGTGTATAATGCTATCTCATTGTGGTTTTCATTTGCATTTCACGAATGATTAATGATGTTGAACATATTTTCACGTGCTTATCTTGTCATCTGTATACTTTCTTTGATGAAATGTATCTTCATGTCTTTTGCCCATTTTCTAATTGGATTGTTTTCTTTTCTTTTCTTTTTTTTTTTTTTACTGTGGAAGTTTGAGAGTTCTTTGTATATTCTAGGTTCTTTGTCAGACAGTGGTTTGCAAATATTGTCTCCCAGTCTGTAGTTTGCCTTTTCATCCTCTTAGCAGAGTCTTTCACAGAGAGAAAGTTTTAAATTTTAATGAAGTCCATTATATCAGTCTTTCCTTTCATGGATCATAATTTTGATGTCAAGTATGAGAACCATATGCGTAGCCCTAGATTTCAAATATTTTCTCCTAAAAGTTTTATATTTTTGCATTTTACATTTGAGTTCATGATTCATTTGAGTTTGTTTTGTGTAAGGTGTGAGACTTAGTTTGAGGTTCTTTTTTTTTTTCTTTTTGCCTATGGATGTCCTATTGCTCCAACACTCTTGGTTAAAACGTCTGTCTTTCCTCTATTGAATTGATTTATACTATCCTGAAAACAAAAAATCAGCCAGGCCTATCTTTGTGGTGTCTTTTCTGAGTCTTCTATTCTGTTGCCCTGATCTATGTGTCTCTCCCTCTACCAATACCACAGTCATGATTGTTGTAAATATATTACATAATAAGTCTTATATATTCATATATAATAAATCAGGAAGACTGATTCCTCCCACTTTGTTCTTCTTTTTAAAATTTGTTCCAATGATTCTGGTTCCTTTGTTTTTCCATATAAATCTTGAAATATGCTTGCCTGTATCTATAAAAAATCTTGCTGGAATTTTTATAGGAAGCACATTAAATCTGTGTGTCAACTTGGGAAGAATTAACATCTTTACTATGTTTTGGAAAATGTATTAATGTGGTGTATCTCTCCATGTATTTATCTTTGATTTCTTTCATCAGTATTGTGTAGTTTTCAGCACACAAACCTTGTCTACCTTTTTTATAAGATTTATACCTATGCAGTTCTTTTTTTTTTTTTTTTTTTTTTTTTTTTTTGAGACAGAGTCTTACTCTGTCGCCCAGGCTGGAGTGCAGTGGTGCGATCTTGGCTCACTGCAAGCTCCACTTCCCAGGTTCATGCCATTCTCCTGCCTCAGCCTCCCAAGTAGCTGGGACTACAGGCACCCGCCACCACACCTAGCTAATTTTTTGTATTTTTAGTATAGACAGGGTTTCACCATGTTAGCCAGGAGGGTCTCGATCTCCTGACCTCATGATCTACCCACCTTAGCCTCCCAAAGTGCTGGGATTACAGGCATGAGCCACTGTGCCCAGCCAGCAGTTCATTTTTTGAGCCATTGTAAATGGTATTTTTAATTTTGGTGACCATGTGTTCATTGCTAGCAGTATATACAAATACAGTTGATTTTTGCATATTTACCTTATGTTCTGCTACCTTGCTGAACTTATTAGTTTTAGGATCTTTTTTTTTTTTAGACAGAGTCTCACTGTGTGAACTTTTTTGTAGATTCCTTGGGATTTTCTGTGTAGACAATCATATCATCTATAAATAGGGACAAGTTTATTTCTGCCTTTTTGATCTGTATGTCTCTCATTTCTTTTTCTTGCTTTATTGCACAGGCTAGAACTTCCAGCAGTATGTTGAATAGGAGTGTGAGAAGCATTTAGTCTTTCATCATTGAGTTTAATATTAGCTATAGGTTTCTTATAGATACTCTTCATCAAGTTAAGGAGGTTCTCTTTCTATTCCTATTTTTTTTCTCAAGAGTTTTTATCATGAGTGAGTGTTTGATTTTGTGTAGAATTGGTATTAATATTTCATTAAATGTTTGGCAGTGTTCTCTGATCAAACCATCTGAGCCTGGAGACTTCTTTCTTTTTTTTTTTTTTTTTGAGATGGAATCTCACTCTGTCACCCAGGCTGGTGTGATCTCAGCTCACTGCAACCTCCACCTCCCAGGTTCAAGCGATTCTCCTGCCTCAGCCTCCTGAGCAGCTGGGATTACAGGTGACTGCCAACACACTTGGTTAATGTTTTGTATTTTCAGTAGAGATGGAGTTTCACCATGTTGGCCAGGCTGGCCTTGAACTCCTGACCTCAGGTGATCCACCCACCTTGGCCTCCCAAAGTGCTGGGATTACAGGTGTGAGCCACCACACCTGGCCACATGGAGACTTCTTTTGGGGGAGTTATAAAATTTCTAAGTAGCTGGACATGGTGGCATAGGCTTATAGTCCCCACTATTTGGGAAGCTGAAGTAAGAGGATGGCCTGAGGCCATGAGTTCAAGACTGCAGTGTGCTATGACGGCAGATGGCACTCGTGAATAGCCACTGTACTCCAGCTTGGGCAACATAATGAGGACCCTGTCTTTAAAAAATAATGTTAATATAAAATAAATACTACAAAGTCAATTTCTTTAATAGTATTAGGCTATTTATCTGTTTCATATTGGGTGAGCTGTAATTGTATTTTTCTAAACAGTGGTACATTTAATCAAAGTCGTCAAATTTATGTACGTTGAGTTGTTCACAGTATTTTCCTGTTATCCTTTTGGTAAGGGTCTACAGGGATATTCCATGTTTCATTCCTAATATTGGTAATCTGTGTCTTCTTTCCCTTTTTCTTTGTCAGTGTTGCTAGAGGCTTGTCAATCTTATTAAGCTTTTCAAAGAACAAACCCTCTGTTTCACTTATTTTCTCTATTGTTTTTCTGCTTTCAGTTTCTGTTCTTATCTCCATTAGTTCCTTGCTTTGCTTGTTTTGAGTTTATTTTGTTCTTCTTCTAGGATAGACGGAGTCTCGCTCTGTCGCCCAGGCTGGGGTGCAATGGCACAATCTCAGCTCACTGCATCCTCTGGCTCCCGGGTTCAAGTGATTCTCCTGCTCCAGCCTCCTGAGTAGCTGAGATTACAGGTGCCTGCTACCACGCCCAGCTAATTTTTGTATTTTTAGTAGAGATGGGGTTTCACCATGTTGGTCAGGCTGATCTTGAATTGCTGACCTCGTGATCCACCTGCCTCGGCCTCCCAAAGTCCTGATATTACAGGTGTGAACCACCATGCCCGGCCTTCTTCTAGGATTTTAAGGTGGAATACTTTCCCTTTTTTATGATATATTCATTTAGTGCTATATTTTCCAATCAGTGCTGCTTTAGTTGGGTTGTAAAAATTTTGCTATGTTGTATTTTTATTTTCATTCAGTTCCATGTATTTCTGGTTTTCCCTTGAAAATTCCTCTTTGATCTGTGGATTATTTTAAAAATGTTTTGTTTAATTTCCAGGTGTTAGGAGATTTTTCTGTTACCTTTTCGTTGCTGATTCCTTAATTCCATTGTGGCCAAAGAACATAGTCTGTGTGATGTCAATTATTTTAAATTTACTGAGTTTCGTTTTATGGTCCAAATCTATCTTGATATATATTCCGAAGACAACTGAAAAGAATGTATTTTCTGCTATTGCTGGGTGGAGTGTTCTATAAATGTTGATCAACTCCTGTTGGTTGATGAGCTGTTCTATATTCTTGCTGATTTTATGTCTTGTTGTTCAACAATAAAGGGAAGAAAAAACATTCTTGGATAAAGAAAAACTAAGAGAATTTGTCACCAGCAAACCGACTCTAAAGAAACTAAAGGAACTTCTCTAAACAGAAAGTAAATGACTAAAGAAGGAATCTTGGAACATATGAAACAAAGAACATGGCATGAAAAGTTTGGGTAAATGCAGTAGATCTTTCTTCTTATGTTTGCTAGTTTAAGCAAAAATTATAACACTGTTTGACATGGCTCTCAAATGTATGTGGAGGAAATGTTTAAGACAATTATGTTATAAACAGGAGAGAGTAACATGACTTAAAGGGAGGTAAGATTTGCACACCTCCCTTTAAGAAAGGCTGATGAAGCCTTCGACTATAATTGAGGATTTGTCTATTTCTCCTTTTAGTTCTATCAGTTGTTGCTTTACATATTTTGCAGTCCTATTGTTTGGTGCATATAGTAGTATTACTATTTTCTTGGTGGTTTGACTTTATATCATTATATTATGTTTCTATCTGCCACTGGTAATTGTCTTTGCTTTGAAGTCTACTTTATTTGATATTAATATAGTAACCTCTGCTTTCTTTTGATTAATATTTGCATGATATATCTTTTTTTCCTTTTTTTTTTTGGCAGGGTCTGGCTCTGTCACCCAGGTGGGAGTGCAGTGGGACGATCCCAGCTCACGGCAGCCTGGACCTCCCAAGCTCAAGAGATCCTTCCACCTCATTTTAAAATTTTTTTATAGAGACGAGGTCTCACTATGTTGCCCAGGCTGGTCTCCAACTCCTAGGCTCAAGCAATGATATATCCTATCCTTGCCTTCCTTCCTTTCCTTCCTTCCCTTCCCTTTCCTTCCTTCCTTCCTTCCTTCCTTCCTTCCTTCCTTCCTTCCTTCCTTCCTTCCTTCCGTCTTTCCTTCCTTCCTTCCTTCTTTCCTTCCTTCATTTTCTTTTCTTTTCTTTTCTTTTTTTCCAGGTCTCACTGTTGCCCAGGGTGGAGTGCAGTGATGTGATCTCGGCTCACTACAGCCTCTGCCTCCTGGGCTCACATGATCCTCCCATCTCAGTCTCCCAAGTAGTTGGCTGGGACCACAGGCTGATGCCATCACACCTGGCTAATTCTTTTGTAATTTTTGCAGAGAGAGGGTTTGGTTATGTTGCCCTGGCTGGTCTCAAATTCCTGGGCTCATGATCTGCCAACCTCAGCCTCCCAAAGTGCTGGGATTACAGGTGTGAGCTACTGTGTCTGGCGATCCTTTTACTTTCAACCTGCCTGTATTGTTATACTTAAAGTGAATTTCTAGCTGGGTGGCTCACACCTGTAACCCCAGCACTTTGGGAGGCCAAGGCAGGCAGATCACCTGAGGTCAGGAGTTTAAGACCAGCCTGGCCAACAGGGTGAAACTCCATCTCTACTAAAAATATAAAAATTAGCTGGACATGGTGGCAGGCACCTGTAATCCCAGCTACTTGGGAGGCTGAGGCACGAGAATCCCTTGAATCTGGGAGGCGGGGCTTGCAAGGAACCGCAGTCACACCGCTGTACTCCAGCCTGGGGAATAGAAACTCTGTCTCCAAAAAACAAAACAAAACAAAACATAAAGTTAATTTCTTACAAGCAGCATCTAATTGGGTCATGTTTTAAAATCTGCTCTGTTAATTTCTGTGTTTAATTTGCATATTAAGACCATTAACACTTAATATAATTATGGATATGTTAGGGCTGAATTCTTTTTTGTTGGCCTGTTCTCTCTTTTTCTTTTCTCTGTTTCCATTGTCTGGCCTTCCTGTGGAGTACTTTGACATTCTTTATAATTTTATTTTGGTTTATCAATGGTGTTTTTAAGTGTATATTTTTGTAGCTTTTTAGTAATTTCTCTAGTTATTACATTATATATATGTAACTTATCACAATATACTGACATTGTCATTTTACCAGTTTCAGTGAGGTGTATGAACCTTACCTCTCTTTAAGTTCTTTTATCTCTTGCATTTATAATATAATTGTCTTATATATTTCCTCCACATACATGGACAGCCATATCAGAAGGTGTTATCATCTTTGCTTCAACTATCAGACATGAGGGGAGAAGTCTCATAGTTACCCAAACCTTTTCATGCTGAGTTCTTCCTTCCTTCCTTTCTGTTTCCAGATTGATTTCTTCTCTTATCATTCTCTTTCTGTTTCAAGAACTTTCGAGTGTGTTTGCTGGTGACAAATTCTCTTAGGTTTTTTTTTTTTTTTTTAATCCAAGAATACTTTGATTTGTCTTTTATTCTTGAAGGATAAATTTTCTCTGGACATAGGATTCAGGGTTGAAAGTTTTTTTTTTTTTTTTTCCAGCACTTGAAAAATGCTATACCACTTCCCTCTGAGCACCATAGTTTCAGATGAGCAATCCACTGTCTTTATTTTTTACCCTATAAGGTAAAATGTTTCTCTCTTGCTGCCTTCCAGATTTTTTTGTTTTGTTTGTTTTGTTTTGTTTTTTGTTTCCAGGAAAGTATGACTATCGCGTTTCTTGGTATGGATTTTTTTGGGTTTATCCTGTGTGGTATTTGCTTAGCCTGTTTTTTTTTTTTAAGACAGGATTTCACTCTATCACCTAGGCTGGAATGTGGTGGCATAGTCATGGCTCACTGCACCCTCCAGGAGGTGGAGATCTCCTGGGCTCAAGTGATCCACCCACCTCAGCCTCCCAAGTAGCTGGGACTGCAGATGCACATCACCTTGCCTGAATAATTTTTTTGCGTTTTTAGTAGAGACAAGGTTTCACCATGTTGACCAGGCTGGTGTTGAACTCCTAGGCTCAAGAAACCTGCCCACCTCGGCCTCCCAAAGTGCTGGGATTACAGGTGTGAGCCACTGTGCCCAGTCTTGCTTAGCCCTCTTGATTCAGTCAGGTTATGTCTTTTGCCAAATTTGAGACAGATTTTCAACTCTTATTTCTTTTTTCTTTTTTTTTTTTTGAGATGGAATCTTGCTCTGTCACCAGGCTGGAGTTCAGTGATGCGATCTTGGCTCACTGCAACCTCTGCCTCCTGGGTTCAAGTGATTCTCCTGCCTCAGCCTCCCAAGTAGCTGGGATTACAGATGCGCCACCATACCAAGCTAATTTTTGTATTTTTAGTAGAGACAGGGTTTCACTATGTTGGTCAGGATGGTCTCGATCTCTTGACCTCGTGATCCACCCACCTCGGCCTCCCAAAGTGCTGGGATTACAGGTGTGAGCCGCTGCACCAGGTCCCTTATTTCTTTGAGTACTTTTTCATCCCTGCCCTCCTTTTGTGACTTCAATGACATGAAGTTAGATTTTTTCATTATAGTCAAACAGCTCCCTGAAGCGCTCTTTGTTTTTTTTTAGGTCTGTTTTATCTCTGTTATCCAGGTTAGATGATTTCTCCTGCTCCATATTCCAGTTCACGAATTTCTGCCTCTGTGCTCTCCATTCTGTGTTTGAGGCTCCTCTTTATATTTTCTGCTTCTTTGCTGAGGATTTCAATTTTTTCACTGGTTTCAAGTGTGTTTGTAACATTTCTGCCAGCCTGGGCAACATGGCAAGACACCGTCTCTACAAGACACACAAAAGTTAGCTGAGCATAGTGGCATGTGCCTGTCATCCCAGCTGCTCAGAAGAGTGAGGTGAGAAGATCACTGGAGAATCACTTGAGCTGGGAGGTGGAGGCTGCAGTGAGCCCAAATCATATCACTGCACGAAAGTCTGGGTGACAGACTGTGGCCCTATCTCTAATCAAAGACACAACCACCACCACCACCAAAAATTTCTATTTTCTTGGTGTTGGCATCTATTGATTACCTTTTCATTTGGTTTGAGATCTTCCTGATTCTTGGCCATGAGTTATTTTTCGGAGTTGTTTTTTTTTTTTTTTTTTTAAAGACAGGGTCTCACTCTGTCACTTAAGCTGGAATGTAGTGACATGATCACAGCTCACTGCAGCCTCGACTTCCCAGGCTCCAGCGATCCTCCTGCCTCAGCCTCCTGAGTAGCTGCGACCACAGATGTGTACCACCACATCTGGTTCATTTTTGTATTTTTTGTAGAGATAGGTTCTCACCATGTTGTCCAGGCTGGTCTCAAACTGCTGAGCTCCAGTAATTCACCCATCTCAGCCTCCCAAAGTGCTGGGATTGTAGGCATGAGCCGCCGCACTGGGCCCCGTGAGTGATTTTCTGTTGAAACCTGGACATTGTGGGTATTGTGTTATGAGAACCCTGTATCTTATGAAACCTTCTGTTTTAGCTGGTTGCCTCTGACGCTGCATTAGCAGGGGAAGCAAGGATGCCATCCCATTACTGCCAGGAGGGGTTCAAAATCCAAGTCCTCGGGCCAGGCTCGGTGGCTCACACCTGTAATCCTAGCTCTCGGGGAGGCCAAGGCGGGTGGATCCTGAGGTCAGGAGTTCGAGACCAGCCTGGCCAACATGGTGAAACCCTCTCTCCACTAAAAGTACAGAAATTAGCTGGGCGTGGGGGCACTCACCTGTAGTCCCAGCTACTCGGCAGGCGGAGGCAGAAGAATCACTTGAACCTGGGAGGTGGAGGTTGCAGTGAGCCGAGACGGCGCTCTAGCCTGGGCGACAGAGCAAGACTCTGTCTCAAAAAAAAAAAAAAAAAAGAAAGAAATTCAAATTCTCCACTTGTCCTTTGTTGACGGATGAGCTGGCAGAGTGCTTTGTTACTGCTCAGGTGGGAATGAAAGTCCCAGCTCCATGCTTGGCCTTCTCTGATGGTGCCCTGGCAGGGAGGTTGGAGAAATTGTTATGACCTGTTGAGAGTGGATGTCTAGGCTCTCCACTTGGCCTTTGCTGGGCACGGACACGGATTTTTCCGAGGTGCTTGGCTAGAGTAGAGTAATTATTGTCTGAAAATTTTCTGTCTTGCCAGGCTGTCTCTTTTCTAGTTCTTTGGCAAGAAGGCGGGCCTTTGTGGGGTTTTTAAAAAATGTCTATGCCCCTTGGTGTTTCTGGCTGCTGGCGTCTTCAGCTCCAAGTTGAGGATACAGGAGGCAAATTCAAACAAACAACAAAATTCCAGCAAACTCACCCCATGGTGTTCCTGGGGTCCCGGGGGCCTAGCAGATCTGCCTTCTTCTCCCCTCCTTTCAGATCTCCTGCTTGTCTAATATATCATGCCTAGAGTTTTAAGTTGTACTTGGTGGGAGGCAGTGTCTATTACATCTTCCCAGTAGCAGTCAACTTTTGAAATTTAAATTTAAGTTTACATTTTTATCTCTTGTGGGGATTGTTGAGATAATTTTATCCCTTGGTTTGTAGTACCACATACTTCCATTGTTCATGCAAAGCCCTCCTTTATTTTATATAAACTACATATGTGATCTGGGCGCAGTGGCTCATGCCTATAATCCCAGCACTTTGGGAGGCTGAGGTGGGAGGATCACTTGGGCCTGGGAAGGGGAAGGTTGCATTGAGCCAAGATCGTGCCCCGGTATGCCAGCCAAGATCCTGTCTCAAAGCGAAATAAAACAAAACCAAAAAAAAACTATATAGGTGTATGAGTACAAAAAAAAAATCCCTTTTTCATTCCTGGGCCAAACTTCCATTCCTCTCCAACCCCCACACAAAGGCTTCTGCTCTAATGTACTCAATATGTGTCCTTAAATCTGTGTGTATCCTTAATAAGTGTATAGCTTTTTGTTGTTGTGTGTGTGTGCATTTTAAATTTACACAAATTCTATCATGTCAGGCATCCCATTTTATTTCTCTCCCTTTTTACTCAAAGCTAATCAAAGCTAAGTCTTTTTTTTTTTTTTTTTTTTTGAGATGAAGTCTCACTCGGTTACCCAGGCGGGAGTGCAGTGGCGTGATCTTGGCTCACTGCAAGCTCTGCCTCCCAAGTTCAAGCGATTCTCCTGCCTCAGCCTTCCCAGTAGCTGGGATTACAGGCATGTGCCACCACACCTGGCTAATTTTTGTATTTTCAGTGGAGACGGGGTTTCACCATGTTGGCCAGGCTGGTCTCGAACTCCTGACCTCAGGTGATCTGCCCCCGACACCGGCCTCCCAAAGTGCTGGGATTACAGGCATGAGCCACTGCACCCGACCTCAGAAAAGTCTTTTTGGTTTGACCTATGCTGCCCTGCAGATGTCAGGGCCTCCTCTCACTGCGTGTGTATCCACCACTTTTTACTTATCCTAGAGGGGGACCCCTGGGTTGCCTCCAACCCTCAGCTGCTGTACGAACATCTCGGGTATGCTCCCCTGTAGACCTGGGTTTACACCGCAGAGTGGGGCTGCAGAGTGGCACGGACGGCTGCTTTCAGAATTGCTGCAAGCTCTGGCAAATCGCTTTCTGAGAGGGCAGTACCACTCGACACTCCAGCCAGCAATGTCTGGGAAATCTTCCTAGGAAGACGAATTAAAATAACTTGGGGAATTTTTTTGGTAAAGTAGAAATTCTTTTGGCAAAGTGAGCAACTGCCCCCTAAATCATGTTTGGGCTTGTGAATAACAAGGCAGTATAAACAAAGATGGCCCTGGATTTCTCCTGGTGATCAGGAGGGTGTCCTGGCCGGTCCCATGGCAGGGGACTGAGGTACAGGATAGGGAAACATCCAGAAGTGGAGAGAGACTCGAACCTCGGAGAGCTCAGGGGAGCAATAGCCTGCTGGGCATTTGGCATGAGTGGAAGGCAAAGGAGACAGCTTCTAGAATAGAGCCCAGTACATAGTAGGTACTCAGTTAATATTTGTCAACACAGTGAATGAAGGAAGGAAAGAATGATTGGCCTGGGGCTCTGAGCACTTCCTGGAGGTCTGTGCTGCTGGGAACCCCAATCTCTGTCTCCCACATTGGCTCGGCCAGTTGGAGGCACACACCTGTGAAGGCAACCGGTGTCCAGGGGGCCCTCCAACCACTTTGTCTGTAGTTGCTCTGCCCTTCTTTTCCATTCAGTTCGTTCGTTCATTCATTCATTCATTCATTCATTCATTCATAAAACGCTGCCAGATGCCTAACTGGGCCAGGCCCTGCGCTAAGCTCCTGGGGATTGAGAAGGGAATGACCCAGTCTGTAACCCCAGGAAATTCACAGTTTCAGGTTCTCAGTTCCATGTGGATCCCTCAGCCTCAGGAGTTCCTCCCACTCTTGGCCTTGTTCCTCTTTGATCCCTGCGTCTCTGCACGGGGGGGTCACCCTGATCTTCCAGCATAAACCAGCACCTTCCACCTCCCCGTACCCTGCCTTCTCCTCCAGCGGATTGCCTGGACTTTGCTTTTGGAGCCTTTATCACAATTTGTCAGTATCTATTTATTTTTGTGATATTTTAAATTGTTTAAATTTAATTTGTCAACTTATGACTGTTTATTCACAACTGCATGTGTCTGGCATAAAACCAGCACTCACTGAATACTGGCAGAGTGACCGTCAGATGAATAAGGGCTGCAATGAGGTGCATATGGCTTCCCAAGGAGAGAGTGACCACACTTCTGTCTGGGGCCAGAAGGGAGGGCTTCCTGGTGGCAGTGACCCCAGAGCAGATTGCCAACTGGATAAGGAGGTTCCAGGCAGAAGGAATTGCATGGCATGTCCAGGGAACTGGCAGTAATGCTGGAAGGTGTGTGGATATGACGATGTTGAAGATAAGCTGGTGAGAAATTACACTGGGCCAAGTAGGGTTTTTGTTTTTTTTTTAAAGAGTAACATATGCGACTGGGCACAATGGCTCACACCTGTAATCCCAGCACTTTGGGAGGCTGAGGCGGACTGATCACCTGAGGTGAGGAGTTTGAGACCAGTCTGACCAACATGGTGAAACCCCGTCTCTAATAAAAATACAAAATTAACTGGGTGTGATGGCACATGCCTGTAGTCCCAGCTACTGGGGAGGCTGAGGCAGGGGAATCGCTTGAACCTGGGAGGCTGAGGTTGCAGTGAGCCTAGATGGCACCACTGTACTCTAGCCTGGGTGACAGAGCGAGACTCCATCTCAAAAAAAAAAAAAGTAACGTATGCAAAGAAAAGTAGTCATATCGCGTCTCTAGCTTGATGAATTTTCACCAGTTAAACTTGGCTGGGTAACCAGTGCCCAGGTCAAGAGGCAGGATGGTACTAGTCCCTAAGAAATCCTCCCATGCCTCCTCAGGCGTAATTCCTCCTTTCCCCCCAAGAATAAGCACTATCCTGACTTTGTCTGCTTTTGAAGTTCATATAAATGGAATCATACAATGTGTGCAATTTTCTCTGTTAGTCTGTTGTGTCACTATGAAGAAATACCGAGGCCGGGCGCCATGACTCATGCCTATAATCGCAGCACTTAGGGAGGCCAAGGCAGGAGGATTGCTTGAACCCAGGAGCTGGAGACCAGCCTGAGCAACAAAGTGAGAACTGTCTCTATGAAAAATACAAAAATTAGCCAGGTATGACGGTGTGTGCCTATAGTCTCAGCTGCTCAGGAGGCTGACGCAGGAGGACTCCTTGAGCCCAGGAGGTCGAGGCTGCAGTGAGCCATGTTTGTGCTTCTGCATTCCAGACTGGGTGACAGACTGAGACTTTGTCAAAAAAGAAAGGAAGGAAGGAAGGAAGGAAGGGAGGGAGGGAGGGAGGGAGGGAGGGAAGGAAAAAAGGAAAGAAATACCTGAGGCTGGATAATTTATAAAGAAGTTTAATTGGCTCACAGTTCTGCAGGCTATACCAGCATGGTGCTGGCATCTGCTCGGCTTCTTTTGTTATTTTTACTTCTTTTTTTTTTTTTTTTTGAGACGGAGTCTCGCTCTGTCGCCCAGGCTGGAGTGCAGTGGCACGATCTCGACTCACTGCAAGCTCCGCCTCCAGGGTTCACGCCATTCTCCTGCCTCAGCCTCCTGTGTGGCTGGGACTGCAGGCACCCACTACTGCGCCCGGCTAATTTTTTTTTTGTATTTTTAGTAGAGACGAGGTTTCGCCGTGTTAGCCAGGATGGTCTTGATCTCCTGACCTGGTGATCCACGTGCCTCAGCCTCCCAAAGTGCTGGGATCACAAGCATGAGCCACCGCGCCTGGCCTATTTTTACTTTTTAAGACAAGGTCTTGCTCTGTTGCCCAGGCTGGAGTGCAGTGGCATGATCATAGCTCACTGTCATCTTGAACTCCTGGGTTCCAGAGATTCTTCTCCCTCAGCCTCCCAAGTAGCTGGGATCACAGGCATGTGCCATGCCAACATGACTGGCTAATTCTTAAGTTTTTTGTAGAGATGGAATCTCACTATATTGGCCAGGCTGGTTTTGAACTCCCACCCTCAAGAGATCCTCCCTCCTTGGACTCCAAAAGCGCTGGGATTTCCTGCATGAACCACAGTTACCTGGCCCTGCTCAGCTTCTGGTGAGGCCTCGGGAGCTTTTACTCACGGTGGAAGGCAAAGCCAGGGCCAGCGTGTCACATGGCCAGACAGGGAGCAAGAGAGAGCGGGGAGGTGCCACACACTTTTAAACAACCAGATCTCACATGAACTCAGAGCAAGGACCCACTTAATACCAAAAGGATGGTGCTAAGCACCGTCATGAAGGATCTCCCCAACGATCCAATCACCTCCCACCAGGCCCCACCTCCAACGCTGGGGATTACATTTCTTTTTTGTTGTTGCTTAATTTTTTTCGAGACAGTGTTTCCCTCTGTCACCTAGGCTGGAATGCAATGGCACAATCACGGCTCACTGCAACTTCCACCTCCTGGGCTCAAGCAATTCGCCTGCCTCAGTCTCCTGAGTAGTTGGGATTATAGGCATTTGCCACCATGCCTGGCTAATTTTTGTATCTTTAGTAGATACAAAGTTCAGCCATGTTGGTCAGGCTGGCCTCAAACTCCTGGCCTCAAGTGATCTGCCTGCCTCGGCCTCCCAAAGTGCCGGGATTACAGGTGTGAGCCACTGAGCCCAGCCAAGGATTACATTTCAACATGAGATTTGGAGGGGGCACACATCCAAACCACAGCACCTCATGTGTGGTTTCTTCCTCTTGACACAATGTGAGATGCACCCATGTCACTGCGTGCACCTGCACCTCACAGATCTCACTCATTCCCAATGCATTCTACTACTGATGGAGATGTGGTTGTTCCTCGTCATTGGCTGGTACAAATGAAGCCGCTGTCAGTGTTCCTGTGCATGTCTTTGGGTGGACATATACAAGGATTTCTGTTGGACATCTACCCAGCAGTGGAATTGCTGAATATAGGCTGGGCATATCTTCCGCTTTAGTAGATAATGCTGCATAATTTTCCAAAGTGGTTGCACCAATTTGCACTCCCTTCAGCAGCAGTGGTTTGAGAGTCCCAGTTGCTCCATATTCCCACCAACACTTGACATTTTTTATGATTTTCGTTTGAGCAATTTTGGTGAGTGTGCAGTGGTAGCTCATTGTGGCTTTATTTTACCTTCTTCTGATGAATAATAACACTTTTACATATTTATAAACTTTTTTTTTTTTTTTAAGATGAAGTCTCATTCTGTTGCTCAGGCTGGAGTGCAGTGGTGTGATCTCAGCTCACTGCAACCTCCACCTCCTAGGTTCAAGCAATTCTCCCTGCCTCAGCCTCCTGAGTAGCTAGGATTACAGGCATGCATCACCACGCCCAGCTAATTTTTGTATTTTTAGTAGAGATGAGGTTTCACTATGTTGGCCAGTCTGGTCTCAAACTCCTGACCTCGAGTGATCTGCCTGCCTCCACCTCCGAAAGTGCTGGGATTATAGGTATGAGCCACTACGTCCAGCCTGGAGAACCTCTTTTGTGAAGGGCCTGCTCAAAGTCTCTTTCCTCCTTTCTACTGGTTGCCTCTGTTTTTCTTATTGATTTGTAGAAGTTCTTTACATATTTGGGATATGAATGCTTTGTCAGGTACTCATTTTGCAAATATTCGCAGGAGAATTCTAAACCAGGGACTGATGTGGTTGAACTGCGTATCTGAAAGCTCCCTCTGGCTGCGGTGCGCAGCACAGACTGACTGTGAGACCAGGAAGGGGTGGTGGGGGTGACCAGGGCAGCAGCTATGGGGGTGGACAGAAGGGACCAGCGGCAGAGCTGACAAGAAACATCTGCCACATCGTGTCATGACAAGAAACAAGATGTACATGGTGACAAGGGAGGGGGGCAGCAAGGCTGACTTCCAGGCCTCTCCGGCTGGCTGCTGAGCTGACGCACGCTCTGCCACCCGGCCGCTGGCAACCAAAGGCCGCTTTGTCTATGCAGGCCCCACCCAGGCCTGCTGGTGGAGATGCTCTGGGGTCACCGTCAGGACACTGGAGAGTGCCCAGTGTTGAATCTAAGTCTCCCGTGGCAACTGGGGCACAAATAGCCTCCCCCATGGCAGGCGGGTCCCCAGAAGACCCTGTCCCCCAGATGGGTTGGCATCTGTGGGATCTGGGCACAGTCAGGCTGGACAATGACCTCCTGTCTGCAGCCTCCTTGCCCCTGCTGAGCCCAGGCTCAGGGGATGGGAGTTCTGTTCCGGTGCCTGGGGGAAGTGTGGGAGCAGGTTCTGGAGTGCCTGGGTCCCTGCTGAGTGGCAGGAACAGCACTGAAATTCCAGCGCCCCGGTTTATTTCTTGGGAAACACCCTCCATCCCTACTCTGGTTTTCAGCATTTATTTGAAAGGGTCCACCAAACCTCTGCACCCCACAGCATCGGGCTCACACGTGTGCTGCAGTGTTTCTGCCATGGTGTGGTAACTAAGCCTCAAACACCTGCCTTCCTTCATATGGGAAATGCTGTGTTTTGCCTGTGCCCGGTGTGCTAGCTGTTTTCCACGTGTGATGTCAGTCGCTTCCTGCATTCGCTCCTGAGCATTCCTGCTAAAGGAAGCATCGGTTTCTTCATTTCGCAAATGAGGATGCTGACTTGCCCAAGTTCACCAGAGTAGGGCAGGCAGGACTTGAACTTGGGCCAGTTGGACCTGGCAGCCCCTTTCCCGTCCACTTCCCTGCCTCTCCAATTATGGGGGCCATGAGGGATTGGAATGTCCTCCCCAGTGGTGGTGACAGGAGCTTCACCATCACCATCACTTTGCCACAGGTGTGGGCACAGGTGTGGCTCAGCTCTGCTGCCGTGGAGTGGGGGTCCTAGGAGAGCTCAGGCTGATACCCTGCCTTTGCCCCACCTCACGGTGACCTTGGGTGAGTCACTTTTCTCAGGGCCTCAGCCTCCCTGTCATAGTAAGGGAGTCATCCCTACAGGGCCGTGCTCTGGCGGGCAGTGGGGGAGGAAGCGTGCAGACGTGGAACACAGCCAGGCTCAAACGGAAGGGTCATCTGCTTTTGTTATGTGCTACTTGTTTGGATTCCTCCTGGAGCCTAGGTTGACCCTTTCTGTTCCCTTTTTTGGTGTTAAGGAAGAGTCGGATCACTTCCCCGTCTCGGTCTTCTCCAGCCTGCACTTTTCCCAGCTGAATCAGTCTCCAGCTGCCCAAGCGTCCCAGGCAGGCTCTGGGTTCCTGCCAAGGGTGACTGCCCGCATCCCGAAACTCCAGGCTGGGCCAGAGGGGCAGCTGGTACTCGTGGCTGGAAGTATCTCTGATGGGGAGACTGCCCCCGTTCTGGTGCTCAACCACTTCCTCTCTGACAGAGCACAGAGTCTCCAGAAGGTTCTACTGGGTGGAGCCAAGGCCATGCTTTGGGTCTTCTTCCATTCCTTTCTCTCTCCCAACAGGACCCGGTGTCTCCCAGCCCAGGGTGGGGTAGATTCTGCCCAGCCTCAGGTGGGCCCTCACTGGCCTAAGACAGTTACTATATCCCATCTGGTGGCCACTGCAATTGGTTCAGGGACAGCTACAAGGCTGAAGTCAGGCCAATCAGAGCAAAGATATCTGAGCTCCCCGGGAAGAAGACTGTCTTTCTCTCTCTGCACTGAACATGGAGAGAAGCAGAACATCTAGACCTGGATTGGATCCTGGGCAACATGGTGAAACCCTGTCTCTACAGAAAAATTAGCCAGGCGCTGTGGCCTGAGCCTATAGTCCCAGCTACTCTGGAGGCTGAGGCAGGAGAATCGCTTGAGCCTGGAAGGCAGAGGCAGTGGGCCGAGATCATGTCACTGTACTCCAGCCCGGGTGACAGAGAGACCCTGTCTCTAGAAAAAAAACAAAAAAGAGGCTGGGCGCAGTGGCTTACGCCTGTAATCCCAGCACTTTGGGAGGCCAAGGCGGGCGGATCACCAGGCCAAGAGATCAAGACTATCCTAGCCAACATGGTAAAACCCCGTCTTTACTAAAACTACAAAAATTAGCTGGGCGTGGTGGCGCACGCCCATAGTCCCAACTATTTGGGAGGCTGAGGCAGGAGAATCGCTTGAACCCGGAAGGCGGAGGTTGCAGTAAGCTGAGATCTCGCCACGGCACTCCAGTGTGGTGACAGAGCAAGACTCCATCTCCAAAAAAAGAAAAAAAAAAAGATCTAGACCGATTGGGAGCCATCTGAGACCCCCATGGGAGAGCCAGCCCAGGAGAGAAGCCAAGAGAGGGAGGCAGAGAAATGGGTCCTGTCACCCTGTTTCATGGCTGGATCAAGTTTTGCTTGAACCCTCAAATATCCCCATGCTTTTTGGTTGTTCAGTAGCTCAGATCCTCAGTAGCTCATACATTCCAGTTGTTTGCTTTTTTGTTTTGTTTTGCTTTGAGACGGGCTTTCGCTCTTCTTGCCCAGGCTGGAGTTCAATGGCATGATCTCGGCTCACTGCAACCTCCACCTCCCGGATTCAAGTAATTCTCCTGCCTCAGGCTCCCGAGTAGCTGGGATTACAGGCATGCACCACCACGCCTGACTAATTTTGTAATTTTAGTAGAGGTGGGGTTTCACCATGTTGGTCAGTCTGGTCTCGAACTCCTGACCTCAGGTGATCCGCCCACCTCGGCCTCCTAAAGTGCTGGGATTATAAGCATGAACCACCACGCCTGGCTACATTCCAATTGTTAAAACCACCATGAGTTGGGTTTTCTCTTCCTTTGAACCTAAGAATCCTGAGCAGGGCCTATTGTATAATGAGGGCCAGGCCTCTTCCTGCATCTCCAGCCACCAGGATGGAGACCAGGGCTCAGCCCAGCATCTGTCCCAACCACAAGCAACGTGTGTGTGGAAATACGACCAGAACGTCTCTTTCCTGTCTGTAGTCTCAGTGCCAGAAGCCCACTTAGAGACCTGAAGTCCAATGCGCCCATTTTTCAGGTGGGAACACTGAGGGTCACCACTCTCCACCCCTCTCCTAGTTGACTGTATGTCTAAGGAACAGGTAGATAGAGAAGGGGCTGAAGGTCCAGCTATGCTCAGAGTCCCCAGGCCTCTGACCTATGGCCAGGTTTTCTGGGGAGAAGTCTCCTCCTCATACCCCAGTTCATCCGAGGATGCAGGCTGTATTCTGTATTGCTAAGTCCAAAGTGAGCCCAGCCTATGCACGGAATGTAACAGCTCTCACCAAGGGACTCTCAGTAGCTCCCGGTTACCTACAGGGTCCAGTTCACACAACTTAGCCTGACACCGTAGGCTCAATCCCCTCTACCTTTCCTCCTCCATTCTCTCTCTCCTCCCTTGCAGCAAGGAGGGGAAACCTGCAGTGACTGTGCAGCCTCTTGTCCCTGCAGAAATGCCTTAGATATCAGTTGGCTAAAAAGGAGTGTCACTTTAAATTCACAACCACAAATCTCAGTTTAGTCCTTGACATTTATTCCAATTAGCTATTTCTGCATAATAAATTAAAGACTTAAGACAACAATATTTTTATTATCTCTCATGGATTCTGTGGGTCATGAACTTGGGAGAGGGTCACCTGGGTTGTTCAGGGTCTCACAAGTGACAGACAGGTGGTGGCTGGAGCATCTCAAGGTACTCCCAGAGCCTTTCCATGTGCAGGGGCTGGTTGGGCTTCCTCACAGCATGGCGGCTCAAGGCGCCAGCCTGAGCACTCCATATGGCAGAAGCTTTGATAACCTAGCCTCAAAAGTGATGCAGTGTCACTTCTGCTGCAGTCCATTGGTGGCACAGTGAGTCACAAGCCTGCTTAGGTTCTAGGCGAGGCGAAATTAGACTCTACCTCTTGGTGGAGGAGTGAAAGGTTCTGGAATAACTTGTGGAGTGGGAGATGTTGTTGCAGGCATCTTGGAAAATGCAATCTGCCGGAGTGTTGCTGGGCAACGCCACTGCATCTCCCGGTCTGCACGCTCCCCTCCGAGAGGGCTCTTCCACACCTTCTCCTTACCCCTCAGACCTCCAGGGCCTTGCTGCCTTTCACTGAGAAAGCAGAAGGGGTCCTGGGGAACCTCCCTGTGCTCACACCATCCCCCTGCGTCCACTGACGCTGCCTCCTGCTCCCAGTATGATGGAGGGTCTGTGTGTCAAGGAGGGTGGACCCATCCCTCTTGCCGTGTACACTCCTTCCCCAATGTCCTCCTTCCTCAGTGT
This sequence comes from Chlorocebus sabaeus, assembly GCF_047675955.1. Classification (NCBI taxonomy): domain Eukaryota; kingdom Metazoa; phylum Chordata; class Mammalia; order Primates; family Cercopithecidae; genus Chlorocebus; species Chlorocebus sabaeus. Next base: position 11,705,299 of record NC_132922.1, read on the forward strand.
CTGCTCTTCAGGATCATTCCCCGGAGGAGAATGCTCATTCTTCTTTCTTCTTAAAAACAGCAACCACTGGCTGGGCACAGTGGCTCACGCCTGTAATCCCAGCATTTTAGGAGGCTGAGGTGGGTGGATCTCCTGAGGTCAGGAGTTCGAGACCATCCTGGCCAACATGGTAAAGCCTCGTCTCTACCAAAAATACAAAAAATTAGCCAGGCATCATGGCTGGCCCTTGTAATCCCGGTTACTTGGGAGGCTGAGGCAGGAGAATCGCTTGAACCTGGGAAATGGAGGTTGCAGTGCGCTGAGATTATGCCATGCCCTCCAGCCTGGGCGACAGAGTGAGACTCCATCTCAAAACAAACAAACAGACAACAACAACAAAAAAAACCAGCAACCATTAAAAACTGAACCAAAGCAAAAAGACAACCCTCTTCCTTCACCTCTCCCCTCAAGCTGTCTGCTCCCAGCTCAACCCTAACACCCGCAGGGCTCGGGCCCAGAGCGCAGATGGAGGCCTGCGCGCTCTGAGGCTAAATATCAAGATGTTATAAATACGCGAACAAACTGTTAAATCAAGTATGCCTTCTTCCTACTCGCTAAGTAGATCTTCTCAATGAGGGCTGGATTTAGAATTCTCCGGCTCCTGGGACCTGGGTTTGTGGGAAGAGCCAGCCTTGGCCTTGGTCCTGCTCCACAGCACCCCCCTTCTTTTCTGCCCCCCAGCTCTCATCCACACCTTGAATGGCCTGGAGCACTGCTGCATGAGCACCCAGACCAAGCTCTGCCCATCACCCTTACCCCTGCAGCAAACAGCCACCTCTTGGTCACCCTTGAGAGGGGGGGCCATCGGGGACGAGGGTGGGGCCCTTGAGTCTCTGAGGGGAGGGTTCTTTCTCCTTGCCCTTTTTTTTTTTTTTTTGAGATGGGTTTTCGCTCTTGTCTCCCAGGCTGGAGTGTGATGGCGTGATCTCGGCTCACTGCAACCTCCGTCTCCCGGGTTCAAACGATTCTCCTGCCTCAGCCTCCTGAGTAGCTGGGATTATAGGCATGTGCCACCATGCTCGGATAACTTTTTTGTATTTTTAGTAGAGATGGGGTTTCACCATGTTGGCCAGGCTGGTCTTGAACTCCAGAGCTCAGGCGATCCACCTGCCTCAGCCTCCCACAGTGCTGGAATTATAGGCGTGAGCCACCATGCCCGGTCCTCCTTGCCTTTTAATGTCCTCTCTCCTGTCCTTTTTGCAAGTCTCCCTCCCCATCAGGCTGTCACCTATGGCTCTGTGGGAGCCTCATTTGTGGCTGTTCCATCTGCTGCCTGCAGGCACCTTGGCTGAGACCCCGCCCTCCTGGGCCTCCATCCTCCCCGATGCTCCTTCTCAGGCTCCCCTGCCGGCCCCCCTCATCTCTAAATGTTGGGGGTGCCCAGGGCTCAATCCTTGGAGCTCCTCTTTGTCTACATTCTTTCCCAGGGTGGTCTCATCCTGCTCTAGGAGCTGATCCCTACCCACCAGCCCATGACGCCCGATGAGTGTCTCCAGCTGGCCCCTGCCTGCTCAGTTCTGCCCCGTGGAAGTCTCGGATTTATCACTGGGCATCACAACCTCGACCTGTCCAGCCTCAGTGCCTGTTCTCCCTGCTCCATCCCACCCCAAACCTGCCCTCTCCAGCTGGCCCCATCAGTTTCAGTAGCTCTGTCCTTCCAAGTGCTAGGGTCCAAATCTTGGAACAGGCCTTGACCTTCTCTTTCCTTTACCACCACCCTTCATCAAATAGGCCACACTGCTGTTGGCTCCGCCTTCTGTTCCTCGCCCTCTCCACGGCTGCTGGCCCAGCCTAGCCACACCAGCTCCCCTCCTGCAGGCTGCTTAAGCCTAAGTCAGATCATGCGTTTCTCTACTCAGACCCTCCCCAGCTCCTGCTCCAGGCCTCACTCATAGCCTCAGCTCAGGTCCTTACAAAGGCCCGCGAGGACCTATGGGGTTTTACCCTGACTCCGTCTGCTTGGGCCCCCTCTGCCGACAGCCCTCCTCCTGCAGAGCCCGACCTCGATGGGCTCACTCCCTCACTGCCTTTAATCTGTGAGGCCCTCCCTGGCCACCCCACATCAAACCACCACCACCTCTGGGTCCTGCCCCATCCTTCCTCACAGCACTGTTCTATTCCCTTTACTCATCAGTTGTCTTCCTGCCTGTTTCCCTGTATTTGAATGGAAGCTGCACAGTGCCTAGCATGTGGTTGGTATTCAAGAAGTAGTTGTCGAATTGAATAAATGAATGAGTGAATGAATGGCTGACCAATCTCTGTGTTCTTTCCAGGGGAATGCCCACTTGGCTAAGAATCTTTCTTCAGCTGGCACTCCAGACTCGTAGTGAGTTGAAGCCAGCCTATCTTCCCCGCGCTATACTTAAACCGTGCTCCTGCCACCAGCGGACCCTCCAACCACCTGCCGTATTTCCCACCAGGACCACATTCCCTCTCCCCAGCCTCTGTGTGAGTAGTCACCTCCTCTCTGAAGGCCTCCTGATTCATCCATGTCTCCCTCTCTTTCTCAGGTGCCCTCCTGAGGGGGACCATGTCCTACCTGTGTCTGTGGGCCTTGTGACTGGTAACTCTCCCACCCTCCTGACAGACAGTTAACTCGCCAGGGTCTCCGTCTCCTTCATTTCTGTAACCCCGGCACTCAGCAGAGCCTCAGCACACAGTAGGCACCCACTCAGTGTTTGCTAACTAGAGCTCAGCAGAGCCTCAGCACACAGTAGGCACCCACTCAGTGTTTGCTAACTAGAGCTCAGCAGAGCCTCAGCACACAGTAGGCACCCACTCAGTGTTTGCTAACTAGAGCTCAGCAGAGCCTCAGCACACAGTAGGCACCCACTCAGTGTCTGCTAACTAGAGTTGAACATTTGCCTTAGTTTTATGTTTAGTCTTTTCTGTTGGCCTTATTTTATTTCGTTTTTTTTTTTTGAGACAGAGTCTCACTATGTTGCCCAGGCTGGTCTCAAACTCTCAGGCTTAAGAGATCCTCTTGCCTCAGCCTGCTGAGGAACTGGGATTACAGGTGTGAGCCACCATGCCCCGTGAGTTTATTTTATTTTAATCATGTTCACTTGTTTTCTAGTTTATCTTTAATTTGATTTTTACAACACTTATTCTCCTTTTTCTGATTGTAAAGCTACGTGCTCATTGCCAAAAACATTGAAAATACACTGTAAATACACAGGAAATAGGAAATTCCTCATGATTTGGCAACAGAGATCACTGTGATTAGCATTCGAGTCACTTTGACTTCTTCCTATTGTGCGTTTTCCCTTTTAGTAAACCTTATATTGTGACCCTTTCTTATGTCCTCACCGTTCTTCAAAGGCATCGTATTTGATGGCTGCATAATATTCCATTTTGTCATTTTATCATTATTTAATCAAGCGTGCCACACACAGATGATCATGACACCCCCTGTGCCCATCCTCCTCCACGGACACAACCCCTGCCTGCCCCCGTGTCTGTAAACACACCCGGCCCAGCCGCAGTGGCCCCCAAGCCTCACAATTGAGGTGATTTCCCAGGGGAGGCTGAACAATGCCCTGGACATGTGGACCCAGCAGGGTGGGGTTCCAGCCTTTTCCTCCTACTGTCCCTCAGACAGACAGAGAGACAGACAGATGGCCAGCCAGACAGACAGGCAGACAGGACAGGCGGGTGGGACAGGCAGGCGGGAGGCACCAGGGGAAGGCGGAGACAATAGCGTTGGGGGGGTTTGGCCTTTTTGGGGGGTCAAGTGGCAGGGGAGATGGGGTCGTTGGGAGCAGGGCCCTGGCCTGGAGAGGAGCTGAGCTCTGCGGGGTGAGCTCTAGAGAAGGGCAGGTAACAGGGAGGAGTTCCCTCTGCTTAATCCTCCTAAGAGCATGCAGAAGGTGGTAATTGATGGTCTCAGAACCAAAAGTTGAATTTCAGAATCCTGGGACCACAGAAGACTGATGGGGCTGGCCCCGGAGACCACATCCTCTAACCCTGTGATGGTCAAGTGGAGGTGCAGAAGCCCAGGGACTTCTCAGGGCTCCTGACTCCAGCGAAGAGCTGCTCCTGCCTCTCGCTGTGGCCTGGACCAGGTTGCTCTGGTCTCTGTCTCCAGAGCCACCGTAAGCTGTTGAAGTGGGAAATGGGGCCTGCAGTGCAGATGGAGCTGGAGTTCCCAGGACTGGGCAGGGGCTTGGGGTGGTCCTTGAGCCAGCAAGAGAGGGGAGGGAGAGGGTGGGAGGCCAGAGACTGGCAGCCTAGATGCATCCACCCCACTGCAGCCCCTCCTGCTTGTCCCGTCCGGGACCCTGGAGGACCCCTCCAGGCTCTCCAAGGGCAGAGGGCAGCACGGGGAGCAGGCTTGGTCTCCTGCAGAGAGGAGGTCTCTGAAGCCGCCAGCTCCCAGCTTCTCCCCAGACTGCTCTGGGCCTGAAACTAGGGGGCGTTTGCAGAAAAACATGGAAAAGAATTACCCTAGTTTTGGTGGTTTTGCGGAATAGCAAGTCCCTGGATTCCCGGGTCAACTTGACCGAGCTAGCTGTGGGATCTTGGACAACGACCCCCTTCCTCCTAGGACCCCAAAGGCACTCCCAGGGCGAGGGCTCCAGAGCCTGACCACGCCCAGGCCCTCCCCTCTGAATGTTCGAATCCTGCAGACCATGGCTGTGTGGCGATGGGAGCTGCTGTAACCCACCAGGCCTGGCCCAGTGTGGAGAAGGGATTGGCTCCTGCCCTTGGTCAGAGGCACAGGCTCTGCAGAGAGGCAGTGATGATGTCACAGAGCGTGACAAGGGCAGCGATACAGGGGTTGCCCAAGGAAGGGATCAAAACCTCCCATCTTGCAGATAGAGATACTGAGTCCCAGAGAGGGGACGTGGCCGTCCAGGCACTGGAGACTAGAACCCAGGAGCCTTCTACCTCTCCCCTCTTCAGGCCCTGACCCCCAGAGCTTCCCTGGGGACGGTAGGTGGGCTAGGGAGCTCCATAAGGTAGAACTGAGAGCAGAAACCCCTCCTCTGTTAACTGACTCCTCCCAGAGCCCTGGAATCTCTGCTTCCAGGGTTGGGGTTCATTTACTTCTGCGATAGTCTGGGCTGGGTGGGACTGGCACAGGATGGGTCCCCTATCACCCCAAGTCCAAGGGGCGCCCTAAGCAGGGTGCTGCTGTGCCGTGTCGGGCCAGGCTGGCAACAGGCCAGGGCCCCCGGCAGCGCCGAGGCAGCTGGACAGGGCAGCCGCCAAGAATGCCAGGAATGCGGAGCGGCCGTGTCCTTCCCGCTCCTCTTCCTCCCCCCACCGCCAGCCCAGAACAGGATATTCCCTGTCCAGGGAAACCCAAGTCCGGTCCCTTTATGGGAAAACCATGGGGCACCTGGTGGACACTGTTCCTGCACTGGGACGGGTGTTCAACACAGGGGAGCCCTCAGAGACGGGGGCATCGGGTGCTGCTGCGGAGGATGCCGGGGTCTGTGGGGCTGGCTCTGTGTGGGTTCAGCACACTTGAGGGCCTACTATGTGCTAAGGGCTTCATGTGAATTAACTCACTCAGTCTCACATCAACCCTGGGAGCTTCTGCTTTGCAGATCAGGAAACTGAGGCTCGCAGAGGCTAAGGAGCTTGCCCGAAGGCCCCAGCTAGCAAGCGGCAAAGCCAGTCTGACTCTGATACCCAGACTCTCAGCATAGGCCAGGTGGCCCCAACTCAACTGTGGCCGTGGGGCCATGGCCTGCACCCTCACATGGCACCTGTGGGGGAAGGGCATATTATTCCCAGCTGGTCCGTTTCAAAGGTGGCAAAGGTTTGTCTTAGAGATGCGGGGCTGTTCTTGCAGATCTCAGCACCATGGAATTGCAGAGTTTGATTAGGATACAGACCATTGGCACCAGGAGGGGCTCCTCTGGACCCTCCCTGAGGAGCAGGGGAGGCGGTCACTCTGGGGGTCCAGGAATAAGAGGTGGGGCTCTGAGAGAGCTGAAGGGGGGACACAGGTGTGGGAAGCCAGCGGGGCTAGCTGCACCGACTCCAGCCCTGGGATCCTAGAGGTGCTGCGCCCTGCCCTGGGCTGTACGCCCATCACCTCCCTTTGAGGCCAGCCCGCCTCGGCCCTTTGGTTTTGCTACAGGTCTGGGGCATTACCCTAGCGGGATCAGGTGCAGCCAGAGATGTGTAGACCCAGCCTTGGATCAGGCCCTTGGCAGGTAGAGAACGGAGAAAATGCAGAGGCATGGGCTGTGCTGCCACCCTCGCCACCCCTGAAACCGGCCCAAAGTGATTGGAGACTAAGGGACCATCTACACGAGAAGTTCTCCTCATTTAGAAATAGGGGAAACTGAGGCACGGGAGGCCATGTGGCTTGCTCAAAGTCATAGAGCTGTCACCTAGTGGAGCTGTGATTGGAATCCTGGTCTTTCTGTCTCTGGCCCCCACCCGGGGGCCCCTGACCGTCCCTCCCTTTTCCCCTGCTTCCCTAGCCCCCCAATTCTGGCTGGTTCTGTTCCACTGTGTTGTCCTGTAGGGCTTTGGGTCCCCCGGGGGGCCAGGGTCAGGTAAACAGGATCCCAGCCGCATTCCCTGACCTTGTTTACCTCCCAAAGGAATGTGAGGGCATTCTTCCCCCTCCGCGCCGTGAGTCAGCTCTCAGCAATGCGCGGCTGGCTGCTGGCTGCCCCTCCCCCATGCAACCCCCTCGGACCCCTGCCCCTTGCCTTCTCACCCGCTGACGTCACTGATGTCACCCCTCCCCACACCCTCATGGAGCCCACCGGGCCTCCAGTTGCCATGGCGACGGCTCACAACAGGAAGCACGGCCCCATGGAGGCCTGCGCTGGGGCAGAAACACAGGAAGCCGCGCTAAGCACTGAGCAGCATTGTCAGCCCCGTAAAAAACAAAACAGGACAAAAAGATTTAATGAGAACAATCAGCCCAAAGAAAAAGGAAAAAAAAAAAAGACCAAAAAAACAAACAAAGCCAAACAGCCTGAAGGCAAGGCGTTGGCAGGGCTCCAAGGACCCCACGTTTTCCCTCCCAGCACAATGTAGGCTCAATAATACTTCCTTCTCAGAAGGAGGCTCCTGGGGGTGAGCAGCGGCTGCAGCAGCTCCTCTGCTGAGGCCTCCAAAGCTACTCTTGGCTACCCTTGGTAACCCCAACCCAGGTCCAGCTCTGTGCCCTCTACTGAAGGCTTTGGGGGACTGGATGGGCTAGTCCTGCCCCCACCTTCCCAAGTATTACACCGCCCAAGTCCTGCTAGGGGACCTATTCAGTTCAGTGGAAGAAAGAGAACGGGCTCCTGGGTCACCCAGATGGAAAATCTACTCCTGGCCCAGCTGCTGCCTGATGGTGAGATTCTGTGCAGTGGCGATCTCTCTTGCACCTCACTTTCTTCATTGGTTTTGCAACCATCACCGTTATCAGTATCCGCCTTCACATCTCATAGAGGTGTTGCAAAGCTCAGGTGAGCTGGCACATCAACTAGCACCCAGTAGGTGCTCAATGTGTGCAGCACCCAGTACGTGCTTAATGTGTGCAGAAGGAACTCATGGAGGATGAATGAATGGGGCAGAAATTCCGTGGAGGCAGCTAGGTCAGCTCTGAGCTAACCATCGAGATGGACAAGATGCCCCAGTGGGGATCCCTGTCGCTAGATGGGGCAGGCTTGTGACGGCTTGGTGGGACCTTGTAGAAGGGACTGAGCCCTGGAACAGGGAGGGTGTAGGGGAGGAGCAAAGCTCCCTCCCTCCAGCAGAAGGCTCTGGCCCAGTGGTCCCGTCTGGATAATCCCATTTATTCTGGTATCTGGTTGATGCCTGCACCGTGACTGTGGGAAGATATCCTACAGTGTCAGAGGGGCCGTTGGTGGTGGTGGGACCCCTGGCTCTTTCTCCACTGCCTGGAGAGAGTAGGGCCCTGGGGCAGAGGAGGCCACCATTCTAGTCCATTTAGGAATGTGATGGATAAGAATGATCCCCATGGGACAGTGGCAGAGCTGGACTCTGACCACACGGGCAAGTCAGGCCATCCCCTGCCATGTATCGGTCCAGCACCTCCTGTTGGCCCAGTGGTTCCTGCAAATGGTTGGTGGCAGAGCAAGCCTTGCAGGGCCCGGCTGAGGAGTGGGGGACGGGATGCTTAGGCGAGGAGGCTGACTGAGGTTCAGAGCCTGGCTCCAGGTGGTCAGAGAGGCCACGTGGGGGAATGGGCCAGAAAATGTAGATGGGACTTTGTTGGGTAAGGACAAAGATGGTAGCTGTTCCACTCAAGGGCATAGCAGGAGCACAGGTGTGGCAGTGAGAAAGCCCAAGGTGTTCTGGCCATGGGACCCAAATCCACGTACCTGTAGTGGAAGTCGGTGTCACAAAATAAAGAGAGATCCCATGGAAAAGAGGTTGGAGCCAGGTCTCAGAGGGTCTTGAGTGTCACTGCCAGCAGTCAGGAGCTGACACCCTAGGCACCGGGGAACTGCTGGGGGCTTTTGACAAGGGTAGTGATATGTGCAGCCAGCTAATTTAGGGTGATGCCTCTGTGTGGATTAGGAGTGGAGGATGCACCAGGAAACAGCATAGGATGGGAGGTCAGGGAATCTGCGGTCTGCTGGATTGGCTTCTTTTCTTTTGAACTTAATAATAATGAGACACAATAGATGTTCAATCAGGCTGGGCGCAGTGGCTCACACTTGTAATCTCAGCACTTTGGGAGGCTGAAGCAGGCAGATCACCTGAGGTCAGGAGTTCGAGACCAGCCTGACCAAGATGGTGAAATCCCGTCTCTAGTAAAAAAAAAAAAAAAAAGTGCAAAATTAGCCAGGTATGGTGGCGTACGTCTGTAATCCCAGCTATTTGGGAGGCTGAGGCAAGAAAATTGCTTGGACCCAGGAGGCGGACATTGCAGTGAGCTGAGGTCACACCAGTGCACTCCAGCCTGGGCAACAAGAGTGAAACTCCATCTGGAAAAAAAAAAAAAAAAAAAAGTGTTCAATCAATATTTATAGAATGAATGAATAGCAACCACCTTATACTGTGATATTTATTTTGCATACATTGTCTTGTCAGTTCTCACTACAACCCTAAGAAATCGGCCTCATTCTTCCTGGTTTTACAAATGAGAAAATGGAGGTTCAGAGAGGTTGAGGGACCTGCTCCAGGCTGCACAGCATGCTGCGGTGGAGCCAGATTCCAGCTTAGCTGAACCCACCCACCATCTCCCACTGCAGAGTCTACCCCAGTGCTGGGCTCTGTGCAAGGCCTTGGGGACATACAGATAACCAAGCTCCAACCATGTGCCTGAGTAGGCCCCAGATTAGAGGCCTCAGTTTTCCCAGCTGTGGACTGAGAGCTGGTGGAGGAGTGCTCAGGGAAGGGGTTGCCCTGGGCCCAGCTGGGGCAAGACAAGACTGAGACAGGGGAGAAAGGGAAGGGTGCCCTGAGAAGAGGCAGGATAACCGTGGGGCGCTTGCAGGAAAGGAGCAGAAGCCAGGGCTTGGTAAGGGGATGAGGGGAGAAGCAGACATGCTGAGAGGCAGGAGCAGGTGGTCAGGGGCTGGGAGGAAATGGATCTCGGCCGCAGCTCCGGGTCCCAAACACAAGCAGACGGGAGATGGTGCGAGGGGGCTGCACCTGGAGCCTCAGGTGGGACCCGGAAAAGACATGCCTGCCCACACCTCCTCCTGCCCCTCTATCCTCCATCCGGCGCCGCTCGCGCACCTGCCCCTCCGGCCCCTATCCGGCCCGGGGGTGGGAAGGATGAGGACCTCTTCCAATCCCTGGTGGAAATCCTCTCGGGGGCTGTTGAAAGGGGCTGTAGGAAGGGTTGTAGTCTGTGGGTGGCTTGGGTCTGGAGCAAGGGAGGAGCGGGGAGCTGGGCAGAACAGGGAGGCTCCTGGGAAAAGCCCACAGGAGGGGAGCCGGGGCTCCTTGGACAGGAAGGGATAAGGGGTCTCCACGATGGCGGAGGAAGGGGTGCTGGCCTCGGAGCCACCAGGCAGGGGCCCTCATTTTGGTTCTGCTCCACACGAGGGGTGGGATCCTCAGCAAGCGATTCCCCTCTCTGGGCCTCAGTTTCCTCATCTGTAAGAGGAGGAGATCTAACCCCAGGGAGGGGCAGCAGGCAAGCCCAGTGCTTAAGAGTGTGGGTCTATTTGGGACTGGACTGTCTGGGCTCAATCCTGGCTCCGGTGGCCACGCAGACAGGCCCCATGGTGAGCGTCTTCAGAAAACAGGATGTGACCCAGCCTGCAGGTGTGCAACTGTCTGGCTCCATCACCCGATAGCTGCTGAGTGGCTTTACGAGATGCTCAGCATTCTCTTCCATTTTCCCGTGACACAGCCATCAGTCCACAGCCCTTCTCCCTGTACTGTAGAGGGTGCTGATGGTGGACGCTCAGGCAAGGAAAGCAGATGGGGCATGTCCCCTCTAGGACCTGCTGTGGGTCCTGCAGGCTTTACCTCTTGCTTCCCTGGTGCCCCATCCACCCAACACTCGGGGAAGCGGGGACCGAGCGCTGGGCAGCCGGACGCCGGAGTCCTGGCGCCACCTGGTGGGCAGAAAGAGTCCTGCTGTCCTCCAGTGCTCTGGACGAGAACTGGGCACCAGGCGTCCTGCAGCCATCCCTCTCTACTTTTTATTCAACTGGGGCCGACCTTTTTAAGATTTTAAATTTAATTTTTTGGCCAGGCGTGGTGGCTCACGCCTGTAATCCCAGCACTTTGGGAGGCCGAGGCGGGCGGATCACCTGATGTCAGGAATTTGAGACCAGCCTGACCAACAAGGTGAAACCCCGTCTCTACTAAAAACACAAAAATTAGCCAGTCATGGTAGTGCGCACTAATCCCAGCTACTAGGGAGGCTGAGGCAGGAGAATCGCTTGAATCTGGGAGGCAGAGGTTGCAGTGAGCCGAGATCACGTCACTACGCTCCAGCCTGGGCGACAGGGTGAAACTCCGTCTAAAAATAAATAAAATAAAATAAAATAAATTTTAAATGTAATATTTTTTAGGGATGGAGTCTTGCTGTGTTGCCCTGTCGGGTCTTGAACTAGGCTCAAGCAATCTTCCCACCTGTAGCTGGGTCTACAAGGACACCTCTGTGACAGCTTTCCCCACTCCCGCTGTGTAACCCCATCTTCTGCCCTCTCCCTGTGGCTTGCTCTCTGGGCCTTTATCTACTCAAACACAGGACCCCTATTGTGTGCGTGGCCCCAGTCAGAGCATCAGGATGGTGACTGAATCAGGCAGTTCCCTGTCCCTCCCAGAGGAGCTCCCAGGCTGCTGGGGGAGACACGCAGACCACAGCAGGACCAGGGCTGTGGCTGAGGGGAGCCCAGAAGTTTTGGTGGGGGCAGGCAGAAGGGTAGCCAGGGAAGGCTGTGGAGGAGGAGCTGATCGGGCTTCGATTTGAAAGCTGGAAGCAATAGTGATAGTGGAAGCGTTTAGTAAGCAGAGAGCAGGTGGGGAGGTGTGCCAGTGCAGAATGGCCCCGAGCTGAGAGCCACCGAGGGGTTGTTCTAAGGAGTGACATGGTCAGTCCACTGCTAGTGCGAGATGGTGGAGGTGGCTGAAGTGAGAGGTGCTGGTGGCTACGTCTTGGAGGGTGGGGGGTCATGGCTATAGAGACTGGGAGAAGGGGATGGTGAGAGGCAGAGCGAGGTGAGCCAGAGAAGGACCTGAAACGCTCCTTGGGTACCTGGCTTGGCTGACTCAGTTCACCTGGACAGGTACTGGAAAAAGGGAGGAGAAGGGGGTGTGGGAGGAAGAGGTGACCTGGGAGAAGAAGAGGGCAGGGTGCTCAGGTCTGGGTATGTTCAGTCTGAAAGATCGTGGGACTTCCAAGAGGAGCCATCCTGGGGGCAGTTGCAGTGGGATGTGCGATGTAACTAGGGAAGAACTCACAGTACCTGGTGACCTATGAATTAGGGGGGAAAAGTCTAGAATGTTCCCTTGATATAGCCTAAGACGGTGCTTCTCACAAATGAACGTGCACGTGAGTCCCCTGGGGCTCCTGCTACACTGCAGGTTCTGACTCGGTGGGTGTGGTGTGGAGCCTGGGAATCTGCATTTCTGACAAGCTCCCGAGTGAGGTTGATGCTGCAGGTCTCAGACCACACTTTGAGGACAGAAGACCTAAGACACTTAGAGGATGGTGGCCATTGTCCTTGAGATCAGGAACCCAATAGAGGTGGAGGTGGGTCTGAGAGTTTGGGTTTTTACAAGCTCTACAGATAATTCTGATGCCTGAGCAGGTAAGGCAAGCCAGATGTGGGTATAGACATACTGGGGGTGGCTGCATAACTTGTGGGGTCCCATGCAGCATGAAAACGTGGGGACCTTTGTTTAACAATTGTTATGAATTTCAAGACAGCGGAGCATTAAGCCGCGTGCCTGGCCCTTTGAGGAGGGAAGCCCTGTGTGACTGATGGACCACCTGCCCATGAAGGTGGTCCCCCTGGGGCAGAGGTTTGAGGCAGGAAGGTGAGGGGCTTCTCCTCTGATGACATCTGTTTCTCCCTCTGAAAGGAGAAGGCTCAGCTCAGTGGAGGGCACTACGCTTTCCCAGACTGGGGCATCCAAACTGACCTTCCACCTGCCCGGTACCCCAGTTAATTCACCCCATCTTCTCTCTCTCTCTCTAATCTGGTTACCTCTCTCCATTCTGCTGCAGGGCCATAGTCTGGGCCATGCTCTTGCCTTTGCTGGGCCATGCAAAGGCTTCCTGAGTAGCCTCAATCCTGCTTCCTTCCAGCTAAGGTCCACCATAGGCAGTTGCAGAGGCCCCCCGACTGCCTTCCCTTAGAGATTATATTCAGGGCCCCTTTTTTTGGTATTTACACATCAAAATTATATCTGTGTAATGTATACATATTTTCTTATTATATGGATACACACATTATTATACATGCATATAATCTGTATTTATAATGTGTATATATACACACATATCATATAGTTCTGCAAGGTTCATTTTTTTTTTTTTTTTTTTTGAAACAGAGTCTTGCTCTGTCGCCTAGGCTGGAGTGCAGTGGTGCGATTCTGGCTCACTGCAACCTCTACCTCCTGGGTTCAAGTGATTCACCTGCCTCAGCCTCCTGAGTAGCTGGGATTACAGGTGCATGCCACCCACCCTGGCTAGTTTTTAGTAGAGGCGGGGTTTCACCATGTTGGTCAGGCTGGTCTCAAACTCCTGACCTTGTGATTTGCCCGCCTTAGCCTCCCAAAGTGCTGGGATTACAGGCATAAGCCACTGCTCCTGGCCCTCTGCAAGGTTCATTGAGAAAAATGATATTCCCCACCCTGCTTTACCTCTTTCCAGAGGCAACCATTTCAGTTCCTTTAGCTGGTTCTTTTGTGTAAACCATGAAAACTGCATGCTATGGGCCACTTCTGGATCTTTCGGTGTTTGACATTACCTATGGATGGCTACTACAGAGTGGGTGGGTATGGCTCTCCTCTGCTCCTCCTTTCCCTCCATTCTCCCAGCATAATTACATTGTCCTTTTGGTTACAGCAATATCCAGTATGATATCATTGAGATTACGTCAGTGTGCGTCATAGCTGAGCCACATGGTGTGCTGTGACTTACTTTCACTTTCTCAAAATTAACTATTTTTTCTGGACTTTCTATTTGTCTTTTATTTTGCTTCACTTTATTTTATTTTATTTTATTTATTTTGAGACAGGGTCTCACTCTGTTACCAAAGCTGGAGTGCAGTAGTGTGATCACAGCTCGCTGCACCCTCAACCCCGTGAGCTCAAGCCATCCTCCCGCCTCAGCCTTCTGAGTAACTGGGACTACAGGTGCATGCCACCACACCCAGCTGATTTGTGATATTTTGTAGAGACTGGGTCTCACTGTGTTGCCCAGGCTGGTCTTGAACTCCTGTATGCAGGTGTTCCTCCTGCCTCAGCTTCCCAAAGTGCTGGGATTACAGGCATGAGTCACTGGACCCGGCCTGCTTCATTTTAAAAAATATTCTTATTACTAGTTTGATTCCAGACATCCTGCCAGTTACCTAAAGCATCTCAATGCTTTTGGGCCCATCAGCTATTCCATCAATTTCATCTTCCTGAAGGCAGCTGTCCCAGTGCGTCCTAACTTGCTGTGGTCTGAACAGACTCTCCTCTGCACCCAGGCTATACCTGTTGTTCTGGAAATCTCCTTCAGTTCTCTCCTTTTCCCCTGGCTCTCATGACTTCTTTTTGTTGTTGTTGTTGCTTTGTTTTTTTGAGACAGAGGCTCGCTCTGTCACTGAGGCTAGAGTGCAGTGGCGTGATCTTGGCTCACTGCAACCTTCACCTCCTGGGTTGAATCAATTCTCTTGCCTCGGCCTCCTGAGTAGCTGAAATTACAGGCGCCCACCACCACACCCGACTAATTTTTGTATTTTTAGTAGAGACAGGGTTTTGCCACGTTGACCAACCTGGTCTCGAACTCCTGACCTCAGGTGATGTGCCCACCTCGGCCTCCCAGAGTGCTGGGATAATAGTTGTGAGCCACTGCACCCAGCCTCCCATGACTTGTTATTTGTTCTGCTCCATCTTTTTGGTGGCAAAAATCCTGCAGTACCTTCCTGAGAAAGAGTGCATGGGCTATAAAATTTTGGAGACTTTGTGTGTCTGAAATGTTTCTGTGTCCCTCCTCATACTTCATTGGTAGTTTGGTTAGGTATAGAATCCTAAGTTGAAATGATGTTTTTTTAGGAATGTGACGGGATTCCTCTATCATCCTCCTACTTCTACTGTCTCTATTGAGCAGTCTGAAGCCATTCTGAGTCATCAATTTTGTATATGACCCTTTTTTTTTTTTTTTGAGACAGAATCTTGCATTGTCACCCAGGCTGGAGTGCAGTGACGTGATCTCGGCTCACTGCAACCTCCACCTCCCGGGTTCAAGTGATTTTCCTGCCTCAGCCTCCTGAGTAGCTGGGACTACACGTGTGTGCCGGGCTAATTTTTGTATTTTTAGTAGAGACGGGGTTTCACTATGTTGGTCAGGATGGTCTCCAACTCCTGACCTCGTGATCTGCTCACCTCAGCCTCCCAAAGTGCTGGGATTACAGGTGTGAGCCACTGCGCTTTCTCAATCTAATAAAGGGTGTCTACACAAATCTATAGCTGACATCATAAATACTGGTAAAAATCTGAGTGCTATCTCCCTAAGATCAGGAAGAAAGCAAGTATATTTACTATCAATATTTCTACTCAACATTGTACTGAAGGTCTTAGCCAGTGCAATAAAAAGGCAAGAAAAAGAAAGGCATACAGATTAGAAATAAATTAAAGCTGTCATTATTCACAGACATTATCATCTATATAAAAAATTGGGACAGGCACCATGGCTCATACCAGTAATCCCAGCACTTTGGGAGGCTGAGATAGGCAGATTACTTGAGGTCAGCAGTTCGAGGCTAGCCTGGCCAACATGGTGAAACCCTGTCTCTACTAAAAATACAAAAATTAGCTGGGCGTGGTGCCTGATGCCTATAATCCCAGCTACTCGGGAGGCTGAGGCAGGAGAATCACTTGAATCCAGAAGGTGGAGGTTGCAGTGAGCCGAGATTGTGCCATTGCACTCCAGCCTGGGTGACAAGAGCAAAAAACTTCATCTCAAAAAAAAAAAAAAAAAAAAAAAAAGAAAACCGGGCCAGGCACCCTGACTCGTATCAGTAATCCCAGCACTTTGGGAGACCGAGGCAGGCAGATCACCTGAGGTCAGGAGTTCACAGTCTGGCCAACTTGGTGAAACCCCGTCTCTACTAAAAATACCAAAAATCAGGTGGGCATGGTTGTGCACACCTGTAATTCCAGCTACTAGGGAGGCTGAGGCAAGAGAATCGCTTGAGCCCAGGAGGCAGAGGTTGCAGTGAGCCGAGATGGCGCCACCGCACTCCAGCCTGGGCGACAGAGCAAGCCTTCATCTCAAAAAAAAAGAAAAGAAAAGAAAAGAAAAGAAAAGAAAAGAAAAGAAAAGAAAACTGAATGGAATTTACAAAAAAGCTAGTGGAACTAACAAGCAAGTTTTGCAATGTTGTCAAATACAAGGCCAATATAAAGAAATATAATTCAGTTGTATAAACTAGTCATGAACAATTAAAATTGCAAATTAGAAACACCACTTACAATGGCAATGAAACACTTAGGGATAACCTGGTAAAGATGTGAAACTGCAGCTGTACCCCCAAACTGTAGAACATAGCTTATAGAAACTAAGCAGAACCTAAATAATGAAGAGATAGAATGTTTTCATGGGTTGGAAAATTCAATACTGTTATGATGTAAATTATTTCCAAATTGATCTATAGATGCAAAATAATCCCAATAAAAATATCAATAGTCTTTTATCTTTTTGGTAGAAATTGACAACGTGCCCTTTGCCCTTTATATGAAAGGGCAAAGGACCTAGAAAAGCCAAAAAAAAAAAAAAAAGAACAAAGTTAGGGGACTTAGACTACCTGATTTTAAGACTTATTATAGCCGGGTGCAGTGGCTCAAGCCTATAATCCCAGCACTTTGGGAGGCCGAGACGGGAGGATCACGAGGTCAGGAGATCAAGACCATCCTGGCTAACATGGTGAAACCCCGTCTCTACTAAAAAATACAAAAAACTAGCCGGGCGCGGTGGCGGGCGCCTGTAGTCCCAGCTACTCGGGAGGCTGAGGCAGGAGAATGGCGTGAACCCGGGAGGCGGAGCTTGCAGTGAGCTGAGATCCGGCCACTGCACTCCAGCCTGGGTGACAGAGCGAGACTCCGTCTCAAAAAAAAAAAAAAAAAAAAAAAAGACTTATTATAGGGCTAGGCATGGTGACTGATGCCTATAATCCCAACACTTTAGGAGGCCAAGGTGAGAGGATTGTTTGAGGCCGGTAGTTGGAGACCAGCCTGAGCAACATAGTGAGACCCCATCTCTACAATTTTTTTTTTTTTTTTTTAATTAGCCAGGCATTGTGGCACACACCTGTGGTCCCAGCTACTCAGGAGGCTGAGGGGGAAGGATCACTTGAGCCCAGGTGATCAAGGAACAGACTTGAGAGGTCAGAATTTAATCCATGCACGTAAGAGCAATTGACTTTGGATAAATGTGTTAAGGCAATTCAGTGAGGAAAAGTACAGTCTTTCCAACAAAAGGTGCTGGAACAATTGATTAACCATATGGAAAAAAATGAACCTTGATCCTCACCCCACATCATATACAAAATTAACTCAAAATGGATCATATTCTTCAATATAAGAGCTTTTGTTCTTTGAAAGACATCATTTAAAAAATCAAAAGGTGGCCAGATGCAGCGGCTCATGCCTATAATCCCAGCACTGTGAGAGGCCAAGGCAGGTGGATTGCTTGAGTTCAAGAGTTCGAGACCAGCCTGGGCAATAGGGCCAAACCCATCTCTACAAAAAATGCAAAAATTAGCTGGGCATGGTGGTGTGCACCTATAGTCCCAGCTACTTAGGAGACTAAAGTGGGAGAATTACTTGAGCCTGGGAGGTCAAGGGTGCAGTGAGCCATGATCATGCCATTGCACTCCAGCATGGGTGACAGCGCAAGGCCCTATCTCAAAAAAAAAAAAAAAAAAAAAAAAAAAGAAAAGAAAAAGGAAAAAGAAAGGAAGAAAGAAAGAAAGAAATTAAAAGGCAAACCAGTCTTGGTGAAAATATTTGTATAAAGAATTCTTTTTTTTTTTTTTTTTTGAGATGGAGTCTCCGTCCATTTGCCCAGGCTGGAGTGCAGTGGTGCCATTTTAGCTCACTGCAACCTCCACCTCCTGGGCTCAAGTGATTCTCCTGTCTCAGCCTCTCAAGTAGCTGGGATTACAGGCACACACCACCATGCCCAGTTAATTTTTGTATTTTTAGTTGAGACAGGGGTCTCACCATGTTGGTCAGGCTGGTCTCAAACTCCTGACCTCAAGTATCTGCCTGCCTCGGCCTCCCAGAGTGCTGGGATAATAGTTGTGAGCCACTGCACCCAGCCTCCCATGACTTGTTATTTGTTCTGCTCCATCTTTTTGGTGGCAAAAATCCTGCAGTACCTTCCTGAGAAAGAGTGCATGGGCTATAAAATTTTGGAGACTTTGTGTGTCTGAAATGTTTCTGTGTCCCTCCTCATACTTCATTGGTAGTTTGGTTAGGTATAGAATCCTAAGTTGAAATGATGTTTTTTTAGGAATGTGACGGGATTCCTCTATCATCCTCCTACTTCTACTGTCTCTATTGAGCAGTCTGAAGCCATTCTGAGTCATCAATTTTGTATATGACCCTTTTTTTTTTTTTTTGAGACAGAATCTTGCATTGTCACCCAGGCTGGAGTGCAGTGACGTGATCTCGGCTCACTGCAACCTCCACCTCCCGGGTTCAAGTGATTTTCCTGCCTCAGCCTCCTGAGTAGCTGGGACTACACGTGTGTGCCGGGCTAATTTTTGTATTTTTAGTAGAGACGGGGTTTCACTATGTTGGTCAGGATGGTCTCCAACTCCTGACCTCGTGATCTGCTCACCTCAGCCTCCCAAAGTGCTGGGATTACAGGTGTGAGCCACTGCGCTTTCTCAATCTAATAAAGGGTGTCTACACAAATCTATAGCTGACATCATAAATACTGGTAAAAATCTGAGTGCTATCTCCCTAAGATCAGGAAGAAAGCAAGTATATTTACTATCAATATTTCTACTCAACATTGTACTGAAGGTCTTAGCCAGTGCAATAAAAAGGCAAGAAAAAGAAAGGCATACAGATTAGAAATAAATTAAAGCTGTCATTATTCACAGACATTATCATCTATATAAAAAATTGGGACAGGCACCATGGCTCATACCAGTAATCCCAGCACTTTGGGAGGCTGAGATAGGCAGATTACTTGAGGTCAGCAGTTCGAGGCTAGCCTGGCCAACATGGTGAAACCCTGTCTCTACTAAAAATACAAAAATTAGCTGGGCGTGGTGCCTGATGCCTATAATCCCAGCTACTCGGGAGGCTGAGGCAGGAGAATCACTTGAATCCAGAAGGTGGAGGTTGCAGTGAGCCGAGATTGTGCCATTGCACTCCAGCCTGGGTGACAAGAGCAAAAAACTTCATCTCAAAAAAAAAAAAAAAAAAAAAAAAGAAAACCGGGCCAGGCACCCTGACTCGTATCAGTAATCCCAGCACTTTGGGAGACCGAGGCAGGCAGATCACCTGAGGTCAGGAGTTCACAGTCTGGCCAACTTGGTGAAACCCCGTCTCTACTAAAAATACCAAAAATCAGGTGGGCATGGTTGTGCACACCTGTAATTCCAGCTACTAGGGAGGCTGAGGCAAGAGAATCGCTTGAGCCCAGGAGGCAGAGGTTGCAGTGAGCCGAGATGGCGCCACCGCACTCCAGCCTGGGCGACAGAGCAAGCCTTCATCTCAAAAAAAAAGAAAAGAAAAGAAAAGAAAAGAAAAGAAAAGAAAAGAAAAGAAAACTGAATGGAATTTACAAAAAAGCTAGTGGAACTAACAAGCAAGTTTTGCAATGTTGTCAAATACAAGGCCAATATAAAGAAATATAATTCAGTTGTATAAACTAGTCATGAACAATTAAAATTGCAAATTAGAAACACCACTTACAATGGCAATGAAACACTTAGGGATAACCTGGTAAAGATGTGAAACTGCAGCTGTACCCCCAAACTGTAGAACATAGCTTATAGAAACTAAGCAGAACCTAAATAATGAAGAGATAGAATGTTTTCATGGGTTGGAAAATTCAATACTGTTATGATGTAAATTATTTCCAAATTGATCTATAGATGCAAAATAATCCCAATAAAAATATCAATAGTCTTTTATCTTTTTGGTAGAAATTGACAACGTGCCCTTTGCCCTTTATATGAAAGGGCAAAGGACCTAGAAAAGCCAAAAAAAAAAAAAAAAGAACAAAGTTAGGGGACTTAGACTACCTGATTTTAAGACTTATTATAGCCGGGTGCAGTGGCTCAAGCCTATAATCCCAGCACTTTGGGAGGCCGAGACGGGAGGATCACGAGGTCAGGAGATCAAGACCATCCTGGCTAACATGGTGAAACCCCGTCTCTACTAAAAAATACAAAAAACTAGCCGGGCGCGGTGGCGGGCGCCTGTAGTCCCAGCTACTCGGGAGGCTGAGGCAGGAGAATGGCGTGAACCCGGGAGGCGGAGCTTGCAGTGAGCTGAGATCCGGCCACTGCACTCCAGCCTGGGTGACAGAGCGAGACTCCGTCTCAAAAAAAAAAAAAAAAAAAAAAAGACTTATTATAGGGCTAGGCATGGTGACTGATGCCTATAATCCCAACACTTTAGGAGGCCAAGGTGAGAGGATTGTTTGAGGCCGGTAGTTGGAGACCAGCCTGAGCAACATAGTGAGACCCCATCTCTACAATTTTTTTTTTTTTTTTAATTAGCCAGGCATTGTGGCACACACCTGTGGTCCCAGCTACTCAGGAGGCTGAGGGGGAAGGATCACTTGAGCCCAGGTGATCAAGGAACAGACTTGAGAGGTCAGAATTTAATCCATGCACGTAAGAGCAATTGACTTTGGATAAATGTGTTAAGGCAATTCAGTGAGGAAAAGTACAGTCTTTCCAACAAAAGGTGCTGGAACAATTGATTAACCATATGGAAAAAAATGAACCTTGATCCTCACCCCACATCATATACAAAATTAACTCAAAATGGATCATATTCTTCAATATAAGAGCTTTTGTTCTTTGAAAGACATCATTTAAAAAATCAAAAGGTGGCCAGATGCAGCGGCTCATGCCTATAATCCCAGCACTGTGAGAGGCCAAGGCAGGTGGATTGCTTGAGTTCAAGAGTTCGAGACCAGCCTGGGCAATAGGGCCAAACCCATCTCTACAAAAAATGCAAAAATTAGCTGGGCATGGTGGTGTGCACCTATAGTCCCAGCTACTTAGGAGACTAAAGTGGGAGAATTACTTGAGCCTGGGAGGTCAAGGGTGCAGTGAGCCATGATCATGCCATTGCACTCCAGCATGGGTGACAGCGCAAGGCCCTATCTCAAAAAAAAAAAAAAAAAAAAAAAAAAGAAAAGAAAAAGGAAAAAGAAAGGAAGAAAGAAAGAAAGAAATTAAAAGGCAAACCAGTCTTGGTGAAAATATTTGTATAAAGAATTCTTTTTTTTTTTTTTTTTTGAGATGGAGTCTCCGTCCATTTGCCCAGGCTGGAGTGCAGTGGTGCCATTTTAGCTCACTGCAACCTCCACCTCCTGGGCTCAAGTGATTCTCCTGTCTCAGCCTCTCAAGTAGCTGGGATTACAGGCACACACCACCATGCCCAGTTAATTTTTGTATTTTTAGTTGAGACAGGGGTCTCACCATGTTGGTCAGGCTGGTCTCAAACTCCTGACCTCAAGTATCTGCCTGCCTCGGCCTCCCAAAGTGCTGGGATTACAGGTGTGAGCCACCATGCCTGGCCAAGAATTCTTGTAACTCAAGACTAAGAAGATGACTTGATTTTTAAAATGGGCAAAATATTTGAAAACACATTTCACCAAAGAAGATATATGAATGGCAAATAAGCCCTTGACAGGGTCCTCAACATAATTAGCCATTAGCGAAATGCAAATTATCTACATTGAGTCAGTATATGGGCAATAAATAGCTAAAATTGAAGACTGACAATATCAACCGTTGGTGAGGATGTGGAGCAACTGGAACTCTCAAATAGTGTTGGTGGAAATGCAAAATAGCACAGCTACATTAGAAAACAGTTTGGAATTTTCTTTAAAAGTTACCATATATGGCCAGGTGCCATGGCTTACACCTGAAATCCCAGCACTTTGGGAGTCCGAAGCGGGCAGATCACCTGAGGTCAGGAGTTCGAGACCAGCCTGACCAACATGAAGAAACACCATCTCTACTAAAACTACAAAATTAACTGGGTGTGGTGGCACATGCCTGTAATCCCAACTACTCGGGAGGCTGAGGCAGGAGAATTGCTTGAACCCAGGAGGCAGAGGTTTTGGTGAGCCAAGATCACGCCATTGCACTCCAGCCTGAGCAACAAGATAAAAACCCTGTCTCAAAAAGAAAAAAAAAAAAAAAAAAAAGGAAAGAAAAAGGCCAGGCACGGTGGCTCACACCTGTAATCCCAGCACTTTGGGAGGCTGAAGTGGGTGGATCACCTGAGGTCAGGGGTTCGAGACCAGCCTGACCAACATGGAGAAACTCTGCCTCTACTAAAATACAAAAATTAGCTGGGCGTGGTGGTGCATACCTGTAATCCCAGTTACTCGGAGGCTGAGGCAGGAGAATTGCTTGAACCGGGGAGGGCAGAGGTTGCAGTGAGCCAAGATCACACCACTGCACTCCAGCCTGGGCAACAAGAGTAAGAGTCCGTCCCAAAAGAAAAAAAAAAAAAATGGTTACCATACATAGGCCAGGCACAGTGGCTCACGCCTGTAATCCCAGCACTTTGAGAGGCTGAGGTGGGTGGATCACAAGGTCAGGAATTTGAGACCAGCCTAACCAACATAGTGAAACCCTGTCTCTACTAAAAATACAAAAATTAGGCCGGGTGCGGTGGCTCACACCTGTAATCCTAGTACTTTGGGAGGCCGAGGTGGGTGGATCACCTGAGGGTCAGGAGTTCCAGACCAGCCTGGCCCACATGGTGAAACCCCATCTCTACTAAAAATACAAAAAAAATTAACCAGGTGTGGTGGCAGGCACCTGTAATCCCAGCTACTCAGGAGGCTGGGACAGGAGTATCACTTGAACCCGGGAAGTGGAGGCTGCAGTAAGCCGAGATCACACTACTGCACTCCAGCCTGGGTAACAGAGCAAGACTCCGTCTAAAAAAAAAAAAAAAGAAGAAGAAGAAGAAGAAGAAGACTTGGTGCACATTCTTGCCAGTGCTTGCAAGATTTTTTTTTTTTTTTTTTTTTTTCTGAGACAGGGTCTCTCGCTGTCACCCAGGCTGGAGTGCAGTGGTATAATCATAGCTTACTGCAGCCTTGAACTCCTGGGCTCAAGTGATCCTCCCATCTCAGCCTCCTGAGTAGCTGGGAGTACAGGCATGCACCACCATACCTGGCTAATTTCTGATTTTTTTTTGTAGAGACAAGGGTCTTACTATATTGCACAAGCTGATCTCGAACTCCTGGGCTCAAGCAATCCTCCCACCTCAGCCTCCCACAGCATTGGGTTTACAGGTGTGAGCCACCACGCCTAGCCTGCTTGCAATAATTTTTAAATCGGACTTTAAAAGTGTTGCTAATCAGTTGTATCTCATTGTGGGATTTTATGTGCGTTACTCATGAGCTTGAACAACTTTTCACAACTGTTGGCCACTGGTGATTCCTCTCTTTGCCTGTCTGAGTCTTTGCCACATTCTGCACTCTTGTATTTTACTACAGCTGATTGTCCATCTTCCCACTTGATTGACAGGAACTCTTTACATCACCTTCTTTGTCCATTTATGAGTGTTTTAAATATTTTTCTTTTCTGTTCACTTTATATACATTTTTTTTTCTTTTTCTTTTTCTTTTTTTTTTGAGACGGAGTCTCACTCTGTTGCCCAGGCTGGAGTGTGGTGGTGCCACCTCAGCTCACTACAATCTCTACCTCCTGGGTTCAAGCAATTCTCCCTGCCTTAGCCTCCCATGTAGCTAGAATTACAGGCACCTGCCACCACGCCCGGCTAATTTTTGTATTTGTAAGTAGTGATGGGGTTTTGCCATGTTGGCCAGGCTGGTTTGAACTCCTGACCTCAGGTGATCCATCCACCTCAGCCTCCCAAAGTGCTGGGATTACAGGCGTGAGCCACCGCGCCCGGCTCTTTTTGTTTGTTTGTTTGGAAACAGAGTTTAACTCTTGTTGCCCAGGCTGGAGTGCAGTAGCGTGATCCTGGCTTACTGCAAGCTCAGCCCCCCGGGTTCAAGCGATTCTCCTGACTCAGCCTCCTGAGTAGCTGGGATTACAGGCACCCGTCACCACACCCGGCTAATTTTTTGTATTTTTAGTAGGAACGGGGTTTCACCATGTTGGCCAGGCTGGCCAGGCTGGTCTCGAACTCCTGAACTCAGGTGATCCACCCACCTCAGCCTCCCAAAGTGCTGGGATTACAGGCATGAGCCACCGTGCCCGGCCTTGTTTGTTTTTTAAGACAGGGTCTCATGCTGTCACCCAGGCTGGAGTGCAGCGGCGCGATCTTGGCTCACTGCAACCTCCACCCCCCAGGTTCAAGCAGTTCTCCTGCCTCAGCTTTTCAAGTCGCTGGCTGACTTTATATGCATTTTCATAAAGAAAGCTCAAGTTATCAATTGTTTCCTATATGACTTATGTTCCTGGTTTCTTGTTTAAGAAACAATTCCCTACTTCATGATCATAAAGATAAAGATATTTTAAAATATCATCTTCTAAAAGTTTTTATCTTTTACATTTAGGTTTTGAAGTCGGATGGAGTCAATTTTTGCCAGGCAGGAGGTCTAATGATCTAATTTCATTTTTTTCCTGTATGAATAACTACTAACATTATGAAAAAGTTTATTCTTTACCCAGTGACTGCAATTTTAGTCTCCCTCTCTCCTCTCTTTTTCTAGGCTCTCATTGTTATTCCTTTTTTTTTTCTGTTTGTCTATTCTTGCAACAATAGGACATTGTCTTATTTGCTTCAGCTTTATGTCTTGATTTTTTTTTTGGAAACAGAGTCTCACTCTGTCACCCAGGCTGGAGTGCAGTGGTGCAATCATGGCTTACTGTAGCCTGGACCTCCCGGGCTCAAGCGATCCTCCCACCTTAGCCTCAAGAATAGCTGGGATCATAAATAGGCACATGCCACCATGCCTAATTAAATTTTGTATTTTTAGCAAAGATGGGGTTTTCCCATGTTGGCCAGACTGGCCTCAAACTCCTGACCTCAAAGTGATCCTCCCGCCTTGGCCTCCCAAAGTGCTGGGATCACAGGCGTGAGCCACTGTGCCTGGCCAAAAAAATAAATTTAGATCAGGCCAGGCGCGGTGGCTCAAGCCTGTAATCCCAGCACTTTGGGAGGCCGAGACGGGCGGATCACGAGGTCAGGAGATCGAGACCATCCTGGCTAACACGGTGAAACCCCGTCTCTACTAAAAAATACAAAAAACTAGCCAGGCGATGTGGCGGGCGCCTGTAGTCCCAGCTACTTGGGAGGCTGAGGCAGGAGAATGGCGTAAACCCGGGAGGCGGAGCTTGCAGTGAGCTGAGATCCGGCCACTGCACTCCAGCCTGGGCGACAGAGCGAGACTCCGTCTCAAAAAAATAAATAAATAAAATAAATAAATAAATTTAGATCTTCTTTAATGTTTTGCAATGTAATTTTATGATTTTATTCCATAAAGACCTTGCACATTTTCATTAGCTATATTCCTAGATATCTTACATATTTTTATTATAATACAAATAATGTTTTACTTCATTTTCTAATTACTACTGGCATATGGAAACACAAAACACCATAGGTTTTTGTCTGTTAATATTTTATTCAACAATTTTGCTAAATTTTCTTATTAATTATAATAAAGATTCTGAAGATTTTAAAAATATTCTACATGAATCTGAAAATAATGATTCCCTCCCTCTCTCTCTCACTTTCTTTCTTTCTTTTTTGACAGAGTCTTGCTCTGTAGCTCATGCTGGAGTGTAGTGGTGCCATCTCAGCTCACTGCAACCTCTGCCTCCCAGGTTCAAGCAATTTCCCTGCCTCAGCTTCCCAAGTAACTGGGACTACAGGCAACTGCCACCACACCTGGCTAATTTTTGTTTTTTCAGTAGAGACGGGGTTTCACCATGTAGACCAGGGTGGCCTTGAGTTCCTGACCTAAGGTGATCCACCCACCTCAGCCTCTCAAAGTGCTGGGATTACAGGAGTGAGCCACTCCGCCTGGCCTCATATAACTTTTGATTCTCCCAAAACTTAACTACTAATAACCTGCTGTTGATTGGAAGCCTTACTGATAACATAAACAGTCAATGAACGCATATTTTGTATGCTATGTGTATTATATACTGTGTTCTTATGATAAAGTAAGCCAGAGAAAAGAAAATGTTATTAAGAAAACCATGAGGAAGAGAAAATACATTTATTCTTCATTAAGTGGAAGCGGATCATCATAAAGGTCTTCATTGCTTCATCTTCATGCTTTGTAGGCTGAGGAGGAGGAAGAGGAGGGGTGGGTCTTGCCGTCTCCCGGGTGGCAGAGGTGGAAGAAGACTCATGAATAAGTGGACCCACACAGTTCATACCTGTGTTGCTCAAGGATCAACTGTAATTTAAAATTTTCTAAAATCCTCATTAAAAATTAGTTTATAGGCTTGGAGTGGTGGCTCACGCCTGTAATTCCAGCCCTTTGGGAGGCCGAGGCGGGTGGATCACCTGAGATCGGGAGTTCGAGACCAGCCTGGCCAACATGGAGAAACCCCATCTCTTCTAAAAATACAAAATTAGCCAGGCGTGGTGGTGCATGCCTGTAATCCCAGCTACTCGGGAGGTTGAGGCAGGAGAATTGCTTGAACCCGGGAGGCAGAGGTTGCACTGAGCTGAGATCATGCCATTGCACTCCAGCCTGGGCAACAAGAGCGAAACTCCATCTCAAAAAAAAAAAAAAAAAAATTGTAACATTTTATTTAACCCAATGTATCAAAATATTATCATTTCTATATGAAATAAATATCAACTTATTAATGAGACATTTTACAGGTTTTGGGTACTAAAGCTTTGAAATCTGGCATGTATCTAATTTTATTCTTATGTCTGAGTTTGAACTAGTCACACTTCAAATGACTGACAGTCACATATGGCCAATAAAGATTCAGGATATCCAGTGCGATGTTTAATGGAAATGGGGATTCATCCAATCTTCCTTGTAACCAATCTCAAGGGAATGTTTTCCACATTTCATCATTAAGATATTTGCTGTAGGTTTTTTGTAGAGACCTTTACCAGGATAAAGACATTCCCTTGTGTTGATAGTTTGCTACAAATTTTAAAACAAACAGATGTCGAACTGTTCCTGCATGTTCATGATCAACTGTTCCTGAGATGATCACATCTCCCTCCTTTATTTTTTAATTTTATTTATTTATTTATTTATTTTTTGAGATGGCGTTTGCTCTTGTTGCCCAGGCTGGAGTACAATGACATGACCTCAGTTCACTGCAACATCCCCCTCCCAGGTTCAAGTGATTATCCTGCCTCAGCCTCTGTAGTAGCTGGGATTACAGGTACCTGCCACCATGCCTAGCTCATTCTCCTTTAATTTTTTTAATGAGGCAAATTATATTGATTGGCTTTCAAATGTTAAACCAACCTTGCATTTCTGGATTAGACTCAATTTTACCATGATGTAGTATCATTTTTACATACTGCCCAATTTGATTTGCTGATGTTGTATTTAGGATGTTATCTATATTCATAAGCGACATTGTCCTGTAATTTTTTCTTGTGCTGTACTTGTCACACGAAGGAGTAGGAAGCAGTCTCTCTTTTTTTATTATGTGGAAAAGTTGGGGGTAGCACTGGAATGAGTTTATTTCAATAGCTTATAGGTGACGTCTTCTGAGTCTGAGCTTTCTTTGTGGAAGCATTACTGATTCAGTTCCTTTAATCATTATGGGGAGGTCTGATGTCCAGCTGGTGCCCTAGGACTTCAGACTGCTCAAGTTTCAAAATAATTTCATACCAATTGGTATGTAGCCGCTACGATCAACCTCCTAAGTACAATGACCCTTCCAGGGATGCCCCAGATCCCCCAGACCTTTTGATGACACATAAATCATGGAATTAGTGCCTGGATAGCCTTCTGGACCCTGCTCCGTGTGAAGGCTGGAAAGTGTGTTAAATGGTCAGTAACTGGCTATGAAAATATTTCATAATTTGGTACTATGACTAGAGACGCTACTCATTTGGGTTTTCTCTTTATCTTGCGTCCGTTTTGGTAAGGTATATTTTCCTAGGAACTTGCCCCTTTCATTTAAATTTTCAAGCTATTGTAATGAGATTATTCATAATATCCTCTTTTACTTTCCTTTTTAAAATGTCTACAGGTTCTTTAACTTTTAATTACTGATATTAGTTAATTGTGTCTGCTCTCTTCTTGATCAATTTCAGCAGGGGTCGTCCATACCATTAGTCTTTTCATAGAAATAATGTTTGGCTTTGCTGATCCCATTTCATTATTTTCCCCCTTCCCGTTCCCCTTCCTCTTCCCCATCTCTACTAAAAAGACAAAAATTAGCTGGGGGTGGTGACGGGTACCTATAATCCCAGCTACTTGGGAGGCTGAGGCAGGAGAATCGCTTGAACCCCGGAGGCAGAGGTTGTAGTGAGCTGAGATCGCGCCACTGCACTCCAGCCTGGGTGAAAGAGCAAAACTCCGTCTCAAAATAAATAAATAAATATAACGAAAACAACAAACCCATACTTCTTACTTTCCAAACATAGGGCTTTTGAAGTGAACTTTTAATTATTCATCTCTAGCTTATATGTGTTGTGGTCAGAGAATGTATTCTGTTATTTCTGACTTTTGAAATTTATTGAAATTAACTGTTTTTGTAAGTATTCCATATGTCTTGAAAAGGGGAGTATTTTACCATTGTAGATAACAGTGTGCTATACGTCTATTAGTTGTTTATTAATCATGTTCGAGTCGCCTATCTCCTATATACTATTGAATATTTTTCTTCTCCTACCAATTATGGAGGGATGAGTGTTAAAATCTCCCACTATAATTGTGGATTTGTCTGTCTCTCCATCTAGTTCTCTTCTTCATGTTTCTTGTATTTTAAGACTGGTATTTGCATACAAATGTGAAATTGTTCTGTTTTTCTGGTGAATTGGACACTTTTCATTATGAAATGACCTTATTTATCTCTAGTGATGTTTTTCCCTAGATGTTAAAATAACTACACCAGCCTTCTTTTTGTTAGCATTTGCATAGTATTTTTACCCCATGTGTTTAACTTTTGACCTTCACTAGCTTTATGTTTTGGAAGTGTCTCTTGTGGGTTTCTCTTGTAAACTGCATCTAGCAATTTATGCATTCTGATAATCTTTGCATCTTAACTGCAATATTTAGTTACATTTATTGACTCACAGAATATTAGAATTTATAGCTATCGTCTATTTGTCCCCTCCCTGCCCCGTCTTGTATTTATTTCTCTCTCCATTGTTGCCTGCTTTACGGTTGTTCGGGTTGATTTGATCATTCTTTTTCCTCCTCCAGTAATTTGGATAACTATACACTGCATTTCCAGTCCTACAGTGTTTATCCCAGTAACGACAATCTGGATTCTTAAATTCGTCAAAGTGTATTTGGTGTCTATCTTCACCCTCCTCCTGAAGAATGTGAGGATCTTAGAACACTTTAACTCCACTCACCCAAGTATATGCCATCACTGTTACGTATTTTAAATCTGTTTTTATCCAGAAGACATTGTTATTGTTTCACACTATCAATGTCATTCATTTTTCTTTATTCCCTGTTGCATCAGACCTCCGTCTGGGATCATCGTTCTCCTGCCTGAAGTTCCCGCTTTAGAATCTCCCTCCGGAGGGTGTGCCAGTGGCAAACTCTTAAGTTTTTGTATTCGTAAGTGTTATGATTTCACCTACGTTCTGGATACATGTACCTCATACTGGCTACATAACTCTTGAAAGATAATTTCACTGAAAATGTAATTCTAAGATGATGGCATATCTCTGGCTTCCGTTGCTCTTGATGAAGTCAGGTGTGAATCTATTACTCTCTTTTTCTGTGTGCCAGAAAGAGGTGTTGGATTTTATTCTGAGGGGAATAGGAGGAAAATTTTTATGCACAGGGTGACCCCGTCAGAGCTGCATTTGAGAAGCACACTCTGGCACTAAGATCGGAGAGACGGCAGCTCCGCGAGGTCTCTGCTGTGGTCCAGAGAAAAGACGGGGCGAACTCGGGCGGTGGGTGCAGTGAGGGCAGGCAGACCCGAGTCCCGGAGGGGAGGCTGGAGCGACAGGAGTTGGGGTCAGCGCAGGAAGGAGCAGGGACGACTCCGGGCTCCCAGCGAGGAATGGAGACGCGTTAGCGAAAAAGGAAGGGGGATGAAGAATCAGGAGTTCGTCTCCGACCTCATGCCACAAATGGCTGAGCCCCCACTACGCACCGAGCGCCCAGTGCACGCGGGGCTGGGGAAGGCTGGGGCAGCGCGGCGGCAAAATCCGTCCCCGGGGGACCTCAGCTCCACGGCGGCCGCTCCTGCCGCGAACGAGGGCCCGGCCCGGAGCCCTCCAGGCAGCGCCCGCGTCTGACCCGCGCGTCTCGGTACCGACCATCGAGGGCCGGGGGGATGGACAAATGGAAGGCGGATGGAGGGCTGGGTGGACGGACGTGGAGACACCGGCCAAACGGCGCCGCAGCCAAGGCCGGATGAGGGAGACTTCGGCCCCGCGACGTCCGGACACGGTGGGAAGCCTTTTGGGTCCCGCCTCTCCTGCAACTCGAGGGGCTGCGTCTCGGCCCGGTCTCCTCCGCTGCGGGAGGTGGGCAAATGGCCTCCCCGCTCTGAGCCTCGACTTTGTCGTCGGCTCCACTGGGCCCTGCCACTTTGGCCCCTGGCAGTCGCCGGGAGGCTGTGAGGCGCCCGCCTCGGTATTAAGGATCACGTCCCGCCCCGGCGCCACAGCGAGAGGGTGCTCGCGAGCCTCCGCCCCGCCCCAGCCGGGACCTGAGCCAAATAAGTCCCGCGGCCGCGCTGGCGGCTCGCGGCCCAATCGCAACCCGGAGGGGGCGGATCTCGGGGGTGGGGCTCAGGCGGGGGCGGGGCTTGGGGGCGGGTCTGACCCGCAGGGCGCGAGCTGAGCCCCGCGGCCGGGCCGCGCGCTCCCGACCCGCCCCCTCCTTGCGCGCGCTCGCTCGCTGGCGCCGAGGAAAACGTTGCGCAGGTTCAAAAATGGAACGTCGGCGGCGTGAGGGAGCGCGAGGGGGTGTGCGCGCGTGCGCGTGCGCGTGCGCGCCCGGACGAGGGTGACGGGGACCCCGCCAGCCCTAGCATCGCGCGCCGCAGCCGCGGCCCCGCAGCTCCGCCCCCGGCCCGGCCCGGCCCCGGGCCCGCTCGCCCGCCGCCCCGCATGGAGCTGTCAGCCATCGGCGAGCAGGTGTTCGCCGTGGAGAGCATCCGGAAGAAGCGCGTGCGGAAGGTGAGGCTGCCCGGGGGCGGCTCCCAGGACCCCGGTGGGGTCCCTCCCGTTCCCAGCACCGCTCCCTCCACGCTGGGGCTGAAGGGGAAAGCGGGGCGCGGGGGCCCCGGCAGCCCTGCGCTGCTGGGCCCGTCTCCCCAGCCCGTGCCTCAGTTTCCCTGCCACCGTGTAGGGCGAGTAGAATAAAAGTTGTCGCTCCGGGATGCTAGTGGCGGCCGAGCCTGCCTGAGCTGGAGATTAGGATCGGACGTAGGGATCCTGAGCTCCATCCCGCCTCACTCCCCTTTTATTATAAATATGGGGAGACTGAGGTCCAAGTTGAAAGGACTTGCCTAGCGCGTTAGCGTCAGAGCTGGGTCTTGAACTCGGGACTCTGGACGCTTGGCACCAAGTCCTTTCAAGTTGTAAGTGCAGCTTTGGAAAAGTCTCCAACCTGTGAAGTTTTCCTACTGGACTTTGGCCTTTTCCGATCCCGCCCCCTCTACCCCTACCCAAGCACATCCCTCTTTCCCGCCCCCACCCCCACCTCAACTCCTAGCCCAGTCCAGGGCTCTGAAGCCCGCCCCCTGCGCTAGGGCATCCCCTAGTCTCCTACCCCATCTGCCTTCTCCTTCAAAACATACATCCTGCAATTTAAGGAGGTGTCTGTTCTGCTGGTTTCAGAACCCCACACTTTGGGGCTGGACTTTGTCCCGGCCTGGTGTCTACACCTCCCGTGCACTTGTTTCCCCGCCTAAAGCTGGGGAAATCTTTGGGGAGAAGTTCCTCTCCTGGTATTCACTACTCTCCTTCCTTGGTCTCCTCCTCCCTGCAGCCCTTTGGAAGGCTCCAGGCCGACTGGGAGGGGCCTTAGGGGGGTCACCTCCTCCCATTTAACAGAGACAAAAACTGAGGCCCAGGCAGAGGAAGTGACCTGCTCAAGGTCACCCAGTGAGTTAGAGAGAGAGGTAGAGCAGGAGCTCACCTGGGCTGATTGCCAGCCCATCTTCTTTCTCCATAGAGAAAACTCAGTCCTGTCGTCTTGGGCCAAGGGTGAAGGTCAAGGTGGTCAGGAGCATCTTTTCTTCCTCTAGCTCTGCTTGGGGTTTTACTCTTCTGATTGAGGCAGCTGTTCCTCCTCCTCCTCCTTTTTCCTAGGGTTTCCTCCACTTAAAAGATAATTAATTTATTCCACAAAGCTCAGTGCTTTTCGTGCTGTGTAGCCTGAAGCAGGCACAGCACTAACCCCCTCTACGAGGGAGCTCGCAGAGTAGCGCAGGAGCGCGAGACCATCATTCCTTCAGCCAGTCACTCAAACTATTTATTGAGGATCTGTCAGGTACCAGGCACCAGTCTAAGCCCCAGGGATCCATCCCTTCCCTCAGGGAGCTGGCATTCTGCAGAGGTGGCACACAGTGAGTGAGGAGATACAGACAGATGCCCTCAGATGGAGCTGTTTGCTCTGCAGAAATAGAACCGCAAGGGGCCAGTGGAGACAGCATGGGAGAGGGTCATCAGGGAAAGCCTCTATGAGGAGGTATCATATTTTGGTCGTAAAGTTCTGGAGTGGAGGGGCTTCACTCACTGAATGGGGTTGGACTGTAAACTTTCTTGTTTTTGGCACCAAGACCTCACTCTGTCACCCAGGCTGCAGTGCAGTGGCATGAACATGGCTCACTGCAGCCTCAACCTCCCCGGCTCAAACGATCCTCCTGCCTCAGCCTCCTGTGTAGCTGGGACCACAGACAACTGCCACCATGCCCGACTAATTTCCTTTCTTCAGAGACGGGGGTCTCACCGTGTTGCCCAGGCTGGTCTCAAACTCCTTCCTGGGCTCAAGCGATCTTCCAGCCTCAGCCTTCCAAAGTGTTGAGATGACAGGCATGAGCCACCGTAACTGTAAACTTTTAAAGCCTGTGAGGAAGGGAGGGGCCTGGCTCTAACAACCGCAGGGCTGACCACCCCTTCTGAAGGTAGAGAGTTTGCCAGTCTTCCATGGGGTCCTGCCAGGGTCTTTTGAGTTGAGAGTCCTCAAGTCACTGGCCCATTACCTCTGAGCCAGGGGCAGCTTCTCAGAGACTGAGAGGAGACTCGGCAGATGGGGGAGGAGCGTGAGGACTACCCCAGAGAGGAATGTTCTTGAATTTGGAGACTTCAATCTAAAAAAGAAAGTAAGCATTCCGACCTGTGCACTGGGGCTCTAGACACTGTGGGTCTTTGGCCACACATGCAGACCTCCATGCCGTCTCAGCTCCCCATGTGTGACATGAGCCCTGGGCTTGGGCCTCAGGAGCCTCAGAGGTGTCTGGAGCCAGAGGCACTCCTGTGCTGTCCTAGGGAGGGCAGTATGGGGTGATCATGTAGCAGCCACGGTTATACGGGTTGGCGAGGATCTGGTGGACAGTCCCTGGATTGTGTTTGTGTGTTGGGGAGACACGTGTCTGCAGAGGGGATTTGGAGCTGGGATCCTTTGGGCCTTAACTGTCCTTCCGAGTGGCTGGAGGGGCAACCATAAGACTCACTGTGTCTGCTTCTCTCTCTTCTCAGGGTAAAGTCGAGTATCTGGTGAAGTGGAAAGGATGGCCCCCAAAGTAAGCTCCTTTGTGTGTGTCTGTCTGTCTGTCTGCCTGCCTACCAACCGGTGCATTCCTCCACCTGCCTTTTGCCCCCTCCCCTGCCTAGCTTTTAGCTCCAGCTACTCTTGTAACTGGACAGCTGACCTTGATTTAATCATCATCTTCTCTGGGCCTCAGTTTCCCCTTGGACCACAGGAGGGTCAAGGTGTGTCTCCAGCTTCTCTTCTCACCCTGCCCTCCTAAGTGTTGAGCTCCTCTGCTGGTTGGAGCTTCTCCTCTCCCTCCTCCCCTCCCTCTGGCTTTTCTTGGCAACTGGGAGGTGAAGGCCCAGCATCTGAGCTACTGGAGATGGCTGCTGGACAGGAGGAGGGGCCCCCAGCCGCTTTAAGCCCAGTGCTACATGAGTCCTCAGTGCTGTGTGGCCAGGGGCAGAGTCTGAATCCCCTTCTCCTCTGGTCGGCACTTTCCAGTCTACAGAGCAGGTTCCCATACAGATTTGGAAGGTAGGTGTGATCAGGCTCTCTCAAGGTGATGAAACAGGCTCAGAGAGGGTAAGCAGCTTGCCTTAGGTCACACAGCAAGTGGAGGCAGAGTTGGGACTTGAACTAGGCCTTCTCCTTTTCAGGAGCCGCCTCTGTGCCTTCCCAGCCTCCCATCTCAGAGTTGGGAGGCAGGGAGCTGCATCTAAGGCCTCCCAGCAGCTCCACCTCTCCTGCCGAGGCCCTATCAGGAACCCACCAATGCCCTCCAGCAGGGAGTTGTTGGGAGGGGGAGGGAAATGAGCTAGTCGTGGAGCCTCCCCATTGGTCTGTGGGTGCCCCACCCCCTGCTCCGCCTGGCAGAGACTGACTCCTGGAAACCCCCTCTGCCCAGAGCTGCTGCTGTCGGGCAGGGACTTTCTGCTGTACTGGTGGGGGCTGGCCTGGTATTGGGTCCTGTGGGCATTCTGGGGTGATGGTGGGGAGAGACAGCAGAGAAAGACAGCCCACAGCCCACAGTGCCTCAGCCTCCGTCTCTGCAAAATGGGTTCAGAAACCCAGGCCAGGCACTCATCTCACAGGCTCGGTGGCCCTGTGGGATGAAAGGCCTGGGCACATGTTCTGGGCGACCTGCGGCTATCCTGATGATGGGGGTTGGGAACTGGCAGGCAGAGAATACACTCCACCCCTCACTCCAACCCCACTCCTGTTCCCTTCCCAGATATTCTGAGGGCTGAAAGAGAATCCCTACCCCCCGCACTGGGCTGCTAGAAGGTGGGCTTCCGGCCTGAGTGAAGGGGGCAGTAAAGGGAGTGACAATGCCCAGAGTGGGCAGCAGGAGCACCACCTCCCTGGGCACGCACACCCCTGCCTCTCTGGCTTCGCACTGGGAAGCTGTGGCTACCAGCTGTTAGCCTTCAGGACACTATTGATTATTTTTCCTCCTCTGGAGACCCCACTCTTTGGAAGATTCTCTTCTGTAAACAGAGGCCGTTATGAATGAAAAGTTCCTTCCCCCACTTTGATCCTGGATGTGAATCCATCTGCCCACTGCAGCTCGTCAGGAGGGAAGGAACGAGGCTCCCAGAGCAGAGGCCCTTGATGCTACTGTTGTGCTGTGCCCGTGGCCCGGGCACCTATTTGTTTCTTAACATGCTGAGGCCACCAGATGGGCCCTCATGGCTGCCTCTTCTCACCCCCCTCCACTTTGGTCCTGGGTTCTAGGCCTGGCTGCCCACCTGACAGCCATGAGCCCTGAGGCAGGGGCCCACCATGGCTGGCTCTCTGCTTCCTTATCTTTGAGTTGAGATAGTGAAGCCTCCTTTGCAGGCTGCTGTGAGGGTGAGAGGGTGGATGTAAGTTAGCGAATGTGTGTTCAGCCCAGTCCAAGTGCTTTAGTAAACATTTGGTTTTAAGACTAAATTAGATAGACAGATAGCCTGCCTGTTCTTTTTGTCTTCCCCAGTCAGGAAAGGGACCTAGGGGATTCCATTCTTCCCAGGAGCTCAGAGTATCCTTAGAAATCTTTTAGGCCAGTCCTGTCATTTTTTAGATGGGGAAACTGAGGCCCAGAGAGGGTTGATCCTTACAAAAATATAACTGCCAACCCCATGCACTGTGGTGCCCACTTCATGCCATCCACAGTGCCACCATGGTCTGGCTGTGAGGCAGGTATGGCTGTTAACCATCCCCACCTCACTTGGGGGAAACAGGTTCACTCTGGGGAGAAGCAGGGGAGCCAGCTCTGTCTTCCCCTCCTCAGGGGGCCTTGCTTGGAGAAAAAGCTGAGAAAGAGGGTGGGGGCTGGGGAGTTAGGCAGGCTGTGTCCCCCAGGCCTGGGAGCCTTGGCAGGGCAGTGCCAGCCTGGATGGGGGTAGTCATTCTCCTGCTCAGCTTCTGCCCTCTAGGTGGGGAGACTTACATTCTCAGTAACAGTAACAGGAACCATGATTTAAGTGGACACTTTGGGACAGGCATGGTGGCTCAAGCCTATAATCCCAGCACTTTGGGAGATTGAGGTGGGCAGATCACTTGAGGTCAGGAGTTCGAGACGAGCCTGGCCAACATGGCAAAAACCCCGTCTCTACCAAAGCATAATAAATTAGCCAGGCATGGTGGTTTGTGCCTGTAATCCCAACTACTTGGGAGGCTCAGACAGGAGAATCACTTGAACCTGGGAGGTGGAGTTTGCAGTGGGCCGAGATCGTGCCACTGCACTCCAGCCTGGGCAACACAGTGAGACTCCGTCCCTCCACCCCCCCCCCAAAAAAAAGTGGACGCTCTGTGCCAGGCCCATGCTAAGCCACTACATGCCTTGCCTGATTTATCTCCCCAGCAAACAAGTGTGGTAGAGGGGCTCTCTTGCTTCTGGAAAGCACAGCGAATGGCACAGGGAGGGGCTCGGGGCCCGGGGCAGGGAATGTGACATTGTTAGGTACAGATACCAGCTGTGCCTGAGGCCTCCTGATAACATTTCAGCCTGTCCGGGGCCCTTCTGTTCCCCCTTCCAGAATGCCTTCCTCTCTTCCCCACTTGTGAATGGTTCTCCATCGTTTTGGAAGGAGTGGCTCTATGGAGTTTTAGGAATGGTATCAGTGGTCACAGCCATGGCCAGGTTGTCAATTAATAAGCCCCTATTATGAATCAGGCATTGACTCGTTGAACCACTCATAGCAACCCATTTTACAGATGGAGAGACAGAAGCCTACAGCAAAGAGGCCTTGCCAAGGGTCATAGAGCTGGGAAGATGTGAACTACAGGCTGCCTGATAACACAGGCAGCTTCACTAGAGGTGACTAGGACTCTTGCCTGCTGGCCTTTGGGCCAGTTCAGTGGGAAGTGCTGAAGCTTTGAGCCTCTGAACTCTAGTTGTGGAGATTTACAGCTGCGTGACCCAGGGCAAAGCCCTCAACCTCTCTGTGCCTAACCTCACAGGGCCCTGCTGAAGATTGCCTGAGACAAGATAAGATTCATTAACACCCTGCCAGGGGCAGAGTGGGAGCTAATGTCTCCATCCAGGCTGGGGAGACTGGAGTTAGGAGCCGCAGACTTTTACGCTCCCTGGGCTTTTCATTGATTTAACCAGGCTTATTTGCCTTCACTGTGTACCACACTGATCCAAATGCTTTCCGTGGCTGAACACATCTAATCTTCACAACAGCCCTATACGACTGGGGTTACTGGTGGGCCCACTTTAGGATGAGGCCCCAGAGCGATGGCGTCTCCTGAACGAGGCCGCACCCCGCAGTCTGGACCAGAGCCCATGCTATTTCTCCTGTGGAGCGGCTTTAAATCGGAGTGGGGACACTGGGACTTGGGGGTTGGCCTGGCTCTGCGGGGTTCCAGGTGGTTCCACCTGCCCCAAGGCTGCCTGCGTCACAGCTCAGCAGCGCCCCCAAACCCCGCTTCCCCCTGTCCCCCGGGAAAGGTCGGCGGGGGACGGGGGTCCTGCATCCGCTGCGCCCCTTCCCACTCCGTGCCTTCACCGCAGTAGGGCGAGCCCTGCGCGGCGGGGCTCAGGCTGGGCCGCCCGGGCTTGTTTACCGGGCCGTGGGGCGGGGCGGGGCGGTCACGTGGCCGTGTTTATCTCGGAGCCGGCGCGCGCCGTCCCTGTCCCCGCCCCCGCCCCCTCGGTTTGCCGGTAATCCCGGCGCGCGCCCCTCCCCGTGCGTGCGCGTGACCGCCGGCTGCGGGGGCGGGGCCTAAGCGCTCCGCCCCATCCCACGGGGTGATGGGTTCCCGCCCAGCCGGCGCTGCAAGCCTAATACAGACCCCCGCAGTGCCCCAGTGTACACGCCACGGTCCGCGCAGCGCAGGCAACGAGCGTGTCCCCAGAGCCCTGGCTCCTTTCCACCGTTCCTCCCCTGGTGTGGGAAGGGTGTCCTGGGGCTTACGGGAGCCCGCTTTCCTCCAGGCACCCGAGGGTCTCCGGTGATCATGGGGTCTAAGCCCTTCGATCCGCGGCGCCCACGCTGGTGGCGCGCTCCTGGGTTGCCAGCGCCCAGCTCTTCGGAAGCGCGTTCCCCTCGGCGCCTCTGGGCTCCTGCACTGCGGAGGGCGCGGTGCGGCGCGGCGTCCCCCTTAACGGCTGGGTCCAGGCGGTTAAGACGCTGGTGCCGCCCCTGCCCCCAGCTTGGGGCTGCATTTGGCCGCCAAGTGTGACCCTGTTATCTCAGACCCGGCCGCCCGGGCCGGCAACCACCCCTTCTTCATCCAGCGGAGCCTTTCGGGGCGCCCGCTGTGCGCCGCGCCCTGCGGTCGGACACTGAGGACCGGGGGCAGGCGACGCCCCTTCCCGCGGGCAGCACAGTCGGGGGTCCCAGACGCGGTGGCCTGTGAGGAGCCTGAAGGCGGAGTGTGGCTGAGGGCCAACACGGGCCGGCCACTGACTGGCTCAGTGACGCTGGGCTGGCTGCCCAACCTCCGTGTCTCGGTTTCTCCATCTGTAAAATGGGGGTAAGAACTAAGCACCTACCTCACCAGTTTCTTTTGAGGATGGGTGCGGTCCTGGTGGTGCTGGCAGCACACCTGCTGTTACCGTAGTGGTCATTATTCTTGAGATGAGGAAACTGAAGTTCAGAGAAGGGTAGGGACTTGCCAGGATCCACACAGCAGGGACATCAGCAAGCAATGGGCAGGGCGGTGCGGAGGAGCACGCTGTAGAGAGAGGAGCACAAAATTCCCCTTCCTACCAGTTAGAGCTGAGGAGATTCAGCCTTTTCCGGGGGGAGGAAGGGTTAGAGTGTCTGCCAGCCTGTGGTGGCTTCTGCTGTAGTTTCGCTTTCGGCGTTCTGCAGGGGCTCCCCAGCCCTTCCCAGAGCCCTGAGCGGGCCACTCTGCGGGGCTCTGCCGGCCAGGGTGTTTCCTGGTCCATTAGTGATTATGGCCGGGGCAAGGTATAGCTGTAAGGAGGGTGGAGGAGGGGCAGGCTCGTCCTGCTGGCAGTGGGGCAGCCTGGGAGGGATGTCAGGGAAGGCTACAAATACTTGACTCTTAGGGGTCAGCTAGGAGTTGACTGTAGGGATGGGGCACCCAAAGGGGAGGGAGGGCCGGCTGGCGGGGGGCACATGGGAAGGGGCAGCCCAGGCTCAGGGCTTCACTGCGAGCCCACAGAGGCCCGACACTAAGTGGGTGTGCCAGAGTGTTAGAGGAAGCAAGGAGGCAAGCATTCTGTCCTTGGGCAGCATTTTGGGACTGTGAACTAGCGTTAGGTAGTTCCCAGGATAGCGTAAGGTAGAGGCCGCAGCTCTAGGGAGGCGGCAGGGCAGGGGCTCTCCCAGGCGCTTTCTGCCTTTTAACCCCTCGCTAACGCCCATTGCTTTCCGTCTTACCTAGCAGAGCCTCTGGCCAGGACCATAGGCATTGCTTTGCTTTTGTCTGTATGTATTTTATACAGTCACACGTCGGTTAATGACAGGGATACGTTTTGAGAAATGCATTGTTAGGTGATTTCACTGTACGAACATCAGAGTGAGCTTAGCCACGCCTAGATGGTACAACCCACTGCACACTTGGACTGTGCTCCTAGGCTTCAAGCGTGCACAGCATGTGATTGTACTGAATACATCCAAACGCAGAAAAGGTGCAGTAAGAATACAGTGTAAAAGATAAAACTTGGGACACCTTCTAGAGCACTTCCCAGGCACAGAGCTTGCGAGGCTGGAAGTTGCTCTGTCACCCAGACACATGTCACTCAGTGTCAGCTAGTGGAATGTGAAGACCTGGTCTATTGTAAACATTGTACACTTAACGCTACACTAACTTATGC
Source organism: Chlorocebus sabaeus (assembly GCF_047675955.1). NCBI lineage: Eukaryota > Metazoa > Chordata > Mammalia > Primates > Cercopithecidae > Chlorocebus > Chlorocebus sabaeus. The sequence goes on from NC_132922.1 coordinate 11,745,252, forward strand.
AGAAATATTTTCATATTGTACACTTAGGCCATACTAACTTGTGAGGAAATATTTTTCACATTGTACACTTACGCTACACTAATTTATACAGAAATGCTTTTTTCAATAATAAGTTAACCTGAGCTTATAGTAACTTTCTTACTTCATAAGCTTAATTTTTTAAAACTTTTTGTCTCGTTTTGTAGTAACACTTAGCTTAAAACATAAACATGTATGGCTGTACAAAATACTTGCTTTATTTTTTTTTTTTTTTTTTTTTTTGAGACAGAGTCTTGCTCTGTTGCCCAGGCTGGAGTGCAGTGGTGCAGTCTCAGCTCACTGCAAGCTCCACCTCCCAGGTTCACGCCATTCTCCTGCCTCAGCGTCCCTAGTAGCTGGGACTACAGGTACCCTCCACCACGCCCGGCTAATTTTTTGTATTTTTAGTAGCGAGGGGTTTCACCATGTTAGCCAGGATAGTCTCAATCCTGAACTAATGATCCTGACCTCATGATCCGCCCGCCTCGGCCTCCCAAAGTGCCGGCATTACAGGCGTGAGCCACTGCGCCCAGCCTTGCTTTATATTTTATAAGCTTTCTTCTATTTAAACAAAACTTCAATGTCTTTTACTTTTAAAGTTTTTAAAAATTTTTTAAAAATATTTTTATTTCTATTTTCATTGTTTTTGAGATAGAGTCTTGCTCTGTCACCCAGGCTGGAGTGCAATGGCACAATCTCGGCTTACTGCAACCTCTGCCTCCTGGGTTCAAGTGATTCTCCTGCCTCAGCCTCCCGAGTAGCTGGGATTACAGGTGCCCGCATGTCTGGCTAATTTTTGTATTTTTAGTAGAGATGGGGTTTCTCCATGTTGGCCAGGCTGGTCTCAAACTCATGACCTCAAGTGATCTGGCCACCCAAAGTGCTAGAATTACAGGCATGAGCCACTGTGCCCGGCCTTAAAACTTTATTTTTAAAACCTAAGACACTGGCCTTAAAGCTCTGTTTTTAAAACCTAAGACACAAACACACACGTTGGCCTAGGCCTGCGCAGGGTCAGGATCATCAAGACGTCACTAGATGATAGGAATTTTTCAGCTCCTTTGTAATTTTACGGGTTAACCATCACATGTGCAGGCCGTCATGGACAGAAACGTTGTTATTTGGCACATGACTGTACGTATATTGTTTTTAATGGAAAAGTTTTTATGTTTGCATTGATGGTGAGTGATACTGGTTTTTCCATTTATGGAAGGCATAGTTTGCTTTTAAAATAATTTAAACCAAAAAAGCTGCTCTAAAGGCAGATACGAAGTAAACAGGAGTGCTAGTGGAACGAGGGTGTGGCGGGTGTCACCATGGTGGTTCCACAGATAGGTGAGCTCTGGAGCCGCTGTGGTGACATCACAGGGTCTGCCCCAGCAGGAGGGGGCTCCCTGGCTGGGTGGCGAGGGTAGAAGATCCCCTGTAGCATTACCAAGGGGGCCTGTGCTAGGCCTGCTGAACCATTCAGCCACTAGACATTTACCAAACACCTGCTGTGTGCCAGGCCCAGAAACAAAGGAACTTCAGACCTGGCTGTGTTCTGGGTGGGGTGCACTGAGGAGGGAGACCATTCTGGGGCTTGGAGGGCGGGGAGAAACAGCCACAGCAGCAAACACAGTGCACGGACAACACATCAGGCACGCTGTTAGTCTTGTAACACCCTCTAAACACTTGGATGACACATCTCATCAGCACAAGAGTCCTTTACAGATGGGGACATTGAGGCACAGAGCTGTTCAGGAAGTTGCTCAAGGTCACACAGCTAGCTAGGGGCAGAGCTGGACTTGAACCCAGGCTGCGAGCATGTCCCCGGAGCTCTGGCTCCTTTTCACCCTCTCTTGCCTGGTGTGGGAAGGGTGTCCTGGGGCTTACAGGGGCCCTCTCTCCTCCTGGCGGCCGAGGGTCTCCGGTGATTGTGGAGTCTAACAAGGAGTTGGACCCAGTCACATTGTAGTGTGATATGAACGAGGGCAGCTCTGGTGTCGCTGGAACCCTCAGGAGGCCCAGACTGGGTCTGTCCTTGAAGTAGGTGACAATGACACCAGGACAGGGTGAAGGCACACTTGCAGTGGGCCCTGGGTCAGCAGTGGTGGCCTCTGCTGGTGTACCTGCCCAGTAGAAGCGATGGCTCTGACCTTTCTTTTTTTTTTTTTTGAGACAGAGTCTCACTCTGTCACCCAGGCTGGAGTGCAGTGGCACGATCTTGGCTCACTGCAACCTCCGCCTCTCGGGTTCAAGCAACTCTCCTGTCTCAGCCTCCTGAGTAGCTGGGATTACAGGTATGCACCATCACGCATGGCTAATTTTTGTATTTTTAGTGGAGACGGGGTTTCGCCATGTTGGCCAGCCTGGTCTTGAACTCCTGACCTCAGGTGATCCGCCCACCTTGGCCTCCCAAAGTGCTGAGATTACAGGCATGAGCCACTGCACCCAGTGCTGACTCTGACCTTTTGTTCCTCTCCCCAGGTACAGCACGTGGGAGCCAGAAGAGCACATTTTGGACCCCCGCCTCGTCATGGCCTACGAGGAGAAGTACGGTGTCCTCAGCGCCGCCGGGTGGGGCTTAGGGCCAGCTCAGAGGCTCCTCAGGAGCCTGCTGCTGGCTTGGCAGGGGTTTTGGGGGCAGGGCGGGGGTGTCTGATGGGACAGGGCAGCCCAGCCTACAGCTGGGTGGAAGTGGTGGGCACTGAGTCCCAGGGCAGCTGAGGACCCTGGGTCCCTTTCCTGTTGTTGGGCAATTTTGGTCACTTCCCTTACCCACCCGGGCCTCAGTCTCTCTGCTGTAAAATGGGCCACCCTGAAGAACACCCCGATTTCCTAGGGTGAAACCTCAGAGGGGCCGTAAGAGGTTTCTGTTCCAGTGAAGAATGTTAAAATAGTTCACAAAGATGCCCTGTGTGCAAGGGGGCGGCACTGCCACTTGTGCGGGGGTGACAGATCAGAGACAGTGTCTCTAGAGGACCTCTTAGGGCTACAAGGAGGGTCTGATGAAGCTCATGGAAGTCGGGGCAGGAGCATGGGCTTTGGGACTGGATTTCTGAATTGTGGCCTGTCCCCCTGCCACCTCCTGTCCAAGTGGCCCAGGCAAAGTCAGTCTGCCACCTCTGCCAGTGCCTCTCAGGGATTCTGAGTACGCCCGACTGTTCTGTGTGCCCTCTCTGGCCACCCTCCCCACCAGCAGGCAGCCCAGGTCCCCTGCCACTCCCAGCCCACCTGCCTTGTGCGGCATGGGGCCATTTCACAAAATCGTTTGTATATTTGGTCCCTATGGCAACCTGCTGAGGCAAGAGTGAGGGCTTTGTTTGTCAGAGAAGGAAACCAAGGCTGCTACCTAGAGCCTCAGAGCAAGGACCTGGCCAGGGCTGCTGCCTCCGGGTGGGGGCTTTTCCGTTGCCCCTCGTTGCTGGATTCTCGTGGTTCCTCCTCCAGGAGGTTTCCTGCCAGGGATTCAAAGGACACATTTTATTGTTCTTTCCTTTTAAAATCAGGGTGTCCCTGTCGCAGGGTTTCTTTCTGTCTCCCAGGTGTGTGGTGGGGCCTTGGTCCAACAGGGTGCAGCACTTGGGAATCCTGTGGAGCGTGGTAAGGAGAGCAGTGGGCAGGTATCAAAGGCCTGGATTCCAGTCGTCCGCCAGGGGCCCTTTCCCTTTGGCCCATGGGTGTCCTGCTGGGGATGGATGCTCAGTGGATGGTCAGACATTTGCAATAGATGCTGTGGGGTTCCTGGTGTGTGCTGAGCTCAGAGTAAGAGCCTGGCCCAAGGTCACACGACCAGGAAGGGGAGAAGGGATGAGCTCCTGGCCTCCACGTTCTTTCTGCTGTCTGCGTGGCCTCTGTACTGGGGGCTGCAGAGAGTGTGGATGGAGAGAACTGAAGTGGGAGGCAGGACGAAATGACTTTGAATCTCCCCACTACTTTCGGCGGTTGTGTGGAGTCTCTGATTGTGCTGTCTTGTGTGTCATGTGTAGCTTCGTGGCATTGTGAAGTCGTGCTTTTTTTTTCGAGACGGGGTCTCACTCTGTCTCCCAGGCCATGGTGCGATCTTGGCTCACTGCAACCTCTGCCTCCCAGGTCAAGCAATTCTCCTCAGCCTCCTGAATAGTTGGGGCCACAGGTGTGTGCCACTGTGCCTGGCTAATTTTTGTATTTTTGGTAGATGGGGTTTTGCCGTGTTGCCCAGGCTGGTCTCAAACTCTTGAGCTCAAGTGATCCACCCACCTCAGCCTCCCAAAGTGCTGGGATTACAGGCGTGAGCCACCGTACCCGGCCTAAGTTGTGCTTTGTGTGTGTGTTTGATACACGGGAAGGCATCCGCTGGGCACTCAGAACAGACTGGTTTTCATCCTGTCCCCCGACAGGATGGGACAGACAGGTAGGAGCTGGTCCGCTCTCCCGGGTTCACAGAGATCCCAAATGCGGGGCAGTCTGTGCAGAGCTTCACTTACAGAGGGACTCGCCATTCCCTTCAGCTCTCCTGGGACATTCAAGGCAGATTGGATTGACAGGCTTCTGTATCCTTCCCCTGGCAGGAAAAACTGAGCCACGTGTTTAGGGGCTCCTTAGGAGCATGTAGAGCAGAGCCCTCACATGGCCCCGGAGCCCCATAAGGACCCACTGTTTCTGGAGATGCTTCGAGTCCTCCCTCAACAGTTGCCCTCCCCATTTGTCAGATGGGAAGACCTTGGCCCTGGGAGTTGAACATCTGACCCTATTGTTATGGCCCCAGCCAGGCAATGGGGAGGATTGGTGGGCAGGCCTGTGGGGAGTGTCCCCTCCCTGACAGGCAGCAGAGGGTGGGCGAAGCGACACCTTACCTTCCCTTAGATGTCACCAGTATTTCCTTTTCTTTTGCCACCTGCTTCACACCCCAGGGAGGAGAGAGACCGAGCATCGGGGTATAGGAAGAGAGGTCCGAAACCCAAGCGGCTTCTGCTGCAGGTAACCAGCCTGCCTTTGTGCCTCCTTTCTCCCCTGCCCAACTGCAAGTCCCCCTCTGCCCCCTGGTGCATTTGCACTGGCTGGTTGAACTGATCTGCGTCCCCTCCTCTGTACCACCCAGGGCACTGTGGGGTGGGGCACTTGGGTAAGTTTTGATGGGAGGAGTTGGGAAAAGCCTGCCTGTGGGGCTGGTGCCCAGGGAAGACAGCCTGGGTGAGAGGTGCCACCTGGCAGGGAGGGTAGGCATATGGCCAGTGGAATCCTAGAATTCTCAAAGCTTAGAATCTTGCTGTAAGGAAGGCTTGAAAGCTTTGAGCCTTTCGATGCTCAGAATCCCTAAACAAAATTATCATTGAGAACCTCAGAAACATAAACGTTAGAATTGAGGAAACATGAGAGGCTGGAATTTCAGAATCCAAGAAACAGAATCTTTTTTTTTTTTTTTTTTTTTTTTTGTGAGACGCAGTCTCGCTGTATTGCCCAGGCTGGAGTGCAGTGGTGCAGTCTTGGCTCACCGCAAACTCCACCTCCCGGGTTCACGCCATTCTCCTGCCTCAGCCTCCCAAGTAGCTGGGACTACAGGTACCCGCCACCACGCTTGGCTAATTTTTTGTATTTTTAGTAGAGACGGGGTTTCACCATGTTAGCCAGGATGGTCTTGATCTCCTGACCTCATGATCCGCCCACCTTGGCCTCCCAAAGTGCTGAGATTACTGGCGGGAGCCACCGTGCCCGCCCAGAAACAATCTTAGAATTGTAGAACTACAGCCTTGGAATGTCAAACTCTTAAAAGTGTGTCATTTTTGAGTGGGAAGGAACTTACAGGGTCTCCTCTTCCAGCCTTCAGTCAGGTGGGGACCCGAGTCTCTGCAGCATGCCAGAGTACCTGCTTGGTAGGTCTTGGGGGCCTTTGCTGACCTCAGTGCTTTGCAGTGACAGGCGAGTGGATCTTGGAGCAGTGCAGTCACAGGTTGAGTCTCCCTGATCCAAAATCCAAAATGCGACCAGGTGCGGTGTCTCATGCCTGTTATCCCAACACTTTGGGAGGCCGAGGCGGGTAGAACACCTGAGGTCAGGAGTTCAAAACCAGCCTGGCCAACATGGTGAAACCCCGTCTCTACTAAAAATACAAAAATTAGCTGGGGATGGTGGCAGGTGCTTGTAATCCCAGCTACTCAGGGGGCTGAGACGGGAGAGTCACTTGTACCCAGGAGGTAGAGGTTGCAGGGAGCCAAGATCATACCATTGCACTCCAGCCTGGGTAACAAGAGTAAAACTCCATCCCTCCCCACCAAAAAAAACACACAAAATCTGAAATGCTCCAGAATCCAAAACGTTTTGAGCACCAACATGATGTTCAAAGGAAGTGCTCATTGGAGCATTTTAAATTTCAGATTTTTGGATTAGGGATGCCCAGCCAGTAAATGTAATGCAAATATTGCAAAATCCTAAAAAAATTTGAAGTCTGAAACACTTCTGGTTCCAAGCATTTTGGATAAGGAATACTCTGTCTGTGTGTGGTTGTAGGCAAACCTTTTCACCTGTAAAATGGGGATGAAGAGAATACCCACCCTCCTTAATGTAATAAGACCCACCAGGCAGGATATTGGAAGCCAGAAAGTCAGGATTCTTGGTTCATTTGCATGTGGTCTACGTCAAGCGTCCTGGCCGCTCCTGATTATAGCCCACGGAGGCTTTCACCAGAGCGGGTGGGCCTCCCTTCATGCAGTGGGCATGTTCCATTGGGTTTGGCATGAATTGAGCCTAGGAAGGAAAGTAACATCTCCCGGACGTCCGTGTGCCAGGCTCTGTGCCTGGTGTGCCTCACAGATGAGCACACTCCATCCACATACTAAGCCTACAGGGCAGGTGTGTGCGTTATCTCTTCCCCTCTAACGTGGCAACTCAAAGCAATACACATTGATTATTCCCCATGGCTTCTGGGGGTCAGGAATTTGGGAATGTGCTAGCTGCTGCTTCAGTGGTTCTAGTCTGGGCTGCAGTCGTCTGCAGGCCTGACCAGGGCTGCGGGATCTACCTCCGAGGGGGCAGCTCACGTGTCGGTGAGTCAGGGCTGGGCGTTGACGGGGACTGTTTCTCACCGTGTGGACATCTCCAGAGGGCTGCTTGAGTGCCCTTACAGTGCAGCCAGCAGCGTCCCGAGTGGGTGGCCCGAGAGAGAGAGCAGGGAAGAAGCCACAGTGTCTTATGTTCTGGCCTGGGAAGTCACACACCACAGCACTGGGGGTGGGAATGGACCGCGAATAGGTGTGAATTCCAGGAGGCGGGTGTGGTTGGGGCCTTCTTCGGAGGCTGGCTCCTACAGTCTCTTCACTGTTTCGCTGAGAAAGAAACTGAGGCCCAGCGAGCTGGTAGCTTCCCCAGGACCCGACTGTTGGGACCCTAGTCGCCGTAGTTCTTTCGTGATGAGGTTGCCAAGGACGAAGAAAAACCTGCCTTGCAGAATGGTGGAATGTACTGGGATTCTTTTTTCTTTTTTTTTTTTTTCAGAGTCTCGCTCTGTCTCCCAGGCTGGAGTGCAGTGATGCGATCTCAGCTCACTGCAACCTCCGCCTCCTGGGTTCAAATGATTCTCCTGCCTTAGCCTCCCAAGTAGCTGCGATTACAGGTGCCCACCACCATGCCCAGCTAATTTTTGTATTTTTAGTAGAGATGTGGTTTCACCATGTTGGCCAGGCTGGTCTTGAACTCCTGATCTCAGGTGATCCAGCCGCCTCGGCCTCCCAAAGTGTTGGGATTACAGGTGTGAGCCACCGCGCCCGGCCCGTACTGGGCTTCTGATGGCCTGTGAGGCTGCTGGGAAGAGTGGTTTTGAGTCAGCTGCCTATAGGACGTGCCTCCCAGCCACGGCAGTATTTTCCCAGTCCCCTCCCAGTTCAGCCCTCCTCCCATCACTGCAGCAGCCTCAGGACATGTGATGCTGTTGGCAGGCATGACTGTGAGCAGGGCCTGCGTGTGTCATCTCTTCCCTCAGCTTGGAGGTGTTTGACCTCACAGGTCCCATCTGATGGCTGCATTCTCTTCCTGGGAGCTCTTGGCCTCTGGTGTCAGGTGGCAGGAGAAGGTACTGTCCCAGTGATCCCGAGTCTCCCAACATCTTGGCACCATGGATCTTTTGTAGATGCATGTAAATTCTCCCCAAATAAATAAGAAAAATCCCAAAATTACAAACTCCAGGGGTGGACAGACTTGCCCTCCAGCTCCAGAGGTGTCGCAGGCAGTCAGCAGGGGGAGCTGTAGGAGGCAGCTCGCAGAGCCCAGGAGCTCCCTGGAGGGGTCGGGGTGCATCAGCAGGCCAGGTGGAGCCCTGTCCCTTCGTCTAGGTGGCATGGGCATCCGGTGCTGTGTGTGCTGCTTGCCTGGCTTTGCCCCAAGCAACTCCCAAGAGCATACCTTTGCCCTCTGCCTCCACCATCTCCTGGGCGAGCTGGCAGTGTCGGTTTTGGAGGTGCTCTGGCACGCAAAGATGCCTTTCCTAAAACGAAGGCTAACTCTTTAATGCATCCAGATTTGTTTCTCTTGGTCAGTTTTCAATGTGTCCTTCTTGTATGCTTCTCTGCTGGGTATCAAAGAAGTAAACCCTGGGGAGGTGAGAGTGCTCTGTGGGGCCCAGAGGCGGGGCCGAGCTGGCAGAGCCTGGGGCTGCTCGGGGCCCACTCTCTGGGCTGGGGTGGGGTGCGGTGGGGTGATGGCCGGCCATGGCATGGGGAGGAGTTGGGTGGGCAGATGTGGGAAGGGCACTCCGGGTGGGAGGAGCAGCATGAGCAGAGGTGTGGCGGGCGGGAGGGTGGGGCTGACCCGCGCTGCCCTGGCTTGCCCCCGCAGCGGCTGTACAGCATGGACCTGCGGAGCTCCCACAAGGCCAAGGGCAAGGAGAAGCTCTGCTTCTCCCTGACGTGCCCACTCGGCAGCGGGAGCCCCGAGGGGGTGGTCAAGGCGGGGGCACCTGAGCTGGTGGACAAGGGCCCCTTGGTGCCCACCCTGCCCTTCCCGCTCCGCAAGCCCCGAAAGGCCCACAAGTACCTGCGGCTCTCACGCAAGAAGTTCCCGCCCCGCGGGCCCAACCTGGAGAGCCACAGCCATCGACGGGAGCTCTTCCTGCAGGAGCCACCGGCCCCAGAAGTCCTGCAGGCGGCCGGCGAGTGGGAGCCTGCTGCGCAGCCCCCTGAAGAGGAGGGTAAGGCGGCCCCGGCCCAGAGGCCCTCAGAGCTGGAAAGGGCCCTGTGGGTCATCAGGTCCAACTGATTCAGTGTCGAAAGAGGGCCCGTAGTGCTTTGTGGGGATAGTCGGGTCTGGGCTCAGGGTCCAGCACTAGCCCGGGGCTCCTCCTGTCATCCCGCTCTGGCCGAGCTCTTGTCCAGGTGGGGAAGATGCACCCCGCTGCCTCCTCCCGAGTGTCCAGCCCTGTGTGAGGCCCTGAGCTGACCGAAGACGCAGAAAGGAAGAGCTGCAGTTGGGATGGGGTTGGGTGGTCTGCGTGGCTTCCAGCCTTGTCAACGCTGCCCCCGTCTGTCTGTGTGTCTCACGCTGCAGCAGATGCCGACCTGGCTGAGGGGCCCCCTCCCTGGACACCTGCGCTCCCCTCAAGTGAGGTGACCGTGACCGACATCACCGCCAACTCCATCACCGTCACCTTCCGTGAGGCCCAGGCGGCTGAGGGCTTCTTCCGAGACCGCAGCGGGAAGTTCTGAGTCACCGTTTTTACTCTTCTTAAACTGTTTTCTTTTGGGCTTGGGGTGGGACTTCCAGAGATAGGGATGGGTTGGGGGCGGGGTAATTATTTTATTTAAAAAAATACCGAGCAGCAAAAGGGGAGAAGATCCCACTACTCTCCCACCACCTGCCCTTTCTCTGAGGGACGTTTACCACGAGGCCTCAGGCTGGGGATGGAGAGAGTTGCTCTGGGAGTTGGGGCACCACCCCCAGGGCAGGAGGGGGACAGGGTCACCTGCCCGGGACACCACCGTTATCATTCTCTAGTGACGCAGCAGCTGGTTCTGGGGGTTAAAGGAGCATTGGAAGGCCCAAACCCTCTCCCTTGAGCGGCCCACCTCAGCCTGGTTGGCTGTTTTCCTCTTTTCTTTTTGTTTCGATTGGGTCTTTACCTTGAACTTTCCTCTCTGGCTTTGCAGTGGGCTGTGGAGGCTGGTTTTGACCAAAAGTGAGTGGGGCGGGAGCAAGGGGCAGGAGGAAGGGTTGGGGTTGCTGGGGCGAGTCCCTTCCCCTTCAGAGAGGCTTCTACCCTTCCCAGGGAGGAGGCGCCGCTGAGACCCTTCTGCTGAGAGCTCTGCCCTTCCCCATCACCCGGCCTGTGCAGAAACGCTCACGTACATCCGGCTGCACAGGTGTGCACGCATTACCCTTCGCGTGTACGTTCCCATGTGCCCCGTGAACGCATGTGTGTCTACAGACGTGTCCACATGGGCCTCGCGAACCTGGTTTAGAAACCCTGGCCAGGCGAACGTGGGGTGGTTCACAGCACAAAAGAACTCACCACCATGCCTGCACTCACCCCACCTTGCATGCACCTTGCTACGTGCTTGCAGCTTTCAGCGGAGGGCAGGGGTCTGGCACAGGTGCGATGGCACCCCATGCTCCAGGCATGCAGATGTGGTTTCTCAGGCTGCGAGTGTGCAGGCATCTGCTGAGTTGTGTGATGTATCAGCACAGGCTTTGAGACATCTGGACCCTGTCCTTCCTCCCCCGAAGGGTTCTTGTTCTTTCTGACTCAGGTGACTTTTCAGCCCTTCCAATTTCCCTCTTTCTCTGCCCTCCCCTCCAACTCAGCCAGTCCAGGTGTGGGCAGTCAGGGAGGGAGGGAGTGTCCCACCACATTCTCAGGGCAGCCCTTGACTCCTAAGCCCCTTCCTCCTTCCATTCTGCATCCCCTCCCCATCCAACCTAAATGCCACAGCTGGGGCTGAGCTGTGTTTCTGTGGAGGGACCTCTGCCACGCCTCTCTGAGGTCAGGCTGCACTGTGTGATGGGCAGGCTTTGCCCAGCCCACCCCCTGGCAAGGTGCACTTGTTTCCTGGCTTGTACAAGGTGTCCTGGGGGCCAGTGGCTTCCCTGCCAGTGAGGAGTGACTTCTCCCTCTCTTCCAGTTCTGTAGGGGAGAAAAAGCCAGACTGGGGGGCCCGAGGGGAGCGTGGAAAAGGCCGGCTTCCCTGGCTTTCCTTGGCTGTTAGAGTCAGGGTGACACACACCAGGAGTGGAGTGTGGTCGGCGAGTTTGAAACCCGCCCGCCCTCCCCACAGCTCTGCTCTGGGTCCTCAGGAAGTCACAGAGCCTACGGAGGCGAGGAGAGGGTGATTCTTTCCCCAGATCCCTTTTTCCCTAGTTCCCAAACCAAAGACAGCCTGCAGCCCTTTCTGCTTGGGGTGCTCTGTTGACAGGCTTCCCAGATCCCTGAGTCTCTCTTTCCTTCCTTCTCGATCTTTAGTTGTCCATGGTCAATTCAGTGCTTCCACTGGGGGACAGTCCCCTCCGGGGTGACCTGATTCACCTCCAGCCCAGGGAATGGAATCTAGAGGAATACGTGGGGTGGGTCTGGACAAGGGGTGGCAGGAATCTCCAGCTGTGGGCCCTGTGGAGGGGAAGGGGAAGCTTGGGGTTCAGAGGGAACTCTTCCAGGAGAGGGGTGCCCAGCGGAGGTGAAGGTGATAGAGGGGTGTGGGGGGTCTCTGGTTGAATGTTTTGGCCCATGGCTTTGGAACATGGCTGGCAGCTTCCAGCAGAAGTCGCGCTCCCCATCCCCCAGGGGACATGGGACCTTTTTCCTGCTTCCTGGTCACTTTCAAAGAACTATTTGCGCAATCTTTGGGTCTGTGGATTCACGGGGCTTTCTGTGTGGGTGCTGCAGTTGCTTTTGTCTGCAGCAGCAGGACACGTCTTTCCTCTTACTCAGCCCTTTATGGCCCATGGGGAACTCTGTGGCTCAGGGAGAGCTGAACTCCAGGGGCGTGACCTGGGACAGGCGGTGCCTGAGGTGCCCAGCTCAGGGCAGCCACGTGGCTCATGGGCTGCAGTGAGCCAGCTCCCTGGGGAAAAGGCTGTGGACCATTAGGACCATCCTCCAGGACAGGTGACCTCTATGAGGTCACCTATGGCTGTGGCCGTGCAGGCCTCCTTCCAGCCCAGAGTGGCCCAGTAGAGTAAGGCAGACAGTGACCTCCACCCCCGCAGCCCCCTTAAAAGGCCAGTACTCTTGGGGGTGGGGGGAGGGTTTAGAAAGCGTTTGCTCACCTGCCTGTCTTTCCCCCAGCCCGCACCCGCTTTGAATGTAGAGACCTGCGGGCACTTTTCTTTCGTGGTGGGGGGTGTGGAGGATGTGCCCCTACCCCTGGCACGGCCGCCTGGAATGCAGGACTATCACTGCTGTTAGGGTGATGACCTCGTTGCCAAGCTCCTCCTCTCCCCTTGTTCTGGGGGCAGGCGCTGTGCTTCTGTGAGGTGGTTTAGCTTTTGCTTCATAAGTGGCCAGCCGCGGCCACCAGGTCTCAGCACAAGAGCGCTTCCTTTGCACAGAATGAGCTTCGAGCTTTGTTCAGACTAAATGAATGTATCTGGGAGGGGTCGGGGGCACGAGCTGGCTCCAAACACATGCCTTTGCTGAGTGTGTGTGCGCTGGGAGATCAGAGTGGATGTAGAGCGCGGTTTTATTTTTGTACTGACATTGGTAAGAGACTGTATAGCATCTATTTATTTAGATGATTTATCTGGTAAATGAGGCAAAAAAAATTATTAAAAATACATTAAAGATGATTAAAAAAAAGAAAGTTCCTGGGCATTTGGTCATTCCTTCTGGTGGTTGTCAAGCGCATCCATCCACCAACAGGCTTTGTGTGAGCAACACGGCTGTTTTTTTCACTTGGGTGCAAGTGGGCTGAGTCCGAAAAGAGAGTCAGCCAAGGGAGATGGGGCGGGCAGTTTTGTAGGACTGGGGTAAGCAGTGGAAAGTTACAGTGAAATGTGGTTATCTATTGTCAGCAGAGGAGGGGGTCACAAGGTGCCTGGTGGGGAGATCATAATACTCATTGTCCAGAAGAAGAATGTCACCAGGTCGATCGATCGATCCATCAGTTGGGGCAGGGCAGGAGCAAGCAATAATGGAATGTCGTAAGGTTAAGACAGGAGCTGGCTGTTTCACTTCTTTTGTGCTTTTGGGCTGCCCCAGACTTCTTGGCTCCTGCAGGCCATCTGGACGTATACGTGCAGGTCGCAGGGTTACAAGGGCTGAGCTTCAGCTCAGAGGCCTGACAGTGGTGTCCCCACTGTGCTGAGGAAAGAGCTCCAGTTCCTGGCAACGCCTGGGGTTTAGGTCCCAGGTCTGCTGGTCACTGACCATGATCTCGGACAAGTCTTTCCCTTCGCTGAGCCCCCCAGATGGACAGAGAATTCACTGAGGTGACGGGAAGAGGAAACTGTGGAGTGTCTCTGGGCGAGGCCATCGCCGTGGCCCGTAGTGTGTCATCAGAGGCCTGGAAGTGCTTCTGGCACCTTTTATCTGCTTCCCCCCGAGTCCTGTGTTCCAGAACCTGGAGCGGTGAGCATCCCAGGTCTCTGCAACTGCAGGTTCTGGATCACAGGACTGTCGTGAGGCTAACGCTCACCTACTATGTGTTCGGCCAAGCTTAGCACACACGTCTGAACGTCGAGACAGGTGGTCAGAGCCAAGGGCAGGTCCTGGGAGCACGTCCGCATTTCAGTGCATCACGGGCTGCAGGACGGAGGCTGGGCCGGAGCAGGCAGGGCTGATTGTGGGGAGAAGAGTTAAGAGACTGTTGCAGCCGTGCAGGTGGAGGGGGATGGTGGCCGCAACTGTGGACGTGTCAGTGAAAGAGAGAAACAGATAGACTGGGGATAGATTTAGGTGGTGGAAGTGTCAAGATGTGGCCACTGATTTGATGCAAGGGAGGAATCAAGAATATGCCAGGGGCCTGGGGCAGTGGCTCACACCTGTAATCCCAGCACTTTCGGAGGCCGAGGTGAGCGGATCACCTGAGGTCAGGAGTTGGAGACCAGCCTGACCTATATGGTGAAACCCCATCTCTACTAAAAATACAAAAATTAGCTGGGCGTGGTGGCGGGCACCTATAATCCCAGCTACTCCGGAGGCTGAGGCAGGAGAATCTCTTGAACCCGGGAGGTGGACGTTGCAGCTGAGCCAAGATCGCCACTGCACTCCAGCCTGGAGACTCCATCTTGAAAAAAAAAAAAAAAAAGGTGGGGGAGTGATTTGGACACGGACGCATGCTGTGAGATGACTGTGTGAAGAGAGAGAAGACGCCATCCATAAGCCAGGAAGACAGGCCTGCATCAGAGCCTTCTTTCCAAGCTCAGAAGGAACCAATCCTGCTGACCCTTGATCCTGGACTTCAGCCTCCTAACTGTGAGTGGATACATTTCTGTTGTTTAAGCCTCCTGGTCTGTGGGAGCTTATTACAGCAGCCACAGCAAGCTGACGCAGCGTCCATGAGAACAGAGTCTAAGGCCGGGACTTGGGTGCAGGTAGTTTATTTGGGGGTGGTTCTAGGAAGCAAGAGTTGAGACAGGGCCAGGGAGGAGGGAAAACCTGGCTAAGGGCACATTCTTGAGGTAGGTGCTGTGGGAATGGGAGCTCGATTCCACCTGGACTTTCAGGGAAGAGTTTGAAACACCTCCCAAAATCATCTGTCCAACTGGGGATAGAAACATATAGCCCCTCTCCCATCCTCCCCATTCCCATTGCTGAAGCTGCTCTGGGGTGTTGACTTCCTACACTTCTCCGCTGTGGCCATGCAGAGGCCAAGGCGCTCCCACCTGGCATCCAGATTACCCCACCAGGCAGAAAGTGAAGACAGGACCCTGGCCATGGCTAAAGGCAGACATGAGAATGGCAGGGCAAGAGCTGAGCAAGCGGAAACACCTGGCAGAGGAAGGAGTGCCCAGGCTGGTTTCACCGAGTTCAGAGTGTGTGTAGGTTGGCAGTACAGGCAGCTGTAACACAGTGCCATACACCAGAACACAGACATTCATTTCTCACAGTTCTGGGGGCCGGGAAGTCCAAGACCAGGATGCCGGCAGATACAGTGTTTGGCGAGGGCCACCTTCTCACTGTGTCTTTACCTGGCAGAGAGAGGACACTTTGGTGTCTCTTTCTTTTTTTCTAAGGATGCTAATCCCATCATGGGGGCTCCACCCTTATGGCCTCAAATAAATCTAAAGACCTCTCAAAGGCCCCACCTCCAAATACCATCACACTGGGGCCTAAGGCTTCAACGGAGAATTTGCAGTGGGAGGTGGGACGGTGGACACGCACACAAACATTCAGTCCATGATACAGGTGTTCAGGTAGAGTGGTCCCACAAGCAGTTCACAAACAGTTCTGAAGCTTAGCGGAGAAAAACACATTTGGTAGAATTCTTATTTTTTAGACTTTTTTTTTTTTTGAGACGGAGTCTCGCTCTGTCACCCAGACTGGAGTGCAGTGGTGCGATCTCGGCCCACTGTGACTCCATCTCCCAGGTTCATGCCATTCTCCTGCCTCAGCCTCCAGAGTAGCTGAGACTCCAGGTGCCTGCCACCATGCCTGGCTAATTTTTTATATTTTTTTTAGTAGAGACGGGGTTTCACCATGTTAGCCAGCATGGTCTCAATCTCCTGACCTCGTGATCCACCTGCCTCAGCCTCACAAAGTGCTAATAGGCATGAGCCACTGTGCCTGCCCTTTTTTTTTTTTTTTTTTTTTTTGAGACAGAGTCTCCCTTTGTCACCCAGGCTGGCATGCAATGGCGCGATCTCAGCTCACTGCAACCTCTGCTTCCCAGGTTCAAGCGATTCTCCTGCCTCAGCTTCCTGAGTAGCTGAGATTACAGATGCGTGCCACCACACCTGGCTAATTTTTGTATTTTCAGTAGAGATGGGGTTTCACGCTGTTGGTCAGGCTGGTCTCAAACTCCTGACATCGTGATCCACCCGCCTTGGCCTCCCAAAGTGCTGGGATTACAGGCATGAGCCACCGTGCCCGCCCCCTTTTTTTTTGAGACAGAGTCTCACTCTGTCGCCCACGTCGGAGTGCAGTGGCACGATCTCAGCTCACGGCAACCTCTGCCTTCCGGGTTCAAGCGATATTCCTGCCTCAGCCTCCTGAGTAGCTGGAATTACAGGTGTGTGCCACCACGCCTGTATTTTTAGTGGAGACGGAGTTTCACCATGTTGGTCAGTCTGGTCTTGAACTCCTAACATCATGATCCACCCGCCTCAGCCTCCCAAAGTGCTGGGATTACAGGCATGACCACTGCGCCTGCTCTTTTTTTTTTTTTTTGAGACAGAGTCTTGCTTTGTTGCCCAGGCTGGAGTACAGTGACACGATCTTGGCTCACTGCAACCTCTGCCTCCCAGGTTCAAGCATTTCTCTGCCTGAGCCTCCCAAGTAGCTGGGATTACAGGTGCATGCCACCAAGCCCAGCTAATATTTGTATTTTTAGTAGAGAGAGGGTTTCACCATCTTGGCCAGACTGGTCTTGAACTCCTGACCTCGTGATCCACCTGCCTCAGCCTCCCAAAGTGCTAGGATTATAGGCGTGAGCCACTACACCTGGCCTAAACTTTTTATCATGAAAAAATCCAAACATGCAAAAGTAGAGACAGCAATATAAAGACCCTCATGCACCACTCACCCAGCCTCCACCATCCTCAGTGCTACCCCACACTTGCTGGGATGCAGATGCCAGGGCCTGGGCACATAGTGGTAGATAAAGCCGCAGGGGTGGGGGAAGGGTCAGAGGAGGAAGAAGGCGATGTGTCCATGTTTGGTGGTGGGCAGATCTATGCAGCCTGCCCCCAAGACCAAGGGAGCCAAAAGACCAAAGACAGAGGTTGACGAATCCAATTTCTGAGAAAGAAACATTTAGTGGGGACTTAGGAACAGAGGCCATGTTGCTGGCAGCTAAGAGATGGCAGATCCCTGCAGCCGCCCTCCAGAAAGTGTTCTTTATATAGCAAGCTTTTAGGGTGAAACGTGCAGCCTGTCACATCTTCAGACTTTGTTTTCAAGACTCATGAGCACTGGGGAGGTTGGGTAAGCATCTTTACGAGGGGTCATCTACGCGATGGGTATTGTTTAAAGACCTTGCTGCAGGACACATTGGTATGCAGGGTTAGACACCGGTCCTCATGGCGGTTACGCTTCAAGGTGGCGTCACTCTTGCTGTTTTCCTATAGCACACTCGTGCGCACGCGCGTGTGTATGCTCACAGGTAGTAACACTAGGGCTGATTCTGCCTCCTCCTAGTTTCCTGCACTGAGGGTAGAGTCTGGCTCTAGTCGCTTGCTGGCAACTCCTTGGTGATTTCCTTTAGGAAGTGGAGCACTCAGGGCTGGGCGCAGTGACTCATGCCTGTAATCCCAGCACTTTGGGAGGCTGAGGCGGGCAGATCACCTGTGGTCAGGAGTTTGAGACCAGCCTGGCCAACTTGGGGAAACCCCGTCTTTACTAAAAGTATAAAAATTATCTGGGCGTGGTGGCGTGCACCTGTAGTCCCAGCTACTCGGGAGGCTGAGACAGGAGAATCACTTGAGCCTGTGAGGCGGAGCTTGCAGTGAGCCGAGATTTCAACACTGTACCCCAAGTTGGGTGACAGAATGAGACTCCGTCAATAAAATAAAATAAAATATAAAATAAAATAAAATAGTGGGACACTCAGCATGCTTTGTCTTTAACTTTAAGCCTTAACCCAAATTCTCAATCCCCAAGAACGTGTCATGGCTGGGTGTGGTGGCTCAAACCTGTAATCCCAGTGTTTTGGGAGGCCAAGGCGGGTGGATCACTTAAGGCCTGGAGTTGGAAAGCAGCCTGGGCAACATAGCGAGACCCTGTATCTATGAAAAATAGAAAAAATTAGCTGGGTGTGGTGGCACCTGTAGTCCCAGGTACACTGGAGGCTGAAACAGGAGGTTTGCTTGAGTCCAGGAGGTCAAGACTGTAGTGAGCTATGATCATGCCATTGGACTCCAGCCTGGGTGACAGAGTGAGTTCCTGTCTCAAAGGAAAAATAGAAAAACAAGAAAAGTCTCAGAATTGCCCTGGTCCACGTGCTCAGTATAGCTCTCGTGTATGTTACCTGCATGCTCTCGATGACTCTCTGAGGTAGGTACTATTGTTGCACCTGTTTCTGTGAGTGGAGACAAGTGGTTAGAGAGGCTGTGGTTAGTTTTTCAAGGCTACATGGCTAGGATGTAGCAGAGCAGGGATTTGAACCTGTATCTGGCACCAGACACCTCACAACTAACCTTTCTACAGCAGTTCTCAAACTTTTTGGTTGCTGAATCCATTTACATTCTTAAAAACTGTTAAGAACTCCAGAGAGCTTTTGTGTATGTGGGTTATAGCTATCAATATTTATCATATTAGAGGCCAGGTGCGGTGGCTCATGCCTGTAATCCCATCACTTTGGGAGGCTGAGGCAGGTGGATCACCTGAGGTCAAGAGTTCGAGACCAGGCTGACCAACATGGCGAAACCCCATGTCTACTAAAAATACAAAAATTAGCCGGGCATGGTGGCAGGCACCTGTAATCCCAGCTACTTGGGAGGCTGAGCCAGGAGATTCACTTGAACCGAGGAGGTGGAGGTTGCAGTGAGCTGAGATGGTGCCACTGTACTGTAGCCTGGGCAACAAGATCAAGATTCTCTCTCAAAAAAAAAAGTAATGGCTTCATTATTTTTTAATGAATTCGATATTTTTAAATTTCTCAGTTTTTATTTCATATATATATATATATAATTTATTTATTTATTTATTTATTTTTGGAGACAGCCTTGCTCTGTTGCCCAGGCTGGAGTACAGTGGCATGATCTCGGCTTACTGCAACCTCTGCCTCCTGGGTTCAAGCCATTCTCCTGCCTCAGCCTCCTGAATAGCTGGGAATACAGGTGTACGCCACCACACCCAGCTAATTTTTGTGTTTTTAGAAGAGATGGGGTTTCGCCATGTTGGCCAGACTGGTCTCAAACTCCCGACCTCAGGTGATCCACCTGAGCCTCCCAAAGTGCTGAGATTACAGACGTGAGCCACCGCACTGGGCCTGAAGTCATTACCTATTAACATAAGTAACATATTTTATGACAAATATATTTTCCAAAACAAAAAGATTCAGTGAGGAGAGTTGGTGTTGCTTTACTACCCGCCCCCCGCCCCGTGTCCCCCCGCCAACCCCCTGTTGCCTCTTTTTTGTTTGGCTTAATAGGAAGGTGGATTCTCATATCTCCTGCGTTAAACCTGTTGCAATATTGCATAGCATGCAGCCTCTGGAAAATTCCGCTCTTCATTGTGAGAACATGAGAGTGGGAAGACAAACAACATCTTAAACATAATGATGAGAACCTTGGACCTTGCAGGCCCTGAAAAGGCTGGGGGCACATTTGGGAGTCACTGCCTTCTTCCCTGTAGCTCTGCCTGGGCAGGTGGCCACAGCCAGCCACCTAAGGCCGTCGGTGGTCCATTCCTGGAAGGCGTGGCTTCTGGCCGGTGCCCTGGGAGAGCTCCTTGCCTGGAGATTGCCTGTCAGCGCCCCGCTTCACGCCCCACCGCGCCCCCTCGCTTCACCGCCCCCTCTCCCGCCCCTCCCCCCACTTCCCCACCCCCTGCCGCTTCACCATTCGGTTCTGGATGCCTCCTGGAAGGAAAAGCCATACAGCATATGAAGGAAAGCAGGCCCGGGAAAGTTCCTGTGAAGCTGGAGGGGAGGGGAGGGGGCGAGAGGGAAAAGCTGCAGAAGGAAAGAGGAAGGAATGAAGGCACGGGGTGGGGGAGGAGGGGAAGGGAGAAGGGGACGGCGGCGCTGAGGGCAGGGGAAGGCGGACGCCTCTTCCACTGTCCTTAGAGGGAGGAGGCGCAGAGGATGCAGGCCCAAAGGGCCGGGTGCCCTGAGAGCCAGAGGGAAAGGAGGAGCAGCACTCCAGGAAGGTGGAGCGGGGGAGTGAGGCAGCCCGGCTGGCCTAGGATGGGGCAGGTGCCGCCTTCCCTGCTCGCCACAGAGCCCAACTGTCCTGAAAATAAATCCCATGGGAAAGTGGGGAAGAAGCTGCCCGACCCCGGGACCCCCAGGACCTCCCTGTCCTCCTCTTGACTGCACCTTTGGGCCCTGTCTTTTGGATGGAATCCGATGGGGGTCTGAGCCCCGCCTGTCCCTGCACCCCCTGCCTCCTTCCTCCCGGTGCTCCTCCGCTTGCCTCTTCCAGTGGCTTCGGTGCTTTCTCACCTCACTGGGTCCGTTCTTATTTATTTATTTATTTATTTATTTATTTATTTATTTATTTATTGAGGCAGAATATTACTCTGGTTGGCACCTTTTTTGCTCACTACGGCCTTGACCTCCTGGGCTCAGGTGATCTTCCCACCTCAGTCTCCCAAGTAGCTAGGACTACAGGCTGCACCACCACGCTGGCTATTTTTTTGTATTTTTGGTAGAGATGCGGTTTCACCATGTTGCCCAGTCTGGTCTCGAACTCCTGCGCTCAAGCGATCTGCTCGCTTCAGCCTCCCAAAGTGCTGGGATTACAGGTATGAGTCACCTTGCCCGGCCTCACTGGGTCCATTCTGACTTTGGGAGGGTGTGATGGGATTTGGGCCCCTGCCCACCACAGACAGGAGGCAGGAATCTTTCAAGGAAGCCACGTGGCTGGGGGGATGCCGGAGGTTTCCTCTGGAGAAGGAGGGCCAGGTTCTGGTTCATGGCCAGGCCAGGGTAGTCAGGCCAGCAGGAGTGCAGGCCGTTGTCCCTGCGTTGCTGGAGGGAGAGCGCCTTGCCGGGGAGGGAGAGCGCCTTGCCGGAGAGGAAGAGCCTAGGCCTCTCACCTGCCCATTTAGGGGCTCGCTTTTTCTGTCTGATCATCCAGCTGACACTGCGCATGTCCGGTTCACCTGGGGTTATAAGGTGAACAAACGCCTGGCCATCCTCAGAGGGCCTGCTTCTGTCTGGTTTCGGCCTCTGGCTTTGAGGCTTCAGTTACTTGCAGGCAATCTTAATTTTAAGTAATAAAACAGATTGTTAAATAGTTGCTTTATTCAAGATATTTTTGTGTATGGAGAGTAATACTCATTAACATTGGTACTTTATTACCCAATTTATTCAAGTAATATAACTCTGAAAATCAATTTTCCTGAAGCATGTAAACATTATTAATTTGATTAATTATAAATCTAGTATTATAAATCTAGACTGATTCTTTTGAACACTCCAGACGTCTTAACTAGCAGGCCAGACACACACAAATACAGTATTTCAGACTGATCGAGATGGCTGGTGGGATCTGAGCAATCTAACGATTGATTCTTTACAGAGATGTACAAACCAAGGAGACTTAAACGGAGACCTTTCGTCATTAGGCTGAGTCTCTTTAAATCGTGATAACAATGTTTATTTGTGGCATCCGGGACTAAGTTTCTCTTTGTTATAGAAGTGCTATTGGGGTACCTGTCAGAGTGGAGGAAAATGATGTGCAGCCACTAGAGGGCCCCTAAAATTTATTCTGTATATTTATTTATTTATTTTTAATTTTTACAAAATAGAGCTACGGTCTCTCCATGTTGCCCAGGCTGGTCTCACACTCCTGGCCTCAAGTGATCCTCCAACCTCTACCTCCGAAAGTGCTGGGATTACAGGCGCGGGCCACTGTGCCCAGCCTAAAATTGATTCTTCTTCTTAGTTATTATTATTTTTGGTGGCAGAGCAGAAAAGCATTTCTAAGTATATAAATACCTCTGACTTGACTTTTTACATCGTCCTACCTAAATATGTTGTTGTTTTACTGACCACTCTCTCTCTCTCTCACTTAAATGAACAAATGAAAATATATTGTGTATAATTTCTTTTTTTGAATGCAGTTTATTTCCTTTTGGCTTTTCTTCTCTTTCTTTCTTTCTTTTTTTGTTTTCAGACGGAGTCTCGCTCTGTCGCCCAGGCTGGAGTGCAGTGGCGCCATCTTGGCTCACTGCAACCTCCACCTCCTGGGTTCAAACGATTCTCCTGCCTCAGCCTCCTGAGTAGCTGGGATTACAGGCATGCGTCACCACACCAGGCTAATTTTTGTATTTTAGTAGAGACAGGGTTTCACCATGTTGGTCAGGCTAGTCTCAAACTCCTGACTTTGTGATCCACCCGCCTCAGCCTCCCAAAGTGCTGGGATTACAGGTGTGAGCCACCTTGCCCAGCCTTCTTTTTGGTTTACTGCTCCCTGCTCCCCCCATCCCTTGTTTCTTCTCTCTCACTTCACACTGCTCTTCAGGTAACTCATGTAAATGATCTTGGAGTACAACCTTCAGGAATATTCTCCATGCTCATAGAATTACAAAGGAACATAGGTACTTATGCATGAGCATAAGTAGGTTTTTTCATTGTGTTATAAAAACAAGATCATATGATGCATTCGGATTCTCTAGAGGGCCAGAACTAATAGGATCTATCTATCTATCTATCTATCTATCTATCTATCTATCTATCTATCTATCTATCTAAAGGGGGGTTTATTAAGGAGCATTAACTCACACGATCACAAGGTCCTACAATAGGCCACCTGCAAGCTGAAGAGCAAGGAAGCCAGTCCAAGTCCCAAAGCTGAAGGACTTGGAGTCCGATGTTCGAAGACAGGCAGCATCCAGCACGGGAGAAAGATGTAGGCTGGGAGGCTAAGCCAGTCTGGCCTTTTCCCATTTTTCTGCCTGCTTTATATTCTGGCCACACTGGCAGCTGATTAGATGGTGCCCACCCAGATTAAAGGTGGGTCTGCCTTTCCCAGCCCCGTGACTCAAATGTTAATTTCCTTTGGCAGCACCCTCTCAGACACACCCAGGATCAGTACTTTACATCCTTCAATCCAATCAAGTTGACACTTGGTATTAACCATCACACATGATTATACACATCATTTTATCTCTTTTCTCAATAATTTCTTGTAGAAATTTTGGCTGTATACTAGTCAATGGTGTGAATGTACCACAAATTACACATTCATCCACCAGTGGGAATTCACTTTATTTCCAATTTATTTACCCTGCAAACAGCATTTCAACAGCCTCTTTGTAGATATATCCTTAGTACTAGTGCTTACGCCTGTGAGCCAGATTCCTTCAGTAGTGGGATTGCTGGGTCAAAGGACATCTATAATTTTGACTTTAATAGATATTTCTAATTCCTTTCCAAAAAAGTTCATAACAATGTACATCAGCAGAATTCTGGAAGTTTCCTTTTCCCTGCACGCTTGCCAGCAATGCATTATCATTACAGTTACCAGTTCCATAACTTGGGTTTGAACTGAGCGGGTCCGCTTACACAGATTTCTTTTTTTTGAGATTGAATTTCGCCCTTTCACCCAGACTAGAGTGCAGTGGCGTGATCTCAGCTCACTGTAACCTCCGCCTCCAGGGTTCAAGTGAGTCTCCTGCCCCAGCCTCCTGAGTAGCTGGGATTACAGGCGCCTGCCACCACACCCAACTAATTGTTGTGTTTTTAATGGAGACAGGGTTTCACCATGTTGGCCAGGCTGGTCTCAAAATCCTGACCTCAAGTGATCTGTCCACTTCAGCCTCCCAAAGTGTTGGGATTACAGGCGTGAGCCACTGTGCCCAGCTATTCTTTTGCATAAAAGTTACACCAAGTGTGCCAGGTTCTCCTGCTTCCCCTCCTGCCTCTGCCACCCCTGAGACAGCCAAAACCCACCCCTCCTCTCCCTCCTCCTCCTCATCCTACTGAACCTGAAGATGATGAAGCTAAAGACCTTTATGATGTTCTGCTTCCACTTAATGAATAGTAAATGTGTTTTCTCTTCCTTATGATTTTCTTAATAACATTTTCTTTCCTCTAGCTTACTTTATTGTAAGAATACACTATATAATACATATAGCATACGAAATATATGTTCATCCACTGTTTATGGTATCAGGAAGGCTTCCGGTCAACAGTAGACTATTAGTAGTTGAGTTTGGGGAGAGTCAAAAGTTATATACACATCTCTATAGAAAGTAAAAAGGAGGCTGGGTGCGGTGGCTCAAGCCTGTAATCCCAGCACTTGGAGAGGCTGAGGAGGGCAGATCACCTGAGGTCAGGGGTTCGAGATCAGCCTGACCAACATGGTGAACCCACATCTCTACTAAAAATACAGAAATTACCCAGGTGTGGTGGTGGGTGCCTGTAATCCCAGCTACTCAGGAGGCTGAGGCAGGAGAATAGTTTGAACCTGGGAGGAAGAGGTTGCAGTGAGCCAAGATCTTATCACTGCACTCCAGCCTGGGTGGCAGAGGGAGACTCCATTTCAAAACAAAACAAAACAAAACAAAGTAAAAAGGAGGCCAGGTGCGGTGGCTCACGCCTGTAATCCCAGCACTTTGGGAGGCTGAGGCGGGCAGATCACGAGGTCAGGAGTTCAAGACCAGCCTGGCTAACATAGTGAAACCCCGTCTCTACTAAAAATACAAAAATTAGCTGGGCATGCTGACGTACGCCTACAGTCCCAGCTACTCGGGAGGCTGAGGTAGGAGAATCGCTTGAACTCCGGGAGGCCGAGGTGGGAGCTGAGATTACCCCACTGCACTCTAGCCTAGGAAACAGAGCGAGATTCTGTTGCAAAAAAAGAAAAAGAAAAAGGCCTATGGACGTGATGGCTTCAAGGTTACTCCGCAGAGCTGGAGCGCTGGCGGTGCAGGCCCTGAGGGCTCCCAGTCCCAGTGGCATGGTCGCGGTGTGCTTCATGGCATCTGAAGGTGGTGTTCCTACTGATGACAAGCAGGCAACTGCGTTGGAGAGGGAGGTCATCATGGCTGCAAGGAAGGGACTGAACTCATACAATATACTACTCCCAAAGGCAGCTTCAGACACCAGAGAAGACCCTAATTTAGTCCTCTCCATCACCAACAAGAGAATAGTGGGCTGCATCTGTGTAGAGGACAACAGTACCATCACCTGCTTTGGGTTGCACAAAGGCGAGACCTAGCGATGCCCCAGCTATGGAATCCGTGACAAGCTGGTGCCCCACCAGCGACGCACTGAGTGCCTGCACCAAGTTACTCAAAATGTGCTGCAAAGTTTCTTCTTTCCAATAAAGACTAGCCATTGCATTGGCTCCTTCTCCCATTAAAAAAAAAAAAAAAGAAAGAAAGAAAGGGCCGGGTGCAGTGGTTTATGCCTGTAATCCCAGCACTTTGGGAGGTCGAGGCGGGTGGACCACCTGAGTTGAGGAGTTTGAGACCAGCCTGACCAACATGGAGAAACCTGATCTCTACTAAAAATACAAAATTAGCCGGGCTTGGTGGCCCATGCCTGTAATCCCAGATACTCAGGAGGCTGAGGCAGGAGAATCACTTGAACCTGGGAGGCAGAGGTTGTGGTGAGCAGAGATCACACCATTGCACTCCAGCCTGGGCAACAAGAGCAAAATTCCTTCTCAAAAAAAGAAAGAAAGAAAGAAAAGAAAAAAGGCCAGGCATGGCGGCTTATGCATGTAATCCCACATCTCTGGGAGGCCGAGGCAGGAGGATTGCTTGAGCCCAGGAGTTCAAGACCAGCCTGGACAACATAGTGAGACTCTATTAAAAAAAAAAAAAGTCACATGCAGTTTTTTTTTTTTTTTTTTTTTTTTTTTTTGAGACAGAGTTGCCCAAGCTGGAGTGCAGTGGGGTAATCTCGGCTCATTGCAACCTCGGCCTCCTGGGTTCAAGCGATTCTCCTGCATCAGCCTCCTGAGTAGCTGCAATTACAGGCACACGCCACCACACCCAGCTCATTTTTGTATTTTTAGTAGAGATGGGGTATCGCCATGTTGGCTAGGCTGGTCTCGAACTCCTGACCTCAAGTGATCACCTGCTTTGGCTTCCTAAAGCATTGAGATTACAGGTGTGAGCCACCATGCCTGGCCTAGTTGGTCTATTTATATCTTTTCCCATACAAACATTTTAGATTTTATGTAATCAAATAGATCTATATTTTTGTTGAATGTCTCTGGATTCTCTCTTTTAATTACAAGGATTTTCCTAATTTCTGTTTTGTACATGTCTTCTGGATTTTCTTCTAAGATTTTAATTTTTTACATTGAAGCTTTGAGCTATCTGGAATTTATTTTTGCATATGGTATGAAAAAGGACTCAATTTTCTTCCAAATGGATAGCCAGTTGTGTCAGCACCATTTATTAAGCAGTCCAGCGTGTCCACCAAAATTAAGGCTGTTGAGGCAGAAATAATTTGATAAAGGTTTGTTGGAAGCCAAATGTGAGGATCGACCCAGGAAGACACATCAACAGGGTTGGGGGTATTTCAGAGTCTGTCACAAGGTTTTTTAAGGAAAGTTTAAAAGAAGGGAGGGGGAGCTGGGCGCAGTGGCTCACGCCTGTAATCCCAACAATTTGGGAGGCCGAGGTGGGTGGATCACCTGAGGTCAGGAATTCAAGACCAGCCTGACCGACATGATGAAACCCCGTCCATACTAAAAATACAAAAAAAATTAGCCAGGCACGGTGGTGCCTGCCTGTAATCCCAGCTACTTCGGAGGCTGAGGCAGGAGAATCACTTGAACCCAGGAGGTGGAGGTTGCAGTGAGCTGAGATTGTGCCACTGTACCACAGCCTGGGTGTGTCATGAACAAAAATGCATCTCAAAAAAACAAAACAACTGCAACAAAAAGCAACACGGGGGAGTCCTTTCCTTAGAGGGTACAATACAGAGGTTGCCATCATGGGGTACAGATGACATCATACAGGCTAAGAATGTCTACACACAAGACAGTCAGTCGAACTTCAGACTTCAGCTCACCTTGAAAGAAATTAGTGTCCTATTTAGTGTCTGCAGGTTACACACTAATCAGTACATCAGTCATTTGAGAAATTTATAAGATTCTTTAGTTGGAGACGGAATGTCACCATCGCGTCAAAAGACTGTTGCAGAACCCCAAAGGGTAGGTTTGAGTGCCTGACATGCTGTAAGTCAAACACTGACACATGGGAGCTTAGGAGCAGAGAAAGGTTTATTCAGTTTGGCCACAGCCTGAGGATGGGAGAGCCAAACTCTGGAATCTGACCTGCCTTTGTAAGGTGGGTAGGGTGGGAGGTGAGAGTCCCCCATGATCAAAGCTGCTTGCATCCCTTCGCCAATCAAACTTCTGGACATCGCCAAGGAGGTCGCATGACCTCAGGATCTTCGTTCTTTAGAAGTAAAACAAGTTCATTAATCTTGCGGGCAGCCTCCAGGGGGCAGAATGTGAAGTTAATCAATTATTAGTGAATTGGTGAACACCCTCTACTTAAATGACCGCACGTGGAGGAAGAAAAGAACAGAGAGGAAAATAAGTAACAAACATCTTATGATTGTTGTAGCATAGGCTGGGTTACCGCTCCCAAGGCGGATTACTTTGGAAGCCTGCTTACAGTTAAATGTGACTCGAAGGTTATCAACAGTTATTCAATCAATTACTGATGAATTTTCTGGGTAGCGGGTGGGGGATTCCCCAAACTGAGGACTCTTTCCCGTTTCAGACCATATAAGGTAAGGTACAGATGTTGCCATGGCATTTGTAAAACTGTCAAGGCACTGTTGGTAGCGGTAGCCTTTTTGCACGAGAATTAATTATAATTAGCACATAATGAGCGGTGAGGATGATCAGAGGATTTGACAAGTTTGGCCCCGGCCTCTTTACCGCATCCTGTTTTATCGGGGGTCCTTGTGATCTGTATCCTGTGAAACCAGCTGAACTACCTCAGTATGAAAATAATCTTAACCTTTGAGAAGAAGCCTACAGTTCTAATTGATAGTTGTATTTCCTGGTAATAATGTTGTAATCAACATCTTTGTATATTCCTTAAGCACTTAAATACTTAAAAAGGGGGCTGTGTCAACCCTGAAGAGGATCATTGAGACTTTACTCATCTCCGTCCTGCATGACAAAAGAAAAATAAAAGTCTGTTATTCCAGTAAATTTATTTTTTAATTAAGAGATCAAGGCCAGGCATGATGGCTCACGTCTGTAATCCCAGCACTGTGGGAGGCCGAGGCAGGTGGATCACCTGAAGTCAGGAGTTCGAGACCAGCCTCACCAACATGGTGAAACCCCGTTTCTACTAAAAATACAAAAATTAGCTGGGCATGGTGGCGAGTGCATGTAATCCCAGCTACTCGGGAGGCTGAGGCAGGAGAATCACTTGAACCCGGTAGGCAGAGGTTGCAGTGAGCCGAGGTCGTGCCGCTGAACTCCAGCCTGGGTGACAGAGTGAGATTCTAGCTCAAAAAAAAAAAAAAAAAGAAAAGAAAGAAAGATTAAAAGTCTTAGATTTGCTTGTCTATTCCTATGCCAATATCTGTCTGTCTATCTGTCAACGAAAAGAGTCAAACTCTGTAAAATATTTGAATAGATTTATTCTGAGTCAAATATGAGTAAGCAAGGCCCATGACACAGCCTTCAGGAGGCCCTGAGAACATGTACCCAAGGTGGTTGGGGTGCAGCTTGGTTTTACATAAATTTAAGAGGCATGAGACATCAATCAAATACATTTGAGAAATACATTGGTTTGATCCAGAAAGGCAGGACAATTCGAAGTCAGAGGGCTTCCAGGCTCTAGGTAAATTTAAACATTTTCTGCTTGACAGTTGGTTTAGTTTGTCTAAAGGCCTGGGATCAATAGAAGGAAAATGTTGAGGTTAAGATAAAAGATTGTGGCCGGGCGCAGTGGCTCACGCCTGTAATCCCAGCACTTTGGGAGGCCGAGGCAGGTGGATCACCTGAAGTCAGGAGTTCGAGACCAGCCTGACCAACACGGTGAAACCCCATCTCTACTAAAAATATAAAAATCAGCCAGGCGCTGTGGCGCGCCTGTAATCCCAGCTACTCGGGAGGCTGAGGCAGGAGAATCTTTCAAACCCAGGAGGCAGAGGTTGCAGTGAGCAGAGGTCCACTGTACTGGAGCCTGGGTGACAAAACGAGACTCCGTCTCAAAATAAAATAAAATAAATAAAATAAAATAAATATTGTGGAGACCAAGGTTGTTTTGAAGTCTCATAGTGGCTGCCCTTAGAGACAAAAGATGATAAGTGTTTTCTGTCAGAACTTTAAAAGGTGCGAGACTCTCAGTTACCACCGGTAACACTCAGGTCTGGATGACAGAGCAAGTCTCCTTCTAAAAAAACCCAAAAAACTAAAAACAAAAAACCATCTCTGATCCCCGAGTTTTCAGTGAGACTGATTTGAGTAATAATACAATTTCAGTCTCCTGCACAGCCTGCTCTGTGTGAATTACTCTTTCTCTATTGCAGTGGCTCTGTCTTGATATAAATTACCTCTGTCTAGGCAGCAGGCAAGGTGAACCCCTTCAGCGGTCATATTGGAAAGTAAGTCATGAAACAGAGGGTTAAATAAAACTCATCTGATGAGAATTTCTGGTTTATAGGGTATGACTCCCCAGACCCCTTAGGTAGGAATATGGGCAAGATTAAAAATAAATAAATAAATAAATAAAAAGCAGAGCTTAGTCCTCATATCTACCTATCTATCTATCTATCCATCCATCCATTCATCTATCCATCCATCTATACATCATCATCTATCTGCTTCTGAGACCTGAAAGGCTAGTAAAGGTAATCAAAATATCCTTCTTTGATATATTTTGAGGTGGCTACTCCAGCAAACAGAAGCAGCCCTGCAAAACAGTCTTTTATTATTATTATTATTTTGAGATTGAGTTTTACTCTGTCCTCCAGGCTGGAATGCAGTGGCATGATATCCGCTCACTGCAACCTCTGCTTTCTGGATTCGAGCAATTCTCCTGCCTCAGCCTCCCGAGTAGCTGGGATTACAGGCACACACTACCATGCTCAGCTAATTTTTTTTTTTTTTCTATTTTTAGTAGAGATGGGGTTTTGCCATGTTGACCAGGCTGGTCTTGAACTCCTGACCTTGGGTGATCCATCTGCCTCGGCCTCCCAAAGTGCTGGGAGGCAAAAGCGGTCTTTTGTGGGGGAGATTTGCATCTGTAGAAAATCTGCATTGCTGCAGCCTGGTTTTCTCCGAGGCCCTCCCTTGTCCAGATCTAGGAAAGAGGAACTGAGAGTCTGACACCCTGAAAGTCTGAAAGAAACATTTACCATCTTTTTCCTCCGAGGACTGCTACCTGTGAGTTTCATCTTCATAACAAGATCACCTTTGCCAGCCAGGCTGCTGCTTCTCCCCTTCCCATAACCTGTTTTGCCAGGATCCAAGCCCCAAATCTTTCTGTAACCACAAGATGGTATATAAGCTGCTACAGCCCTTTGTGGGGTTGGAGTGCTCCCTCTATGGTTCTCCGTCATTGACATGTTAATAAATTAGTATGCCTTTTCTCCTATTCATCTGCTTTGTGTGGACTAAGCTCTGATTTTTTCATCTTGCACAAATTCCTATCTAAGGGATCTGGAGAGTCATGCCCTACAAACCATAAATTCCAGGAAGTGCTGAGAATATAGGTGTGAACCACTACCCCGGCTTCTTAACCGTTTTTAAGTGTACAGTTCAGGGGTTTTTCTTTTTTGAAGATAGGGTCTCACCATGTCGTGCAGTGGTGCCATCTCAGCTCAATGCAACCTCCACCTCCCAGGTCCAGCGATCCTTCCACCTCAGCCTCCCATGTAACTCCGATGACAGTCGTGCACCACCAAGCCCGGCTAATTTTTTTTTTTTTTGTATTTTTGGTGGAGACAGGTTTTTACCATGTTGCCCTAGCTTGTCTTGAACTCCCAAGCTCAAGCGATTCGCCCTCCTCAGGGAGGCTGGGATTACAGGCGTGAGCCACCTCACCTGGCCCAGTGTTGTTAACTATACTTCCATTGTTTGGTGACAGATCTCTGGACGTTTTTATCTTGCAAAACTGAAACTTTATACTCATTGAATGACAACTCTCAGTTTCCCCCTCCCCTAGCCCCTGACAGCCCTCATTCTACATTCTGTTTCCTTGAGTTTGACTGCTGCAGATATCTCAAGGAGGTGGGATCATGCAGTATTAGTCTTTTTGTGACTGGCGTATTTCTTTTTTTTTTTTTTTTTTGAGACAGAGTCTGGCTCTGTCACCCAGGCTGGAGTGCAGTGGCCAGATCTCAGCTCACTGCAATCTCCGCCTCCCGGGTTGCCATTCTTCTGTCTCAGCCTCCCGAGTAGCTGGGACTACAGGCGCTGGCCACCTCGCCCGGCTGGTTTTTTGTAGTTTTTAGTAGAGACAGGGTTTCACCGCGTTAGCCAGGATGGTCTCGATCTCCTGGCCTCGTGATCCACCCGTCTCGGCCTCCCAAAGTGCTAGGATTACAGGCTTGAGCCACCGTGCCCAGCCAACTGGCGTATTTCACTTGGTATAATGCCCTTCAGGTTTACCTATTTTGTAGTGCATGACAGAATCTCCTTTTTAAAGGCTGAATAATATTCTACTGTGGTATATAGCACCTATTTTGTAGCATATGACGGCATCTCCTAATATTCTACTGTTTGTATATACCACATTTTCTTTTTAAAAATACTTTATTTGGCTGGGTGCAGTGGCTCACGCTTGTAATCCCAGCACTTTGGGAGGCCGAGGGGACGGATCATGAGGTCAGGAGATTGAGACCATCCTGGCTAACATGGTGAAACCCCATTTGTACTAAAAATACAAAAAATTAGCCAGGCGTGGTGGCACGTGGCTATAGTCCCAGCTACTCGGGAGGCTGAGGCAGGAGAATCACTTGAACCAAGGAGGCAGAGGTTGTGGTGAGCCGAGATCATCCCACTGCACTCCAGCCTGGGCGACAAAGCGGGACTCCATCTCAAAAAAAAACAAAAACAAAACAAAAACCACTTTATTTCATTTTTTAAACTTTTATTATAGGTACAGGGGTATATTTTTAAACTTTTATTATAAACTTTTATTATAGTAATAACAGAATCTCCTTTTTAAAGGTGGAATAATATTCTACTGTGTGTACATACCACCTATTTTGTAGCATATGACGGAATCTCCTAATATTCTACTGTTCATATATACCACATTTTCTTTTTAAAAATACTTTGTTTTTCTATTTTTATTTATTTTTATTTTTTTATTTTTTGAGACGGAGTCTCGCTCTGTCGCCCAGCCTGGAGTGCGGTGGCCGGATCTCAGCTCACTGCAAGCTCCGCCTCCCGGGTTCACGCCATTGTCCTGCCTCAGCCTCCTGAGCAGCTGGGACTACAGGCGCCCGCCACCTCTCCCGGCTAGTTTTTTTTTTTTTGTATTTTTAGTAGAGACAGGGTTTCACCGTGTTAGCCAGGATGGTCTCGATCTCCTGACCTAGTGATCCGCCTGTCTCGGCCTCCCAAAGTGCTGGGATTACAGGCTTGAGCCACTGCGCCCGGCCTAAAAATATTTTATGTTTTAAACTTTGATTATAGGTACAGGGGGACAATGAACGGTTTGTTACACGGGTGATGAGGACTACACCGTGATTTTTTCATCTTGCTCAAATTCCTATCTAAGGGATCTGGGGAGTCATGCCCTACAAACCATAGATTCTCACTAGATGGGTTTTATCTAACCCTACATATTGTGACTTACTTTCCAATCTGACTCTGGCATAGCATTACCAGACAAGGAAGAAAATAAAAATATTTTATCTTAAAACATGTTTCTTTGCCATATCTTGAAATGACCCTGCAAAGCTGTCGTCTGTGGGGGAAAATTTGCAACTGCAAAGAATCTCTATTAATGTAGCTAGGTCTTTTTCTTCCAGGCCCTCCCAATCCTAAACAGATTAACTAGGAGTCTAGCACCTTTAAAAAATCTGAATAGGGCCGGGCGCGGTGGGTGGCTCATGCCTGTAATCCCAGCACTTTGGGAGGCCGAGGTGGGTGGATCACGAGGTCAGGAGTTCGAGAACAGCTTGGCCCACATAGCGAAACCCTGTCTTTACTAAAAACATAAAAAATTAGCCGAGTATGGTAGCAGGTGCCTATAATCCCAGCTACTCGGGAGGCTAAGGCAGGAGAATTGCTTGAACCCAGGAGGCAGAGGTTGCAGTGAGCCGAGATCATGCCATTGCACTCCAGCCCGGTGACAGTGCAAGACTCCGTCTCAAAAAAAAAAAAAAAAAAAAATCTGAATAAGAAACATTGGTCATCTATTGTCTCTAAAGGCAGCCACTATAAGGCTTCAAAAGAACCTTCGTCTCTGCAATCTTTTTTTTTTTTTTTTTGGAGTGGGGGATTATAGGCACCTACCATCACACCTGGCTAAATTTTGTATTTTTAGTAGAGACGGGATTTCACTATGTTGGCCGGGCTAGTCTCAAACTCCTGACCTCAGGTGATCCACCTGCCTCAGCCTCCCAAAGTGCTAGGATTACGGGCGTGAGCCACTGTCCCTGGCTGGTCTCCACAATATTTTAACCTGAACATTTCCTTTCTATGATCCCAGTGATCCCAGGTCTTTAGACAGCTCAGCTGTTGTAACCAAGCGAGTTATAGAGAAACGCCACACTTTGAAACATGTTAAGAAGTCCTTTATTAGCCGGCGACCGAGAGGCAGCTAACGCTCAAAATTCTCTAGGCCCCGAGGAAGGGGCTAGTTTTGTTGTTATACCGTGGTCTAAATAGGGGAGGGCAAAGTTTAGCTGAAGCAATTTTTACAGAAACAGAACTGGCAAAAGTTAAAAAAATTAATTGGTTACAAATGCAGTTACAAAAAATAAACAGTTCCAGGTGCAGGGACTTAAACTATCACAGAGAGAGAAATGCAGGGGTTTGGGGTGCCATCCACCGCGCACGTCCCCAGGAGCTGCTAGTGCAGCTTGCCTCAATATCTTATGGGTAGGTACATTCCTGGACGTGCTTTGAGTCAGTTTACACTAGTTATGCCTTAAGGGAGGGAGGTGAAAGGGGGCTGCAAGGGAAACTAAAATGGAGTCTGTCCGGCGCTCTCTCTCTGCTAGGATAGAGTTGCTCAGGTTAAAACAAGGTATCAAAAGGAAATTGTCAATCAGTGTTGCAGGAATCAAAGGACCAAAGAGACCAAATGGGTGAAACAGGAGGATTTTATTAAGGTGTGCACCGGCTCAGCTGATTCGCATCCAAAAAGACTGAGCCCTGAACAAAGACAGGGCTTGACTTTTATACATACAACTGAGGGGGTTGGCCATCTAGTTGTGCGAAGCTTACAAGGCAGGCAAATGGACTTACAGAGGCAGAACAAAGGCACTTAATCATACAGTGACGGGTTTTGCAACTTGAGGAAAAATAGGAACTTACCAAACTAAGGCAGGATTTACAGCTGGTACATGTCTTACTCGAGCATGTCTGATAACCTTCTTATGTTACAAAGAGGAGAAAGAGGAATCCCTAAAACTGAGTAAAGTAACCTTGAGTTTCACTGAGGAAGGATTACTAAGAGGGGAGTGGGGAGCCGAGAGAGGAGAAAAGCCTGTTTTCTCATTCTTGCCCATAACTGGAAGGGGAGGGGGCCCTGGAGCACATCCTTTGAGGGCTCTGGTTTTGCAGATAGTTATCAAATCTTTGCCAGAGCTCTGCTGCCTATCGCCAGGTCTTGGAGTGGGTCAGCCTAGCAAGAGAAAGCTTGTTTTTCTCTTTTGACCTCTGCTTCACCAGAAAATGTTTAAATTTATCATAGCCTGGAAGCCCTCCTACCTTTGAGTTGTCCCACCTTTCTGGACCAATCCAATGTATTTTTTTTTTTTGAGACAGGGTCTTGCTCTGTCACCCAGGCTGGAGAGCAGTGGCATGATCTTGGCTCACTGCAAGCTCCACCTCCCGGGTTCACGCCATTCTGCCTCAGCCTCCTGAGTAGCTGGGATTACAGGTGCCCGCCACCATGCCTGGCTAATTTTTTATATTGTTAGTAGAGATGGGGTTTCACCATGTTAGCCAGGATCCTCTCCATCTGCTGACCTTGTGATTCACCCGCCTGGACCTCCCAAAGTGCTGGGATTATAGGCTTGAACCCCGGCGCCCGGCCCAGTGTATTTCTTAAATGTATTTGATCGATGTCTCATTCCTTCCTGAAGTGTATAAAACCAATCTGTGCCTTGATCACTTTGGGAACATGTTCTCAGGACCTCCTGAGGGCTGTGTCATGGGCCATGGTCACTCATATTATGCTCAGAATAAATCTCTTCAAATATGTTACAGAGTTTTATTCTTTTTATTGACAATGAACTTGTGACACGGGGGTTTTTGTACAGATTGCTTCATCACCCAGGTATTAAGCTCAGTACTGATAAAAGAAAAACTTCAGCTGAATTAAATTTAAAAGAGTTTTTTAATTTTAATTTTTTCTTTTTTTTTTTTTTTGAGACAGAGTCTCGCTCTGTCGCCCAGGTTGGACTGCAGTGGCCGGATCTTAGCTCACTGCAAGCTCCGCCTCCCGGGTTTATGCCATTCTCCTGCCTCAGCCTCCCAAGTAGCTGGGACTACAGGCGCCGGCCACCTCGCCCGGCTAGTTTTTTGTATTTTTTAGTAGAGATGGGGTTTCACCATGTTAGCCAGGAAATTTTATTTTATTTTATTTTTTATTTTATTTTATTTTTTTTTGAGGCGGAGTTTCGCTCTGTCGCCCAGGCTGGAGTGCAGTGGCCGGATCTCAGCTCACTGCAAGCTCCGCCTCCCGGGTTCACGCCATTCTCCTGCCTCAAGACTCCCCAGTAGCTGGGACTACAGGCGCCCGCCACCTCGCCCGGCTAGATTTTTGTATTTTTTAGTAGAGACGGGGTTTCACCGGGTTAGCCAGGATGGTCTTGATCTCCTGACCTCGTGATCCGCCCGTCTCGGCCTCCCAAAGTGCTGGGATTACAGGCTTGAGCCACCGCGCCCGGCCGGAAATTTTAATTTTAATTTTAATTATTTTTAGAGACTGAGTCTCACTCTCAACAAACAAAAAAACTCAATCTGAAAAACTCAAACAAACAAACAAAAAAACAAAAAAAATCCCCCTTCTCTCTTTTCTTTACTTTTTTTTTTTTTTGAGATGGAGTCTCACTCTGTTGCCCAGGCTGGAATTGGAATGTAGTGGCACAATCTCGGCTCACTGCAACCTCTGCCTCCTGGTTTCAAGTGATTCTCCTGCCTCAGCCTCCTGAGTAGCTGTGACTACAGGCACGTGCCACCACGCCCAGCTAACTTTTTGTATTTTTAGTAGAGATGGGGTTTCACCATGTTAGCCAGGATGGTCTCAATCTCCTAACCTCATGATCCACGTGCCTCAGCCTCCCAAAGTGTTAGGGTTACAGGTGTAAGGCACCACGCCTGGCCAATTTACCCTTTTGATAATTTTCTCAATTTGAGAGATTGATGAAAACTTCAGTCACTGATGT
The DNA here is from genome assembly GCF_047675955.1 of Chlorocebus sabaeus. NCBI lineage: Eukaryota > Metazoa > Chordata > Mammalia > Primates > Cercopithecidae > Chlorocebus > Chlorocebus sabaeus. Next base: position 11,781,545 of record NC_132922.1, read on the forward strand.
CACTATTACCATCATAAATATACTTATTTGGTCTTGAAACCCACTGAGAAACAGTAGAACAGTAGATTTCGAGAGGAGGGAACAAGGACTGAGTAGAGGGTACCTCTTTATGCTGGGATGTTCTGTTTACAGGAGAAAAACAAAACTTGGTGTGTTCTAGGATCTATGTTTCCTTAAAGTCTTAGTTTGATTATGTCACATTTAGCACGAGTGACTCCATTTTGTTTGGTTTGGTCTGTTGAGGCCAACTGTTTGAGCTCAGTCCAAACTAATGGCCTTCCTTAATTTTGTTGTAAAAATTCCCCCTTTTTGGCCAGATTCTCACTTAAGTGAGAGTGTGACCAAAACTTAGGGCCTTATTGCCACTCTGTTATCATTTTGGGTTGAGGGTCTCAGCATGTCATTCCTAGGTCATGGTGACCTCATGGTCGCACATTTCTTTTAGCTTTTGTCATTCCACTTGAAGAGAGACCATTTGATGCTTTAGAGTTGGCTGTGTACAAACATTAAAAACCTTTGAGAGAATACAGCACATCAGGGAGACTATTATGGCTATCGGGAGGATAATACCAAGAATTTGGAGTACACAGGGTCCCCATACACCAAATCCTAAAAGTAAATAGAGAATGAGCTGGATGAAGAGTCTACTCGCTTGACTAAGTAGTCTTTTCATTAATCTCCTACAGCTGAATTTGTATAATCTACATTTGACGTATTTCTTCACAGGCCACAAGTGTCAACAGATGCCCAGGTACTTTTCTGTTTCGCGAATTCTGTTATTCAGCATGACTTTCACGAAAGAATTTAAAGTCTGTTGTATAATGATACCCTTTAAAGTAGACTCTGCTGGCCGGGCGCGGTGGCTCATGCCTGTAATCCCAGCACTTTGGCAGGCTGAGGCGGGAGGATCACCTGAGGTCGAGAGTTTGAGCACAGCCTGGTCAACATGGAAACCCCGTCTCTACTAAAAATACAAATACTAGCTGGGCATGGTGGCACATGCCTGTAATCCCAGCTACTGGGGAGACTGAGACAGGAGAATCGCTTGAACCCGGGAGGTGGAGATTCCAGTGAGCCAAGGTCATGCCACTGCACTCCCGCCTGGGCGACAGAGCGAGACTCCGTCTTAAAAACAAACAAAAAGAAAGGGTCGGGTGTGGTGGCTCATGCTGTAATCCCAGCACTTTGGGAGGCTGAGGTGGGCGGATCACTTGAGGTCAGGAGTTCAAGACCAGCCTGTCCAACATGGTGAAACCCCGTCTCTACTAAAAATACAGAAATCAGCTGGGCGTGCTGGTGGGCGCCTGTAATCCCAGCTACGTGGGAGGCTGAGGCAGGAGAATTGCTTGAATCCAGGAGGCAGAGGTTGCAGTGAGCTGAGATCGTGCCACTGCACTCCAGCCTGGGTGACAGAGGGAGACTCTGTCCCCCCACCCTAAAAAAAAGTAGAATCTGCCATGGAGCCTATTATGAGGGATACATTCTAATTATTGCCACTTTTATTCTAAACCATGGAAAAAGGACCTAACAAATGATGTCCTTCTAGAAGAGTGAAGGCGGTGTTTTCTTTAACACATGATGTGGGTTAAAGTGCGTGAATGAATGTTCTGTTTCTGACTTATTATGAGGCAACATATGTACCATTAAAGTTTTTCACCTACACTGGGCCTTTATCTTTTATCTATTAAAGTATAAGCTTATTCATATATAAGGCTGGCTGTAAACTCCTTTACAAATAAAAGTATACTCCATAAGTGCACATAATAGACTCCTTTTCCACTTCTATTGTTCATAGAGGCATAAATAAGAAAAAATATTCAAAGATAAGAGTCTCATGATAATAGAAAAATCTTTTATGTTTTGTTTTGTTTTTTTGAGACAGAGTCTCACTCTGTTGCCCAGGCTGGAGTGCAGTGGTATGATCTCGGCTCACTGCAACCTCTGCCTCCCAGACTCAAGCAATTCTCCTGCCTCAGCCTTCCGAGTAGCTGGGATTACAGTCTCGCGCCACTACCGTGCCTGGCTAATGTTTTAAATTTTTAGTAGAGAAGAAGTTTCACCATGTTGGCCAGGTTGGTCTAGAACTCCTGACCTCAAGTGATCCTCCCACCTTGGCCTCCCAAAGTGTTGGAATTACAGGCGTTAGTCCCTGCGCCCAGCCTAGAGAAGTCTTTTTTTTTTTTTTTTTTATGAGACGGAGTCTCGCTCTTTCTCCCAGGCTGGAGTAAACTGGCTGGGTCTCAGCTCACTGGAATCTCCGCCTCCCGGGTTTACGCCATTCTCCTGCCTCAGCCTTCCAAGTAGCTGGGACTACAGGCGCCCGCCACCTCGCCCCGCTAGTTTTTTGTATTTTTTAGTAGAGACGGGATTTCACTGTGTTAGCCAGGACAGTCTCCATCTCCTGACCTTGTGATCCGCCCATCTCGGCCTCCCAAAGTGCTGGGATTACAGGCTTGAGCCACCGCGCCCGGCCCCCAGCCTCAAGAAGTCTTGATCCGTGATCTTGGGAAAAGCTGTTCCCATTAAGGATGCCATCTTCTTCTGGGGAGAGACGTCTCTGGTTAGTTTTACTTTAAGGGTTCTGGTGGGTGAACAGTTCCAAGAATGTGGAGGTACACTTCTCAGTTGTGAGATTATGAACCTAAAGTTCAAGGTTCCACAGTTTTGCTGCAATGTGGATGGCAAGGACAGTCTTTCTCTGATGTTCAGAAGATCCATTCTTCGGGTTCTGGATTGTGAAGGGGTTGTCCTCAGTGAACCACACAAAGCTTTCTTTGTCGAAAATACACTGTAGCATAATAATCTACTGCTACAACATTAGCCCTCTTGCATGGGAAAGCTTTTATACAACCAAAAAACAAGCATTGAAAATGACAATTGAATGAAATCCCTTTATAAATGTTTAAAATGGCCCATCAGGCAGCCAAATGTACCTGAAGCTTTGATTGTCTTCCCAAGAATATGCAACCAAACAATGGTTTTAAACTGTTTCCTTGGCTGGGCTCAGTGGATCACGCCTGTAATCCCAGCACTTTGGTAGGCCTAGGCAGGTGGATCATCCGAGGTCAGGAGTTCAAGACCAGCCTGGCCAACATGGTGAAACTCCCTGTCTACTAAAAATACAAAAATTAGCCGAGCATGGTGGCAGGCACCTGTAATCCCAGCTACTCAGGAGGCTGAGGCAAGAGAATTGCTTCAACCCGGAAGGCAGAGGTTGCAGTGAGCTGAGATCATGCCGTTGCACTCTAGCCTAGGCCACAAGAGTGAAACTCCATCTCAAAAATAAATAAATAAATAAATAAAAACTATGTCCTCAATTTGTAAGTACATATATTCAATTTGGATTATTTTATCTTTTCCATGATGAGTCATGGAATACAGAACCTTTAAGAATAAAAGCTTTTTTTCCTCAGGAAGGACAAGGCGGCCGTCCTGGTTCTCCATGAGTCCATGCTTGACACTGGACTTACGCCCTCTTGAATGCCAGTTGCTTCTCCAATGTAGGTGCATAGCAGTGATGACTAATGGGTTATCGCAGGTAATTTGATTTAGACCATGGAGTTCATTCAAATTGTATATCTATACAATTTTCATATTGGCTGATTTAGCATGATAATCTGGCAAAGTATTTTTTGGTATTTCATTAATTTTTGTTTTACTTGTGTTAGCAGTTTTATAAACCAGTCAGTTTTTGTTTTTTTGTTTTTTTTCCTTATTGAAGCAACAGGAATTCTTACCCAGTCCAATTCTTGGGGAATTGTGGAATTCATGGGGAATTCTAACCCATGATATGATCTTTTAACGTTTATTTATTTTTCCATGATATGATTTTAAAGTTATTAGAAACCTGTACTCAAGAGTGCTTTTCAGAGTCCTTTCCATCCTTTTATGAACCTTTTAAAAGATACCATATTCTAGGATTTTGCATGCTTGTGAAGTTTTCAGAAACTGCATCAGCCTTAAGTAATTAACTGTGGAAATGACTTTAAATAGTTATCGTTTTTATTTATTTTATTTTATTTTATTTTATTTTGAGACGGAGTCGCTGTCGCCCAGGCTGGAGTGCAGTGGTGTGATCTCGGCTCACTGCAACCTCCGCCTCCCAGGTTCAAGCAATTCTCCTGCCTCAGCCTCCTGAGCAGCTGGGATTACAGGCGTCCACCACCACATCTGGCTAATTTTTTTTGTATTTTTAGTAGAGCGGGGTTTCACCATATTGGCCATGCTGGCCTCGAACTCCTGATCTTGTGATCTGCCCACCTCGTCCTCCCAAAGTGCTGGGATTACAGGCGTGAGCTACGGCACCTGGCTGTTTTTTGCTTTTTTCAATCAATTTTATGGGTACCTCTGCTCCATAGAGTTTGACCTTATTTATTTGAACACAGATACTGAGAAGGGACAGAGGTTACCTGGACTATAAAATAATGCAGTGATTCTAGTCAACAGGGAATCTTTCAATAGAGCATTGTTGTTGTTGTTTGTTTTTTATTTTTATTTTTTTTGGTGCTGTAGAATGAAATCCTTTGTACATTTTTTTTTTTTTTTTTGAGATGGAGTTTTGCTCTTGTTACCCAGGCTGGAGTGCAATGGCGCTATCTCAGCTCACTGCAACCTCCACCTCCTAGGTTCAAGCGATTCTCCTGCCTCAGCCTCCCAAGTAGCTGGGACTATAGGCGACTGCCACCACGCCAGGCTAATTTTGTATTTTTAGTAGAGACAGGATTTCTCCACGTTGGTCAGGCTGGTCTCAAATTCCCAAACTCAGGTGATCCACCCGCCTCAGCCTCCCAAAATGCTGGTATTACAGCATTTCGGTGAGCCACCGTGCCTGGCCTTTTTTTCTTTTCCTTTTTTTTTGAGATGGAGTCTCACTCGCTTGCCCAGGCTGGAGTGCAGTGGCATGATCTCAGCTCACTGCAACCCTCACCTCCTAGGTTCAAGTGATTCTCCTGCCTCAGCCTCCCAAGTAGCTGGGATTACAGGCACGTGCCACCACACCTGGCTATTTTTTGTATTCTTAGTAGAGACGGGTTTTCACAATGTTGGTCAGGCTGGTCTCAAACTCCTGACCTCACGTGATCCACCCACTTCAGCCTCCCAAAGTGCTGGGATTATAGGCATGAGCCACTGCACTCTGCCTTAACTCAGTATCTTAGTCCATATGTCCTATAACAAAATACCACAGACTGGGTGATTCATAAACAATAGAAATTTATTGGTTGAGCACCTCAGCCTCCCAAAGTGCTAGGATTACAGGCATGAGCCACCGTATCCGGCCGGATTTACAGACTTTAAAATTATCTTTACTTTTTCAATTATAAAATTATTAACCCACTTAGAACAGAAAAGCAATATGGAAAAAGGAGGAAAGAAAGGTCTTCTGTACTTGGATGGGGCCAGGTTTGGGGCAAGAAACTGGCACTGTGGAGCTTGGTGCTTGCCCACAGGACCAGCAGGCTATGAGGCAACTGACATGCCCCAGGGAAAGTCATCTTGAGTTGTGTGTTGACGATGAGGGGGTTACGGGTCCAAGCTGCAGACTTCTTAAGCCATTCTCTAAAACATCTACACTCCGGGACTGCTGAGATGGAAAGAGAGAGGTATCAATTTAGGAGGTATCAACTGGTATCAACTGGTGAGCCATCACAGGGAGGAAGGAGGGAGAGGTGAGGATGAGATCATTAGAAAGAGAAAAGAACTGGCACCAGAAGGGCCAAGAAGGCGTGGAGAAAAACAGGGAGGTGACAAGAGCTCCTTAGCAAAGGGAGATTGTCTGTTTACTCTGTTGATAGTTTCTTTTGCTGTGCAGGAGCTCCATTTAATTAGATCCCAATTGTCAATTTCTGTTTTGGTTGCATTTGCTTTTCAGAATTTAATCATAAATTGTTTGCATAGACCAGTGTCCAGTAGAGTATTTCATATTTCCCAGGTTTTCTTCTAAGATTTTTGTAGTTTGAGGTCTTACATTTAAGTCTTTAATTCATCTTGGGTTATTATTATTATTATTATTATTTTGAGCCGGAGTCTTGCTCTGTCACCCAGGCTGGAGTACAGTGGCACAATCTCAGCTCACTGCAAGCTCCGCCTCCTGGGTTCACGCCATTCTCCTGCCTTAACCTCCTGAGTAGCCGGGACTACAGGCGCCCACCACCACGCCCGGCTAATTTTTTATATTTTTAATAGAGACGGGGTTTCACTGTTAGTCAGGATGGTCTCGATCTCCTGACCTCGTGATTCACCTGCCTCAGCCTCCCAAAGTGCTGGGATTACAGGCGTGAGCCACTGTGCCCGGCCCAGGTTATTATTATTTTTAAAGTAAAGCCTCACTCTGTTGCCCAGGCTGGAGTGCAGTGGCACGATCTCAGCTCACTACAGCCTTCGCCTCCCTGAACCATGCAATCTCCCACTTCACTCTCCCAAATGGCTGGGACCATGGGCACATGTCACCATGCCTGGCTGATTTTTGTATTTTTTGTAGAGATGGGGGTTTGCCATGTTGCCCAGGCTGGTCTTGAACTCTCGGGCTCAAGCGATCCACTCGCCTTGGCCTCCTGAAGTGCTGGGATTACAGGTGTGAGTCGTCATGCCCAGCACATCTTGAGTTAATTTTTTTTTTTTTCTTTCATGACAGAGTCTTGCTCTGTTGCCCAGGCTGGAGTACAGTGGCGTGATCTTGGCTCACTGCAACCTCCCACCTTCCGGGTTCTAGCAGTTCTCCTGCTTCAGCCTCACGAGTAGCTGGGATTACAGGCGCAGAGATGGGGTTTCACCATGTTGGCTAGGCTAGTCTCAAACTCCTGACCTCTTGATCCGCCTGCCTTGGCCTCCCAGTGCTGGGATTACAGGTGTGAGTCACTGCGCCCGGCTGAGTTAATTTTTGTATATGGTGAGGGGTACACATGGACATAAAGATGGAAATAATAGACACTGGAGACTCCAAAAGAAGGGAGGGTGGGAGGGAGACCAGGGTTGAAAAACTACCTATTGGGTGCTATGTGCCAGTAGACTGGGTGACTCAAACCTCAGCATCACACAATATATCCATGTAACAACCCTGCACATGTACCCCTGGAATCTAAAAGAACAAGAGGGAGCCCCTGGTGCGAGAGGAGAACCCCCCCAAAAAAACAGGTAGTGGGGCCGGGTATGGTGGCTCACACCTGTAATCCCAGCACTTTGGGAGGCCAAGGCGGGCAGGTCACTTGAAGCCAAGAGTTCAAGGCCAGCCTGGGCAATATGGTAAAACCCTCTCTCTACTAAAAAGGCAAAAATTAGCTGGGCATGGTGGCGGGTGCCTGTAGTCCCAGCTACTCGGGAGGCTGAAGCTTGAGAATCACTTGAACCCGGGAGGCGGAGGTTGCAGTGAGCCGAGATCGTGCCACTGCACTCCTGCCTGGGTGACAGAGTGAGACCCTGTCTCAAAAAAGAAAAGAAAAAAAAAAAGGTAGGGGTAAGGGCAGTGGACAGAGGTGTGACTGGGCGCGGGGCTGCGGCAGGCGGTGAGGGGGGGGGGGTGGGGTGGGGGGGGCAGCAGGCAGGACAGCTCCTCACCTCTATCCTTTCAAGCCGTCGCTTTATGGCTCGGCTGTTTTTATCTAGCTCCTCTAACTTCTCAGAGGGGTTGAAGGAAGGCGGTTCCTCGTGGTCCACAAAGTTTTCCCAGCAGTCAGTAAACTCTGAGATCGGAGAGGGAAACCAGACAGGCCCCAGGGGCAACAGCTGCAGCGCCAGGAGCTCTTGCTTCCTTTCCCCTCTCTTCCCTTCTTCTTCCTGGATATTGCTCTGTCCGGGGAATTCTCCCTCCTGGGTGGTGTCGGATCTTGGGCCTCGACGGAGCCACAATCCTTCCTTCCTGGCTTCCCACAGATCCCGCCCCCCCCCTCACCCCACCCCCGCCAAGCCTGCGCCCCCGGGGGTTTGCCCTCTTGGAGCTGCAAAGCCTCTTTCCTACCTTGGCGGCCCATGACCTTCACTGGGACCTGGGATCTACTCAGAAGCAGCAGCCCCTCCTGATAGTGCGGGCGCCAGTGGTAGTACAGGCGGGAGGCGAAGATGCTCAGGTTCAGATGGTTGTGAGCCTTGATGAAGTCAACCAGCTCCCGGGCACAGGAGGGGCAGGGGCTCCATGTGAGGTAACAGGTGACTCGGTAGCACTGGGTTTCATCCAGTCCCATGGACTTGATCTTGTTAATAAAGCGAATTTCTGCATGGTGCTTTTTCTGAGGAGGGTCCCGGGAGGTGAGAATAGAGAGTCCAGGAGTCACGTGACTGGGGGCGGGGGCCGGGACTGGGGCGGGGAGGGGGTGAGGAGGGGTCTGTCCGGTGAACTTTCTAGTGGGTGGCCCGGCCTAGCACAGGGCAAGCACCCGCTTCCTGCCTTCCTTGGTTTGTACAGCCCTGCCCTCACGCACCCGTGTGTTAATTCATCTGTCCCGAGGCTTCCACAGCTTTCTCTAAATTGGACAAAGATCCCAGTGTCCAGAGGAAGAGACACCACCTCCACGCCCCAGTCCCGAAGCTTTGTGGACCTTGCCTTTGGACACCCGCCTAGGAGGCTGTGTCCAACCTGGGATGATCCTAAACAGCAGGTGAGAGCCGGGGCGGGGGGCGGGGAGGCAGGGCGGGTCCGGGCTGGCAATAGAGCGGAGGGCAGGGATGTGACGGAGTTGCACTCAGACCGTGGCACGGCACCTCGGCTTCCCCGAAGTAGTAACTGAGCTGAGATCGGGAGAATGAGTAAATGAGAGGAGCAGAAGGAACATTCTACAGAAGGGATTCCACAGAAAGGATTCCACAGAAGGGATGACTTCTTCGGAGGCCCGGGGACAGGAAGGAATGGGGAACATCCTAGGGAAGCTGGGCCCCTCAGACCCAGCTAAGCCAGAACCCAGGCAGGGACCGAGGGTTAGGAAAACACAGAGGGTGTTAAATCAGCAATTGAGAAATTTATAGGCAGGCATTTCATGTATTTTCTACACGCATCAGATGGGTTTAGCCCCTGCCGGGCCTGTGCCCAGAGAGCCCGTGTGGCACCTTGTTTTGTAAATGGCCTCTGGTAGGCGTGGAGCCATTCTGCGGCGTCAGCTGGTAACACAAGAGGGCCTTCCTCCGGTAGTAAGGCTTGCTGACATGGTGCTTGTTGTTAAACTGTAAGCTGAATGTTTTGGCTGTTAGCAGAGCCATCATGTTTCTGTGCAACAGAAGGGGAAAACGAAAGATGCAGGGAGCGTCATCTGGAGTCACCCCAGGCTCAAGCCACTTTTCAAACCCAACTCTTTTTTGTTTTTTGAGATGGAGTCTCCCTCTGTCGCCCAGGCGGGAGTGCAGTGGCGCCATCTTGGCTCACTACAACCACCGCCTTCCAAGTTCAAGTGATTCTCCTGCCTCAGCCTCCCAAGTAGCTGGGATTAGAGATGCCCACCACCACACCCAGCTAATTTTTGTATTTTTAGTAGATACTGGGTTTTACCATGTTGGCCAGGCTGGTCTCGAACTCCTGAACTCAGGTGATCCACCCACCTTGGTCTCCCAAAGTGTTGGGATTACAGGCGTGAGCCACTGCGGCCAGCCAAACCCAACTCTTTCTGTTCACTTGGACCCCTCTCCTTGGTGAGGGAGACCCTCCAAGGAGAGGTCGTTGTTGGCCAGGAGGACTGCAGTGGAGGAGGAGGAGGAAGCGCTGGCAGGAGGGCAGGAGGAGGGGAGTGCTTCCTCCAACCTTGTCTGCTACTTCCCATCCTCCCACCTGGGAGGGCACCCGCTGCTGCCCACAGCTGAGGCTCTTTGCATGGGAATGCCCTGACCTCATCACTATTCTGCCTGGGTTGGGTGGGGATCCCCTGCCTGAGAACTGTGGGTGTGCCTTTCTGGCTCCGCTGGGCTCAGACCTTCTCTGAGCTGCTCACAAGCCTCTCGCCTGAGTCCCAGATCCCTCTTTCCAGCTGCAGTTGGACACCCCCTCCTTGAGGTCCACAGGCCTCTTGACCCCTACATGTCCAATACCGGAACCCTTCTTCTTGGGGAGTGACGGGGTGGAGACTGGAGCTTCCTCTAACACTGTGCTCTTTGCTTAGGTGTGTGTTTCACAATTTTGTCTGCACAAAACACAGAGTTGGGTGAACAGGAAAAGCTGTTGTCACCAAGGGAGTGTTGTGACAGATATTTGGCTGAAGGAGTTACATCGCTTTTGCTCTCCTGAATTGTGGTTACATTCTACAGAGGATTCAATTTTGGATTTTGCTTTTATTTTATTTCTTTTTTTTTTTTTTTTGAGACAGAGTCTCACTCTGTCACCCAGGCTGGAGTGCAATGGTGCAATCTTGGCTCACTGCAACCTCTACTTACCCAGTTCCAGCGATTCTCCCACCTCAACCTCCCAAGTAGTTGGGATTACAGGCGCCCTCCTTCATGCCCGGCTAATTTTTGTATTTTTGTAGAGATGGAGTTTTACCACGTTGGCCAGGCTGGTCTTGAACTCCTTTGACCTCAGGTGATCCACCCACCTCGGCCTCCCAAAGTGCTGGGATTATAGGCGTGAGCCACCATGCCTGGCCAGGATTGTGACCCGTGCTGTCTCCCTGAGGGCCTGAGCTCCCTCTCTTTGGCCTCTCTGATTGGTCATTGCCCTTCTACTTTCTATTCTGCTTTCTGGAAGACCCCTGAGCATTTCAAGCCTCCAAGTCCTGAGAATTTCTGCAGCTTTCCCAAGCGGGAGGACCAGGGAGAGGGGAAGAGAAGATGCTGGCAGGGGCAGCAAGGCCAGGGTGACCTCTCCCAGCTCGGGGCGCCAGCCCTGGTCTTTCCAGGAACAGATCCCCCATCCTCACAGTATTTCTGCCAACCATCCTCCAACTCATTAAAAATAAGAAAAGTGAATAAAATTCTCCACTTCGGAATAAGAGCTCTTACTATTTCAGTTCTGTTAATTCCTGGCATTTTACTATTCATGTTATTTTGTTTTATTTTTTTAGTTTTGGTAGATAAGGAGTCTCCCTATTTTGATCAGGCTGGTTTGGAACTCCCGGCCTCTAGTGATGATCCTCCTCTCTCAGCTTCGCAAAGTGTTGGGATTACAGGCATGAGCCGTTGTGCCTGGCCAGGCAGGAGAATGGGGTGAACTCAGGAGGCGGAGCTTGTGGTGAGCTGAGATCGCTCTCCAGCCTGGGAGACAGACAGAGATTCCGTCTCAAAAAAAAAAAAAAAAAAAAAAAAAATCAGAGTAGCACCTCCATCCCCCAGGCCCAGGCGCTCTTCTAAGTGCTGAGAGAGTCTGAACTCATGTGATGCTGCCCTAGGGCTGCAGGGGCCATTCCTGTCTTACAGAGGAGGGGCCAGAGGCGCAGAGAGGCGGGGTAACCCGCCCAGGCCACAGAGCTGGGGACAGATGGAGCTGGGGCCCCTTTCCAGGCCAGCCCTGTCCAGCCTCTGCATCACGGGGCCCTGCAGGAGGGAGCCGTTGGGGACCAGGCTCTCTTCTTACTAAATTTTAAAATAAAAGCATTTCTCCTGATCATTAAGTTTTTCCCTATATTCCATGTTACTGGTGTCATTATAAATGGTGAATGCTGATTGTGGAGGAGGAGCGTGTGTTCGGGGTCATCTGCGTCCTCCTCTGCCTACAGTGGAGACATCCTTGGAAAACAAGATTTATCTTGTGCTTCAGAGACCATTCCCTCCCCACACCTTCTCCTAAGACTCTGTATTGAAACAAAGTAAATCTTACAGAAAGTTCATCAAAGCGCTGTGAACAAAATTCCAGATTGCTCCTGTCATCCTTTAGTTCAGTTCTCCCAGTTCCAGAACCCAGGAATGGCAGGAAGCACACAGAGGGAGCACCCTCCCAAGGTGGGGAGCATCAGCCCAGCCATGACTTTTAGGGGAGAGTCTCAGCAGGGGACCTGGACTGGGGCAGTTGGGGGAGGCGGCCCATTCAGAAGCAGCAGTGGGGAGACCACACAGGAGGGCAAGGAGCCTGGCTGGGAGTGGGGGCGGCAGGGGATTCAGAGGGGAAGGAGCCCAGGGATGGGATGGGGGCAGCGGGAGGCCAGGGCCGAGGCCCAGAAGGGCTGCCAGGCAGGAAGGGGCAGCAGAGGACCCAGTGGACAGAGTGGGCAGCGGTACCTGATCTGTGCTTCTGGCCACAGCTTCCTTAGCAGGCTTGCCCCTGCTTGTCTGGGGCACTAAGTTTCACTTTTGTTTCCAGGCAGCTCTCCCAAAAGTCACCTCCCAGGGCTTGATGAGGGTGGCTCCACCCTCTCCCTTTTTTGGGGACTGGAGTGGGAGGGCCCTGGGTGCTTCAGATCCCTCAGGCTCCTTCCTTTCTCTACGTTCCTCAGGCTTGGCAGGGGAAGTCTGATAGAGATGCCTCACCTCCCATCCTCCCATCCCCAATTCCCTCCCCAGGTACAGCCAGACCCAAGTCCTTCCCCAGGTACAGTTTACAAAGGAACAAAGGCTGGATGCAGTGGCTCACACCTGTAATCCCAACATTTGGGAGGCTGAGGTGGGCAAATCACGAGGTAAGGAGACGAAGACCATCCTGGCCAACATGGTGAAACCCCGTCTCTACTAAAATACAAAAAATTAGCCAGGCGTGGTGGTGGGCGCCTGTAGTTCCAGCTACTTGGGAGGCTGAGGCAGGGAAATCACTTGAACCTGGGAAGCAGAGGTTGCAGTGAGTCGAGATCGCGCCACTGCACTCCAGCCTGGTGACAGAACGAGACACTGAATAAAAAGAGAGAAAAGAAGGAGGGAGGGAGGGAGGGAGGGAGGGAGGGAGGAAGGAAGGAAGGAAGGAAGGAAGGAAGGAAGGAAGGAAGGAAGGAAGGAATGAATTGATGACTGGTCATGGTACCTGTTATCCCAGCACTTTGGGAGGCTGAGGCCGGTGGATCACCTGAGATCAGGAGTTCGAGACCAACCTGGCCAACTGCACTCCAGCCTGGGCAATAAGAGCGAGACTCCGTCTCAAAAAATAAAGTATGATAAACGAAAGGAATAGAAGCCACAGAGAGGAACAGGGATCCAGACCAGGGCTGAGACCACAGACCAGATGTCATTCCCCTGGTGGGCAGGGCAGGCTGCAGCCCCCTCCCCACCACCCCACTGACCTTTGTCATTCCGCTTCCTGGCAGGACCCTGAGCCTGATGTGAAATGAGCACTGGGGTCAGGGCTCAGGACTGCATGTCCAGCGGATCCAGTGCCCATTACCTTGCCCAGTCCCCAGATAGCACTGGGAAGGGAGAACTGTGATCCTGACAGTCAGAGGAGGTCCCAAGCACAGAGAGGCTAAGATACTGTCTCCAGGTCACACAGCAAATCAACAGCAGAGCTGGAGGGCTGGCCAGGGCTTCCTGTGTCCCTCCTCCCCCACAGCTACTGCTTTGAGGTTCTTCATTGCTCCATGGAAAGAGGAGGAGAGGAGACACGAGGAAGGGGACTTACTGCTCCTAAAGGGCCTCCCAGGTTAGAGATGAAGGACCTGGACTTCACATTTGCATCCTGGAACCCGTGTTCTCATCTTCATGCATATCAGCCAACACCCTTCAGATCATAAACACCAAAGAGCCAGGCCAGGTGTGGTGGCTCATGCCTGTAATCCCAGCACTTCGGGATGCTGAGGCAGGCTGATGACCTGAGGTCAGGAGTTCGAGACCAACCTGGGCAACATGCTGAAACCTTGTCTCTACTAAAAATACAAAAATTAGCCAGGCATGGTGGCGGGCACCTGTAATCCTAGCTACTCGGGTGTCTGAAGTAGGGGAATCATCTGAACCTGGGAGGCAGAGGTTGCAGCGAGCCAAGACTGTGCCACTTCACTCCAGCCTGGGTGGCAAGATCAAAACTCCATCTAAAAAAAAAAAAGAAAAGAGAAAGAAAAACTAAAGAGCCCCAAGGAAAGTTGAATCCCAAGGGTGAGGACTAGGGGCAGTCACTGCAGAGTCTAGGTTCCACACCAAGGAGTCCCACTGAATCTTGCCCAGCTTGTCCCTCCATGTCCTCCCGCCCAACACACCCCGACAGCCCCCTAGACCCTGCCTGGCCCCTGGGGTCACAGGAGCTTGGGTGGGAATTTAGAAGGTTCCTGGGAATGGCATCCCCTCCACCCTATCTGTCCTAATGTTGGGGCTACAGTCCACGGAAGATTCCAGAATAAGCGGGGTCCTGCCAGAAGCAACATCAGATCTGCACTCTGTAGTGCTGGTTAATCAGAGAGCTGAGTCTCCCAGGCTGAGAAGCAGGGAGGATGGAAAGGAAGGTGGAACCCTTTCCTAGTCCTTCCCACAGGCAGCATTCCCACTGTTCCTCCAGTGAATCCCTGCAGCAGACACCCTGTGGTGTCTAGGACGGGCCTCTGCTTAGGTGTTGTCTCCAGGAGGAGGGGAGGTTTGGCCTGGCCACTGTGGCCTGTGTTCGTTGCTGGAAGAGGGGACCCGATCCGGACTCCAAGAATGGGTACTTGGATCTCTCACAGGAAAGAACTCAAGGTGAGCCACAGGGTGTGGTGAAGTTATGATCGTTTATTAGAAGCTCCCGCACTACGGACTAGGGAGGCCTCAGAAGGCAGAAGGAAGATGTCCCGTCTTTGTTTTAAGCTTCTTTTTTTTTTTTTTTTTTTTTTGAGACGGAGTCTTGCTCTGTCACCCAGGATGTGGTGCAATGGCGTGATCTCAGCTCACTTCAACCTCCACCTCCCAGGTTTAAGAAATTTTCCTGCCTCAGACTCCTGAGTAACTGGGATCACAGGTGTGCAGCCACCTGGCTAATTTTTGTATTTTTAGTAGAGAGGGGATTTCACCATATTGGTCAGGCTGGTTTCAAACTTCTGACTCCTGATCCGCCCACCTCAGCCTCCCAAAGTGCTGGGATTACAGGTGTGAGCTACCATGCCCGGCCTAAATCTCCCCTTTATAAGGACACCAGATTTATTGGGTTAGGAACTACCCCGACGACCTCATCCACTGTGCCTGGCCTAAACTCTCCGTATATTGGAGTCTTATCAATGTAAAAGCTAAGCTATGTCTACATGTAAGCGAGCTGACAGTGTGACAAAATTTATTACTCTGTTGATTTAAAGAAAGTTATCCAGGGTCTGGCATGGTGGCTCACATCTGTAATCCCAGCACTTTGGGAGTTCGAGGTCAGCCTGGCTGACATGGTGAAACCCCATCTCTACTAAAATTGCAAAAATTAGCTGGGCATGGTGGTGGCACACCTGTAATCCCAGCTACTCAGGAGGCTGAGGCAGGAGAATCTCTTGAACCTGGGAGGCAGACGTTGTAGTGAGCCTAGATCCTGCCTCTGCACTCCAGCCTGGGCGACAGAGCGAGACTCCATCTCAAAAAAAAAAAAAAAAAAGATATCAATGAGATATGCATATCTTATTTAAAGTGTATGATTTTTAAATCATGGTCTTTTCGTTTAAAGAACAATAGATTGGGCTGGGCACAGTGGATCATGCCTGTAATCCCAGCACTTTGGGAGGCTGAGGCGGGCCAGTCACCTGAGGTCGGGAGTTTGAGACCAGCCTGGACCAACGTGGAGAAACCCCGTCTCTACTAAAAATACAAAAATCAGCCAGGCGTGGGGGTGCATGCCTGTAATCTCAGCTACTTGGGAGGCTGAGACAGGAGAATCACTTGAACCCAGGAGGCAGAGGTTACAGTGAGCTGAGATCAAGCCATTGCACTCCAGCCTGGGCAACAGAGCAAAACTCCGTGTCCAAAAAACAAAAAGCAAGCAAAAAACAAAAACCAAAAACCAAAAAACTCCCATCTCCAAAAGAAAAAAAACAAAAAACAATAGATTGAATAATCCCTATAATGATTGAAGATGTTACAGGCAGGAGTCCCAGAAAATATCTTGGCATGCCTTTGAACTTTGATTTCATTTGTAATTCAGTTTTTTGTTTTGTTTGTTTGTTTGTTTGTTTGTTTGAGATAGAGTCTCACTCTGTCACCCAGGCTGGAGTGCAGTGGCACGATCTTGACTCAATGCAGCCTCCGCCTCCCGGGTTCCAGCAATTCTTTTGCCTCAGCCTACCGAGTAGCTGGGACTACAAGCGCCCACCACCACGCCCAGCTAATTTTTATATTTTTAGTAGAGACGGGGTTTCACCATGTTGGCCAGGCTGGTCTCAAAACTCCTGACCTCAGGTGATCCACCTGCTTCGGCCTCCCACAGTGCTGGGATTATAGGCATGAGCCACCATGCCCTGCCTGTTACTCAGTTTATCTAGGTAATTTAGTTTGACATCAAATACACAAAAGTATAATAAATGCAAGCCCTGATGGGAAATAAAGTAGGTGCTTACCAGGAAGGATGATAGCTTTCTCCAAATGAGGGGGAATCACGTCTTCCAAACTTGTCGAGGTCCAAACCTCACAGCCCAGATCAACGGGAGGAAAATAACCCTCCTAAGAGGAAATCTCCCAAACAGGAGGGGGAAAGACTCCTCCCCAACCTTATCTCAAATGAAACAGAATGCAAACCCAATTCTGGAGTTTTGTCCAAGAAAGATCTGCCAGGGGGCAGAAGGGGTTACCAGTGTGGGTACCTCCCACCATAGCTCTGTGGGCTGCTGATTCCCCTGGAAGGAAGTGAGAATTGGATCCCACTTCTGACCCCATGTATGTTGAAGTCAAAATAAAACTGTGGAGAGAAATTTCTAGGTTTAATGTTTTATTTGGGAAGAAGAATTGCAATTCAGTGTGTACATGAAGAACAAAGGGAAGATGAAAGATTTTTTTTAAAGGAGGAATATTTGTGTTCCTCTTTCAGAAAGTTAATGGGTCCCAGGATCTAGGTTCTAGGGAGCTGGCAGGTTGCATCGATGAACCACTGTGGTAGGCACCGTGAGTCCCAGCGTTACAGCAATTTAACTCAGAAGCTATAGGTAAAGCTGGTTTCAGGGTACGGTGAGCAGTTCCAGCCATCAGGCTGGTGGAAGCGAGGTTTTGTAGCTTGAGTGGTTTCCCCTCCTGGCTCCTGGCCTCTGAGTTGGGCGTGACAAGAAGGACCCAATTCTTAGCATCAGTTTTTACAAGAGATGTTTCTCAAAATTTAACTTTCACACTTACGTATTTTTCTAGTACCCATTTACATTCAGTTCAATGATAAGATTCAGGTGTGATGGGGAGATGGGAGGAGCCAGGCTAGGGGCCCCAGGATGTGGGGGAGGAGACTGGGGGGTGGATGGAGGTTGCTCTGGAGGCAGAAAGCAGCCTCTCACAGGCAGGGTCAGGAAAGTGGGGAGGAGGCAGTGAGGTGGGGGCCACTGAGGAGCGGTACTCAGGGCAGAAGCAGCTCAGAAGGCCCAGGCAGGAGTGAATCTGGTCCAGGACAGAGGGAAGGCATCAGGAGGCCGAGCAGGAGCCAAGAGGAGCGAGGGGATCGGCTGTGAGGCTACCCTCCAGCTTGGTAACAGGAGATGGGTAGTTTTCACACAGTCCCTTGCGAGGCCAACGTGGCTTATCTCTCTTGTACACAGTATTCTCAACAGTGTTCAAATTCTGAGATAGAGGAGAAAACAGTCAGGCCTGGCAGACCTCTGTCCCCTGACCCTGGGCCTAGGTGTGATCTGGCTGTCAGTGCTGGCTCAGTCCCTGCAGGCTCTCCTGGGACATGGTCCCAAGGGCATCCCAGACTCCCCTGGCCTCATGCTGTCCCTCCCCCCCACACACTCCTTAGGCCTCAACCTCTCACCCTTAGAAGACATGATCTGCACACGTGCCCCTTTGTCCTGCAGTCTGTGAAGCCCATGCTGGAATCCCGGGTCACAGTCGTGGTAGAGGCGGGCAGTGAAGATACTCAGCCTTGCTTTGTTGTGCTCGGCCAGGAACTCGGCCACTTTCACCATATGGTCCGGGCTGGGGCTCCAGGGTATATGAACCAGGCGATCTGGTAGCACTTGTAAGGAGGCAGCGCGTTGCAGGTCAGGACGGGAAGCACATTTATGCTCCGTGAGACCGGCTGCTTTTGCCCTTTCTCACTACAATGTCAAGGAGAGGAGACGCCTGCCGGCAGTGGCTCGCGCCTGTGATCCCAGTACCTTGGGAGGCCGAGGTAGGAGGATTGCCTGAGCCTAGAAGCTCAAGACCAGCTAGGGCAACATGGAAAAACCCCATCCCTATTACACACACACACACACACACACACACACACACACACACACACACTGAAGGGGTGGCCTGCCCCTCCACACCTGTGGGCATTTCTCGTTAGGTGGAACGAGAGACTTGAGAAAAGAAATAAGACACAGAGACAAAGTATAGAAAAAGAAAAAGTGGGCCCAGGGGACCGGCGCTCAGCATACAGAGGACCCACGCCGGCACCGGTCTCTGAGTTCCCTTAGTATTTATTGATCATTATCTTTACCATCTTAGAAAAAGGGAAGTGACAGGATAATAGGATTATCCTAGGGAGAAGGTCAGCAGTAAGACATATGAATAAAGATCTCTGTGACACGAATAAGTTTAAGGAAAAGTGCTGTGCCTTGATATGCATATGCAAACATCTCCATAAACCTTTTTAGTGCATAAAGAGCAGCATTGCGCTAGCAAGTCCCACCTTTCGCCCTAAGGCGGTTTTCTCCTTTCTCAGTAAACAGAACATACAATCGGGTTTTACACCAAGATGTTCCATTGCCCAGGGACGGGCAGGAGACAGATGCTTTTCTCTATCTCTGCTGCCAAGAGGCCTTCTTTCCTCTTGTACTAGTCCTCCTCAGCACAGACCCTTCACGGGTGTCAGGCTGGGGGATGATCAGGTCTTTCCCTTCCCACGAGGCCATATTTCAGACTATCATATGGGGAAAAACCTTGGACGATACTTAGCTTTCCTAGGCAGAGGTCCCTGCAAACTTCCGCAGTGTACCTGTCCCTGAGTACTTGAGATTAAGAGAATGGTGATGACTTTTAACCAGCAAGCTGCCTTCAGGCACTTGTTTAACAAAAGCACATCCTGCACAGCCCAAAATCCATTAAACCTTGAGTCACCATAGCACATGTCTCTTGCAAGGACAAGGTTGGGGGTAGAGTCACAGACTAACAGCATCTCAAATACAGAACAAAATGGAGTCTCTTAGGTCTACTTCTTTCTATATAGACACAGTAACAGGCTGATCTCTTTCTTCCCCCACCCCGTCCCACACACACGGAAATTAGCTGGGTGTGGTGACGCACGCTTGTAGTCCCAGCTACTTGGGAGGCTGAAGTGGGAGGATCAGTTAAGCCCAGGATGTTGAGGCTGCAGTAAGGTGTGATCTTGCCACTGCACTCCAGTCTGGGTGACAGAGTCAGACCCTTACTCAAAAAAATGTATAAATAAAGAGGGGAAACAGATGTCTACAGGCAAACAGGCTCACTGCTGACACAGACCTCTCAAGGGGTGTGCCTTGCCCCTTATGCTTTTCTCTGCTCAGGGCCGTTCTCCCACTGAGGATGCCCTTCAAGGACTCAGGAGCCTTCTGTGTTCTCAGAACCCTCCGACACGCAAGACCACATCCTTCCATCCTGCAGACTCAGGGCCCCGGTAGAAGGGATGTGACTCAGAAAAGGTGTCAGAGTCTTGCTTGACTCCCCACTATCCCCCCAGAAAGCCCTGTGCACCGTTAGGCAGGTGTGGGGGCAACTTTTTCAGACTTTGACCACAGAGGCCACTTTACTCCTGACCCGGGTGGCTCTCTGGGAAGCAGTGGCTGCCTGGGTGGTGAGGGCTGGAGAAGGCAATGGGAGGAGGATAGGGCCCCATCTTGGAGGGCGGCCGAGGTACAGACCCTGAGGGGCAGCAGGCACCTTCCACGGCAGCCCATCCTGTGCCTGTGGGTGCCAAAACCACAGCGCTGCCGGTGACATCACCTCCCCGAGGGCTTCCTGGGTGGGGGATCTGGACCAGACCTTGTGGGCAGGGAGACTGCCATGACGTCAGGCAGCTTCGCTCAGGGAGAGGAGGAGACTCAGATTGGCCCAACGCCTGGTGCGTGCCAGGTCTGTCCCAAATCCAGCCCCCACTGCTCTCCAAGTGCACAGCTGAGAGGAGGTATAATTGCCCCCACTTTACAGATGAGTAAAGAGAGGTTTCAGGGGAGGTGATGTGCTGAGGTACCTGACAGTAGCAGGCACAGTGGGCTGTTAGACCCAGGCTCGCCTGCCCGCCCACCAGTGCTCTGGTCTCCACTCTCCAGGTCCCCATAGAAGTGTGTGGAGCCATTACCCACTGCCCCAGAGTGACACAGAGAGTCACGGTCTCTGTCCAGAATTTTCTGATTGGCACAGGGCAGACCTGATGGTAAGCGTCATTGCTCTGTGTGCAGGCACGGGCCTGTGCCAGGCCGCCTCCCCCAGCCCTGCTCCTGACAGTCCCTGGACCACCCCCATCTCCATCTCAGTCTTCCCACCCAGGGAACAGGCCCAGAAGCTCACTCCACCCTGGCCAGCTCCCTGAAACACACCAGCATCTTGATTAAGCAACAACTTTCCCTGCTGTCTCCAGATGGTCATTCATTCTTCCATGGGTAGGAAATTGGAAAGAAAAAAGCGGTAGATCTTGAAAATCTGTATTTGTTCTGAGGGTGGGGTAGGGGGATGACATTCACCAAGAACTGACTGGAATCATGATCTTATTCCCTTGAACTTACCCAAGAACAGCTCAGTGCTGCCTCTGCCAGCCTGTCCAACCATCATTAGACTACATTGCCCTCCATGCTGGGATCCTGATGGGTTTGTTTTGTTTGCCAAGTGGAGTGGAGTGTGGCAATATGTCCAGCTTTTCCCAGAGCACAGCGCAACAAAAGTTCATCGTGATTGCCCATGACAGACAGCCTGGGGCCTGGGATCCGATCTAAAACTAGCACTCACGGCTGGGCATGGTGGCTCATGCCTGTAATCCAAGCACTTTGGGATGCCAGGCCGGCGGATCCCTTGAGGTCAGGAGTTTGAGGCCATCCTGGACCAAAGTAATGAAACTCCATCTTTACTAAAACTACAAAAATTAGCCAGGCATGGTGGTGTTGGAACCTAGTTTTTAGATTCCTTCCTGGGCAGAGGTCGCCGCGAGAGACCACTCGACACGGAAGTCACAGCGGAGAGATTTATTTCCAGCGCGCTGGGGTCCTATGTCCGAAGTTGGCCACAGGACCCCGAATGCTTGTTACACACAGTTTTTATAGTCAAAAACTACAAAGATGTTTACAAAGCTTGAGGCGCAAGGGGATTGGAGCAGGCTAAAGCGTTTCACTCTGATTGGTCAGTTTGAACCCAGTTTGAACCCGCGCGGGATGTTTCCTGGACTTGTTTTTCTGTTTGGGTTCCAGGAATTTGGGGTGGGTATCTTAGATAGCCACAGGGCATCGGGCGGGTGCTTAAGATGACCATCTGGTCATCGGGTGGATGCTTTAGATGACCACCTGGTTATTGGGTGGATGCTGTTTTTAAGGGCGGTTGTTTTTCTAAGCTTTTAAGTTTCTAAGCCTATTTATTTCTAAGTCTAAGAATTTCTAAGTTCTTTTAGTCTAAAAATTTAAAGGTACTTAAATTCCTAAATCTATTTTCAGTGGCACACAACTATAATCCTAGCTACTCGAGAGGTTGAGGCAGGAGAATCCCTGGAACCTGGGAGGCAGAGGTTGCAGTGAGCCAAGATCGCGCCACTACACTCCAGCCTGCGTGATAGAGCGAAACTGTCTCAAAAAAAATTAACCAAACAAAAAATACGAACCACACTGTAAAATGCCTGTAGGTTACACTGATGAAACACTGTGCCTCCCGGAGACACTTCTAAGCACAGGTGACAGGGGTCAGTTCCTGGGGAGTGACAGCTCCGCCCCCATTTTGGCCTCTGCAACACTGAGGGAAAATGAAAGACCCCACATCCCACTAGAGTTTCCACCAGAGCCCGGGAAAGGTCCCCAGGGACAGGAAGGAGCTGGTTCCGCATGTGGGCGGCAGGGATGGGAGCAGGGAGAATGGCCTCCTTCACAGGTGCAGTGTTCGCCCGAGATTCACCCTGGTCCCATGTAAGGGGGGATAAGACAGGTACCCAGCAGGGGTCCAGAATATTGAGGGACAGAGCAGGGCAGAGGGACCCTGGGCAGGTGCTGGGCTGTGCAGCCCGGGTCACCCTGGGACCAGAATGGAGGTCCCACTTGGGTCTGGAGTCCATGCTGCTATGTATGAGGTCCTGGCTCTACCACAACTGTGGGGCCCTGTCTCCCTACACCCCAGAGGGACCACAGGCTCTCTGTTCCCAGCCCAGATCCCAGCAGTGTCATGGGGCTGTGTCCAGTCACCTCATCAGGACTCACAGGGCTCCCAGGTCATGAGCAAAGCTGTGAGTTGAGACCCAGGGGGACAGGAGGTCTGGGCCCTTGGAAGGTGGGGTTCTGGGGGACGGGGCACAGGCCTCCCTGGGATCTGTGCTGTGACATGACTAACTGTGGGGTTCTTTCACCAGCTGAACCCCTCTGGCTTCCCCTACACTGGCCCCTTTCTCAGAATGACTGCACGTTTTTCATCACTTGCTTCCAACAAGTGGAGTTTGGGTGGTTGTCAAACCCAGAGACACAAGCAAAGGGCAGCTTGGACAACCCGGTCCCTCCCGCACCCTTCCCTGCGTGGGAAATGCCGAAGTCCTCTGCTCAGGGAGGGACTGGGGTGTGCCCCCCTGAGTACTCTGGGTCACCTGGAGGAGGTTTCTTTTTGTCAAGTCTCTGTGTTGGTGTGTGTGCATGTGTGTTGTGTGTTTGTGCATGCGTGTTGTGTATGTTCTGTGTGTGCATGTGTGTTGTGTTTGTGCACGTGTGTTGTGTAGTGTGTGTGCATGTTTTGTGTTGTGTTTGTGCACGTGTGTTGTGTATGTTGTGTGTGCATGTGTGTTGTGTCTTATGTGTGTATGTGTATGAGTTGTATGTAGTTCAAGTATTGTGGTATGTTGTGTGTGTGTTGTGTGTGTTGTGTTGTGTGTGTGTCTTGTGCGTGTTTGTGTGTTGTGTGTGTGTGTTGTGTGTGTTTGTGTTGTGTGTGTGTTGTGTGTGTTGTATGTGTGCCTTGTGCGTGTTTGTGTGTTGTGTGTGTCTTGTGCGTGTTTGTGTGTTGTGTGTGTTTGTGTGTTGTGTGTGTGTCTTGTGCATGTTTGTGTGTTATGTGTTTGTGTGTTGTGTGTGTTGTGTGTGTGTGTGTTGTGTGTGTGTGTTGTGTGTGTTGTGTGTTGTGTGTGTGTCTAGGCCAGGGAAGCAGTGAGTCATTTCTGCCCAGGAGCAGCTGCGTGCGAGGCCAGTTCTTGGTCTTTTACGAGGCTTCTGCGGACTTTCCAGAAATCGTGAGGTGGGAGCCGCCTGCTGTAATCAGGCACATAAGTCACACATCCCCGAGCTGGGAACCAGCACAGAAGGCCCGGGACAGACCCCAAGCTGAAGCCACAGCCCTGACACCTGCTGCCCTAGCCCTGGTGTCTCTGCCTCTGGAGCCTCCTGTTCCCAGGGCTCAGCTCCCCTCCCCTCTGTGGCTGGGCTTTGCCTCCTGGGCTGCTCCTCTCCCCAGCCCTCTCTCTGGGCCCGACCTGGACACCTGCCCCCTTCCTGAGCTCCTCCCCCTGACTGGCCCTGTCCTGGGTCTCAGCCACGGCCTCCCCTGGGCTCCCTCTCTAGGGGGTGGAATCAGGAAGGGGTGGACACAGGGCTGCTCTGGAGGGCCCCTGCCTGCACCTGTGTGGCTCCTTTTGAAAGGAGCTGGGCACATTCCTCAGCCCCGGGCTCAAGACTCCCTGAGCCTAGTACAAACACATTGCATCTTCCCATCCCACCACATATCGCCATATATCTCTCAAATTCCCTGAGCCCAGTATAAACACCACCTGGAAAGCCTCCGATAAGGAGACAGCCGTTCAAGGTTTTACTGAAAGCGCAGGAACCAAAAGAATTTCTTTGTTCCCCTGTAACTTTTGGGCTATAAAAAGCAAACGCTCGCATTGTTCGGGGCCCTCTCTTGTATGCTGTAGAATGGAGGGACCAGGTTCGAACTTGTAGTAAAGATCCTTGCCGCTTGGCTTTGACACTGGACTCTGGTGGTCTTCTTTGGGGAACAAACGGTCTGGGCATAACACTTTCCAAAGGGAGACTGGCTGCTGGCTGTCCTCTTACTGCTGGGCCTGGCCCTTCCAATCAGCGCCTGGGGCTCTGTGAGTGAGGGTGGGGTCTGCATTTAGGTTCCTCTCCTGTGAGGTTTAGCTGAGTTTTCTGGCTCCAGAGGGATGTCGTGTGACCTTTGCCCCGCTACAGGTCCACTACACAAGGAAAGACATCTACACATTTGCTAGTGTGTATGGAAACACTTGCAATTCATGATACAATCACACAGGGAAAAAATATAAGAAAAGATTTAGTATTTCATTTTATTCCTCTACGTATAAAACCAATTCAAATTGTCACTGGATTAGTAGGTTTGAAACTTCTCTGAGTGTATTGAGTATAATCTTAGTACTATATTCTTGAAATGTAACATAAATTTTTGATTAAAAGTAATTCACTCTAATTTTTAAAAAATCTACTTGGTCAGGAACACCTTGCTTTGCTGGTGTCTGTGAGCTGCTGGAGATGGTGGCGAACAGCCTGTTTGCATTTCTTGGAAGAAGATCTTTTATTCTGTAGCTCAACCCAGGTCTCTGCCTTCCTTAGAGACTGAGGCCCATCCTTCAGTTTCCCTGATTCTGGAAGAGTGGGGGGACGGGGGGGTTGAATGGAGCGGGGGGGTGAGAGAGTGGAAAGAGGGCACAGGGAGGAGGCCTGGGGACAGTGACAATGACAGGAGAGGAGGGAGGGATGCGGGAGGTGGGAGAGAGAGGGAGGCTGTGAGAAGGAAAGGGAGGGACGGAGCTGGGCGCCCTGGGGGGAGCAGGGAACCCAGAGGAGGCTCTGAGCAGAGGGGAAGGCAAGGCCCAGGGGAGAGGGGAGGAGGGGGAGGCCGATGGGGCACCAGGCAGAGGGAGGAAGCCGTCACCTGGAGAATGGCCCGAAGCCTCCCACTCAGGGCTTGGCTGTGCTCATCTAGTCCATCCCAGGGCTGGAAGGGACGTCCCTGGCGGTCCACAAAGGTGTCCCAGCAGTACTCAAATTCTGAAAAGTGACAGGGGAGATAAGTCACGCTCCGGCTGTGGGGACGGGGTGGCACCAAGAGCCCGTGACTCTCAGGACAGACTTCCCACATCCTGGTTTCGGTCCCTCCTTTCCCTCTCCCTCCCCTAGGGACTGAGCTCCTTCATCAGGCACTTCCTTCCCACTGGAATCTGGGCCAGCCCAGTTCTCATTTTTTCTGGAAGCCCCAAGTTCTGCTTCCACTTCCAGCCACCCTCCCTGCCTTCCCCGGGCCCACATCTCCTGGTCTGGCCTCTCTCTTCCCGTCGACCCCAAAGTCAGGTCCAGAGTGCAACCATTGTCTCTGCAGGCAGCGGACCAAGGCCTTTCCCTCAGGGATGCCGACCCTCCCCACTTTCTAGTAACTTCCCAGGGCCCCCTCCTGCCCCAGCCGACCCCGCCCCACTCTAGGCCTCCATTCTCACCACTGTAGTTCATCACTGCAATTTTGGCCCCATCCCTGTGCAGGGTGCGCAGCCCCTCCTGACATCTTCCTTGATCATCATAGATGCGGGCAGCGAAGATGCACAAGCTCACATGTTTGTTTTTTGAAATGAATTTAGCCATTTTCTGGGCACAGCTAAAGCAGGGGCTCCAGGAGGTGAAGCAGGTAACCCTGTATTGCTGGTCATCCAGCTTCCAAAAGGGAATCAGGTCCAGGAAGCACAGCTCTGCATGGCGGCCTTTAGGGAAACCGTGTCTATCTGGAGCCTAGAAAAGAAAGCAAACCGTGAGGTTATTTATTTATTTATTTATTTATTATTGTTATTATTTTTTTGGACAGAGTTTCACTCTTGTTGCCCAGGCTGGAGTGCACGAGTAGCTGGGATTACAGGCATGCACCTCCACACCAGGCTAATTTTGTATTTTTAGTAGAAAGGGGGTTTCTCCATGTTGGTCAGGCTGGTCTCGAACTCCCGACCTCAGGTGATCTGCCCTCCTCAGCCTCCCAAAGTGCTGGGATTACAGGTGTGAGCCACCATGCCCGGCCGAGGTAATTTTTAGTGAACAGGGAGGGACAGCCTGGATCAGGTGAGGCTGGGTGCAGGGGAGCCTCCAACACAAAATTAGCAGGGGGTACGAAACCCCAATTTTCTTTGTCTTTGTCGTTGTCTTTCCTTCCTTTACTTTCCGACAGAGTCTGGTTTTGTCACTCAGGCTGGAGTGCAGTGGCACAATCTTGGCTCACCGCAACCTCCACCTCCCAGGTTCAAGCGATTCTCGTGCCTCAGCCTCCTCAGTAGCTGGGACTACAGGCATGTGCCAACACGCCTCGCTAATTTTTGTATTTTTAGTAGAGACGAGGTTTCACCATGTTGGCCAGGCTCATCTCGAATGCCTAACCTCAAGTGATCCACCCACCTCAGCCTCCCAAAGCGCTGAGATTACAGGCGTGAGCCACCACACCCGACCTGATTTTTATGATAATCCATTAAATAATGTAATTTTCCATTACGATGGAATTTCTCTGATACTGAGTATTTGGAGCATCCTCTCATTTTGCACCTGAGATCAGTGCCTTTAGGACCCTCACTCCGCCCCAGGCCTGCAGAGAGGGGCTGTAGAGCTGGGGGAGGCAAGACAGATGCCACTGAGCTGTGTGTGCTTCCCTCGTGGGGAGACTGACCTCTCTATCCATCAATTCCCCTCACCCCACCCCTTCTGTGACCCATAATTCTAGACGCTTCCGCATTGTGCTTTAGCCTGTATTAAGCCCAAGAGTGACAGACTGAGGCCAGAGGGCTCCCTTTGCAGGGAGAAGTGGGGATGAGGGGTCCCCAGCAGGACTAACCCCACATTGGGAAGGGCTCCAGTCATGAGGTGATTGTCCTTGTTGAGCCCAAGGAATGATGGTGTTTTGTCCAAATTTCGACTGGGAACTAGTCAAGCCAAGGAGTCCAGTGCAGAGAGGACTCGGAGTAGAACGGATGACACCAAATGTGCTGAGAAGGGGCTGTGGGTCATTCCTGGGGGAGTCCCGTCCCACTGGTTAGGCAGTGATGGGAACCGGCGCCTTTGAAAGTGGTTTCCAAGCAGTGGGTATGGGCCCAGCAGGGCCCACATTGAGCTCATAGAGCCCAGAGGAACCCCGTTTCCAGCACCACAGCCAAGCAGAATTCGACCTCTCCAGCCAGGGGCTGTGCTGGGCAAAGGCCCGGGAAGAACGTCCCACGGGTTCAGGGCCCCTCAGCCTGGCCTGGCCCAGCTCCTCTTCAAATGCTGACCATCCCTGCATCCTGACTTGGGGCCTGTTCTAGCCTTGCTGTGGGCTCCATCCTGGTCAGGACAGAATCCCTGGTGGGCCTTTCCTGCCTCAGTCTCTCTTCCCACAGGAGGAAGCCCAGGAGCAGGCACTGGGGAATCTTGGCCTGTGAGGTCGGGGAGCCCCCGAGCCTCAAATCCCACAGTTGCGAATCATTCCTGGTGAGAGCTGCGTCTGTGAGGGGATCCTAGGAGGGTCCTCAGAAAGCACGTTGCCTTTGACCCCACTTGGCCCTGGTGCAGACCCTTTTCCTCTGCCCCGACCCTCTCAGAGCACAGCAGGAGTGGGGATGGCTGAGCCCTGGGCCTGGGGGTGACGCTGGACTAGTGGTGTCAGCCCCTGAGACATGTGGCTGGTTAGGCATGTGGGGTTGGAAGCTGCCAATCCTGGAGAGTCACTGAAGCCGAAGTCTGCCCCAACCCCAGGGCCAAGCAGCAGCAGCTGCAGGAAGCACAGGTGACAGACACTCTGCGGGACACCACAGGTACCACCCAGAACCTTCTGCCCATGCATGTCCCTGGATTGGGAGGGCCCTGCCTGGATGCGGGTGGCTGGGTTGGTCACCTGGTTGCGTAGAAAGCCCCTGTGCTGGTTCAGCAGGACCCAGGTGTCATTGTGCAAGCGCTCCACCTTGTAACACAGGTAAGTCTCACGCTGTCCACTGACCCAAGGTTTATTGTTAAAGTTGGAAGTGAACGTGCCTGGATCCATCACATGTCTGTGGACAGCGGGGGAAAAGCCCAGAGGAGTAAGAGCCCTCGTGGTCTGCCCTGCCTCCCCCTCCCTCTCCACGCTTCCGCCCTTTCACCCCACCCTCCTTCCCCTTGCTCCCCACATCCCTTAGCACCTGTCAGAAGGGGCTCCCGCTCACTTACTGGAGCCTCCACACCTGCCCCTCTGACCCCTTCTGGGGCTCACTGGGAGATCGCTGCAGCCCTGGGGCCTGTCTAGGCCTTGTCAGGGCCTCCTCAGGTTCAGCTCAGTGTGCTCAGGCCCCCTCCCTGGGGTACAGCTGGGTCTTCTTCCCTGGCCGCACAATACACCCCAGTCCTGGCTCTGCTCGCTGTCAGTCCCTGCTGGAGGTGGACCCACCGGGGCTTCCCTCCTGCCTACAAGGTTAACTCTTGCCACACCTAGCATCAGGGCAGAGACGCTCCTGAGTGGGACCAGCGGGGAGAAGAGCCTGCCAGGGACTTTTTTTTTTTTAAATCACAGGATTTGCTTCTGCTGCCAAAAATAATACCTGTCCTTACGAAACCACAAATTATAAAGGTAAAAGTGAATTATTAGCACCCAGTGCAGAGGCATTTCCAAACCAGAAACACCAGGTCTTCACCCCGGGCTGGACAGAGGGGAGGATGTGACCTTTGATAGGACTCTGCAGAGCACAGCTTGGAACTGGGAAGGGTCTGGCTGGGGAAGCCACGGGCATCAGCTGAGGGGTCATGTTGGGACCCCAAAGAGGCCCAGAGAGAGGCTGAGAAGAGGAGCAGCCCGGGAGTGGTGGGGCAGGGGAGACTGTCGGGGTGGCTAAGGAGGGACTCAGGAGAGTTGGGTGCAGGAGGAATGGGGTGGGTGAAGCACGCAGCAAGGTCTGGGTGGAGGGGCCATGAAAGTCAGGTCAGGACTCCCCTGGGAGACAGACACACAGGACAGGAACCCCTGCATTCCCTACCCAGGCCTGCCCACAATGACTGCAGCTTATTGCCGTGCATTTCACTGTTTCTCCCCATAATCAATGTATTGAAGCCCTAACCCCCACTCCCTCAAAGGGTGGCTGTATTTGGAAACAGGTCCTTTCTTTCTTGTTTGTTTGTTTGAGAAGTTGTTTCGCTCTTTTGCCCGGGTTGGAGGGTAGTGGCACAGTCTGGGCTCCCCGTAACCTCCGCCTCCCGGGTTCAAGCGATTCTCCTGCCTCAGCCTCCCGAGTAGCTGGGATTATAGGCGCCCAACACCACTCCTGGCTAATTTTTGTATTTTTGATGGAGATGGGGTTTTGCCACACTGGCCAGGCTGGTGTCGAACTCCTGACCTCAGGTGAGCCACCCACCTCAGCCTCCCAAAGTGCTGGGATTACAGGCGTGAGCCTCTGCATCTGGCCTGGAGACAGATCCTTTCATCAGATGATTAATTTAAATGAGGCCTTCAGTGTGGGCCCAAATTCACCTGGCTGGGGTCCATAAACGAGGAGGACATTTAGAGGCAGAGAGACCCCGGGAGTCCAAGTGCACAGAGGAACGGCCAGAGAGGACAGGGCCGGAAGGGACCCCCTGCCAGCCAGGAGGAGCGGCCACAGAGGACACAGCCCCGCCCACCCCCTCCACCCTGGACTTGCAGCCTCCAGATCTGTGAGAAAATAAATGCCTGCCCTGTGGGCACCCGCCCGGGCCACCTTCTATAGCAGTGGAAGCCTGAAGCTCTGTTTCCACGGAGGCAGCTCCTTCTCAGGGGCTCAGGTCAGCCTTGAAAGATGTTACTCAAAGCTTCTAACTGTTGGGCTTGTGAATATTCATACCCACTTACTACGTCCAGTTTTATGACAAATATGATTATGCCAGGGAGATAGAAGGAGCCAGGCTGGGGATCCCAGGCTGTGGGGAGGGCAGCCTCGGGGATGGATGGAGGTTGCTCTGGAGGCAGAAGGGGCCTCTCACTCACAGGAGGGGCCCAGGAAAGGAAGGGGAAAGGCAGGGAAGTGGAGGGAGCATGAGGAGTTGGGGTGAGGTGGTGTGACCATGAGGGCAGGCAGGGGGGCAGGAGGGAGGGCAGGAGGGCCTGGCCAGGAGAGGACCTGGTCTGGGACAGAGGGGAGGCCTCAAGAGGGTAAGCAGGAGGTGAGAGGAGAGAGGCGATGAGCCTGGAGGGAGACCCTCACCTGAGAAGCTCCCCCAGCATGGCGTGCAGTAATGTATAATGTTTAGGCAGATTCTTCCGAGGCTTAAATGGCTTTCCTTGGCCGTCCACGAACTCGTTCCAACAGTGTTGAAATTCTGAGAAAAAGAAGACAGAACGCAGTCAGGCCCGCCTGGCCTGTCTTCTGTGACCTTGGGGCCCTCCCCTCCCAGACAGACTCTGGATACTAGTTACAGTCACGGCCAGACCCAACCCCACAGGCTCCCCTGGGACACTTGGCCTTTGCAGGCATCACAGCAGATCCACAGGAATGTGTGGGAGGGACCCATCACAGAGCCTCACTCAGTCTCTCCCACACCTCTGAGCCTCCCACTTCTCACCGTTATAATTCATGATCTTCATGGTGGCATGCGGACCGCCTCCTGGTAATCTGGTTTCCAGAAGTAGTAGAGGCGGGCAACAAAGATGGTCAGGGTAACCTTCGGGTCCTCGGCCAGGAACGTGGCCACACTGTTTGCACACCTTGTGCAGGGGCTCCAGGATACGTACCAGGTGACCTCGTACTCCTGGTCACGATGCAGCTGCCTCCACTCGCGGAACCAGTGGAGGAACTTCATCTCTGGGTGGTCCTTAGCCTCGGGGTACAGCTGGGAGAGGAGCAGGGGCAGGGGAAGCTCTGAGAGGGGGAGCAGGAGGAGAGCAGGGGTGATGCAGGGGGAAGAGGGGCCAGGACAGGAGCCCAGGGGATCTTGGCACTGAAGCTCCTTTCCTCCATCCCCCCTGTTTAGTTTGAGTGATTGTCTGCTCCAAAGCTCATGTTAATTGCTATGGTAATGGCCTTAAGAGGTGGCACCTACAAGCGGCTATGAGGCTGTGGGGACTGCACCTTTGTGGGTGCCACTGCTGTGGTTATTCAAGGGCAACTTTAGCCCCACTTTCTGTCTCTTGCCCTCTAGCTGGAGGGGCAGTGTGTAAGATTAAACTCCTGCTTCCTCTTGTCCCCATGGCATGGAGCAGCAGTGACCCAACATCCCAGGCCACTCTATCTGGAGCATCCCCTGAGCTTCTGGCAACCACCTTCACCCCCAGGTGACTGTGCAGCTCGCAGGCCCTGGAAAGTCGCTGGTGCCTTGACAGTGGACTTCCCAGCGTCTAGAACTCGAGCCAGCACATTTCTATTCATTGTGAATGTCCCCATCTCAGTTCTGCTGTTGAAGCATCACAAGGTGCACCAAGACACGTGCTTCCCTTCATTTGGGAGTTTTCCCAGCCCTGTTCACGGCCTCGTGTGTGAATTCTGGCATTCATTCTCCCAAGCATCCATTCACCAGGCATCCTCAGCCCCTGCTGTGGCCTGGCCCTCTGGGGTCTGCCTTATTCCCTGTCTGCGGTCAGCTGGGGAGGCCACTGGACCTTCACTGTCCATTTCGGGGGGGTCGGGCACTGGCCAAGGGGGCTACTGAGCACTTGAAATGGGGCTCTGATTAGAGACCTGAGCACCTGAAAAATACACCGCTCATTTCTCTTTTTTTTTTTGAGACGGAGTTTCACTCTTGTTGCCCAGGCTGGAGTACAACGATGCAATCTCAGCTCACTACAACCTCTGCCTCATGAGATCAAGCGATTCTCCTGCCTCAGCCTCCCGAGCAGCTGGGAATACAGGCGACTGCCACCACGCCTAGCTAATTTTTTTGTATTTTAGTAGAGACGGGATTTCACCATGTTGCCCAGGCCGGTTTCGAATATCTAACCTCAGGTGATCCACCCGCCTGGCCTCCCAAAGTGCTGGGATTACAGGTGCGAGCCACCCACCGTACATGACCCACACAGCTCATTTCAAAGACTCAGTGTGACAAGAAAAAGAAACTTCATTATCTTGTCAAGAATTTTATGTTAATTATTGTTGAAGTAATATGTTAGCTACACTGGATTAAATAAAATATTAAAATTAGGCGGGGTACGGTTGCTCACACCTGTAATCCCAACACTTTGGGAGGCCGAGTCAAGTGGATCACCTGAGGTCAGGAGTTCGAGACCAGCCTGGTCAATATGGTGAAACCCCATCTCTACTAAAAATACAAAAAAATTACCTGGGCATGGTGGTGGGTGCCTGTAATCCCAGCTACTTGGGAGTCTCAGGCGACAGAATCGCTTGGACCCAGGAGGCAGAGGTTGCAGTGAGCTGAGATCGCGCCATTGCACTCCAGCCTGAGCAACAAGAACAAAACTTCGTCTCAAAAAAGAAAAGAAAAGAAAAGAAATTAAAAACAAGGCCTTTTGTGCAGTGGCAACCCCCCTCCACCATCCGATCCCAGGACAGTCCAGCGGGAAGGTCAGGGCCACGGACTTGGAAAGTGTGGGAGAGAAGGGCACCCTGGACAGCCCGCCGCCGGGCATTTCACTCATCAGTGCGTGGTTTGCTTTCCCGGGTGGTACCTCGCCTTGAAAGATGTTTGCGTCCAAAGGGGGCCCTGAAGGGTCCTTTGTTTTCACTTCGTAGCACAGCCAGACGGTATTCCGACCAGAAAGGATGGGTCTGTTATTGAAGTAGTAGACGAATATGTCTGGTTCCATTTGCTCCACCATGTTTCTGAAGACATAAGAGAGAAACCAACCAATGCAGAGAGCACTCCTGGGTGCCCTCTGGGCTAGTATCCACTAAACACAGCCCCCTGGATGGCTCTAGGCCTCCCCCATCCCTCCACAGCCCTGAGAATTTCAGCAGAGATTGCAATGAGCTGAGATCGCGCCACTGCACTCCAGCCTGGGTGACAAGAGCGAAACTCTGTCTCAAAAAAAAAAAAAAAAAAGAGAAAAAAAAAGAAAGAGAGACAGAATAAAACTTTTCACCCCAAAATAATAGCTTTTAACCTTTTAACTCAGTTCCTTCCTGCCATTTCACCTCTGTATATTACTATTGTTAAATCACGGTAGAACCGAATTCTGAGGCCCAGGCCACTCTTCTAAGTGCTGCGTGGGTTTGAACTCATGTGAGGCTGCCCTAGGCCTGCAGGGGCCATTCCCATCTTATAGAGGAGGGGCCAGAGGCGCAGAGAGGCAGGGTAACCTGCCCAGGCCACAGAGTTGTGGACAAATGGAGTGGGGGCCCCTTTCCAGGCCAGCCGTGTCCAGTCTGTGTATTACCAGCCCTGCAGGAGGGAGCCATTGGGGACCGGGCTCTCTTCTTACTAAATTTTAAAATAAAAGCATTTCCCTGGATCATTGAGATTTTTCCCATGTATTTCATGTTTTTGTTTTTGTTTTTTTTTCTTTTGAGATGAGGTTTTGCTCTTGTTGCCCAGGCTGGAGTGCAATGGGGCGATCTCGGCTCACCGCAACCTCCACCTCCTGGGTTCCAGCGATTCTCCTGTCTCAGCCACCCGAGTAGATGGGATTACAGGCGCCTGACACCACACCTGGCTAATCACGTATTTCTAGTAGAGACAGGGTTTATCCATGTTTGTCAGGTTGGTCTCGAACTCCTGACCTCAGGAGATCCACCTGACTCGGCTTCCCAAAGTGCTGGGATGACAGGCTTGAGCCACCTTTCCCGGCCACTATATTCCATGTTACTGGTGTCATTATAAATGGTGAATGCTGATCGTAGAGGAAGAGTGTATGTTTGGGGTCATCTGCATCCTCCTCTGCCCACAGTGGAGATGTCTTTGGAAGACATGATTTATCTTGTGCTTCAGAGACCATTCCCTCCCCACACCCTCTCCTAAGACTTGGTATTTAAGCAAAGTAAATCTTACAGAAAATCCATCGAAGCTCTGTGAACAAAATTCCACATTGCTCCAATCATAATTTGGTTCAATTCTCCCAGTTCCAGAGTTCAGGAATGGCAGGGAGCACACAGAGGGAGCACCCTCCCAGGGCAGGGAGCACCACCTCAGTCATGACTTTCACGGGAGAGTCTCAGCGGGGGACCTGGACTGGGGCAGGTGGGGGAGGCGGCCCATTCAGAAGCAGCAGTGGGGCGACCACACAGCAGGGCAAGGAGCCTGGCTGGGAATGGGGATTGCAGGGGAACCAGAGGGGAGGGAGCCCAGGGCTTGGGCTAGGGCAGGGGGAGGCCAGGGCTGACGCCCAGCAGGGCCACCAGGGAGGAAGGGGCAGCAGAAGGGCCCAGCGGGTAGAGCGGGCAGCAGTACCTGATTTGAGGATTCATCCTTTGCCGGCTAGTCCTGACTATGATCTTTGTCTGGTGCACCACGGTTTCGCTTTCCGCTACAGGTTCCTGGTTTTAGGACAGCCCTCCTTAAAGTGACCTCCCAGGGCCTTGTGAGTCATGGCCCCTCTCCCTTCCTGCTCTGGCACTGGTGTGGGAGGCGCTGGGATGCTTTGTCTTCCTCAGGCTCTCACTCTCTTTCTGGTTTTCTCTGGGGCCCTCCCCCTGGCAGAGGGACATTTCTAAAGACAGGCCGCTCTGTGCAGCAGGACCCAAGGTGGGTCCACAACAGGCTGAGTCAGCAGAGCAGACGCCCCTCCCCTGGAGTCAGCAGCGCAGACGCCCCTCCCCTGGTTGTCCCGCCCAGCTGGAGCCGCCTCTCCACCCTCAAGACAGACAGGCTGATGCCTCTGCAGGGATTCCCAGATCTTGCCCTCAGGGATCATCCCAGAGACACCTTCCACCCAGCAGCCATGGGGACAGGGAGGAAGAGTGAAGGGCATGGCGTCTGCCTCCCCCCAGGCCTTCACACTCGGAGGCCACCATGGGAGGGAGGGGCAGCAGGTGGGGGTGGGCCTCAGATGTCCCACCAGGATGTCATGCGGACCCCCAAACTGTGCTCCTTCCTTCCTGCTTCTCTTTCCCCATGTCCTGCCCGGAGTTGCTCCCTGGTAGGATGAACTTTTACCCTCTCTTGTCCCCATGTCATGGAAGGGCAGCGGCTGGTGTCCCAGGCCAGCCTGTCTGGAGCCTCCCTGTGGGTCTCACAGCTCCCTTCCCCTGGTAGCGTGCTCCCATAGTGCAGAGACCTAAAAATCACACAAGGTGTATATACATTTGTCTTTTTGTTTGTTGGTTGGTTGGTGGTTTTTTGTGCTTTTCTCAGATGGAGTCTTGCTCTGTTGGCTAGGCTGGAGTGCAATAGCGTGATCTCAGGTCACCGCCACCTCTGCCTCCCAGGTTCAAGCAATTCTCCTGCCTCAGCCTCCCAAGTAACTGGGATTACAGGTGCCTGCAACCATGCCCGGTTAATTTTTGTATTTTTAGTAGAGGCAGGGTTTCTCTATATTGGTCAGGCTGGTCTCGAACTCGTGACCTGAGGAGATCCGCCGGCCTCAGCCTCCCAAAGTGCTGGGATTATAGGTGTGAGCCACCATGCCTGGCTACAACATATAAATTTGGAAAGGAGACTTTATTTCTTGATAAGGGTGACAGCCTGCAGGTGGCCATCCCACAGCCTGGGAAAAGCAGCCTCTGGGAAACACCAGAGACAGACATTTAGAAGCAGGAGGGGTTGGGGCAGGAGCTTTAAGCTGAAGGGGTTGGCTAAACATACATATTCAACAGGCTACAGGAGGAGCTATGAATATTCATGTAGGTGGCTGCAGTCCATGCTTGTTGAACAAACATGTGTGTAACACATGATCCCAGGCGGGCACAGTGGCTCATGCCTGTAATCCCAGCACTTTGGGAGGCCGAGGCAGGTGGATCATCTGAGGTCAGTGTCAGGCCTCTGAGTCGGAGCTAAGCCATTGTAACCCCTGTGAACTGCACATATACATCCAGATGGCCTGCAGCAGCCAAGAAGTCTGGAGCAGTTGAAAAACCACAAAAGAAGTGAAACAGCCAGTTTCTCCCTTAACTGATTAACCAACCTTGAGACATTCCACCGTTATGACTTGCTCCTGCCCTGCCCTAACTGATCAATCATCCTTATGACACTTTTCCTGGACAATGGGTCTCATGGTCTCCCCACCACGCACCTTGTGACCCCCTCCCCTGCTGACAACAGATGACCACCTTCGACTGTAACTTTCCGCTGCCTACCCAAGTCCTATAAAGCTGCCCCCGTCCTATCTCCCTTCGCTGACTCTCTTTTCAGACTCAGCCCTCTTACACCCAAGTGAATAAACGGCCTTATTGCTTACACAAAGCCTGTTTAGGTGGTCTTCTATATGGACACGTGTGACAGTCAGGAGTTCGAGACCAGTCTGGCCAATATGGTAAGACCTCGTCTCTATTAAAACTACAAAAATTAGTCGGGCGTGGTGGCGGGTGCCTGTAATTCCAGCTACTCAGGAGGCTGAGGCCGGAGAATCACTTGAACCTGGTAGGTGGAGGTTGCAGTGAACTGAGATCATGCCACAGCGCTCCAGCCTGGGAGACAGAGTGAGAGTCCATCACAAAAACAAACAAACAGCAACAACAACAAAAAAAAACTAAAAAAAACCCAACCATATAATCCTTCCTCATGTTGTGGTGGAGACAACATTTAAATATACTACAATTAAACCTGTATTAAGGGAGGAGACCACCCCTCACATTGTCTTATGCCCAATTTCTGCCTCCAAAGAAAGAAAAAGTAAAAACTAGAAGGCAGAAATGAAATCCACAAGCAGACAGCCCGGCACCACACCCTGGGCCTGGTAGTTAAAGATCGACCCCTGACCTAATCGGTTATGTTTTCTATAGATTACAGACATTGTATCGAAAAGCACTGTGAAAATCCCTATCCTGTTTTGTTCCAATCTAATTACCGGTGCATGCAGCCCCCCCCAGTCACATACCTCCTGCTTGCTCAATCAATCATGACCCTCTCATGCACACCCCCTTAGAGTTGTGAGCCCTTAAAAGGGACAGGAATTGTTCACTCAGGGAGCTCGGCTCTTGGGACAGGAGTCTTGCCCATGCCCCCGGCCAAATAAAGCCGTTCCTTCTTTAACTCAGTGTCTGAGGAGTTTTGTCTACAACTCATCCTGCTACATTTCTTGGTTCCCTGACCGGGAAGTGAGGTGATTGGCGATGGTCAAGGCAGCTCCTTAGGCGGCTTAAGCCTGCCCTATGAAACATCCCTGTGGGGGGACTCCAACCAGCCCGAGCGACACGGACCCTGAGAGCGCTCCCCAGTAGGCATTTGCCCCGGTGGGAAGCCTCGCCAGAGCAGTGTGCGGCAGGCCCCCATGGAGGATCAACGCAGTGGCCGAACACTGGGAAGGAATGGGCACTTGGAGTCTGGACATCTAAAACGTGGTAAGAGTCGTCTTTGAAACTTGCCCACTCCGTTTGTGTGGAAGCATGGGCTGATCATCCGTGGCGTGCCTTTATCGGCACTTTGGTTTTGGTTTTGACTTGGTTTGAATTGCTTGACAGGATTGGTCCTGGGAACTTGCCTACTCCATTTGAGTGGAAGCGTGGCCTGATCACACATGGTGTGCCTGTACCAGCACTTTGGTTTTTGTTTTCGACTTGACTTGGCTTGCTTGATACTTTGGTTTTGGTTTTGACCTGGCTTGGATTTCTGGATACTCTGATTTTGGTTTTGGTTTTAATTTTGATTTTGGTTTGATGCAAACTGCAAAAGTTTGTGTGTGTCCTTTTTACCCATTCTTTGTTTTGTGGTGTGTGTGTGGTGTGAGCATGGTGTTTTGTCTCGAAGAAGCATAGGTGAGGCACAAATAAGCCCACCCCACTAGGAACTATGTTCAAAATTTTCAAAAAAGAATTTAAGGGAGACTATGAAGTACTGTGACACCAGAAAAACTTAAAACTTTGTGTAAGATAGACTGGCCAGCATTAGAGGTAGGTTGGCCATTAGAAGGAAGCCTGGACAGGTCCCTTGTTTCAAAGGTAATGGCACAAGGTAACCTGTAAGCCAGGGAACCCAGACCAGTTCCCGTATATAGACATTTGGTTACAGTTGGTTTTAGACCCCCTGCCCCAACACACAGTGGTTGAGAGAAAACCAGCATAAGCGGCTGGCAGAGGCAAGGAAAGACCAGCAGAAAGAGAGAGAGAAAAAGAGGCAAAGAGAGAGGAAGAGACAGAGAGGAAGAGACAGACAAAGAGGGAGTCAAGGAGAGAGAGAGAGAGAAAGAGAGGCAGAGAGAGAGAGAGAGAAGAAGAGACAGAGGCAAAAGGAAAGTCGGCCGGGCGCGGTGGCTCAAGCCTGTAATCCCAGCACTTTGGGAGGCCGAGACGGGCGGATCACGAGGTCAGGAGATCAAGACCATCCTGGCTAATACGGTGAAACCCCGTCTCTACTAAAAATACAAAAAAAAACTAGCCGGGCGAGGTGGCGGGCGCCTGTAGTCCCAGCTACTCCGGAGGCTGAGGCAGGAGAATGGCGTAAACCCGGGAGGCGGAGCTTGCAGTGAGCTGAGATCCGGCCACTGCACTCCAGCCTGGGCGACAGAGCGAGACTCCGTCTCAAAAAAAAAAAAAAAAAAAAAAAAAAAAAAAAAAAAGCCAAGGTAAATTTAAAGCCTATAATTGATAACTGAAGGTATTCTCTGTAACCTTATAACACTCTGATACCACTTTGTTGTCAGTGTAAACAAGAGCGTATCCTGAAAGCACTGAGGCCTTTCCATCAAAAATCCTTAACCCGGTAACCCACAGATGGCCCAAATGCATTCAATCTGTAGTGGCAACTGCTTTGTTAACAAACAAACAAACAAAAAAGGTGAAAAAAAACACAAACTTTTAGAGGAAACCTCATTGTAAGCACACCTCACCAGTTCAGAAGTATCCTAAGGAAAAAAAAAAAAAGGAAAAAAAAAAGGGGGGGGGGGCAGAATTTATATAAAAAGAATATTCTATTGTAAATTCTTGTCCTGAAATAAGTTAATTGGTTGTTTAAAGAAAGAAATGTTTGTTAAAAGTCAGAAAGTTAAGGCATGTCGAAAAATTGCCTGTAAAAGCTGTGAAAGGAAAAAAAAAGGTTATTAAAAAGTGTGTCTTAAAAAAGAATGTATGCAAAACATGTTGTATAATTTAAAAGTAAGTAGGCCTCCAATTTAAAAGTAAGTAGGCCTCCTGAATGTAAAACTATTGAAAAAAAAAACAGTTTATGTGCAAGGTGTATAAGAAAAGTAAAATATACCTTTAGTAAAAGGATTATAAGGAGGCATAAGAAAGTACATTTTTACCTACATTAAAAAGCTTAAAAAAATGATTGTTTTGAAGGTTTAAGCAAGTTTTAAAACATTAACTGTAAAGAAAACTCTGTGTGTGAACACATTAGCTAAAGTTAAAGAAGTATCATCCAGTTTTTCTGTGAACTGGACATTAAAGTAAAAGCATAACAGGTTTTTCTTAAAGCATCAACCTGCTCTTTAGCAAAAATTATAAAATGTTAAAAAGAGTCTATAAAATCTTACCTTATAGTCAAACATTAAAAATTAGACAAATATGTCTACAAGGTTTTATTAAAATTAGATTTAACATTAATAATACACTACTATAAAATAAAATTTAGCTTATCTGGTATAAAAATCACATGAGAAGCATTGTTAAATGTAAAATGGTATTTGGCTTTCTTTGGTTTAAAAACTAATAAAAATAGGTGCTAAAGGAAATTTCTCAGTAAAAAGGCACTAAGGACTATAAAGTCTACTGCCAAGTTCCCCACATTTAAAACAAAAGGTCAATTTCTTAGCAATTAAATACTTGGTTTATCTTCCATTTCCTTTCTCTCAAAAACCAAAAGTCTTTTACCACATGTGCCACCCCTAGAATTTCCGGTAAACCAGCACCAGCCTGAAGATCACATTCTCATCGAAAGGTGCAAAGAAGAAAAACTCGAGCCAGCCTGGGAAGAACCCTATCTTGTGCTGCTAACCACCAAGGCTGCTGTTCATACAGCAAAAAAGGATGGACTCATCACACCCAAGTCAAGAAAGCACCACCCGCTCCAGAGTTGTGGGCCATAGTCCCAGAGGAAAACCCTACCAAACTAAAGCTAAGAAAAATCTAACTCTTTTCATCTATTCTATTACTCTTTCTTCTTTCCTCATTCTATTGCTGACCATCTAGTTATTAACATAACCAAGTCAATTTCACCTCAAACTATTGCATTTAATACTGGCCTTGTTATACCCTGTGAGGACTTGACATGTCAAAGACAGTTTTCTACTTCAGAAAAGTACTTCTGTCCCTCCTGACTCTCCTCAGACTGGGCATTAGTAAACTAGGACCATTTAATCCAGGGAGATTTCGATAAAGACCCCAGTGCCAACCAAGAGTCTTGCCCCCCAATGTAGAGCTTTCATGCCATAGTTGGTCCAACATTCTGTGGACCACTAAAGAGCAAGGATGGACTGCCCCAACCAGTTTTGTAATTTCCTAAAACCATACATTCATTTTACTAGAGGATCATAGAAGTTAAAGACTTAAAACAAACTTTAGCACTTAAGACAGGATACCAAGATGCAAGTAGCTGGTTAAAATGGATAAAATATTCCATCTGCACATTAAACAAAAGCAATTGTTATGCTTGTGCACATGGCAGGCCAGAGGCCCAGACTGTCCCCTTTCCACTAAGGTGGTCCTCCAGTCGACCAGGTGTGGGCTGCATGGTAGCCCTTTTCCAAGATTCTACAGCCTGGAGTAATAAGTCGTGCCAAGCTCTCTCTGTTATATCTCAAAATCTGGCACCCTTGGGGTCAGCCCCTGAGGGCCACCCAGCCTCCTTCTCCCAACACTAAGTGCACTTCATGTCTCTCACAACAGGGATAAAACTTAGTGTTCCTTGGAGACCTGAAAGGATGCAGTGAGCTTAAGAATTTTCAAGAGCTTATCAATCAGTCAGCCCCTGTTCATCTCCGAGCGGATGTGTGGTGGTATTGTGGTGGACCTTTACTGGGCACTCTGCCAAATAACTGGAGTGGCACTTGTACTTTAGTCCAATTGGTTATCTCTTTCATCCTGTTATTTCATCAACCAGAAGGAAAAAAATAAGAGATCATAAAGCAAGAGAAGCCCCTGATGGGTCTTTCGACTCTGATGTCTATTTAGACACAATTGGAGTCCCACAAGGAATACCAGATCAATTTAAAGCTTGAAATCAAATAGCTGCAGGATTTGAGTCAATATTTTGGTTGCTGACAGTTAATAAAAATGTAGATTAGATAAACTACATCTATTACAACCAACAGCAATGAGCTTTTCATGAGTTAAAAGAAAAACTCATGTTGGCCCCAGCCCTGAGGCTACCTGACCTGACAAAACTCTTTGCACTCTATGTGTCAGAAAGATAAAAAATGGCAGTTGGAGTTTTAACCCAGACTGTGGAGCCCTGGCCAACGCCAGTGGCCTATCTCTCAAAACAACTAGACACGGTTTCCAAAGGCTGGCTCCCAGGTCTAAGGGCCCTAGTAGCAAAGGCCCTGTTAGCACAAGAAGCAGGTAAACTAACCCTTAGGCAGAACCTGAATATAAAGGCCCCCTATGCTGTGGTAACTTTAATTACTACCAAAGGACATCATTGGTTAACAAATGCTAGATTAACCAAGTACCAAAGCTTGCTATGTGAAAATCCTCACATAACCATTGAAGTTAGCAACACTCTAAACCCCACCACCTTGCTCCCGGTGTCAGAGAGCCCAGTTGAACATAACTGTGTAGAGGTTTTGGACTCAGTTTATTCTAGCAGGCCCAACCTCCGAGACCATCCTTAAACATCAGTAGACTGCGGGCAGTATGTGGACGGAAGCAGCTTCGCTAACCCCTGCAAAGTGACTCTGAAGAAGATGACAAGCCCCGCTCCAGTCACACCCGGAAGCTGACTGGTCCATGCACGGCCAAAGCATGAGGAAACTCATCGCAGGACTCATTTTCCTTAAAATTTGGACTTTTGCAGTAAGGACTTCAACTGACCTTCCTCAGACTGAGGACTGTTCCCAGTGTATACATCAAGTCACTGAGGTAGGACAAAAAGTTGCTATGGTCCCATTATTTTATGGTAGGCTCTGCTTACTCAATCAATCATGACCCTCTCATGTGCACCCCCTTAGAGTTGTGAGACCTTAAAAGGGACAGGAATTGCTCACTCAGGAGGCTAGGCTCTTGAGACAGGAGTCTTGCCAATGTCCCCAGCCGAATAAACCCCTTCCTTCTTTAACGTGGTGTCTGAGGAGGAGTTTTGTCTGTGGCTCATCCTGTTACAGTATGTCAAAAGGTCCTGTCAGGCCTCTGAGCCAAAGCTAAGCCATCATGTCCCCTGTGACCTGCACAGCCACATCCACTGCCTTAACTGATGACATTCCACCACAAAAGAAGTGAAAATGGCCTGTTCCTGCCTTAACTGATGACATTACCTTGTGAAATTCCTTTTCCTGGCTCATCCTGGCTCAAAAGCTCCCCCACTGAGCACCTTGTGACCCCCACCCCTGCCAGCCAGAGAACAACCCCCTTTGACTGTCATTTTCCTTTCCCTACCCAAATCCTATAAAACAGCCCCACCCGTATCTCCCTTCACTGACTCTCTTTCGGACTCAGCCCGCCTGCACCCAGTGATTAAAAAGCTTTATTGCTCACACAAAGCCTGTTTGGTGATCTCTTCACACGGATACGCGTGAAAGGTCCTTTCAGGACATGAAGTCACTGAAATTTGCCACGTCTGTAAACCACGCAGAACCAGTCCGTGGTCCATGGTCTGTGTCCATGGTTTCTGATCTGGAGAAAGTCACTGAAATCAGTCTCTTGTGCAGGGAAAGCAGGAATGAGGGCTGTGGAGCAGGGGCTCTGTGGCTCCGTGTCAGGACGCTGGATGAGCTGTGATTGTTTTCATCTTTATCTGGAGGCAGTGCTTGTTTAGCTGCTAGAGCAAAAGAAAAACTCTGTGGCAGGCAGAACAGAGTTTACTGTTGAAGTGTGGGCTGTGTGACCTCACCCTTGCCTGGCACGGCCTGAGGTCCTGGTTGTGATTTGGTATCTTATTGCCATGAAGAGTCTGTTCTGGTTCTGCCCGTCTTACGATTCTGTTTTAACATTACCGCTGGTCAGTTGTGTCTAAACTGAGTGTATCTCTCTGATCCACCTGGCATTCACTCCATTTCCTCATATTTCGTTCTTTCCTGTTCCTCACCCTGGTCACACTTGACTTATCACCCTTTACCCCAAAATCTTTCTTCAGTTTAATCTCTCCCACACTGCCCCTAATCCCACTCAAACCAGCCCTGAGAAACATCACCCATTATCTCTCCATACCACCCTGAAAAATTTTCACTGCCCCAACACTTCACCACTAT
Source organism: Chlorocebus sabaeus (assembly GCF_047675955.1). Taxonomy (NCBI): domain Eukaryota; kingdom Metazoa; phylum Chordata; class Mammalia; order Primates; family Cercopithecidae; genus Chlorocebus; species Chlorocebus sabaeus. The sequence goes on from NC_132922.1 coordinate 11,824,985, forward strand.
TTTGTTTTATTTTTCTTATTAATGTAAGAAGACAGGAATGTCAGGCCTCTGAACCCAAGCCTGCAGGTATACATCCAGATGGCCTGAGGCAGCTGAAGAACCACAAAAGAAGTGAGAATGGCCGGCTAATTTTTTGTATTTTAAATAGAGACAGGGTTTCACTATGTTGGCCAGGCTAGTCTCGAACTCCTAACCTCATGATCCACCCACCTCAGCCTCCCAAAGTGCTGGGATTACAGGCATGAGCCACTGTGCCCAGCTCCTGTATTTCTTAAATATATTTGATTGATAGCTCTTGCCTCTCTAAAATATATAAAACCAAGCTGCACCGCCACCACCTTGGGCACATGTTCTCAGGACCTCCTGAGTGCTGTATCATGGGCCATGGTCACTCGTATTTGGCTCAGAACACATCTCTTCAATATTTTACAGAGTTTGACTCTTTTTGTTGACAGGCCCAAGACCCAGGTGCCCACTCCCTGTCTCCTCTGAGGGCTCAAGCTTCCCATTCTCTAGCCCCTCTGGTTCCTGGTTGCCCTTCTACTTTCTGTTCTGCTTTAACTGTTGACATTACCTTGTGAAATTCCTTCTCCTGGACAATGAGTCTCAGAAGCTCCCCCACCGAGCACTTTGTAACCCTGGCCCCTGCCCACAAGAGAAAAACCCCCTTTGACTGTAATTTTCCACTGCCCACCCACATCCTATAAAACTGCCCCACCCCATCTGCCTTTGCTGACTCTTTCCGGACTCAGCCCACTTGCACCCAAGTGAAATAAATACCCTTGTTGCTCATACAAAACCTGTTGGTGGACTCTCTTCACATGGACCTGTGTGACACTATCTAAGGGGTCTGGGGATTCATGCCCTACCAAGCATATATCCTCATCAGATGGGTTCTATTTTTATTTTATTTCATTTTATTTTAATTAAGACCGAGTTTCACTCTTCTTGCCCAGGCTAGAGTACAATGGTGCAGTCTTGGCTCACTGCAACCTCTGCCTCACGGGTTCAAGCAGTTCTCCTTCCTCAACCTCCCAAGTAGCTGAGATTACAGGCATCTGCCATCACATCCAGCTAATTTTTGTATTTTTAGTAGAGACAGGGTTTTCACCATGTTGACCAGGCTGGTCTCGAACTCTTGACTTCAGGTATCCACCCACCTAGGCCTCCCAAAGTGCTGGGATTACAGACATGAGCCACTGCACCCAGCCCAGATGGGTTTTATTTAACCCTATATATTGTGAGTTATTTTCCAGTCTGACTCAGGCACAAAATTATGTGACAAAGAAGAAAGACAAAACATTTTACCCCAAAACATGTTTCTTTGCCATATCTTGAAATGGCCCTGCAAAGTTGTCCTTTGTGGGGGAAAATCTGCATCTGTGAAGAATCTCTGTTAACATAGCTGGGTCTTTTTCTTCCAGGCCCTCACAGTCCTAAACAGATTAACTAATCGCACCTTTTAAAGACCTGAATGGGACAGCTTTGTCGTCTATTGTCTCTAAGGGCAGCCACTATGAGACCTCAAAAGAACCTTGGTCTCCACAATCTTAGGTTCTTTGGTCTCCACAGTCTTTTATCTTAACCTGAACATTTCCTTTCTATGGATGCCAGGTCTCTAGACAAACTCGACCAATCGTCAACCAGAAAATGTTTTTTGTTTGTTTGTTTTTTGTTTTTTTGAGATAGAGTCTCGCTTTGTCACCCAGTCTGGAGTGCAGTGGCGTGATCTTGGCTCACTGCAAGCTCTGTCTCCTGGGTTCACGCCATTCTCCTGCCTCAACCTCCAGAGTAGCTGGGACTACAGGCGCCCGCCCCCACATCCGGCTAATTTTTTGTATTTTTAGTAGAGATGGGGTTTCACCATGTTAGTCAGGATGGTCTCAAGCTCCTGACCTCGTGATCTGCCTGCCTCAGACTCCCAAAGTGCTGGGACTACAGGTGTGAGCCACCGTGCCCAGCCCACAAAATGTTTAAATTTACCTGTAGCCTGGAAGCCCCCCAACCCCTCTCCTCTCACTTTGAGTCATCCGACCTTTCTGAACCAAACCAATGTATTTCTTTTCTTTTCTTTTCGATACAGAGTCTTGCTTTGTCTCAAAGGCTGGAATGCAGTGGCATGCTCTTGGCTCACGGCAACTTCTGCCTCCTGGGTTCATGCAATTGTCCTGCCTCAGTGTCCCAAGTAGCTGGGGTTATAGGGGCCTGCCACCACACCCAGCTAATTTTTTTATTTTCAGTGGAGACAGGGTTTTGCCATGTTGGCCAGGCTGGTCTCAAACTCCTGACCTCAGGTGATACATCTGGCTCAGCCTCCCAAAATGCTGTGGTTACAGGCGTGAGCTGCCATGTCTGGCCACCAATGTATTCCTTCCTTCCTTCCTTTCCTTTCCTTTCCCTCCCTCCCTCCCTCCCTCCCTTCTTTCTCTCTCTCTCTCTCTCTTTCTTTCTTTCTTTCTTTCTTTCTTTCTTTCTTTCTTTCTTTCTTTCTTTCTTTCTTTCTTTCTTTCTTTCTTTCTTTCTTTCTTTCTTTCTTTCTTTCTTTCTTTCTTTCTTTCTTTCTTTCTTTCTTTCTTTCTTTCCTTTCTTGATGGAGTCTTGCACTGTCATCCTGGCTGGAGTGCAATGGTACAGTCTTGGCTCACTGCAACCTCCACATCCACCTCCCAGGATCACATGATTCTCCTCCCTCAGCCTCCTGAGTAGCTGGGATTACAGGTGCACATCACCACACTGGCTAATTTTTTGTATTTTAAATAGAGACAGGGTTTCACTATGTTGGCCAGGCTAGTCTCGAACTCCTGACCTCATGATCCACCCACCTCAGCCTCCCAAAGTGCTGGGATTACAGGCATGAGCCACTGCGCCCAGCTCCTGTATTTCTTAAATATATTTGATTGATAGCTCTTGCCTCTCTAAAATATATAAAACCAAGCTGCACCGCCACCACCTTGGGCACATGTTCTCAGGACCTCCTGAGTGCTGTGTCACGGGCCATGGTCACTCGTATTTGGCTCAGAACACATCTCTTCAATATTTTACCGAGTTTGATTCTTTTTGTTGACAGGCCCAAGACCCAGGTGCCCACTCCCTGTTTCCTCTGAGGGCCCGAGCTTCTGGTTCTCTAGCCCCTCTGGTTCCTGGTTGCCCTTCTACTTTCTGTTCTGCTTTCTCGAAAAGCTCTGGGCATCTCAAGCCTCCCTGTAGTACCCAATTCTACTTTTTACTGAAAATCTTACTTAAACACCAACTTGATCACTGAGTGTTTCCTTGGCTGTATCTCCATCACATTCCCTGGGCTGTTTCCTAGCCCAGCGCTGCACTGCTGGGAGGGATTTGAGAAGGGAGGGGCATGAGCAGGAGGGAGGGCTGGGTGCTGTTGGGTGCAGGAGGAATGCGGTGGGTGGAGCACACAGGAAGGTCTGGGTGGAGGGGCTGTGAGGGTCAGGTCAGGACTCCCCTGGGAGACAGACACACAGGACAGGAACCCCTGCACTCCCCACTCAGGCCCGCCCACAATGACTATGGCTTGTTGCCATGTCTCCCTGTGTCTCCCAAACATCAATATATTGAAACCCTAATCCCTCTACCTCAATGTGTGCTTGTATTTGGAGACAGGTCCTTTTCAACAGATGATTAATTCATTAATTAATGTTTTTGGAGACAAAGTCTCACTCTGTCATCCAAGCTGGAGCGCAGTGGCACCATCTCAGCTCTCTGCAACCTCTGCCTCCTGGTTCAAGTGATTCAAGCCTCAGCCTCCCGAGTAGCTGGGATTCCAGGTGTCCACCACCACACCCAGCTACTTTTTGTATTTTTAGTAGAGATAGGGTTTTGCCATGTTGGCCAGGCTGGTCTTGAACTCCTGACCTTAGGTGATCCGCCCACCTTGGCCTCCCAAAGTGCAGGGATTACAGGCGTGAGCCACTGCCCCCAGCCAATGGATGATTAATTTATTTTTATTTATTTTTTTGAGATGCAGTTTCATTCTGTCTTCCGGTAGGAGTGCAATGCCATGATCTTGGCTCACTGCAACCTCTGCCTCCCAAGTTCCAGTGATTCTCCTGCCTCAGCCTCTGGAGTAGCTGAGATCATAGGCGTCCACTACCACGCCTGGCTAATTTTTTTTTTAATTTTTAGTAGAGACAGGGTTTCATCATGTTGACCAGGCTCATTTCGAACTCCTGACTGTCAGGCCTCAGAGCCCAAGCTAACCCATCATATCCCCTGTGACCTGCACGTATATATCCAGATGGCCTGAGGCAATTGAAGATCTACAAAAGAAGTGAAAATAGCCTTAACTGATGACATTCCACCATTGTGATTTGTTCCTGCCCACCCTAACTGATACGATATAGCCTCCCCCGCCCTTAAGAAGGTACTTTGTAATATTCTCCCCACCCTTGAGAATGTACTTTGTATGCCTATTCCAAACCTGTAAGAACTAATGATAATCCCACCACCCTTTGCGGACTCCTTTTTCAGACTCAGCCCACCTGCACCCAGGTGAAATAAACAGCTTTGTTGCTCACACAAAGCCTGTTGGTGGTCTCTTCACACAGACGCACATGACATTTGGTGCCGAAACCCGGGACAGGAGGACTCCTTCAGGAGACCAGTCCTCTGTCCTCGCCCTCACTCCATGAGGAGATCCACCTACAACCTTGGGTCCTCAGACCAACCAGCCCAAGGAACATCTCACCAATTTCAAATCAGGTAAGCGTTCTTTTCACTCTTCTCCAACCTTTCTCCCTACCCTACAATCTTCCTCTCTCACTACCCTTCAATCTCCCTGTCCTTCCAATTCCAGTTCTTTTCCTCTCTAGTAGAGACAAGGAGACACATTTTATCCATGGACCCAAAACTCTGGCGCCTGTCACGGACTCAGGAAGACAAGTCTTCCCTTGGTGTTTAATCACTGTGGGGACACCTGCCTGATTATTCACCCACACTCCATTGGTGTCTGATCACTACGGGGACACTTGCCTTGGTCATTCACCCACCTTTCCTTGGTGGCCAGTCAATTGCAGGGATGCCTGCTTTGGCTGCTCACCTACATTGCAGTGCAGGGCTGCTCACTAGCCCCCCTTCTCTGTGTTTGTACCCTCTCTTTGCTCTGAGCTTGCCTCCTTCACTATGGGCAACCTTACACCCTCCATTCCTCCTTCTTCTCCCTTAGCCTGTGTTCTCAAAAACTTAAAACCTCTTCAACTCACACCTGACATAAAACCTAAGCATCTTATTTTCTTCTGCAGCACCGCTCGGCCCCAATACAAACTCAACAATGATTCAAAACAGCCAGAAAATGGCACTTTCCATTTCTCCTTCCTACAATATCTAGAACATTCTTGTCCTAAAATGGGCAAATGGTCTGAGGTGTCTGACGTCTAGGCATTCTTTTACACGTCAGTCCCTTCCTAATCTCTGCTTCTGATGAGACTCATCCCAAATCTTCTTTCTCTCCTGTCTGTTCCTTCAGTCTCCACCTCAAGCTCTAAGTCATTCGAATCCTCCTTTTGCATGGACTCATCTGACCTCTTCCCTTCTCCTCAGTCTGCTCCTCACCAGGCTGAGCCAGGTCCCAACTCTTCTTCAGTCTCTGCTCCCCCACCCTATAATCCTTCTATCACCTCCCCTCCTCACACCTGGTCTGGCCTACAGTTTCATTCCATGACTAGCCCTTCCCCACCTGTCTAACAGTTTCCTCTTAGAGAAGTGGTTGGAGCTGAAGGCATAGCCAAGGTTAATGCTCCATTTTCTTTACCCAACCTCTCCCAAATCGGTTAGCATTTAGGCGCTTTTTCATCAAATATGAAAACCTAACCCAGTCCATAGCCCATTTGGTGATAACCCTTAGATGCCTTACCGCCCTAGATCCAGAGGGGCCTGAAGGCTGTTGTATTCTCAATACGCATTTTGTTACCCAACCCATTCCTGACATTAGAAAAAGCTCCAAAAATTGGATTCTGGCCCTCAATCCCACAACAGGACTTAATTAACCTCATCTTTGAGGTGTGCAATAATAGAGAAGAGTTGCAATTACTTGCCTCTGCTGTGAGAGAAACCCCAGTCACATCTCTAGCACACAAGGACTTCAGATCACCTAAACCGCGGGGGCCAGGCGTTCCTCCAGCACCGCCTTCCCCAGGATCTTGCTTCAAGTGACAGAAATCTGGCCACTGGGGCAAGGAATGCCCAAAGCCCAGGATTCCTCCTAAGCCATGCCCCACCTGTGCAGGACCCCACTGGAAATCGGACTGTCCAACTCACCCGGCAGACAGTCCCAGAGCCCCTGGAACTCTGGCCCAAGGTTCTCTGACTGACTCCTTCCCAGTTCTTCTCGGCTTAGTGGCTGAACACTGACGCTGTCTGATTGCCTCGGAAGCCTCCTGGACCATCATGGATGCTTTGGGTAACTCTTACAGTGGAGGGAAAGTCTGTCCCCTTCTTAATCAATATGGAGGCTACCTACTCCACATTACCTTCTTTTCAAAGGCCTGTTTCCCTTGCCTCCATAACTGTTGTGGGTATTGCTGGCCAGGCTTCTAAACCTCTTAAAACTCCCCAACTCTGGCACCAACTTGGACAACATTCTTTTATGGGGTCTTTTTTAGTTATCCCCACCTGCCCAGCTCCCTTATTAGGTCAAGACACTTTAACCAAATTATATGCTTCCCTGACTACTCCTGGGCTCCAGCCACACGTCATTGCCACCCTTTTCCCCAGTTCAAAGCCTCCTTCGCATCCTCCCCTTGTGTCTTCCTACCTTAATCCACAAGTATGGGTCACCTCTCCTCCCTCCTTGGCAACCGATCATGCACCCCTTACCTTCCCATTAAAACCTAGTCACCCTTACCCTGCTCAATGCCAATATCCCATCCCACAGCAGGCTTTAAAAAGGATTAAAGCCTGTTATCACTCAACTATTACAGCATGGCCTTTTAAAGCCTAAAAACTCTCCTTACAATTCTCCCATTTTACCTGTCCAAAAACTGGACAAGCCTTATAGGCTAGTTCAGGATCTGTGCCTTATCAACTAAATTGTCTTGCCTATCCACCCCATGGTGCCAAACTCATATACTCTCCTCTCCTCAATACCTCCCTCCACAACCCATTATTTGGTCCTGGATCTCAAACACGTTTTCTTTACTATTCCTTTGCATGCTTCATCCCAGCCCCTCTTTGCTTTTACCTGGACTGACCCTGACACCCATCAGTCCCAGCAGCTTACCTGGGCTGTGCTGCCACAAGGCTTCAGGGACAGCCCTCATTACTTCAGCCAGGCCCTTCCTCATGATTTACTTTCTTTCCACCCCTCTGCTTCCCACCTTATTCAATACATTGGTGATCTTTTACTTTGTAGTCCCTCCTTTGAGTTTTCTCAACAAGATACCTTCCTGCTCCTTCAACATTTATTCTCCAGAGGATATCGGGTATCCCCCTCCAAAGCTCAAATTTCTTCCCCATCCTTTACCTACCTCAGCATAATTCTTCATGAAAACATGTGTGTTCTCCCTGCCGATCATGTCTGGCTAATCTCTCAAACCCCAGCCCCTTCTACAAAACAACAACTTCTTTCCTTCCTAGGCATGGTCGGATACTTTCACCTTTGGATACCTGGTTTTGCCATCCTAACAAAACCATTATATAAATTCATAAAGAGAAACCTAGCTGACCCCATAGATCCTAAATCCTTTCCCCACTCCTCTTTCTGTTCCTTGAAGACAGCTTTAGAGACTGCTCCCACACTACTCTCCCTGACTCATCCCAACCATTTCCATGACACATAGCCTGAAGTGAAGGGCTGTGCAGTCGGAATTCTTACACAAGGACCGGGATTCTTATACAAAGCTACTGCGCCCTGTAGCCTTTTTGTCCAAACAACTTGACCTTACTGTTTTAGGCTGGCCATCATGTCTCTGTTCAGTGGCTGCTGCTGCCTTAACACTTTTAGAGGCCCTCAAAATCACAAACTATGCTCAACTCATTCTCTACAGTTCTCATAACTTACAAAATCTATTTTCTTCCTCACGCCTGATGCATATACTTTCTGCTCCCCGGCTCCTTCAGTTATATTCACTCTTTGCTGAGTCTCCGAAAATTACCATTGTTCCTGGCCCAGACTTCAATCTGGCCTCCCACATTATTCCTGATATCACACTTAACACCCATGACTGTATCTCTCTGATACACCTGGCATTCACTCCATTTCCCCATATTTCCTTCTTTCCCGTTCCTCACCCTGATCACACTTGGTTTATTGATGGCAGTTTCACCAGGCCTAATCACCACTCACTAGCAAAGGCAGGCTATGCTATAGTATCTTCCATATCTATCCTTGAGGCTACCACTCTGTCCTGCTCCACTACCTCTCAGCAAGCCAAACTCATTGCCTTAACTCAGGCCCTCACTCTTGCAAAGGGACTACACATCAATATTTATACTGACTCTAAATATGCCTTCCGTATCCTGCACCTCCATGCTGTTATATGGGCAGAAAGAGGTTTCCTCACTACGCAAGGACCCTCCATCATTAATGCCTCCTTAATAAAAACTCTCCTTAAAGCCACTTTACTTCCAAAGGAAGCTGGAGTCATTCACTGCAAGGGCCATCCAAAGGCATCAGATCCCATTGCTCAGGGCAATGCTAAAGAAGCAGCTAGAGTTCCAACTTCTGTCCCTCATGGCCAGTTTTTCTCCTTCTCATCAGTCACTCCCACCTACTTGCCCACTGAAACTTCCACCTATCAATCTCTTCCCACCCAAGGCAAATGGTTCTTGGACCAAGGAAAATATCTCCTTCCAGCCTCATAGGCCCATTCTATTCTGTCATCATTTCATAACCTCTTCCATGTAGGTTACAAGTCACTACCCCGCCTCTTAGAACTTCTCATTTCCTTTCCATTGTGGAAATCTATCCTCAAGGAAATCACTTCTGTGTTCCATCTGCTATTCCATTACTCCTCAGGCATTGTTCAGGCCCCCTCCCTTCCCTACACATCAAGCTCCAGGATTTGCCTCTGCCCAGGACTGGCAAGTTGACTTTACTGACATGCCCCAAATCAGAAATCTAAAATACCTCTTGGTCTGGGTAGACACTTTCACAGAATGGGTAGAGAGGCCTTTCCCACAGGGTCTGAGAAGGCCACCATGATCATTTCTTCCCTTCTGTTAGACAGAATTCCTCGGTTTGGCCTTCCCACCTCTATACAGTCTGGTAATGGACCAGACTTTATTAGTCAACTCACCCAAGTGGTTTATCAGGCTCTTGGTATTTAGTAGCTCCTGGTTTTACCTCAAATCACCACCCTTAAGTCTCTCTTGAAGTGGATGGAAGATCTTCAGGGGCAAGGTATCCTCCAATACTTTCACCCTGATGAAGTCCTACTCTTTATTTTTATACTCACTCTTATTCTGGTACCCATTCTTATGCTGCCCTCTACCTCTCCCCCGCTATCTCCACCACACCATCAATCTCACTCTCTCCTAGCCGTTGCTAATCCTTCTTTAACGAACAATTGCTGGCTTTGCATTTTTCTTTCCTCCAAAATCACCGAGGCATCGACTTACTCACTGCTAACAAAAGAAGACTATATATTTTTAAATGAAGAGTGTTGTTTTTACCTGAATCAATCCAGCCGGGTATATGACAACATAAAAAAACTCAAAGATAGAGCCCCAAAACTCACCAACCGAGCAAATAATTACATTGAATCCCCTTGGACACTGTCTAATTGGATGTAGTCCCAATTCCTAGTACTTTAATACCTATTTTTCTGGCCAGGTGCGGTGGCCCATGCCTCTAATCCCAGCACTTTGGTGCTGAGACCAGCTCAGTCAGGGAGACCCTAACCCAGCGGCACTAGAGGAATTAAAGACACACACACAGAAATATAGAGGTGTGAAGTGGGAAATCAGGGATCTCACAGCCTTCAGAGCTGAGAGCCCTGAACAGATATTTGCTCACATATTTATTAATAGCAAACCAGTCATTAGCATTGTTTCTATAGATATTAAATTAACTAAAAGTATCCCTTATGGGAAATGAAGGGATGGCCCGAATTAAAGAAATAGGTTGGGCTAGTTAACTGCAGCAGGAATATGCCTTTAAGGCACAGATCGCTCATGCCATTGTTTGTGGCTTAAGAATGCCTTTAAGCTGTTTTCTGCCCTGGGCAGGCCAGGTGTTCCTTGCCCTCATTCCCATACACCCACAACCTTCCAGCACAGGCATTGGGACCATTACGAACATATTACAGTGCTGCAGATGCCCCGTCTCTACTAAAAATACAAAAAAATTAGCCGGGCGTGGTGGCGGGTGCTTGTAGTCCCAGCTACTCGGGAGGCTGAGGCAGGAGAATTACCTGGACCAGGGAGGCGGAGATTGCAGTAAGCCGAGATTGTGCCACTGCACTCCAGCCTGGGCAACAGAGTGAGACTCTGTCTCAAAAAAAAAAAAAAAAAAAACAACTATTTTTCTCCTTATTTTATTCGGACCTTGTGTCTTCCATTTAGTTTCTCAATTCATACAAAACCACATCCAGACCATCATCAATAGTTCTATACAACAAATGCTCTGTCTAACAACCCCACAATATCACCCCTTACCCCAAAATATTTCTTCAGCTTAATCTCTCCCACCATAGGTTCCCACGCTGCCCTAATCCTGCTCAAAGCAGCCCTGAGAAACATCACCTATTATCTCTCCATACCACCCCCCAAAATTTTCACCACCCCAACACTGCAGCACTATTTTGTTTTGTTTTTCTTATTAACATAAGTAGACAGGAATGTCAGGCCTCTGAGCCCAAGCTCAGCCATTTCCTGTGACCTGCACGTTTACATCCAGATGGCCTGAAGCAACTGAAGATCCACAAAAGAAATGAAAATAGCTTTAACTGATGACATTCCACCATTGTGATTTGTTCCTGCCCCACCCTAACTGATACAATATAGTCTCCCTCGCCCTTAAGAATGTACTTTGTAATATTCTCCCCCACCCTTAAGAATGTACTTTGTACACCTAGCCCAAACCTATAAGAACTAATGATAATCCCACCATCCTTTGCTGACTCCTTTTTCGGACTCAGCCCACCTGCACCCGGGTGAAATAAACAGCCTTGTAGCTCACACAAAACGTGTGGTCTCTTCACATGAACGTGCGTGACACTGACCTCAAGTGATCTGCCCACCTCAGCCTCCCAAAGTGCTAGGATTACAGGCGTGAGCCACCAGGCCCGGCTGAGATGATTAATTTAAATGAGACTTGTAGTGTGGAGACAAGTTAACTTGGCTGGGGTCCATAAAGGAGGTTGACCAGGTGTCATGGCTCATGCCTTTAATCCCAGCACTTTGGGAGGCCAATGTGGGCAGTCAGGAATTTGAGACCAGCCTGGCCTCAAGTGTACATGGTGCTGTAGCAGGAACGGATGCAGACAAAACCTCTCAGACACCGGTTTTAGGAAGGAAGAGGCTTTAATCAGCTGGGAGCATCGACAGACTTGCATCTTAAGATCCAAGCTCCCTGAAGAAGTCTCTGGCCCTTTTAATGGCTTACAATTCTAAGGGGTCCACATGAAAAGGTTGTGATAGATTGTGCAAGTGTGGGCTGTGTGACTGGGGGCTACATGCATCAGCAGTGGGGGCTAGCAGAACAGAACAGAGAGTTTCACAACGCTTCCTCATATGGTCAGGTCAGGAGTTGATCTTTAACTACCAGGCCCAGGTAGCAGTGCCAAACAGTCTGGCCATTGATCTTACTTCTGCTTCTTTCTAACTTTTTGCTTCCTTCTGAAACAGGAGACAATGAGAGAGGTGGTCTCCTTCCTCAGTGAAACCTCATCTCAACTAAAAAATAGAAACATTAGCAGAGAGTGGTTCTGGGCATCTGTAATCCCAGCTACTCAGGAGGCTGAGGCAGGAGAATTGCTTGAACCCAGGAGGCAGACGTTGCAGTGAGCAGTGATCCTGCCATGGCACTCCAGCCTGGGCAACAGAGTGAAACTCCATCTCAGAAAAAAAAAGAGGTTGTGTATGGTGGCTCATATCTGTAATCCCAGCACTTTGGGAGGCTGAGGAGGGTGGATCACCTGAGCTCACGAGTTCAAGACCAGCCTGAACAACATGGAGAAACTCCATCTCTACTAAAATTACAAAATTTGCTGGGCATGGTGGCGCAAGCCTGTAGTCCCAGCTACTCAGGAGACTGAGGCAGGAGAATCACTTGAACTTGGAAGGCAGAGGTTGCAGTGAGCTGAGATTGTGCCATTGTACTCCAGCCTGGACAACAAAAGCAAAATTCTGTCTCAAAAAAAGAAGAAAAAAAAGTTGATATTTGGAAGCAGAGATCCCAGAGGTGCAGGTGCATAGAAGAAAGGCCACAGAGGACACAGCTGGAAGACTCCCTGCCAGCCAGGAGGAGCGGCCTCCAAGCAAACAACCCCACCCATCCCTCGAACTTGGACCTGCAGCCTCCAGATCTGCGAGAAAATAAATGCCTGCCGTGTGGACACCTGGCCCAGGGCATCTTCTATGGAGGCCACAGCACGAAGGGGTCATTTTTATAGAGTCTCATTCTCTAATAACTTACATCTGCCTTGAAAATGTCAAGTCAAATTTAAAGTGTGGAGAAGAGTCTCTAAATCTCACATTTCATTTGCAAAGAAAGAACTGTAATTTGGGACATACACGCAGTCCAGGTGGTGTTCAACCTTGTCGGGAGAACAGAGATGGCAACAGGTTTTATAAAAAGGAGAAATGGGCTAAGTGTTGTGACTCACACCAGCAATCGCAGCAATTTGGGAGGCCAAGGTGGGCAGATCACCTGAGGCCAGGAGTTTAAGACCAGCCTAAGCTGGGCCTGGTGGCTCATGCCTGTAATCCCAGCACTTTGGGTGTCCCAGAAGGCTGGATCATGAGGTCAGGAGTTCAAGACCAGCCTGGCCAAGATGCTGAAACCACACCTCTACTAAAAACACAAAAATTAGCCAGGCATGGTGGCACGTGCATGTAATCCCAGCTACTTGGGAGGCTGAGGCAGGAGAATAGCTTGAACCTGGGTGACAGAGGATATAGCGAGCTGAGATCACACCACTGCACCCCAGCCTGGACAACAGAGCAAGACTCTGTTTCAAAAAATAAAATAAAAATAAGACCAGCCTGCGCAACAAGATGAAACCCGTTTTTATGAAAAATACAAAAATTAGCCTGGCATGGTGGTGCACGCCTGTAATCCCAGCTACTCGGGAGGTTGAAACAGGAGAATCACTTGAACAAGGGAGGAGGAGGTTGCAGTGAGCCAAGACTGGTCCATTGCCCTTCAGCCTGGGCGACAAGGCGATACTCCATTTCAAAAAAAAAAAAGGAGAAACGTTCTCTTGCCCTTTGGGAAAGCCCGTGGGCACTAGGAAGGGTTGGGAGCTGGGAGGTTCCATTGCTGAGTCGCTGCTTTTGGAGCAAGGAGTCCAAGACTTACAGCCATTTATCGCAGAAGCTATGGATAAAGCTGGTTTCAGGGTACAACGCACAGTTTCAGGAGTCAGGCTTGCAGAGAAGTCCATTTCGGGAGCAATGGCGTGTGGCCTGACTGCTTTTCCTCCCTGGCTCCTGGCCTCTGTTTTAGCTGGGTAGGACATGAATGACCCAATTCATAGGATGAAATTTACAAAGGATGTTTCTCAAAACTTCTGGTATTCAATTTACATATATTCACGCCCATTTAGGTTGAGTTTATTTATGAATTTATTTTCAGGCAGGGTCTCAATCTGTCATGCAGACCAGAGTTCAGTGGCGCAATCTCAGTTCACTGTAGCCTCCACCTCCCCAGCTCAAGCAATCCTCCCACTTCAGCCTCCCAAGTCACTTAAACTACAGGTGCATGCAACCACACCTGGCTATTTATTTATTTATTTATTTATTTTTGTAGAGATGGGGTTTTGTCCTGTGGACCAGGCTGGTCTCGAACTCCTGGGCTCAAGCAATTCTCCCACCTCTACCTCCCAAATTGCTGGGGGATTACAGGCGTGAGTCACTGCAGCCAGCCTATGTTGAGTTTAATAAGATTTGTTTATGTGGCCGGGCGGGGTTGCTTATGCCTGTAATCCCAGCACTTTGGGAGGCCGAAATGAGCAGATCACCTGAGGTGAGGTGTTCAAGACCAGCCTGGCCAACATGGTGAAACCCAGTTACTACTAAAAATCCAAAAAAAAAAAAAAAAAAAAAAAAAAATTAGCTGGGCGTGGTGGCAGGCATCTGTAATCCCAGCTATTCGGGAGGTTGAGGCAGGAGAATCGCTTGAACCTGGTAGGCGGAGTTTGCAGTGAGCCAACATCAAGCCATTGTACTCCAGTCTGGGCGACAGAGCGACACTCCGTCTCAAAAAAAATAAAAAGTTGGTTATGCTGGGGAGATGGGAAAAGGCAGGTTAGGGGCACACAGGCTCAGGGAACGGGGTCTTAGTGGGTGGATGGGTAGCCATGGAGGCAGAAAGGGGCCTCTGAAGGAAGATCCTGGGAGAGCGGGGAGGAGGCGGTGAGGCAGGGGAGCACTGTGGAATGGCCCTGAGGGCAGGAGGGGCTCAGGGTGACCAGCCAGAAACAGAGCTGGTCCAGGGTGGAGGGGAGGCCCGCGCAGCATGAGCAGGAGGCTAGAGGAGACAGACCATGAGGCCTGGGGAGACCCCTCACTCGAGAATCTCCTGCAGCTTGCTGTCCAGGAATAGAAAGTTGTATTTTAGTCCCTTCCAAGGCTTGAACGGCTCATCACCATTGTACACAAAGTTTTCCCAACAACATTTAAAATCTAAGAAAAAACGAGGAGAAAGCAGTGAGGACCCAGCAGGCCTCTCTCCAGGCCCTGGTCCCTCCCCTCCCAGGCCAGGTTTCCTGGCTGCCAGTTACAGTGGACGCTGGCCCCATCCCTGCAGGCTTCCCGGGGACACTGCCCCGCCCCACAGCATTGCAGCCCCACCTGCCCCTCATGCTGTCCCTCCCGCACCCACTCTCCTCAGTCCCGCACATCTCACCTTCGTAGCCCATGATCTCCACGGAGGCCCCTTGCTCACTCAGGCTGCGGAGCCCCTGCTGGTAATCTGTATGCCAGAAGTAGTAGAGGCGGGCGGTATAGATGGTGAGCTTCACATTACTGTGCCGGGCCAGGAACTCGGCCACCTCCCCTGCACAATCTAGGCAAGGGCTCCAAGATGTGTACCAGGTGACCTGGTAGTCTGTGTTAGGAGACAGTATGTCCTCGCAGAACCAGGAGAGGAAGCACCTTTCTGCATGACAACGGCTCTCAGGATCAACCTGGGGAAGGAGGAGGAGGAGGGCAGGGGGAGCTCAGACCAGGAGCAGGAGGAGTGCAGGGGTGGGGCGATGGGAGCAGAGGGCGGGCCTGGAGCCCCAGGGCATTTCCTTATTTATTTATTTTTGAGACAGGGTCTCTCTCTGTTGCCCAGGCTGGGGTGCAGTGGTGCGATCTGGACTGACTGTAGCCTTCACCTCCCAGGCTCAAGGAATCTTCCCACCTCAGCCTCCTGATTAGCTGGGACTGCAGGTGCGTGCCGCCACGCCTGTCTAATCTTTTTGTAATTTTTGCAGAGACAGGATTTCACCATGTTGCCCAGGCTGATCTTGAACTCTTGGGCTCAGGCTGTCCTCCTGCCTCACCCTCCCAAAGCTCGGACTATGAGCGTAAACCACATGCACTGCCTTATTTTCTTTACTTTTCATTTTTCTGGGTACATAGTAGGCCCTAGGGCTTTTTATTCATAGAATTTCCCTTCTTCCATCCTTGTCCTTCCTTTTTCTTTATTCTTTTTTTTTTTTCCCGATACGGAGTCTTGCTCTGTCGCCCAGGCTGGAGTGCAGTGGCGTGATCTCCGCTCACTGCAAGCTCCACTTCCCGGGTTCATACCATTCTCCTGCCTCAGCCTCCCAAGTAGCTGGGACTACAGGCGCCCGCCACCTCGCCCGACTAATTTTTTGTATTTTTAGTAGAGACGGGGTTTCACTGACTTATCGAGCATGGTGTCAATCTCCTGATCTCGTGATCTGCCCGCCTCAGCCTCCCAAAGTGCTGGGATTACAGGCATGAGCCACCGCACCCGGTCCTTCCTCTTTATTTTTTTGAGAGATGGAGTCTTGCTCTGTCACCCAGGCTGGAGTGCAGTGGCAAGATCTCGGCTCACTGAAACCTCTGCCTCCCAGGTTCAAGCAATTCTCCTGCCTCAGTCTCCCGAGTAGCTGGGACTACACAGGCGCACCCCCACACCTGGCTAATTTTTGTAGTTCTAGTAGAGATGGGGTTTCACCATGTTAGCCAGGCTGGTCTCAAAGTCCCAACCTCATGATCCTGCCCCCTCAGCCTCCCAAAGTGCTGGGATTACAGGCGTGAGCCCCCGCACTCAGCCCCTTCCTTCTTTATTTTATTGAGTCTTTCCCTGTCTCGTCACAGGTCACGTGTGATTTCTGGCATCCTGTTCCCCAGGCATCCATTAACCAGGCATCCTCAGCCCCTGCTGTGGCCTGGCCCTATGGGGGTCGTCCTTGTTCCCTGTCTGCCTTCTGCTACGCAGGTCATTGGACCAGCATTGCTCATGGAGTTGAAGGTTGGCCAAAGGGGCTACTGAGCACTTGAAATGGGGCTCTGATTAGAAACGTTGGCCTGTGAACAATACACAGTTCATTTCAAAATCTCATTGGGAGAATAGACAAACTTTAACTCTCTCATGAGGCATTTTATATTAAGTATATGTTGAAATTGTATGTGAGATAATTGAGCTAATGTAGACATTAAAATGTCTTCCACCAGTTCTTGCCGCCTTTTTAGCGTGTGGGGACTTCACTTGTGCTTCACTCCTGAGTCCGGGGCGTTTCTGAGGCCAGCACTGCTGTAGGCCAGGCCTGCCCAGAACACAGGCGGCTCCCTCCCTGAACACACTCTGAAAAGTCTCCTGCCTGGGCAGTGGGGGCTGCAGGGGTGGGTGGGACATGACAGGGTGGGTGGGAGGTCAGTGGCCCCTGTGGGGGCGGCACGGTGAGGAGCAAGGGTTCACCATCCTGTGATGATGTGTCCTTGACATCGAGGAATCAGGGCAGAGGCGGGGGCGGCCCCACCAGCCCAGCAGTGACTGGCCCAGACACAGTGCCAGACACCACAGCCCCCGCTTCCCACAGCTGCTGTTTCCCGAGGACTGCCAGACGCACAGCTCCATGACAAGATTTTGGGAAAGGAAGTCAAGAGTGAGGGTGCTGGGCTCTAAGCAAAGCCTTTTGGGAAGAGACAAACCCCCTCCACCATCCGATCCCAGGAGAGACAGGGAGGAAGATCTGGGCCACGGACATAAAAATGTGGGAGGAGGTTGGGCGCGGTAGCTCATGCCTGTAATCTCAGCACTTTGGGAGGCCGAGGGGGGTGGATCCCGTGAGGTCAGGAGTTCGAAACCAGCCTGGCCACCGTGGTGAAACCCCATCTCTTCTAAAAATAGAATAAAAATTAGCCGGGTGTGGTGGCGGGCACCTGTAATCCCAGCTACTCAGGAGGCTGAGGCAGGAGAATTGCTTGAACACAAGAGGCAGAGGTTGCAGTGAGCCAAGATCGCACCATTGCACTCCAGCCTGGGCAATTGAGCGAGACTGTCTCAAAAAAAAAAAAAAGAAAAAAGAAAAGAAAAGAAAAAAGAAAGAAAAAAGAAAAGAAAAAGAGAAAGAAAAAAAGAAATGTAAAAGGAAAGTACACACAGGAGAGCCCGTGCCGGGCATGTCACTTCTTGTGGTTTCTGCGTTCCCAGCTACTTAGCTCCTATTTGGGGTGTAACTAGGACTTTGGTGCTACCTGGTTTCGGAAGACGCCCCTCTTCCAGGAGACAGTTGAACACTGCTTTATAATTTCCATGGTGAAGCACAGCCAGCTTTCGTTCCGACCATAGGCTTTCCGTAGGTTTTTAAAGTGGAAGTAGAATATGTGTGGATACATTGCCTCCATTGGGTTTCTGAAGGCACAAGACAGAAACCCCAATGCAGAGACCCCCCCCCCCCGGAGTCCTGGGGGCTGATGCCCACTGAACACCACTCCCTGGACTGCCCTGGGCTCTGGGCCTCCCCCATCCCTCCACAACCCTGAGAATGTCTGCTGCTTTCCCAGGCAGGAAGACTGGGACAGAGAAAGAGGAGGGGATGATGGCAGGGGCAACAGGGCCGGAGTGACCTCTCCCAGCTGGAACCCCAGCTCTGGGGCTACCAATGGACACCCTTAACCTCTCCATTTTTCTGCCACACTTCTCCCAACCCATTAGGAAAATGCAACAGACAATAAAACTCTTCAACCTCAAATAGTTGCTTGAACATTTCAGCTCAATTCCTTCCTCATATTTCACCTGTCCAATGATGATTATTATTTTTACATTGGGATCACACCAAATACTCTCTTTTTTTTTTTTGAGATGGAATCCCGCTGGCATCCAGGATGGAGTGCAGTGGCGCGATCTCGGCTCACTGCAACCTGCACCTCCCGGGTTGAAGTGATTCTCCCGCCTCAGCCTCCTGAGTAGCTGGGATTATAGGCTTGTGTCACCACGCCTGGCTGATTTTTGTATTTTTATTTATTTATTTTTACACGGGGTCTCACTCTTTTCACCAGGCTGGAGAAGAGTGACGCAATCTCGGCTCACTGCAACCTCTGCCTCCTGGTTTCAAGCGATTCTCCTGCCTCAGCCTCCCAAGTAGCTGGGACTACAGGCACGTGCCACCATGTCCGGCTAACTTTTTGTATTTTTAGTAGAGACAGCGTTTTACCATGTTAGCCAGGATGGTCTTGAACTGCTGACCTTGTGATCTGCCCACCTCGGCCTCCCAAAGTGCTGGGATTAGAAGCGTGAGCCACCGTGCCCAGTACTAGTTTTTGTATGTTTAGTAGCGACCGGTTTTCATCATGTTGGCCAGGCTGGTCTTGAACTCCTGACCTCGTGATCTGCCCACCTCAGCCTCCCAAAGTTCTGGGATGACAGGCGTGAGCCACTGTGCCCCGCAGGCCCAGGCCACTCTCGTAAGTGCTGCATATGTCTGAGCTCATGGCACGTGCCTGAGGCCTGCAGGGGCCATCCCTATTTTACAGAAGTGCCAGAGGCACAGAGAGGCAGGGTAACCTGCCCAGGCCACAGAGCTGGGGATGGATGGAGCTGGGGCCCCTTTTCATGGCAGCCCTGTCCAGCCTCTGCATCACAGGCCCTGTAGCAGGGAGCTGTCGGGAACCGGGTTCTCTTCTTACTAAACTTTAAAATAAGAGCATTACTCCTGATCATCATATTTTTTCCTACATTCCATGTTACAGGGGTCATTCTAAAAGGCGAATGGTGCTTACGGAGGAGGAGCCTGTGTCTGGGGTCATGTGCATCCTCCTCTGCTCACACTGGAGGCATCTTTGGAAGAAATGACATATTTTCTGGTACGGAGACCATTCCCACCCCCACACCCTCTCCTAAGACTTTGTGTTGAAACAAAGTAAATCTTACAGAAATTTCATCAAAGTGCTGAGAACAAAATGCCGGATTGCTCCAATCATCCTTTGGTTCAATTCTCCCAGTTCCTGAGCTCAGGAATGGTGGGAAGCACACAGAGGGAGCACCCTCCCAGGGTGGGGAGCACCAGCCCGGTAGTGATTTTCTGGGGAGAGTCTCAGCAGGGGGCCTGGGCTGGGGCAGGTGGGGGAGGCAGCCCATTCAGAAGCTGCAGACGGGTGGGCACATAGCAGGGCAAATAGCATGGCTGGGAGTGGGAGCAAAAGAGGAAGCAGAGGGCAGAGAGCCTAGGGCTGGGGCTGGGGCAGGGGGAGGCCAGGGCTGAGGCCCAGCAGGGCCACCATGCGGGAAGGGGCAGCAGAGGCCCCGCGGGCAGAGCGGACAGTGGTCCCTGATCTGGGGCTTCATATGCAGCCTCCTTGGCAGGCTTGTCCTGGCCCTGATGTTAGTCCTGGGCTTGGGTTCTATTTCTATCTTCCAGGGCCCTTGTTCCAGGAGGCACCTGCGCTGTGAGTGACCTCCCAGGCCCATCTGAGTGCCGGCCTCACTCCATGCTGCCTTCTCACCTGGATGGGAGGACCTCCAGAGGGACCCCTGGATCTTGCCCTCAGGAATCATCCCAGGGACGCCCCCCACCCAGCAGCTATGTGGTAGGGAGGGAGAGTGAGGGGCAGGTGTCTGCCTCCCCCCATGCCCTCACACTCAGAGGCCGCCATTGGAGGGAGGAATAGCTGGTGGGGGGGCCTCAGATGTCCCCCCAGGATGTCATGCGTGTTCCCACACTGAGCTCCCTCCTTCCACATCTCCTGCCCAGAGTTGTTTCCTGGCTGGCTGAGCTCTTTTCTATATGTGATGAAAGGGCAGAGCCTGGTGTCCCTGGCCACCTTGTCTAGCAGTTTGCTCTTCCGGTCTAAGACCCAGGTGCTTAGTTCCCGTCTCTCCCAAGGGCCTTAGATCATCTCTTTCTATGGCCTCTCTGGTCCCTGGTTGCCTTTTTCTATTGTGCTTCCTGGAAAGCTCCTGGCATCTCAAGCCTCCCATTATCCAAGCCTACTCTTTTGTAAAATCTCACTCAACACCTGGCCAACATTGCAAAATCCCATCTCTACTAAAGATACAAATATTAGCCAGTGTGGTGACCTGGGAGGTTGAGACAAGAGAATTGCTAGAACCTGGGAAGCAGAGGTTGCAGTGAGCTGAGATCGCACCACAGCACTCCAGCCTGGGCGACTGAGGGAGAGGCTGTCTCAAAAAAAAAAAAAAAATTTATTCACATGGGACCTTGATCACTGAGTGTTTGGCTCTTTCTGCATCTCCATCCTGTGGGGGGGATTTGAGAAGTGATAGGTGTGAGAAGGAGGCCGGGCTGCGTGCTGTTGGGTGGGGAAGCCATGGGGTGCGGCCCAGGGTGCAGCAAGGTCTGAAGGGAGGTGCTGTGAGGGTCAGGACAGGACTCCTGGGAGACAGACACACAGAACGGGGATCCCTGCACACACCACCCAAGCTTGACCCAAAGCCCCCTGGGTCGTTGTCATGGGCTAAATTGTATCTTCCCAACATTGATATGTTGAAGTCCTCATCCCACCTCCTCACAGGATAACTGTATTTGGAGACAGGTCCACCAAAGTGGTGATTAAATTAACTCATGGTCCTTAGGGTGGGCCCTAATCCTGTCTGACTGGGGACCATAAACAAGGAGGACATTTAGAGGCAGATAGACCCCAGAGTTGCAGGTGCACAGAGGAACGGCCAGAGAGGACAGGGCCAGGAGGAGCGGCTGCAGAGGACACAGCCCCGCCCACCCCTCCACCCTGGACTTGCAGCCTCCAGATCTGTGAGAAAATAAATGCCTGCCTTGTGGGCGCCCGGCCCGGGCCATCTTCTATGGCAGCCGAAGCCTGAAGCTCTGTTTCCACAGTGGCGG
This sequence comes from Chlorocebus sabaeus, assembly GCF_047675955.1. NCBI lineage: Eukaryota > Metazoa > Chordata > Mammalia > Primates > Cercopithecidae > Chlorocebus > Chlorocebus sabaeus. The sequence continues at coordinate 11,846,422 of NC_132922.1, forward strand.
CTCCTTCTCAGGGGCTCAGGTCAGCCTTGAAGGATGTTGCTCAAAGCTTCTGGCTGTCGGGCTTGTGAATATTCATGCCCACTTATGTCCAGTGTTATGACAACTTCGGTTATGCCAGGGAGATGGAAGGAGCCAGGTTGGGGATCCCAGGCTGTGGGGAGGGCGGCCTCGGGGGTGGATGGAGGTCGCTCTGGAGGCCGAAGGGGCCTCTCACTCACAGGAGGGGCACAGGAAAGCAGTGGGGAGGCAGGGAGGTGGAGGAAACACGAGGAGTTGGGGTGAGGGGGTGTGACCATGAGGGCAGGCAGGGGGCAGAAGGGAGAGCAGGAGGGCCTGGCCAGGGGAGGCCTCAGGAGGATGAGCAGGAGGTGAGAGGAGAGAGACCATGAGGCCAGAGGGAGACCCTCACCTGAGAATCTCCTTTAGCTTGTGGTGCAGGAATGCATAATTGTCATCGAATTTGTCCCAAGGCATGAATGGCTGACCTTCATTGTACACAAAGTTTTCCCAGCAGTATGCAAATTCTGACATGAAGAGGCGGGAAGCAGTCAGGCTCTCCCCTGACCCTGGTCCTGCCCTCCCAGGCCTTGTCTCCTGGCTGTCAGTTGTGGTGAGCACCGGCCCTGACCCTGCAGGCTGCCCTGGGACACCCCCAGCCATGGCATTGCAGATCCATCCATCTCTCATGCTGTTCCTCCCGCTCACACTCCCCTGACCCCACCTCCTCTCACCTTCATCGTCCATGATCTTCACGCGAGCCCCTGCCTGACGCAGCCTGCAGAGCGCCCTGCGATAATCTGTTTCCCAGTAGTAGTAGAGGCGGGCGGCGGAGATGGTCAGGGTGACATTGGGGTGCTCAGCTAGGAATTCGGTCACCTTCACCACACAGTCCGGGCAGGGGTTCCAGGATACAAACCAGGTGATCTGGAAGTGCTTGTAAGCAGGCAGCTGGTTGCCACAGAACCAAGAGAGGAAGCACATTTCTGCGTGGTACTGAGGCTGGAAATACACCTGGGAGAGGAGCAGGGGCAGGGGATGCTCTGAGAGGGGGAGCAGGAGGAGAGGGCAGGGTTGGGGCAGTGGGAGGAGGGGCCAGCACAGGAGTCCAGGGGATCTTGCCATTGAAGCTCCTTTCCTCCATCCCCCTGTTTAGTTTGAGTGATTGTCTGCTCCAAAGCTCATGTTCAGTGTTAATTGCTATGGTAATGGCCTTAAGAGGTGGCACCTACAAGCGGCTATGAGGCTGTGGGGACTGCACCTTTGTGGGTGCCACTGCTGTGGTTATTCAAGGGCGACTTTAGCCCCACTTTCTGTCTCTTGCCCTCTAGCTGGAGGGGCAGTGGGTCAGACTAAACTCCTGCTTCCTCTTGTCCCCGTGGCATGGAGCAGCAGTGACCCGACATCCCAGGCCACTCTATCTGGAGCATTCCCTGAGCTTCTGGCAACCACCTTCACCCCCAGGTGACTGTGCAGCTCGCAGGCCCTGGAAAGTCGCTGGTGCCTTGACAGTGGACTTCCCAGCGTCCAGAACTCGAGCCGGCACATTTCTATTCATTGTGAACGTCCCTGTCTCAATCCTGCTGTTGAAGCAACACAAGGTGCACCAAGACATGTGCTTCCCTTCGTTTGGAAGTTTTCCCAGCCCTGTTCACGGCCTTGTGCGTGAATTCTGGCATCCATTCTCCCAGGCATCCATTCACCAGGCATCCTCAGCCCCTGCTGTGGCCTGGCCCTCTGGGGTCGGCCTTGTTCCCTCCCTGCCATCTGCTGGGGAGGCCACTGGACTTGCGCTCTCCCATGTGTTGGGGGGCACTGGCCAAGGGGGTTACTGAGCACTTGAAATGGGACTCTGATGAGAGACCTGGGCACCTGAAAAATACATCATACACCGCTCATTTCTCTTTTTGTTGTTGTTGTTGAGACATGGTTTCACTCTTGTTGCCCAGGCTGAAGCGCAGTGATGCAATTTCAACTCACCATAACCTCTGCCTCATGGGTTCAAGCGATTCTCCTGCCTCAGCCTCCCAAGTAGCTGGGATTACAGGCGACTGCCACCACGCTTGGCTAATTTGTTTGTATTTTTAGTAGAGATGGGATTTCACCGTGTTGGCCATGCTGGTTTTTGAACATCTGGCCTCTGGTGATCCACCGGCCTCAGCCTCCGAAAGTGCTGGGATACAGGCGCCAGCCACCCCGCTAGCACGGCTTACACGGCTCATTTCAAAGACTCAGCATGACAAGAAAAAGAAACTTCATTAGCTTGTTAAGAATTTTATGTTAAATAATGTTGAAGTAATGTTAGCTACATTGGATTAAATAAAATATTAAAATTAGGCCGGCAGTGTGGCTCACACCTGTAATCCCAACACTTTGGGAGGCTGAGGCAGGTGGATCACCTGAGGTCTGGAGTTCAAGACCAACCTGGCCAACATGGTAAAATCTGGTCTCTACTAATAATACAGAAAAAAAAAAAAAAAAAAATTACCCGCGCATGGTGGTGGGCACCTGTAATACCAGCTACTCAGGAGTCTGAGGCGACAGAATTGCTTGAACCCAGGAGTCAGAGGTTGCAGTGAGCTGAGATTGCGTCATTGCACTCCAGCCTGAGCAACAAGAGAGAAACTCTGTCTCAAAAAAAAAACAAACAAAAAACAAAGCCTTTTGTGCAGAGGCAAACCCCCTCCACCATCCGATCCCAGGACAGTCCAGCGGGAAGGTCAGGGCCACGGACTTGGAAAGTGTGGGAGAGAAGGGCACCCTGGACAGCCCGCCGCCGGGCATTTCACTCGTCAGTGCGTGGTTTGCTTTCCCAGCTGGCTTAGCTCCTGCCTGCAAAGTGATTGGAGTCCGAGTGGTACCTGGCCTCGAAAGATCTTTGCGCCCCAAGTGGGCATTGAGGGGCCCCTTGTTTTCACTTCGTAGCACAGCCAGACGGTATTCCGACGAGAAAGGATGGGTCTGTTATTAAAGTTGTAGAAGAATGTGCCTCGATACATTCGCTCCACTGTGTTTCTGAAGACACAAGAGAGAAACCAGCCAATGCAGAGAGCGCTCCCAGGAGCCCTCCGTGCTGATGTCCGCTAAACACAGCTCCCTGGACGGCTCTGGGCCTCCCCCATCTCTCCACAGCCCTGAGAATTTCTGCTTCCTTCCCAGGCAGGAAGACCGGGGAGAGAGCAAGAAAAGGGGGTGCTGGCAGGGGCAGCAGGACCGGGGTGACCTCTTCCCGCTCAGGGCCCAGCTCTGGTCATTCCAGGGGTACATTCCCCCCTCCCCCCGTATTTCTCCCACCCACTCTCCAATGCATTAGTAAAATGCAAAAGAGAATAAAGTTATTGGCTGGACATTATGGCTCATAACTGTAATCCCAGCCTTTTGGGAGGCCGAGGTGGGCCGATCATTGAGGTCAGGAGTCTGAGACCAGTCTCACCAACATGGTGAAACCCAGTCTCTACTAAAAACACAAAAGTTAGCCAAGCATGGTGGCGGGTACATGTAATCCCAGCCACTCAGGAGGCTGAGGCAGGAGAATCACTTGAACGTGGGAGGCAGAGGTTGTAGTGAGCTGAGATCGTGCCATTGCACTCCAGCCTGGGCAACAAGAGCGAAAATTCATCTCAAAAAAAAAAAAAAAAAGATGAAAAAATATTTTTTTAATAATAATATTTTTAGGCCGGGCGCGGTGGCTCAAGCCTGTAATCCCAGCACTTTGGGAGGCCGAGACGGGCGGATCACGAGGTCAGGAGATCGAGACCATCCTGGCTAACAAGGTGAAACCCTATCTCTACTAAATATACAAAAAACTAGCCGGGCGAGGTGGTGGGCGCCTGTAGTCCCAGCTACTCGGGAGGCTGAGGTAGGAGAATGGCGTGAACCCGGGAGGCGGAGCTTGCAGTGAGCTGAGATCTGGCCACTGCACTCCAGCCTGCGCGACAGAGCAAGACTCCGTCTCAAAAAAAAAAAAAATAATAATAATAATAATAATAATAATATTTTTAAAAAATCATAGATTTTAACCTTTCAGCCAGTTCCTTCCTGACATTTCACCTCAGTATATCACTATTTTTAAATCACGGTAGAACTGAATTCTGAGGCCCAGGCCACTCTTCTAAGTGCTGCGTGGGTATGAGCTCATGTGAGGCTGCCCTAGGCCTGCAGGGGCCATTCCCATCTTACAGAGGAGGGGCCAGAGGCGCAGAGAGGTGGGGTAACCTGCCCAGGCCACAGAGCTGGGGATGGATGGGGCTGGGCCTCTTATCAGACGAGCCCTGTCCAGTCTCTGTATCACTGGCCCTGCAGGAGGGAGTCATTGGGGACCGGGCTCTCTTCTTACTAATTTAAAATAAAAGCATTTCTCCTGATCATGGAGGCTTTTTTCCCCCATATATTCCACGTTTTTTGTTTTGTTTTTGTTTTTGTTTTCTTTTGAGACTAAATTTCGCTCTTGTTGCCCAGGCTGGAGTGCAATGGCATGATCTCGGCTCACTGCAACCTCCGCCTCCTGGGTTCAAGCGATTCTCCTGTCTCAGCCTCCAGAGTAGCTGGGATTACAGGCATTCACCACCGCACCTGGCTAATTATGTATTTCTAGTAGAGACAGGGTTTATCCATGTTTGTCAGGCTGGTCTCGAACTCCCGACCTCAGGAGATCCACCTGACTCGGCTTCCCAAAGTGCTGGGATGACAGGCTTGAGCCACCGTGCCCGGTCACTATATTCCATGTTACTAGTGTCATTATAAATGGTGAATGCTGATTGTAGAGGAAGAGTGTGTGTTTGGGGTCATCTGCATCCTCCTCTGCCCACAATGGAGACATCCTTGGAAGACATGATTTATCTTGTGCTTCAGAGACCATTCCCTCCCCACACCCTCTCCTAAGACTTGGTATTTAAAGCAAAGTAAATCTTACAGAAAATCCATCGAAGCTCTGTGAACAAAATTCCACATTGCTCCCATCATCCTTTGGTTCAATTCTCCCAGTTCCAGAGTTCAGGAATGGCGGGAAGCACACAGAGGGAGCACCCTCCCAGGGCAGGGAGCACCACCCCTGCCATGACTTTTGGGGAGAGTCTCAGTAGGGGGCCTGGGCTGGGGCAGGTGGAGGAGGCGGCCCATTCAGAAGTAGCAGTGGGGCGACCACAGAGCAGGACAAAGAGCCTGGCTGGGAGTGGCGGGGGCAGGGGAGTCAGAAGGGAGGGAGCCCAGGGTTGGGGCTGGGGCCGGGTGGCGGCGGGGCAAGGTTGAGGCCCAGCAGGGCCACCAGGGAGGAAGGGGCAGCAGAGAGGCCCAGCGAGTCGAGCAGGCAGCGGTACCTGAACTGAGGCTTCATCTTTGGCTGGCCAGTCCCGACTATGATCTTTGTCTGGAGCAGGAAGGTTTCACTTTCTGCTACAGGCTCCCGGTTTTAGGACAGCCCTCCTTTAAGTGACCTCCCAGGGTCTCGTAGTTATGGCCCCTCCCTCTTCCTGCTCTGGCGCTGGAGTGGGAGGCCCTGGGATGCTTTATCTTCCTCAGGCTCTCATCCTCTTTCTGTTTTTCTCTGGGGTCCTCCCCCTGGCAGAGGGACCTCTGATAAAGACAGGCCGCTCTGTGTGGCAGGACCCAAGGTAACTGCAAAGGGAAAGAGAAAGTCTTTGCAGCCAGAGACTGGGAGGTGGGTCCACACCAGGCTGAGCTAGCAGAGCACAAGCCCCTCCCCTGGTGGTCCCGCCCAGCTGGAGCCACTTCTCCACCCTCAAGACAGACAGGCTGATGCCTCTGCAGGGACTCCTGGATCCTGCCCTCAGGGATCGTCCCAGAGATGGTCTCCATCCAGCAGCCATGGGGACAAGGAGGAAGAGTGAAGGGTCAGGCGTCTGCCTACCCCCAGGCCTTCACACTCGGAGGCCACCATGGGAGGGAGGGACAGCAGGTGGGTGTGGGCCTCAGATGTCCCACCAGGATGCCATGTGCGTCCCCGCACTGAGCTCTTTCCTTCCTGCTTCTCCTTCTTCCCCATCTCCTGCCCGGAGTTGCTCCCTGGTAGGCTGAGCTCTGGCCTCCTCTTGTCCCCATGCCATGGAAGGGCAGCAGCTGGTGTCCCAGGCCAGCCTGTCTGGAGCCTCCCTGTGGGTCTCACAGCTCCCTTCCCCTGGTAGTGTCCTCCCATGGTGCAGAGACCTAAAAATTACACAAAGTATACATTTGGATTTTTATTTGCTTGCTTTTGTTTTTTGTGGTTGTTTTGTTTGTTTGTTTGTTTTTTGAGACGGAGTCTTGTTCTGTTTACCCATGCTGGAGTGCAGTGGCATGATCTCAGCTCACCGCAACCTCCGCCTGCCAGGTTGAAGCGATTCTCTTGCCTCAGCCTCCCATGTAACTGGGATTACAGACCGCCACCCCTATGCCTGGCTAATTTTTGTATTCTTAGTAGAGACAGTGTTTCTCCTTGTTGGTCAGGCTTACAGGCGCCCACCATTATGCCTGGCTAATTTTTGTGTTTCTGGTAGAGACAGGGTTTCTCCATGTTGTTCAGCTGGTCTTGAACTCCCAGTCTGAGGAGATCCACACACCTCGGCCTCCCAAAGTGCTGGGATTACAGACGTGAACCACCGTGCCTGGCCACAGTGTATAAATTTGGAAAGGAGACTTTATTTCTTGTTAAGAGTGACCTGCAGGTGGCCATCCTGCAGCCTGGGAAGAACAGCCTCTGGGAAACAGCAGAGACAGACATTTAGAAGCAGGAGGGGTTGGGGCAGGAGCTTTATGCTGAAGGTGTTGGCTAAACATACATATTCAACAGGCTACAGGAGGAGCTATGAATATTCATGTAGATGGCTGCAGTCCGTGCTTGTTGAACAAACATGTGTGTAACACATGATCCCAGGCGGGCATGGTGGCTCACACCTGTAATCCCAGCACTTTGGGAGGCCGAGGGAGGTGGATCATCTGAGGTCAGTGTCAGGCCTCTGAGTCGGAGCTAAGCCATTGTTACCCCTGTGAACTGCACATATACATCCAGACGACCTGCAGCAGCCAAGAAGTCTGGAGCAGTCGAAAAACCACAAAAGAAGTGAAACAGTCAGTTTCTGCCTTAACTGATTAAACAACCTTGAGACATTCCACCGTTATGACTTGCTCCTGCCCTGCCCAACTGATCAATCGACCTTATGACACTTTTCCTGGACAATGGGTCTCATGGTCTCCCCACCATGCACCTTGTTACCCCCTCCCCTGCTGTCAACAGATGACCACCTTCGACTGTAACTTTCCGCTGCCTACCCAAGTCCTATAAAGCTGCCCCGTCCTATCTCCCTTCGCTGACTCTCTTTTCGGACTCAGCCCTCTTACACCCAAGTGAATAAACGGCCTTATTGCTTACACAAAGCCTGTTTAGGTGGTCTTCTATATGGACACGTGTGACAGTCAGGAGTTCGAGACCAATCTGGCCAATATGGTAAGACCTCGTCTCTCTTAAAACTACAAAAATTAGCCAGGCATGGTGGCGGGTGCCTGTAATTCCAGCTACTCAGGAGGCTGAGGCAGGAGAATCACTTGAACCTGGGAGGTGGAGGTTTCAGTGAGCCGAGATCGCGCCACTGTCCTCCAGCCTGGGAGACAGAGTAAGAGTCCATCTCAAAACAAAAAACAAAAAAACGAACAAAACAAACAAACAAAAATCTAAAAAAAAAAAAAAAAAAAAAAGCCACCGTAAATCCCTCCTCACATTGTGGTGGAGACAACATTTAAATGTACTACAATTAAGCCTGTATGTCAAAAGGTCCTTTCAGAACATGGAGGCACCGAGATTTGCCAGGTCTGTAAACCACGCAGAACCAGTCCGTGGTCCATGGTCTGTGTCCATGGTTTCTGATCTGGAGAAAGTCACTGAAATCAGTCTCTTGTGCAGGGAAAGCAGGAATGAGGGCTGTGGAGCAGGGGCTCTGTGGCTCCGTGTCAGGACGCTGGATGAGCTGTGATTGTTTTCATCTTTATCTGGAGGCAGTGCTTGTTTAGCTGCTAGAGCAAAAGAAAAACTCTGTGGCAGGCAGAACAGAGTTTACTGTTGAAGTGTGGGCTGTGTGACCTCACCCTTGCCTGGCACGGCCTGAGGTCCTGGTTGTGATTTGGTATCTTTTTGCCATGAAGAGTCTGTTCTGGTTCTGCCCGTCTTACGATTCTGTTTTAACATTACCGCTGGTCAGTTTTTTCTAAACTGCAAAAGGGCGGGGTGATAATGAGGCGTGCCTGACCTCCCCTCCCATCACACCCAGGAACTCAGTTTTAAGGTTTTTCTGAGATACCCTTGGCCACTAGGGACCAAAGCTAGTGGGGGGATTGGGGGGGCCAAAGATTTTAGTTTTACTTCATAGGCCTGAAGACTAAGCTCTGATTTGTTTGTATTTAATCTTGCCCAGAATCCTATCTAAGGGATCTGGGGACTCATGCCTTACAAACCACACATCCTCGTCAGATGGGTTCTATTTTTATTTTATTGTATTGTATTTTAATTGAGGCTGAGTTTTGCTCTTCTTGCCCAGGCTGGAGTGCAATGGTGCAGTCTCGGCTCACTGCAACCTCCGCCTCCCGGGTTCAAGCGATTCTCCTGTCTCAGCCTCCCAAGTAGCTGTCATTATAGGTGCCCGCCACCACGCCTGGCTAATTTTTGTATTTTTAGTCGAGACAGGGTTTCACCATGTTGGCCAGGCTGGTCTCAAACTCCTGACCTCAGGTGATCCACCTGCCTCAGCCTCCCAAAGTGCTGGGATTACAGACATGAACCACCGCGCCTGGCACAGATGGGTTTTATTTAACCCTGTATATTGTGAGTTACTTTCCAATCTGACTCAGGCACAACATTATGTGACAAAGAAAAAAGAGAAAATATTTTACCCCAAAACATGTTTCTTTGCCATATCGTGAAAAGGCCCTGCAAAGTGGTCCTTCGTGGGGGAAAGTTTGCATCTGTGAAGAGTCTCTATTAATATAGCTGGATCTTTTCTTCTAGGCCCTCCCAGTCCTAAACAGATTAATTAATTGCACCTTTTTTTTTTTTTTTTTTTTTTTTTTTTGAGACGGAGTCTCGCTCTGTCGCCCGGGCTGGAGTGCAGTGGCCGGATCTCAGCTCACTGCAAGCTCCGCCTCCCGGGTTCACGCCATTCTCCTGCCTCAGCCTCCCGAGTAGCTGGGACTACAGGCGCCCGCCACCTCGCCCGGCTAGTTTTTTGTATTTTTTAGTAGAGATGAGGTTTCACCATGTTCGCCAGGATGGTCTCGATCTCCTGACCTCGTGATCCGCCCGTCTCGGCCTCCCAAAGTGCTGGGATTACAGGCTTGAGCCACCGCGCCCGGCAATTGCAACTTTTAAAGACCTGAATGGGACACATTTGTCATCTATTGTCTCTAAGGGCAGCCACTATGAGACTTCAAAAGAACCTTGGTCTCCACAGTCTTTTATCTTAACCTGAACATTTCCTTTCTGTGGATGCCAGGTCTCTAGACAAACTCACCCAATCGTCAACCAGAAAATGTTTCAATTTATCTGTAGCCTGGAAGAGCCCCAGCCCTCCTCCCCTCACTTTGAGTTGTACGACCTTTCTGGACCAAACCAATGTATTTCTTTTCTTGTCTTTATTTTGAGACGGAGTCTTGCTCTGTCACCCAGACTGGAGTACAGTGGCGTGGTCTTGGCTCACTGCAACCTCTGCCTCCTGGGTTCAAGTGATTCTCCTGCCTCAGTCTCCCAAGTAGCTGGGATTAAATGTGCCCGCCACCACACCTAACTAATTTTTTGTATTTTTAGTAGAGACGGGGTTTCACCACGTTGGCCAGGCTGGTCTTGAACTCCTGACCTCGTGATCCACCTGCCTCGGCCTCCCAAAGTGCTGGGATTACAGGCATGGGTCACCGTGCCCAGCTTCTGTATTTCTTAAATGTATTTGATTGATATCTCATGCTTCTCTAAAATATATAAAACCAAATTCTTATCTAAGGGGTCTGGGGAGTCATGCCGCACCCCTACCACCTTGGATACATGTTCTCAGGGCCTCCTGAGCGCTGTGTCACGGCCCATGGTCACTGGTATTTGGCTCAGAACACATCTCTTCAAATATTTTACAGAGTTTGACTCTTTTCGTTGACAGGCCCAAGACCCAGGTGCCTACTCCCTGTCTCCTCTGAGGGCTCGAGCTTCCGGTTCTCTAGCCCCTCTGGTTCCTGGTTGCCCTTCTACTTTCTGTTCTGCTTTCTCGAAAAGCTCTGGGCATCTCAAGCCTCCATGTGGTACCCAATTCTACTTTTTACTGAAAATCTTACTTAAACACCAACTTGATCACTGATCAAGTTTTCTTGGCTCTTTCTCTTTCACATTCCCTAGGCTGTGTCCTAGCCCAGTGGTGCACTGTTGGGAGGGATTTGACAAAGGAGGGGCATGAGCAGGAGGGAGGGCTGGGTGCTCTTGGGTGCAGGAGGGTGGGCTGGGTGGAGCACCAAGGAAGATCTGGGTGGAGGGGCTGTGAGGGTCAGGTCGAGACTCCCCTGGGAGACAGACACACAGGACAGGAACCCCTGCACTCCCCACTCAGGCCCACCCACATGACTGCAGCTTGTTGCCGTGTTGCCCTGTTTCTCCCAAAAATCAGTATATTGAAGCCCTAACCCCTCTACCTCAATGTGTGCTTGTATTTGGAGACAGGTCCTTTTCAACAGATGATTGATTAATTAATTAATTAATTAATTTTTTTGGAGACGGAGTCTTACTCTGTCACCCAATCTGGAGTGCAGTGGCACCATCTCGGCTCACTGCAACCTGTGCCTCCCTGGTTCAAGCGATTCAAGCCTCAGCCTCCGGAGTTGCTGGGATTCCAGGTGTCCACCACCACACCCAACTACTTTTGGAATTTCAGTAGAGATGGGGTTTCACCATGTTGGCCAGGCTGACCTCCATCTCCGCCACCTTGGCCTCGCAAAGTGCTGGGATTACAGGCATGCGCCACCACACCCAACCCAAATTAATTAATTAATTATTATTATTATTTTTTATATGCAGTCTCACTCTGTCTTCCAGGTTGGAGTGCAATGGCACGATCTCGGCTCACTGCAACCTCTGCCTTCCAGGTTCCAGCGATTCTCCGGCCTCAGCCTCCCGAGTAGCTGAGATTACAGGCGTCCACTATCACGCCCAGCTAATTTTTTGCATTTTTAGTAGAGACAGGGTTTCACCATGTTGACCAGGCTTGTTTCAAACTCCTGACCTCAAGTGATCTGCTGGCCTCAGCCTCCCAAAGTGGTAGGATTACATGTAGGCATGAGCCACCACGCCCGGCCGAGATGATTAATTTAAATGAGACCTCTACTGTGAGCACAAATTCATTTGGCTGGTGTCCATAAAGGAGGAGGTCTGCCGGGTGCTGTGGCTCTTGCCTTTAATCTCAGCACTTTGGGAGGCCGAGGTGGGCAGTCAGGAATTCGACACCAGCCTGGCCAACATGCTGAAACCCCATCTCTACTTAAAAATACAAGAATTAGTGGAGAGTGGTTCGGGGCGCCTGTAATCCCAGCGACTCAGGAGGATGAGGCAGGAGAATTGCTTGAACTTGGGAGGTAGAGGCTGCAGTGAGCAGTGATTGTGCCATTGCACTCCAACCTGGGCAACAGAGTAAAACTCCGTCTCAAAAAAAAATAAAAGATCAGGTACGGTGGCTCATACCTGTAATCCCAGCACTTTGGGAGGCCAGGGAGGGTGGATCACCTAAGCTCACGAGTTCGAGACGAGCCTGAGAAAAATGGAGAAACCCCCTTTCCTACCAAAACTACAAAAGTAGCCAGGCGTGGTGGTGCATACCTGTACTCCCAGCTACTCAGGAGGCTGAGGCACAAGAATCGCTTGAACACTGAAGGTGGAGGTTGCAGTGAGCCAAGATTGTGCCATTGCACTCCAGCCAGGGCAACGAGAGTAAAACTCAGTCTCAAAAAAAAAAAAAAAAAAGATGATATTTGGAGGCAGAGAGACTCCAGTGGTGCAGGTGCACAGAGGAAAGGCCACAGAGGACACAGCCAGAAGGAGGAGCAGCCTCAGAGCAAACAACCCCACCCACCCCTCAAACTAGGACCTGCAGCCTCCAGATCTGCGTGAAAATAAATGCCTGCCGTGTGGACACCTGGCCCGGGGCATCTTCTATGGAGGCCAGAGCATGAAGGGTCATTTTTATAGTCATTCTCTAATAACTTACATCTGCCTTGAAAATGTCAAGTCAAATTTAAAGTGTGGAGAAGAGCCTCTAAATTTCACATTTCATTTGCAAAGAAATAATTGTAATTTGGGACATACACGCAGTCCGGGTGGTGTTCACCGGAGGTTGCCGGAGAACAAAGAGACGGCAACACGTTTTATGAAAAGGAGAAATGGGCTAGGCGCTGTGGCTCATACCAGCAATCCCAGCAATTTGGGAGGCCAAGGAGGGCGGATCACCTGAGGTCAGGACATTAAGACCAGCCTAAGCCAGGCCTGGTGGCTCACACCTGTAATCCCAGCACTTTGGGTGTCCCAGACGTCTGGATCACCAGGTGAGGAGTTCAAGACCAGCCTGACCAAAATGCTGAAACCCCATCTCTACTAAAAACACAAAAATTAGCCAGGTGTGGTGGCATGCACATGTAATCCCAGTTACTCGGGAGGCTGAGGTAGGAGAATAGCTTGAACCTGGGCGACAGAGGTTGCAGTGAGCCCAGTTCACACCACTGCACTCCAGCCTGGGTGACAGAGCAAGACTTCGTCTCAAAAAAATAAAATAAAAATAAGACTGGCCTGGGCAACATGATGAAACCTGTTTTTACTAAAAATACAAAAATTAGCCCGGCATGATGGTGCGCACCTGTAATCCCAGCTACTCGGGAGGCTGAGACAGGAGAATCACTTGAACAAGGGAGGCAGAGGTTGCAGTGAGCCGAGACTGCGCCATTGCACTCCAGCCTGGGTGACAGGGCGAGACACCGTTTCAAAAAAAAAAAAAAAAAAAAAAGGAGAAACGTTCTCTTGCCCTTTGGGAAAGTCCATGGGCACTAGGAAGGGTTGGGAGCTGGGAGGTTCCATTGCTGAGTCGCTGCTTTTGGAGCAAGGAGTCCAAGACTTACAGCCATTTATCGCAGAAGCTATGGATAAAGCTGGTTTCAGGGTACAACGCACAGTTTCAGGAGTCAGGCTTGCAGAGAAGTCCATTTCGGGAGCAATGGCGTGTGGCCTGACTGCTTTTCCTCCCTGGCTCCTGGCCTCTGTTTTAGCTGGGTAGGACATGAATGACCCAATTCATAGGATGAAATTTACAAAGGATGTTTCTCAAAACTTCTGATATTCAATTTACATATATTCACGCCCATTTAGGTTGAGTTTATTTATTGATTTATTTTCAGATGGGGTCTCAATCTGTTGCTCAGACTGGAGTTCTGTGGTGTGATCTCAGTTCACTCCAGCCTCCACCTCCCCGGCTCAAGCAATCCTCCCACTTCAGCCTCCCAAGTAGCTTAAACTACAGGTGCATGGAACCACACCTAGCTTTTTTTTTTTTTCTGTATTTCTTTTGTAGAGATGGGGCTTTGTCATGTGGCCCAGGCTGGTCTCAAATTCCTGGGCTCAAGCAATTCTCCCAACTCTGCCTGCCAAAGGCATGAGTCACTGCGGCCAGCCTAGACTGAGTTTAATAAGATTTGGTTATGTAGCCGGGTGGGGTGGCTCACGCCTGTAACCCCAGCACTTTGGGAGGCAGAGATGGGCAGATCACCTGAGGTCAGGAGTTCAAGACCAGTCTGGCCAATGTGGTGAAATCCAGTCACTATTAAAAATACAAAAAAAAAAAAAAATTAGCTGGACGTGGTGGCAGGCACCTGTTATTCCAGCTACTCAGAGGCTGAGACAGGAGAATCACTTGAACCAGCTAGGTGGAGTTTGCAGTGAGCCGAGATTCAGCCATTGTACTCCAGTCTGGGTGACATAGCGAAACTCCGTCTCAAAAAAAAAAAAAAAAAAAAAAAAATTTTTTTTTTATTATGCTGGGGAGATGGGAAGAGACAGGTTAGGAGCACCCAGGCTGGGGAAACAGGACTGGGGAGGTGGATGGGTAGCCATGGAGGCAGAAAGGGGCCTCTGAAGGAAGAGCCTGGGAGAGCGGGGAGGAGGTGATGAGGCAGGGGAGCACAGTGGAATGGCCCTGAGGGCAGGAGGGGCTCAGGATGACCAGACAAAAGCAGAGCTGGTCCAGGGTGGAGGGGAGGCCCGCGAAGCATGAGCAGGAGGCTAGAGGAGACAGACCATGAGGCCCGGGGAGACCCCTCACTGAAGAATCTTCCATAGGCGTCTTTCCAGAAATTGAAAGTTGGTGTTTATTCCCTTCCAAGGCTTGAACGGCTTATTACCATTGTACACAAACTTTTCCCAACAATATTCAAAATCTGAGAAAAAATGAGGAGAAAGCAGTGAGGACCCAGCAGGCCTCTCTCCAGGCCCTGGTCCCTCCCCTCCCAGGCCAGGTCTCCTGACTGCCAGTTACAGTGGACGCTGGCCCCATCCCTGCAGGCTTCCCGGGGACACTGTCCCGCCCCACGGCATTGCAGCCCCACCTGCCCCTCATGCTGTCCCTCCCGCACCCGCTCCCCTCAGCCCCCCACATCTCACCTTCGTAGCCCATGATCTCCACGGAGGCCCCTTCCTCACTCAGGCTGCGGAGCCCCTGCTGGTAATGTGTACGCCAGAAGTAGTAGAGGCGGGCGGTATAGATGGTGAGCTTCACGTTGCTGTGTGTGGCCAGGAACTCGGCCACCTCCCCTGCACACTCTGGACAAGGGCTCCAAGATGTGTACCAGGTGACCTGGTAGTTTTTCTTAGGAGACAGTGTGTTGCCGCGGAACCAAGACAGGAAGCACCTTTCTGCATGACAATGGGTCTCAGGATCAACCTGGGGAAGGAGGAGGAGGAGAGCAGGGGGAGCTCAGACCAGGAGCAGGAGGAGTGCAGGGGTGGGGCGATGGGAGCAGAGGGCAGGCCTGGAGCCCCAGGGTGTTTCCTTATTTATTTATTTTTGGGATGTGGTCTCTCTCTGTTGCCCAGGCTGGGGTGCAGTGGTGCCATCTGGACTGACTGCAGCCTCGACCTCCCAAGTACAAGGAATCTTCCCACCTCAGCCTCCCGATTAGCTGAGGTTGCAGGTGTGTGCTGCCACGCCTGTCTAAATTTTTTTTTGTAATTTTTGTGGAGACAGAGTTTCGCCATGTTGCCTTGGCTGTTCTTGAATTCTTGGGCTCAAGCGATCCTCCTGCCTCAGCCTAGCAAATTTCTAGGACTATGAGCATAAACCACACGCACAACCTTATTTTATTTCTTTACTTTTCATTTTTCTGGGTACGTAGTAGGCCCCAGGGCGTTTTATTCATTGAGTTTCCCTTATTCCATTCTTCTCCTTCCTTTTTATTTTTTTGTTTTTATTTTTTACGAGATGGAGCCTTGCTCTGTCATGCAGGCGGGAGAGCAGTGGCGTGATTTCAGCTCATTGCAACTTCTACCTCCTGGGTTTTTTTTTTTTTTTTTTTTTTTGAGACAGACTCTCACTCTGTCGCTTAGGCTGGAGTGCAGTGGCGCAATCTCAGTTCACTGCAACCTCCACTTCCTGGGTTCTCCTGCCTCAGGCACCCAAGTAGCTGGGACTACAGGCGCCCGCCACCACGCCTGGCTAATTTTTATAGTATTAGTAGAGATGGGGTTTCACCATGTTAGCCAGGCTGGTCTCAAACTCCTGACCTCATGATCCGCCGGCCTCAGCCTCCCAAAGTGCTGGGATTACAGGCATGAGCCACTGGGCTCGGCCCCTTCCTTCTTTATTTTATTGAGTCTTTCCCTGTTTCATCATGCCCTCAAGCGTAAATTCTGGCATCCTTTCCCCCAGGCATCCACTAACCAGGCATCCTCAGCCCCTGCTGTGGCCTGGCCGTGTGGGGTCTGTCTTGTTCCCTGTCTGCCTTCTGCTATGGAGCTCACTGGACCAGCATTGCTCATGGAGTTGAAGGTTGGCCAAAGGGGCTACTGAGCACTTGAAATGGGGCTCTGATTAGAAACGTTGGTCTGTGAACAATACACAGCTCATTTCAAAATCTCATTGTGAGAATAGACAAACTTTAACTCCCTCATGAGGCATTTTATATTAAGTATATGTTGAAATCATATGTGAGATAATGGAGCTAATGCAGACATTAAAATGTCTTCCACCAGTTCTTGCCGCCTTTTAAGCGTGTGGGGACTGGAAGCACTTGTGCTTCACTCCTGAGTCCTGGGTGTTTCTGAGGCCAGCACTGCTGTAGGCCAGGCCTGCCCAGCACACAGACAACTCCCAACGCAAACATACTCTGAAAAGTCTCCTGCCAGGGCGGAGGGGACTGCAGGGGTGGGTGGGACACGACAGGGTAGGTGAGAGGTCAGTGGCCCGTGTGGACAAGATTTTGGGAAAGAAAGTCAAGAGTGAGGGTGCTGGGCTCTAAGCAAGGCCTTTTGGGAAGAGACAAACCCCCTCCACCATCCGATCCCAGGAGAGTCAGGGAGGAAGATCTGGGCCATGGACTTAAAAAATGTGGGAGGAGGTTGGGCACAGTGGCTTATGCCTGTAATCCTAGCACTTTGGAAGGCCAAGGGGGGCGGTTCACGTGAGGTCAGGAGTTCGAAACCAGCCTGGCCACCATGGTGAAACCGTGTCTCTACTAAAAGTAGAATAAAAATTAGCCGGGTGTGGTGGCGGGCACCTGTAATCCCAGCTACTCAGGAGGCTGAGGCAGGAGAATCGCTCGAACCCAAGAGGCGGAGGTTGCCTGGGAGAGACTCTGTCTCAAAAAAAAGAAAAAAAGAAAGACATGTAAGAGGAAAATATACACAGGAGAGCCAATGCCAGGCACGTCACTTATTGTGTTTTCTGCATTCCCAGCTGCTTAGCTCCTATTTGGGGTGTAACTAGGACTTTGGTGCTACCTGGTTTCGGAAGACGCCTGTCTTCCAGGGGACAGTTGAGCGCTGCTTTATAATTTCCACGGCGAAGCACAGCCAGGTTTCATTCCGACCATAGGCTTTCCGTAGGTTTTTAAAGTGGAAGTAGAATGTGTGTGGATACATTGCCTCCATCGGGTTTCTGAGGGCACAAGAGAGAAACCCCAATGCAGAGACTCCCCTCCTCGGAGTCCTGGGGGCTGATGCCCACTGAACACCACTTCCTGGACGGCCCTGGGCTCTGGGCCTCCCCCATCCCTCCGCAGCCCTGAGAATGTCCGCTGCTTTCCCAGGCAGGAAGATTGGGAGAGAGAAAGAGGAGGGAATACTGGGGATACTGGCAGGGGCAGCAGGGCCAGGGTGTCCTCTTCCAGCTGGAACCCCAGCTCTGGGGCTACCAATGGACACCCTCAACCTCCCAGTTTTTCTGCCACACATCTCCCAACCCATTAGGAAAACGCAACAGAGAATAAAACTCTTCACCCTAAAATAATTGCTTGAACATTTCAGCTCAGTTCCTTCCCCACATTTTACCTTCTGATGATGATGATGATTTTTACATTGGGATCACACCAAATTTATTCTTTTTTTTTTTTACATAGGGTCTCACTCTTTCACCCAGGCTGGAGTGCAGTGGCACAATCTCGGCTCACTGCACTCTCCGGCTCCTGGTTTCAAATGATTCTCCTGCCTCAGCCTCCCAAGTAGCTGGGAATATAGGCGCCCACCACCACACCTGTCTAATTTTTTGTATTTTTAGTAGAGATGGGGTTTTACCATGTTAGCCAGGATGGTCTTGAACTCCTGACCTTGTGATCCACCCACCTCGGCCTCCCAAAGTGCTGATGACAAGCGTGAGCCACTGTGCCCTGCCCTAATTTTTGTATTTTTAGTAGAGATCAGGTTTCACCATGTTGGCCAGGCTGGTCTTGAACTCCTGATTTCGTGATCTGCCTGCCTCGGCCTCCCAAAGTGCTGGGATGAGAGGCATGAGTCACTGTGCCCAGCCGGCCGAGGCCACTCTCCCAACTGCTGCATATGAGCTCATGGCATGTGCCTGAGGCCTGCAGGGACCATCCCTATTTTACAGAGGAGGTGCCAGAGGCGTACAGAGGCCAGGTAATCTGCCCGAGCCACAGAGCTGGGGCAGCAGATCGAGCTGGGGCCCCTTTCCATGCCAGCCCTGTCCAGCCTCTGCATCACGGGCCTGCAGCGGGGAGCTGTCGGGAACTGGGCTCTCTTCTTACTAAACTTTAAAATAAGAGCATTACTCCTGATCATCATATTTTTTCCTACATTCCATGTTACAGGGGTCATTCTAAAAGGCGAATGGTGCTTACAGAGGAGGAGCCTGTGTCTGGGGTCATGTGCATCCTCCTCTGCTCACACTGGAGGCATCTTTGGAAGAAATGGCTTATTTTCTAGTAGGAGACCATTCCCTCCCCCACACCCTCTCCTAAGACTTTGTATTGAAACAAAGTAAATCTTACAGAAATTCCATCAAAGCACTGAGAACAAAATGCCTGATTGCCCCAATCATCCTTTGGTTCAATTCTCCCAGTTCCAGAGCTCAGGAATGGTGGGAAGCACACAGAGGGAGCACCCTCCCAGGGTGGGGAGCACCAGCCCGGCGGTGCCTTTGACTTTCCGGGAGAGTCTCAGCAGGGGGCCTGGGCTGGGGCAGGTGGGGGAGGCGGCCCATTCAGAAGCAGCAGTGGGGCGACAACATAGCAGGGCAAAGAGCCTGGCTGGGAGTGGGAGCAGCAGAGGAAGCAGAGAGTAGAGAGCCCAGAGCTAGGGCTGGGGCGGGGGGAGGCCAGGGCTGAGGTCCAGCAGGGCCACCAGACAAGATGAGGCAGCAGAGGCCCTGTGGGCAGAGCACGAAGTGGTCCCTGATCTGGGGCTTCATATGCAGCCTCCTTGGCAGGCTTGTCCTGGCCCTGATGTTAGTCCTGGGCTTGGGTTCTATTTCTATCTTCCAGGGCCCTTGTTCCAGGAGGCACCTGCGCTGTGAGTGACCTCCCAGGCGCATCTGAGTGCCGGCCTCACTCCATGCTGCCTTCTCACCTGGATGGGAGGACCTCCAGAGGGACCCCTGGATCCTGGCCTCAGGAATCATCCCAGGGACGCCCCCACCCAGCAGCTATGTGGTAGGGAGGGAGAGTGAGGGGCAGGTGTCTGCCTCCCCCCATGCCCTCACACTCAGAGGCCGCCATTGGAGGGAGGAATAGCGGGTGGGAGGTGACCCTCAGATGTCCCCCCACGATGCCACGCGTGCTCCCACACTGAGCTCCTTCCTTCCACATCTTCTGCCCAGAGTTGTTCCCTGGCAGGCTGAGCTCTTGTCCCTATGTCATGGAAGGGCGGATGCTGGTGTCCCCGCCACCCTGTCTTGCAGTTTTCTCCTCTGGTCCAAGCCCCAGGTACTCAGTTCCTGTCTCTCTCAAGGGCCTGAGCTCCCTTTCTATGGCCTCTGGAGTCCCTGGTTGCCCTTTTCTATTGTGTTTCCTGGAAAGCTCCTGGCATCTCAAATCTCCCATTATCCAAGCCTACGCTTTTGTAAAATCTCACTCAACACCCTGGCCAAGATTGCAAAACCCCGTCTCTACTAAAAATACAAAAATTAGCCGGCTTGGTGGCATGCACCTGTAATCCCAGATACTTGGGCGGCTGAGACAGGAGAATTGCTAGAACCTGGGAGGCAGAGGTTGCAGTGAGCCGAGATCGCACCACAGCACTCCAGCCTGGGCGACTGAGGGAGAGGCTGTCTCAAAAAAAAAAAAAAAAAATTTATTCACATGGGACCTTGATCACTGAGTGTTTGGCTCTTTCTGCATCTGCATCCCTGTGGTGGGGATTTGAGAAGTGATAGGCATGAGCAGGGGCCAGGCTGGGTGCTGTTGGGTGGGGAAGCCATGGGGTGCGGCCCAGGGTGCAGCAAGGTCTGGAGGGAGGGGCTGTGAGGGTCAGGGCAGGACTCCTGGGAGGCAGACACACAGAACGGGGATCCCTGCACACACCATCCAAGCTTGACCCAAAGTCCCCCTGGGTCATTGTCATGGGCTAAATTGTATCTTCCCAACATTGATATGTTGAAGTCCTCATCCCACCTCCTCACAGGATAACTGTATTTGGAGACAGGTCCACTAAAGTGGTGGTTAAATTAACTCATGGTCCTTAGGGTGGGCCCTAATCCTGTCTGACTGGGGACCATTAACAAGGAGGACATTTAGAGGCAGATAGACCCCAGGGTTGCAGGTGCACAGAGGAACGGCCAGAGAGGACAGGGCCAGGAGGAGCGGCTGCAGAGGACACAGCCCCGCCCACCCCTCCACCCTGGACTTGCAGCCTCCAGATCTGTGAGAAAATAAATGCCTGCCCTATAGGCACCCGGCCCGGGCCATCTTCTACGGCAGCCGAAGCCTGAAGCTCTGTTTCCACGGTGGCAGCTCCTTCTCAGGGGCTCAGGTCAGCCTTGAAGGATGTTGCTCAAAGCTTCTGGCTGTCGGGCTTGTGAATATTCATGCCCACTTACGTCCAGTGTTATGACAACTTCCGATATGCCAGGGAGATGGAAGGAGCCAGGTTGGGGATCCCAGGCTGTGGGGAGGGCAGCCTCGGGGGTGGATGGAGGTCGCTCTGGAGGCCGAAGGGGCCTCTCACTCACAGGAGGGGCCCAGGAAAGCAGTGGGGAGGCAGGGAGGTGGAGGAAACACGAGGAGTTGGGGTGAGGGGGTGTGACCATGAGGGCAGGCAGGGGGCAGAAGGGAGGGCAGGAGGGCCTGGCCAGGGGAGGCCTCAGGAGGATGAGCAGGAGGTGAGAGGAGAGAGACCATGAGGCCAGAGGGAGACCCTCACCTGAGAATCTCCTTTAGCTTGAGGTGCAGGAATGCATAATTGTCATCGAATTTGTCCCAAGGCATGAATGGCTGACCTCCATTGTACACACAGTTTTCCCAGCAGTATGCAAATTCTGACATGAAGAGGCGGGAAGCAGTCAGGCTCTTCCCTGACCCTGGTCCTGCCCTCCCAGGCCTTGTCTCCTGGCTGTCAGTTGTGGTGAGCACCGGCCCTGACCCTGCAGGCTGCCCTGGGACACCCCCAGCCATGGCATTGCAGATCCATCCATCTCTCATGCTGTTCCTCCCCATCACACTCCCCTGACCCCACCTCCTCTCACCTTCATCGTCCATGATCTTCACGCGAGCCCCTGCCTGATGCAGCCTGCAGAGCGCCCTCCGCCAATCTTTACCCCAGTAGTAGTAGAGGCGGGCGGCGGAGATGGTCAGGGTGACATTGCGGTGCTCAGCCAGGAATTCGGTCACCTTTGCCACACAGTCCGGGCAGGGGTTCCAGGATACAAACCAGGTGATCTGGAAGTGCTTGTAAGCAGGCAGCTGGTTGCCACAGAACCAAGAGAGGAAGTACATTTCTGGGTGGTACTGAGGCTGGAAATACACGTGGGAGAGGAGCAGGGGCAGGGGATGCTCTGAGAGGGGGAGCAGGAGGAGAGGGCAGGGTTGGGGCAGTGGGAGGAGGGGCCAGCACAGGAGTCCAGGGGATCTTGCCATTGAAGCTCCTTTCCTCCATCCCCCTGTTTAGTTTGAGTGATTGTCTGCTCCAAAGCTCATGTTCAGTGTTAATTGCTATGGTAATGGCCTTAAGAGGTGGCACCTACAAGCGGCTGTGAGGCTGTGGGGACTGCACCTTTGTGGGTGCCACTGCTGTGGTTATTTAAGGGCAACTTTAGCCCCACTTTCTGTCTCTTGCCCTCTAGCTGGAGGGGCAGTGGGTCAGACTAAACTCCTGCTTCCTCTTGTCCTGGTGTCATGGAGCAGCAGTGACTCGACATCCCAGGCCACTCTATCTGGAGCATCCCCTGAGCTTCTGGCAATAACCTTCACCACCAGGTGACTGTGTAGCTCGCAGGCCCTGGAAAGTCGCTGGTGCCTTGACAGTGGACTTCCCAGCATCCAGAACTCGAGCCAGCACATTTCTATTCATTGTCAATGTCCCCGTCTCAATCCTGCTGTTGAAGCATCACAAGGTGCACCAAGACATGTGCTTCCCTTCGTTTGGGAGTTTTCCCAGCCCTGTTCACGGCCTTGTGCGTGAATTCTGGCATCCATTCTCCCAGGCATCCATTCACCAGGCATCCTCAGCCCCTGCTGTAGCCTGGCCCTCTGGGGTTGGCCTTGTTCCCTCCCTGCCATCTGCTGGAGAAGCCACTGGACCTGCGCTGTCCCACGTTGGGGGGCACTGGCCAAGGGGGCTACTGTGCACCTGAAACGGGGCTCTGATGAGAGACCTCAGCACATGAAAAATACACCATACACTGCTCATTTCAGTGTGAGAAGAAAAAGAAACTTCACTATCTCACAAATAATTTTATGTTAATCAGTGTTGAAGTAATATGTTAGCTACATTGGATTAAATTAAATATTAAAATTACTTTTACCAGTTTTTGTCACCTTTTTAGCGTGTGGGGACTGGAAACACTTGTGCTTCACTCTTGAGTCCTGGGTGTTTCCGTGGCCAGCACCGCTGTAGGTCAGGCCTGCCCAGCACACAGACGGCTCCCTCCCCAAACACACTCTGAAAGGTTTCCTGCCTGGGCGGAGGGGGCCGTACGGATGGGTGGGACAAGGCGAGGAACTTAGTGTCCTGAGTCAGGGTGGCAGGGTGAGGAGTGAGGGTTCACCATCCTGTGATGATGCATCTTTGCCATGGAGGAATCAGGGCAGTGGCCGGGGCAGTCAAGCAGGAAGGTCTGGGCCACGGACTTAAGATATGTGGGAAGTGGAGGCCGGGCGCGGTGGCTCACACCTGTGTTCCCAGCACTTTGGGAGGCCGAGGTGAGCGGATCACCTGAGGTCAGGAGTTCAAGGCCAGCCTGGCCAACATGATGAAATCCCGTCTCTATTAAAAATACAAAAAATTCGCTGGGCATGGTGGCAGGCACCTGTAATCCCAGCTATTAAGGCAGCTGAGGCAGGATAATCGCTTGAACCCAGGAGGCGGAAGTTGAATGAGCCAAGATTGAGCCATTGCACTCTAGCCTGGACAACAAGAGCAAAACTCTGTCTCAAAAAAAAAGAAAGAAAGAAAAGAAAAAAAGAAATGTGGGATGTGGCCAGGCACACTGGCTCACGCCTGTAATCCCAGAACTTTGGGAGGCCAAGGCAGGTGAATCACCTGAGATTAGGTGTTCGAGACCAGCCTGCTCAACATGGTGAAAACCCATCTCTACTGAAAATAGTAAAATTAGCCTGGCGTGGTGGCGGGTGCCTGTAGTCCCAGCTACTCAGGACGCTGAGGCAGGAGAATCGCTTGAACCCAGGAGACAGAGGTTGCAGTAAGCAATCTCAGGAGACAGAGATCGCACCACTGCACTTCAGCCTGGGCAACAGATGGAGACTCTGTCTCAAAATAAATAAATAAATAAGAAAGAAAGAAAAAAAAATAAATGTGGGAAAAAATATACAATTGAGAGCCCGCCACCGGGCATTTTACTTACGTGTTTCCTGCATTCCCAGCTGCTTAGTTCGTACCTACGATTCGACTGAAATTTGGGTCGTACCTGGCCTGGAAAGACCCCTGTGTCCCAAGGGAGCTTTGAGGGGTCCTTCTTTATTTTCACTTCGTAGCACAGCCAGGTGTAGCGCCGACCATAGAGGATGGGTTCATTTTCAAAGTTGTAGTAGAATGTGCGTCGATACATCCGCTCCATCGGATTTCTGAAGGCACAAGAGAGAAATCGGCCATGCAGAGAGCCCTCCCTGGAGTCCTCGGGGCTCATGTCCACTGAACACAGCTCCTGGGATGGCCCTGGGCCTCCCCCACACCTCCACAGCCCTGAGGATTTCTGCTACCTTCCCAGGCAGGAAGACTGAGGGGAGAGGAAGAGGAGGGGATGCTGGCAGGGGCGCCAGGGCCGGGGTGATCTCTCCCAACTCGGGCCCAACTCTGGCCTTTCCAGGGGTACATTTCCCACCCTCTCAGTATTTCTGCCAACCCACTGCCCAACTCATTAAGAAAATGCAAAAGATAATAAAACTCTTCACCCTTAAAAAATGGCTTTTAACCTTTCAGCTCAATACCTTCCTGATGCTTCACTTTGCATGTTAACATTATTTTAAAATCATGGTTGAACCGATTTCTGAGGCCCAGGCCACTCTTCTAAGTGCTGCGTGGGTATGAGCTCATGTAAGGCTGCCCTAGGCCTGCCGGGGCCATTCCCATCTTACAGAGGAGGGGCCAGAGGTGTAGAGAGGTGGGGTAACCTGCCCAGGCCACAGAGCTGGGGACAGATGGAGCTGGGGCCCCTTTCCAGGCCAGCCCTGTCCAGTCTCTGCATCACGGGGCCCTGCAGGAGAAAGCTGTTGGGGACTGGGCTCTCTTTTCACTAAATTTTAAAATCAGAACATTTCTCCTGATCATTGCGTTCTTTCTCACATTCCATGTTACTGGTCATGTTCTAAAAGATGAAGAGTGACCTTGGAGTGGAACCTGTCTGGGGCCACCTGCTGACTGTGGAGTCATCCTTGGACGATATGATTCATCTTGTGCTTCAGAGATCATTCCCTCCCCACACCCTCTCCTAAGACTTTGTATTTAAACAAAGTAAATCTTACAGAAAGTCCAATAAAGCGCTGTAAACAAAATACCTGATTGCCCCAATCATCCTTTAGTTCAATTCTCCCAGTTCCTGAGCTCAGGAATGGCGAGAAGCACACAGAGGGAGCACCCTCTCAGGGTGGGGAGCACCAGCCTGGCGATGACTTTCAGTGGACAGTCTCAGCAGGGGGCCTGGGCTGTGGCAGGTGGGGAAGGTTGCCCATTCAGAAACAGCAGTGGGGCAACCACACGGCAGGGCAAGTAGCGTGGCTGGGAGTGGGGATAGCAGGGAAGCCAGAGGGAAGGAAGTCTGGGGCTGGGGCTGGGGCAGAGGGAGGCCAGGGCTGAGGCCCAGCAGGACCACCAGACAGGAAGGGGCCGGAGAGACCCGGGCGGACTGAGCGGGTAGCGGTACCTGATCTGTGGATTCATGTTCAGCCTCTTAGATACGCTTGTCCCAGTCCCGCTCTTTTTTTTGAAGCGCTGTGGTTTCACTTCCTGCTTACAGCGCCCTTGCAGTTGGGCAGCCCTCCTTAAAATGACCTCCCAGCCAGGCACGGTGTCTCATGCCTGTAATCCCAGCACTTTGGGAGGCTGAGGCAGGCGGATCACGAGGTCAGGAGTTCCAGACCAGCCTGACCAAAATGCAGAAACCCCGTCTCTACTAAAAATACAAAAATTAGCCGGGTGTGGTGGTGGGCACCTGTAATCCCAGCTACTCAGGAGGCTCGCTTGAACCCGGGAGGCGGAGGTTGCAGAGAGTCAAGATCGTGCCACTGTACTCCAGCCTCGGTGAGAGAGCGAGACTCTGTCTCAAAAAAAAAAGTGATCTCCCAAGGCCTTGTGAGTCTTGGCCCCTCCCCCTTCCTGTTCTGGCGCTGGTGTGGGAGGCCATGGGATGCTTATCTTACTCAGTCTTTCACCCTGTTTCTGGTTTTCTCTGGGGCCCTCCCCTGTGTAGAGGGACCTGTGACAAAGACAGGCTGCTCCTTGAGGCAGGACCCAAGGCCATTGCAAAGTGAAAGAGAAAGTCATTGCAGCCAGAGGCCTGGAGGTGGGTCCACACTAGGCTGAGCCAGCAGAGCAGACGTCCCTCCCCTGGTGGTCCCACCCAGCTGGAGCCTCCTCTGCACCATCAAGACAGACAGGCTGATGTCTCTGCAGGGACTCCCAGATCCCGCTCTCAGGTATCAACCCAGAGATGCCCCCCACCCAGAAGCCATGGGGACAGGGAGGGAGAGTGAAGGGCATGGCATCTGCCTCCCCCCAGGCCTTCACACTAGGAGGCCACCATGGGAGTCAGGGACAGCAGGTGGGTGTGGGCCTCAGATGTCCCACCAAGATGTCATGTGCACCCCCAAACTGAGCTCTTTCCTTCCTGCTTCTCCTCCTTCCCCATCTCCTGCCCGGAGTTGCTCCCTGGTAGGATGAACTTTTACCCTCTCTTGTCCCCATGTCATGGAAGGGCAGCGACTGGTGTCCCAGGCCAGCCTGTCTGGAGCCTCCCTGTGGGTCTCACAGCTCCCTTCCCGTGGTAGCGTGCTCCCATAGTGCAGAGACCTAAAAATTACACAAGGTGTACATTTACAAAGAACACTTTATTTCTTGATAAGGGTGATAGCCTGCAAGGTGGCCATCCCACAGCGTGGGAAAAGCAGCCTCTGGGAAACACCAGATACAGACATTTAGAAGCAGGAGGGGTTGGGGCAGGAGCTTTATGCTGAAGAGATTGGCTAAACATACATATTCAACAGGCTACAGGAGGAGCTATGAATATTCATGTAAGTGGTTGCAGTCCAGGTTTATTGAACAAATATACGTGTAACATATGATCCCAGGCGGGCACAGTGGCTCACACCTGTAATCCCAGCACTTCGGGAGGCCAAGACAGGCAGATCACCTGAGGTCAGGAGTTCGAGACCAAGCATGGCCAACATGGTGAGATCCCTTCTCTACTAAAACTACAAAATTAATCAGGTGTGGTGACGCATGCCTTTAGTCCCAGGTACTTGGGAGGCTGAAGCAGAAGAATCGCTTGAACTCGGGAGGCAGAGGTTGCAGTGAGCCGAGATTGTGCCGTTGCACTCCAGCCTGGACAACAAGAGCAAAACTCTGTCTCAAAAGAAAAAACAAAGGTTGATATTTGATATTTGGAGGCAGAGAGACCCCAGAGGTGCAGGTGCATAGAGGAAAAGCCACAGAGGACATGGCTGGAAGAGACTCCCTGCCAGCCAGGAGAATTGACCTCAGAGAAAACAACTCCACCCACCCCTCGAACTTGGACCTGCAGCCTCCAGATCTGCGAGAAAATAAATGCCTGCCGTGTGGACACCTGGCCTGGGGCATCTTCTATGGAGGCCACGGCATGAAGGGGTCATTTTTATAGAGTCTCATTCTCTAATAACTTACATCTGCCTTGAAAATGTCAAGTCAAATTTAAAGTGTGGAGAAGAGCCTCTAAATTTCATATTTCATTAGCAAAGAAAGAATTGTAATTTGGGACATACACGCAGTCCGAATGGTGTTCACCATGTCGGGAGAACAAAGAGACGGCAATTATAGGAGAAGAAACGTTCTCTTGCCCTTTGGGAAAGTCCATGGGCACCAGGAAGGGTTGGGAGCTGGGAGGTTCCATTGCTGAGTCGCTGCTTTTGGAGCAAGGAGTCCAAGACTTATAGCCATTTATCGCAGAAGCTATGGATAAAGCTGGTTTCAGGGTACAACGCACAGTTTCAGGAGTCAGGCTTGCAGAAAAGTCCATTTCGGGAGCAATGTGTGTGGCCTGACTGCTTTTCCTCCCTGGCTCCTGGCCTCTGTTTTAGCTGGGTAGGACATGAATGACCCAATTCGTAGGACGAAATTTACAAAGGATGTTTCTCAAAACTTCTGGTATTCAATTTACATATATTCACGCCCATTTAGGTTGAGTTTATTTATTGATTTATTTTCAGGCAGGGTCTCGATCTACTCTGCCCAGACCGGAGTTCAGTGGTGCGATCTCTGTTCACTCCAGCCTCCACCTCCAGGGCTCAAGTAATCCTCCCATTTCAGCCTTCCAAGTAGCTTGGACTATAGGTGCATGCCACCACATCTAGCTTTTTTTTTTTTTTTTTTTTTTTTTTGGTAAAGATGGGGCTTTGTCATGTGACCTAGGCTGGTCTTGAACTCCTGGGCTCAAGCAATTCTCCCACCTTTGCCTCCCAAAGTGCTGGGGAATTACAGGCGTGAGTCACCATGCCCAGCCTAGGTTGAGTTTAGTAAGATTTGGTTATGCTGGGGAGATGTGAAGAGCCAGGTTAGGGGCACGCAGGCTGGAGGAACAGGGTCTGAGGGGGTGGATGGGTAGCCATGGAGGCAGAAAGGGGCCTCTGAAGGAAGAGCCTGGGAGAGCGGGGAGGAGGTGATGAGGCAGGGGAGCACTGTGAAATGGCCCTGAGGGCAGGAGGGGCTCAGGATGACCAGACAAAAGCAGAGCTGGTTCAGGGTGGAGGGGAGGCCCACGTAGCATGAGCAGGAGGCTAGAGGAGACAGACCATGAGGCCCGGGGAGACCCCTCACTGAAGAATCTCCCGCAGGCATCTTTTCAGAAATCGAAAGCTGGTTTTTAGTCCCTTCCAAGGCTTGAATGGCTCACCATCATCGTACACAAAGTTTTGCCAACAATATTTAAAATCTGAGAAAAAACGAGGAGAAAGCAGTGAGGACCCAGCAGGCCCCTCTCCAGGCCCTGGGCCCTCCCAGGCCAGGTCTCCTGACTGCCAGTTGCAGTGGGCACCAGCTCCGTCCCCACAGACTCCCAGGGGACACTGCCCCGCCCCATGGCATTGGAGACCCACCTGCCCCTCATGCTGTCCCTCCCGAACCCGCTTACCTCAGCCACCCCACATCTCACCTTCGTAGTCCATAATCTCCACAGAGACCCCTTTCTCACTCAGGCTGCGGAGCCCCTGCTGGTAATTCGGACACTGGGAGTAGTAGAGGCGGGCGGTATAGATGGTGAGCATCACATTGTTGTGCCTGGCCAGGAACTTGGCCACCTCCCTGGCACACTCTGGGCAAGGGCTCCACGATGTGTACCAGGTGACCTGGTAGTCTGTGTTAGGAGACAGTATGTTCTTGCAGAACCAGGAGAGGAAGCACTTTTCTGCATGACAATGGGTCTCAAGATCGACCTGGGGAAGGAGGAGGAGGAGAGCAGGGGAGCTCAGACCAGGAGCAGGAGAAGTGTAGGGGTGAGGCAATGGGAGCAGAAGGTGGGCCAGAGCCCGGGGGCGTTTCCTTATTTATTTATTTTTGAGGCAGGGTGTCTCTCTGTTGCCTAGGCTGGAGTGCGGTGGTGCAATCTGGGCTGACTGCAGTCTTGACCTCCCAGGCACAAGAAATCTTCCCACCTCAGCCTCCCAATTAACTGGGACTGCAAGTGTGTGCCGCCACACCTGCCTAATTTTTTTGTAATTTTTGTAGAGACGGGGTTTCACCATGTTGCCCAGGCTCATCTCAAACTCTTGGGCTCAAGCGATCCTCCTGCCTCAGCCTCCCAAAGCTCTGGGACTATGAGGGTAAACCACATGCATGGCCTAATTTTATTTCTTTACTTTTCATTTTTCTGGGTACATAGTAGGCCCCAGGGTGTTTTATTCATTGAGTTTCCCTTGTTCTATCCTTCTCCTTCCTTCTTTATTCTTTTATTTTTATTTTTTTCTGAGATGGAGTCTTGCTCTGCCACCCAGGCTGGAGTGCAGTGGCACAGTCTTGGCTCACTGCAACCTCTGCCTCCCAGGTTCAAGCGATTCTCCTGCCTCAGCCTCCTAAGTAGCTGGGATTATAGGCATGCACCCCCACACCTGGCTAATCTTTGTATTTTTAGTAGAGATGGGGTTTCATCATGTTAGCCAGGCTGGTCTCGAACCCCTGACCTCATGATCTGCCTGCCTCAGCCTCCCAAAGTGCTGGGATTACAGGCATGAGCCACTGCACCGTGCCCGGCCCCTTCCTTCTTTATTTTATTGAGTCTTTCCCTGTCTCATAGACTCATGTGTGAATTCTGCCATCTTTTCTCCCAGCTATCCATTCACCAGGCATCCTCAGCCCCTGCTATGGCCTGGCCCTCTGGGGTCTGCCTTGTTCCCTGCCTGCCTTCTGCTGAGGAATCAGGGCAGTGGCAGGGGCGGCCCCACGAGCCCAGCAGTGACTGGCCCAGACACAGAGCTGGACACCACACCCCCTGCTTCCCACAGCTGCTGTTTCCCGAGGACTACTGGATGTACAGCTCCATGACAAGATTTTGGGGAACAAAGTCAAGAGTGAGGGTGCTGGGTGCTAAACAAGGCCTTTCGGGAAGTAGCAAAACCCCTCCACAATCTGATCACAGGAGAGTCAGGGAGGAAGATCTGGGCCACGGACTTAAAAAATGTGGGGAGGAGGCCAGACATGGTGTCTCACGCCTGTAATCCTAGCACTTTGGGAGGCCAAGGCTGGTGGATCACTTGAGGTCAGGAGTTCGAAACCAGCCTGGCCAACATGGTGAAATCCCATTTGTACTAAAAATACAAAAAAATTAGCTGGGTGTGGTGGCAGGCACCTGTAATCCCAGCTACTCGGGAGACTAAGGCAGGAGACTCGCTTGAACCCGGGAAGCAGAGGTTGCTGTGAGCTGAGATCGCGCCACTGCATTCCAGTCTGGGTAACAGAGCGAGACTCCATCTCAAAAAAAAAGAAAAAAAAAAAAGAAAAAAGAAAAAAAAAAAAGACATGTGGCAAGAAAGTACACACAGGAGAGCCCGTACCGGGCACGTCACTTCTTGTGTTTTCTGAATTCCCAGCTGCTTAGCTCCTATTTGGGGTGTAACTAGGACTTTGGTGCTACCTGGTTTCGGAAGACGCCCGTCTTCCAGGAGACAGTTAAGTGGTGCCTTATACCTTCCACGGTGAAGCACAGCCAGGTTTCGTTCCGATTGTTGGCTTCCCGTAGGTTTTTAAATTGGAAGTAGAATGTGCCTGGATACATTGCCTTCATCGGGTTTCTGAGGGCACAAGAGAGAAACTCCAATGCAGAGACCCCCCGCCCGGAGTCCTGGGGACTGATGCCCACTGAACACCACTCCCTGGACGGCCCTGGGCTCTGGGCCTCCCCCATCCCTCCGCAGCCCTGAGAATGTCCGCTGCTTTCCCAGGCAGGAGACTGGGACAGAGAAAGAGGCGGGGATACTGGTAGGGCAAGCAGGGTCGCAGTGACCTCTCCCAGCTGGAACCCCAGCTCTGGGGCTACTAATGGGACACCCTCACCCTCCCAGTTTTTCTGCCACACATCTCCCAACCCATTAGGAAAATGCAACAGAGAATAAAACTCTTCACCCTGAAATAATTGCTTGAACATTTCAGCTCAGTTCCTTCCTCACATTTCACCTGTCCAATGATGATATCACACCGAATTCCCCAGGCCAAGGCTACCTTTATTTATTTATTTTTTTTAAGATGGCATCTCGCTCTGTCCCCCAGGCTGGAGTGTAGTGGCACAATCTCGGCTCACTGCAACCTCCGGTCCCCGGGTTCAGGGATTTTCCTGCCTCAGCCTCCCAAGTAGCTCCCAAGTAGCTGGGATTACAGGCGCCTGCCACCACGCCTGGCTAATTTTTCGTATTTTCAGTAGAGACGGGCTTTCACCTTGTTAGCCAGGCTGGTCTCGAACTCCTGACCACAAGTGATCCACCCGCCTCAGCCTCCCAAAGTGCTAGGATTACAGGCATAAGCCACCGTGCCCTGCGTAAAATAAGAGCATTTCTCCTGATCATCATATTTTTTCTACATTCCATGTTACAGGGGTCATTTTAAAAGGGGAATGGTGCTCACGAAGGAGGAGCCTGTGTCTGGGGTCATGTGCATCATCCTCTGCTCACACTGGAGGCATCTTTGGAAGAAATGACTTATTTTCTGGTACAGAGACCATTCCCTCCCCCACACCCTCTCCTAAGACTTTGTATTGAAACAAAGTAAATCTTACAGAAATTTCATCAAAGTGCTGAGAACAAAATGCCGGATTGACCCAATCATCCTTTGGTTCAATTTTCCCAGTTCCAGAGCTCAGGAATGGTGGGAAGCGTATAGAGGGAGCACCCTCCCAGGGTGGGGAGCACCAGCCCGGCGGTGACTTTCTGGGGAGAGTCTCAGCAGGGGGCCTGGGCTGGTGCAGGTGGGCAGCAGTGGGGCGACCACACAGCAGGGCACGGAGCCTGGCTGGGAGTGTCGGCGGCAGGGAGACAGAGGGGAGGGAGCCCAGAGGTGGGGCTAGGACAGGGGGAGGCCAGGGCTGAGACCCAGCAGGACCACCAGGCAGGAAGGGGCAGGAGGGGCCTGGCAGACAGAGCGGGCAGAGGTACCTGATCTGTGGATTCATGTTCAGCCTCTTAGATACGCTTGTCCAGTCCCGCTCTTTTCTGAAGTGCTGTGGCTTCTCTTCCTGTTTACAGAGTCCTTGCAGTTGGGCAGCCCTCTTTAAAGTGACCTCCCAGGGCCTTGTGAGTCATGGCCCCTCCCCGTTCCTGCTCAGGCACTGGTGTGGGAGCCCCTGGGGTGCTTTACGTTTCTCTGACTCTGGCCCTTTTTCTGGTTTTCTTCTGGCCCCTCCCACTGGCAGAGGAACCTCAGACAAAGACAGGCTGCTCTGTCTTTATCTGTCTTGGGCAGGACCCAACGGAATTGCAAAGAGAAAGAAAGAGAAAGAGAAAGGCATTGCAGCCAGAGCCTGGGAGGCGGGTCCAGACCAGGCTGAGAGAGGGGCAGGTGCCCCCTTGCCTGGTGGACGGACAGGCTGGAGCCCCCTCTCCACCGCCCCCTCCCCAGCCCTAATGTGCGCCCAGAACTTTGAGCAGCACCTCCCTGTTGAGTGAGGGAGGTTTGGAGACTCCAGTGGGGAAGGAGGTGTGGACTCCGCACAGCACAAGTGAAGGCTTAGGTGTGCCTCAAGTTCCCAGCTGTGTGCTGGGTCCATTGCACGCCTTCCCTCTTCCAACCTCCCAGCTTCCAGAAGGTGGGGCGCAGGTCAGCCCCTCAGAGGTGTGGGCGGAGGCTTACCCAGGTGCTGAGGCAAGAGACTGAAGGCACAAACTGTTTCAGTATAGTAAAGAATATACTTACAAGGCCGGGCGCGGTGGCTCAAGCCTGTAATCCCAGCACTTTGGGAGGCCGAGACAGGCGGATCACGAGGTCAGGAGATGGAGACCATTGTGGCTAACACGGTGAAACCCCGTCTCTACTAAAAAATACAAAAAACTAGCCGGGCGAGGTGGCGGGCGCCTGTAGTCCCAGCTACTCAGGAGTCTGAGGCAGGAGAATGGCGTAAACCCGGGAGGCGGAGCTTGCAGTGAGCTGAGATCCGGCCACTGCACTCCAGCCTGGGCGACAGAGTGAGACTCCGTCTCAAAAAAAAAAAAAAAAAAAAAGAATATACTTACAATAAGAATAGTTATAATACAAATTAGATGTAGAGATCATCATGGACATTATCAATCATTAGTATAGACATTAATCATTAGCTTTTAATATTACTCTTTAATATTACACTCCTTTATTAAGAGTAATATCAATATTATTATGTAACTGGTGGGTATATGGTCAAGTGCTGAAGGGATGTTGTGAGAAGTGACCGAGAATACAAGAGGTGAGCCCTCTGTCCCACCTGCGTAAGGGCCGCTTGAAGGCTCCTTGGTCAAGCGGTGACGCCCCTGCCAAGAGAGCACCCGTTACTTAGCAGACCGGGAAAGGGAGTCTCCCTTTTCTTGGAGGAGTCAGGGAACGCTCTGCTCCACCCGTTTCTTGTGGGAGGCTGGATCTTATCCAGGCCTGCCCACAGTCATCCGGAGGCCTAAACCCCTCCCTGTAGTGCTGTGCTTTA
Organism: Chlorocebus sabaeus; assembly: GCF_047675955.1. Taxonomy (NCBI): domain Eukaryota; kingdom Metazoa; phylum Chordata; class Mammalia; order Primates; family Cercopithecidae; genus Chlorocebus; species Chlorocebus sabaeus. The sequence goes on from NC_132922.1 coordinate 11,879,922, forward strand.
ATGGTCATGCCCCTTGTCCACTTTCATGTTCCTCACGTACTCCTGGTTCCTCTTTGAAGTTCTTAGAAGATAGTGGTAGAAGAAATAGTGAAAGCCTTGAAGTCTTTGATCTTTCTGATAAGTGCATAGAAGAAAACGCTGACGTATGCTGCCTTCCCTCTCTGCTTTGACTACCTGTAGGGAAGGGCCCCCTGTTCTATGATGACGTTACTTGCTTGACCTTATCAATCACTTAGACGATTCACCCTCCTTACCCTGCCCCCTTGTTTTGTGTGCAATAAATAACAGTGCGTCCAACCATTTGGGGCCACTACAGGTCTCCACGTCTTGGTGGTAGTGGTCCCCCGGGCCCAGCTGTTTTCTCTTTATCTCTTTGTTTTGTGTCTTTATTTCCTGCAATCACTCGTCTCCACACACGGGGAGAATACCTGCTAAGCCCCATAGGGCCAGACCCTACATCAGGGACTGCTGACCCCCTCCCCACTATTAGCTTATAGTCCTGCCACGTCCCCCTCACCAAGATGGTAGAGACAGTGATCAATAAATACTAAGGGAACTCAGAGACCAGTGCTGGTGCCGGTCCTCCGTATGCTGAGCGCCCGTCCCCTGGGCCCACTTTTCTTCCTCTGTACTTTGTCTCTGTGTCTTATTTCCTTTCTCAGTCTCTCATCTCCACCTTTGGAGAAATACCCACAGGTGTGGAGGGGCAGGCCCCCTTCAGTCCAGCTGGAGAAGTTGTGCTCTCTGTAGAGGCTCTGAACTCCTCTGGCTGCCACCCGAAGGCAGATAGGGAGGATGCCTGGGTGGGAGGGGGTGCAGCAGCGCCCCTACCTGCATGGAAGCTTGTCCTACCTCTGCACAAAGCGGACTCCTAGTGGTTGTTTTTGGAAGGTGAAGTTTTCTTTCTTTCTTTTCTCTCTCTCTCTCTCTCTCTCTCTCTCGCTCTCTCTCGCTCGCTCTCTCTCTCTCTCTTTACCCAATATAAATATTTTAATTTAAAAGTACATTTTACTATCGAAAATGAAAACTTGGGGAGGGCAGAAAGATCACACACAGGGCTGCCACTTCACAGCTAGAGGGTTGCTCCGCAGCCGTCCAGAGGCGCTCCTCATTTCCCAGACGGTGCAGCAGCCGGGTAGAGGCGCTCCTCCCTTCCCAGACGGTGTCGGGGCCGGGCAGAGGCGCTTCTCACTTCCCAGACTGTGCAGCGGCCGGGTAGAGGCGCTCCTCACTTCCCAGACGGTGGAGCAGCCGGGTAGAGGCGCTCCTCACTTCCCAGACGGTGTGGGGGCCGGGCAGAGGCGCTCCTCACTTCCCAGACGGTGCCGGGGCCGTCCAGAGGCGAGGCGCTCCTCACTTCCCAGATGGTGGGGCAGCCGGGCAGAGGCGCTCCTCGCTTCCCAGACGGTGGGGCAGCCGGGCAGAGGCGCTCCTCGCTTCCCAGACGGTGCCGCGGCGGGGCAGAGGCGCTCCTCACTGCCCAGACGATGAGCGGCCGACCAGAGGCGCACCTTACTTTTCAGACGGTGCGGCGGTGGGCAGAGGCGCACCCCTTGAAGGTGAAGTTTCCTCTTGCCATCAGAAAGAGATGGACAAAGGACCATCGGTGGAAAATAATCAATTCTGTTTATCAGAAACACACTTCGTAGAAGAAAATGGAATAATAACCCTAGACCAGAGAGGCATCCTTAAACCCAGCTGAAAGGCAGCAGTTAAGGCACAGTGGGGAAGGGACGTCAGCTTTGCAGCCAGGCAACTCTGAGATCCGCCCCTTCCTTACTGTGTGACCTTGGGTGGTTTACTTAATGTCTCCAGGCCTCTAACTGCAGGCGTGAGCCACTTGCCCAGCCCATTTTATTATTTTGAAAACATTTTTGGGCAAGGTGTGGTAGCGCATACCAGTAATCCCAGCACTGTGGGAGGCCGAGGCAGGCGGATCACTTGATATCAGAAGTTCAAGACCAGCCTGGCGAACATGGTGAAACCCCGTCTCTACAAAAACAAAAACAAATTAGCCAGATGTGGTGGTGCACACCTGTAATTCCAGCTACTAGGGAGGTTGTGGGGGGAGGATCACTTGAGCCATGATTGCATCACCGCACACCAGCCTGGGCGACAGAGTGAGATCCTGTCTCAAAAAAAAAAAAGAAAAAGAAAAGAAAAACTTTTTCCACCTGTGTAATTTTATTTGAAGAAGGTTAAAAATGGCTGATTGCGGTAGCTCATACCTGTAATACCAGCACTTTGGAAGGTGAGGCGGGCAGATCACCTGAGGTCAGGAGATCAAGACCTGCCTGACCAACATGGTGAAACGCCGTCACCACTAAAAAAAAAAAAAAAAAAAAAAATTAGCCAGGCATGGTGGCACGCACCTGTAGTCCCAGCTACCTGAGAGGCTGAGGCGGGAAAATAGCTGGAACCTGGGAAGTGGATGTTGCAGTGAGTGGAGATCTCATCACTGTACTCCAACCTAGGTGACAGGGCAAGACTCCATCTCAAAAAAAAAAAATAGACCGGGTGCAGTAACTCACACCTGTAATCTCAGCACTTTGGGAGGCTGAGGCGGGGGGGATCTCCTAAGTTTGGGAGTTCGAGACCATCCTGAACAACATGGAGAAACCCCGTCTCTACTAAAAAAGAATACAAAATTAGCCAGGTGTGGTGGTGCTTGCCTGTAATCCCAGCTACTCGGGAGGCTGAGGCAGGAAAATTACTTGAACCCGGGAGACAGAGGTTGCCGTGAGCCCAGATCACGCCATTGCACTCAAACCTGGGCAACAAGAATGAAACACCATCTCAAAATAACATAAAATAAAATAATAAAAATAAATATAAAAAAGAAGGTTATATATATGGGATCTTCAGTATATGATTATATGGAATATATATCTAGAATATATATGGGATCTTTTGATATGATTTCTTTTGATATATATGGAATCATCAGTATATGATTATACATGGAATGTGTGTATGGAATCGTTCGTCATTGACGTTTTTCACTCAGCATAATACCCTTGAGGTTCATCTGAATTGTTGCTGGTTTCCATAGGTTATTTGTTTCCATTGCAGGGCACAATTCATGGCATGGATGTACCACAGCAGGTTGAACCATTTGCCCACTGGACGTTTATATTGGTTGCTGTTTTTGGCTATTGTGAACAAAGCTGCAATGAACACAGGTTTTTGTAGTTTTTTTAAAAATGTGAACATAAGTTTTCATTTCTCTGGAATAAATGCCCAGTAGTGCAATTGCTGGACTGTATGTTAAGTACATGTTTAGTTTTATAAGAAACTACTGGCCGGGCGCGGTGACTCACGCCTGTAATCCCAGGAGGTCAGGAGATCGAGACCATCCTGGCAAACACGGTGAAATCCAGTCTCTACTAAAAATACAAAAAAATTAGCCGGGCGTGGTGGCAGGCGCCTGTAGTCCCAGCTTCTAGGGAGGCTGAGGCAGGAGAATGGCATGAACCCGGGAGGTGGCGGAGCTTGCAGTGAGCAGAGATCGTGCCACTGCACTCCAGCCTGGGCGACAGGGCGAGACTTCGTCTCAAAAAAAAAAAAAAAAAAAAGAAAGAAACTACTTGGCCGGTTGCAGTGGCTCACTCTTGTAATCCCAGCACGTTGGGAGGCTGAGGCGGGCAGATCATGAGGTCAAGAGATAGGGACCTTCCTGGTCAACATGATGAAACCCCGTCTCTACTAAAAATACAAAAATTAGCTGGGCTTGGTGGTGCGCACTTGTAGTCCCAGCTACTTAGGAAGCTGAGGTAGGAGAATGACTTGAACCCGCGAGGCGGAGGTTGCAGTGAGCTGAGATCGTGCCACTGCGCTGCAGCCTAGGTGACAGAGCGAGAAACTATCTCAAGAAAGAAAGAAGGAAAGAAGGAAGGAAGGAAGGAAGGAAGGAAGGAAGGAAAGAAGGAAAAAGAAAGAAAGAAACTGCTAAACTAAATTGGAGAATAGCTGTACTATTTTATATTCTCACCAGCAATGTATAAATAGCTGTACTATTTTATATTCTCACCAGCAATGTATAAATGATCCAGTTTCTCCAGCATTTGGCGCTGCCACTGTGTTATTTTAGCCATTGATAAGTCTGATAGGTCCGTGGTAATATTGTGGTTTTAATGTTCACTTCTCTAATGGCTAATGATGTCGAATGTCTTTTTCATGTGCCTGTCATCTACTTATTGCTGTGGTAAAATTTTTGCTCCTGGTTGTCTTTTTTACCAATTTTAAAAATGTTGTGGTAATTTATACATAACATAAAATCTACCATCTTGACCATTTTTAAGTACAGAGTTTAGCGGTATTAAACATATTACACATATTCTTAATGTTGTGCAACCACCACCACCATCCCTCTCCATGGCTCTTTTCTTTTTTTTTTCCTTTTTTTTTTCTTTCTTTTTTTTGAGACAGAGTCTCACTCTGTCGTCCAGGCTGGAGTGCTGGTGGCATGATCACTGTTCATCACAACTTCAGCCTCCTGGGATCAAGCAATTCTCCTGCTTCAGTCTCCCAAGTTGCTGGTATTACAGGCAGGCGCCACCACACCCAGCTAATTTTTGTATTTTTAGTAGAGACAGGCTTTCACCATGTTGGCCAGGCTGCTCTTGAACTCCTGACCTCAAATGATCCACCTGCCTCGGCCCCCCAAAATGCTGGGATTACAGATGTGAGCCCCCGCGCCGAGCAGGCTCTTTTTATCTTGTAAGACTGAAACTCTGCACCCATTAAACGCAAACTCCTCATTCCCTCCTCCCCATTCTCTCTTCTGTCAGCCCTGGCACCCACCATTCTACTTTCTGTCTTTACCATTTTGAATACTCTTTGTTTGTTTGTTTGTTTGTTTTTGTTTTGAGATGGAGTCTCGCTCTGTCACCCAGGCTAGAGTGCAGTGGCACGATCTTGGCTCATTGCAACCTCCGCCTCCCAGATTCAAGTGATTCTTCGTGCCTTAGCCTCCCAAGTAGCTGGGATTACAGGCATATCCCAACATGCCTGGCTATTTTTGTATTTTTAGTAGAGACGTGGTTTCGGCATGTTGGCCAGGCTGATCTTGAAGTCCTGACGCTGCTGGGCAAAGTGGCTCACGCCTGTAATGTCAGCACTTTGGGAGGCCAAAGCAGATGGATCATAAGGTCAGGAGTTTGAGACCAGCCTGGCCAACATGGTGAAACCTTGTCTCTACTAAAAATACAAAAATTGTCCAGCCATGGTGGCTCATGCCTGTAATCCCAGCACTTCGGGAGGCCGAGGGGGGCAGATCACAAGGTCAGGAGATCAAGACCATCCTGGCCAACACGGTGAAACCCTGTTTCTACTAAAAATACAAAAAAAAAAAAAAAAAAAATTAGCTGGGTGTGGTGGCGGGCGCTTGTAGTCTCAGCTACTCAGGAGGCTGAGGCAGAAGAATTGCTTGAACCCAGGAGGTGGAGGTTGCAGTGAGCCGAGATCGTGCCATTTCACCCCAGCCTAAGAGACAGAGCAAGACTCTGTCTCAAAATTAAATAAATAAATAAATAAATAAATAAATAAATAAATTAGCCGGGCATGGTAGCGGGCCCCTGTAATCCCAGCAACTCGGGAGACTGAGGCAGAAGAATTGCTTCAGCCCAGGAGGTGGAGGCTGCAGTGAACTGAGATCATGCCACTGCACTCCAGCCTGGGTGACACAGCCTGTCTCAAAACAAACAAACAAACAAACAAACAAACAAAAACTCCTGACCTCAGGTGATCCGCTCACCTGGGCTCCCAAAGTGCTGGGATTACAGGTATGAGTCACTGCACTGGGCTGGCCATTCTGAATATTCTAAGTGCGTCATATAAGTGGAATCATTCAGTGTTTCTCTTTATGTGATTGGCTTATTTTACTCAGCATAACATCCTCAAGGTTCATCCATGTTGTAGCATGGGTCAGAATTTCCTTCCTTTTCTAGGCTGAATAACACTCCATTGTATGTGTAGACCACATTTTGCCTCTCCATTCACGTATTGATGAAAACCTGGGTTGCTTCCGTGGGTGTACAAATAACTCTTTGAGACTCTGCTTTCAGTGTTTTTGAGTGTACACCCGGCAGTGGAATTGCTGGATCATCTGGCCATTCTATTTTTAATTTTTTGAGGAACTGCCATGCTGTTTTCCGCAGTGGCTGTCTGCTGTTACTGGGTGAAGTGTTCTGTATATGTCTGTTAGATCTAGTTGGCTTATTGTGTTGAGTTCTCTATTTCCTTCCTTTTTTTCTGTCTGGTTGTTCTGTCCATTATTGAGCATCGAGCACTGAAGTCTCCAATTATTGTAGAACTTTAATTCTCCCTCGATTCTGTTAATTTTTGCCTCATATATTTTGATGATCTGTTATTAAGTGTGTACATCTTTCTTTTTTTTTCTTTTGATACAGTCTCGCTCTGTCGGCCAGGCTGGAGTGCAATGGCGAGATCTTGGCTCACTGCAACCTCCACCTCCTGGGTTCAAGCGATTCTCCTGCCTCAGCCTTCCGAGCAGCTGGGATTACAGGCATGCGCCACCATGTCTGGCTAATTTTGTATTTTTAGTAGAGACGAGGTTTCTCCATGTTGGTCAGGCTGGTCTCGAACTCTTGACCTCAGGTGATCAGCTCACCTCTGCCTCCCAAAGTGCTGGGATTATAGGCATGAGCCAATACGCCCAGCCTTGGTGTGTAAATTTGTATAACTTATACTTCTTGATGCATTAAAACTTTTATTAATATATAATGTCCAGCTGGGCACAATGGCTCACAGCTGTAATCCAAGCACTTTGGGAGGCCAAGGCGAGAGGATCACTTGAGGTCAGGAGTTTGAGACCAGCCTGGCCAATATGGTGAAACCTTATCTCTACTAAAAATACAAAAAATTAGCTGTGCGTACTGGTGCACGCCCGTAATCCCCGTTATTTGGGAGACAGAGGCAGGAGAATCACTTGCACCTGGGAGGCGGAGATTGCAGTGAGCCGAGCTCGCGGCATTGCACTCTAGCCTGAGCAACAAGAGTGAATCTCTGTCAAAAAAAAAAAAAAAAAAAAGTATTTCTTCGTGTCTTATAACCTTTCTTCATTTAAACTCAATTTTTTAAAGAGATAGGGTCTCACTATGTTGCCCAGGCTGGTCTTGAACTCCTGGGCTTGAGCAATCCTCCCACCTCAGCCTCCTGAGTAGTTGGAATTACAGGCGTGAGCCACTACATCTGGTTAAAATGTATTTTATCTGATATCAGCATAGCCACTGCTGCTCTCTTTTGGTTACTATTTGCATTACGTTTTATTTTCATTCATTTGGGTGAGCCCGCCCTTACATCTGCCACACTCTCCAAAGTGATATTCCCAGTTGATATTCCCACCAGTGTTTACCCGTGTATTAATAAGGCTGTTCAATTTTGCATATTTTATTGCTTATTTCATTTCTTCTATAAATTGCCTATGCATATCCTTTGCCCATTTTTGTGTTATTTGTAGTAGACGAACCTTTTATCTAGAAACCTTTTATGAGATTAAGAAAGCTCGCTAAGAGTTTTGTTGAACTGGGAATGCTTTCTTTGGCATGGCAGCACGCTTCAAGCTCTTAAGATAGCTTCTAAGCTGTCTTTGCATATTCTAAGATACTATTTTGTTTTGTTTTGTTTTATTTTATTGTATTTTATTTTTTGAGATGGAGTCTTGCTCTGTTGCCCAGACTGGAGTACAGTGGCGCGATCTCAGCTCACTGCAACCTCCCCCTCCTGGATTCTAGCTATTCTCCTGCCTCAGCCTCCCAAGTAGCTGGGATTACAGGTGTTCACCTTCACATCCAGCCAATTTTTATATTTTTAATCAACTGATATAGTTGTAACATGATTCTGTTTGACAAGTAGTACTAGTTTGTGGTTTGGATTCACTATCAAAAGAGACATGATAGTCTTCACCCAGTATGCATTTCCTTGGCTTTAAGAAAAGATACAGGACAGATGGGACAATGTGTGTAGCAGCACAGAGTGGAAGTCTCAGGACTTCCACATGTAGCTTCTGAGGCCCCTTGTCACTCAAACACACGGATACTTGGTCCTGAGGCTGAGGGAGTGTGGACCTGCCCAGCTCTGGGAAGCCATCAGCTCTGGGGCCTTCAGATTTCATGTCTTTTTTTTTTTCTTGAGACTGAGTCTCACTCTATCACCCAGCCTGGAGTGCAGTGGCGTGATCTTGGCTCACTGCAATCTCTGCCTCCTGGGTTCAAGTGATTCTCCTGCCTCAACCTCCCCAGTAGCTGGGATTACAGGTGCCTGCCAACACACCTGGCTAATTTTTGTTTTCTGTTTTTGTTTTTGTTTTTTTTGAAATGGAGTCTCGCCCTGTCACCCAGGCTAGAGTGCAGTGGTGCAATCTTGGCTCACCGCAACCTCCGCCTCCCCAGTTTAAGCGATTCTCCTGCCGCAGCCTCCCTAGTAGCTGGGATTACAGGCACATGCCACCATGCCCAGCTAAATTTTTGTATCTTTAGTAGACACGAGGTTTCACCATGTTGACCAGGCTGGTCTGGAACTCAGATGATTTGCCAACCTTGGCCTCCCAAAGTGCTGGGATTACAGGCATGCACCACCATGCCTGGCCAATTTTTGTGTCTTTACTAGAGAGGGGGGTTTCACCATGTTGGCCAGGCTGGTCTTGAACTCCTTACCTCAGGCAATCCGCCCACCTCAGTCTCCCAAAGTACTGGGATTACAGGCGTGAGTCACCGCGCCCAGCTGGATTTAATGCCTTTTTAGTCAGGGATTCTTCAGATCCTGGGCTGCCACGTCTCTTTGATTGAAGTTACTCATGAATTACAGTTTTTTAAAAATTGTGTTCTATTTTTGCCCAGTTGTAGCATCAGGGTTGTGATAATCCTGGGTCATGATTTGGGAAACTTCCCATCATTTTCTTTTCTCTGGAATAGTTTCTATAATGTAGAATGATTTGTTCATTGACAATTTGGTATAAATTGCCAGTAAAACCATCAAGGCCTGAGGTTAGGTAAGGATTGGTTACCTTTTCAGTGTCCTCATTGATGATCGACCTCATGGAGTGATTTTTTTTTTTTTTTCATTTTGAGTCAATTTTGGTGATTCTTACTTTTACACTTTTTTTTTCTGTCTTTTTTTTTTCTTCCTTTTTGTGGAGAACAAGGTCTCGCTATATTGCCCAGGCAGGTCTCCAACTCCTGGGTTCAAGCTGTCCTCCTGCCTCTGGCCTCCCTGAGAGCTGGGATTACAGGCGTGAGCCACCGCACCCGGCGTGATTCTTACTTTTATGGAATATTTATGTAAGTGTGCTAGAAGGCCAAGCAAGACTTTTCCATCTGCCCTAGAATGGGTGACCGGGAGTTAAAACCATGGTCAAAGAGAGAGATTATGGACCTAAAATCCTGAAGAAAGCTTCAGATGGGTCAGGGTCAGACAGACACACCAGAAAAAGGCTCTGGCAAGGTCTTGTGAAGAGGGTTTCAGCTTTGGCAGGGAGACCTCAGCAATAAGCAACAAGCAACGGCCGGGAATTAAGAGGGCGTGGGAAACGGAGTGTGTAGAAAAACACAAACTCAAGCCATATTTTTCCTCTGTTCTCGCACCAACACAACAACAATCAACACAGAAGACTTCTGTGACCAAATGTGGGGGATTTCTTCCCACCAACAGATAAGCAATCCATTCTTCAGCAGACACCAGCCGGTGTCCTCTCAGTCACATCCAGCACTACCTTGAGATGGTGTCAGCTCTCACAGGTTGAGGGCACAGTCCCCAGAACTGCCCCTGCTTTAGACACCAGTAGAAACCCCAGACCCCTGGAGTGCCTGACCAACAGGTTTCAAGTTGCGGTTCTCGTGACCCACTCTTTGGGTTCAGTTCATTTGCTAGAGCACTACTCCAGAGGCTGCGGTAGGAGAACTGCTTGAATCCAGGAGGCAGAGGTTTCAGTGAGCTGCGATCGTGCCACTGCACTTCAGCCTGGGCAACAGAGCGAGACTCCATCTCAAAGAAAAAAAGAAAAAAAAGATCAATGAGTTCTAAGTGTGCCTAATTCACACTATGATTTTGTCTTTAACATATGAATGATTTAGGAGCAATAACATGTTACTATAGCAAGAACAGGAATCTAGCTCAAATACTGACACCACGGTGTCTAGCAGCACAGCCTACCCTGAATTCATTGGAAATCAATATCCATTTGTCCCTTAAAATAGTTTAAGTAATTTTGGAGAGATGTAGGAGAATAATGCTTTTTTCTTTCTTTCTTTTTTTTTGAGACAGAGTTTCAATGTTATCACCTAGGCTGGGGTGCAATGGCACGATCTTGGCTCAGTGCAACCTCCCACTCTGGGGCTGAAGCAATTCTCCTGTCTCAGCCTCCTGAGTAGCTGAGGTTACAGGTGTGTGCCACCACGCCCAGCTAATCTTTGTATTTTTAGTAGAGATGGGGTTTCACCATGTTGGCCAGGCTGGTCTCCAACTCCTGACCTCAAGTGATATGCCCATCTTGGCCTCCCAGAGTGCTGGGATTACAGGTGTGAGCCACCGAGCCCAGCAGAGAATAATGCTTTTTAAACATTTTTAAATTTTTTAAAATATTAATTAATTAAATTTAATGTTTTAATTTTTTAGAGACAGGATCTTGCTCTGTTGCCCAGTCTAGACTGCAGAGATGGCTTACTGCAACCTCAAACTCCCCGGCTCAAGCAATCCTCCCAACTTTGGCTTTTTTTTTTTTTTTTTTTTGAGATGGAGTCTTGCTCTGTTGCCCAGGCTGGAGTGCAGTGGCATGATCTCAGCTCACTGCAAGCTCCTCTTCCCAGGTTCACGCCATTCTCCTGCCTCAGCCTCCCGAGTAGCTGGGCCTACAGGCACCCGCCGTCATGCCCTGCTAATTTTTGTTTTTTGTTTTTTTGTTTTTTTTTTTAGTAGAGATGTGTTTCACTGTGTTAGCCAGGATGGTCTCGATCTCCTGACCTTGTGATCCACCCGCCTCAGCCTCCCAAAGTGCTGGGATTACAGGTGTGAGCCTCCGTGCCCGGCTCCAACTTTGCCTCTTAAAATGCTTGAATTACAGGCATGAGCCACTGTACCCTTCCACGGTAATGCTTTTTAGGGGTGTATTAGTTGGGGTTCAGCCAATAAACAGAACCACTAAGATGTATATATTTCTTTTACAAATTTTAAAACATATGAATCTGACCTTACCCAGTTGCAGGCTGGTTAAGCAACCCCCATAAAGTGTTGTCTTCGCCGCCTCTGATGCTGGAGCTTGAAGTCTGCGGCGGGGTGGTGCAAGGGGCCGTCACAAAGGGATGAGGGACACTAGGTGTGGGAGAGTAAGAACCAGCTGGAACCCACAGGACTGAGCTGTGGAATCCACAAGGAGAGACAGAACCCATGTCATCGTTCTTGCCTCTGACTTTAATCGTGTCCTACTGGGGCACTTCCTCAAGGAACTAAAGACACACACTTGGCTCAGGATCAGAGACACTCAGGGACCATCTAGGACCACTCCTGGCAGCGGCAGGCCCAGGTGCTGCTTCACACCAAGGAGACGTGAGCATGCCAGAAAAGGGCTACAGCCTAGCTTCCTCCCAGCAGACTTGCCAGGGTGGTCCTTCTGTGGCTCACCTTGAAATCTGACTACCGGGAAGGGGGGCATCCTGACTTGGTGCACACATTACAGAGCTTCCACAAGGGGGCAGAAGAGCTGCCCCCAAACCCTGAGAATTTGAGTAGGATTGCATCAAATCTGTAGATTTAACTTTGTTTTTTGAGATGGAGTCTCGCTCTGTCACCCAAGCTGAAGTGCAGTGGCTTGATCTCGGCTGACTGCAACCTCCACCTCCCGGGTTTAAGCAATTCTTCTGCCTCAGCCTCCCGAGTAGCTAGGATTACAGGCACACACTACCATGCCTGGCTAATTTTTTGTATTTTTAGTAGAGACCGGGTTTCACCATGTTGGCCAGGGTCTCAAATTCTTGATCTCAAGTGATCTGTCTGCCTCAGCCTCCCAAAGTGCTGAGATATCAGGCATGAGCAACCACACTCGGCCGATTTAACCTCTTGATATTAAGTTTTTCAATCCCCAAACATGGTATATCTCACCATTGATTTAGGTATTTTTAAAAACTTTCTCTTAGTTCTTAGTAGAGTTTTGTAGTTTTCTGTGTATGGGTCTTATGCAACTTAAAAATTTTTTTTTTTTTTTGAGATACAGTCTTGCCCTGTCACCCAGGCTGGAGTGCAGTGGCTCAATCACAGCTCACTGCAATCTTGAGCTCCCCAGGCTCAGGTGATCCTCTTGTCTCAGCCTCCCAAGTAGTTGAGACTACAGGTGCACACCTCCACATCCAGCTAATTTTTGTATTTTTTGTAGAGACAGGGTTTCACTATGTTGCCCAGGCTGGTCTTCAACTCTTAGACTTAAGCAATCCACCCACCTCGGCCTCCCAAAGTGCTGGGATTACATGCGTGAGCCACTGCACCTTGCCTGCAAGAAGATTTTTTTTTTTTTTTTTTTTTTTTGAGACGGAGTCTCACTCTGTCACCCAGGCTGGAGTGCAGTGGCGCAATCTCAGTTCACTTCAACCTTCACCTCCCGGGTTCAAGCAATTCTCCTGCCTCAGCCTCCCGAGTAGCTGGGATTACAGACACACCCCACCACGCCCAGCTACTGTCCATATTTTTAGTAGAGATGGGGTTTCACCATGTTAGTCAGACTGATCTCAAACTCCTGACCTTAGGTGATTCACCTGCCTGCCTCCCCTCCCAAAGTGCTGGGATTACTGGCATCATCCACTGTGCCCGACCATCAAAATGATTTTTAACGCTTTGTTTACGGGGACAGATTTCTGGTGATAGAGAACAACCAATATTCTAAATGGCTCACTATGGGCCAGGTGCTTTTTATAATATATGTAGCTATAATATGAACAAACTCATTTAAGCCTCACAGCCCACAATGTGGAAGTCCTATTATCATCTCCATTTCATATGACAGAATTGAAGCACAGAGGTGCTAAGTAACTTGCTAAATGCCACAGTCCAGTAAGTGGCAGAAGCAGGATGAAACCCAGGCAGCCGGCTCCAGAGTTGCCACTCACATTGCTCCCCTCTGCTGCTTGGTGACAGCTACAGGTGTTCCTACCAGTATCCAATAGCACAGAAAATCAGGACTGATGCTCTGTCAATATCAGACTTGACTTTTTTTTTTTTTTTTTTTTTTTTTTGGGGACGGAGTCTTGCCCTGTCACCCACTGTGTCTGGCTAATTTCTGTGTTTTTAGTAGACCATGTTGGCCTGGCCGCTCTCTAACTCCTGACCTCAGGTGATCAAAGTGCTGGAGTTACGTTATAGGCATGAGCCACCGCACCAGGCCAGACTTTACTCTTACATTCAGATTTATTGAACTCGTTCTGTAAAAGCAAGATGTCCCCCCTCAGTTGCTGCAGGGGAGAGGGGATGTTTTCATCTCTATCTTATAGTATTTTGTATATACAAATACATGCACAATTTTTAGAATGAGGCTATGGAACTTCGTTCATTAGCAGGAAAGCCAATAGCAGGCTAGTAGAGCTACATGTTACAGGATGAAAGGGAGTAAGAGTGGATAGAATTTTCCTTAAAAACAGTTTAAAACAGGCTGGGCGTGGTGGCTCACGCCTGTAATCCCAACACTTTGGGAGTCTGAGGCGGGCGGATCACGAGGTCAGGAGTTCAACAGCAGCCCAGCCAACATGGTGAAACCCCGTCTCTACTAAAAATACAAATTTAACTGGGCACGGTGGTGGGCGTCTGTAGTCCCAGCTACTTGGGAGGCTGAGACAGGAGAATTGCTGGAACTCAGGAGGTAGAGCTTGCAGTGAGCCAAGATCATGCCACTGAACTCCAGCCTGGGCAATAGAGCAAGACTCTGTCTCAAGAAAAAAAAAAGAAAAGAAAAAGAAAACCACCACCAATAAACAAACAAAACAGTTTAAAACAACAAACACATCACTGTAATCTCCTGCTAGTAACCACTGAAATACAATACAGTAGCCCATTCTCATACCAGATGGGAAAAGATCAAAGAGACTGAGTAGATAAATGAACAATGTTCTGCAGAGAGAACACAGTCCTGGCGAAGCCAGGTCCCAGTGTTCCCCAGCCCCCTCGCTCCCCTCGCGTCCTCCTCCACTCTGCCACGGTCATCACACCCAAAGCCAAATGCCCATCAACAACAGCCTCCCGAGTAGCTGGGATTACAGGTGTTCACCTTCACACCTGGCCAATTTTTATATTTTTAATAGAGATGGAGTTTCACCATGTTGGCCAGGCTGATCATGAACTCCTGACCTCAAGTGATCCACCTGCCTCAGCCTCCCAAAATGCTGGGATTACAGGAAAAATTCTGGGATTAGTGCCTGGCCCTAAGATGCTATTTTAATAGCAAATACTTTCTACTTTTTATCATTGAGATGGTCATGTGGCTTTTCTCCTTTAATCTATTGATATAGTTGCAACATCTTTCTGTTTGACAAGGAGTATTGGCTTGTGGTTTGGATTCACTATCAAAAGAGACATGATAGTCTTCACCCAGTGTGCATTTCCTTGGCTTTAAGAAAAGATATAGGATAGATGGGACAGTGCGTATAGCAGCACAGAGTGGAAGTCTCAGGACTCCCATATGTAGCTTCTGAGGCCCCTTGTCACTCAAACACTTGGTCCTGAGGCTGAGGGAGTGTGGACCTGCCCAGCTCTTGGAAGCCATCAGCTCTGAGGCCTTCAGATTTAATGCCTTCTTTGTTTCTTTCTTTCTTCTTCTTCTTCTTTTTTTTTCTGGAAACTGAGTCTTGCTCTATCACCCAGGCTGGAGTGTAGTGGTGTGATCTCAGCTCACGATAACCTCTGCCTCCTCGCTAGAACTCAGAAGGTGGAGGTTGCAGTGAGCCAAGATTGCACCATTGCACTCCAGCCTGGGAAACAGAACGAGACTCCATTTCAAGAAAACAAAGCAAAACAACAAAAATTCTATATTTAAAATTTAATTAACTTTTTTTTTTTTTTTCAGATGAGTCTCGCTCTGTCTCCCAGGCTGGAGTGCAGTGGCACGATCTTGGCTCACTGCAAGCTCCGCCTCCCAGGTTCAAGACATTCTGCTGCCTCAGCCTCTCAAGTAGCTGGGATTATAGGCATGTGCCACCATGCCCGGCTAATTTTTGTATTTTTCAGTAGAGATGGGATTTCACTGTGTTGGCCAGGCTGGTCTTGAACTCCTGACCTCAAGCGATCTGACCGCCTCAGCCTCCCAAAGAGCTGAGATTACAGGCGTGAGCCACTCCGTCCAGCCCAGATTTTTTTTTTTAAATGAAACATTGTATCCGAACTAAGGAAGTTGCATGTAAAGTTAGGTAAATGGTAAAATACAAAAAAGAAAGAAAGAATCTTTGTAACTGATTTCAAGACTTGTTTCAATTGTCTCAGCCAGGTTTGCACACCTGGATAGAGACCTACCTGGCTGGATCAACCTCAGCTCCGCTTTGCAACCTCTAACTGCAATAGTCAGTTTCCTCATCTGAACAGAGAAGGTGAAAATGATGGCTCCTCACTGTAGGGCTGGGCGCAAGGGTTCAGTGAGCTGCTCCCCTTCAGACATAAGGAACGGAGACTGGTGGGTGGTCAGCACTCAGTAGATGTTGCTTATTTCTGCTTCTGTTTGAGTTGTTAAAATTTACAGCAAGGGGAGTCATAACACCCAGTGCCAGCTCCCAGTTTGGGGCTATGCACACTCAAGGACCATAGCACTCGACAAACATGGGCTAACAGCCTGCATGTCCTCCCAAAGGCAGAAACAGCAGAGCTTAGGAACGGGGGAGGAAGGGCTGGGAGCACCAGGGGTAACTGCAGAGTCCAGCCCAGGAGACTGGGGGTGTCCAGCTGAAGAATCCAATTTGGTGTCATAAGTGACCAACATTGAGACCCGGGACGCAGCCAGAGGGAGGACGGGGCCAGAGCAGAAGGCCCAGGGAGAGGAGGTACCGTTCAGTTGGGAGGAGGACGCTCACAGTCACAGGAGCCCCCAGAGGAGGGGGTCAGAGTAGAAAAGTGACCACAGTGTGCACGGCCTTGGCCTGGCCTCTGTATTTCTTCTCCTCAAGTTCTGTTTCTCTTATCTTTACCATTTGAGGCCTCACCTGGCATGATGCTCTTCAGGGTCTCTGTCCATGGAGCACCCGACCAGAAGGCAGAACTGGGGAAGCCAGCCCCATCCTTCCCTGGTTCCAGCACATGGGAGGTGCAGATCTGGGTTCTGCCCAGAAGCCACGAAAGCCCATCTGATACTAGCCTTGGTGTCCTGGACTGGGACGGACTCACGTACATCCCTGCAGCCTTAGGGCAGGTCATCCAGGTGATGCCACACTGGGTGGCAAAGACAAAACCCAAAAAGGCCGGGCAGGCCGGGCGTGGTGGCTCATGCTTGTAATCCCAGCACTCTGGGAGGCCGAGGTGGGCAGGTCACTTGAAGTCAGGAGTTTGAGACCAGCCTGGCCAACAAGGTGAAACCCAGTCTCTACCAAAAATATAAAATATTAGTTGGGTGTGGTGGCACGCACCTGTAATCCCAGCTACTCAGGAGGCTTGAACCCAGGAGGCCGAGGTGGCAGTGAGCCGAGATGGCACCACTGCACTCCAACCTGAGTGACAGAGCAAGACTCCGTCTCAAAAAAGACAAAAAACAAAAACTAAGACAAGCAAGGGCAGGTGCAGGCCAGCCCCATCCCCGTGTTTCCCAGCACCTGGCCCAGGTTCTGTAGGTCTCAGACTCCTGGGTGTCCAAGCGGAGCTGCAGGGTCTTCTCCAGTGTGGCCCGGGGGTCCTGCGACCTGTCACCGGACTCTGCTGAGGCGAGGGACGAAGGGTTATGCCGCACGTCTCTGCTGCATGGTCGCCCTCTAGAGGGTGGGACCTGAACAGCACACTTGAGAAGTCACATTTTTCTCACCTGCTTACAGTTGACGAGGGGGTCTGTTAAGGAAAAGCAGGCTGGGTGGCCACAGCAGGCTTTGGTAAAAAGGTCCTGTCTGCCCCAGAGCCTGGGTCCAGGCTCTATTCTGGTGTTACCGAGGGCTGCAGCAGGGTGTGCTGGGAGGCCAACATGGATGGGTTTACAAACCAGAAATGTTAGACTACACACAACAGTTTTGCATCTGTAAACCATTTCATCTGATGACAAACATGGCCTCAGACTCAAATATTTACAGCACACTGGGGCAAAAGTGCTGTCTGGAGTTAAATTCTCAGTAGCAAATTGTACAAGCCAGAGAGCAGGGCAGCGTCTCCACAGAGGAGAGAAGACAGGGTGGGTGGGGCCCCCCACCAGCACAGAGGGAGGCCGGGACCCTCCCTGGCCAATGGTGGACAGGGGGAGCCACTGTCTGGGCTTCTGACTCCCACGAGCCAGCCCACGGTAGGTTAGATGTGAGTGGGAATGATTTTACTCCAGCCCCTGGACCCAGGATCTTCCATAAGAGCCACAACCTGAAACAGCAGGGAGGGATCCCCTGGGACTGCTGTGCCCCCCGCCAGTGCCGCCGCCCTGCACACCCACTTTCCTCTGGGCACTGGAGCCTGACTCTCTCAGGGCAGCAAAAACCCAGTGGGAACTGGCCCCTTCCTGGTCCTCTTGAGGTCAGGTCAGGGCAGAATTTGTAAGGACGGAGGGCAGGTCTCCCTGGGGGTGACTCTGGGCTCATGTCAGTGCTGCAGTCCTTAGAGTGACTGGGATAAGAGTGTGCACCGTCCCTGGGCCAGCTGGAGGGAAGGAAGGAGATTGTGCCCTTTCCTGGGGAGTGACAGCACCTTCCCATTTCGGCCTCTGCGACACTGAGGGAAAATGAAAGACCCCACATCCCGCTGGAGTTTCCACCAGAGCCCAGGACAAGTCCCCGGGGACAGGAAGGAGCTGGTTCCGCATGTGGGCGGCAGGGATGGGAGCAGGGAGAATGGCCTCCTTCACAGATACAGGCTTTGCCCGAGATTCACCCTGGTCCCCTGTAAGTGGAGACAAGGCAGGTACCCAGCAGGGGTCCAGAATATTGAGGGACAGAGCAGGGCAGAGGGACCCTGGGCAGGTGCTGGACTGTGCAGCCCAGGTCACCCTGGGACCAGAATGGAGGTCCCGCTTGGGTCTGGAGTTCATGCTGCTGTGTACGAGGTCCTGGCTCTGCCACCACTGTGGGGCCCCGTCTCCCTACACCCCAGAGGGACCACAGGCTCTCAGTTCCCAGCCCAGGTCCCAGCAGTGTCATGAGGCTGTGTCCAGTCACCTCACCAGGACTCACAGGGCTCCCAGGTCATGGGCAAAGCTGTGACTTGAGGCCCAGGGGACAGGGAGCCTGGGCCCTTGGAAGGTGGGGTTCTGAGACGGGGGGCGGGTCTCCCTGGGACCTGCCCTGTGACATGACTAACTGTGGGGTTCTTTCACCAGCTGAGCCCCTCTGGCCTCCCCTACACTGGCCCCTTTCCCAGAATGACTGCACATTTTTCATCACTTGCTTCCAACAAGTGGAGTTCGGGCGGTTGTCAAACCCAGAGACACAAGCAAAGGGCAGCTTGGACAACCCGGTCCCTCCCGCACCCGCCCCTTCGTGGGAAACACCGAAGTCCTCTGCTCAGGGAGGGGCTGGGGTGTGCCCTGGAGTGCTCTGGGGCACCTGGAGGAGGTTTCTTTTTGTCGAGTCTCTGTCACTGTGTGTGTGCGCATGTGTTGTGTGTGCATGTGTTGTGTGTATGTGTGTCTTGTGCATGTTTGTGTGTTGTGTGTGCATGTGTTGTGTGTGCATGTGTTGTGTGTGTCTTGTACATGTTTGTGTGTTGTGTGTGTGTTGTGTGTGTCTTGTGCATGTTTGTGTGTTGTGTGTGTGTTTGTGTGTGTGTGTTGTGTGTGTATGTGTTGTGTGTTGTGTGTGTGCGTGTTGTGCGTGTTTGTGTGTTGTGTGTGTGTGTCTTGTGCAGGTTTGTGTGTTGTGTGTGTCTTGTGCATGTTTGTGTGTTGTGTGTATGTGTTGTGTGTGTCTTTTGTGTGTGTGTGTTGTGTGTTGTGTGTGTGTTGTGTGTGTGTGTTGTGTGTTGTGTGTTTGTGTTGTGTGTGTGTTTGTGTGTTGTGTGTGTTTGTGTGTTGTGTGTGTTGTGTGTTGTGTGTGTGTTTGTGTGTTGTGTGTGTGTGTTGTGTGTGTTGTGTGTGTTGTGCGTGTTTGTGTGTTGTGTGTGTGTCTAGGCCAGGGAAGCAGTGAGTTGTTTCTGCCCAGGAGCAGCTGCGTGCGAGGCCAGTTCTTGGTCTTTTACGCGGCTTCTGAGGACTTTCCAGAACTTGTGAGGTGGGAGCCGCCTGCTGTAATCAGGCACATAAGTCACATATCCCAGAGCTGGGAACCAGCACAGAAAGCCCAGGACAGATCCCAAGCTGAAGCCACAGCCCTGACACCTGCCACCCTAGCCCTGGGCTCCGTCTCTGCCTCTGGAGCCTCCTGACTCCAGGGCTCAGCTCCCCTCCCCTCTGTGACTGGGCTCTGCCTCCTGGGCTGCTCCTCTCCCCAGCCCTCTCTCTGGGCCCAGCCTGGACACCTGCCCCCTTCCTGGGCTCCTTTCCCTGACTGGCCCTGTCCTGGGTCTCAGCCACAGCCTCCCCTGGGCTCCCTCTCTAGGGGGTGGAATCAGGAAGGGGTGGACACAGGGCTGCTCCGGAGGGCCCCTGCCTGCACCTGTGTGGCTCCTTTCCAACAGGGAGACCGGCTGCTGGCTGTCCTCTTACTGCTGGGCCTGGCCCTTCCAATCAGCGCCCGGAGCTCTGTGAGTGAGGGTGGGGTCTGCATTTAGGTTCCTCTCCTGTGAGGTTTAGCTGAGTTTTCTGACTCCAGAGGGATGTCGTGTGACCTTTGCCCTGCTACAGGTCCACTACACAAGGAAAGACATCTACACATTTGCTAACGTTTTTTGTTGTTGTTTTTGTTTTTGTTTTTCCTTCCTTCCTTCCTTCCTTCCTTCCTTCCTTCCTTCCTTCCTTCCTTCCTTCCTTCCTTCCCTCCCTCCCTCCCTCCCTTCTTCCTTTCCTTTCCTTCCCTTTCCCTTTCCCTTTCCCTTTCCCTTTCCCTTTCCCTTTCCCTTTCCCTTTCCCTTTCCCTTTCCCTTTCCCTTTCCCTTTTTCTCTTTCTTTCTTTCTCTCTCTCTCTCTCTCTCTCTCTCTCTCTCTCTCTCTCTCTCTCTCTCTCTCTCTCTCTCTCTCTCTCTCTCTCTCTCTCTTTCTTTCTTTCTTTCTTTCTTTCTTTCTTTCTTTTCTTTCTTTCTTTCTTTCTTTCCTTTCTTTCTTTCTTTCTTTCTTTCTTTCTTTCTTTCTTTCTTTCTTTCTTTCTTTCTTTCTTTCTTTCTTTCTTGATACAGTCTTGCTCTGTCACCCAGGCTGGTGTGCAGTGGCGCAATCTCGGCTCACTGCAAGCTCCGCTTCCCGGGTTCACGCCATCCTCCTGCCTCAGCCTCCTGAGTAGCTGGGACTACAGGCACCCGCCACCTCACCCGGCTAATTTTTTGTATTTGTTAGTGTTTATGTAAACACTTGCAATTCATGATACAATTGCTGAGCCAAAGCAATTATGGAAGATTCTTAATGTTTTATTAGTCTAGATATGAAGCCAGTTAATAATTTCATTATTAAATTGAAAACTATTCTGAGAATATTGAGCACAATCTTACTATTATATACTTAGAACATAAGAGAAATTTTCAATTAAAATTAATTCACTCTGATTTTTAAAATATCTACTTGTCAGGAGCGCCTTGCTTTGCTGGTGTCTGTGAGCGGCTGGAGATGGTGGTGAACTGCCTGTTTGCATTTCTTGGAAGAAGATCTTTTATTCTGAGGCTCAACCCAGGTCTCTGCCTTCCTTAGAGACTGAGGCCCATCCTTCAGTTTCCCTGATTCTGGAAGAGCAGTGGAGTTGAATGGAGCAGGAGGTGAGATAGTGGAAAGAGGGCACAGGGAGAAGGCCTGGGGACAGTGACAATGACAGGAGAGGAGGGAGGGATGCGGGAG
This sequence comes from Chlorocebus sabaeus, assembly GCF_047675955.1. NCBI lineage: Eukaryota > Metazoa > Chordata > Mammalia > Primates > Cercopithecidae > Chlorocebus > Chlorocebus sabaeus. Next base: position 11,900,992 of record NC_132922.1, read on the forward strand.
GTTGGAGAGAGAGGGAGGCTGTGAGAAGGAAAGGGAGGGACAGAGCTGGGCGCCCTGGGGGGAGCAGGGAACCCAGAGGAGGCTCTGAGCAGAGGGGAAGGCAAGGCCCAGGGGAGAGGGGAGGAGGGGGAGGCCGATGGGGCACCAGGCAGAGGGAGGAAGCCATCACCTGGAGAATGGCCCGAAGCCTCCCACTCAGGGCTTGGCTGTGCTCATCTAGTCCATCCCAGGGCTGGAAGGGACATCCCTGGCGGTCCACAAAGGTGTCCCAGCAGTACTCAAATTCTGAAAAGTGACAGGGGAGATAAGTCACGCTCCGGCTGTGGGGACGGGGTGGCACCAAGAGCCCGTGACTCTCAGGACAGACTTCCCACATCCTGGTTTCGGTCCCTCCTTTCCCTCTCCCTCCCCTAGGGACTGAGCTCCTTCATCAGGCCCTTCCCACTGGGATCTGGGCCAGCCCAGTTCTCATTCTTTCGGGAAGCCCCAAGTTCTGCTTCCACTTCCAGCCACCTTCCTTTCCCTCCCCGGGGCCACATCTCCTGGCCTGGCCTCTCTCTTCCCATAGACCGCAAAGTCGGGTCCCAGAGTGCAGCCATCGTCTCTGCAGGCAGCAGACCAAGACCTTTCTCCTTTTCTTCCCAGGGACCTCTCCTGCCCCCACCCACCCCCACACCACCCAAACCCTCCATTCTTACCCTCGTAGGTCATGATGGAGACTTGGGCCCCAGCATCCCGCAGCATTCGCAGTGCCTCCTGATACAGGGGGTCGTAATTATAGATGCGGGCAGCGAAGATACACAGTCTCACGTGTGTGTTCTCCTGAAGGAACGCACGCACTTGCTCGGCACAGCCCCCGCTGAAGCAGGGGCTCCAGGAGATGAACCAAGTGACCCTGTATGTTTGGGCTGGGTCCAACTGCCAAGAAGAAACCTGGCTCAGGAAGCACAGCTCCACGTGGCAGCTGTCAACGCCATGGAGAGGATTCCTAGCCTAGAAAAGGAAACAGAGTGTGAGGTGATGTGTGGTGAACAGGGAGGAAGGGCCTGGATCTTGTGGGGCTGGGGAGGCGGGGGCCTCTAGCACAAAATTAGAGGGGTCGCCAAAACGCCAGTTATTAGGATGCATGATTTTCTCTGCAGTATTAAAAATATCAAATGTTATGCAGAAATCCCAAGATAAGCAAAATATTGTCCACTAAATACAAACAGATCAGGAGCAATGAGGTTTGATTTCGCCCCAGCTCCAATATACACGGGATAGCACTCTCCTGTCAGTCTTTGTTAAAATCTTCGGTTTTATTCACTGTGGTCTATTTGCATTATTTTGCATTTTAAAATATTGCATTAATTATTAAATTAAATTGCATTTTCTCTAATTACTGACTCAACCCAACTGGCCATGGAGAGTCACTGAAGCCAAAGTTTCCCCCCCCCAACCCCAGGGCCAAGCAGCAGCAGCTGCAGGAAGCGCAGGTGACAGACACTCTGCAGAACACCACAGGTACCACAAAGAACCTTCTGCCCATGCATGTCCCTGGATTGGGAGGACCCTGCCTGGATGCAGGTGGCTGTGTTGGTCACCTGGTTGCATAGAAATCCCCAGTGCTGGTCCATCGGGACCCAGGTGCCATTGTCCAGGCGCTCCACCTCGTAGCACAAGTAGGTCTGGCGCCGTCCAAGGACCGAAAGGTCATTGTTAAAGTTGAAAGTGAACGTGTCTGGATCCATCAGGTGTCTGTGGACAAAGGTGGGGGAAACCAAAAGACCTAAGACTCCTCCTGGGACTACCCCTTGCTCCTCTCTTGCACCCCCCAATCCTTCCCTGCTCCCCATATACTGAGACACCTGTCAGAGGAGGGGCTTCCACTCACTTTGTGGGGCCACTGATCTTCTCTCTCTGACCCCTTCTGGGGGATTATCAGGAAGTCAGCACAGTCCTGGAGCCTGTTTAGGCCTTTTCAGGGCCTCCCCAGGGTCAGCTCAGTGTGTTCAGGCCCTCCGGGGAGGACCCTGCTCCTCTTCCTGAGGTAGAGCTGGGTCTCATTCCCTGGCCTCACCATGCACCCCTGTCCTGGCTCTGCTTATTCACAGCCCCTGCTGGAGATGGACCCGCTGGGGCTACCTCCTGCCTGCAGGGTTAACTCCTACCACACCCAGCATCAGGGCAGGTACACTCCTGAGGGGGATCACTGGGGAGAGGAGCCTGGCAGGGACCTCTTTTCATATAATTCATAGCATTTTCCACATCCCTTAGGATGCCATGAGGTCTCCCAAACGTGTTTCTCAGGCCAGACGGGGCAGCTCAGGACTCCCGGGTTGGAAACACCAGCCCCACCTTGAAGGCCTCTCCCAGCCCCTCTCTATGCATCCTGACATAACCAGAATTAGAAAAATCGGTGTTTGGAGGTAGCAGCAAAAGAAGAGAGGAGAGGAGAGGAGAGGAGAGGAGAGGAGAGGAGAGGGAAAGAAAGAAAAGAAAGAAAGAAAAAGTAAAATAAAATAAAATAAAATAAATAAATAAATAAATAAATAAATCTCTGTTCGCCATCATTTTGAGTGGACCTGGGTATGAATCTGGGCTCTACCACTCACTCACTTTGTGTTCTCAAGAAAAGGAAACAAAGTTTCCTCAAAGAAAAGTGGTCCTACAAGCAACCCCCTTTCGTTAATATTAGGGAGAACGAGACGACACTGAACATAAAAGGGCTTAGGCCAGGTCCAGAGACATGGAACATTTGTAAGAAATAGCAGATGCTCATTTAAAGACAAGTGAGGAGAATCCCCTCTCCAACCATCTTCACTGGCTGGGGCACAGCACCATTATCCACTGGGATTTTCAGGCTCCCTGTGCACCTGCCCTAGGAGGGGGAAGACCTGGAATTGGCACCATCAGAGGAGAGACCAGCGCTGGGACCAAAACTGAGAACCTAGAGAGGGAAGCCAGGTCTAGAGAGAGGGTCAGGAGGAAAAGAGAGCCCCCGGGGTTTGAGGGTGGGAGGTGAGTGCTCATCAGAAAAGCTCGAAGAGGAGTTCTTGTCACCTTTTTAGCATGTGGGAACTGGAAACACTTGTGCTTCAGTCCTGAGTCCTGGCTGTTTCTGTGGCCAGCACTGCTGTAGGCCAGGCCTGCCCAAAACACAGGCGGCTCCCTCCCCAAACACACTCTGAAAAGTCTCCTGCCTGGGCAGTGGGGGCCGCAGGGGTGGGTGGGACATGACAGGGTGGGTGGGAGGTCAGTGGCCCGTGTGGGAGCAGCAGGGTGAGGAGCGAGGGTTCACCATCCTGTGATGATGTGTCCTTGACATCGAGGAATCAGGGCAGTGGCGGGGGCGGCCCCACCAGCCCAGCAGTGACTGGCCCAGACACAGTGCCGGACACCACAGTCCCCGCTTCCCACAGCAGCTGTTTCCCGAGGACTGCCGGACGCACAGCTCCATGACAAGATTTTGGGAAAGAAAGTCAAGAGTGAGGGTGCTGGGCCCTAAGCAAAGCCTTTTGGGAAGAGGTAAACCCCCTCCACCATCCGATCCCAGGAGAGTCAGGGAGGAAGATCTGGGCCATGGACTTAATGTGGGAGGAGGTTGGGCGCGGTGGCTCATGCCTGTAATCCTAGCACTTTGGGAGGCCAAGGGGGGCGGATCCCGTGAGGACAGGAGTTTGAAACCAGCCTGGCCAACATGATGAAATCCTATTTCTACTAAAAATACAAAAAAAATTAGCTGGGCATGGTGGTGGGCGCCTGTAATCCCAGCTACTTGGGAGACTAAGGCAGGAGAATCTCTTGAACCCAGGAAGCAGAGGTTGCAGTGACCCAAGATCACACCACTGCACTCTAGCCTGGGTGACTGAGCAAGACTATCTCAAAAAAAAAGACATGTGGCAGGAAAGTACACACAGGAGAGCCCGCACCGGGCACGTCACTCATTGTTGTGTTTTCGGCATCCCCAGCTGCTTAGCTCCTATTTGGGGTGTAACTAGGACTTTGGTGCTACCTGGTTTCGGAAGACGCCCGTCTTCCAGGAGACAGTTAAGTGGTGCTTTATAACTTTCATGGTGAAGCACAGCCAGGTTTCATTCTGATCTGTGGCTTTCAGTAGGTTTTTAAAGTGGAAGTAGAATATGTGTGGATACGTTGCCTCCATCGGGTTTCTGAAGGCACGAGGGAGAAACCCGCCAATGCAGAGATAACCCCCAGAGTCCTGGGGGCTGATGCCCGCTGAACACCACTCCCTGGACGGCCCTGGGCTCTGGGCCTCCCCCATCCCTCCACAGCCCTGAGAATGTCTGCTGCTTTCCCAGGCAGGAGACTGGGACAGAGAAAGAGGAGGGGATACTGGTAGGGCCAGCAGGGTCGCAGTGACCTCTCCCAGCTGGAACCCCAGCTCTGGGGCTACCAATGGGACACCCTCAACCTCCCAGTTTTTCTGCCACACATCACCCAACCCATTAGGAAAATGCAACAGAGAATAAAACTCTTCACCTTGAAACAACTGCTTGAACATTTCAGCTCAATTCCTTCCTCACATTTCACCTGTCCAGTAATGATGATTATTATTTTTACATTGGGATCACACCGAATTTCCAGGCCACGGCTACTCTTCATTTTTTTTTTTTCTAAGACAGAGTCTTACTGTGTCGCCCAGCCTGGAGTGCAATGGCATGATTTTGGCTCACTGCAGCCTGCGCCTCCCAGGTTCAACCAATTCTCCTGCCTCAGCCTCCAAAGTAGCTGGGATTACAGGCGCCCACCACCACGCCTGGCTAATTTTTTGTATTTTCAGTAGACATGAGGTTTCACCATGCTGGTCAGGCAGGTCTTGAACTCCTAACCTCAAGTGATCCACCCACCTCAGCCTCCCAAAGTGCTAGGATTACAGGCGTGAGCCACCATGCCCAGCCTAAAATAAGAGCATTTCTCCTGATCATCATATTTTTTCCTACATTCCATGTTACACGGGTCATTCTAAAAGGCGAATGGTGCTCACGGAGGAGGAGCCTGTGTCTGGGGTCATGTGCATCCTCCTCTGTTCACACTGGAGGCATCTTTGGAAGAAATGACTTATTTTCTGGTACAGAGACCATTCCCTCCCCTGCACCCTCTCCTAAGACTTTGTATTAAAACAAAGTAAATCTCACAGAAATTCCATCAAAGCGCCAAGAACACAATTCCACATTGCTCCAATTATCCTTTGGTTCAATTCTCCCAGTTCCAGAGTTCAGGAATGGTGGGAAACACACAGAGGGAGCACCCTCCCAAGGAGGGGAGCACCAGCCCAGCCATGGCTTTCAGGGGAGAGTCTCAGCAGGGGGCCTGGGCTGGGGCAGGTTGGGGAGGCGGCCCATTCAGAAGCAACAGTGGGGTGACCACACAGCAGGGCAAAGAGCCTGGCTGGGAGTGGGGGTGGCAGAGGAAGCAGAGGTGAGAGAGCCTAGGTCTGGGGCTGGGGCGGGGGAAGCCAGGGCTGAGGCCCAGCAGGGCCACCAGGCAGGAAGGGGCAGCAGAGGCCTCTCGGGCAGAGCGGACAGTGGTCCCTGATCTGGGGCTTCACATGCAGCCTCCTTGGCAGGCTTGTCCTGGCCCTGATGTTAGTCCTGGGCTTGGGTTCTATTTCTATCTTCCAGGGCCCTTGTTCCAGGAGGCACCTGCGCTGTGAGTGACCTCCCAGGCCCATCTGAGTGCCGGCCTCACTCCATGCTGCCTTCTCACCTGGATGGGAGGACCTCCAGAGGGACCCCTGGATCCTGGCCTCAGGAATCATCCCAGGGATGCGCCTCACCCAGCAGCTATGTGGTAGGGAGGGAGAGTGAGGGGCAGGTGTCTGCCTCCCCCCATGCCCTCACACTCAAAGGCCACCACTGGAGGGAGGAATAGCGGGTGGGGATGGCCCTCAGATGTCCCCCCAGGATGCCACGTGTGCCGCCACACTGAGCTCCTTCCTTCCACATCTCCTGCCCAGAGTTGTTCCCTGGCAGGCTGAGTTCTTGCCTCCTCTTGCCCCCATGTCACAGAAGGGCAGCGGCTGGTGTCTCAGGCCACCCTGTCCTGCTGTTTGTTCCTCCAGTCCAAGACCCTGGTGCCTTGGAGGCAGAAGGGGCCTCTCACTCACAGGAGGGGCCCAGGAAAGCAGGGAGGAGGCGGTGTGGAGGGAGCACCAGGAGTTAAGGGAAGGCGGTGTGACCATGAGGGCAGGCAGTGGGTCAGGAGGGAGGGCAGGAGGGCCTGGCCAAGGGAGGCCTTAGGAGGATGAGCAGGAGGTGAGAGGAGAGAGACCATGAGGCCAGAGAGAGAGTCTCACCTGAGAATCTCCTTTAGCTTGTGGTGCAGGAATGCATAATTGTCATCGAATTTGTACCAAGGCATGAATGGCTGACCTCCATTGTACACACAGTTTTCCCAGCAGTATGCAAATTCTGAGATGAAGAGGCGGGACATAGTCAGGCTCTCCCCTGACCCTGGTCCTGCCCTCCCAGGCCTGCTCTCCTGGCTGTCAGTTGCGGTCAGTGCCGGCCCTGCCCCTGCAGGCTGCCCTGGGACACCCCCAGCCATGGCATTGCAGATCCATCCATCTCTCATGCTGTTCCTCCCGCTCACACTCCCCTGACCCCTCCTCCTCTCACCTTCATAGTCCATGATCTTCACTCGGGCCCCTGCCTGACGCAGCCTGCAGAGCGCCCTGCGATAATCTGTTTCCCAGTAGTAGTAGAGGCGGGCGGCGGAGATGGTCAGGGTGACATTGGGGTACTCAGCCAGGAATTCGGCCACCTTCGCCACACAGTCCGGGCAGGGGGTCCAGGATACAAACCAGGTGATCTGGAAGCGCTTGTGAGCAGGCAGCTGGTTGCCACAGAACCAAGAGAGGAAGCACATTTCTGCATGGTGCTCAGGCTTGGAATACATCTAGGAGAGGAGCAGGGGCAGGGAATGATCTGAGAGGGGGAGCAGGAGGAGAGCAGGGTTGGGGCAGTGGGAGGAGGGGCCAGGACAGGAGTCCAGGGGATCTTGCCATTGAAGCTCCTTTCCTCCATCCCCCTGATTAGTTTGAGTGATTGTCTGCTCCAAAGCTCATGTTCAGTGTTAATTGCTATGGTAATGGCCTTAAGAGGTGGCACCTACAAGCGGCTATGAGGCTGTGGGGACTGCACCTTTGTGGGTGCCACTGCTGTGGTTATTCAAGGGTGATGTCAGCCCCTCTTTCTGTCCCTTGCCTTCTATCTGGAAGGGCAGCGTGTCAGACTAAACTCCTGCTTCCTCTTGTCCTCATGGCATGGAGCAGTAGTGACCCGACATCCCAGGCCACTCTGTCTGGAGCATCCCCTGAGCTTCTGGCAACAACCTTCACCCCCACATGACTGTGCAGCTCGCACGCTGAGGCAGGAGAATCGCTTGAACCCGGCAGGTGGAAGTTGAGTGAGCCATTGCACTCCAGCCCCAGACAACAAGAGCGAAACTTGGTGTCAAAAAAAAAAAAAAAAAGAAAAAAGAAAGAAAAGAAATCTGGGAAGTGGCCAGGCATGATGACTCATGCTTGTAAACCCAGCACTTTGGGAGGCCAAGGCAGGTGAATTCCCCGAGGTCAGGAATTCCCCAGCCTGGCCAACAAGGTGAAACTCTGTTTCTACTAAAAATAGAAAAAATTTACTGGGTGTGGTGGTGGACTTCTGTAATCCCAGCTATTCAGGAGGCTGAGGCAGAAGAATCGCTTGAATCTAAGAAGTGGAGGTTGCAGTGAGCTGAGATTGTGCAATTGCACTCCAGCCTGGGCGCCAGAGCAAGACTCCATCTCAAAAAAAAAAAAAAAAAAAAAAAAAGTGGGAAAAAATACACAATTGAGAGCCCACCCCTGGGCATTTTACTTATTGTTGTGTTTTCTGCATTCCCAGCTGCTTAGGTCCTGCCGTAGCACGGGTTAAAAAGAAAAGAAGAACTAGTTTTCCTCTGCCTAGCCAGCTCACTGTAAGGACAGTTATAAGGTAACACTGCCTGAAAAGTCAAGGCCAAAGGAATGGGCTCCAGACACCACCCTCACACCCCTCCAGAGCAAGGTTGAAGAAAATAAAAAAAAATTTAAAAAAAGACAAATTCCTTTACTGTCTCTCCTTTCCAGAACCATTAATTATAACTATAGTTTACAAATGTCTGTATTTAGCCAGCTCCTGTTTTTCTTTAGACATAGCTTCTAGGCCACCAGGTATACAAGGCCACAAGTTATGCCAAGTCATCAGTTATGCTACACATTATGTGAACTGTCACTGTTTGATTAATTGCCTTTGTTCTGCTTCTGTAAATTTGCCTATAAATACCTCAATCTGTCTTTGTTAAGGGCTCAGCCTTTTTGGATGTGAGTCTACTGAGCCGGTGCACCTAAATAAATCCTCCGGTCTCACCCATATCAGTCTCTCCAGTCCTCTAATTCCTGCAACACTGCCTGTGATTTGATTGAAGTTTGGGTTGTACCTGGCCTCGAAAGACCCCTGTGTCCCAAGGGAGCTTTGAGGGGTCCTTCCTTATTTTCACTTCGTAGCACAGCCAGGTGTAGCTCCGACCATAGAGGATGGGTTCATTTTCAAAGTGGTAGTAGAATGTGCGTTGATACATCCGCTCCATCGGATTTCTGAAGGCACAAGAGAGAAACTGGCCCATGCAGAGAGCCCTCCCTGGAGTCCTCAGGGCTCATGTCCACTGAACACAGCTCCTGGGATGGCCCTGGGCTTCCCCCACGCCTCCACAGCCCTGAGAATTTCTGCTGTCTTCCCAGGCAGGAAGACTGAGGGGAGAGGAAGAGGAGGGGATGCTGGCAGGGGCGCCAGGGCTGGGGCAATCTCTCCCAACTGGGGTGATCTCTCCCAGCTCGGGCCCAACTCTGGCCTTTCCAGGGGTACATTCCCCACTCTCCTAGTATTTCTGCCAACCCACTCCCCAACCCATTAGGAAAATGCAAAAGAGAATAAAACTCTTCACCCGTAAAAAAATAGCTTTTAACCTTTCAGCTCAATTCCTTCCTGATGTTTCACTTTGCATGTTAACATTATTTTAAAGTCATGGTAGAACTGAATTCTGAGGCCCAGGCCACTCTTCTAAGTGCTGCAAAGGGTGTGAGCTCATGTGATGCTGCCCTAGGCCGGCAGGGGCCATTCCCATCTTACAGAGGAGGTGCCAGAGGCACAGAGAGGCAGGGTAACCTGCCCAGGCCACAGAGCTGTGGACAGATGGAGGTGGGGCCCCTTTCCAGGCCACCCTGTCCAGCCTCTGCCTCTGCATCACAGGCCCTGCAGGGGAAAGCTGTTGAGGACTGGGCTCTCTTTTCACTAAATTTTAAAAGAACATTTCTCCTGATTATTGCATTTTTTTCTCACATTCCATGTTACTGGTCATGTTCTTTTTTTTTTTTTTTTCTTGAGATGAAGTCTCACTCTGTCACCCAGGCTGGAGTGCAGCGACGAGATCTTAGCTCACTGCAACCTCCGCCTCCTGGGTTCAAGTGATTCTCCTGCCTCAACTTTCTGAGTATCTGGGACTACAGATGCGCCACCATGCCTGGCTAATTTTCGTATTTTTTTTAGTAGAGATAGGGTTTTACCATATTGGCCAGGTTGGTCTCAAACTCCTGACCTCATGATCCGCCCACCTTGGCCTACCAAAGTGTTGGGATTACATGTGTGAGCCACCGCGCTGGGCCACTGGTCATGTTCTAGAAGATGAAGAGTGACCTTGGAGTGGAACCTGTCTGGGGACATCTGCTCACCATGGAGTCATCCTTGGATGACATGATTTATCATGTGCTTCAGAGACCATTCCTGCCCCCACACCCTCTCCTAAGACTTTGTATTTAAGCAAAGTAAATCTTACAGAAATTTCATCAAAGTGCTGAGGACAAAATGCCTGATTGCTCCAATCATCCTTTGGTTCAATTCTCCCAGTTCCTGAGCTCAGGAATGGTGGGAAGCACACAGAGGGAGCACCCTCCCAGGGCGGGAAGCACCAACCTGGCCATGACTTTAAGGGAGAATCTCAGCAGGGGGCCTGGGCTGGTGCAGGTGGGGGAGGCGGCACATTCAGAAGCAGCTGTAGGGCGACCACACAGCAGGGCAAAGAGCCTGGCTGGGATTTAGGTAGCAGGGAAGCCAGAGGGGAGGGAGCCCAGGGCTGGGGCAGGGGCAGGGGGAGGCCAGGGTTGAGGCCCAGCAGGACCACCAGGCAGGAAGGGGCAGGAGGGGCCCAGGGGACACAGAGGGCAGCAGTACCTGATCTGTGGATTCATGTTCAGCCTCTTAGATATGCTTGTCCCAGTCCCGCTCTTTTTTTGAAGCGCGGCAGCCTCTTAGATATGCTTCTCCCAATCCCGCTCTTTTTTTGAAGCGTGGTGGTTTCACTTCCTGCTTACAGAGTACCTGCAGTTGGGCAGCCCTCCTTAAAGTGACCTCCCAGGGCCTTGTATGTCATGGCCCCTCCCCATTCCTGCTCAGGCATTGGTGTAGGAGGCCCTGGGGTGGTTTACGTTTCTCTGGCTCTGCCTCTTTCTCTGGTTTTCCCTGGGCCCCTCCCGCTGGCAGAGGAACCTCCAATAAAGACAGGCTGCTCTGTCTTTATCTGTCTTGGGCAGGACCCAAAGGAATTGCAAAGAGAAAGAGAAAGGCATTGCAGCCAGAGCCCGGGAGTCGGGTCCAGACCAGGCTGAGAGAGGGGCAGGTGCCCCCTTGCCTGGTGGATGGGCAGGCTGGAGCCCCCTCCATACTACCCGGTCCCCAGCCCTAATGTGTGCCCAGAGCTTTGAGCAGCACCTCCCTATTGAGCGAGGGGAGGTTTGGAGACTCCAGTGGGGAAGGAAGTGTGGACTTCGCACAGCACAAGTGAAGGCTTAGGTGTGCCTCGAGTTCCCAGCTGTGTGCTGGGTCCGTCGTATGAATTCCCTCTTCCAACCTCCCAGCTTCCAGAAGGTTGGGGGCAGGTCAGCCCCTCAGAGGGACTGTGATGTCTGCGACACCTAGGAGTGGAGGAGGGTGTCTACAAACAGGCTCGCTGCCCACAGGGACCTCTCAAGGGGTTCCGTGTGGACCAAGAAGATGGGAAACAATTACACACACAGCTTTCTGCTTATTTAAGTCCATCTAAACGTATTTTGGAGGAATGAATGTACATTGAAATAATCTTTCTAAATAGATTCCTTTAAGGGGAGTTTGCTCCAGCTGGAGAAGTTGTGCTCTCTGTAGAGGCTCTGAACTCCTCTGGCTGCCACCCGAAGGCAGATAGGGAGGAGGATGCGTGGGTGGGAGGGGGTGCAGCAGCGCCCCTACCTGCATGGAAGCTTGTCCTACCTCTGCACAAAGCGGACTCCTAGTGGTTGTTTTTGGAAGGTGAAGTTTTCTTTTCTTTTTTTTATAAATCTTTTAATTTAAAAGTCAGTTTTACTGTCAAAAATGCAAACTTAGGGAGGGCAGAAAGATCACACACAGAGCTGCCACTTCACACCTGGAGGGTTGCTCGGTGGCCGTCCAGAGGCCCTCCTCACTTCCCAGACGGTGTGGGGGCTGGGCAGAGACGCTCCTCACTTCCCTGAGGGTGCGGCGGCGGGCAGAGGCGCTCCTCTTTTCCCAGATGGTGCGGCGGTGGGCAGAGGCGCTCCTCTGGAAGGTGAAGTTTTCTGTTGCCATCAGAAAGAGATGGACAAAGGATAAGACCATTGGTGGAAAATAAACAGTTCCGTGTATCAGAAACATACTTTGTAGAAGAAAATGGAATAATAACCCTAGACCAGGGAGGCATCGTCCAACCCAGCTGTAAGGCAGCAGTTAAGGCACAGTGGGGAAGGGACTCCAACTTTGCAGCCAGGCAACTCTGAGATCTGCCCCTTCCTTACTGTGTGACCTTGGGTGGTTTACTTAAAGTCTCCAGGCCTCTAACTGCAGGCGTGAGCCACTTGCCCAACCCATTTTATTTTTTCAAAAACGTTTTCAGGCCAGGTGTGGTGTCTCGTGCCAGTAATCCCAGCACTGTGGGAGGCTGAGGCAGACGGATGACTTGAGGTCAGGAGTTCGAGACCAGCCTGGGCAAGGTGCTGAAACCCCATCTCTACAAAAACAAAAACAAAACAGATTAGCCAGATGTGGTGGTGCACACCTGTAATTCCCGCTACTAGGGAGGTTGAGTGGGGAGGATCACTTGAGCCATGACTGCATCACTGCACACCAGCCTGGGCGACAGAGTGAGACCTTGTCTCAAAAAAAAAAAAAAAAAAAAAAAAAAAAAAGAAAGAAAAGAAAAAAGAAAAAGAAAAACCTTTTTCCATCTGTGTGATTTTATTTGAAGAAGGTTATATATGGCTGACTTCTGTGGCTCATACCTGTAATACCAGCACTTTGGGAGATTGAGGCAGGCAGATCACCTGAGGTCAGGAGATCAAGACCAGCCTGACCAACATGGTGAAAACCTGTCACAACAAAAACAAAAACAAAAACAAAATTAGCCAGGCATGGTGGCACACACTTGTAGTCCCAACTACCTGGGAGACTGAGGCAGGAGAATAGCTGGAACCCAGGAAGTGGACGTTGCAGTGAGCCGAGATCTCATCACTGTACTCCAGCCTAGGCGACAGAGCAAGACTCCATCTCAAAAAGTTAAAAAATAGGCCAGGCTCAGTGACTCACATCTGTAATCCCAGAACTTTGGAAGGCCGAGGCAGGTGGATCTCCTAAGGTCAGGAGTTCGAGACCATCCTGACCAACATGGAGAAACTCCATCTCTACTAAAAAAGAATGCAAAATTTGCCAGGTGTGGTGGTGCATGCCTGTAATCCCAGCTACTCGGGAGGCTAGGCAGGAGAATCACTTGAACCCGGGAGACAGAGGTTGCAGTGAGCCCAGATCGTGCCATTGCACTCAAGCCCGGGCAACAAGAATGAAACACCATCTCAAAATAACATAAAATAAAATAACAAAAATAAATATAAAACAGAAGGTTATATATATGGGATCTTTAGTATATGATTATATGGAATATATATCTAGAATATATATGGGACCTTTTGATATGATTTCTTTTGATATATATAGAATCATCAGTATATGATTAGATATGGAATGTATGTATGGAATCATTCGTGATTGACGTTTTTCACTCAGCATAATATCCTTGAGGTTCATCTGAATTGTTGCTGGTTTCCACAGGTTGTTTGTTTCCATTGCAGGGCATGATTCATGGCATGGATGTACCACAGCAGGTTGAACCATTTGCCCACTGGACGTTTAGATTGGTTGCTGTTTTTGGCTATTGTGAACACAGCCGCTATAAACACAGGTTTTTGTTTTTGTTTTTAAAATGTGAACGTAAGTTTTCATTTCTCCAGAATAAATGCCCAATAGTGCAATTGCTGAACTGTATGTTAAGTACATGTTTAGTTTTATAAGAAACTATTTGGCCAGGCGTGGTGGCTCACACCTGTAATCAGTGCTCCTAAAGCACTTTAGGAGGCTGAGGTGGGCGGATCATGAGTCAAGAGATAGAGACCATCCTGGTCAACATGATGAAACCCTGTCTGTACTAAAAATACAAAAATTAGCTGGGCATGGTGGTGCGCACCTGTAGTCCCAGCTACTTAGGAGGCTGAGGCAGGAGAATCGCTTGAACCCAGGAGGCGGAGGTTGCAATGAGCTGAGATCATGCCACTACATTGCAGCCTAGGCGACAGAGTGAGAAACTATCTGGAAAAAAAGAAAAATAAAATAAAATAAAATAAAATAAAATAAAGAAAGAAACTGTTAAATTAAATTAGAGATTAGCTGTACTATTTTATATTCTCACCAGCAATGTATAAATGATCCAGTTTCTCCAGCATTTGGCGCTGCCACTGTGTTTTATTTTAGCCATTGATAAGTCTGTGGTAACGTTCTGATAGGTCTGTGATAATATTGTGGTTTTAATGTTCACTTCCCTAATGGCTAATGATGTCATATGTCTTTTTCATGTGCTTGTCATCTACGTATTGCTTTGGTAAAAACTTTGCTCCTGGTTTTCTATTTTTTCAATTTTAAAAATATTGTGGTAAATTATATATAACATAAACTCTACCATCTAGACCATTTTTAAGCACAGAGTTAAGCGGTATTAAACATATTAAACGTATTTGTAATGTTGTGCAACCACCACCACCATCCTTTTCCACAGCTCTTCTTTTTTTTTTTTTCTTTTTCTTTTTCTTTTCTTTTCTTTTTTCTTTTTTTTTTTTTTGAGACAGAGTCTCACTCTGTTGCCCAGGCTGGAGTGCAGTGGCACGATCACAGCTCACTACAACCTCCACCTCCCGGGTTCAAGCAATTCTCCTGCCTCAGCCTCCCAAGTAGATGGGATTAGAGGCGCGCACTACCACACCCAGTCAATTTTTGTATTTTTAGTTTAGACAGGGTTTCACCATGTTGACCAAGCTGGTCTTGAACTCCTGACTTCAGATGATCCACCTACCTCAGCCTCCCAAAGTGCTGGGATTACAGACGTGAGCTGCTGCGCCAAGCCGGCTCTTTTTATGTTGTAAGACTGAAACTCTGTACCCGTTAAACGCAAACTCCTCATTCCCTTCTCCCCATTCCCTCCTCCCCATTCCCTCCTTCCCATTCTCTCCTCTGCCAGCCACTGGCAACCACCATGCTACTTTCTGTCTTTAACATTTCGAATATTCTCTTTTTCTGTTTTTTGTTTGTTTGTTTATTTGTTTGTTTTGAGATGAAGCCTCGCTCTGTCACCCAGGCTGGAGTGCAGTGGCACAATCTCGGCTCACTGCAACCTCTGCCTCCCGGGTTCAAGCGATTCTTCATGCCTTAGCCTCCCAAGTAGCTGGGATTACAGGCATATCCCAACATGCCTGGCTAATTTTTGTATTTTCAGTAGAAACATGGTTTCGGCATGTTGGTCAGGCTGATCTTGAAGTCCTGACCCTGACGGGTGAGGTGGCTCCCGCCTGTAATCTCAGCAATTTGGAAGGCCGAGGCGGATGGATCACGAGGTCAGGAGTTCGAGACCAGCCTGGCCAACATGGTGAAACTTTGTCTCTATTAAAAATACAAAAATTGGCCAGGGATGGTGGCTCACCCCTGTAATCCCAGCACTTTGGGAGGCTGAGGTGGGAGAATTACGAGGTCAGGAGATTGAGACCATCCTGGCCAACATGGTGACACCCCATCTCTACTAAAAACACACCCAGAACATGGCCGGGAGTGGTGGCGGGCGCTTGTAATCTCAGTTACTCAGGAGGCTGAGGCAGAAGAATCACTGGAACCCAGGAGGCAGAGGTTGCAATAAGCCGAGATCATACCACTACACTCCAGCTTGGGCAACAGAGCAAGACTCTGTCAAAAAAAAAAAAAAAAAAAAAAAAAATTAGCTGGGCATGGTAGCGGGCCCCTATAACCCCAGCCACTCAGGAGACTGAGGCAGGAGAATTGCTTCAGCCAGGGAGGCAGAGGCTGCAGTGAACCAAGATCACACCACTGTACTCCTGCCTGGATGACACAGCCTGTCAAAAAAAAAAAAAAAAAAAAAAAAAAAAAAAAAAAACTAACTCCTGACCTCAGGTGATCCGCTCACCTGGGCCTCCAAAGTGCTGGGATTACAGGCATGAGCCACTGCACTGGGCTGGCCATTCTGAATATTCTAAGTGCATCATATAAGTGGAATCATTCAGTGTTTCTCTTTATGTGATTGGCTTATTTTACTCAGCATAATATCTTCAAGGTTCATCCATGTTGTAGCATGGGTCAGAATTTCCTTCCTTTTCTAGGCTGAATAATACTCCATTGTATGTGTAGACCACATTTTGCCTCTCCATTCACGTATTGATGAAAACCTGGGTTGCTTCCATGGGTGTACAAATATCTCTTTGAGACTCTGCTTTCAATGTTTTTGAGTGTACACCCGGCAGTGGAATTGCTGGATCATCTGGCCATTCTATTTTTAATTTTTTGAGGAACTGCCATGCTGTTTTCCACAGTGGCTGGCTGCTGTTATTGGGTGAAGTGTTCTGTATATGTCTGTTAGATCTAGTTGGCTTATTGTGTTGAGTTCTCTATTTCCTTCTTTTTTTTCTATCTGGTTGTTCTGTTCATTATTGAGCATTGAGCACTGAAGTCTCCAATTATTGTAGAACTTTAATTCTCCCTCGATTCTGTTAATTTTTGCCTCATATATTTTGATGATCTATTATTAAGTGTGTAATTTTTTTTTTTTTTTTTTTTTTTTTTTTTGATACAGAGTCTCTGTCAGTCAGGCTGGAGTGCAATGGCAAGATCTTGGCTTACTGCAACCTCCGCCTCCTGGGTTCAAGCGATTCTCCTGCCTCAGCCTTCCAAGTAGCGGGGATTATAGGCTTGGGCCACCATGCCCAGCTAATTTTGTATTTTTAGTAGAGACAGGGTTTCACCACGTTGGTCAGGCTGGTCTCAAACTCTTGACCTCAGGTGATCAGCACACCTCGGCCTCCCAAAGTGCTGGGATTACAGACATGAGTCAATACCCCGGCCTTGGTGTGTAAATTTTTAGAACTGTTATACTTCTTGATGCCTTAAAACTTTTATTAATATATAATGTCCAGCTGGGCACGGTGGCTCACACCTCTATTCCCAGCACTTTGGGAGGCCAAGGTGGGAGAATCACTTGAGGTTGGGAGTTTGAGACCAGCCTGGCCAATATGGTGAAGCCTCATATCTACTAAAAATACAAAAAATTAGCTGGGTGTGGTGGTGCATGCCTGTAATCCCAGCTACTTGGGAGACAGAAGCAGGAGAATCGCTTGAACCTGGGAGACGGAGGTTGCGGTGAGCCAAGATCGCGGCATTGCACTCTCGCCTGGGCAAAAAGAGAGAAATTCCGACCAAAAAAAAAAAAAAAGTCTTTCTTCATGTCTTATAACATTTCATCACTTAAACTCTAAATTTTTTTAAGAGATAGAGGTCTCACTATGTTGTCCAGGCTAGTCTTGAACTCCTGGGCTCAAGCAATCCTCCCACCTCAGCCTCCTGAGTAGCTGGGATTACAGGCGTGAACCACTATATCTGGTTAAAATCTGTTTTATCTGATATCAGCATAGCCACTGCTGCTCTCTTTTGGTTACTATTTGCATTACGTTTTATTTTCATTCATTTGAGTGAGCCCGCCCTTACATCTGCCACACTCTCCAAAGTGATATTCCCAGTTGATATTCGCACTAGTGTTTATCCGTGTATTAATAAGGCTGTTCAATTTTGCATATTTTATTACTTATTTCATTTCTTCTATACATTGCCTGTGCATATCCTTTGCCCATTTTTCTGTTGGCAGAAGCCTCTAACCCAATGCTGGATTGGGGTTTCGGGAGCCAGCCTTTTTTCTTGACTTCGATTTCACCATCTAGCAGATATTTGTAGTAGACAAACCTTTTATCTAGAAACCTTTTATGAGATTAAGAAAGCTCGCTAAGAGTTTGTTGAACTGGGAATGCTTTCTTTGGCATGGCAGCATGCTTCAAGCTCTTAAGATAGCTTCTAAGCTGTCTTTGCATCTTCTAAGATGCTGTTTTGTTTTGTTTTGTTTTGTTTTTTGAGACGGAGTCTTGCTCTGTTGCCCAGGCTGGAGTGCAATGGTGTGATCTCAGCTCACTGCAACCTCCGCCTCCTCCATGGGAATGATTTTACTCCAGCGCCTGGACCCAGGATCTTCCATAAGTGCCACAACCTGAAACAGCAGGGAGGGCTCCTCTAGGACTGCTGTGCCCCCCTGCCAGTGCCACCACCCTGCACACCCACGTTCCTCTGTGCACTGGAGCCTGACTCTCTCAGGGCAGCAAAAACCCAGTGGGAACTGGTCCCTTTCTGGCCCTCTTGAGGTCAGGTCAGGAAAGAGTGTGTAAGGCATCCATAGAACCTGGCGGTGACTCTGGCTCATAGCAGCGCTGCAGTCCTCAGGGTGACTGGGATAAGAGTGTGCACCGTCCCTGGGCCAGCTGAAGGGAAGGAAAGAGATTGTGCCCTTTTCTGGGGACTGAAAGCCCCTCCCCATTTCAGCCTCTGCAGCACTGAGGGAAAATGAAAGACCCCACATCCTGCTGGAGTTTCCACCAGAGCCCAGGACAAGTCCCCGGGGACAGGAAGGAGCTGGTTCCGCATGTGGGTGGCAGGGATGGGAGCAGGGAGAATGGCCTCCTTCACAGATACAGGTTTTGCCTGAGATTCACCCTGGTCCCCTGTAAGTGGAGACAAGGCAGGTACCTAGCAGGGGTCCAGAATATTGAGGGACAGAGCAGGGCAGAGGGACCCTGGGCAGGTGCTGAGCTGTGCAGTCCAGGTCACCCTGGGACCAGAATGGAGGTCCCGCTTGGGTCTGGAGTTCATGCTGCTGTGTACGAGGTCCTGGCTCTGCCACCACTGTGGGGCCCTGTCTCCCTACACCCCAGAGGGACCACAGGCTCTCAGTTCCCAGCCCAGGTCCCAGCAGTGTCATAAGGCTGTGTCCAGTCACCTCACCAGGACTCACAGGGCTCCCAGGTCATGGGCAAAGCTGTGAGTTGAGGCCCAGGGGACAGGGAGCCTGGGCCCTTGGAAGGTGGGGTTCTGGGGGACGGGGGCGGGCCTCTCTGGGACTTGCCCTGTGACATGACTAACTGTGGGGTTCTTTCACCAGCTGAGCCCCTCTGCCCTCCCCTACACTGGCCCCTTTCCCAGAATGACTGCACATTTTTCATCACTTGCTTCCAACAAGTGGAGTTCGGGCGGTTGTCAAACCCAGAGACACAAGCAAAGGGCAGCTTGGACAACCCGGTCCCTCCTGCACCCACCCCTGCGTGGGAAACACCGAAGTCCTCTGCTCAGGGAGGGGCTGGGGTGTGCCCTGGAGTGCTCTGGGTCACCTGGAGGAGGTTTCTTTTTGTCAAGTCGCTGTCACTGTGTGTGTGTGCATGTGTTGTGTGTGCATGTGTTGTGTGTGCATGTGTTGTGTGTGTTTGTGTGTTGTGTGTGTGTCTTGTGTGTGTTTGTGTGTTGTGTGTGTGGTGTGTGTATGTGTGTCTTGTGCATGTTTGTGTGTTGTGTGTGTGTTTGTGTGTTGTGTGTTGTGTGTTGTGTGTGTGTGTTGTGTGTGTGTTTGTGTGTTGTGTACATGTGTTGTGTGTGTGTTTGTGTGTTGTGTGCGTGTGTGTTGTGTGCGTGTTTGTGTGTTGTGTGTGTTTGTGTGTTGTGTGTGTCTAGGCCAGGGAAGCAGTGAGTCGTTTCTGCCCAGGAGCAGCTGCGTGCGAGGCCAGTTCTTGGTCTTTTACGCGGCTTCTGCGGACTTTCCAGAAATCGTGAGGTGGGAGCCGCCTGCTGTAATCAGGCACATAAGTCACACATCCCCGAGCTGGGAACCAGCACAGAAGGCCCGGGACAGACCCCAAGCTGAAGCCACAGCCCTGACACCTGCCACCCTAGCCCTGGGCTCCGTCTCTGCCTCTGGAGCCTCCTGTCTCCAGGGCTCAGCTCCCCTCCCCTCTGTGGCTGGGCTTTGCCTCCTGGGCTGCTCCTCTCCCCAGCCCTCTCTCTGGGCCCAGCCTGGACACCTGCCCCCTTCCTGGGCTGCTTCTGCTGACTGGCCCTGTCCTGGGTCTTAGCCACAGCCTCCCCTGGTCTCCCTCTCTAGGGGGTGGAATCAGGAAGGGGTGGACACAGGGCTGCTCCGGAGGGCCCCTGCCTGCACCTGTGTGGCTCCTTTCCAACAGGGAGACCGGCTGCTGGCTGTCCTCTTACTGCTGGGCCTGGCCCTTCCAATCAGCGCCCGGGGCTCTGTGAGTGAGGATGGGGTCTGCATTTAGGTTCCTCTCCTGTGAGGTTTAGCTGAGTTCTCTGGCTCCAGAGGGATGTCGTGTGAGCTTTGCCCTGCTACAGGTCCACTACACAAGGAAAGACATCTACACATTTGCTAACTTTTGTTGTTGTTGTTGTTGTTTTGAGACACAGTCTTGCTCTGTCGCCCACGCTGGTGTGCAGTGGCGTGATCTCAGCTCACTGCAAGCTCCGCCTCCCGTGTTCACGCCATCCTCCGGTTCACGCCATCCTCCTGCCTCAGCCTCCTGAGTAGCTGGGACTATAGGCACCCGCCACCTCACCCGGCTAATTTTTTGTATTTGCTAGTGTTTATGTAAACACTTGCAATTCATGATACAATTGCTGAGCCAAAGCAATTATGGAAGATTCTTAATGTTTTATTAGTCTAGATACAAAGCCAATTAATCATTTCATTAATAAATTGAAAACTATTCTGAGAATATTGAGCACAATCTTACTATTATATACTTAGAACATAAGAGAAATTTTCAATTAAAATTAATTCACTTTGATTTTTAAAAAATCTACTTGGTCAGGAGCGCCTTGCTTTGCTGGTGTCTGTGAGCGGCTGGAGATGGTGGTGAACAGCCTGTTTGCATTTCTTGGAAGAAGATCTTTTATTCTGAGGCTCAACCCAGGTCTCGGCCTTCCTTAGAGACTGAGGCCCATCCTTCAGTTTCCCTGATTCTGGAAGAGCAGTGGGGTTGAATGGAGCAGGAGGTGACAGAGTGGAAAGAGGGCACAGGGAGGAGGCCTGGGGACAGTGATAATGACAGGAGAGGAGGGAGGGATAGGGGAGGTTGGAGAGAGAGGGAGGCTGTGAGAAGGAAAGGGAGGGATGAAGCTGGGCGCCCTGGGGGGATCAGGGAACCCAGAGGAGGCTCTGAGCAGAGGGGAAGGCAAGGCCCAGGGGAGAGGGGAGGAGGGGGAGGCCGATGGGGCACCAGGCAGAGGGAGGAAGCCGTCACCTGGAGAATGGCGCGAAGCCTCCCACTCAGGGCTTGGCTGTGCTCATCTAGTCCATCCCAGGGCTGGAAGGGACGTCCCTGGTGGTCCACAAAGGTGTCCCAACAGTGCTTAAATTCTGAAAAGTGACAGGGGAGATAAGTCACGCTCCGGTTGTGGGGACGGGGTGGCACCAAGAGCCCGTGACTCTCAGGACAGACTTCCCACATCCTGGTTTCAGTCCCTCCTTTCCCTCTCCCTCCCCTAGGGACTTAGCTCCTTCATCAGGAACTTCCCACTGGGATCTGGGCCAGCCCAGTTCTCATTCTTTCGGGAAGCCCCAAGTTCTGCTTCCACTTCCAGCCACCTTCCTTTCCCTCCCTGGGGCCACATCTCCCGGCCTCCTGGCCTCTCTCTTCCCATAGACCCCAAAGTCGGGTCCCAGAGTGCAGCCATCGTCTCTGCAGGCAGCAGACCAAGGCTTTTCTCCTTTTCTTCCCAGGGACCTCTCCTGCCCCCACCCACCCCACCCCACCCAAACCTTCCATTCTTACCCTCGTAGGTCATGATGGAGACTTGGGCCCCAGCATCCCGCAGCGTCCTCAGTGCCTCCTGATACAGGAAATCGTAATCATAGATGCGGGCAGCGAAGATGCGCAGTTTCATGTGTGTGTTCTGCTGAAGGAACGCACACACTTGCCCGGCACAGCCCCTGCTGAAGCAGGGGCTCCAGGAGATGAACCAAGTGACCCTGTACGTCTGGGCTGGGTCCAACTGCCAAGAAGGAACCTCGCCCAGGAAGCACAGCTCCGCGTGGCAGCCGTAATCACCATGGGGACGATTCTTAGCCTAGAAAAGGAAACAGAGTGTGAGGTGATGTGTGGTGAACAGGGAGGGAGGGCCAGGACCAGGTGGGGCTGGGGAGGCGGGGGCTTCCAGCACAAAATTAGAGGAGTCGCCAAAACCCGTTATTAGGATGCATGATTTTCTCTGCAGTATTAAAAATATCAAGTGTTATGCAGAAATCCCAAGATAAGCAAAATATTGTCTGTTAAATACAAACAGATCAGGAGCAATGAGGTTTGATTTTGCCCCAGCTCCGGTATACACGTGACAGCACTCTCCTGTCAGTCTTTATTAGAATCTTCGGTTTTATTTGTCATGATCCATTTGTATTAAATTTGCCTTTTTAAAATATTGCATTAATTATTAAATTAGAATGTGTTTTCTCTAATTACTGAGCATTTGGAGCCCCCTTCAATTTTGTACCCAAGGTCAGAGCCTTCATGACCCTCACCCCAGGCCCAGCCTTGCAGGGAGAGGCTATAGAGATGGGAGGGAGACGAGGAGCCGGCGGAGCCCCAGGGTCATTGGCCTGATGCCCCTGAGTGAGTGTGGTTCTTTCAAGGAGAGATTGACCTGCTCTACTTATCAACTCCCCTACTGCCATCCCATCTCAGGCCCATAATTCTAGAAGCTTCCATTCTGTGCCACAACCTGTGCTGAGCCCAGAAGTGATATAGACTTAGGCCAAAAGGCCACCAAAAGTAGTGGGGAAGGGAAGACCAGCAAGACTCACTCCAACATGGGAAGGTCCCTGGGACATGGGATAATTGTCATTATCATGACTTATAGAAATATGGTATTTTCTCCAAACTTCAGAGAAAAGGATTTTCCACTAAGACTAGGAACTGGTCAAACTGGGGATAGCAGGGCAGCAAAGACTGTGATTGTGATGGGGACAAGAACAGGGAGGGACTCCATTCAGAGGGATCGCATGGTGGAGTGGATGACACGGTTTGTGCTGAGAAGGAGCTGTGGGTCATTCCTGGGGGAGTCCCACTGCTTAGGCAGTGATGGAGACTGGCACCCTTCAAAGGATGTTCTAAGCAGTGTGTGTGGGTCCAGCAAGGCCCACACTGAGTTCACAGAGCTCAGAGAAGCCCCCAGTTTCCAGCACCAGAGCCAAGCAGAACCTGGCCTCTCCAGACAGAGGCTGTGCTGGGTAGGGTCCAGGGAAGAAGGTCCCGCGGGCTCAGGGCCCCTCAGCCTGGCCTGGCCCAGCTCCTCCCCAAATGCTGGACATCCCTGCATCCTGACATGAGGCCTGTTCTGGCCTTGCTGTGGACTCCACCCTGGGCAGGACAGAACCCCTGATCGGCCTCTCCTGCCTCAGTCTCTCTCCCTGCAGGATGAGGCCAAAGAGCAGGCACAGGGGCATCCCGGCCTTGTGAATCAGGTAGGCCCTGAGTCCACAAATCCCACAGTTCCGAATCGCTCCTGGTGGGAGCTGCGTCCGTGAGGGGATCCTGGGAGGCTCCTCAGGAAGCACTTTGCTGTCAGGCAGACTCCACCCTACCTGGCCATGGAGAGTCACTGAAGCCGAAGTCTCCCCCAACCCCAGGGCCAAGCAGCAGCAGCTGCAGGAAGCACAGGTGACAGACACTCTGTGGGACACCACAGGTACCACCCAGAACCTTCTGCCCATGCGTGTCCCTGGATTGGGACGGCCCAGCCTGGATGCAGGTGGCTGGGTTGGTCACCTTGTTGCGTAGAAAGCCCCTGCGCTCGTCCATCGGGACCCAGGTGCCATTGTCCAGGCGCTCCACCTCGTAGCACAAGTAGGTCTGGCGCCGTCCAAGGACCGAAAGGTCATTGTTAAAGTTGAAAGTGAACGTGTCTGGATCCATCAGGTGTCTGTGGACAAAGGTGGGGGAAACCAAAAGACCTAAGACTCCTCCTGGGACTACCCCTTGCTCCTCTCTTGCACCCCCCAATCCTTCCCTGCTCCCCATATACTGAGACACCTGTCGGAGGAGGGGCTTCCACTCATTTTGTGGGGGCCACTGATCTTCTCTCTCTGACCCCTTCTGGGGGATTATCAGGAAGTCAGCACAGTCCTGGAGCCTGTTTAGGCCTTTTGAGGGCCTCCCCAGGGTCAGCTCAGTGTGTTCAGGCCCTCCGGGGAGGACCCTGCTCCTCTTCCTGAGGTAGAGCTGGGTCTCATTCCCTGGCCTCACCATGCACCCCTGTCCTGGCTCTGCTTACCCACAGCCCCTGCTGGAGATGGACCCGCTGGGGCTTCCTCCTGCCTGCAGGGTTAACTCCTACCACACCCAGCATCAGGACAGTGACACTCCTGAGGGGAGTGGAACCTGCTGGGACTTCTTTTTGGATAATTCATAGGATTTTCCACATCCCTTAGGGTGCCCTGAGGTCTCCCAAATGTGCTTCTCAGGCAGTTGAGATGGGACAGTTCAGGACTCTTGGGCTTGAAACACCAGCCCCATCTTGAAGGCCTCTCCCAGCCCCTCACTATGCATCCTGACATAACCAGAATTAGAAAAATCTCTGTTGAGGCAGCAGCAAAAGAAAGAAAGAGAGAGAGAGAGAGAAAGAGAGAGAGAGAAATAGAGAGGGAGGGAGGGAGGGAGGGAGGAAGGAAGGAAAGAAAGAAAGAGGCCGGGTGCAGTGGCTCACGCCTGTAATCCCAGCACTTTGGGAGGCCGAGGCAGGTGGATCATGAGGTCAGGAGATCAAGACCATCCTGGCTAACACGGTGAAACCCCGTCTCTATTAAAAATACAAAAAATTAGCTGAGCGTGGTGGCAGGCGCCTGTAGTCTCAGCTACTCGGGAGGCTGAGGCAGGAGAATAGCATGAACCCGGGAGGCGGAGGTTGCAGTGAGTCGAGATGGTGCCACTGCACTCTAGCCTGGGCAACAGAGTGAGACTCCGTCTCAAAAAAAAAAAAAAAAAAAAAAAGAAAAAAGAAAGAAAGAAAGAGGAGGGGAGGGGAGGGAAGGGCAGGGGAGGGGAGGGGAGGGAAGGGCAGGGGAGGGGAGGGGAAGGGAAGGCAGAAGGAAAGGAAAGGGGAGGGGATGGAAGGGAAGGGAAGAAGGAAGGGAGGAAGGAAGGAAGGAAGGAGGGAAAAGGGGAAGGGGAAGAAAGAAAGAAAGAAAGAAAGAGGAAAGGAAGGAAGGAAAAGAAAGAAGGAAAGAAGCAGGGAAGGGAAAGAAAGAAGGAAAGAAGAAAGAAAGAAGAAAGAGAAAGAAAGAAAGAGGAAGGAAGGAGGAAAAGAAAGAAGGAAAGGGAAGAAAGAGAGAGGAAGAAAGAAAGAGAAGGGAGGAATGAAAGAAAGAAAGAAGAGGGAAAGGAAGGAAGGGAAAGAAGGAACGAAGGAAAAGAAAGAAGGAAAGAAGAAAGAAAGAAGGAAGGAAGGAAAAGAAAGAAAGGAAAGGAAAGGAGAGAAAGAAAGAAAGACAAGAAAGAAGGAAGGAAGAAAGAGAAAGAAAGAAAGAAAAAACTGAAGGAGGAAAGAAAGAAGGAAGGAAAGGAAAGGAAAGAAAGACAGGAAGGAAGGAAGAGAAAGAAAGAAGGAAAGAAAGGAAGGAAGGAAGGAAAAAGAAAGAGAGACAGGAAGGAAGGAAAAGAAAGAAAGAAGGAAAGAGAAAAGAAAGAAAGAGGGAGGAAAACAGAAAGGGAGAAAGAGAGGAAGGAAGGAAGGAAGGAAGGAAGGAAGGAAGGAAGGAAGGAAGGAGAAGAGAAAGAAGGAAGGAAGGAAGGAAGGGAAAAATCTCTGTTCACTACCATTTTGAGTGGACCTAGGTATGAATCTGGGCTCTGCCAGTCACTTGCTTTGTGTTCTCAAGAAAAGGAAACAAGGCTTCCTCATAGCAAAATGGTCCTACAAGAAATCCCCTTTTCTTAATATTAGGGAGAACGAGATGACACTGAACATAAAAGGGCTTAGGCCAAGTCCAGAGACATGGAACATTTGCAAGAAATAGCAGATGCTCATTTAAAGACAAGTGAGGAGAATCCCCTCTCCAACCATCTTCACTGGCTGGGGCACAGCACCATTATCTACCGGGATTTTCAGGCTCCCTGTGCACCTGCCCCAGGAGCTGAAAGGAGACCTGGAATTGGTACCGTTGGAGGATAGACCAGCGCTGGGACCAAAACTGGGAACCTAGAGCAAGAGGCCAAGTCCAGAGAGAGGGTCAGGAGGAAAAGAGAGGCCCCAGGGGTTTGAGGATGAGAGGTGAGTGCTCATCAGAAAAGCTCGAAGAGGAGGTGAGGAACAGAGGTGCTCGGAGGGGCTTCCCATACCTGGGCCTGGATGCTGGGCTGCCGTCCATGTGCTTGTCTCTTCTCGGTTCCTGGTCTATGTCCTCCCGCTCCTGCGACTTGCTCAAGGCGTGGTGTTGAGATCTTCACCAACATTCTCTTAGGATTCGAGAGCCTTAATATATCATCAAAGTGACCTGGAAGCTGCTGAGTCAGTGATGTCCTGCCCCACCCCTTCTCCAACTCAGGTCACGCATGTCACCCACGTCAGCATCAGAACAAGGAAGTTCTCTGCCATGCCTTCGGGCAAGCTTTGGTTTTGATGTGCCCACTCTGACAGTTGACCCACCGGACGCTGTGGAGTGACAATGGGGATGTAGACCCGGCCCCACTTTGCTCCCTTTGGGCTTCAGGAGTCTGGAAGGCGGGAGACCAGGGGGCAGGTGAGAGGACAGGTATCCACACCCTGGAGAAAGGTCCTGAATAACACTCAGATAACCCAGAGAGCAGGCTCAAGGGCAGCCACCCCTATGTCCTCCCCTGCGACCAGTGCAGGATGTGCCCGGTCCAGGCTCCCTGGCACCTGCTGCACCCTGGGCTGTCTGTTAGCATCCTGCGTCTTCCCTGGCTGTGGAGATGGGAGATCAGCAGGTCCTGCATCCTCGTACGCATCAGTGTACCTAATAATTGTAAACTAGAGTGAGGAGTGTTTTCATCCCCATTATCCAGAGGAGATGCTAAAGGCTCTGAAAGGTACCTGGAGGTCCAGCCCCTCCCAGCAAACAGAGTCCCCAGCAGGGACACATCCCCCCTCAGAAGGGCCACCCTGTGCCCTTTCTCCCACCTCTGGGTCCTGCAGAAATGTGAGGGACACTGTGCTCCTGCCCCAAGTGAGCCCCCGAGTCCCGGCGGCAGGTCTGGTGCCATCCTTTCCCAGGTCCACCTGCTGCACGCAGCACAGCTGCCCCTAGAAGGTGCTGGCCCTGTGGGCCCGGGGGCTGCCTCTGTCCTGCCTAATCCCCTGTCCTGGCTCTCACTAGACCCCCCTGTCCTTGGCCAGCTGTCCCATGCAGGGGAGTCCACGTCCTGGGGACAGTCCCACCCTGGCCACCCAGACCGAGCACAGCTCCTCACCCTCCCACGCTGGCCGGTGCTCACTGAGGTGGAAACCTCAGAGGAAGGTGGGAGCGATCCTCCCTCCTCAGCAGTGTCCCTGTCATCTTGGTGGGCGCCACTCCTCATGGACAGACCAGAGGAGGCCCTGTTGTCTGCCGTGAGGACCCCTCCAATTCTGTCTCCCGATGTTGGACTCCTCTAGTCAAGAAGATGTCCCCTGGGGGCTGTCAACTGCCATTTGAGTGTCGGGTGGTTCCGGTGTGAGCTCATCTTGGTGTGTTGTGTGAATCTGACCACAGACCACCCTTCCCAGTTCACACTCGAGGCACACAGAGCAGGATGCCCCACGGTACCCACAGCCCACCTGGGCAGAGACCGCACCTGTACCAAGTTTGGGGTTCCCAGACATAGATGGGCTGTGGTCCTTGCTCATGTTCCCCCACAGGCTTGTCCTTCCTCGGGGGTGTCAATCCAGCCAGCTCTGCTCTCAGCCCCAATTACTTCCTGTGCCCTGCAGGACTGTGGGAGGACCCAACCCTACCCCAACCCTTTCTGGTGGCTCCTGCTGCCCAGAGCGATGGCCTTTCCCCTGGCTTAACCTGCATCAAATGCCCCTGGAGCAAATACAGCCCTGGATCCACAGCCAGGACAGCCCACACATGAGCTTTCAACGGGGAGACCCGGGACAGTGGCATCACGGGACAACGCTTTGCTCAGCATCCCTGGGGCGTCTCCTGCGTCTCCTGCCTCTGGGTCCTCAGCCTTGGGTTCCAGGGTCTCCCCAGCTCACCCACCCTGGGCACATCCTCCTCCCTGCTGCTCCTGCCAGCCCAGGCCCCACTGGACTCACGACTGCCCCATGCCTGCTCCCCTCTCTGATCCAGACAGGTCTGGATCTTCCAGAATGTCTCCAAATCTGTAAAATCCACTTTACAGCCCATCATAGAAACAGGCACATTGTCTGTTTCTCCTTCTAGTTTTACAAACCAGAAAGGTTGGACTATCAGCACACCTGCACATCTGTGAACCTTCTCATTTGATGACAAAGATGGCCTCAGACTAAAATGTTCAAAGCACATTGGGGCCCAGGTACTGTCCAGAGTTCAATTCTCAGTAACTCACTGTACAAGCCATGCACCCAGGCAGGGCTCCAGAGAGGAGAGAAGAGAGGGTGCTGGGGGGGTCCCCACCAACAGAGAGGGAGGCCAGGACCCTCCCTGGCCAAGGGTGGACAGAGGGAGCCACTGGTTGGGCATCTACTGCCCAGACATGAGTGGGGAACAGTCTCACTCTAGCCCCCGGACCCAGGAACTTCCATAAGGGCTACAACCTGGAACCTCTCAGTGAGCTCCCCAGAGACTTATGTGCCCCACCCCCTGTCAGTGCCTGCACCGACCACACCCACATCCTTCTGTGCACTAGGGCCTGACCCTCTCTGGGCAGGAATGTCCCAGACACAACTGGCCCCTTCCTGGTCCCCCTGTAGCCGGGGCAGGGCGGGTCTGTAAGGCGACAGGGGAACCCAGGGGTGGTTAAGAGTTTGCACCTTTCCTAGGCCAACTGTGAGGAAGATGGAAGGAGGCTCCACCCTTTCCTGGGGAAGGACAGCCCCTCCCCCATTTCTGTCCCTGGAACGCTGGCTGAACAATCAATGTGATCAATGTGAAAATGTGATAAAATACCAGGTCTTGCTGGAGTTTCCACAGGAGCCTGGGGAAGTTCCAAGGGGAGAGGAAGAAGCTGGATCCCCAAGGGAGAGGCAGGAGAACGGCCTCCTTAATAGGCGCAAGCTTCCCTGGGATTTGCCCAGGTCCCCTGTAAGGAAAACTGGGGACAGGGCAAGTGCCCCACAGGGGTCCAGACTGGGTGAGAGGGACAGACCAGGGCAGAGGGACCCTGAAGCAGCCCCTGATGGCTGGGCCACTCAGCTCATGTCACCCTGGGACGAGAACAGAGGTCCCGCTCGGGTCTGGAGTCCATGCTGCTGTGTACGAGGTCCCGGCTCTGCCACCACTGTGGGGCCCCGACCCCTACAGCCCAGAGGAACCACAGGCTGCCAGTTCCTAGTCCAGGTCTCGGCAGTCTCATGGGGCTGTGTCCAGTCCCCTTCCCTGGACCCACAGGGCTCCCAGGTCATAGGCAAAGCTCTGAGATGAGACCCAGGGAAGCTGGGAGTCTGAGGAGCTCGGGACAGAAAGGACTCCCTGCTTCTGTGTACCACCCCCAACAGAGTGACATGACAAAAAGACCCTTCCTTGGGATACCCCAGACACACCCAGATGCCCACTTCAACACTGTCCATGGAGCAGGGTGAAGGGACAACCTCAGTGTCCACCTGCTCCTCTGGCTTTGATTCTGGGCTCTGACAACAGCCCTGCCCTCCTCATCCTAGAAGCAAGTGATCAAAACAGCCAAAGGATCTCTCCAGGCAAAGGGGCCAAACTGGGGGCAGACAGAGGGTGGGGGGAAGGGAGGTGGAGGGGTGGCTGCACCTGCCCTGGGACAGGGGACAGTGCTCTCCTCCCAGGGTGGGGCCCTCTGTCCCCCGTACCCCCACTGGGGTGGCCTCTTTGACCAGAGTGACTACATGCTGTCCATTTTTCGGCCACTTGCTTCAAGGGGTGGAGCTGGGGCTGTTGTCAGAACCCAGAAATGTAAACGAAACGATCGGGGTTGATGACGTGGCTTCCCCATTACTCTTCCCGGTAAGAATTGCTGCAATCCTCTGACTTGGGGCAGAGCTGAGGTAGACATCTGGGCGTGTCTGGGAAACCCTGGGGAAGGTTCCTTTCTGTCCCGTCGCTCTCTGTGTGTGCTTGTGTGTCTGCGTCTTTGCCACCAGAAGGGGTTGGGCCTGTTTGCTCATGAGCAGCTGTCGAGGAGGCCCACTGTGTGCCACATACGCGGCTCCTGAGGTCCTGAGGTGGAAGCCCCGCTGTATCCACCACCCCGCGGGGCAGAGAAGGAGCCCAGAGAAGGAGGAGGGGTGTCCCGCCTCGTGGAAGGCCAGGAAGTAGAGACACCAGTGTCCCTTGCGCTGGGGCAGCACAGTGGGGTCCCTCTCTCCCTCCCCCACACCCATGCTCCTGGTCAGCCTCCTCCTGCTCCAGCCCTGGCTGCCAGAGCCAGCCCCCCACCTTCTCTATGGGGTGGGACGCTGGTGAGCCACATATTCCCGGGAGGACCCTCAGCACAGAGTGAGCCCTGGACGGTAGATACATGTGATTGACATCACTCACTTCACCAGCCCATCTGCTCCCTCCCTTCCTGATGCAGGCAGCCGGAGAGGGGCAGAGACACAGACATTCCAGGAGGGAAAACCTTCTAGAAGAACCTACTTGACATGCCTGGTATCCTTGGCTCCCAGACAAGTCTGGACTACCGTTCCCTCATGGTAGAAAGGGCCCTTCCATGAGATACTCCCAGACACAACCAGATGCCCCATAGAGAAGGCGGTGGGCAGGTCCTCGTGGTCCTGGCCCCACCCAGTCCTCTGAGGGAAGCACCCACAGCTGTTTCTGGTCCTTGGCCACCAACACCCCAGTGGCATCCCCAGAGGGCCTGGGCTGCCCCTGCACGGTGAGCTCCGGGCCAGTGACAGCCGGGGGCCCTGCTCTCGGCACCACCCTCCTCCAGGGATGGAGACCCAGGCCTTGGCTCTGTGAGCTCCTAGATCTGTTTCTGGACGCAGCTCAGCTCCCTCTGCTGTGCACACAGTAAGTGCCCAGCATGTGCGCCATGGCTCAAGTTGGGGATGTAGGAGTCTGAGCTGGGAGGAAGGGCCTGGCTTACACCTCTGGCTCTGGATGGAGAGGGCACCAAGCTCATAGTGTCACTCGTGTCACTTGGCCGTTCATTCATGCTGGGCAGAGGTTCTCTCGCAGTCTCCTGTGTGTACCGCATGGTGTCTTCTGCTGTGCAGAAATTTCAAATATAACCCAGTCAAATATATCAGGTTGTCTTCCCTGGGGCTCACACCTAAGGTCATGGCTGCTCCGCCCTTTCTAAGTGTAAAAATTCTTACCTGTCTCTCCACCGTATGTCGCTTCTCCAGGGAAGACTCCATGCCCGCCTCGTGGAAACACCTGGAGCAGAAAAAGCAGCATCCCCGTGGCAGGGAGGCCTGAGGGCCGTAGTGTTTGGCATTGTGTGCCTTGTTTATGCCAGTTTTCTCAACCACAAGATTACAAAAGTGTTTTCCTGTATTTCGTCCTATCCTCTTGCATATGTAAATATGCATGTGTGAGACACACATGTACACACACACGCACACACGCACACACACACATGCACATGCACACACACATGCACACATATACACGCACACACATATGCACACACGCACACACACACGCACATGCACACACACGGACATGCACACATACATGCACACATGCACAGACACATGCGCACACACGCACACACACACATGCACACACATGCACAGACATGCACACACGCACACACGCACACACACATGCACACACACATGCACACACAGAATGCACACACACGCACACACACAGGCACACACCACCACACATTTGTTGAGCCAAGTGGGTGATGTTCCGTCAAGTGCACCAAGCTGGCTTCTTCCTCAGGGCTTTTGTGCCTGTGAATGGGAGCCTTTTCATGGGCTGAGCTCAGCTTCTCCCATGAGAGCCCATGTGTCTGCCTCCCTCCCGGGCACAGAGCAGGAGCAGCAGCCCTGCCCTTCTCACTGGGCAAGCGTGCTGTGCACAGGTAGGTGTTCAACATTGGATGAATAATTCATACTAACATTCCCTGTTCAACCCACCAAGTGTAAACTGCTGGGGTCTCCCAGTATTCCTTGGGAGACACTTTAGAATTCACGGGTCACCCAGGGCGGCTGAAAGCTTGCTTTTCTTTGTCCTCTTCAGCCACTGTCCTTGCCGATGCCCACTCTTCCAATGCCAGCATGAAGGCCCCAGTGAGTGCCCTAGAGGGGCAGGACACCAGTTGAAGCTCTTTTTTGTAAAGTCTGTTTACACTGCAGCAATCCACAACCGTGAGCTTCACCCGATTCTCCTCCTTGTTAGTGAGGAAGTACACAGGTGGCCCAGAAATAAAGAATTTACACAGGCACTCTCTAATGAGATTTTATAAATTGCTACTCTTAGGCAATGTGACCTTCCTCGATGACTCCCTAGTGGGCAAGAATGTCACCACCTTGCATTGTGTAATTTGCCAGAACACAGCCCATGTCCAGTCCAAAGGGGTGAAATTTTTCCCTGTGGCTTTAGAGCTTCCTTCTGAGCACCCGTCCACCCTCCTACACACACTCTTCTGAATGTTATAGCTTTATAATTGTATCGAGACTTTGTACAGCCCGTGCACACTCTTCTGATTGCTATAGCTTTAAGATAGTATTGACTTCTTTTTTTGAGACAGAGTCTTGTTCTGTCACCCAGGCTGAAGGGCAGTGGTGTGATCTCAGCTCACTGCAACCTCTGCCTCCTGGGTTCAAACAATTCTCCTGCCTCAGCCTCGTGAGTAGCTTGGACTACAGGCGTGTGCTACCACACCCAGCTAATTTTTGTATCTTTAGTAGAGATGGGGTTTCACCATGTTCACCAGGCTGGTCTTGAACTCCTGACCTCAGGTGATCTGCCTGCCTCAGCCTCCCAAAGTGCTGGCATTACAGGTGTGAGCCACAGTGCCCAGCCATGTATTGACATTTTCTACCTCAACTCTCCTTATCTTTCGTAGTTTTCGAAATCAGATGAGTGGATCCAAGTCCTATGAATGCAATGACCAGCTTGTCAGGTTCCAGTAAAGTCCTATCAACATTTTTAATGTGATTGCACTCATTTATAGATTAGTGGGGTAGATGATTGATACTGGCAACCTCAAGCCTACATTTATAATCACATTGAGACTTCCATCAAAGGCTGGGCACACTGTGGGAGCTTAAGGAAGGACGGTGTGCTTCCTATCCTGGCACATCATGGCAGCCAGGCTTAGAGGGTCCCCAGAGTAGCCTTCACCACCCCCACGTGACGCCCTGCCCTTTGCTTGTGACTCTGGGTTTGACAACAGTCCTGACTCCACTCATTGGAAGTAAGTGATGAAAATTGTACGGTCATTCTGGGCAAAGAGGCCAGTGTAGGGGAGGCAAGAGGGGCTTACCCTGGTCAAAGAACCCCACAGTTAGTCATGCCACAGGGCAGGTCCCAGGGAGACCTGACCACTGTCCCCTAGAACCCCACCTTCCAAGGGCCCAGGCCTCCTGTCCCCTGGGGCTTCACTCACAGCTCGGCTACAACCTCTTTCTTCCTCCTTGGGATGAGGTCCAGTGCCTGGAGATGGCCAGCCATCCCTCTGGGGGCCACCAGGTGACCAGCAGGAGAGCCGCGTCTGCAGGAGCAGATATGGGGGCAAAGCCTGGATCCTGAGCATGGCCACGGGCCTGAGTCTTGTTGTGTGTAGTGACGGGACCCTACTCTCAGTCCCTCGGGCAGCTCTGATGGTCCTCACAGTCACAGACCTCCCTCCAGCGCCCTCTGTTCCCACGCCCCTGTCCTCCTGGCTCCTTCGTGTCCTCCGCCTCCTGTCCTCCCGCAGTTGCCTGCAGCCCTGCCCCGCGCCTATCCTCCCTCCTCTCTTCTCCTTTCCTTCCGTGTCTCCATGGATCTCAGAGTCTGCTAGCTCTTCCCTTCGGGCCTACATGGCTGCGAGACTTCTTCCTGCCCTCCTGCGCCATCCCCTCTCCCTGCTTCTCCTAATCCCCTCCACTAAATAATTATTTTCCTCCAGGCCCATACAGTCACTGTCAACATTGTGGCACAGTTTGGCCCCAGATATGTGAGCAGAAGTTTGCTGAGGGGTGACCTGGGGAAGGCTGCCCTTTCTGGACAATCTTGTCTTCCAGGGTGACCAGGGCCGGGAGGCTAGACCCAGGGGCTTCAGGCTCTGCAGATGGAAAAGCAAGAGAGCGCCAGTGCCCGCCATGGCTGAGATTGGGAGGAGGGAGCTGCTGTCCAGGGGCAGAGTCCATCCTCCATGTGGAACTCCTCCCTCCTGGGCTCTCTCTCTAGAGGGTGGAATCGGGAAGGGGGTGGGGACAGGGTTGCTCCCAAGGCCCCGTGACTACACATGTCTGGCTCCTTTCCAACAGGGAGACTCGCTGCTGGCTCTCCTATTGCCTGGCCTGTCCCTTCGACCAGGGCTGCCAGCAGGAAGGAGCTCTGCAAGTGAGGCCAGAGTTTGAATTCAGGTGCTTGTCCCGGAAGGGTTAGCTGTGTTTTCTCATCCCAGAAGGAGTTAGTGTGACTCTTGCCCTACATGAAGGTCCACTCCAAAAGGAATGACATTTATTCATTTCCTACTGTTTATTTACACACTTGCAATTCGTGGTGCAATTACCTAACAAATTATTCTTTGTTAGGTAGAATTCTTCACATTTTATTTTAGAAGTGTAGCTTTGAAGCCAATTAAAATAATCATTTCATTAATAAATTGAAAACTATTCCCAGAGTATTAACCATAATCTTATAATTTAATTATTGAAATATAATATAATTTTTTTTTGAGACAAAGTCCCGCTCTGTCGCCCAGGCTGGAGTACAGTGGCACGATCTCAGCTCACTGCAACCTCCACCTCCCAGGTTCAAGTGATTCTCCTGCCTCAGCTTCCTGAGTAGCTGGGATTACAGGCACATGCCACCACGCCTGGCTGATTTTCGTATTTTTAGTAGAGATGGGGTTTCATCATGTTGGTCAGGCTGGTCTTGAACTTCTGACCTCAGGTGATCCACCTGCCTTGGCCTCTCAAAGTGCTGGGATTACAGGAATGAGCCACCGTGCCCGGCCAAAACGTAAGATACTTTTTTTTTTTTTTTTTTTTTTTTAGACGGAGTCTCGCTCTGTCGCCCAGGCTGGAGTGCAGTGGCTGGATCTCAGCTCGCTGCAAGCTCCGCCTCCGAGTTTACGCCATTCTCCTGCCTCAGTCTCCCGAGTAGCTGGGACTACAGGCGCCTGCCACCTCGCCCGGCTAGTTTTTTGTATTTTTTAGTAGAGACGGGGTTTCACTGTGTTAGCCAGGATGGTCTCGATCTCCTGACCTCGTGATCCGCCCATCTCAGCCTCCCAAAGTGCTGGGATTACAGGCTTGAGCCACCGCGCCCAGCCAAGACACATTTTTAATTAAAAGTAATTCACTCTGATTTTTTAAAAAATCTACTTGTCAGGAGCGCCTTGCTTCGCTGGTGTCTGTGAGCTGCTGGAGATGGTGGTGAACGGCCCGTTTGCATTTCTTGGAAGAAGATCTTTTATTCTGCTGCTCAACCCAGGTCTTTGCCTTCCTTAGAGACTGAGGCCCATCCTTCAGTTTCCCTGATTCTGGAAGAGCAGGGGAGTTGAATGGAACAGGAGGTGAAAGAGTGGAAAGAGGGCACAGGGAGGAGGCCTGGGGACAGTGACAATGATGGGAGAGGATGGAGGGACGCAGGAAGTGGGAGAGAGAGGGAGGTTGTGAGGAGTTGGGGGCACACCCAGGGACCTTGCTGGCAGAATCTTGTTTAATTTCACCCCATCCCCCTAGGTGAGCAACTCTCAATACCCCCAACTTCCAGATGTGGATGCGGAGGCTCAGGCAGGGTATGTCCCCTGGCTAAGGACACACAGGAGGAAGTGGCAAGAGGCATGGTAGGCCCCTCACCCACCTCTGGGCTCCCTCTCTAGGGGGGTGGGATCAGGAAGGGGTGGGGACAGGGCTGTTCCCAAGTTCCCCTGACTGCACATGTGTGGCCCTTTCCACCAGGGAGACTCACTGCTGGCTCTCCTCTTATTGCCTGGCCTGTCCCTTCTGACCAGGGCTGGCCAGCAGCGGGGAGCTCTGTGAGTGATGTCAGAGTTTGAATTCAGGCGCTTGTCCTTCAGCTGCACCCTCAGCCCCTTCTGTGCAGCTTCCCGGATAGATGCCTGTCTGGGCAGCCCCAGCGCCTCCCTCCCAGGCTCTGTCCTCCCTGACTGTGCTGTCAGGTGATGCGTTTGCCCTGTCAAGATCTTTCTGGCAATTGATCATTTCTAGCCTCATACCTTGCCTGCGAAGTAGGGTCACTGTGGCATTTTTCATCTGAACCAGGACCCTTTCAAGAGTGACAGGGGTGCTGTCACCCATGGCAGGGACAGCAGGCTAGAGCAGCCCGATCCAGGGCGAAAGGGACACAGGTTCACCCTATTCAGAGGGAGTCTGTCAATTGCTATTACATGGACCGGGAGGTTGAGGCTCTGAGATGTCCCGAATATGGATCTGGGCAAACCACCTAACCTTAACTCCCTCCCCCGCACCAGGAGAACCCCTTGCCCACGTGGGTGCCGTGAGGCTTAAGCGAGAAAGTGCCACTCATGTGCAGCAGCAGAAGTGGCTCCTTTATTTCTCTTACCCTCACCCCCACTTCTCACCCCCACATCTGTGAAGTCTCATCACTGATAAGCAATGAGTTGAAGTGCTGACCCTGAGTTCACTGGTATCGGGGCACCTGACTCATTTGGCACCTTTGTGATAGTCAGAAAAAAGTACCCCCGCTCTGCTCAGACACATTTCCCTACGTGCCAGCCTCTACTCATCCTCCTTGCGCAGTGCAAGGCTGAGCAACTGTACGTGGCAGCCCTGATTGGCTGACAGTGATCCCGGCAGTTAACATCAGCACTTCAGCCCCTAGCATCCCCAGGACCAACGTCTCTCTCCTCCACCTATGACATGTCCCTGCTCCCACCTGCTGCTGACCTCTCTGGCCAACGGCCCTCTCCCTGGGACTCTCCCTTTCACCTGCTCAGCTTGGAACATCTCCCCCAACTCTCTAGGAAACATCAATCCAGGAAGACCCTGGGGGAAAGTGAGTAGACAGAGGCGGGCGTGGCTGTTGGACTTTCCACCTGTTTTCTCCACTGGGTTGTGGCTCCTGTAAGAGCAGGGCAGGGTCATCTCTGCATCGTCAGCGGCAGGTACTCGGCTTATGAGCATTGAGTGAATGAGGATCAAGTGACTCAGTGATAGAGACTTTCAAAGACTGTATTAGGTATCACTTCCTAATCCCGCTGACCAACTCCACCAGAGGTTGAGAGCTCAAGCGATCTGGTAGGCTGGGTGCTGGTGAAGTAAGAGGCACTGCATAGGGAACAAATAAACCCCGAAACTGCAGTGGTTTAATAGAAAAGATGTCCATTTCTTTCTTTCTTTTTTTTTTTTTTTTTTGAGATGGAGTCTCGCTGTCTCCCAGGCTGGAGTGCAGTGGCACAATCTCAGCTCACTGCAACCTCCGCCTCCCAGGTTCATGCCATTCTCCTGCCTCAGCCTCCCGAGTAGCTGGGACTATAGGCACCCGCCACCACACCCGGCTAACTTTTTGTATTTTTAGTAGAAACGGGGTTTCACTATGTTAGCCAGGACGGTCTCGATCTCCTGACCTTGTGATCCTCTAGCCTCGGCCTCCCAAAGTGCTGGGATTACAGGCGTGAGCCACAGCGCCCAGCCAGATGTCTATTTCTCTCTCACACAAGAGTGTCATGCAGGCATTCCTCCGAGCACATGGGCAATTTCCCCAGGTCGAAAATCAAGGTCCGGGCTCCTCGGAGGCCTCTGCACACAGGGATAGAAGGGGAAGGAGACTGGGAAGTCCTGCCAGCTTCTTATGTCTTCACTTCTGCTGGCAAGAACCAATGCAAAGTGTTGGGGATGATGGGAAATGGGATCCGAGCGTGGCAACTCTCCCCAGAACTACCCTCACTGGGCAGGGGGAGCTGCCAGCCACTCTGCCCCAAATGCAAACCCAGCCAACATAAGCCTTTCCCCAGCAGCAGCTGGGGGCATTCCTGCTGCAGTAGCAGAGGTCCACTCTGCCATTCCTCCTCCAGGAAGCCTTCCTTGGATTCTCCCAGGCCAGGCAGTTCTGTTCCAGTAGTCCCCAGTGCTCTCATTTCCCTGCTGTGAGCCACACATTTTGAAAGTATCTCCCATTTGACTAAAATCACCGCTCCTTTTTGGTTTTGAACTCCTAGCACATGGTCAGTGCTTATTCAATGTTTGGGGAAAACTCAGTGAAAGAACGTGTTGGGACTCAGAAAACAGTATCTCAAAATGAAGGCCTGAGAAGCAGCCTCAGAAGCAATAGTTTTTCTCTGACCTTTGCCTGCCCTTTTGTCCTCAGTCTCACTCTCTTGCTAAGCTGGCCATAGGAACTAGAACCCCCTTTCTACTCCCACCCTGCAAACAGCCATAAAACCTAAAAATATTACTTCTCTCCCCAAACCAGCCAAAATATTATTGTAACTTTCTCTCTGCCTTTCTGTATAAAAACTATTCATAAAGAAATTCTCTGGACCGGGCACGGTGGCTCACAGCTGTAATCCCAGCACTTTGGGAGGCCAAGGTGGGCGAATCATCTGACGTCAGGAGTTCGAGATCAGCCTGGCCAACATGGCAGAACTCCGTCTCTACTAAAAATATCTAAATTAGCCAGGCATGGTGGTGGGTGCCTGTCATCCCAGCTACTCAGGAGGCTGAGGCAGGAGAATTGCTTGAACCTGGGAGGTGGAGGTTGCAGTGAGCCAAGATCGTGCCACTGCACTCCAGTCTGGGCAACAGAGCAAGACCCTGTCTCAAAAGAAAGGGAAGGGATGGGAAGGGTGTAGGAGGGAAGGAAGGAAGGAAGGAAGGAAGGAAGGAAGGAAGGAAGGAAGGGAGCGAGGGAGGGAGGGAGGGAGGGAAGGAAGGGAGGGAAGGAAGGAAGGAAAGAAGGAAGGAAAAAAGGAAGGAAGAGAGAGAGAGAGAGAAGGAAAGAAAAAAGAAATTCTCTGACCTACTTTGACTGTAAGTCATGTGACTCCCAGTCCAGAGAGGGCCCTAACCCACACCCAGAAGGAAGGAACGCCGCTCAGAGAGGCCAAGAAGAATCTAGAGAGACAAGCCCTGCCGGATTTCCCCCTTGGTCTGTTAGCATTCAATCAAACCCTTTTTGTCCAATTATATTTCTACACGGCTGCCCAAAACTGGTTGAAACTAAGCATTAAAATGGATGACTTCCCCTGTACCCTTTGGTCTTCATTCTGAAGGCTCCATCATAGACGATAAGTAAAATGTGCATGCCTTTTCTCCAATTTGTCTGTTTTTTTGTTGTCGTCGTTTTTTTGTTTTTGTTTTTGGAGAAGTCTCGCTCTGTTGCCCAGGCTGGAATGCTATGGTGCAGTCTCAGCTCACTGCAACCTCCACCTCCCTTGTTCAAGCAATTCTCCTGCCTCAGCCTCCCGAGTAACTGAGATTACAGGAGCCTGCCACTACACCTGGCTAGTTTTTTGTATTTTTAGTAGAGAGGGGGTTTCACCATGTTGGCCAGGCTGGTCTCGAACTCCTAACCTCAGGTGATCCACCCGCCTTGGCCTCACAAAGCACTGGGATTACAGGGGTGAGCCACCGCACCCGGCCAATTTGTCTGCCTTTCGTGAGCTTCTCTTTCAGCAAAACTTCAGAGGACGAAGGGGAAGTTTTTTCTTCACTCCCTACAGATCAATAGCCACCAACTCTGTCCTCAAGACACTGAGAGTTTCATCCCTGGGCACAACGGGTAGCCACCACACGATGAGGGGAATGTGCTGGGGAGGTGGGGGTGCTTAGAGGTGGCACGTTTCACACAACCCAGAGGGGACAGGGCTAGCTAAGAAGGCTTCCCTGAGGAGGTGGTCCCTGAAATGAATCCTAACGGCAGATAGGAGTCAGCCAGGTTGGAGGGCGATGAATGGCTGAGACAATCATGACACAAAGGGTCTCATATGCAGAGGCGTCTGAGTGCATGATATTGAACGAGTCACAGTCAATTCTGTTCACCCACAGGTGAGCCCAGAGACAGGGGCGTGTATTTGCCACCTGTGTGACCTTCAGGAGACTGACGGCACAGCAGACAGTGTTCTAAAGAGAGTCGAGGTTGCCCCACCCCCATGCTTTCAGAGTCAAACCTGAACCAGCTGCCGAAGGGCACCTTCCCGCACCCTTCCTGAGTCGTCTCCAGGAGGTCTCCTCATGAGATGCAGAATCGGTGCTTCCATGAGCTCTCCAATCCCAGGAGAAGGGAAGGAGGGCAAAAGGGAAGCATGGGCAGTAAGCAGCCCCTGTGAGTGGGACATTGATTGCACAAGAGGATCGACCTAAACGGGGCTTAATTCTTCGAGATCCTTGAGCTTTAAGACCAAGGTGTCAAGAGGCTGGACCCCCTTCGAGAACGACAGACAGAAAAGGTTGAAGAGTTAACACCTTTCCACATTCTACAGCCATGGTCCAAGGAGGAGGCCAACAAGATCACGGCATGATTGTAAGCATCATTGGCGGAAAATCAAAAAGGCAGAACCATTTGCAGGCCACACGAAGAAGATTTTTTTTGGAACAGCATTAAGACAGAAAGGTCCAGGAGAGGGAAGTCATCATGGCCGAGGTTGGTGAGATGCAAGTTCCTATAATTACAGTGACGGAAACCTCAAAGACTGGGTTTTCAACATTTAGATTCAATCTATAGACAGGACACGGGAGGCTGAGATATGTTCACAAAATGAACATAAACATTCTCAACCTTAATCATGTGAAGGCAAAAGTGAAAGAGGTCAGAAGATGGGATGAGGAGGAAGGCTGGAAGAGGAGTGAGGGAAGTGTCAGCGGCTGATTCACAAGGTTGAGTCAAGTGATTCTGCTTCTGGTTGAGTTTCAGCAAGCTTTTGAAGCTGCGGGCGTTTGCCCACGGGGGACCTGAGGACAGTGATGCAGCTACATGGGGAGGGGAGAGAAGAGGAGGGGAAGTTCTGGAGAATCATAAGAGCGAAACTCTCATATTCGTGGAGGGAAGGCAGTAGATACCATCAAGAGCTAATAAATCAAGAAATAGTGGTTCCTGGAGGAAACCACTCAAGGAACTAAAACCAGAGGGTCAATATGATTGACTCCGAAAACTGGAAGCAGCCTAGAGGAGAAAATCCCCCACGCCGCGTTCCCCTCTCCACAATGTTGTCTTAACTAGTGTGTGTTATATTAACAACTTTTAACCTCATCCACAATGTGAAATAAAACAATACATGATAACCAGGAATCAGTAAGAAAAGCACAGACTCTCATCAGAAAGCACAATGAAGGGAGTGAAAAGGCCTGTCATAGACTGGGAAAAGATGTCTGCACTACACCTACCTAAAAAAGGGTTTATCTCCCAAATACATAAGGTGCTCCAGAAAATCAGTAAGAAAAAGAGCCCATTATAAAATGGGCCAACATCTTGAAGAAGCAGCTTACAAAACTGAATATCAAAATGGCCTGTGAGCCCATGAAAATGTGGTCAATGTCATTAATCATCAGAGAAATGTAAAGTAAAGCCACAGTGAGATACCACTACCCCCTCCCCACCAGGATGGCTCAAATCCAAAAGACTGACAACACCAAATGTTGTCAAGGATGGAACTCTCTTACACTGCTGATGGCAGCATAAAAGGGGCAGCACAGAATGTTTGGTTGCAGCTACTAAAGCGAAACAAGCGTCTACTCCATGACTTAGCAATGCCACTCCTAGGTGTTATAATATCCAACTGAAATGGATGCTATGTCCACCAAAGGCTGCATAAGAATGTTCACAGGCTGGGTGCGGTGGCTCACGCCTGTAATTCCAGCACTTTGGGACGCTGAGGCAGGTGGATCACCTGAGGTCAGGAGTTTGAGACCAGCCTGGCCAACACGGCAAAACTCCATCTCTACTAAAAAAAAATACAAAAATTAGGTGTGTTGGCACGCACCTGTAATTCCAGCCACTTGAGAGGCTGAGTCAGGAGAATCCCTTGAACCTGAGAGGTGGAGGTTGCAATGTGCGGAGATGGTGCCACTCCACTCCAGCCTGGGCAACAGAGCAAGACTCTCAAAAAAAAAAAAAAAAAAGAACGTTCATGGTGCTTTATTCATGACAGCCAAAAACTCAAAATAACAGTCTGTCCAGCAACAATGGTATATATTAAAATATATTATAATATATAAAATTATTTAAATATATGAATTATATATAATGCAATTTTAATATATTATAATTTAAGATATATGTTAAAATCTATTGTGAATATGTTATACATGGTAAATATATCGTACTCTCTCCATCAATGGAATACTACACAGCAACAAAAATGAATGAACTCCTAGCATATAAAGCATCAGCGCACCCCATGAAAGTAATATTGAACAAAAGAAGTCAGACATAAAATAATTCATACTGTATTATTTATATGAAGTTCAAGAACAGGCAAAATCAATCTATGATAATAGAAGTCAGAACACCGGTTTCCCGTGGAGGGGGAACAAGTCGAATGACATGCAGGAGCCACCTGAGATTC
The DNA here is from genome assembly GCF_047675955.1 of Chlorocebus sabaeus. NCBI lineage: Eukaryota > Metazoa > Chordata > Mammalia > Primates > Cercopithecidae > Chlorocebus > Chlorocebus sabaeus. The sequence goes on from NC_132922.1 coordinate 11,943,302, forward strand.
TGGAGAGAGCCTCCACCCCATCTGGCCAATGGTTACATCAGCTGCAAACCTAAGCTTTTGCAGTTAACTCTAAGTTATACTCCACTGTAAACATTTTTGAAAGAAAACAAAGTTTCAAAGCCTGTATTTTTTAAGAAGGGAACAGTTTTACTAACGGACATACAATATCCCAAATACGTTGATAGACAGAAATACAGCACAAATGCAAATAGAATCAGCATGATTGCTCTTAGCTTTCTTTCTTTTTAAAAAATAGTAAGTGGGTTATTTAAGTCCAAGTGACAGAATAATTGTGATTGAAGGAAATGAGGGGGTGCTTACAATATATCAGAAACTAGGAAAGCTGACCGGGCATGGTGGCTCACACCTGTGATCCCAGCACTTTGAGAGGCCGAGGCAGGGGAATCACCTGAGGTCAGGAGTTTGAGACCAGCCTGGCCAACATGGTGAAACCCTGTCTCTACTACAAATACAAAAATTAGCCAGGCATGCTGGCGTGCACCTGTAATCCCAGCTACTAGGGAGGCTAAGGCAGGAGAATGGCTTGAACCCGGGAGGCAGAGGTTTCGGTGAGCCGAGATTGTGCCACTGCACTCGGGTCTGGGCAACAGAGTGAGACACCATCTCAAAAAAAAAAAAAAAAAAAAAAAAAAAAAAGAAACTAGGAAAGCTATAAATCTACTGTAATCAAAAGACCAGTATATGCACTAGTCGCAGAAATAGAGATGAGGAAAATGCCACACACAAATAAAATCAAGGATATTTGGGAAACTGGTATATAATCAAGGTGGAGCTGCAATTCAGGGGTGGAAAGATGGGCCTCGATTCAGCTAGTGGTGTCCAGTGGATGAGAAATGAATCCTTCTGGCATTCCTGGGGCACGGTGAGCACAGCTCCTCTCCTGCACGGCTGCTCCCGCCACCACCCATTCCCAGCCCATCGCCTCCTAGTCCTCGGCCCATGACCCCACCTCAGCCGTCACTGAGCACCAAAAAGCAGAAAGGATCACACTCACCTTCACTCCACCTCTAAAACCCTGCCTCCTTCCGTGTCCATATTCATTCATGCAACATTGTTTTTACTGAGTAGCTACAATGTGACAGGTACTATTCTAGGAGGTGGATACAGACTCAAACAAAAACAGACACAATTCCTGACTCCACGGTCTGCCATAGTCTGTGCCCTGTCAAAGCCCAGCCTTCTGCTCCTGCTCAGGGCTCGGCCTCTCCTTCAGTGGGTTTCTCTCTGTAGCTTTCCACACCATCTCCCCTACTGGAGGCTCCTTTCCATCAGCAAGCCACATGGACTGCAATCTCCACTCTGTGTAGTCACATTTTCCTCCATTCTTGGCATCCCTTCATAGAAAAAAAATTATATATGATTTATAGATATAAAATCTTTCTACATGTTCCGTCCCAGTTTCCTGCCTCCTGTTCACTTTCATCCCCCTGCAATCTGGCTCCTGTCCACAACCCTCCAAGAAAACTGTTCTTGGCCACAACACCAGTGACCTCCAGGTTGCCAGGAGAAAGGGATAGTTTTCAGTTCTCATCTTGCCCCTCCACCAGCAGCAGATGACCCGGCTGAACACACTTTCTTCCTGAGCTGCCTCCTCTCTCACTGTTGGTGACACCCCCGTCCCGTGGCTTTCTCTCTTCTGCTCACCCAGTAGCTCCTCCTCTTCTCCAGGATCTGTAGACACCAGTACCAGACTTGAAGGTCCTCCCCCTTGTGTCTCCCACCTTCTCCCTGGAGACCTCAGCCGGCCCCACGTGCACACCATTCACCTCTCCAGTCCTGGAGTTCGCCTGAGCCTGAGACTCAGACCCCGCTTCCTACTGGGCATCCACCCTCGACATCTGATGGGTGTCATAATTCACATTCCTGACTCCTTGTGGGTTCCCCCCCCAAAAATGTATTTTTCCTCAGACTTCACTAACTTTACATAGGACACCAGCATTCACCCAGCGAGCAGTGAGCTTAACCCTGAGCCCAAGGTGTTACCAGGATTCTTCTTTCTCCTGACATCCAGTTCATCAGCAAGTCCAGCCAATGCCACCTCCAAACTTACCCCTATTCACCTGCTAATCTCTGTCCCCACAGCCTGCAGCATTACCTCTCACTGGGATGGTGAAGAACCTTTTGATTCTCAATCTTCTCCCTACAATCAGTGTCTACAGAGGTGCTGCAGGGAGCCTTTCAACAGAACCAGGACATATCCCCACCTTGACTAGACTTCCCAGGCCCTCAATACATGCCTACACCCACATGCACACACATGCACACACATGCATGCACACATGCAACACACATTCACACATGCACACACTCACATGCACACACACACACATGCACACACACATGCACACACACATATGCACACACGTGCACACACACATGCACACACCCACATGCACACACATGCACACACCCATATGCACACATACACTCACACCCATGCACACACCCACGTGCACACACATGCACTCACACCCATGCACACACCCACATGCACACACATGCACTCACACCCATGCACACACCCACATGGACACACATGCACTCACACCCATGCACACACCCACATGCACACACATGCACTCACATGCACTCACATGCACTCACATGCATACACACATACACACATGCATACATACACTCACACACACGCACACATGCACACACATGCACACATGCATGCACACCCACATACACATATGCATACATACACTCACACACACGCACACATGCACACACATGCACACATGCATGCACACCCACATACACACATGCATACATACACTCACACATGCCCACATGCACACACATGCACACACCCATGCACACATGCACACCCACATGCACACACCCATGCACACATGCACACCCACATGCACACATGCACACCCACATGCACACACTCATCATGACCTCACCTCTCAGTGGAACTGCTTCCTCCTCTCTTCAACGGGGATAAAACCACCTCGCAGCATGATGGCATCTACGATTGAGTGGGAGACTCGGTCCAGGGCCCGAAATGGGGGAGTTCAATGTTCCTGTCCTTCCCTCCATAGGTCCAGGAAAGAAAGCCGGGTGGTCGATTCCCAGGCCAGCGTCTTTTCTCTCCCCGCACCTTGTGAAGTCCACCTGACCCGGTTCACCCATGCCGTGGGAAGCCCTGGGCTGGGGCTCTGTCGGGTGCAAATCAGTCCAGGCTGGCCCCTGCCCTCTGGAAGCACTAGATGGACACCAGGCCTTCACTCACTGGCCTGTGCCTTTCCACCGGGATTTGGTCCCTGCTGCCCAGACTGACCATACCTGAGCCTGAGCACTCCTTGTCACATGCTAGACCCCTGCTTCTGGGAATGACAGCGCGTGGGGAGCAAAGGCCTCCTGGAGAGGGCTGAGATACCCCGACTTTGGGTGGTACAAGATGCGACACCCAGGGGAGTCTGGGGTGAGCTATGGGCAGGATCCTTTTCTGATTCTGCATGTGTGCATGCGTGTGTGCGTGTGCGTTCATACATGCATGCACGTGTGCGTGTGTGTCTGTGTGCCTGCACATGCAGGTGTGTGTGCGTTTATGCATGTGTGTGCATGTGCATGCACACATGTGTACATGTGAGTGTGACCAAGCCACAGAAGCGGTAGGCCCAGCCATGTGGCAGCAGGGTCTGCTGTCTACAGATACACCAAAGAGAGCTTCCTGGGACAGAAAATGCAAACGAAACTGGGAATGGGAGCAGGAAGACGCAGAGGCCAGACTCAGAGACAGAGGCAAAGGGTGATGGACTCAAAGGCAGAGCTGAGACCCAGGTACTCCTGACCCCTGCAGCAGTGGGTCAGTGTCCCCTTTTCTCTGCTTCCTGGGACCTCCAGGTGGTGAACTCGGCTCCTTCCCCTAAAGTCTCCTCATCTCCTCATGGCGTCTTTCTAGGTCTTCTCTAGCCCAGCCCTGACCATCCGCCCTTTCTCTGGGCTCCTTCCCTCCAGGAGCTGGCTCTGCCCTTCACCCCAGCCATGACAGCTCTGCTGCAGTCCTCAAATCCGCTTCTCCAGCCTGACTCCGGGAGGCACACCGGCTTTTCAGCTCTGTAAGTTTCAGGAAACCTCTGGAATGTTCTTTTCAGAATGCTGATTCAGGTGGAAGTGAAACTATGTCAAAATGGGTTTTCAACCACTTCAGCAAACTTTACAAAAATGTACGGAAAATGTCCTTATTTCAGATTTTATGACTCAAAAAGCAGATACCTCAGCCAACGTTCTACCGTTTCCTCTGAGTATACTGTCCACTGTGAGAAGAGTGTTCTACTAACCCTTAAGTCCAACTTACTGATCGTTGCTATTCTAACTGCCATCTAATTTAGAAATGCTTAAAATATTATAACTTGGTCATTAAAGTGATGCATCCATGGAATCTCTGATGATGTAGAACATGAGTAAAGTAGAACAAGTCTGAAGAAATTGTATCCACAACGTTGCTGAAAAAGCTAAAAAGAAAGAATACTCAACTTCCATATTTTCAGGAGGATTCCATTCCTAAGGAACTAAAAGTGTCTCAAAATCTCTGGTTATATCTTCCCTTTTAGATACAATTGTTGGCCATTTGGTTTCAGCATTTAAAACCTGTCTTAAAACATGGTTTCCGGCCAAGTGCAGTGGCTCAGGCCTGTAATCCCAGCACTTTAGGAGGCTGAGGCAGGCGGATCACCTGAGGTCAGGAGTTCAAGACCAGCCTGGCCAACATGGTGAAACCCTGTCTCTACTAAAAATACAAAAATTAGCCGGGCATGGTGGTGCACCCCTGTAATCCCAGCTACTCGGGACGCTGAGGCAGGAGAATCGCTTGAACCCAGGAGGTGGAGTTTGCAGCGAGCCGAGATTACAGGAGACTGAGGCCACTGTACTCCAGCCTGGCAACAGAGCAAGACTCTGTCTCAAACAAATAAAAAACAAACAAACAACAACAACAAAACAAAACAAATAAACAAACAAAAACATGGCTTCTTTCATCAGTGAAAATACACCTTTCTTTGGGCCTGGTGATGCCCAGATCTACCTGAACCAAACTATTTTATTCACATCTCCTTCATTTCCCATGCTGCTACCTGCACTTTCCTTGCCTAACGCCTTTATCTTACAAGGTCACAAGGACAGAAGGCATGAACAGTGAAGCCCTGGTGCACGCCCTGCTATAAAGGTGGAACCTGCAGTCTTGTTGGCAGGCTGCCCACAGCCCTGGCATGGCCACACCTGACTTTGGCATGGCACGGTGCCCGGGAGCTGGGGATGATCACCCCCATGGTGCAAATGAGGGCTAGGCTGGGACCTGGGGTGCAGCCAGGGACACAGTGGCCAGGCCCGTTCTGTCACATAATTGTGGTCAAACACCAAAGAGACCAAAGCTGAGGAACACCAGAATACAGCAAAGTGTCAATTTTATAATCCAAATGAGAAATACATGATTGACAGAACAAACACAAGGTTAAAGCAAACCGGGGAAATGTCCACAGCTGATGAATCTGGGTAAAGGGTATACGGATCCTCTTTTTGTGCAATTTTCTGTCAATTTGAAATGAAATTCAAAGTTTAAACAAAAAATTCAAATATTCACCATCTCTAGGTGGTAATAGGGATCACTTCCTTTTGTAATTTTTCACTGCTTTTCAAATTGCCTATGACGAGTGACTGTTGTTTTTATTATCAGAAAACATTATTAAGGGCTGGGCACGGTGGCTCACCGCTGTAATCCCAGCACTTTGGGAGGCTGAGGTGGGCGGATCACCTGAGGTCAGGAGTTCAAGACCAGCCTCGCTAACATGGTGAATCCCCATCACTACTAAAAATACAAAAAAAAATTAGCTGGGCGTGGTGGTGGGCACCTGTAATCCCAGCTACTCGGGAGGGTAAGGCAGAGAGAATCGCTTGAACCCAGGAGGCAGAGGTTGCAGTGAGCCAAGATCACGCCACTGCACTCCAGCCTGAGCGGGGCGTCAAGAGCGAGACTATCTCAAAAGAAAGAAAAAAAAAGAAAAGAAAAGAAAAAGAAAAAAAAAAGGAAAGGAAAGAAAAGAAATGCTCTTGGGTGGTGTGGGGCAGGGGATGGGGCTCCCAACAAGGGTGGAGTTTGCATCAAAGCTGCTGGGGCCAAGCCAAGGTAAATGTCAGTAATTAATTCCAGGGTCTCCAGATCCTGCCCTGTGCCTTTTGACTTAATGGCTACTTGGCTGCAAATGAAAAGGAAAGAGAGGGGAAGGGCTGAGAGTGTCTATGACTCCCACAGCTGGTTTTCATTAGGCATGTGATTCCCAAATGTTCAGTTCCTAAGTCAGAAAGATGGGAGTGGAATGAGCAGGTGAAGAGGAAGAGGAGGGCAGGGCAGGCAGGAAGCAGAGCCGAGCAGAGGTGAGAGGCGAATAGAGAAGCCAGGTGAGGGAGAGGAGAGGCCAGAAACTACACACTGCTGGTGCTACAGGGAGGTGACCTTAGGGCCAAGAGGAGCAGAAACAGGGCTGAGCAGGCAGCAGAATCAGCACACAGAAGGCCTTTTTAAAAAGTACGGTACTTTTTAAAGTACGGGCCAGGCGCGGTGGCTCACGCTGTAATCCCAGCACTTTGGGAAGCCAAGCGAGTGGATCACCTGAGGTCAGGAGTTTGAGACCAGCCTGGCCAACATGGTGAAACCCTGTCTGTACTAATAATACAAAAATTAGCCAGATGTGGCGTCATGTGCTTGTAATCCCAGTTACTCAGGAGACTGAGGCAGGAGAATCACTTGAACCCGGGAGCCAGAGGTTGCAGTGAGCCGAGATTGTACCACTGCACTCCAGCCTGGGTGACAGAGTGAGACTCAGTCTCAAAAAAAAAAAAAAAAAATGCGTGGTAAGATACACACATCAAATTCACCATTAAGTACATTCACAGTGTTGTGCAACCATCTCCATAACTTTTTCATCATCGTAAATGGAAACTCTGTAGCCATTAAACACCAACTTTCCATTTCCTCCTACCTCCGCCCTTGGTAAAATGTCACCTGTTTACAAAACACGCAGGATAGTGTCTACCTCAAGCCTGCAAATATGAGTTTATAATCACTAATTGTCTGTTTTGTTTTTTTCTTTTTTTTAATTTGGAAGGCACGTAGGATTGTAAAGGTTAGCTGCCCAGGTTTGTCCAACCATCACTCAGAGAGCACAAATGGTAGTCCCGGCATTGCAACTGTGGGAGGCTTGGATAGTAGACACTGTTTGTTATCTATATAGGGTTGACTGTGGTAGCCTGAAATGTTTGACTCATTTTCTTAAAAAAAAGAACTAAATCTCCTTAGGGTCTTTCCTCTAATTATGCTCAAGTGGGCTCCAGAATCAAATTAAATAACCACAAATTCAAAGTGTGACAACCGTTTCCTGTTTCATTATACGAACAGAAGTCCTGGGAAGTGTGCAAGTTGCCTAGAATACAAACACTAGGCAAATTCAGATAGTTTGCAAGGTTAGGGTCCAATCCTGTGGTCATTGGTAGACAGGCAAATTTAATTGAAGAGGTGTCACTAAATTCAAAAACTGAAAATACTTAAAAAAAATAACATTGAAGCAAACAGGTTTCAAAATTATTCCATGCAAAGGGAGATTATGGATAAAGGCGTTGGCAACTGAGCATGCTAAATCAAATACAACTTTCATGATAAAATGGATTTACTATTCGCATTTGTTTAACAATGCCTCCCTAAACGTCACCAGCTTCAAGAGTTACACACTGTATTGAAACGAATCTTAACTTATTAGAGGAAATAGTCATAACAGGTAGCCAGTAGCCAGTGACAAAATACCAGCTGTGAAAATTGAGACAAATTGAGAAACTAGAAGCTTTTCCACTAAGATCAGGAACAAACCAAGGATGCCCTCCCGTCTCACACTGCTTTTCAACATCATACTGGAAGTCCTAACTAATGCAATAAGACAGGAAAAGAAATAAAAGTATACAGATCAGGAGCAAGGAAATAAAGCTGTCTTTGTCTGCAGATAACATGACAATTGTCTTAGTCCATTGAGGCTGCTATAACAAAATAACTTAAACTAAGTAATTTATAAACAATAGAAATGCATTGCTCACAGAGATAGAGCCTGGGAAGTCCAAGATCAAGGTGCCTGCAGATTTGGTATCTGGTGAGAGCTCATTCCTCACTGATGGTGGAAGGGGCAAGCATGCTCCCTCTGGCCTCTTTTATAACAGCACTGATCCCATGTATGAGAGTGGAGCCCTCATGATCTAATCACCTCCCAAAAGCCTCACCTCTTCATACTATTGTATTGGGGATCAGTTTCTAACATATAAATTTTGAGAGAATCCAAACATTCATACCACATAGCATTTGTCTACATAGAAAATCTGAAAGAATTGTCCAAAAGAAAGTTCTGGAACTAATAAGCATTATAGCAAGGTTGCCAGATACAAGGTTAACATACAAAAGTCAATAGCTTTCCTTTATACCAGCAATGAGCAAGTGAATTTGAAATTAAGAGCACAATACCATTTACATTAGCACTCAAAAGAAAGAAATACTTTGATATAAATATAGCAAAATATGTACAAGACAGATATAAGGAAAACCATAAAACTGATGAAAGAAATAAAAAACTAAATAGGCCGGGCGTAGTGGCTCAGCCTGTAATCCCAGCACTTTGGGAGGCTGAGGCAGGCAGATCACAAGGTCAGGAGATTGAGACCATCCTGGCTAACTTGGTGAAACCCCATCTCTACTAAAAATACAAAAAATTGGCCGGGCGTGGTAGGGGGCACCTGTAATCCCAGCTACTCAAGAGGCTAAGGCAGGAGAATGGCGTGAACCCGGGAGGCGGAGCTTGCAGTGAGCCAAGATCGCACCCCTGCACTCCAGCCTGGGCGACAGAGTGAGACTCCGTCTAAAATTAAAAAATAACTAAATAAATGAAAAGATATGGCTGGGCGTGGTGGCTCACGCCTGTAATCCCAGCACTTTGGGAGGCTGAGGTGGGTGGATCACAAGGTCAGGAGTTCCAGACCAGCCTGACCAACATGGTAATACCCCGTCTCCACTAAAAATATAAAAATTAACCAGGTGTGGTGGTGTGTGCCTGTAATCCCAGCTACTCAGGAGGCTGAGGCAGGAGAATCACTTGAACCCAAGAGGCGGAGGTTGCAGTGAGCCAAGATGGCACCATTGCACTCCAGCCTGGGCAACAGAGTGAGACTCTGTCTCAAAAAAAAAAAAAAGAAAAAAAAAGAAAGAAAGAAAAAAGAAAAAACAGAAAAGAAAAGATATTCCATGTTTAAGGATAGGAAAGCTTGATATTGTCAAGATGTCTATTCTTTCCAATTTGATCTATGGATTCCATGCAATCTCAATCAAAATGTCAACAAGTTATTTTGTGGATATCAAGAAACATTCTGAAGCTTATATGGAGAGGCCAAAGACCCAGAATAGCAACACAACACTGAAGGAGAGGAACAAAGTTGGAGGCCCGACTTTAGCTGATTTTAAGACTAACTTAAAAGCTATAGTAATCAAGACCATGTGGTATTGGTGAAATAGACAAACAGATAATGGAACAGAATAGAAAGCCCTGAAATAGACCCACATAAACAGTCAACTGATCTTTGACAAAAAACCTAAGGCAATACAATGTAGCCCAATGCTACAGTTTGCTTGGTCTCCTGCCAAGTTTTATGTTGAAAGCCAAGTCTCATGTTGAAGTTGGATCCCCGATATTGGAGTTGGGGCCTAGTGCCAGGTGTTTGGGTCATGGGAGTAGATCCCTCCTCAAAAGCCTGCAGCTGTCCTTGAGGTAATGAATAAGTTCTTGTTCTACTCATTCCTCGAGAGGTGATTGTTAAAAAGAGCCTGGCACCTCCCTCCCCTCTCTCTGTTCCTTCCCCTCTTGCCATGTGATACCTGCTCCCATTTGCCTTCTGCCATGAGTGGAAGCAGCCTGAGGCCCTCTCCGGATGCAGATGCTGGCACCATGCTTACTGTATAGCCTGCAGACTGCAGAACCATGAGCCAAATAAATGTCTTTTCTTTATAAATTACCCTGCCTCAAGAATTATTTTATAGCAATACAAATGGACTAAGACACAAAGATTATCTTTTTTTTTTTTTTTTTTTTTGAGACAGGGTCTTACTCTGTCACCCAGGCTGGAGTGCAGTGGCGTGATCTTGCCTCACTGCAAACTTCGCCTCCCAGGTTCAAGCAATTCTCCCACCTTAACCTCACCAGTAAGTGGAATTACAGGTGCCCACCACCGCGCCTGGATAATTTTTGTATTTTTAGTAGAGACAGGGTTTCACCATGTTGGCCAGGCTGGTCTTGAACTCCTGACTTCAGGTGACCTGCCTGCCTCAGCCTCCCAAAGTGCTGGGATTTCAGGTGTAAGCCACCGTACCTGGCCCAATAAGTGGTGATGGAACAACTGGACATCCATATGTTAAAAAAAAAAAAAAAAAGGATTCTAGATACAGACCTTACACCATTGATAAAAACTAACTCAAAAAGAATCATAGGGCTGGGCGCGGTGGCTCACGCCTGTAATCCCAGCACTTTGGGAGGCCGAGGCAGGTGGATCACGAGGTCAGGAGATCGAGACTATTCTGGTTAACACGGTGAAACCCCGTCTCTACTAAAAGTATAAAAAAATTAGCCAGGCGTGGTGGCGGGCGCCTGTAGTCCCAGCTCCTCAGGAGGCTGAGGCAGGAGAATGGCGTGAACCCAGGAGGTGGAGCTTGCAGTGAGCTGAGATTGCGCCACTGCACTCCAGCCTGGGCGACAGAGCGAGACTCTGTCTCAAAAAAAAAAAAAAAAAAAAAAAGGAAAAGAATCATAGATCTAATTGTAAAATGCAAAAGTATAAAACTCCTCAAAGATAACATAGAAGGAAACCTAAATGAATTTGGGTGTGACAATGACATTGTAAATACAATACCAAAGGCCTGACCAATGAAAGGAATAGTTGATGAGCTGGACTTGATTAAAATTAAGAACTGTTGCTCTGCATGTGTGGGGCAGGGAACATATGGGAAATCTCTGTACCTTCTTCCCAAATTTTTCTGCGTACCTAAAACTGCTTTTGAAAAAAAGTCTTTAATTAAAAAAAAAAAAAACTTTTAAAGAAAAAAATGAGACAAATGAGTTCCTAAGAAAAGCAAAGTAAATCGTTTGTCAAAATAATTATTAGACAATACAAAACTAGCCCAAATCTGAAATTTATAATTAAAATTATGATGACATAAAACAAGTTTTGGAATGGATGTAAAATTTCTTTGGGTCCATGAATGATCCTTTTCACCAGTTCCCACTATTCAGATGTTGTTAAACGCATCAGCGCCGTGAAAGAAAAAGTAAGTTACAGGGGAAAATATCTCATGAGTAAGTGGATCTGACTTTTTTTTTTTTTTTTTTAAGATGGAATCTCACTCTGTTGCCAGGCCTCCAGCTCTCTGGTTCAAGCGATTCTCCTGCCTCAGCCTCCTGAGTAGTGTGAGCCACCGCAGCCAGCCTTGTGTAGGTTTTTATTTTAATTTATTTTGAGACAGAGTCTTGCTCTGTCACCCGGGCTGGAGTGCAGTGGTGTGATCTCGGCTCCCTGCAACCTCTGCCTCCCAGGTTCAAGCAATTCTTCTACCTCAACCCCTCGAGTAGCTGGGATTACAGGCACGTGCCACCACGCCCAGCTAATTTTTGTATTTTTAGTAGAGACAGGGTTTCACCATGTTGGTCAAACTGGTCTACCATCTCCTGACCTTGTGATCTGCCTGCCTCAGCCTCCCAAAGTGCTGGGATTACAGACGTGAGCCACTGTGCCTGGCCTCTTGTACACTTTTTAAAAAGAGGATTTCAAAGCATCTGGAAAACATGCCTGTTGTTGGAAACCCCACATGGCAAATTGAGTTTGCAACAGTCATTCAGATGTTGGCCGAGGACAATACACCCGCCTCTCGGACTGAGCGGTTGTGCCTTGTTGGGTCCTTTTTCTCTCACTCGATGACACCCCAAATTCTGTGCAGTTCTTGGTACAGACAAGGCATGGCTTGGAGGGAAGGGACAATGGTATTTGCATTGCTTGGGGAACAACTCAGCTAGCGTTTTCCATATACTCTGCATATACTATCCAGTTTATGACACTGGAGAATTTTGTGTCTTCTGCTGGGAATCATTGACTCTTCCTCCCCATATTCACGGAATCTTGCCAGTCTTCGAACAGGTCGGGGTCAGTGACTGTAAGAACAGGCACCCCAGCCCTGGCTTTGAGTCTTGGTTCTGCTCCAATCTGCCCAGGCGCCTCCTTTCACTACCATCTGCTGAATAACCTCCCCTCTGACAGCTCAGCCAAGGCGACTCACGGCGCCCCCTGCCCTGCAGCTGGTGATCTACTCCGATGCTCACTCCCGGGGATCTCCCACCTCCAGCGCTGGTGCTGCCACCTGCTCTAGCTGCAGCCCGCCAGGGGACGCAGGGCCCAGGGCGGGTAATGAGGGGTGCCGCCCTCCCCAAACCCCTCCGCGGCAGCCCCCCACCGCCCTCCGGGAGCCTGAATCCCACCCAGCCTGGGCCGCGACACCCCCACTGCCGCCCGGGTGGAACCGGGCTCGCGCCATGAGCCCGGGTTGTGAGAACTCAGCGACTCTAGCAGCGCCACGCACCGGAAATCTTTGAATAGTGCATTGTGTTTTAATTACCACTGTGGCCCTTAGACCCAACACTCTCATTTGTTTTTAAAAACGAGAGTGTTTTTAAACACTCCTCTTGGGAGGCTGGGCGCGGTGGCTCATGCCTGTAATCCCAACCCTTTGGAAGACCGAGTGGGTGGATCACCTGAGTTCAGGAGTTCGAGACCAGCCTGGCCAACATGGTGAAATGCCGTCTCTACTAAAAATACAAAAATTAGCCAGATGTGGTGGTACACGTCTGTAATTCCCGCTACTTGGGAGGCTGAGGCAGGAGAATCACTTGAACCTGGGAGTCGGAGGTTGCAGTGAGCTGAGATCACACCATTGCACTCCAGCCTGGGCGACAAGAGCGAAAATCTGTCTTAAAAAAAAAAAAAAATTCTATTGAGAGTATTTTGTTGTTGTTGTTAATTGAAAATCTGTACCAATATTGAGAAAATCTCTCATTTTTGGCATGTTACTGGCAAAGAGAAAATGCAAGAATGGCAACTAGAAGAATAAAACTTGAACACAGATGAGTGTCTATAAACGAGGGCCCTGGGCTGGGGGCTGAGGCTGGGTGCCAGTCAGTGTCAGCTCTCAGGAAGGGAACCGGGCAAAGGGATTTGTGTCCGTTTCGGATTTGTACCCGCTTGTTTTGGACAGAAGACGCTAGGTTATGCTGCAGAAACAAACCTCCATGATCTCAGTGGCCTAAGCTCATGAAGCCTTTTTCTTGCTTAAGTTAAATATCCATGAAGTGGGGAGGGGCAGTCTATACCCAGTCCTCACTAAGGCACACAGGCTGACACAGACCCCTGTCTGGAGCATTGACCACAGGGTCAAGACAATGATGATGCACGTTGTTCCCTGGTCCTTAAAGCTTGTGCCTGGGAGGGATATGTCACTTTCACTCCCATTTCATTGACCAAAGCAAATCACATGTTCACACCTAACCTCAATGATGCAGGAAAGCCTGACTCCACCAGGGACCCAAAAAGGGAGAAAGGGACGTTTGCCACCAGCCATGATGGCCAGCACATCATCCTGTCACTGCACTTAATCAACTTCTCTGTGAAGGTCTGAACCAATAAGTAAGCCAAGGAAAAGGGAAGAGGTGTGATCATTGAAAAGAAGTCACATTTGTCATCGTTTCTAGGTTATTTTTCTATCCTCTGTCCACTTAAGAGGGCCACACCTGGCAGAAGTTTGCATCAGTGCCCAGCCCACAGAGGCATGAGTAGGCCTGGGCACGCAGTACACAGTTACCCAGTATGCTCCTTACCTACCTGGCACCACCTGGCTGACAGAAAAGCAAAAGGCTTCAATAGGTGAGAACCGGAGGAAAGAGACTTAAGACAAAGTATTAATGACTCATATTCACATAGGGCTTCTAGCTTGCAAGTTATAGTTTATATTTGTTATTTTTAAATTTCATGGTTATTGTAGTAGATATGTTACACTGTATCTCTAATTCACCAAAATGGATCAATGACTCAAAAGGGGTTCTATGAAATGCAAAGTAATGATGAAAATGGCAGCATAAATCCTCAGAAGGGTACCATAAACATAATGAGTAAATAGTTCTGCAATATAACTATGAAATACAAAACTATATATTCAAGGACAAACCAAATTCTTGGGTGGTGATTTTACACACGCAACCATAAATGAAAATGGTGAGTCTAAGTTCAGTGAAGAATACTTGAACATTTCATTTATTGGTCAAGCAATCCATTTGCCCCTAGTCCTCGACATATTACTGTTAACATGAAAATGCTGATATAGAGCAGTCTGGAGCCATAAAACATGTTTCTCATTATCTTTAGGAAAAGCAACCAATTCCGTTTTTCCAGAACAAGCACAAAATAACTTTCTAATGTAAGATTGATTATCCTTCTTATGAAAGGTGCAGAGGAGACTGAAGCTACAGAAATATCATTCTAAATTGCTGTCCTCTTAGCAAATGCACCTAGCTGTCAGTCGTAAAATTGCCGAGAAACCCGTAAATCAGCTCAGAGATCATAACGAAGACTACGCTTGGAGAGACACCCAAAGGATACGACAAAGCTCCTCTATCAGATAACAGAGCACACAAAGCGGAAACAGAATTACTAGCGCGCACACATGTTAGCCAACATTTTGCTTTTGAGCAACCCGAACTCATGTGCAAGGCATAAAGCAGCCCTTGGTGCATGTGGGGTTCAAACATGAAAAATGCTGCCTGGCCTGTCGCCTTGTTTTTCGTGCCAAAAGTATGATAAGAGGCTTTTCATTTACAGATTATTTACTTTGTGAGTCATGTGCTAGAAATGGCACTTCAGGACCCGTGCCAGAGTTGAAGCCGCTGTGGCTGAACAGGGAAGAGCTTTGCTCTGCGAATAAAAGATGTTGTTCCTCACGCTGCTTTATTCACAGAGAAGAGTTAGTGGTCAACAAAATGCTTCTGGACCCTGATTCAGGGTTAGCGGAAGTTATAAAAAGAATACACACTTCGTCTAATTCTGGATGAGCTCAATATTGGCACAGCTTTCCAGCCTGCTGTGAGGAAACACAGGTAGTATACAGGTCAGTACACTTCCAGTCGGGGATGACAGAAATTCAATTACAAGTGGATTAAACAATAAATGGAACCAATTAGAGCATTTGTGATGTCAGGGCTCTGGCTCTGGCTCGCTGCAGGTGCCTTGGCTCTGTTCTCTTCCTCGCGCTGCCTTCTTTCAGACCAGCGTCTTCTGTGGTAGAAAAATTGTTACAGCAGCGCCAAGCCCACAGCACACCCCGCCTATCCGGACCAACAGAGAGTGTCTGTGTCTCACAATTCCCGGGAAGGTCCTGAGGTTCGCGTGGAGTAGACTGGCTTAGGGCACAGTGTCCACTCCTGAGCCAATCATGGTGTGGCTGGGGGTGGAACCCACTTATTGTTCCACGCCTGCCCTGATGGTGACAAATAGCAAAGCAGCAGCAAAAAGGACAGAAGGGAGGAAGGGAAGAAAGATGGAGGGAGCAGAGGAAGGGAAGGAGAGAAGGGAGGGAGGGAAGAAAGGAGGAGGGAGGGAAGAAAGGAGGAGGGAGGAGAGGAAGGAGGAAGGGAGGGAGAGAGAGAGGAAGAAAGGCATGAAGATTTCATGGATATGAGATCATTATTAATGTTTCAAACACTGTCTTTAAACTTAAAATCATTGATGAAACTCTACTTTTTTTTTTTTTTTTTTTTTTTTTTTACTACAAATTGATGATCTATGAATGTGCCAAATGCCCATTCAGTGGTCTGTGGTGTGAAAACTTTGAGAAAGGATGCCTCGAGATGCTTCTAACACCTAAAAATACCCCTTGCAGGCCAGGTGTGGTGGCTCACACCTGTAATCCCAACACTTTGGGAGGCCGAGGCGGGCAGATCACTTGAGGTCAGAAGTTCGAGACCAGCCTGGCCAACATGGTGAAACCCCCGTCTCTACTAAAATACAAAAATTAGCCGGGCATGGTGGTGTGCCCCTGTAATCCCAGCTACTTGGGAGGCTGAGGCATGAGAATCACTTGAACCTGGGAGGCGGAGGTTGCAGTGAGCTGAGGTCGCGCCATTGCACTGTAACCTGGGCAACAAGAGCGAAACTCTGTCTCAAATAAATAAATACCCTTTGCAGATCCATGTTCTCCTAAGTAGCAAATACTTAGGCAATTATTACAAATGAATTCCCCTAATAAAACTCTCCTCCCATCTCCTCCTCACAGGGCATGGAGTCAGTGCATGGCAGGGAGAGAGCTGGGAGGGTCAGGCCAGACTTTCCACTGTGGTGTCTTTCTGGGTGTCAGCTGCGCCACTGTCCTGAACTCTGTGCTGACCGGGCACTAGTCCGGTGTTTGAGACCACAGTGGGGACAGCACCAGCCCCACATTATCGTCACTGCCTACAGGCTGTCCCCACCAAGGCAGCCCCTCTCTTTGCCTGGTCCTCTGTGGCTCTGCTTCTCCTTCAGGTCCTTCATCCCACCCCCTTGTCAGTCTGGTTTCTCTGTTTGTACAAGGACTTGACACCTGTCCCAAAAGGTCACCCTCAGCCCCAGGTCTCCTGACCTTCCAGGTCTGACAGCCACAGCTAACCTATGAGAACCATTGGCTCTCGATTGTAAATCTCCAGAAGGGAGAATCTGATTTGTGCAACCTGCATCAGGCATCCACCTCCGGACCAACCGGGAAGCCTGCGGGGCCCACCAGTGTGGGTAGTACGAGAAACACACTCACCTGTCCAAACCCAAAGGATGAACTTAGAGACACAGAGAACTGCAGAAGTGAGGCTTTTGTTGTTGTTGTTGTTGTTTTGTTTTGTGACAGAGTTTCACTCTTGTCATTCAGGCTGGAGTGCAATGGTGCGATCTCAGCTCACCGCAATCTCCGCCTCCCGGGTTCAAGTGATTCTCCTGTCTCAGCCTCCCGAGTAGCTGGGATTACAGGCATGCACCACCATGCCCAGCTAATTTTGTAGTTTGTTTTTTTTTTGTTTGTTTGTTTGTTTTGTTTTTCAGTAGAGACAGGGTTTCTCCATGTTGGTCAGGCTGGTCTCGAACTCCCGACCTCAGGTGATCTGCCTGCCTTGGCTTCCCAAAATGCTGGGATTATAGGCATGAGCCACTGCGCCCAGCCAGAAGTGAGACTTTTAATGACAGTCTTGCAAGATCTGGTGTCTGGTAGGCAGGCACACCCAGTACAGTTACAACAAGCAATTTATCCCCTAGTGGGTAAGTCCCTCCCCTGGTTCCTCATAGGCTGAGTACTATGGGGTCACTATCTTCCCAGACGTCACCTATTGGTCGTTGGGTTGGGGCTTTTAGGTGTTTACTTTAGGGTTGTCTCGCTGCAGTTTGCTGTGGCCCATAATGCACTGCAATCATAGTCAGCTAAGGTGCTCTTCAAGTATTTGACTTATGACCCAGGTGGTCAGGCAAGCTGATAAGAATAGATAAAGCGAGCTATTTTGCAGGCTAGTAAACTTTCATTCTAGACTAAACTCTGCTTCGAGTGAGTGTAACTAAGGGGCCTCCAACAAGCAGGGGCCTTGTCCTTCCTGTATATCCTGTCCTTCCTCAGGTTGTGGACCCAAGCCTATTCGAGACACTTTGCCTTGGAAATTGACCACCATATACACTATTTCCTACAGCAGGAGAGAAGCTTGAAGCCAAGGGGACATTGGCTCCATAGGTACTTCAAAGCATGTCTACAGATCCTTTGGAAGACATCCTGACATCCTCCCAACGTACCTTGTGAAGACGGCTCATAAGGGCAACGCAGCCTAGGCAGAGCGATAGGTGAAGAGTAGCACTCAAGCAGACCATGCAGAATTAGGAAAAGCCCCAGCAGACCAGAAAAATCTCCATTCCCTGGTGACATGGGGAGAAAGCTGACCTGACACGGCTCTAGAGCTGGCTGCACCTCTGGGTCCTGATAGAAGTCTGGGTGGCTGCCAAGCTGAGTCATCCAGGAGCTAAGGGAAATGACCTACCTGTAGCTAGTCTCGAGCCTCACACCCCATCACCTGGGCTGGATCTTGTTCTCCTGCCAGATCTGTCGTATCTTTATTGGCTCTCCGAATGGTGGCTTCTGTAGTTGGAAATCATTCATTACTTTTGCTGCCTAAAACTGAACCAAAATGAGGCACTGAGACAGGGGGAAAGCCTGGTCCATGTCGAGATCTGAGTTCAACCCTAGACCTAAGCTCTTGACTAGACTGAAGCTCCTACACCTAAGCTCCTAAGCTCTCCAACCCTAGACGTATGCTCCTGACTCCACACCCTGATTAGCAACAGCTGCCATCACAAAACAAACTTTTCTTTTTTCAGACAGAGTTTCACCCTTCTGGACCAAGCTGGAGTGCAACGGTGCAATCTGGGCTCACTGCAACCTCTGCTTCCCGAATTCAAGCTCTTCTCCTACCTCATCCTCCTGAGTATCTGGGATTACAAGCACATGACACCATGCCCAGCTAATTTTGTATTTTTAGTAGAGCCAGGGTTTCACCATGTTGGCCAGACTGGTCTTGAACTCCTGACTTCAGGTGATCCGCCCGCCTCGGCCTCCCAAAGTACTGGGATTACAGGCATGAGCCACCATGCCCAGCAGACAAAACCAACTTTCTAACCTTTTAACATGACCTCCAGACATTAATCAAGATACTTGTCTGGACTGCGAGCCCATTTTTCTCTTGTAGAATTTGCATTTCTCTCTTTGCATAAGAAGGAAGTATCCAGTGATAGTGAGAAAAACGGGATCAGCAAGACCTGGGTTTGAGCCCTAGATTCCCCACTTAGGAGCCGTAGAGTCTCACTCAGGAGGCTCACTTCTATGAGGCTGATTCTTGTTTGGGAAATTTGTGATAAATCTCCTATGAGAATTAAGTGAAAGACCCTAATATCAAATGCCTGACACATAGTTGGACCTCGAATTTGAGCCCTTTTCCTCTCCTTAGAGGAGGGATGAAAGCAAAACTTATCCTGAGTGCAGATGCACCTCATTTAATTGGGCTTCACTTTATTGAGCCACAGATGCTGTGTTTTTTTTACACATGGAAGGTTTTTGGCAACCCTGCATGGAGCAAGTGTACTGGCATGATTTTTCCAACAGTATATACTCACTTTGGGGTCTCTGTGTCACGTTTTGGTAATTCTCACAATATTTCAGACTTTTAAATTATTATTATATCTGTTACAGTGATCTGTGATCAGTGTCTTTGATGTTACCACTGTAATTGTTTTCGGGCACCGCAAACCACACCCACATAAGACAGCAAACTTAGTTGATAAATGTTGTGTGTGTTCTGACTGCTCCACCAACAGCTGTTCCCCATCTTTCTCCCTCTGCTCTGGCCTGTCTATTCTCTGAGATATAACCATATTGAATTTAGGCCAATGAATAACCCTACAATGGCCTCTCAGTGTTCAAGTGAAAGGAAGTGTCACATGTCTCTTGCTTTAAATCAAAAGCTAGAAATGATTAGGCTTAATGAGGAAAGCATGTCAAGGAACAAGATAGGCTGAAAGCTAGGCCTCTTCCACTATGCAGTTAGCCAAGTTGTGAATGCAAAGGAAAAGCTTTTGAAGGAAATTAAAAGCGCCACTCCAATGAGTACCTGAATGTTAAGAAAGTGAAACAGGCTTATTGCTGATATGGAGAAAGTTTGAGTGGTCTGGATAAAAGATCAAGCCAGCCATGACATTCCCCTAAGCCAAAGCCTAATGCAGAGAAAGGCCCCAGCTCTCTTCAATACTATGAAGGCTGAGAGAGGTGAGGAAGCTGCAGAGGAAAAGTCTGAAGCTAGCAGAGGTTGGTTCATGAGGTTTGAGGAAAGAAACTGTCTCCATAACATAAAAGTGCGAGGTGAAGCAGCAGGTGCTCATGGAGCAGCTGCAAGTTGTCCAGAAGATCTGGCTAAGATCATTGATTAAGGTGGCCACAGTGAACAACAGGTTTTCCATGTAGATGAAATAGCCTTCTATTGAAAGAAGATGCCATCTAGAACTTTCATAGCTAGAGAGGGGAAGGCAATGCCTGACTTTGAAGCTTCAAAGGAAAGAAGATGCCATCTAGAACATTCACAGCTAGAGAGGGGAAGACAATGCCTGGCTTTGAAGCTTCAAAGGACAGCCTGACTATCTTGTTAGGGGCTAGTGCAGCTGGTGACTTTAAGTTGAAGTCAACGCTCATGTACCATTCTGAAAATCCTAGGGCCCTTAAGAATGATGCTAAATTGGCTGGGCGCGGTGGCTCAAGCCTGTAATCCCAGCACTTTGGGAGGCCGAGACAGGCGGATCACGAGGTCAGGAGATCGAGACCATCCTGGCTAACACAGTGAATCCCCGTCTCTACTAAAAAATACAAAATAAATAGCCGGGCGAGGTGGCGGGCGCCTGTAGTCCCAGCTACTCGGGAGGCTGAGGCAGGAGAATGGCGAAAACCCGGGAGGCGGAGCTTGCAGGGAGCTGAGATCCGGCTACTGCACTCCAGCCTGGGCGACACAGCGAGACTCCGTCTCAAAAAAAAAAAAAAAAGAATGATGCTAAATCTACTCTGCCAGTGCTCTAGCCTAGATGACTGCACATCTGTTTACAGCATGGTTTGCTGAATATTTTAAGCCCACTGTTGATATCTACTGCTTGGAAAAAAATATTCTTTTCAAAATATTACTGCTCATTGACAATGGACCTAGGAACCCAAAAGCTCTGCTGGAGACACACAAGGAGATGAATGTTGCTTTCCTGCCTGCTAACACAATGTCCATTCTGCAGCCCATGGACCAAGGAGTCCTTTCAGCTTTCAAGTCTGGATCTGGACAAAATAAATTGAAACCTATTGGAAAGCATTTATCATTCTAAGTGCCATTATGAACATATCAAACTACCACGAGTTTGAAAGGAGTTGAGTCCAACCTTTGTGGATGATTTTGAGGAGTTGAAGATTCAGTAAAAGAAAGAACTACAGATGTGGTGGAAATAGCTAGAGAACTAGAGGTAGAAGTGAAGCCTAAAGATGTGACTGCATTGCTGCAATCTCATGATCAAACTTGAGTGAATGATGAGTTGCTTCTTATGGATGAGCAAAGAAAGTGGTTTCTTGAGATGGAATCTACTCCTGATAAAGATGCTGTGAACATGTTGAAATAACAACAAAGCATTTTAAATATTATAGAAACTTAGTTGATAAAGCAGGTTTGAGAGAACTGACACCAATTTTGAAAGAAGTGCTACTATGGGTAAAATGCTATAAAACAGCATCACATGCTACAGATAAATCTTTCATGAAAGGAAGAGTCAATCAATGTGGCAAATTTCATTGTTGTCTTATTTATTTATTATTTATTTATATATATTTATATATTATATATATATTTATATAATTTATATTTTATAATATATATTATAAAATATATATTTTATAATATATTATAAAATATATATTTTATAATATATAATATATAAATATATATAAAATATATATTTTATAATTTTATATACTTTTAATATATATAATATATATTTATATATATATTCTATATTTATTTATTTATTTATTTATTATTTATTTTTTTTTGAGACGGAGTCTCACTCTGTCGCCCAGGCTGGAGTGCAGTGGCGCGATCTCGGCTCACTGCAAGCTCCGCCTCCCGGGCCCACGCCATTCTCCCGCCTCAGCCTCCTGAGTAGCTGGGACTACAGGCGCCCGCCACCTCGCCCGGCTAGTTTTTTTGTATTTTTAGTAGAGACGGGGTTTCACCGTGTTAGCCAGGATGGTCTCGATCTCCTGACCTCGTGATCCACCCGCCTCAGCCTCCCAAAGTGCTGGGATTACAGGCTTGAGCCACCGCGCCCAGCCTATATTTATATTTTATATATATTTATATATATTATTGAGATGGAGTTTCACTCTTGTCGCCCAGGCTGGAGTACAGTGGTGTGATCTTGACTCACTGCACCTCCACCTCCCAGATTCAAGTGATTCTCCTGCCTCAGCCTCCCAAGTAGCTGAGATTACAGGCACTTGCCACCATGCCTGACTAATTTTTGTATTTTTGGTAGAGACGAGGTTTCACCATGTTGACCAGCCTGGTTTTGAACTCCTGACCTCAGGTGATCCACCCACCTGGGCCTCCAAAAGGGCTGGGATTACAGCCATGAGCCACCACGCCCAGCCCATTGTTGTCTTATTTTAAGAAATTGCCACCACCAGCCCAGCCTTCAGCAACCACACCACCCTGATTGGTCAGCAGCCATTAACATCAAAGCAAGACCCTTCACCAGCAATAAGATTACAACTTACTGAAGGTTCAGATGATCATTAGCCTTTTTAGCAATAAAATATTTTTAAGGTATGTACTTTTTTAGACATAATGCTATTGCACACTTAATAGGCTACAGTATAGAGTAAACATAACTTTTATATGTATCAGAAACAAAAAAAAATTGCGTGCCTTGCTTTATTGCAATATTCATTTTATTGTGGTGGTCTGGAACCAAACTTACCATATCTCTGAAGTATTGCTGTACTTAGTCTCTTACACCCAACATCTCATCAGTTCAAACAACACTTATTGAATGCCTGCCTTGTACACTGGCAAGGGATACGGGAGTCCAATATGGACCCTGCACTCCAGGAATTCACAGTCCTGGATCTCCATCCCCTTCTATAAACTTACCAGCAGAGGGATATGGTGTAGTGTTGTCATGTGCTTCCCAGCTACTCAGAGGTCTTGAAAATTGTAAAACTTTGTCAAAGATGACCAAAAGAAAAAGTCTCATTTTCTTCTCCCTGGAAAGGTCTCAGCAGCAGTATTCTCCAAAGGATTCCAGCCATTTTCCCCTCTCCTCTCATGTCCTTGCTAATTTGATTCCCAATTCTTGGGAAGGGCTGAACTGAAGTCACCCCTGACTCTATGGAAAGTGGAAGGAGAGTGCAATAGAGACCAACAGCTGGGCTAGGTGCGGTGATTCACACCTGT
Source organism: Chlorocebus sabaeus (assembly GCF_047675955.1). Taxonomy (NCBI): domain Eukaryota; kingdom Metazoa; phylum Chordata; class Mammalia; order Primates; family Cercopithecidae; genus Chlorocebus; species Chlorocebus sabaeus. Next base: position 11,966,467 of record NC_132922.1, read on the forward strand.
AATCCCAGCACTTTGGCAGGTGGATCACCTGAGGTCAGGAGTTTGAGACCAGCCTGACCAACATGGTGAAACCTCATCTTTCCTAAAAATACAAAAATTAGCTGGGCGTGGTGGTGGGCACCTGTAATCCCAGCTACTCGGAAAGCTGAGGCAGAGAATCGTTTGAACCCAGAGGCGGAGGTTGCAGTGACTCAAGATCGTGCCACTGAACTCCAGCCTAAGCAACAGAGCAAGACTCCGTCTCAAAAAAAAAAAAAAAAAAAAAAAAAAGAGAGGGACCAGCAGCTGCAGTTCAGGACCATGAACAGCGCCAATGGGTGCCTCCTGTGCCAAACAGGTGAGTCCTATCAGCACAAGGTCTTCTCACCCTGTACAAGAGCCAGTCTGAGGGCACAACCCCTCTGCCTCTCACAGGTTGGGCTTTTGCTGCTGGAGTAACTGAATTTTGACCAGAACTCATGTTGTGAACTGTTACAACCCTCCTCTCCAGGCTGGAAGATGGGGCTGAGAACCAAAAATACCAAGGAACGCTTTCCACTTGGACCCATCAGTGAAGCTCCCACTGCTGGCTTCTGGGGAGAGTAGATGTAAAGAGACCAGGATCTATAGATTTGCCTAAGAGCAATTCCTAAACCAAGTTACACGGTGCTTTTCTGCTTTAAGCCTCGAAAGCCAGTCAATGCGATTGAGGCACAAGAGTTCACAGAGAATGGGTGCCCTAGCAAGGGATGCCCAGAGCCAAGCTCATCCTTCTCTGCTGGCTAACCTGTGGTGCCTGGAAGTGCTGACCCTCTCTCCTTGAGTTCTTCTTATGAGAACTCCTCTACTGACTCTTCTTCTCCCTCCTAACCCCTCACTCAAGGACATGAACAACACAAAGTCTGGGCCCCTCTGTGTGCCTTCTCTCTACGGTCCTCTTTTCTTTCTGTTTCAAGACTCAGGCCTCACCTCCCTGTCTTTGCATCCAAAATATGCTTTACCATACCAGATTTCTGGTTCGATAAGTGATCTCTCAAGAGAAAATCGTCCAGGGTGAAAGAAGAACTTGAAAGGATTTGACTTCTATTGTACGGGATGCAGTTTATACTTTGGATCACAAATCAGAATGTGGTGCTTTTTCTCTCATCACCAGAATATAGGATTCCAGATAGACGTGGGAGCAGCTCCTTTCACTGAACACCTAATAACATGCTTGCAGAATTTTTCTTCCCATCTCCACAGCTCTGAGCTCTGCAGGTTTGGAGGTCACGGTCATAGCTCCCAAGAGACGAATGCTTCCACCAGAGGACACAACTGCAGCTCCATTGAATTGGATGTTGAGACTGCTGTTGGCCATTGGGAGTCTTCATGCCACTGAACCAAGAGAAGAAAGGGATTACTCTACTGCCTGGAGCGACTGATCCCTATTACAAGGAGAAATTGGGTTGTCACATGGTGGAGGTAAGGAGGACCACATCTGAACCCCCAAGGATGCTCTAGGATGCCCCCCTTAGGACTTGCATGTCCAACCATAAAAATAAGTGAAAAAACCATGACAGTCAAAAAAGGCAGGACCACTAAGGACCCAGACACCTCAGGATGAATATTTAGGTCACTCCATCATGCAAAGAGCCCTAGCCAGTTGAGAGCAAAAGATATGTACAAGGAAGAGTGGAAGACAGAATTGAAATGTCAACCACAGCCACATGACCTATTACAGAAACAAGGACTGTAGCAGTTGTGAACCTTTTCTTCCTTGTTTGCTGTGTTTGTGTGTGTATATGTGTTTGTATATGTTAACCACTTTTTTTCCTTCTTTCTCCCCCTTCCTATTATCTATTTTTTGATAAGTTTTGTTGGAAGTTAACTTTCCAATTCAGTATCTAGATAATGGAATATTTAGCCGGCACTGTGACTGGATTTGAGGGGTTATTAACATTGTCCAGGGATGGATATAATGCTGTTGGAATCTTTGCATCTCTCCATTTTGGGGAGAGACTGAGAATGTCTTCATTTGTATGAAGGATAGTTGCATCCTGTTAAGTGTAAACATACAGTTGTCTTTTTTTTTTTTTTTTCTTCTTCTGGAGATGGAGTCTCTGTCTGTTGCCCAGGCTGAAGTGCAGTGGCACAGTCTTGGCTCACTGTAACCTCTGCCTCCTGGGTTCAAGCGATTCTCCTGACTCAGTCTTCCCAGTAGCTAGGATTACAGGTGTGTGCCACCACACCCAGATAATTTTTGTATTTTTGGTAGAGACAGGGTTTTGTCATGTTGGCCAGGCTGGTCTCAAACTCTTGGCCTCAAGTGATCTGCCCATGTCAACCTCCTAAAGTACTGGGATTACAGGCATGAGCCACCGCACCCAGCCTGTCCTCTTGTTTGAAAGTCAGATTTGTGTATACAAATGCTGAGAAGCCAGAAAGATGGATTGTGCCACTTACTAAGGTATTCTCTTTCTCTCTCTCTCTCTTTTTTTTTTTTTTTTTTTTTTTTTGAGACCAGATCTCACTCTGTCACCTAGGCTATAGTAGAGCAGTGCATTCATGGCTCACTGTAGCCTTGATCCCCATGCTTGAGCAATCCTCCCACCTCAGCCTCCCAAGTAGCTGGGACCACAGGCACACGCCACTATGCCTGGCTAATTTTTGTGGTTTTAGTAGAGATGGTGTTTTGCCATGTTGACCAGGCTGGTCTCCAACTCCTGCGCTCAAGTGATCCACCCACCTTGGTCTCTCAAAGTGCTGAGATTGCAGGTGTGAGCCACTGTACTTGGCCTACCCTTTATTATTTCTGTCTTAGTCTGTTCAGGCTGTTATAATAAAATACCGTAGACTGGACAGCTTATAAACACAGAAATTTATTTCTCACTGTTCCAGAGGCTGGGAAGTCCAAGATCAAGACTCTAACGGATTCAGTGTCTGATGAGGGCTCACTTTCGGGTTCGTAGAGGGTGCCTCCTGGCTATGCCCTCTCATGGCAGACACAGATCATTTCTTTTGTGCCTCTTCTTTTAAGAGGTACTAATCCCATTCATGAGGGCCCCACCCTGATGACCTACTCACCTCCAACTGCCCCATCTCCTGATACCATTGCATTGGAGGTTAGGATTTCAACACATAGTTCTGGGGGGAGACACAAACATTCAGACAATAGTAATTAGCTTCCTTCTCTTTCTTTTTATTTTGCTGCAGTTTTTTCCCTAACTTCTTGAGATAGATGGTTCGCTCATTAATTTTTAGTCTCCCTTGTTTTCCATTGTATGAAATTAAGGCTATCAATTTTTCTCTAAGTACTATTTTAATTGCATGCCACAAGTTTTAATATGTGCTATTGTCATTATCTTTCAGTTTAACATTTTTCTAATTTCCATTAGAATTTTGTCTTTGACTAATGGATTGTATAAAAAGTGAACATCTTCATTTCCAAATGTATTAATAATGTATTTTTTGTTGTTGATCTATAATTTACACAATATAATCACAGAGGGTGAACTGTATAATTTCAATCTTTGGTCTTTGTTGAGACTTGATTATGGTATAATATATGGTCATTTTTCACAAATGTTCCACAGGAGTTTGAAATGAATGTGTATTATCTAATTCTTATGCAAAACATTCTATAAATGAGCATTCAATCAAGCTGGTTAGCAGTATTATTCAAATCTTTTACACTCTTATGGGGTTTTTTTTCTGCGTGATCTACCAATGATAGAAATATGTTAGAATCTTCCATAATGGTGATGGATTTGTCAAGTTCTTCTTGGGTTTCTTTTCTTTCTTCTGTTGATTCTTGCTGTATTCATTTTAAGGCTATAAGATATGTACAAATTTTAAATCAGTTTATCATCTTGGTGAATTAAAATACTTTATGTACATACCCTCTTTATACTTATTAATGACTTTTTCTTAAAGAATATTTTTATCTGGACTGGGCACGGTGGCTCACGCCAGTAATCCCAGCACTTTGGGAGGCCTAGGCGGGCGGATCACAAGGTCAGGAGAAAAGGTCAGAAAAAGCTGAATGCAGTGAGATACAACAAAAGCTGAACTTTTGAGATATGAATCTGAGAAGTTTTCAAAAGAAACAGGTTATAGAATTAAAAAGCAAATTTTCTTGTAATTTCATTAAGAGCAAATCAATACCTTAAGAAAACCCCATTTAAACATAGGGGACTGTTCTTTAGAAAGACTATTATGAATAATTCCCTTTTAATCATAGCTAACTTAATCAAAATTCCTTTTATAGGCCTGGCATGGTGGCTCATGCCTGTAATCCCAGCATTTTGAGAGGCCGAGACAGGCAGATCACCTGAGGTCAAGAGTTTGAGACCAGCCTGGCCAACATGGTGAAACCCCGACTCTACTGAAAATACAAAAATTAGCTGGGTGTGGTGGCACATGCCCTTAATCCCAACTACTTGGGAGGCTGAGGCAGGAGAATCATTTGAACCTGGGAGGCAGAGGTAGCAGTGAGCCAAGATCACTCCACTGCACACCAGCCTGGGCGACAAAGCAGACTCCATCTCAAAAAAAAAAAAAAAAAAAAAAAACAACCCACAAAATTCCTTTTATAAATTCCCCTTCATGAGCATTTTGCGACTTACACAGACCATATATGACATGCTTGGCATTTCTGCCTAGTCCTATAATTCTCTCTTTCCTAAATAATCATTTTTCTTTAGGACAAAAATTTATCATATGAGACTATATTTTTATACAAAACCATTTTCTTTTCTTTATAACCTTTCTTACCAAAAATACATCTTCATAACCACAACTTTCTTAACATCTCTCTCCTACTTACTGGTCCTTTCTACCTTCTTTTAGAAGTAACTTTTAAATAACCCCCACATTACATAAAAGTATTGTGTTAGTTTTCAATAACACAACTTACAGGATCATGTATTAACTAGAATTTTTATTCTTGGTAACCTTAAATTTTAGTAAAAACCTATGAAGCAAGAAATCCTGAACTGTTTGTCAGATATTAGTATTTTATAGATGGAACAAACCATTCCATAATATTATAAACCATTCCATAATATTACATTTTCCCATATTATAACATTATAACATGTTTTCACACACATTATTTTTTTCTTAATTGGAAATGACACAGACATCCAAAACAGCATCTATTATTCAACTGAAAATAATGTTAAGATTTTAAATTATACAAGAATTCACTTACATGAATTTATCTCAATTTCATGTACTCAATTTTTTCCATTTTTAACAGTTTATCTAGATTACTTCTGAAAACTGAAGTGTTAAACATATCTAGTCATTATTTAAATTTATTTCACCCTCAGCAACATGGAGAAACTCCATTTCTACAAAAAAAATACAAAAATTAGCTGGTACCACGTGGTGGTACACACCTGTAGTTCAGCTAGTTGGGAGGCTGAGGTGGGATTATTATTATATTATTATTATTATTATCTATTATTAATAGATTATTATAATATTAGATTATTATAATAATCTTTTATTATATATAATAATTATATATAATATCTTTATATCTAATTATATATCTAATTATAGATACATTATATATCTAATTATATATAAAATCTTTTATTATATATAATAGTTATAATTATATATAATTAGTTATTATTTAATCTATTAATAGATTATATATAATATTAGATTATTATTTATAATAAATAATAAATAAAGTTATTTATTTATTAACCATTTAAAAAGTCTGAATAGCAGGTGAACACCCAAGAACCTTAAAGGTAAACACATTTTGCCAATAACTTAGAAGATTCAGCTGTTTTAATTAAACCAACAATCTAAATTAGTCTTTTTGTCGAAAAAAATTACACAAAGATAATTTTGGTTTTGTTTGGGTTTATAGTCCTATAACGTTTATGTTAAACTCTGACACCTTAATATGTAGACAGAGACAAATATAAAACTATTTGGTTAATAAACTCAGACAAAAATGTATGCTGACAATTCTGAAGACATTTCTATCAAAAATTTTAGTTTTATTTACCAAAGATTCACGTGAATTTGAAAAGCATCTGGACTTATTGAGTACTCATTTACTTATAATCCAATTTGGCAACATGCTAGACACAATATACAACATAATACATGTATGTACACACAAGCATATCTAAACATGTACACCTACATGCACAAAGATCTGATGGCTTTTACTTTGGTACTCCAGCCATAAGATAGCAGTACAGACTCACCACTTTATAAAAGATAGCTGGATCCAAATTACTTTTCCCATGAAATTGGAACCTGTTCACATGGCTAAGGAAAGCTGTTTACCCCAATTTAAGGAAAGCTGTGAACCAAAATTTGGGTAAAGCAGTCTCTATGGCAGTTTGGTTTTGAAAACCTTTTTACCCTTCTTTTTTCTGCAGTTTCAAGTGAGTTTCTAGCGTTTCCATTTTAGCTAGAACTGGCTGAAATGTATAAGAAAAACAAAATCTCCAAGTAACATGGAAACAGTAAGTTTTATCTCAACACCAGTAGCTTAATAACAGCAGATTCAAAGAAGGCAGAAAAGAAAAGAGAAATAGAGAGCCTTAGAAGACTCTGCTTAACTGTAGAGTTGCAGGTTAACTATTTGACCTCTGAATTTCCCTTACTGTAATTTGCCCATCAGCTTAAAATGTGCACAAAAGTTGGCCATAATATGTAACCAGGTGGAGTCTCAGATTGTCTAGAAAAGAGAGTTGACTTGCTTTCTCCCCCCACAAAGCTTGACATGGATTCAGGAAATACCCTGGAAGTCTCAGAGAGAATGACAACATTAGGGGCTAGGATATTGGAAACTTTCTCCCCTGGCGAGAGGAGAAGCAGCCTATCTTGATGCTTTCTGACCTAGTCTTGGTGGGTGAGATGCAGACTGGTCCCAAGCACCCTTGGAGAAAGGGGTAACTCTAAACAGAGACACAAACACAGACAGATCCCATGCAGACAGAGCACTCCAAACCAATCCCCAAAGAGAAGAAACTGGAGAAAAGTCCTGAGATCTTGTGTCAAACCCAGAAGGTACCACAGAGTGACCTGTGTTAGGTGCAGATGGCATGGAGGCTCAGATGGCACCAAGATGACCTATGCTAGGTCCAGGTGGCTGGACAGTCCAGATGGCAGAGACAGACGACCCCAGGTGCACTCTGGTTCACTTACCCAGCCCTGAAGGCCATCAACTTACTGAATGCTGCTTTCCTTAGTCCATCAGAGCATGATAGCACCTGATGCCATGAAAGGGAGGCAAAGGAAAATACCCCCAGACAAAGGCAGTCTCTGCATCTATTGGGAGTTCCCAAGGCCCCAGTAGCAGGGTCCACTGGCCACAAGTAGCTAGCATTTGCAAATGGCCCTGCCCTGCCTAGTACCATGAGTGGGTAAGCCCTAGTCCACTGCCTGGCCAATTGTTCCACTCGCTGGAAACCAGGCATACAGGCTGAGCTGCACAAAACACACAGCTCCTCACTCAGGCACCAAGTCTGTAATCAGCTCAAGTCCAGCTGCTCACTGCTCAGAAGTCAAAGCATGAGAAGCTTGGTATGTAGTGAAAGGAAAGTGGCTTCTATTGGTCAAATTTTAGCAAATGGGACCACAGCCGGGCTCAATCTTCAAAGGAACCATCGCTGCCTTCTGGGCTGAGCGAAGGGATTTAAGAAGGAAAAAGGTGTAGAAAACATGCGGGAGTGGTGTAGGAGAATGCAGGTCTGTATGTCTTGTTCTGATGGCTAGCTCAGATAATCACCCATCTGAAGGTCTGGTTTGTGTCATCCTGTCCTCAGCCCGGTGGTGGTGGACTAACTTCGGCAGCTGGGTCTCTCTGCCTGGCTTGTTTCAAAATTGCCCCCTGAAATTTCTAAGCAAGCACATAATCGGATAAGCCAGCACCGTGCCCGGGAGCACCTGGTGGGAAAAAGAGAAACAAAGAATTTCAAAGTATGTTTCAAGGCTGAAAGCAAGAAAGGAAAAAAAAAAAAGTTTTAAAATGCATTTTGAGGTTGGGATACTTAATTACACTACTCCTTGGCTGATACTGTAGCTGGGATGATCAGTTTATCTCAGAGATACAAGAAAGAAGGAGAGAAGTTTGTGGTCTCAGGTCACATGTCACTATTGTGGTCAGGCAATTAAAATAGTAGCAAAGGAAATTAAAGATGCTAAATGTATAAATGCAACTTAAAGATTAAAGTGGCTGTAAATGGAACCAAGCATGAATCAAATCTCTAGCAAGAGTTTGTTAAAATGTGCTCTTCTTAGAATTATACGAAGTGTAAAATGAACTTGAAATCCCAAAAATAACTAGGATTTTGAGTTTATGCATTTAATAAAGAGAATATCACATTTAAAAAAATAAAAGGTCAGAAACGACAGCATTTCACTTGTCTATTGAAAGCAGAACATCTGAAAAATCAGAAATTAATCAAAATGAATATTTTTCCTCGGGTTAAACACAGAATATTGCAGCCAAAAATTGTTTCTATTTCCAAAAAAGAATCCTACTGTACTAGAAGACACTAAATAGATACTGAAATTTAAGTGTGTTTGATTAGAAGCAACTCTGATTTCAGATTTTTTATGGATAGAAAATTTTTCCTCAAGGAAAGAGCTTGGTGTATTAAATTTCAAAGATAATCTCAAGAGCTCAGGTATGACTATCTGTAAAGTATATATAAATTTTGTTGTTTTTCTAAATTTTTTTCAAATTTGAGAGACGGTATGTGTTCTCAATTACAGTTATAGGAAATGCATAATGAAAGCCAACATTTTACATTTAATCTGAATTTTAAAGCTTAGTAATTCTGTTAGTTTCCCTAAGGTTAAGTGCAATTACTACAAAATACAACATTGGGAATTGGACGCATAGCACAGCCTGCTTCCACGCAAAAACCTGAATTTTTGCACTAAAACTAAATAGGCAAAACCTTTTGCAAATGTATTATCATAGGACCACAACTGAAGTGTACTACAATGGAAATGTGATACAATTATAAAGTCTACTATCTTTTATAAATTGGTTTTAGTGGAAATTATGTAAATCTAGGCCGGGTACAGTGGCTCACACCTGTAATCCCAGCACTTTGGGAGGCTGAGGCAAGACTCCTACTTGAGTCCAGTAGTTCAAGACCAGCCTAGGCAACACGGCAAACCTCCGTCTCTACAAAAAAAAAAAAAATTAATCATGTGTGTTGGCATACACGCCTGTAGTCCTAGCTACTCGGGAGGCTGAGCTGGGAGGATGCTTAAACCTGAGAAGCAGAGATTGCAATGAGCCAAGGTCAAGCCACCACACTCCAGCCTGGGCGACAGAGTGAGACTCTGTCTCAATAAATAAATAAATAAATAAATAGAATATTATGTAAATCTAGTTTTTAAATTCCACTTGAACTTTTGGGGTAAAGAACCAAAGGCACAATAGCTTCTTTCAATAATTATTTATTTTTAGTTTTTTAAATATAATGTGGGCATATTTAATAATATGCTTTGAGAAATTTGAATTTTAAACATGAGTCAGTAGATACTTGGTTTTATCAAAAGCTCCTTAACAAATTAGAAGTTTTACATTAGGATTACCTGCAATTAAAATATAAACACAAACACATATGGAGTGAAGCATGCATTTTCACCCATAAATTAGAAGGTTTTAGGGCAAACCTAAATATTTTCACATACTAACCACATAGCACTCCAAAATTTTAAGTATTCTTTAAAAAATTCCTCTAAGTGGGCCCAATGTGGTGGCTCATGCCTGTAATCCCAGCACTTTAGGAGGCTGAGGTGGGAGGATCACTTGAGGTCAGGAGTTTGAGACCAGCCTAGCCAACATGGTGAAACACCATCTCTACTAAAAATACAAAATATAGCCGGGCGTGGTGGTAGGCACCTGTAATCCCAGCTACTAGAGAAGCTAAGGCGGGAGAATCACTTAAACCTGGGAGGTGGAGGTTGCAGTGAGCCGAGATCACATCACTGCACTCCAGCCTGGGCGACAGAGTGAGACTCCATCTCAAAAAAGAAAATAATAATAATAATAATAATTATTATTATTATTATTATAATCTCTCCCTAAAACCTAGCTTGCAACATGATGAAACCCTGTCTCTACTAGAATACAAAAATTAGCTGGGTGTGGTGGCACATGCCTGTAATCCCAGTTTCTTGGGAGGCTGAGGAAGGAGAATCTCTTGAACCCAGGAGGCAGAGGTGGCAGTGAGCCGAGATTGCACCATTGCACTCCAGCCCAGGCAACAAGAGCGAAACTCCATCTCAAAAAATAAATAAAGAATTTTAAAATAAAATTCCTCTAAGTGGGCCACGAGTTTGAGAGCAGCCTGGCCAACATGTTGAAACCCTGTCTCTACCAAAAATTAAAAAAAATTTAGCCAGGTGTGGCGGTGCACGCTTGTAATCCCAGCTACTCAGGAGCCTGAGGCACGAGAGTCACTTGAACCTGGGAGTTGGAGGTTGCAGTGAGCCAAAATCATGCCACTGCACTCCAGCCTGGGCAACAGAGGGAGACTCTGTCAAAAAAAAAAAAAAAAAAAAAATTCTCTAAGTGTGTACGGAGGGGATCGGGTAAAGATTCAAGATGGTTTTGGATTTAGATAATACTACTTGGGAGAATAATTTGGATTTGTAGCCTGAAACCCTGATGTTATCATACAAAATCTGATATATCAAGTTGATAAAGAGGTGTTATATGTGATTAAAAAAAAAAAAAAACATGTCTCAAAAAAGGGAGCAATGCAGGGTGAGGACAAACCAAACCAAAAATCTCTACAATGTGAAGAGGAAGGCAGTAAACAGGGTAAAGTAGGATGGAAAGGAGACTTTTGTGAAGACACCTTGTTTTACAGTTTTCATTTTAAAATAAAGCAAATTTTACATAAATACAAAATAAAATTAAATCAAAATAGAAAAAAAAATCCCTAAAAATTGAAAACAAATTTAAACAAGCTAAACTAAAATATATCAAGATAGTAGCATAAGAACATTAAAAAATTATTTCATGTTACTTTAAAACACAGTATTTTAAGTGTACATTCCTAGTGGGAAATATTCTAAAGACAAAAAGAACTGCATAGAAATGTCAAACTATATTCAGGGTCTTGTTGTTAGTAGTAATTTTGAAATTATTAATTTTGGAATACCTATAGGTATATTATAGGATAAGCCAAATAATACATACGTTTGCTCATTAAAAAAAAAAACAAAATTTTCAGTCGAGTGCATTGGTGCACACCTGTAGACTGGGAGGCTGAGGCAGGAGGATCGCTTGAGCCCAGGAGTTCAAGGCTGTAGTGTGCTACAATTGTGCCTGTAAACAGTCATTGCACCCTAGCCTGGGCAACATAGAGAGACCCTACCTCCAAAAACAAAACAAAACAAAACAAAAACCAAGATTTTCAGTGAAAGAAGAAGATATATACAAGTATTAAATCAAATATTTTGAGTTAAACTCTTGTAATCATAAATTTGAATTGGAAATATCAGTATGAACTCGTAATTCTTTTCTTTTAGAATGTGGTCATTTCCTAATATGTGCACTGAAAATCCTGGGAGGCACGAAAACACACTAGTAATGATCACTTCTCAGTCCCCAGATTGTGGTCTCTAAATATCATTTTCCCCTAAAGAACTAGTGTTTCTTAACAAAACAGCTGATTCCAGGTCTGGGGCAGGAATTGTAAAAATTGCCTAGAATATGTTGTGTTGGACAAAAAGGAAGCTATCACAGACTGCTGGGATCACATCAAAGGACACAGAAGCCAACTTGAAGGGTTCTTTGTTGTTTGAGGTTTTTTTTCTTTTTACTAAGATGGGTCGATTTAACAGCAACCAAATAGTGCATGAAGGAAATTTCTTTATAGAAGAATTTCAGCTACTAAATGCAGAAAAATGATAGGAAATCACTATTTTACAATCCCCAATGAAATGATGGATGTAGCCAATGATCATCAATGAATGATAAATCTGTTAAGTGAAAGATGGATAGAGAACTTCATAAGGAAGAGATTAGGCTGATAGCACCTGAAACCATTTATGAAAATTATCATTTAGAAAATGGAGACTACCAGACCGTACATGCTTTATGATGTGATGAAACAGGAAGTAAGAGCATCACTTGTGAAGTGTTCTTTCCTAAGTAAATAAATCTGAACCTAATTTAGCTAGCTAGACATACATACTGGTTAATAGAAAATACAGGGGATAGAAGAACAAGGTAAAAGGCACCACAAGGAAGAAATCAGCTAAATCCAGAATGCAGGACATGCCACTCCAAAATGACCAGATTTTTAATAAATTAGTGGCAGGAAAATAAAACAAGGTGCCCTATAGAATAAAAGAGACAAGGAACAGCAATAAAATGCAATGTGTGGCCTTTGTTTGAATCCTGATCTGAAAAAAAACCTGAAAAGATGCTTTTGAAACAGAAAAATTTGATTATGAACTGAATATTGAATGACAGTAAGAAACAATGTAATTATTAGACAGTGGGTATATAAAAACGAAATGTCCTTATGAGTTAAAGTTGCACAATGAAGTATTTACAGGTGAAATGACATGTCTGAGATCTGCTTTAAAATAATATAGAAACAAAAAAAGAAAAATAAGGAAATAGATGAAACAAGATTGGCAAAATATTGATAATTGTTGGAGACATAATTGGTGCATGAGTGTTCACACTATATATACATATTATATATATGCACACATATTATATATATACTCTTTTGAGATGAAGTCTCACTCTGTTGAACATGGGTGTTCACTATATATATATATACACACACACATACATACACACACACACACATACACACACGTATTTTTTTTTGAGACAAAGTCTCACTCTGTCACCAGGCTGGAGTGGAGTGCCGTGGCATGATCTCGGCTCATCGCAACCTCCGCCCCCTGGGTTCAAGTGATTCTCCTGCTTCAGCCTCCCAAGTAGCTGGGATTACAGGCACGTGCCACCATAACCAGCTAATTTTTTTTATTTTTAGTAAAGACAGGTTTTCACCATGTTTGCCAGGATGGTCTCCATCTCTGGACCTTGTGATCTGCCCACCTTGGCCTTCCACAGTGCTGGGTTTACAGGTGTGAGCCACCGCACCCATATCACTATATTGTTTTTTACTTGTGTATATATGTGAAATTTTCCATAATATAAAGTTTGCAAGGGAAGCAAAATAAACGTAAAATTTCTGTTACAGGTAAGATAAAATAGAGAAAAGAGATTGGTTAACATTAGAATGTATATGATAGGCCAGATGCAGTGGCTCATGCCTTTAGTCCCAACACTTTGGGAGGCCAAGGTAGGAAGATCACTTGAGTCCAGGAGTTCAAGACTGCAATGTATATAATAAATTGCAGGGTAGTCACTGAGAGAATAAAAACAGAATATAAAACTTCCAAACCAACAAAGTGGAAAAACAGAAATGAGAGAAAAATCTTTTTCTATTCAAAACAGTCCAAAAAAGAGCAAGGTATAAACAACAGGAAAAAAATAAATAAACAAGAAAACAAGATGTAGTCATAAATTCATATATAGGTAATCATAATAAATTTGAATTAATTAAACTTTCCTGTTAAAAGGCAAGGATATAACGGCATGCTGCAAATGTGATGCTCAAAGGGAAATTTATAACAGTAAATGCCTACATCAAAAAAGAGAGACTTCAAATCAATAACCTAACTTTATACCTTAAGGAATTAGAAAAAGAAGAGCAAATTAAACAGAAAGCTAGCTGAAAGAAGGAAATAATAAAAATAAAAGATTAGCATGGAGAAAAATGAGATAGTAAATAGAAAAACAAGAGAGAAAATCAACAAAATCAAAAGTTGATCTTTGAAAAAAAAATCAACAAAATTAACAAAGCTTTAGCTAGACTAAGGAAAAAAGAAAAAATGCCAAAAACTAAAACCACAAATGAAAGTGAGGACACTACTACCAACCTTATGGGAAAAAAAGGATTATAGGAGAACAGTACAGCAATATATTAGGTAACCCAGATGAAATGTACAAATTCCTAGAAACACACAAATTACCGAAACTGGTTTGAGAAGAAATAAAAAATCTGAACAGAAATCTTACAAGTAAAGAGATTGCACCTGTACTAAAACATTTCCCAACAACAAAAGTCCAGGATCGGCCGGGCATGGTGGCTCATGCCTGTAATCCCAGCACTTTTGGAGGCTGAGGTGGGCAGATTGCCTGAGGCCAGGAGTTCGAGACCAACCTGGCCAACATAGTGAAACCCCGTCTCAACTAAAGATACAAAAAATAGCCGGGTGTGGTGGTGCATGCCTGTAGTCCCAGCTACTTGGGAGGCTGAGGCAGGAGAATCGCTTGAACCTGGGAGGCAGAGGTTGCAGTGAGCCAAGATCTCGCCACTGCACTCCAGCCTGGGCGACAAGAGTGAAACTCTGTTTCCAAAAAAAGAAAAAAAGAAGGAAAAAAGCACATAAACATCTTTCAGTATTCAGAGGGAGGAAAAAAACAGAAAGCTTCAAGGCAAAAATAAATAAATAAAATAACTCGAGATAAAGTCACAATGTAATGATCAACAAATATTTTTTGAGTGCCTACTGCATGCCAGGCACTGTTCTAGGCAGTTTCACTATGAGACAGAGTAATCATATTATCTGGAAGTTATGGCAGTTTTGTGTCTTCTGTCGCAATGTTATATCCTTCATTCATTTTTCCTGGCCCTACTATACTTTAATGTTGAATAGAATGGTGAAAGTAAGTGTCCTTGGCTTAACATTTTAACATTTACTAAAGTCTTCACTGTGGGGAATTTTTAAAAATACATCTTTTATGGCTGAGCGTGGTGGCTCATGCCAGTAATCTCAGCACTCTGGGAGGCCAAGGCAGGTGGATCACCTGAGGTCAGGAGTTCAAGACCAGCCTGGGCAATATGGTGAAATCCCGTCTGCACTAAAAATACAAAAGTTAGCTGGGTGTAGGGGCACACACCTGTAATTCCCAGCTACTCAGGAGGCTGAGGCAGGAGAATCTCTTGAACCCAGGAGGCAGAGGTTGCAGTGAGCCAAGATTGTGCCACTCCACTCCAGCCCGGGTGACAGAGCGAGACTCCATCTCATAAAATAAATAAACAAATAAATAACAAAAAGACATCCTTTATTAGGTTAAAAGAGTTTCTTTATATTCTTAATTTGTTTAGTTTTTTAATCATAAAGAGAGGATGAATTTCATCAAACACCTGTTCTGTATTTATGGAGATGATCCTATGGTTTTTCTCCTTGAATCTGTTAATGCAAAAAATTACATTACTTAATTTTCTAATCTATTCTAGTGTACTCTAATCCAATTTGGCCATGATGCATTATCTTGGATTCAGTTTACTGATATTTTGTTTATGGAAAAGATTGTCCTATATTTTCCTTCTTCAAACAGTCTTTGGTTGGGATAACAAGTAGATTAAACCAACTTCATAAAAATTATTAGGGAGTATTGGTAATTTTTCTACTTGCTGGAATAGTTTGTATTTGAAAGTATTCATTCTTTAAATGTTTGGTAAAACTCTCCTGTTTAAAAAAAAAAAATCTACTGCTGCTGTTTTTTTGATATGAAGATTTTTAATCACCAATTCAATTTTTTAAATGGTTAAAACATTATTTACATTTAAAATATCTTAAATGTAAAATTTGTGCAATTTGATTTACATTTTCAGAATTATTGGCAGAAGGTTGCATCACATTATCACATTTTTAAAATTGATTCTTCATCTGAAGTCATGTTTCCTTTCTTTCTTTCTTTCTTTTTTTTTTTTTTTTGAGATGGAGTTTTGCTCTTGTTGCCTAGGCTGGAGTGCAGTGGCGCAATCTCGGCTCACTGCAACCTCCGCCTCCCGGGTTCAAGCAATTCTCCTGTCTCAGCCTCCTGAGTACCTGGGATTACAGGCGTGCGTCACCATGCCCAGCTAATTTTGTATTTTTAGGAGAGATGGGGTTTCTCCATGTTGGTCAGGCTGGTCTCGAACTCCTGACCTCAGGTGATCCGCCCACCTCAGCCTCCCAAAGTGCTGGGATTACAGGTGTGAGCCACCGCGCCCAGCCAATTTCCTTTCAATTCTGCTATACTTTATGGGTCCCATCTCTGTTTCCTAATTAGTCTTGCCAAAGGTTTGCCTGTTTTATTAGTTTTTTCAAAAAAACAAAATTTGACTCTGTTCATTACGTCTCTTTTATGATTGCTGTCTGTTTCATTTATTTCTGCTCTTACCTGTAAATTTTCTTTTTTCTACTGTTTAGGATTTACTCAGCTGTTCTCTTGCTAACTTCTCATGTTAAATGTTTGGCTTATTGATTTTCAGGCTCTTTCTCCTATAGCATAAGCCTCTCGTATGTTCTGATACGTGGAATTTTCGTTATTGTTTGCTTCTAAGCATATTCTAAAACCTGTTATGCTTTCTTTGTTTACTCATGAATTATTTAAAAGTTTTTTCTATTTCTATGCTTTTTTGTTATTTATTTCTTATTGAAGTACACGGTGGTCTGAAAATATTGTTTGTTCAATCCATTCTTTTGGCATTAACAAAAGATTGCTTTTTGGCAAGATAAATGGTCAATTTTCATAAATGTTCCAGACGTGCTTGAAAATAATGTAACGTCTGCAGTTACTTGGTGAAATGTTCTGGAAATTCCCATTAAGTAAAATTTGTAATTCCATAATTCTCATCTCTCATCTTTTCTACACTCACTGACTTTTTTTTTTCTACTTTCTCCTTCTGAATTACTCAGTGAGGTATGTTAGACAAGACAGAACTATCCAAACTCACAGTAAGAAACCAATCAGTGAAATCCAGAAGGTAGAATATTCTATCGGACAGTAGCTTAATTCCTTCAATTCATGATATGAAAATAGGGACTGTTCTAAATTAAAAGAGATTTGTGGATGTAAGCAGATTGGGTCCTAAACCCTAACATAGAAAAACCAGGTATAGAGGACATTTGGAGGATAATTGGTTTGGGCTTTCTAAAGCCTAGCGTGCACCTTGCCCAAGTCTGAGGACACCCAAACATCCTCCCTTTGCAGATGACCAGTGCTTTGGTCCTGCTAGAGGAGGGCTGACATCCTCATCCACCTGTTCCAACGATAATAAAAGCACCATTTCCTGTGATAACAGATGTCGATCCCCAACACCCAGAAGATGTAAATGGTAGACACTTGAAAATATCATTTTGAGTGACTTACCAGGGGACTTTAAAGGCAGACTATGTGGCTAGTCTTGCTGGAAAGACATTCTGAAGTCTGTGATGATGGAGTAGCCTCTGCCCCATCTCCAACACCCGCTCCGTGGCCCCATGGGTCTATCAACTCTACTACACAGCTAACTCCCATGAGCAGGGACTGTGTCTCATTTCTCTGGGTCTCCCCAGCAACTAGCATGGCTTGTTGGATAAATAAGAATTAGCTGACCATCGAGCCGCCATCTCTGTCTTGGCACAGCCTCCGTGGGTTCTGTTTGCAAAATTCTGAGCCCAGACCCTTTTATCTCCTTCATCTCCTTTCAGAAAAGGATGCTTGAGCCTGTCACGAATGAAAAACTTACAACGGGCATGTGCAGCCCAGACAGATGGAAGGGAGGCAGACGCAGAGATTGTTGTGGCCAAACTATTTACTGTGTCTGGACAGGACAATTTCAGAATCTGGAAATTCCCTGGCTGCGGAGAGGCAAAGGCTCTTTTCTCTCGCCAGTTTTCTGAGCAATGGCCAGTGAACTGAATTTAATTTAGGATGTGAGGCTATGCTACGCCCTCACAAGGACCCAGCAGAGTAAGACCACTGTTCAGGGGAGCTGGGCGGCCCCTGGGTTTGCAGAGAATCCATGACTGAATTTGATGGGTCAGACTCAGCAGTGTATAATGTCCCTAATGGGAGTGAATTTTCTCTAAACTCCACTAAAGGTATCCCAAGAAGATAACTGGGCAAGTGCATGAAAGCATGTGTTTAAGGATATTCATTAGAGCCTGTTTGTAATTTCAAAAAACTGAAAACCATACATTTAGATCCATTAACTTTTGATTATATACATGAATAATGGCACAGCCAAGCCGAGACGGGCGGATCACGAGGTCAGGAGATCGAGACCATCCTGGCTAACACGGTGAAACCCCGTCTCTACTACAAAAATACAAAAAAACTAGCCGGGCGAGGTGGCGGGCGCCTGTAGTCCCAACTACTCGGGAGGCTGAGGCAGGAGAATAGCGTGAACCCGGGAGGCAGAGGTTGCAGTGAGCTGAGATCTGGCCACTGCACTCCAGCCTGGGCGACAGAGCTAGACTCCGTCTCAAAAAAAAAAAAAAAAAAAAAAAAAGGGACAATGGAGATCTATATTTCTTTCTTTCTTTCTTTTTTCTTTTTTGAGATAGAGTCTTGCTCTGTCACCCAGGCTGGAGTACAGTGGCGCGATCTTGGCTCACTGAAACCTCCACCTCCCAGGTTGAAATGATTATCCTGTCTCAGCCTCCCGAGTAGCTGGGACTACAGGCGTGCCCACGCCCAGCTAATTTTTGTATTTTTAACAGAGATGGGGTTTCATCATGTTGGCCAGGCTGGTCTCAAACTCCTGACCTCAGGTGATCCACCTGCCCCCTCAGCCACTCAAAGCACTGGGGTTACAGGCATGAGCCACTGTGCCAGGCAAGATCTATATTTCTTGACATGGAGATAGGTGGATACCCACACCCACATGCCGATCTGATATACACATAGTCATCTGTGTACATATTTGAGGGCTTGCTTTACACCAGGCATTGTTCTAAGTGCTTTCTGCACCTGTATCACCTCATACAATCAATAAATGTTTCTACTTGACTCTTGCTTAAAATTAACAATCTTACCATTGTTATTACACTTATCATAACTGACAAAAAATGAATATATTGAAGGTATACAACATGATGATTTGATATATGACACGATATATGTATATATTGTGAAATGATTATCATAACCAAGCTAATTAACATATCCATTACCTCACATAATTACGTGTGTGTGTGCTTTAGATTCCACATATAAGTGAGACATACAATATTTCTTTGCATGTCTGGCTTATTTCTCTTAGCATTGTGTCCATCCATGGTTCATCCATGGTTCATCCTGGGTTCATCCATGTTGTCACAAATGGCAAGATGTCCGTTTTTATGGCTGAATAATATTCCAATGTGTATCTATTTCCCGTTTTCTTTAGCCATCCGTCAGTGGACATTTATGTTGCTCCCATATCTTGGCTATTGTGAATAATGCCGCAATGAACATGACAGAGCAGATTTCTCTTTAAGATAGTGACTTTATTTTATCTGGATATACATCCAGAAGTGGGATTCTTGGATGAAATGGTAGCACTGTTTTTAATTGTTTGAGGAACCTTCATACTGTTTCCTATAATGGCTGTACCCATTTATATTCCCACCAACAGTGTCCAGGGTTCCCTTGTCTTCCTCCACATCTTAGCCAACACTTACTATCTCTGTCTTTTTCAAAAGAACCATTCTAACAGATGTTAGTTGCTAGCTCACGTGGTATTGATTTGCATTTGCCTGATGATTAGTGATGCTGAGCACATTTTCACATACTTGCTGTGTTCTTTGGAAAAAATGTCTATTATTATTTCTTTGATCATTTTAAAATCAAGTTATTTATTTTTTGGCTATTGGCTTGTATGAGTTCCTTATATATTTTGGATGTTAGCCCTTTATCAGATATATGATTTGCAAATATTTTCTCCTATTTCATAAGTTATCTTTTCATTTTATTGATTGTTTGCTGTGCAGAAGCTTTTTAGCTTGATGTAATCCTACTTGTTTATTTTATTTTTGTTGCCTGTGCTTTTGGTGTCATATGTGAAAAATCATTGCCAACACCAATGTCAAGGAGCCTTTTCCCTTTGTTTTCTTCTAAGAGTTTTACAGTTTCAGTTCTTACATTTAAGTCTTTTATTGATTTTGAGTTAATTTTTGTGTGTGTGGTGTATGATTACAGGTCCAATTTCATTGTTTTCCATGTGGATATCCAGTTTTCCCAACACATTTATTGAACAGACTACTCTTCCCCCATTGTGTATTCTTGGCATCCTTGTAGAAGATTAGTTGACAGTATAAGCATGGGTTGATTTCAGGGCACTCTATTCTATTTCATTAGTTTATGTGTCTTTTTATACCAGTACCATGCTACTTTGATTACTGTAGCTTTGTGATATAGTTTGAAAGCAGGATTGTGATGCGTCCAGCTTTGTTATTCTTTCTCAAGATTGCTTGGGTATTCAAGGCCTTTTTTGATTCCATGCAAATGTTAGGATTTTTCTTTTCTATTTCTGTGAAGAATTCCACTGGATTTTTTTCCTTTATTTATTTATTTATTTATTTATTTATTTATCTATCTATTTATTTATTTATTTTTGCCAGAGGCCTCCACTTAAAGAGGAGCAATTGAAATTTTGATAGAGATTGCATTGAATCTATAGATTGCCTTGGGTAGTATGGACATTTTAACAATATTAATTCAGGTCAGGCATGGTAGCTCACGCCTGTAATCCCAGCACTTTGGGAGGCCGAGGCTGGCAGATCACCTGAGGTCAGGAGTTCGAGACCAGCCTGGCCAACATGGTGAAACCCCATCTCTACTAAAAATACAAAAATTAGCCAGGCATGGTGGCGGGCACTTGTAATCCCAGCTACTCAGGAGGCTGAGGCAGGAGAATCACTTGAACCTGGGAGGCGGAGGTTGCAGCAAGCTGAGATTGGCATGGGCAACAGAGAAAGACTCCATCAAAAAAAAAAAAAAATTGCTGAATAATGAACCAAAATGGCATCACCAGAACGTATTGCTCTCCTGTCCCCTGAATACTCCCCACCACCCTCATTCTCAGTCTTCTAATAGTTGGTTATCTTAAGTTCTTACCTTTTATGGCCATTGAATTGTCAACAAATAGCTGCCAATCTCAGGCCTTTCTGGATGCCTAAAATCCAGCATCATCTATAACACAGATTTGCTGAAAGAGGAACAGTGTTCACAAACTTCTAGGTGAATATAATCGTGCCACTGCACTCCAGCCTGGCGATAGAGTGAGACTCCATCTCGAAAAAAAAAAAAAGGATTGAGCAAATTAACAAATGAAGAACACAGAGAATGATACCCAGTACATAATAGGCCTTCCATGCGCATCAGCTGTTAATACTGTGACGTTCCAGGGCCTTTAGACATTTTTATATCTTATGAGGCAAAGAAACAAAAAACCCAATAGTTCTGTAGAAATTACCTCGTTGACGTAGTTACCAGATTTCCATGAACAGAGGGAAGAATTCCGTAGTGATATGACTCAAACCCAACGTTGTTGACAAAGGCAGTCCCAAGGGTTCTGAGATGACCCACACAGAAGGTCTTGAGATAAGCATCTATAAATAGACCTCAGAATGGCCCATCAGGGTCACAGGCAAGAATCCTGAATCATTATGCAGCATTGAACGGCTGAGTAGAGACCCTCAAAAGTGGTTTGAAATGACTGAATTATTCCCTTAGTGAGTAAGTAGTTTTTACCCCCAGGAAGACTTGAATTATGTACAGAAATGTAAAAAGAACAAAATCCTAATCATTTATTTATTTATTTATTTATTTATTCGAGATGGAGTCTTGCTCTGTCACGGAGTCTGGAGTGCAGTGACTCGATCTTGGATCACTGCAACCTCTGCCTCCCAGGATCAAGTGATTCTCCTGCCTCAGCCTCCCAAGTAGCTGGGATTACAGGTGCCTGCCACCACACCCGGCTAATTTTTGTATTTTCAGTAGAGATGGGGTTTCACCATGTTGGCTAGGCTGGTCTCGAACTCCTGACCTCAGGTGATCCGCCCACCTCGGCCTCCCAAAGTGCTGGGATTACAGGCGTGAGCCACAGCGCCTGGCCATCTTTTATATTAAGGTGGTTTTTCTATTTTATATTCTTATAATATTTAAGAGACCTCAGTCTATTAAAATAATAGATTACAATTTTAAATGTGTAACTGAGTAAATGAGTACAATTTTAAATGTGTAACTGAGTAAATGATTACAATTTTAAATGTGTAACTGAGTAAATTATCTGGACTTGGGATTTGCTCTTTTACACATAGTACTGGAACAGCCAGTCAGACTTCAAGTTCATATTTATATGCTAAATGTATTCAATTTATAAGAATCGCTTCAGCGCTTAAGAAGGTTTGTCAACCAATTATACTTAGGAAGTTAAGCAAATATATTATATGTGATGAATAATGCAATATGAAAAGTTTAAAGGAGTTTAATTTCATAAATGATACTAAAATTAATCGGAGCCTTCTTAGAAGTGATTGCTAAATTTGCTAGATCTATAATTAAAATAATAAGTTATTTCAGCTGAAATTAAAAGTGTAAGGACAAACTAGGTTTTTCCTTTTATTTATAACTTTAATAAAATTGAATATTAATTTTTTAAACTTAAGAAAACCCCTGCATAATTGTTTCTGCACACAAAATCTACCTTTCAGGGCATCCAAAAAATTCACATTAATGTGTATATGAGGTTGAGACAGTCCTGTTACCTCTTATTTCTGTTCATGTGGGGTCAAGAATAGGACAAGTTCAGGCCGGGCGTGGTGGCTCACACCTGTAATCCCAGCACTTTGTGAGGTCCAGGTGGGTGGATCACGAGGTTAGGAGATTGAGACCATCCTGGCTAACACAGTGAAATGTCGTCTCTACTAAAATACAAAAAATTAGCTGGGCATGGTGGTGCGCGCCTGTAGTCCCAGTTACTCAGGAGGTTGAAGCAGGGGATTCTCTTGAAACCAGGAGGCAGAGATTGCGGTGAGCCAAGATCGCTCCACTGCAATCCAGCCTGGCAACAGAGCGAGACTCCATCAGAAAAAAAAAAAAAAAGAATAGGACAAATTCTCAGTAGGCCCGTGGACTAACCACCCAGTACCCTTAAATTCACACAAGAACTGGCCTTTGGTCATAACTCTTCCAATTCTACACACCATTCAGTAGCTGCAGGTCACACAGGACCCAAGGGACAGAGAATCCCCAGCCCAAAGGGGTTGAGGTTGTGGTGCACAGTGTCCCCCAGAGGGATGTCTTATCTCCATGTGAGAGTCACTGGGGCTCCAACCTGTCCCAGAGGCTGAGGCTGGAGTGTAGCAGGGTTCCCCCATGGCTCAGAACATGAATATCAGGATGCGGTTCCCTTAGGCAGCGTCCTTATTGGCACCCCCGACAGGTGACGCCCACCCTGGACAGCCGGACTTCCCAGGTGGATGACAGCTGTCCTTGCCTCTCCAGGCGGTGGGGGATACATCACAAATTGGAGTCATACACACGACACTAGAGAGACGGAAGAAAGATGATGCATTTTGGTGGTGACGAAGGTAGGGGCAGTCTCCCAGAGCCGGGGACTTCCGAAATTGGGTTTGGTTCTAAACTAACTACATAATCACACTGATGCATTCTTCTGTTGGCTGACTCTGCCTCACCAAGAACTCCACACCCCTGGAAAATCCCTCCCGGGATTGTCTGGGAGGCCCAGGTGTGTCCCTGGGCACAGGATCTCGGGTGCTTAGCTGGGCCCAGCACTTTCTCGGGGCTTCTCTGCTGGGTGTACGCTTTGGAAGCAGAGCTCAATGAACCCACTAGAAGGCTCCTTTCTCATTTAACCTCTTGAAGTTTCTCTCCTAAAACAATTCCAGAACTGCTATGTCACAACAGGAACAGGAACCACATAAGCCATCTCCTATCAGCAAGCTTTTGATATTGTCACTCCCCCTCAGAGGCCCCCTCAAGACCCCAGGGAAGGGGATGAGGAGGAAAAGGCAAAGGTGAGGGAATGCATAGTGAGGGGCCCTCCTCCTCCCGCCAGGGCGGCAGGCTCCAGGTGACACCGGTTCCCGCTATGAGCAGGGATAGGCACCGCACCGGGGCCAGAATGCTGGGGAGGGCAGGCGGTCAGCAGCACAGGTCAGTGGCCACCCTTCTCCGGCCATATGCCAGCCCTCTGCTCCAGGGCAAGAGTCCACACAGTTCAGCAGAACTGGCAGAATGGGGCTGGGCGCGGTGGTTCACGCCTGTAATCCCAGCACTTTGGGAGGCCAAGGCGGGCGGATCACTTGAGGTTAGGAGTTCGAGACCAGTCTGGCCAACATGGCGAAACCCCGTCTCTACTAAAAATACAAAAATTAGCCAGGCATGGTGGCAGTCACTTGTAATCCCAGCTACTCAGGAGGCTGAAGCAGGAGAAGTGCTTCAATCCAGGAGGCGGAGTTGCAGTGAGCGCCATTGTACTCCAGCCAGGGCGACAAAAGCAAAACGCCATTAAAAAAAAAAAAAAAAGAAACAAAGAAAGAAAAAAAAGAACTGGCAGAATGGAACCCAAGCGAGCACCAGCCTCCCAGCACCCCCCTGTCAGGGTGCCCTAACCTTTCCTTAAAGCAAAAAAGAATCTGGAGAAACTAGCATTCCCCCTAAACCACTGAAATGTAGTTGGAAGAAAAAAAAAAAAACAAAACCTGCTTCCCAGCAAAACAGGAAGAGCAGGAAGAGAACAAGTTGGCACAGAGCTGAGAGATTAAAGACATCACACCAGAGCTTTGCATCTCTTCTCATCTGCTTCGCATTCCCTGGGAAGAGGTGTCCAGGCGAGGGGCCCGCGGGAGCCAGAATCGCCCCTGGATTTTATCTGCAATTGCCCAGGTGTCAGTTTTCCCACCGTGGCCTTGGCCACCCCTCGTCAGTCCCGCAGACCTTGCTGGGGGCCCCTGGCCTGACAAGCCAGACTGCTGTGGAAGAAAGAAACAAACACTCTTCTTTAAATCATTGTATTTCCAAGTGTCTTTGTAGAGAAGCCCTAAGTAACTAGCAGACTAGAGGGCAATGGCTCCCTCTGTCTTGCGCACCCGTCTGTGAGACGGTATCCAGGCATGGAGTTTCCAGCTCTTTCCGTTTTAATGTACAGGCTGTTGCCTCTCTGAATATACATCGAGGAGCCTGCACTGCAGCAGATTGGAGATGCATGTGCCTCTTGGCCCTCGGAACCTCACCCAGGGCTCAGCCTCTGCATCCAGCTTGCTGTGCCAGGCCCCTTCGCCTCTGCGGTGAGTTGTCACCGGGGGCCTCCTCCCTGTACTTGGATCAAGGCCCAGGCTGTCCTCCATGGCCTGCAGGGCCCTGCCTCCCTCGCTGACCTCACTCTCTGTGTCCACTCGGCTCCAGCCCCGCTGGCTTCCTTCTGTCCCTCAGATATGCCAGGTGTGTCCCTGCCTCAGGGCCTTTTGCTAGGAAAGCTCCTCTCCCAGATCTATGCAGCCGCCTCCTTTTCCTGGTATGGGTCTCATCTCAGATGTGGCTGCTCTACAGGCCGGCCCTAGCCACCCTGCTGAGCACCGCACTCATGTACCCTGTTCCTCTCCACCGTGCAACCCTACTCAGCCTCTTCACAACACGTATCTGACTTGAAATCATCTTGTCTTGTGTGTTTTTGTCTGTCTGCTGCCCCCATAAGAATCCAAGACTCTTGAGGGCAGGGACTCTGTCCGTCTTGTTCTCTGCCATGTCCCCAGCTCCTAGAATAGTACAAGCATATGACTGAAGCCCAGTAAATATTACTTGACTGGCTACCTAGTGTTAGGCCCTGTCCAGTGAACCGGAGGCACAGGGGGCCCTGCGCTCAGGGAGCTCATGCTTTGCAGGGAGGTGGCAAGTCACCAGGAAGAATATACTGTGTTCTTGACACTCTATACACACCCAAATGGGGCAAAGGAAAGCTGTTCTCCCAGTTCTACCTGAGAGGGCCAGATATGGCTTCATACAGGAGACCCCAGAACTGAGTTTTGAAAGATGTATAGGTGCATCCCTGGTGAAGGTACAAATGTGTGGAAAAGCGGGTACCACCCTGGAACAGCAGGTGGTTCAAAGACACCCAAGGAAGAAGGTGTGCAGGTTGAGGGTACAGGGCGTAGGGACATGGGGAAGAGCCGCTCTGCCACGAGAAAGAGAGCTCAGGCTTCCTCTAGAGACAGCAAGAGCCACTGAGAGGTTTTTTCACTGTTGATATTTTGGCTCCTTCAATGTTGAAACATCTGAAACAGAGGAATGACTTGGTCAGAACTGCACTTCCAAATAATCCCTTTGCCAAAATTGGCGTTTCCCGTGTCCCTTGCCCAATCATGACCGTATTCGGGCATATTTCCAACAACTCTGCTGCCCTCTTTCTAAAAATAGCGAGCCTGTCTTCAGAGGCACAGAATTTCACAGCGCAACATTTCAGAAGGAACTCTACATGTTTCTATTCTTTGGAGCTCACACTGTCCCCTGAACTCTCGTCTCTGGCTTCTTTGTCCACAGCTTCCTAGGTCAAATAGCATCACGTGGCTGGTCTCGTTGGGCAGCAGGAAGAGATAAGGGAAGGGCATTAAATGGAAGAATGAAAGTTTCATTCATCTCTGAGTCTTCCACATTTGGTAGAAAGTCAGTATCCTCAATAGTAAAATGGAATAATAACAGCATCCACCTCGTAGGATCCTTTTGAGATCAAATTATTAATACCTTTTCTCTGATCAGGTAGAGATAGAAAAGAAGAAAAAATAAATAAAATAAATTATTAATACTGAATGTAAAGCTCTCAGAAGAGTCCTTGAAACATAATGAGTTCTTTTTTTTTTTTTTCTTTTTGAGACAGTTTCACTCTTGCTGCCCAGGCTAGAGTGCAGTGGCGCGGTCTTGGCTCACTGCAACCTCCACTTCCCATGATCGAGACAGTCTCCTGCCTCAGCCTCCCGAATAGCTGGGATTACAGGTGCCCACCACCATACCATGCTAATTTTTGTATTTTTTTTAGTAGAGATGGGGTTTCACCACATTGGCCAGGCTGGTCTCAAACTCCTGACCTCAAATGATCCTCCTGCCTCAGCCTCCCAAAGTGGTGGGATTACAGGAATGAGCCCTATAAGGAGTTCTATACAAAGTGTTAGCTGTTGTTATTTTTGGCCAATATAGCTTCAATTTCTAGAATTGGTCCAATATACTTTCAGTGGAAGAAAAATATGTAAGTGTTTATGTTGTGTGTGTGTGTGTCGTGGGGATAGGGGTGTGATGTTCATCTCTCTTGAGGTATAAACTGGCTCAGGGCATAGATAAACATACACTTCCACCATTGCAGACTTGCTGTGTGCCCAACACAGTTGCAGGTGCTGATATATATCAAATGTTGTTATCCTTACAATAATCCTACAAGATAGAAATGATTATCTCCATTTTACAGATGAAGAACACTGAGGCTCAGAAAGGTTGATGATGAAAAGTTGCACCGCTGAAATTCATCCGTGTGCACATCCATCTGTCCGTGCATCTCAGTTCCTCCAGGGCAGGAATCCCATCTTTTCTACTTTGCATTCCCAGAGCCCATTGCAGGGAGGGGGAGAGAGACGCAGTGAGCAGTTGCTGGGCCTGAATCCCTATACATGTTATATGGTCAAAATTACTCTTAACAGGCCCTTCAACGGCACATCCAACAAATATTAATTGGAAATATATATATATATGTGAATTGGATACATACTGTGTGCAGGGCCCTGTGCTAGCACTGGAGAGAAAGTGGGAACCAGATGGGCAAAGTCCCTGCCGCTATGGATCCTGGCGTCTAGTGAGGGAGTCAGGCACTAAATAAATGGCTCACATTAAACAAACCATTCCTATAATGCCAGATAGTGTTAAGGACCAGGGGATAAAAAATAGACATTGTAAACCAAAAAGTGTCTGAGACAGGCCTCGAGCAATCGAGAAGCTTATTTTGCCAAGGTCAGGGACATGTCTGGAAGACAGTGAATTCGGGTCCCGAGTTTGCATTTTCCTTTCCCATCTACAGGAAGAGAGGGTGGTGGGTAGGAGTTGCGGCTGCTTTACATAAGGTTGTCAGAGGAAATCTTTCTGAAGAGGTGACATCTGAGCAGAGATTGAAAGAACTGAAGAAGCCACCGTGCCACCCCTGGGAGAAGATGGGACTGTTCTAGGCAGAGGGAACAGCAAGGACCAAGGGCCTGGGGTGGGAGCAGCTTGGAGTTTACAGAGCCTATAAAGTACCATACTCAGCTGCTGTGCCTCAACCCTCCACAGTAACATCTGTTCCCTGCTCGGATCCCCAGGGGTCCCTGTTCTATGTACCCCCAAGCCCACCCATGTGCGTTTCCTCCAGCAGCCAGCATCTATCGCTCTCCTTCCAAAGACCATCCCCAGGGTACTGAAGCCACTTTGCACACAGAGGCAGAAAGCAGCATGTGTCTGGGGGATCAACATTCCCCCCACCCTTGCCCTGTAGCCTGTAACTAGGGTCTGGTGGGTGGGGGCAAATATTGAGGAATAACTTACTTTCCAGATCCCCTGAGGGGTGAGGCTGGGGCCACCCACTGCAGGACTTTAGCTCGACGCCTTGCTCTCTGCTTGCTTCCTTCACTTTCCTATCTTGCTTCACTCATTCCCTTAGCAATCTCCCCTGGGAGCAGTTCCTTAATAAGTCACTTACATGTGACTAAGACAATCACATAATGGGTTGAGTTGCAGCAATGTGCAGCGTATAGTGATAAGGACATCTGCAGAATATCATTTTACATTTTCTAAATGATGCGGACAAGTGCAGAGTTGACTCTCTGTTGAGTTAAACGTCCAGCTGATGCTACACCCTCCACATTCTAACCCACACCCCAGCACTCCAGGACCTCAAATCAGGGACAGAATGAAGGCCTGTGGCCTGTGGTTCCAAGCTCAAGGCACTGATTCCTGGCATCAGGGAGAGGACAGTCCATTCTGGAAAGTGGACTTGGACAGCTGTTCAATAAGACGGGAGCTAAAGCACTCTTTCCCGATTCTGACACTGTCCACAGCCTTAAGAGACTCTGTACCTCAGCTATGCCAGGCTGACAGTCGAAGCCTGGGACAAAGCTACCTCCTCCCATCCCTGAGACCCTCCTTGTCCCAGGTGCAGACAAACCCTGTTTGGCAAAGGCCTCACTCTCCATCCCTGGAAAGCCCAGTTCAGCACCTTCATTCCTTGATTTGTCCCACAGATATTTATGAGGCACCCACATGTGCCTGATGCTAGGGACATGGAGGCATAGCCCATGAGTCCCAACCACACCCAACTGGCAGAAGTCACATGAGGTAAGATGCCCAGAATTCTGCAGGTGCCTTTGTGAAAGGAGTGTCCGGCCCAGGGATCCCATCAGTTTTAAGCATGAGCTGTGTGCCAACTACGGACCCTTGAGGTCAGTGATTACAATAATAGCTGTGCGTCCCCTTTTCAGTGTGACCTTGCCACTCCTCCCATTCAGGCATGGAGTCTCTTTCTCTATTCCTGAATCTGGGCTGGCCTGATATATTAATTTGCTGTGCTCTACCACTAATTGCTTAAAGCAATACCCCTTTATCGTTTCAGTTTCTGTGGCTCAGAAGTCCAGGCACAGCTTCACTGGCGTCTCTGCTCAGGGTCTCACAGGCTGAAATCCAGGTGTCAGCTGGCGCCACATCCTCATCTGAAAACTCAGGGTTCTCCTCCAAGCTCAGTGGCTAGTCACAGAATTCAGGTACTTGTGATTGTAGGACTGAGGTCCCCAGCTCCCGGAAACCACCCACCACCATTCCTGCCGCATGGCCCCCTCCACGACATGGCAGCTCTTGCCTCTTCAAAGTCAACAGGAGAGTGATTCTGCTACTTCCAACCTTTCCCCTTGGGAGAGGCCTGGACTGTCTTTCAAAGAGCTCACCTGATTAGGTTAGACCAAGATAAACTCCCTTTTGAATAAGTAAAAGTCAACTGGAAGGACCTTAATTATGTCTACAAAACCCTGTTTGTTTGTTTTTGTTTTTGAGACAGAGTCTTGCTCCGTCGCCCAGGCTAGAGTGTAGTGGCACAATCTTGGCTCACTGCAACCTCCATCTCCCAGGTTCGAGTGATTCTCCTGCCTCAGCTTCCTGAGTAGCTGGGATTACAGGTGTCCACCACCACACCCGGCTAATTTTTGTATTTTCAGTAAAGATAGGGTTTCACTATATCAGCCAGGCTGGTCTCAAACTCCCGACCTCAGGTGATCCACCCACCTTGGCCTACCAAAGTGCTGGGATTACAGGCAGGAGCCACCACACCCAGCCTGTTTTTTCAATATAGCCTAATCATGGGAGCAAAATCCCAACACATTCCTTAAGTCCCTCTCATGCTCAAAGGGAGGGGATCATATAGGGCATGTACACTGGGTTGGGGGAGGCAGGAACCATGGTGGCCTTGAAATCTGCTCACCATACCTTGTGACTTGCTTTGACCAATAGAATGCAGTGGGAGCAACGTTGTGTAACTTCCAAGGCAAGACCTTAAGAGGCTTTGTGTGTCTCTCACCTTCTTATGTGACTCCTGGAACCACGTAAGGAAGCTTAAACTAGACTATGAATGATGAGAGACCAGGAGGAGAGAGAAGCCCAGCCAGCATCCAGTACTATCACTCCAGATGTATGTGTGAGGCCTTGGCCTTGTCTCTGACTGTGGCCACACCAGTTACCCTATCCAAGAGCAGGAAAGAGGACCATCCAAGGTGCCCGTCAAATACAGAATCATGAGAGATAATAGATTATTGCGTTTTAAGCCACTAAATTTTTGTTTGTTGTACTACAGGCTTTTTTTTTTTTTTTTTTTTTTTTTTTTTTTGGTGAAAGGAAGGTAAGTCTCAGGACCCCCAAATCACGCAGCCAAAAAGAAAGCCGTTGGCTGGGCGCAGTGGTTCACGCCTGTAATCCCAGCACTTTGGGAGGCCGAGGTGGGTGGATCACAAGGTCAGGAGATTGAGACCATCCTGGCTAACACAGTGAAACCCCGTTTCTACTAAAAGCACAAAAAATTAGCCGGGCGTGGCAGTGGGTACCTGTAGTCCCAGCTACTCGAGAGGCTGAGGCAGGAGAACGGCGTGAACCCAGGAGGCGGAGCTTGCAGTGAGCTGAGATGGCGCCACTGCACTCCAGCCTGGGCGACAGAGTGAGACTCCGTCTCAAAAAAAGAAAGAAAGAAAGAAAGTTGTTGCCTTTCTTGGCGTTGAAAATTGAACCCCAAAAATCACTAAGTCAAGCTGGGGACTGCATCAGGTAAACTTGGCTCCCATTTTTTCCCTAAATAAGATAGCTACAAAGATTAAAAAACTACGTATCTCCTTCAGTTTGCCCCCAAGGAATTTCCATGTGGGCCTCAGGATCTTCACCCTGAAACCGTTGTGTTGAATTTCGCCTTGGCAATGTAAATTGATAGTTTATCTTCACAGATGGTGGGACAAGGACAGAACTCAAAGCCACCCCTCTTCTCACCTGAGACGAATGCATATTTGATTGCTTCCTCTGGCCTGTCGCTTATGTAAAAACGCAGATTCAGTGAGACAGGCGGAGGCATAAGTGACTCTTCCTCTACCCCTCCTCACATGTAAATTGTGTATTCAGTGAAAGGCTGATCAGACTCAAAATAATACAACCTTTAGTCTCTTATCTACCTATGACCTGGAAACCCTCACTTCGAGTTGTCCCGTCTTTCCAGACTGAACCCCACGTACATCTTAAATGTGCTGACTGGGCCGGGCACAATGGTTCACGCCTGTAATCCCAGCACTTTGGGAGGCCGAGGCAGGCGGATCACGAGGTCAGGAGATCGAGACCATCCTGGCTAACACAGTGAAACCCCGTCTCTACTAAAAATACAAAAAATTAGCCGGGAGTGGTAGCAGACGCCTGTAGTCCCAGCTACTCGGGAGGCTGAGGCAGGAGAATGGCATGAACCCGGGAGGCGGAGCTTACAGTGAGCGGAGATTGTGCCGCTGCACTCCAGCCTGGGCGACAGAGCGAGACTCCGTCTCAAAAAAAAAAAAAAAAGTGCTGATTGATGTCTCATATCTCCCTAAAATGTATAAAACCAAGCTACATCCCTATCACCTTGGGTACATGTCATCAGGACCTCCTGAGGCTGTGTCCCAGGCACGTCCTTAACCTTGGCAAAACAAACTTTCAAAATTGATTGACACTTGTCTCAGATAGTTTTGGTTCACAATTTCATAGGAAACTGATTTGCCCTCTGTCTGGGCAACAACTCCCACAGGCTAAGAGATCAATTTTTTTCTTTCATGATGTTATACCAAACCTCAGAACTATAGACTGTCAGAGGTAGAGGGGGTTTTTTCTAATAGAATAGAGACTATCTTCTCCAGGGGCTCATAAACAAGGGAAGGGCATGTGAGAGGTCCATAAATCTCTCCGAAATTTTGGAATGACTTGAAAAGAACAGATTTTCAAAAGAGTCACCTGCAGCTGGTCGCAGTGGCTCATGCCTGTAATCCCAGCACTG
Organism: Chlorocebus sabaeus; assembly: GCF_047675955.1. Classification (NCBI taxonomy): domain Eukaryota; kingdom Metazoa; phylum Chordata; class Mammalia; order Primates; family Cercopithecidae; genus Chlorocebus; species Chlorocebus sabaeus. Next base: position 11,998,839 of record NC_132922.1, read on the forward strand.
TGAGAGGCCAAGGCGGGCAGATCACGAGGTCAGGAGTTTGAGACCAGTCTGGCCAACGTAGTGAAACCATGTCTCAACTAAAAATACAAAAATTAGCCTGGCATGGTGGCGTGCCTGTAGTCCCAGCCACTCAGGAGGCCAAGGCAGGACAAATCACTTGAACCTGGGAGGCGGAGATTGTAGTGAGCCAAGATGCGCCACTGCACTCCAGCCTGGGCAACAAAGCGAGACTCCATCTCCAAAACAAAAAACAAAGTCACCTGCCAAAAAATGTCATAGAGCACTAAAAAGGGCCAGTTCCTCCCCCATTTTTGAAGTTGAAAAACTAAGATCCAGAGAGGAGAAAAGGACTTGGACAACATCATACACTTACCCAAAGAAAAGGGACCCAAGCCTGGCTGCCCGCATTCCCACTTCATCTGATCACGTCCCTCCTCTACTCAAAACTCCCTCACACTTCCCACTGCCTGAGACAAAGTCCAAACCTATCCAGCATTCAAGGCGCTTCCCAGGTTAGGCCCAACCCGTCTTTCCACTGCCATCCTCTGCCGTACTGCACCAACCCAGGCCATAGCAGACTTCTTTCCCATCCCCAAAACACACTCTCAGGCTCTGATGTGTTCTGTTGTTCAAGCTGACACATCCACCCAGGACACCCTTCCCATTCTTCACTCGTAGGCCAATTCCCATTGGTCTTTCCAGCTCCAAATCAGAGGTCTCTACCTCTGAGAAGGCCTCCCAGTCTCACCTCCAGGCAGTAGGTTGCTCCCCCATGTCCAATCCCAAGACATCCTGTTCAGACTCTTATGGTAAGCTTACAATGCCTCCCCCAAAGATGTCCATGTCCTAGCCCCCAGAACCTGTGGATAGGATACCTTACTTACCATCCACGTTACCCTATGGTAAGAGGGTCTTTGCAGATCTGATTAAGTTAAGCAGGTTGAGATGGAGAGATCATTCTCAATTATTTGGGCAGACCCAATGTAATCACAAGCGTCCTTATAAGAAAGAGGTAGAAGCCAGACGCGGTAGCTCACACCTGTAATCCCAGTACTTTGGGAGGCCGAGGCGGGCGGATTACTTGAGGTCAGGAGTTCGAGACCAGCCTGGCTAACATGGTGAAATCCCCATCTCTATTAAATACAAAAATTAGCCGGGTGTGGTGGCGTATGCCTGTAATCCCAGCTACTCGGGAGGCTGAGACAGGGAGAATTGTTTGAACCCGGGAGGCAGAGGTTGCAGCGAGCCGAAATTGTGCCACTGCACTCCCGCCTGGGTGACAGAGCAAGACTCCATATCAAAAACAAAATGAAACAAAAAACAAAAAGAAAAAGAAAAGAAAAAGAAAGAAAGAGGCAGGAAGTGAGCAAAGGGATCGTAGAAACAGAGATTTGAGTGATGAAGTCATGAGCCAAGAAATGCCAGCAACATTTAGAAGCTGGATGAGGCATGGAACAGACACTCTCCTCCAGCCTCCGAAAAGGGACCAGCCCTAAGGATACCTTCACTTGGGCCCAGTAACACTGATTTGGGACTTTCCACCTCCAGAGTCATCAGATAACAAATTTGAGTCATTTTAAGCCACTGAGCTTGTGTTAATTTGTGACAGCAGCAACACGAAACTCCTACACTTTTATTCTAGCATTAGTCACACTGTGCCTTTCTCACTCCACTGAGAACTCCTCAGCCTGGGGCGCTTTTGTTTCCTGATGGTTTAACACAAAGCCTGGTGCTTCACAAGGGCTCACAAACACTGCTGAATGAATCAACAAGTGGACTCACCTGCTTCAGCCCAAACACACACACACACTCTCATACCCACTCCACTTGCCTGCCCATCCACCACCACCCACATCTCCCAGGAGGACATTTCTATTTTTACCACAGCAGCTCACCTTGGGCTGGCCAGCAAATAGCTGTTTCCCTAGAACATACTTAAAATAAGTGAGGAGAGGGATTTCTTTCAAGGTAGTAGTTGGACAAATCTGCCAGGAGGAAAAGACTAACATTTTGATATGGTGGATTTGAAACCCAAGAATTGGCATCGTAGCACAGAAACGTAAAAATCTTTCCTAATGAGCCATTGATGTTCACAAGATACAACCCTGACTCTTCACAATCCCCATTCCTCCCAACCCCATCTCAACCCCAAGGTGGTCACTGGAAGGATGGGGAAATCTGTATTTAATGACACTGAAAAATGTCCACTTTATAGCATTAAGGGAGAAAAGCAGATTCCAGAACAGTGTGAATAGCGTGATCCCATTTTGTTAAAAAATCAAATCTACAGACAATGTGTATGTATATACATATACATACACAGACGTACACAGGTGTACGTGAGTTCACGTAGGCATAGAGCAGAGGCTGGAAGATTGGTGAAGATGTTAACAATGGTTTTATGGGAGTTATGGACAGTTGCTTTTTTATCTGTATTTTTAAAAATTGTTTTACAAAGAGCAAGACTACTAAGATAATGGGAAATAAAGTTCAAGTAATTTCAACATTTAAAAAGTCGAGCGTTTTGCGCGGCAGGGCTATTTTTCGTGTCCATTCCCGGACAGCCCCAGCTCGATCCCCCGCCTCTTCCCAAGTAGGAAGCTGGGGTCTGGGCTCCCCAGAGCAATGGCGGAAGCTTCGCGCAGCTGCAGGCGGGGAGAGGGACGCGGCCGGGTCGGTGGGACGGGAGGGGTGCTGGGAATCGGAAAACACAGATATGACCGCGAAGGCGGCTTCTGCCGAATAACCAGATGATGACCCGCTGTGGGCCCAAGGTGGGGTGCAGGGAGGCCCGTTCCTGCTCGCGGTCCCTCTCCCTCCCTCACTGCCACACTGCACCCGCCGAGTCCTCCCCGGTCTCCCGGGCGAGGGCAGGTGTCGCCCGAGACCCCGGCCGCAGTCAGATGCCCACGGTCACCCAGGCCTTCCTCGGCCCCATTCGCTGCACACCCCTTTCCTGCGGTGGCGTTTTTGTTTTAACTCTTCTGAACTGGTTACAAAACCACACTCCTACGAATACATAAATAATGGATGGGGGGCGATGTTTTAAAGAAATTCCCGCAAGGCCTGGCAAGGCAACAGCAACTGCATTTCTGCTGCATCATTTTTAACTGTTTGCAGGCTACTGCGGGAGACGCGCGTTGGCGGAGAGACTCCCGCTCCACAGCCCTTCTCCGCCCGGGGCCTGGCGAGACTCGCGTGGGGATTAAGAGGCGAGGAGAGGGTGTCAGCGATCGGGCGCCAGCAAGATGGGGGAGGGGGTTATAAGCGTAAGGCCGTAGCGTGCCCACAAGCCGGGTACTCATCGGGTCCGCCGGCAGCTGCTCCCTCCGCCGGCGCGGCCCCTTTAAGAGCCAGCGCGCGCCCCCGCCCCGCTAGCGCCGACTTTCCCTAGCAACCGCCCCGGGAGAGGGGGAGGTCCTGGCAACCGCGCGCCGGCCGCGAGGATCACGTGACGGCCCGCAGCTGGAACGCGAGCGCGCGCCCCGCCGCGCTCCCGCCCGCCGGGGACTGGGCGCTGCGGCGCGTGCGCGAGCGGTGCCGCACCGGCCGCGGGCGCAGGGAGTATTATGGGCTGTGGGTGCCGCTGAGCAAGATGGAGCTGTCTGCAGTGGGCGAGCGGGTCTTCGCGGCCGAATCCATCATCAAACGGCGGATCCGAAAGGTGAGCCGCCGCCCGGGGCGGGCCGCCGCTGTCCGCAGCCGGAGCCGGGGCCGGGAGCCCTCGGGGCGAAGCGGTCCCGCTATCCCGGCTCCCTCGCCCAGCCCCGCGCCGCCGCCTCCTCGCGTCCCCGCATCCTCCCCACCCCCACCCCCGTTTTTCTCCCCTCTATTTTTCAGGGACGCATCGAGTACCTGGTGAAATGGAAGGGGTGGGCGATCAAGTGAGTGTCGCGGGGTCCGGGGGCGTCGCGGGAGGGGAGGCAGCGGGCACCGGGGCCTGGGGTGGGGGTGCGCGCGCTTGCTCTCGCCGCGTGCCTGTCCCTCTCTGGTCTTCATCCTGATTTTGAGCGTTTGTGACTCGGCAGGTACAGCACTTGGGAGCCCGAGGAGAACATCCTGGACTCGCGGCTCATTGCAGCCTTCGAGCAAAAGTGAGTTGTTGGGGAAGCTGGCAGGGGCGGCGAGGCCGAGGCTCGGCTGGGGCGCCGCGCGGGGAAGCGGGAGAGCCGGGGAGGGCATCGCGGAGTGGGGCCCGGGAAGGGGCTCTTTTTAACCTCTGGTGTTTTTCGGCCGCAGGGAGAGGGAGCGTGAGCTGTATGGGCCCAAGAAGAGAGGACCCAAACCCAAAACTTTCCTTCTGAAGGTAACCTGGCCCAGCCCCAGCAGCATCCCCTTCTCGGGCCCCCAGCCCCGGCACAGCACGGGGCCTGGAAGGGAGGGACAGATACGAGGCTGCCCAAGCGGGCGGGCCTTTCCAGAGGGGCCCCAGCTGGGCAGGGGGTGGTTGTGAGCCCCCCACAGAAGCCCCTGATGGCAAGCCTCAGCCAGCTTCACCTTCAACAAGAGGGTCCTGGGACTGGGGATAATCTTCCCTGTTGAAACCAGGGTCTGGGGGTGCCTTTAGGGCTCTAGGAAAGGGAGTAGCTGAGGAAGGTGGGGGATGCCCATGGGAAGGGGGCATTTATTTGAGCTGTTATGACTGTGCTGGGAGTTGGAACCCAGGGGGAGAGTGAGTGGGGTCCCACCTCCTGTCAGGGCACAAGGAGAGGATTGGGGGACCACCTGCCTCCCTGCCCCCAGCTTCCCCCGTTCCCTGTCTTTCAGGATTTGTTCTTCATGGCTCCCCTCCTTTCTTGGGGAACCAACTTGAATTTGACCTCAAAATCACTTCCCTTTGAATTTATCACCCAGGCTGGGCCACTAACTTTAGGGCTCTGAGCCTCAGTTTCCCCCCACTCCCGGCCATTTCTGGAGGATGAGGATGTGGGAGTGAGAGCATAGCATATTAGCCTCTGCTAGGGAGGGAAGAACTTCCAGAGGAAGCCATCTTGGAGGATTCGGGTTTTTATTTTATTTTGACAAGAAAAAACAGAGTCAGGGAAAGAAAGGGCAAGATGGCCCTAGGTGGCAGGCAAGGCTGCAGGTGGAACTCACTGGGCCACCTGTCTCGCTGTAGTGCTACACATGCCTCAGGGCCCCCTCCCACCCGACAGCCGGTGACTTTGTGGGAGGACTCTTTTTTGGAGAAAAGAAGCAGAAGTGAAAGAAATGTGGGTTTCCAGAATTTCATATTTTTGTAAACCCCACCCTCAAGCGACGCACATCCTAGGGGATCCAGGGAGTAACCTTAACCCTGATGCTTCTCCTGGGGAGGGATGGGCGGAGCAGCTGGAAGGCTGATGGGCTGTGTGACAGTCTCTCAGTGCAGCTGGGGCACCCTCTAGCGGTGAAGCGAGTATGACCATGAACATTGATACACAAAACGCCTTTTTTCTTGATCGTTCTTTTGGTTCCTGAGCTGGCTGTGGGCCTAATACAGGGCTGAGCCCTCAACAGTTCCAAGAAGTGGGGAGTATTATCCCCATTTCACAGATAAAAAGTCAAGGCCCAGGAAGGGAAAGTGACCCGAGGTCCAGCATCCTGGCTTCATCCTGTCTCCTTTTCTTCATCTTGTGCCTTGAGGAGTCCATGTCAGGTTAAGGGGGAACGGCAGATACACACAGGAAACTATGGAGGCTGTAGAGTTGGCGTGGCAGGGGATAGAGATGCAGATAGGAGAACTTTTTTATCTGGATCCTAAGAAACAGGTAGCCTGAGAGTGAGGTGGATATTTGTGAGGGGCTATGGAGATTAGCTTGGGCCGAATACATTGCTCTGGGACTCCGTGGGAGGCAGTATGGCAGTCAGCAAATTACACTGCGCGCTTTCTGCCAGGAACTACTGTGAAGCAAACAGGAGCCCACGAGATAGCTTCCATCCCCCGTTTTACGCATGGGGAAACGGGGTTAGAGGTGTCCAGTAACTTGCCCACAGACATGGGGAGAGGCCAAGGTACTGTTCATGCCATCTACACCATCTACAGTGCATGCCAAGCCCACAGAGCTATGCCTGTCACTTGGTCAGGGTGCAATAACCATGTTGGCTACAGTTATTTTTAATTCACCAGGCAGACCCAGGTCCCCACTTTCAAGGAGTTCTCCATGTGGGGAGGAAGAGGAGGGGTGAACCCTTTAAAAAATAATAATATATAGAAAGTATAAAGTAAGAAATGACAATGTATGCCAAGCATACATTGGAAAAAGATCACTGTTTAGAAGTCCACCACCCATGGGTAGGTCTGTTCAGTTATTTGCTGCATGCCAGGCGGTGTGCTGAGCAGGTGCCATGTACTCTCTGATCATCACAGGGGCGCCTGAAGTCGGCCCTGTGATGGTCGAGCAGATAAGGAAAGGAGACTCACTGAGCCAGGGTTTCTTTTCGGGCCTGCTGTTTGCCCACACTCTTTGCCCCTCCCCCAGGGACAGTCCGTCACCACTGGACTCTTGGAAGCATAATTGCAGAAGTCAGGAAGCGCAGGCAGCTTGCAGGAGGAGTAAACACTTAACTTTCTGTGAGTCAGAAAGTGTGGGGATGCACCTGCAGAACGTCTGCCTACCATGCCGAAAAAGTTTGAGCTTTTCCCTGCCTTTGTGTGGGAAGGGGTGTGAGGGGCCCGATCCCTGGGAGCTGGGCTGGCAGCATTGGCGTGGGCAGGCCTGGCTTCATGTGCTGCCACCTAGTGGCGGAAGGGACTGTTAACCAAGCAGCCCCAGGAGGCCCCAGCCTGGGCTGGGAGGACCACGTGGAGTCACAGTCCCTTCTCCCATGGGGGTGAAGGCCACGTTCTAAATGAAGACATCTTGCTTAGCCAACAAATAAGCCAGCGAACACCTCTCCTGGGAGTTGTGGTCCAATGTAATCTAGTCTTGTCTGAGGGGCATATGGGCTACCTCCAGGTACTAGTTAAGCATCCAGTGCTGTGGGGAGTGGGAGGTAGACAGACCTCACACAGATCCCACCTTCAAGGACCTCACAGACCAACCACGGGGACATGGCCTTCCTCTCGGTCCCAACCATCTCCCACCTAGATTGAGGGCAGCCATCACCTAACAAGCCTCCCTTCCCCAGTAGGAGCCAGAGAATCTGTAAAACCCACGCCGCTTGTGGCACCCCCCACACACCCCAGCCTCTGTCCCCAGCCCTTGCTTTCAGTCCTGTGACTCCTTGCCATCTTCTCACACCACTGAGACCTTGCCCATAGGACTCTCTGCCTCTACCATCTGTCTCTCTGAGCAGGGCACCGGGGCCTCTGGAACTGTCTGGGGTGCAGTCAGGTCTCAGTAAGGACCAGGATTTTCTCCTACTTAGGTGTCAGGGCCAGGTTTTGATGTTTCATTCTTCAAGCCTGGGGTCTGTACTTCTCTGGGCTCCGTGGTTCTTTCGCTGCACCAAATCACTTCCTGTTCCTGCTGCCCACCATCCTCCCTGTGATAGAGCAGCTCTTCAGGAGAGTCTGTGTGTGCAACTGTAACCCCAAGCAGCTGGTGCCTGATGTGTCAGTTCCTTCCTTAGTAAAGAAAGGACTGGCCATGCAGCAGCTTACATCACCTTACGAGTCCCTTAGCCTTTCTCCATTTAGTGGCATCTGACAACGGGTGGGTTGGACTGGAACCTGGGGTCTCTTGAGAGCCCTGCGGCTTTAGAGAGATTTCATGCCTGGAAGGACAGGCCTAGGAGCTTGGGGCAGTATTCCTGGCTGCCCACGACCTCTGCACCACCATCCTGCCCCAGACCATCTTGGCACAGAGAATAGGGAGTGGTCAGGCCCACCTCTAGGCCTGTCCCCCCCAAACTCACGTCTGACCGGGTTGGGTTCCAGCCCAGGCTTTGGGGTGCAGGCTTGGATTGCATTGGCACCAGTTCACTCTGAGCCAGGCACTGGGCAGACAAGTAAATGAGACCCATCCAGGGAAGTGTGGTGGCTGAGGTGCTGCCAGCTAAGGAGGCAGGCTGGAGCCGGAGGTCAGCCTGCTCAAAGGTGAGAGTACGGGGCACCGGGGACATGGTGGCTCAGCAGGACTGGGTGCGGCGGAGCAGGGAGGACCCACCTCCTCCTTTCGGTCACCAGGAATGAATCCGTGGAGGAGTCCCCGCTTGGGCTGGATCTGGCACAGAGCAGGGGTTTGGCAGGGGCTTCTGAGCAACAGGCTGCCCTCCCAACACTGTCCCAGTTGTCCATACTCCCCTGTGTCAGCAAGGGCAGCCATGGAGTGGCCCAGGGCCCTCTGTGGAGCTTGCAGTGGTGGTGGGCTGTAGAAAAAACAGTTTTGGAATTGGGCCTGGACAAGGGTGTCCGGACTCAGACCTTGGAGTCGGAGCCAAATTGATTCATCTCTGAACCTCTATTTCCTTTTCTAAGTCGAGGTCATAAAGACCAGTGATTCTCTTGCGTGGTCTCGGGATCATTGGCTGAGAGGCTCTACTTAGGGCTGGCTGGTGCAGGGACATCCAGGGGAGGTCAGCGGGCAGCTCTGAGGTCCCACCCACCCCTCCCTCTGCCCGCAGGCGCGGGCCCAGGCCGAGGCCCTCCGCATCAGTGATGTGCATTTCTCTGTCAAGCCAACTGCCAGTGCTTCCTCGCCCAAGCTGCACTCCAGCGCAGCAGTGCACCGGCTCAAGAAGGACATCCGCCGCTGCCACCGCATGTCCCGCCGTCCCCTGCCCCGCCCGGACCCGCAGGGGGGCAGCCCCGGCCTGCGCCCGCCCATCTCGCCCTTCTCGGAGACGGTGCGCATCATCAACCGCAAGGTGAAGCCGCGGGAGCCCAAGCGGAACCGCATCATCCTGAACCTGAAGGTGATCGACAAGGGCGCTGGCGGCGGGGGCACCGGGCAGGGGGCTGGGGCGCTGGCCCGCCCCAAAGTGCCCTCGCGGAACCGCGTTATCGGCAAGAGCAAGAAGTTCAGTGAGAGCGTCCTGCGCACCCAGATCCGCCACATGAAGTTCGGCGCCTTTGCGCTGTACAAGCCCCCATCCGCCCCCCTGGCTGCCCCGCCCGCCCCCCTGGCTGCCCCGCCCGCCGGCAAGGCTGATGCCTCAGCCCCGGGCCCTGGGCTGCTCCTGGCCGCTCCCGCCACCCCCTACGACGCCCGGAGTTCCGGCTCCTCCAGCTGCCCCTCACCTGCACCACAGTCCTCTGACCCCGACGACACGCCCCCTAAGCTCCTCCCCGAGACCGTGAGCCCGTCCGCCCCCAGCTGGCGCGAGCCGGAGGTGCTCGACCTGTCCCTCCCTCCCGAGTCGGCAGCCACCAGCAAGCGGGCACCGCCCGAGGTCACAGCTGCTGCTGGCCCGGCGCCTCCCACGGCCCCTGAGCCCGCCGGTGCCTCCTCCGAGCCCGAGGCTGGGGACTGGCGCCCCGAGATGTCACCCTGCTCCAATGTGGTCGTCACCGATGTCACCAGCAACCTCCTGACGGTCACAATCAAGGAATTCTGCAACCCTGAGGATTTCGAGAAGGTGGCTGCTGGGGTAGCAGGCGCCGCTGGGGGTGGTGGCAGCAGTGGGGCGAGCAAGTGAGGGGGTTCCACCAAGGAGGGGGGCTTGGGGGGGCCCTCCTGCCCAAAGTCATACTCTTGCTCCCACCCCACCCTTGCCCCCAGCCCTCTCTCCGTGTGCTTTGCTTGTTTCAAATGGCTCGGTGTTGACCCAGGGACGGGGCTGGGTAGTTGGGGTCCCAGAAAACTAGGGGGTAGGGGCCACCCTGGAATGGGGCAGGGGAAGGGCACACCCCTGCCCATGCATGGTAGGGCCCACTGGGTGGTTTCTGGAAAGCCCCAGAACCTAGGGTTCCTTTGCCCCTTCCACATCCCACCCGTCTCTCTAGCTTGCTTCCTGCTCTCATGTGCGGCGTCTGATTTCTCGGTGCTAACCTGGCAGCTGTGGGGCCCTTAGGAGACCCCCACTGAGGGTGGGCACAGTCCCTTTCCTTCCTGCAGATGCCTAGGCAGGAGGAGGGCTTCCTGCCTGTTTGGCAAAGCCCCAGGCAGAGGCCGAGGATGAGGCCAGACTCAACTCCTCCCTCCACATCAGCCAGGGCATCAGAAGTTGGGCCAGGGCGGGGTCTTCCCTGCTCGATTTTGGATGAGGCCTAAGTAGACCCCCTCTGCCCTGCCCCAGCCCTGTCTTTTTCCTAACCCCCTCAACGGTGGGAGGAACTGGCAGAGGGTGCGCCTGGCCGCAGCCTCCCAGCATCTAAAGGCCTCTTCAGTTCTTGACCAAAGGTGCTATGAGAACCTGCCGTGGAAACTTCAGTTGTGCGTCCGCCCCACTTGCCGTGTTTGTCCGTGGGTTCATACGTGCATTGGGTGCTAGGCCCCAGGCTGCCAGGTGGCATCCTTTACAGTTCCTTTGAACAGGGGCATTGAAGGCCTGGACCGCTCCTCGCCTCAGTAGGGCTGGGGACCGGGCTTGGGTCTGGAGGTTTGCTGTGGAAGTCACCAGGCCTCCCCACCTGGCCCAGGTGTGCTGGGGGCACCATGCCCCCTACCCCCCTGCCCTCCTCGGAGTGGTCAGCCCAACCTGTTGGACCTTCACATCATGGTGGGGACCGAGATAGAGAGGGAGACCCCTTCCAAGCTCCCCCTTCCTCCCGGTGTTTGGGGAGGACACCGAAGAATCCATTCCCGAGGGCCTCCCAGCTTCTCCCCGCCCCTCTTTTGCTTCTGACCACGGAGGCTTTCTCATAGCCCAGCCTGCCTGAAGCAAGGAGCCTCCAGTGTCCCTGGCAGCTTCTGTTTCCCTCTGCTGCCAGGGAGCTGAGGCACCCGTGCCAGTGGCAGGGGGCACAGCCCCAGCCTTAGGCCAGGACCTGGGAGGGCAGGCAGGCAAAGGCGAGACCAGAGGGGCTGTGTTCTCCAGAAGAATGAGGGTGTTGGTCCCAGGATTGGGACCAGGTGCCCCACTGGCCAGCCCTGGGCCACTTCCCGGGTCTCCGTTGTGCGTGGGTGGCGTATTCCAGGCGTGGCTGGAGCTGGCTTCCTGGCTGTGCTGCCTTGGGCCCCTCCCTCAGAAGCACGTTGGCAGGAGGCCAATCAGAACCCGAGCGCCTTTGGTCCTAAGAATGGGAGGTCGCCTTCCTTCCCAATCTCCCTGCCAGGGCCCGCAGTGTGGCCCTAGCCCTCCCCTCCCCGGGATACAGAACGGGGACCCTTGCAGGGCCGGGGCGGAGGCTGATCCTCCTCGGCCCGCCCTGCCCTGCCCTGTGTGTTGGCTTTGTGGCCGTCCAAGTGCCAATTGGCTTTTCCCCCAAATAAGGGCTGGTATTTCTCCTCTGTCCTTGGAGGTGATTTCCCCCTGGCCCCCTCCCCTAGGTGAGTGATCACCTGGGTGCCAGTTACAGGTGTTTCCAGAGACCATAGAAATGTGTTTTCCTGAGAGTTCGTGTCATTCGTGACTTTTTTGTAAAGAAGTTGTGTTTTCAGAGGTGATTTTATGACAGGAAAGTGAAAGAATTAGTTTTGCAAAAAAACAAAAACAAAAAAAGAGGAAAAAAAAGAAATAGAAAAAAATATTATGGGATTCCTATGGGGGGGTGGGGGGAGAAAGAGATATTTAAGAAAAAATAGTAACGCAGTGATTGCACAGGTGAGGTGGCAATGTCAGGATGGGGCAGAGGCCTGGACCCAGCTGGCAGGTTCCCTGGCGTTGCAGGCACTGTGGAGAGGGCCTGGACCCAGATCTCCACACCCATGCTTACTCAAAGGGAAGGACAACAGCGGGTCCCCGGGGAGCTAACCCAAGCTGCAGGCCCCGGCAAGCTGAGGTTTGGGAGGGTAGGGTTGTCACTGGTGATTTTCTCCAGGGGGCTGGTGAGTGGGCGGTTTGGTTTCTTGCTCCCTTCCATTGCTTTGCCAGTCGTTGGGCCATCTGGTCCCTACCGCCGCCACCCTATGGGGGAGATTTCCCTCCCCACGGGTCACTCTAAAGCCCACGACCTCTCTGAGCCTCCCTAGCCTGAAAGGTGATGCAGGCTTCAGGAGGCAAGAAGCTGGGCTCTGGGGGTGGCTAGGGAGAGAGAATGCATTTCCCTTGCCACAGGTAGTCTGCTTCTGCTGGCCTGAGCTCCAAGCAGAGCAGCCCGGGCCGGCCTTGGTGCGTGAAGAGGCACCAGGCATACGGCCTTGAGGTGGGCAGTGCCCCTGGGGACCCGAGTGGTTGGAACTGAGGGTGAGCGGAGGCCTCCGTCCTGCCCTCTCTAGTAACCCCGCCCCCCACACACTTGCTCGGATCGGCCTCCCTTGGGAGATCGGCCTCCCTTGGGAGATCGGCCTCGATGGGCCCCTCCTCCACCCTTGCTGCTTTCCATTTGCCTAATTACCAAGCAGAAGTTGCAATCTGGTTTGCTTTATTTTTGTATGTGAAATAACCCCCAAAGCCCAATCTCCCATGTTCAATATTGGTTGGGGCATCCGTCATCTCCCCTTAAGTGCACCCCCTCCCTACCCAAGTATCATAGGAAACAGGTGAGGTCTGGTGTCTCTACTTTGAGACGGTAAGTTGGGACCCATCCCTGTCTCAGTCCCCACTCTGACCTTTAGTTTGCCCTTCTGCAAAATGGGTATATTGGGCAGCAAGGCCTCTTCAGAAAGCGTTTCTGGTGTCAGAGCAGCTGCCCAGTACCAGGTGGGGGTCAAGGTTGCTGGTACTGGGGCCCCCAGCTGCCCACAACCCCTCTTTGTTCTCACCCTGCTAAGGGGTCAAGGTCAAAATGAGCCTCATCCTTCCTGTAATCTGGGAAGAGGTGATGATCAAGTCCCCAACTTCAGTGTGAGGGACAGAGTTGGGGGGATGGCCCCTTTTCAAAGAAGTGGAAATAGTTTTGGAGAAGCGCAGCTGCTTCACTGGGGGAATGCGGCAGGGACTAGGGCCCAGGATGCTTTGGCCTGTGGGGAAAGCCCTTTAAAAGGCAGGGCCCAGGCCCTGGAGCCAGCACAAGACTGGCAGCGAGCCCCTGAGCCAGGAGGTCCTGGAGGAGAGCCAGGCCGGTGGGCCTGCCTGAGGCTGGAGGGTCAGCCCCAACGGGGAGCTGGGTTGGCCAGGGGGCAGGGCTGCTACCAGCCTCTCTGGCCTCTGGGGACCGAAGAAGACATATCCCCACTTTGCCCACTTTTCTGTGTCATTTTGTTGTTTTGGTTTGTGGTGGTTTTCTTTTTTCTTTTTCTTTTTCTTTTTTTTTTTTTTTTTTTGCACTTCGCCCACACGGGACAGTGGAGCCCTACCTGGTCAGTTCCACTTCCGGGCTCCCATGCACTTGTCCAAGGCGGCCTCTTTGGGGCAGGGATGGTTTGAGGAATCACTTTTAAAGAAAAAAGGAAGACATTGAAAGGTTTTAGTTTCTTCCCTATCTGCATGTCCTGTCATATAGAAAGCCCAGAATTAGGGGCTAGAACTCCAGGAGAGGGTCTCCCCGACTCATCTCTTGCTGACAGTCACCAGGATGCAGAAATAGGGAGACAGTTAGTGGGGGCCAAAGATGCCCCCTCCCAGGCATTCGTGGTTCCCTCTTCCGCCCCCTGCAGTCTTTGGAGGAGTCAGTGCCTCACTCCAGCAGTGAATGTCTACTGTATGCAGGTAGTCAGCCAGGCAAAGGGGGACTGACAGTCTCATGGGGGAACCCTCTTGCAGGAGGCCAGGTAGCAGGAGCAAAGCGTTCCGGCCGCCCTTGCTGCTGGGGGGAGTGGAGAGGGAGACTTCTTTTCGTTGGTTTTAATTTAAAAACACAAAGGCCTAAAGAAATACGTATCTTATAATTTTTTTAATTTTTGAGAAGTTCATTTAATGAATTGTGCACGAATGAATTCTATATATATAAAATATACATATATAGCTCTATATTTGGGGAGGGGCACTGTCTCTTTTTTCTCTCTCATTTTTAAAATGAAGTGTAGTTGCCTTTGTATGTGGTTCAACCATCCAGCTCCCAGCTGGCTAAACTTTGCCTCCAGTGGTCAAAGATGGAAAAATAGTGGGGTTGGCAGGAGATGGGAAACGGAGGTGCCGCCCCGGCATGGGGGGCAGGTCCCCCAGTCCACCCTGCCCCTCCCCCGGTGGAGAAGACGCCTAGTTGGGGGTGTGGGTTTGGGCTCCATTCTGGATTCGGCGGTTCCGGGGGAGGGGTGGGTCTGTGCCGATTACTCTGTCTTGTACGTTTGTTCTGCTGCTCTTCAATATTGTATCAACGCCAGGAGAGGGGGGGTGAAAAGCCTCTTTTACCCCCCAATAAATTGTCACATTCCGAAGCTGAGGCCTAGCCCCTAGGTTGGGGTGTGTCTGTGTCTTCTTCCAGTTGTGACTGGCTTTTCAAAAGCAGCAGGCCCGTGCCCCTCCAGTGACAGGTGAAGGGGGGAAGCCCTGCCCCACTGCTGGCACTCACTTGCTTCCCAGTTCCTATCTCCCACACTCCCCCAGCTCACATGTGCCTCAGTGGGAGAAACAGGTGCCTGCTGCTTCTTGGACCCTTGAGTATAACTGGTAGGTGAGAGTGGGAGGGTGGAGGTCTCACCACTGCCTGTCCCTCAGTGGGAATCACAGCACCCGCAGAGAGGAAGGGGCCTGTGGGGTTGTGGTCCCCGAGCCCAGGAGTGAGCAGGCCAGAATGGGGCACCAGCCGCTCCTGCCATCGGATCCCACAGTTTGGCACCACTTGTTCCAATCATGAGAATGGTGGTCTTGGCGTTTGTTTTCCGGGCGCCATGTGCCTTCTCTCATGAGATGACGCACCTTCTCCCCACATAGGTGGGCTTGGAAGCAGCAGCCCCAGGCAAACTTCCATGCCTTCCCCGACTGCCTGGCATTCCACCTGCAAGCTCCCGATGCCTCCCGCGGCCACCTGTTTGCCAGGCCTCGGACAGGTGGCGCTCTGGTCTCCCCTTCCTCACCACCCCACCTCCTGTCTGGCTTCTCTGGTGTCTCCCTGCCCTGCACCCTGGGGTCCTGAGTGCTTCTGCCGTGGCAGCAGCTCCTGCTTGGTCCACCCGTCTCCATCCTGGCCTGCGCCTGCCCCCTGTGTCTTCCACACCAGTGCCATATGGGTCAGGGAGCCCACCGCCTTCAGGATCATGCCCTGGCACCACGGCCTCTAGGCAGGCAGGAATCCGATCTATTTCCTTGTCACGCCTGGTTCCAGCGCTGGGGATATTCAGTGCAGACAGACGCTGCTGTTAATTTCCAGGCTGCAATGCCCAGAGCTCCCACAGCTCAACACAGCCTGTGTGCCATCTGCAAATGGCTGAGGTGCAAAGTCTCCCCCAGCCTCCACCTCCCCACCCCTCCTCCTCCTTGCCTCCCTCTGCCTGAAGCCCCTCCCCTGCCACCTGCCCTCCCAGGCCCTGCCCTGGCTCCTCCCTCGGTATTGACCTACGGTTTTGTCCATCCCTCTTCCTAAGGACAGGACTGGGTCTTCGTCCCCTCTCTGCCCACACCTCAGTGCCTGGCACATGGTAGGCCCAGATAATCTCCGTCACCAAGCTCAGTCCTCTTCCTATACTAGTGGGGACAGTGAGGCTTGGGAGTGGCTGAGAGGTAGACTTGGAGCTCAGTGCAATCAACCAACTGCCTCTGAGCATTACCAGTGGGCCTGGCCCGGGCCAGGCAGAAGCCAGCAGTACAAATGGGAGTGTGTCTCTGTCCCAGATACGGGGATGCCACTGGGCAGGTGGGTGGGAAGGGACCCACAGTGAAGCACCGATAGGGCAGCCAGTAAGCCAGGGTTGGTCCTGCTCAGTGCCACTGCTGCTCTTCACGGCCACCTCCTTGTCATCTTGAACACCTGTCTTGGTGTTCTGCTCCCAGAAAGCCCTCATTTGTACTTTTTTTTAAAACCCCGAATTATCAGTGCACCTACTATCGGCCAAGCCCTGGTGAGCACATCACTGGCCCTAGCCCATGTCCCTCACCCATGCCCAGCGAGCCCATGAGTTATGAGCGGATGTCACGGGGAGGAGGAGGCCAGAGAGGCGAAGTCATCAACTTGTTCATTTGCCCAAGGGGGCACACTTGAAGAAGGGGAGTCGACATTCACCCCAGCCTCATCTGTTTGCCCCTGAACCCCAAGCTCTTGGGAATGAGGACATGGGGCAGCCCGTGTGAGGCAAGTGCATGCCGAAATTAGTCACCATGTTCCTGGTCACAAGTCCTGCCATTGCTAAGCAGGTAAGTCTCCTTATTAGTTGAAGGTTAATGAGTGAGGAGGCCGTAGCAACTTCTCAAGGAATTGAACGGTTTGTGATGAGGACTGGGCAAGACCAAGCAATTGCCCAAGGGCGAGCTGACTGGGCTTAGAGAGGAGGGGTGCCTGCCTGGCTCCCACCCCTTCCTTGTCCTATTCCTGGACCTCCTCCCAGGGCTAAGGGTCAGCAGTGGGGTGAAGCTCAGGGCTGGGGCAAGCTAAGAAGTGGGGGGTGGAATGGGATGAGATGAGGATGACTATTTTTGCAAAATTACTTGGTTACGTTGGTTGGTTGGTTGGTTGGTTTTGAGACAGAGTCTTGCTCTATAGTCCAGGTTGGAGTGCAGTGGCACAATCTCGGCTCACTGCAACCTCTGCCTCCTGGGTCCAGGTTCAAGCAATTCTCCTGTCTCAGTCTCCCAAGTAGCTGGAATTACAAGCACATGCCGCCATGCCCAGCTAATTTTTGTATTTTTAGTAGAGACGGGATTTCACCATGTTGGCCAGGCTGGTCTTGAACTCCTGACCTCATGATCTGCCTGCCTCAGTCTCCCAAAGTGCTGGGATTACAGGCGTGAACCACCGTGCCCGACCCTTGGTGGCTTTTTAAAAGCTAAAAGTTGAAATTTTTTGGTTCATGTCAAGCCGTGCCTGGAGTGAATAAGGAGGTGACAGAGGCCACATCAAATTGCCCAGCACCCTCCCAAGCCAGCTAACAAGCCTGTGAGCTGATTCTGCGCGCTCTTTGTTCAGGCTGCTGACTTCTGAGAGGACAGACTTCAAAAAGGCCTGGTGGCCTGCAGAGGCTGAGCACAAGGACACCTGATCCACAGCGGTGGGGTCACAAAGGAAGCGGCAGGGGAGAGGCGCCGTCCTGGCCTCCAGACATCCACATGCTCTGAGCATCAGCCAGGGAAGCTGTGAGCTCAGGAGGGAGTCCCAGGAGGAACAGAGGCCACTCCCTGGTGAGGATAATGAGGCCTGAGGCAGTGGGGACAACAGGAAATGGTCAGAGTGGAGGGCTGTTTGGAATATTTAGGATTTGGTGAGGGACTGCCTTTTTGGTTTTTTTTTTTTTTTTTTTTTGAGACGGAGTCTCGCTCTGTCCCCCAGGCTGGAGTACAGTGGCGCGATCTCGGCTCACTGCAAGCTCCACCTCCCGGGTTCACGCCATTCTCCTGCCTCAGCCTCCTGAGTAGCTGGGACTACAGGCGCCTGCCACTGCGCCAGGCTAATTTTTTGTATTTTTAGTAGAGACGGGGTTTCACTATGGTCTCGATCTCCTGACCTTGTGATCCGCCTGTCTCGGCCTCCCAAAGTGCTGGGATTACAAGCATGAGCCACCGCGCCCGGCCGAGGGACTGCCTTTGAGAGCTTGTAAGAAAGCCTTTTTGAAGAAGCACCTGGGTATGTGGTATAGGCAGAGGAGTGAGTGGGTGCACTCTTCTCAGGTGGAGAAGCTGGTGGAGGACACAGCTTACAGGGAAGATGAGTTCGGTTTGGGACACGTTGGGAGTAAATCAGCCATAGGGTCCTGGAGGGATTTTCATCTATGGATTCAAGGCTCAGAGCGAGCTCCTGCCCATACAGGCACTGCTGGAGAAGTCTGTTGAAGGGTCTTTGTCCCTTAGTGCACCTCAGCTCTGAGACGACTGGTCACCAGCCATCCTGGAAGCACCACCAGGGACATAGGTGCTTAGCTCTGGATGCCACTGGAAATTCCAGGGGATAATGTCCAGCCCCTTGCCGCCCGCCTCTACCCCCTCAATCTCATGCCTTTTATCTCCATGAGCATCGCCATGAGGTGAGGCTGGGGAATGATTCATCCCATCAGATAGGTGCAAGGCGAGGCCTGAGAGTTGTGGGGTGGCAATGCTCCGCAAAATCACTCCGAGGCAGAGAGAATGGAACCCAGGTCTGAGGCATGAAAAGATAGAACCTTCTGTCCTGCTAACCTTCTGTCTATACTTAAAGACGGGATAAAACACAAACATTCTTTCAAATACCCAACTGAGTTTCCAAGATTAAAAAAAAAAAATTCCCAGGTACCAAAAACAAAGACAAAAGCCAAAAATCAGAGTGACAGGCAGATGTTTATTCTTTGGCTGTCCTGCAGGGTGAGCCTATGGGTGGCAAAGGGAGGCAGGAGATGGGCGTGGGAGGTGGTGGCTTTTGCTAATGTCTAATGTCGGTAACCAAAGGAGCTTGGATTTTATACCTGTGGAGGGAGGGATAGGAGACAAGGCCTGGGACTCTTGCCAACAGAAATCTGGAACCAGAATAAAACTGGACCCATATCCTCAATGAAAAAGCAAATGGTGGGGAAAGATCAGCCTGTCACAAATGGAGAAGACGAAAAAGTTGTAGTCTCGTTTCTGGCTCTGCTGGAAAAAATTTAAAAAGAATGATCTCTTGAGAAATTTTAACTCTAGACCTTCACTAACACAAATTTAAGGTTTGAATTTGTATTACCCACATGGTCCCAGGACTCCCAAGTATATAAATTAATATTTAAAAAAAACCCTGGGGCAAGTTACATCACAGACATGTGACTACTAGTAGCAAATGCAAGCCTCTGTGGATGGCCCTACCCACAGTAAAGGCCACACAGGATTCTCACAGATAAAACCGTTGTAAATGTGCGCTCACTATCCAAAATTACAAAACACACGAGCCACAAAGACAAATAGCAAAACAGCCAACAGCACATACAGAATCCTGCACCCAACACATTATTTTCAAACATGCATTGAAGATTTCCTGAAACTGCCAGGCACAGTGGCTCATGCCTGTAATCCCAGCACTTCGGGAGGCCGAGGTGGGCAGATCACCTGAGGTCAGGAGTTCGAGACCAGCCTGGCCAACATGGCAAAACGCCATCCTACTAAAATACAAAAATTAGCTGGGCATGGAGGCACATGCCTGTAATCCTAGCTACTCAGGAGGCTGAGGCAGGAGAATCACTTGAACTCAGGAGGCAGAGGTTGCAGTGAGCCGAGATTGTGCCACTGTACTCCAGCCTGGAGGACAGAGTGAGACTTTGTCTCAGGGAAAAACAAAATAAACAAACAAAAAATTTCTAAAATTATCGTGTATATCATGTGGCAGGAGATAAAGCAAGTCTCAATAATTTTCAAGAAATTGGCATCTCAGATCATGTATAATTAGTTAAAAATCAATAGCAAACAGGACTCTAAACAGTGTTGTATTGGCATAAAGATGGGCTTATAGACCGAAGGAATAGAAAAGAGACCCCACCATAAACCTTCACATGTGTGGTCAGGTGATTTTTGACAAGGGTGCCAAAACCATTCAGTGGTGAAAGGACAGTCTTTTCAGTGCTAGGAAAACTGGATATCCACATACAAAAGGAGGAAGTCGTATCCTTACCTAATGCCATATACAAAACTTAAAATGAATCAAAGACTGAAATGTAAGACCTTAAAAAACTTTGAGAAGAAAATATAGGGCAAAAGCTTCATGACACTGGATTTGGCAAAGATTTCTTGGATATGACTCCAAAGGCGTAGGAAACTAAAGAAAAAAGTAGATAAGTTGGACTTCATGAAAATTTTAAAATTTCTATGCATTAAGAGACTATTAACAGGGTAAAAAGTCAACCCACAGTATGGGAGAAAATATTTGCCAATCATGTATCTGATAAGGGATTGATACCGGAATATGTAGAGAATTAAAACGCAGCAACAACAACGACAAAAACCAAGCCTGATTCAAAATAGGCAAAGAACTTGAATAGACAGTTCTCCAAATAGGATATACAAATAGTCAAAGGTCACATGAAAAGATGCTCAACATCACTAACCATTAGGGAAATGTACGTCAAAACTACAATGAGATGTCAACTCATACCTTTTTTTTTTGAGACAGAATCTTACTCTGTTGCCCAGGCTAGAGTGCAGTGGCGTGATCTTGGCTCACTGCAACCTCCGCCTCCCAGGTTCAAGTGATTCTCCTGCCTCAGCCTCCCAAGTAGCTGGGATTACGGGCGCACACCACCACGCCCAACTAATTTTTGTATTTTTAGTAGAGATGCTGTTTCACCAGATTGGCCAGGCTGGTCTCAAACTCCTGACCTTAAGTGATCCACCCACCTCAGCCTCCCAAAGTGCTGGGATTGCAGGCATGAGCCACTGCTCCCGCCTAACCCATACCTATTAAGATGGCTACTATTTAAAAAAAAAAATGTTGGCAAGAATGTGGATAACTTGGAACCCTTGTGCACTGTTGGTAGGAATATAAAATAGAATAGCTGCTGTGGTATGGCAGTTCCTCAAAACATTAAAAATGCCATGTGATCCAGCAATTGCATTCCTGGATATATACCCAAAAGCATTGAATGCAGAGTCTGGAGAAGATATTTGTATACCCATGTTCATAGAAGTATTACTCACAATAGCTAAATGTGGAAGCAACTCAAGTGTCCGTCAGTGGAAGAATGGAGAAGCAAAAGGTGACATACACATACAAGAAAGGCAATACATGGCCGGGCGCGGTGGCTCAAGCCTGTAATCCCAGCACTTTGGGAGGCCGAGACGGGCGGATCACGAGGTCAGGAGATCGAGACCATCCTGGCTAACCCGGTGAAACCCCGTCTCTACTAAAAATACAAAAAACTAGCCGGGCGAGGTGGTGGGCGCCTGTAGTCCCAGCTACTGGGAGGCTGAGGCAGGAGAATGGCGTGAACCCGGATGGCGGAGCTTGCAGTGAGCTGAGATCCGGCCACTGCACTCCAGCCTGGGCAACAGAGCGAGACTCCGTCTCAAAAAAAAAAAAAAAAAAGGCAATACACATACACAAAAAGACAGGCAATTCTGACATGCTACAATGTGAATAAACCTTGAGGCTATGATGCTAAGTCAAGTAAGCCAGTCATAAGAAAGACATGTACTGTATGATTCCACTTACATGAGATATTTAGAGTAGCCAAAATCATACAGAGATAGTAGAATGGTGGTTGTCAGGAGCTTAGGAGGAGGGAGGATGTGGAGTTAGTGTTTAATGGGTATGAAGTTTCAGTTGTATTTATTTATTTATTTTTACATTTATTATTTGTTTTTATTTATTTATTATTTATTTATTGTTTTGAGACGGAGTCTCGCTGTCACCCAGGCTGGAGTGCAATGGCGTGATCTCGGCTCACTGCAAGCTCCGCCTCCCGGGTTCACGCCGTTCTCCCGCGTCAGCCTCCCGAGTAGCTGGGACTACAGGCGCATGCCACCACAACCGGCTTTTTGTATTTTTAGTAGAGCTAGGGCTTCACCATGTTGGCCAGGATGGTCTCGAACTCCTGACCTCATGATCCACCTGCCTCGGCCTCCCAAAGTGCAAGGATTACAGGCGTGAGCCACTGTGTCGGCCTGAAATTTCAGTTTTACAAGACAAAAAGATTTCTGGGATGGATGGTGGTGATGGTTGCACAATGTGAATGTGTGTAATGCCACTCCACTGTACCCTTAAGAATGGTTAACGCAGTGATGAAAAGAAATGAGATCGTGGCCTTTGCAGAGGCATGGATGAAGCTGGAAACCATCATCCTCAGCAAACTAACACGGGAGCATAAAACCAAACACTGTATGTTCTTACTTATAAGTGGGAGTTGAACAATGAGAACACATGGACACAGGGAGGGGAACCACACACACTGGGCCCGTTAAGGGGTGGAGGTGGGGAGGGAAGGGAGAGCATCAGGACAAATAGCTAATGCATGCGGGGCTTAAAATCTAGATGAGGGGTCGATAGATGCAGCAAACCACCATGGCACATGTATACCTATGTAACAAGCCTGCACATTCTGTACATATATTCCAGAACTTAAAATAAAATTTTTAAAAAATGGTTAAGATGTTGAGCGCAGTGACTCATGCCTGAAATCCCAGCACTTTGGGAGGTTGAGATGTGGATCCCTTGAGGCCTGGAGTCTGAGACCACCCTGGGCGACATGGCAAAACCCCATCTCTACAAAAAATAGAAAAATTAGCCGGGCATAGTGGTGCGTGCCTGTAGTCCCAGCTACTCAGGAGGCTGAAGTGGGAGGATCACTTGACCCTAGGACGTCAAGGCTGCGATGAGTCATGATCGTAACACTGCACCCCAGCCTGGGTAACAGAGCAAGACCCTGCCTCTAAAAAATAAAGAGTGGTTAAGATGGTAAATTTTGTTATTGTAACGTATTTTACTATGATTAAAAAATTGAAAAACAAAACAAAATCAATAGCAAAAAGGTAACTAAAACCCAAAGTTTCATCTATCTGGACAGTAACCCAGAGCTGTCTCCCCTGCATCTTGCTCCCTCCCCAACCTTCTGAAATCTTTAGGACAGTGAGATTCAAGGATGAATGTGAACATTCCTAATAGCGGGCAGACACGCAGGGGCGCACAGTCAATCTGACTTAAAGCTGGATGAGAACAGATCCCTCTGATCCCTCTAGAAGGGATGTGGCCTTCATTAGAACAAATTGGCACCAAAGTCTTTTCTGTCTTTTCCAAAGGATGAGTGAGCTCAGAGCTTGACAAAGACATGAGCCTCCATTTAAATGACAGCCGCCAACAATCAGCCTTTATGAACACAAGGGCCTGAGAAACATCGGTGCAGAGCCAGGGTGGGCTGATGGAAACAGAACAAAGCCGGGTGGCAGGGGTCCTCAGTCCTGTGAAATAAGGACAAGTCCCCCACCAGCTTCTCCTGCCTATCACGCCTCAGGGTTTGAAACTGTAGCGCCAGCAACAGGCTCTTTCAGAGGAGATCTGGATATCCCTAGGAGTTCTCGGTAAAGGCTCAGATACTCCCAGCCGTGAGCAAGGAAACAGGACACACTTTGGAAAAGGCAAATGTGGACCCTGTCCCCCAAGGGGGCTCATTAAAATGATCATCACTCGCTAGCTCCCTTGGCAGTCCCTGCCAGCACACACGGTTTGGTCTGTGTGCTCTGGTGCCCTTGTGGAAGGCTTCTGCTCTTATCATCTCTGGTTTCCTCCGGGGAGCTCATCTGCCTGCCTGCCTTTCAAACTCAGGCACCATAAAGAGACCCTCGTCCATGAGACAGGCGGCCTGGTTTGAAGCCTCTCGGTCACTTCTCCTCTCCAGGCCTCAGTGCTCCTCAGCTGGGAAGGAGACTAGGACCCCCTACTTGGCAGGCTTATTTGGATTAAAGGAGGTGGTGAGTAAGAAGACACACCTTCTAGATCTCTGCGTCCAGACGTGACCACAACTCTGACTTCCAGTCTGGCATCCTAGCTATCTGCTCACCAATTCTCGATGTCCTCCGCCCATGTAACAGCTTGAGGCGAGTAGGAAAACAGTGGCTTGAGTCCTAGCTCTTCCAGCTGTGTGGCCTCAGCCTGGTCAATCACCCTCTCTGGTCTCTGTATCATCTCCTGTAAAACAGGGGAGGGGGCTCCCTCTAATTATCCTTTCGAACTCAGAATTACTCTAAGGATAGCTAATACGTTCTGAGTGGACTTTACACTAACCGATTCATGAAATCCCCACAACCCAGATGTCTTTGTCTGTTTTGTTTTCTGTTGCTTGTAACAGAATATCTGATACTGGGTAATTTGTAAAGGAAAGGAACTTATTTCTTACAGTTATGGAGGCTAAGAAGCTCAAGGTCAATGGGGCTGTGTCTGGTGAGGGCCTTCTTGCTGGTGGGGACTCTACAGAGTCCTGAGATGGCACAGGGCATCACAGGGTGAGGGGGCTGAGAGGACTACCTCATGTCTCCCTCCTATCAGCTTCCCCACAGCCCCATTCCCATGATAACCCCTTAATCCACTAATCTATGAATGGATTAACCGATTCATGAAAGCGGAGCCCTCAAGACCCAATCGTCTCTTAAGAGCCCTGTTTCTCAATACCCCCACATTAGGGATTAAACTTCAACATGAGTGTTGGATGGAACAAATATTCTAACCATAGCACCAGACAGCACAGTACACATAATATACAGATAAGGGAACTGAGGCTCCGAAATGTGATTACTTGCTTAGAAATTCTGGAGAGACAGAGCCAGGATTTGACCCCATGCCATCATCCTTAACCACCACACCAACACCGTTCTGTGCATAGCACCATGGTTAAGGGCACAGTCATTGGAGCTGGACAGCCTGGCTGTACAGGGCCCTGGGAAAATGTGCATATTTGTTCCTTGCCTTAGTTTCCCCATATATGAAATGAGAAAGGATCATAATATCCCCTTCCTTTTGAAATTGCAGGGAGCTCTGCTGAGCGCTCCACGAGCCAGGCTCTGAGCTGCACACTCGCATTTCACTCTTGCATAAATCCTCCCATGGTGCAGCCAAGGAAACCGGAGAGAGTGGCTGAGTCACTTGCTCCAGGTGACTCTATTAGTAAGTTGTGCAGCTGGGATTAAAATCCAACTCCTTGACTTCAAAGTCCATATTTCAATTACTCCACTCCACGTTGATGCAATGCCCTCAAACTCCACATTTAAAACCCGACTGCAAAGTGCACCCCCCAACAGGCTGCCTTATTCATCTGCTTCCCCGATGGGGCCTGAACCCCAGGCCTTGTGTTTGACTCATTCCTTTCCCGCCAGCCACCAGCGTTTGTGACTAACTGACCCCTTAATGGAAATGTCACTCGGATCTGTTCCTTCCTCTCCAACCCTGCTGTCCCCCTCCAGCCTAGACCCCCAAAGCTGAGGACAATGGAGACCAAGTACCCATTCCAAAGTGTAGCGTTGCAAAGGGGCTGAGAAAAAAAGTGCTCCTGGTCCCTCACCCCTTCAAGGCTGAGTGGCTAGGGAGCCACGAGTGTGGTGGGAGGCTGGAGAGGGAGGTGTCTTTGTAAGTGGCTGTGGCTAGTGCTGGTGGCAGGCAAATTTCAGAGAAGAGAAAGAGCCAAGCCTGGACCCAGCCCAAGATGGGCCTGTGGGCTGGCAAGCTCGAGGGGCAGGAGCAGGGAGGGGCCCGGCTGGCAGCACTGCCCACCCCACCCTGGCTTCATATGTACTCCCTTCTTCCAGCCTGCAGACTCTCTCAACCTGCCCCCCACTTCTAGGGCTCGCCTTGGATACTTAAGCTAGATCGGGAGACAGATGGTATTTGAGGAGGAGCTGCCAGGTACCCTTGGTTCCTCGCTGGACACACACAAATGGCCACCCAGGTGAGATCTCAGGTGCCTCCACCTCACCATAGGCAGGTTAGGTTTATGTGTACCTATTTTACATATGAGGAAAGGAAGTTTCCCCGAGCCCAAGGACTCAGCTTCCCTGCCTCCGAGTGCAGTAGCTGCAGAACCCTGGGGGCCACCGGAAAATGCCTTTCCTAGAGGAGGTGCAGAGGTGGCCACCACTCCTTAGGGTCCATTGGGCAGGAATCAAATGTACCCTGGACATGCCCTGGGTGCCAGTGACCCACATATGGAGAACATAAGGTTTGAGGCCTTGAGGAGTCCACAGCCTCATCGGGGAAACACATTACAGATAGTGCAACAGAAACTGGTGCTGGGACCACTGGTGAGTCAAGCGGGGGGCCATGGTGGCTGTTTTGAGACGTGCTCCAGAGGGGAAGGGGGAGAGTAAAGGGAGGACGGGGCTTCCCAGGATGGACTTGGCTGCCTCCTCACCCAGCAGGGACCAGTCCACAGACACTTTGTTTTTTTGTTTTTTTTTTTTTTTTTTTTTGAGACGGAGTCTGGCTCTGTCGCCCAGGCTGGAGTGCAGTGGCCGGATCTCAGCTCACCGCAAGCTCCGCCTCCCGGGTTTACGCCATTCTCCTACCTCAGCCTCCCGAGTAGCTGGGACTACAGGCGCCGCCACCACGCCCGGCTAGTTTTTTGTATTTTTTAGTAGAGACGGGGTTTCACCGTGTTAGCCAGGATGGTCTCGATCTCCTGACCTCGTGATCCGCCCGTCTCGGCCTCCCAAAGTGCTGGGATTACAGGCTTGAGCCACCGCGCCCGGCCAGTCCACAGACACTTTGAAGGGCAGTGTCAGAACGTGAGCTGGGGAACCTGAGTCTGACAACTTCTGGGTTCAAATGCCAGCGGTACCCCCACAGACCAGGGGCCTCAGGGCAAATGACCGAATGTCTCTGAGCTTTGATTTTCTCATCTGTGACGTGGAAAGATTGTACTGTAGAGTTCCAAGGCTGCCACAGGTGAGAGCCCAGTACAGTAAAATGTGGCAGGAGGAACAGACCAGCAAGCAGGGGCTGCAGGAGGCCCTTGAGACAGTGAGGGGCACCCCTACCCCATCCCTACAGCATCCTTGGCTGGCCACTCCTCCTGGTCTTTCTTTCCCGGGCCTGGACTCAGGCATGCACTTTCCAGCCAACACCGAGGGCCCCCCACAAGGTGGACACACGTTTCCTCCTCGGTTCTCGGCCCCTCCTGAGCCTGTGCGGGAACAGATGTCCTTGTTTCCTGCCCAAATCTGCGAGCTGGATTGGCTCCTTTTGCTGCTTCCAGGGAGGCAGAAACGCTGGATGGAAATCTCTGGGCTTCCCTGGAGAGGAAAGCTCTCTTTTTCCTGGCTTCTGCCCTCCTCTCTGGTCTGGGTTCCCAATATCAGCATCCACTACTGATGTGTGAACACTTCTGGGCCCCAGCTGAACCCTGCACCCCACTTGGAAGCCCTCACACTGGCGTGTGTTGATTGAATATACATACGATCCTTCATCTGAATGATTCCCCACCTTTGCTCAGAATGGGGGCGGGAGGGGAACCAAGAAAGGGCAGAGCAACTAGGGGCTAAGCCTGGGCAATCAAAGGCAAAGACGTCAAGAAGGGAATGAACATTTATTGGGCACCTAATATATGCTAGGAATAAATAAGGAAGGTATAGCAAGTACTGAGCCTTGCACCGGTAATACACAGCAGTATGGTAGGAAATGGTCACTGCCTTGAGTCCCTGGGAGAGATTATACACACGTCTCACCTGGCCTCATTTCCTTCCCATTATAATCCTATACATAGGTACCACTGGCTCTACCTTACAGATGAGGAGACTGAGGCAGCTCAGGTCTTGAGACCGGACCTAGTTGGAGACTTCAGGATGGACACAGACACTCTCTTTGTCCCCAACCTCTTTACCACCCCTGGGGAAAAGAACCCTTTGTTCACAAGCACACCCCAAGAGGTACAACATGTTTTCTCAATAAATGTTTTTTGAGGCCAGGCGCGGTGGTTCACATCTGTAATCCCACCCATCTCCCCCAACTCCTTCACTGGGAGTTTGAGCACCCACGAGTGCCAGCCCTGGAGTCACAGAGAGGAGGGTGCTGCAGCTGGTCCCTGCCCTCAAGAAGCTCACAGTCTGCAGGCAGCAGGGAAAGAGGGAGATGCTAGAGGAGAGGGAAGGATGGGGATCGAGGGAAGAGAAAGATGTGTGTGTTTCATTGCTAGGTGATATATACCAGCACTGAGAGAGTGTGGTGGGAGAATGGGTTTGAAGATAACCAGGGTGACCGACTGTCCGTGTTTGCCCAGGACTGAGAGGTTTCCCAGGATACAAGCATTTCAGTGCTGACACTGGGAAAATTCCAGGCCAGCTGGGATGAGTTCATCACCCAAAGCCTGTGTTCAAATCCTGGCTCTGCCATGTGCCTGGTGAAACCACCAGTTACCTAATTAGCATCCAATCACCCATCTTTTAGAAATGACTTGATTACAGTCTAAAAGCCTTTCCTGTGCAATTCCTCTTTCTCCCTCCTCCCCCCTTTTAAAAGTGTATCTCAGTTCAAAAAACTTTTATTTTTATTTTTGTATTGAGACAGTGTCTCGCTGTGTCACCCAGGCTGGAGTGCAGTGGCACAAGCACAGCTTATTGCAGCCCCGACGTCTTGGACTAAAGAGATCCTCTTGCCTCAGCCCCTCAAGTAGCTGGGATGACAGGTGCGTGCCACCATGCCCGGGGAATTTTTGTGTTTTTTGCAGAGACGGGGTTTCACCATGTTGCCTAGGCTAGTCTTGAACTCCTGGGCTCAAGACGTTCTCCTGCCTTCGCCTCCCAGAGTGCTGGGATTACAGGCACGTGCCACCATGCCTGGCCTCAAAAAACATTTATTGAGAAAATATGTTGTACCATGGACTTTCCTAGGCTCCGGGGAATGAAAGAATGTTTTTCCCCCTTTTATCAGCAGTCAGTGACTGGGAGAATGATTAGATGGACAGGGGAGGAATCCATGATGCCTCTTGCAGCCTGAAACCAACTGCAGCAGCGGAGGCTGGTGTTCTTCCCACTAACCTCCCCCTTCCAGATGTCCCGCAGGAAGAGAGGCCACGGGGACCTTGGAGGGACTACTCCTGACCGTGTATGGAGAACTGGACCTTGGTGTAAGGAACGGACCATGGCAGCCGGGAGGGGCCCCCTCAGCTCTCCATTCAACCACAAATTTGCCACTCAGCAGCAGATGGGGCAGTTAGCAGATGCTCTCCAACTTTGTGATCCACCTCAGCTTCTGAGCGGAAGCCTTGCTCTTCTGGGGAAGCTTCCAGCCAATGACTCAGGGTGAAAAGGTCACCACAGAGACAGGCCACTTCTGCCTGATGCAAAAACTCCCTCCTGGGCAATCTCAGCCCCAGAGCTCCCTACTGGGGTGGCCAACACTTTGTTAGATCAGCACTGAAGTCGGAGACTCTCCCTGCCCGATTGTGTTTCTGGCCCCATCTCAGTGTTCACTTCCTGGAGGGTCCAGCTGATAAACGCTACCTGTAAAACAAATCTGCAATCCATCCACATCTTTCTACCACCGACAACTCCAAGTCGCCATTACTTGGAGAAGCAGCTGGATGGAGGCATAGCCCTCCAATTGTCCACCCCCCTCCCACATTTCTTCTTGGTTTTTTTTGTTTTCATTTTTGAGACAGGGTCTCTGTCGCCCAGACTGGAGTGCAGTGGCGTGATCTCGGCTCACTGCAACCTCTGCCTCCCAGGCTCTAATGATTCTCTTGCCCCAGTCTCCCGAGTAGCTTGGATTACAGGCACGCACCACTACCAGCTGGCTAATTTTTGTATTTTTAGTAGAGATGGGGTTTCACCATGTTGGCCAGGCTGGTCTAGAACTCCTGACCTTGTGATCCACCTGCCTTGGCCTCCCAAAGTGCTGGGATTACAGGTGTGAGCCAACGCTCTTGACCCTCTCTTATCTCTTTGTAACCCAGTTGGAGGGCTGAAGCAGAGAAGTGATATCACCTGCTTTGTGTTTTTAAAAGACCACTCTGGCAGTTCGAGACCAGCCTAGCCAACATGTTGAAACTCTATCTCTACTAAAAATACAAAAATTAGCTGGGCGTGGTGGTGTGCACCTGTAGTCCCAGCTACTTGGGAGGCTGAGGCAAGAGAATCGCTTGAACCTGCGAGGCAGAGGTTCCAGTGAGCCGAGATCACGCCACTGCACTGCAGCCTGGTTGACAGAGCGAGATTCTGTCTCAAAAATAAAAAATAAAAAATAAAATCATACTAGGGGATCAACAGACCAGTTTAAACAAGATTTGACTCCAGCTTCTGGACCCATTTATCCAAACTGTCCCCAAAGTCTCAGGGGGCTGCTCAGGTAAAGGAATCAGACCCACTCCCTTCCCAGAGCCTGTAAATCTCTACATGGCTCCTACCTTCCTGCCCAGCTTCCTCCATCCCCTACATCTCACTCTGCTCTAGCCCCACTCTGTTCCTTCTGTTCCTGAAACATACCACGCTTCTTTCTGCCCCAGGGCCTTTGCACTAGCTGTTCCCTCTGCCTGGAATACACCATCTTTCCCCCAGACTTCTGCATGGCTGTTTTCCCGGGTCATTTAGGTCTGACCACCTTATAAATATTGCCCACCTCCCAATTCCCCGCTTCCCACTTCCTGTAACTTTCTATAACATCACTTTAAGACTTTTCTTTTCATTCTCATCATTATTGGAAACTAACTTGTTTACTTAGCTATTCATTTGTTTACTGCCTGCCTCCCCACTGGAATATAAACTGTGCGAGCTTGTCTAGTTCCCAGCTTTCCCCGGGCTTGGCACTATGCCTGGCACAATGTAGGTCTCAAAACATATTTTCTAAAATGAATTCCTATATTTGTTATATATGGCAGAATTCCCTTAGCCTAAGAATGGAATGAAAGTGAAGAAATTAAAAAAAAAAAAAAAACAAAAACTAGGAGTCATGACAATTCAGAGGGAAAATATAGGAACTATTCCAGTTTTAGGGAAGTTCCCCCGAGAATACTTCTCTGGCCATCCCTTGAGGTTGTGTTAGGATTAAGGGGGGGTCTTTCCCAGGACCTAGGAGAAATGGGCTTTGGGACCTCTCTGTCCTCTCCTCCTTCCTCTACCTGCAGCAGCGGCATTAGGAAACTAGTTCAGCAAACATTCACCGAGAAGCTTCCCTGAGCAGGCTTCATGCTGAATGCTGGGGATAGAGATGGGTCAAGGAAGAAGGGAGAGGCTGGGCGCCATGGCTCACGCCTGTAATCCCAACACTTTGGGAGGCCAAGGCAGGTGGATCACCTGAGGTCAGGAGTTCGAGACCAGCCTGGCCAACATGTTGAAACTCCATCTCTACTAAAAATACAAAAATTAGCTGGGCGTGGTGGTGTGCACCTGTAGTCCCAGCTACTTGGGAGGCTGAGGCAGGAGAATCGCTTGAACCTGCAAGGCAGAGGTTCCAGTGAACTGAGATCACGCCACTGCACTGCAGCCTGGGTGACAGAGCGAGACTCTGTCTCAAAAAAATAAAAATAAAGTCATTCTAGAGGATCAACAGACCAGTTTAAACAAGATTTGACTCCAGCCTCTGGACCCATTTATCCAAACTGTCCCCAAAGTCTCAGGGGGCAGCTCAGGTAAAGGTGGCACCATTTGGTGCCCCAGTCACAGTGGCTCTGCTGTTTTTGGCAGCAGCACTCTCTCTTGGCATCTCCTGTCCTTCCCTGGACTTCCTATGACAGTTTGTCCTGGAGATGCTATCTCTGTGCTTCTGTCTTCACAGCACACATGTAGATATGCCAGGAGTCCCGATGCCTCATGCATCCCCAGGACTTTAGCAGGGCCTACCGCTGGCCTTTACCTTCCAAGAGCCCAGCCCATTTCTCTGTCCATGAGATGCTTCCTCCAAGCCCAGCTGCCTGCACTGGGTTTTGAGGTCACAGCTCCAGTGAGTGCCAGCACACATCCACGCACACACAGCACTCGGGTTCCTGGCATGCAGCGCTTGTGTTTGCTCCGCTTCTCTTTCACAACTCAGGTATGGATGAAAATCCCTGGCTCCCAGAGATGGGTGAGCAGAGTGGACATCATCCTAACGTGTGTGGAGGGAGGTGGAGCACGTGTGCCTGGGAACACTAGACAAAATCTCAGTGGCTGCAGAGTGTCCCCCAGGGCTGTGGCCTCCTGTGAAACATTCTGGTCTCTCCGCACCACCAGTGCTATGTGAAGTGCACTCGAAACCACAGTGGTAGCCGTGGTGGACCAGAGATCCTGGTTTACTCCTTCCCTTCAAGTCAAAAATGCAGGCTTGGAAGAGAGACAGGGCTGGGAATAATCACAGCCCTCCCAGCGCCCTTCCAGTCCTGGGAATCCATATTGGTCAGGAAAGGCCTCATGGAAAATTGGAGCTGGAGATAAATTGTGGAGGATAGTAGGATTGTTTTTAAGTTTTTAATTGCAAAGTTAATTTTCAACAAAATATATATAGACATTTTTGACAGGAGAAAGTAAAACGCTCCTCCGCCACCCCCACAGCACAGCCCACTCCCATTCCTGCTGTTCCTTCTGGGCCTGGTCCACATGCCCACCAGGCACGTGGCATCGCTTGCCAACCAAGGCAGACTGCAGTGGGGGGCGGGGAGGCGTTCTCTGGACCTGTGATGCTCTAAGCCCCCAAGGATTCAGAGGAGAGAATTTCCATCAGCCTCTGAGATCACAGGAAGATTTTGTAATGAGGGTGGTGGGGAGTGAACTCTGCTCCTTCAGAACGTTGGAGGTGGGGGTGATGGGCAGATGGCCACAGTATCTCAGTAAGTTAGGTCAGTTACTTAGGTCAAAATCCGCGCCTGCCCCAACCCCCAACACTGGCCTCTTCTCCTCTAACCGCTCCCACTCCAGCCCCATCCACAGTCTGGTCCAGTGAAACGTGCCTGAGCTCGCAGGCGGCTCCAACGCAGCCACCTGGTGACCTTGGACAGCGGCCTGACCTCCGGTGCCTCAGTTTCCTCATTTCTATTGTGAGCCTGTCCAGGGCGAAGCTCAATTGCGACCGAGCTTGTGGCGCCCCCAGCGCAGAGCCCCTCCCGGAGGAGAGCTCCCTCCTGGGTGGCTGTGAGCATAACCGGCTTGGGGAGGGGGCCAGAGCATCGGAGGGCTGGGATGGGGGTCACCCAGGAGCCCCGCCGCGCGGCCCTCGGGTCGCCGCCCCCTGCGCTGTGACCGCGCCAAGATAAGGTCCCAGGCGCTGCCCTCGCTCCTCGCCGCATCCCCGGCGGCGCCCCCAGCCCGGCGCCCGGCACGGAAAGGGTGCGGGGCTGGGCCAGGGCCGGCCCGGGGGAGCGAGTGGGGCGGGGCCGCCGCGCCCGCTCCCCCTCCCCGCCGCCTGCCGCCTTCTCCTCCTCCCGCCGCCCGGGCTCAGAGCGGCGGCAGCAGCGGCCGCAGCGACAGCTCCGGCTCCGGCTCCGGCTCCAGCGCCTCGGCCCAGCGCGCCAGGGCTCCGCGCCCCGACCCAGCCGCCGCGCCTGCCGGGGGCCTCGGGCGCCCCCGCCGCCCGCCTCACGCTGAAGTTCCTGGCCGTGCTGCTGGCCGCGGGCATGCTGGCGTTCCTCGGTGCCGTCATCTGCATCATCGCCAGCGTGCCCCTGGCGGCCAGCCCAGCGCGGGCGCTGCCCGGCGGCGCCGACAACGCCTCGGTCGCCTCGGGCGCCGCCGCGTCCCCGGGCCCGCAGCGGGGCCTGAGCGCGCTGCACGGCGCGGGTGGCTCAGCCGGGCCCCCCGCGCTGCCCGGGGCACCCGCGGCCAGCGCGCACCCGCTGCCGCCCGGGCCCCTGTTCAGCCGCTTCTTGTGCACGCCGCTGGCGGCCGCCTGCCCGTCGGGGGCCCAGCAGGGGGACGCGGCGGGCGCTGCGCCGGGTGAGCGCGAAGAGCTACTGCTGCTGCAGAACACGGCCGAGCAGCTGCGCCAGACGGCGCTGCAGCAGGAGGCGCGCATCCGCGCGGACCAGGACACCATCCGTGAGCTCACTGGCAAGCTGGGCCGCTGCGAGAGCGGCCTGCCGCGCGGCCTCCAGGGTGCCGGACCCCGCCGCGACACCATGGCCGACGGGCCCTGGGACTCGCCTGCGCTCATCCTGGAGCTGGAGGACGCCGTGCGCGCCCTGCGGGACCGCA
Source organism: Chlorocebus sabaeus (assembly GCF_047675955.1). Taxonomy (NCBI): domain Eukaryota; kingdom Metazoa; phylum Chordata; class Mammalia; order Primates; family Cercopithecidae; genus Chlorocebus; species Chlorocebus sabaeus. The sequence continues at coordinate 12,032,397 of NC_132922.1, forward strand.
TCGACCGCCTGGAGGTGAGCGCCGCGCGCCGTCGGGGGAGCCGCCCGGGTGGTGTGAGGGGCCGCCCGGCCGCGGTCGCCCCGCTGTCCCCGAGTCTCTGGTCTCCCATCTGTATTCCGGGGACGATCGCGCCTTCCTCGCTGGCAAGGCGGGGGGATTCCGATAGGGAACGCGGGCAGGCGTCTGGCACGGTGACTGAGGCACAGGGGACGCGCCAGAAAGATTCGCTCCCCACCCTTTTCCCTCTCCAGGCACCTCTCTGAGCCTCAGTTTCTGTGTCTGTAAAATAGGTATAACAGTGTCCACCTGTAGTGGAAATGGAATCAAATGTAGGGGTGTGAAAATGCTTGGCACGTACTAGGACCTCATTAAATGTCCCTTCTTTCGGACACCCCTGAATCAGCACCAGCTCCACCCTCACACTCTGGCCAGGAGATGGAAGCGCTGTCCAAGGGTCTCGGGGTCCTCCCCTCACTACACAGAGCCGGGAACAGAGTGCCCCATAAGACAAACCTGGGTGCCCCTCATCACTTCCCTACCCTGAATCTCCCACTCTGGCTCAGACTAGGACCCAAACCGCAGGAGCTCAGGTGCCAGGCACCCAGCCTCACACACCTGGAAGCCCACAGCTCTTGGGTGGGAGCTGAATGGCGAACAAGGCCCCACCGAGCTCCTCCTCCTCCACTCACCTTTTCCAGGCTTTCCTGACTCAGGCTTGGGGCTCAGACATAAGGAGTCCAGCATGGGGGAACCCACTCTTGGCTGTCATGTGACCCTGGGCCAGTCATTTCCCCCCTGGAGTCCCATGGCCACCTTCTTCCCTGTAAGAATGAATTTGGGATTCCCAGAAGTGCAAGGCAGACAGACTGGGCAGGACAAACATCCGGGCACATTCACCACCCCAGCCATGGACTGACTTCCAGACCACAAGGAAGGGGGTTAAGCAAAAAAATCAGATCTGTGGAAGGAAGAGGGAGAAAGAGGCCAAAGCCCGCGCTGCCCCCTCTGCTACCTCCACCCAGGTGGAGTGAATCAGGCAAGTTGGAGGGAGGAGAGAGGCAGGGAGTAAATGCAGGGACCCCTTACCCCTGGGGCTGTTTAAGTGAAATCCTGGGCAACCAGCACAGGTGATGCCCACTCGCAAGGCTGAGGATGTTGTGGTCCGACAGCCCTCAAGGATGCCTGTACTGGTGTCAGCACCCTCCCTACAGGGTGTCAGAGTGCAGCCAGGCAGCCATTGCAGCCAACCGCTCACCTTACAGATGAGAAAACTCAGCTCAGAAACGTCCTAAGAGGTTTGGCAGAAGCAGGAGAAAAGCTGGGCCCATACCCACCTCTTCCCCGACTCCAGCTCTGGGGGATTTCTAGGATAAGAGAACCAAGAGCCGGAAAATAATCAGGAAAAAGCTGAAAGTATGCAATGAAGGGAAGTCTTAGTTTTCTCACCTGTAAAATGGGGATAGTAATAGCACCTACCTCACTGGGATATTAGGAGGATTAAGTACTTTATATGAAAGGCCAAGAATAGTGTCTGGGACACAGGTATGTTCAGTCAATTTGAGTGATTGCTGTTTTTATCATTAAGCTATAATATTACTCATTTTAAAAATATAGTCAAAACTCAAAATAGGAGCAAACAGGTTTTAGGCAACAGGTTTTAGTCATGTAAAAAACAATTTTTGACTTTCATTAAATAAACTTCCTCGTGCCTGCCATAGCCCCTCTCCCCACGCCCAGATGGCACAGGTGGCTCCTCCCACGTCTGGGGCTGGCAGGCTTGGACCTGCCTTGGACCTGTGCCCCCAGCACCTGCAGCACTTGGCAGGGTGGCCTCCCTTCCGGTTAGCCCGCTGAGGTTGGGGGGATCCTGGCAGCTGGGATTTGGCAAGAGGTCAGCCTTCCAGGCTGGGGGAGCCCTGGCTTCCCCATGGATACTTTCTCCTCTTTTCTGAGTGCAGCAGCCACAGACAGAGAAGGGCAGGGGCCTGCTTGGCCACCAGGTCTGCCTTCTGAGCATGGCAACAGCCACAGCTAGTCTTTTGGGGGCCTCTAGGAGGGGCTGGGGCTGAAGCTGGAGCCCAGCAGACACAGGGTGAGACCAATTGGCTCAGCGGAGTCCCATGCACCCGTTAGCCACTGTCCAATCTCTCCCCTCTCTTCTCATTCAGTATCCTCAAAGTCCCCAGATTTTCAGTGTCTCCTTTCCCTCCCAGGATACACTGAAAGTGCTCTTGATAATGTCCCCAAGATGATAAATGAGGACTTCTCAGTCCTTATCTTGGTGGAACCCTCTCTGACACCTGACCCTGCCTCTCATCCCCTCTTGCAGGTCTCCATGCCCTGGGCTTCCAGCCACCTCTCTCAGCACCCCTCCTCCCCCCTCTGTCTGCTGCCTCTGTCTCCCTGCAGCGTCCTCCTCCTTTAAGGGGTGTGCCCCTCTTGGCCCTCACTTTCCCTGGGTGCACTCAGCCACGCCCTGAGGCTTCCCACACCCATTCCACGGAGGGGCCCCAAACCAAAGCTCAGTGTCCAGCCCAGGTTTCCTTCCCAAGCTCCAGATTTGGCATCGACACATCAGCCTCCTGAGCATCTCCCTCTGGTTGTCCCATCAGCCCCCTAACCACACTGTGTTTCAGCTTGAACTGGGTACATCCACATGCCCTGAGAAACCATCCTTGGCCCCTCCTTCTCCCCCCAGTTCTCACTGGCCTCATCTCTGCGCGCTTGCAGCAGCCTCATCTCTGGTCTCATGACTTCCGGCACACGCTTCCGTCCATCCTTCTCCAGGCAGCCCTAAGGGTCTTCCTTAAGCCCACCATGGGGCTCTCCTAGGGTGCAAACTCCTCAGTCCACTCCTAAGCTACCACTTCAGATGTGGTCCCCCCTCCTGACCCCTCTCTCAGTTCATTCCTGCCTCTGCCTGGATCACCCCCAGCACATTCCTGCTCCTCATTTCAGAGTCTGCTCCAAGGACACCTCCTCCCAGGAGCCATCCCTGTTCACACTCTGTCCCCTTCCTATCCCCACCTGGGCTTCCATAATCATCACACTTCCCTGCTGGCCCCACCAGGCACATCCGTGCATCACCTCCCTCCTACAAAAGGGAAGGGAAGGTCTGATTGGCATGTCCTCTCCCCAAAGCCTCAAGTGGGAGCCACATTTAAGGGCTTAGGGGAAATGTCTTCTTTTCCATTTTTACTTGTGTTGTTACTGTTGTTCATTGAAATAAGTCAAAAGGTTTTGGGGAGAATACTGCATTCGATTGCGTCATTTTCTCCCTTTTTGCAGCCCCCTTTTGGTCCTTATCCATATGCAGCCATTGGTTTGAGAGCTGCTGTGTAATTACCATTTTAATGACGCCATAATACCCTGGGATTCATCTGCAGCTCCGCATCCATCAGTCACTTGACCGGCTCCTGTCACTGGAGATGTAGGTTGTTTCTAAATTATTTTTCTTCCAGATGTTCATTGCAGGATCCGTTTCATGCAGAGAGCTATTTGTTTGTTTATTTTTGAGTCTGTTGATTTCTTTAGGCTGAATTCCCAGGAGTGGTATTACTGGGTACTAGGTCAGAGGATATCGACTTTTTTTTTTTTTTTTTAAAGACAGAGTCTAGCTCTGTTGCCCAGGCTAGAGTGCAGTGGCGCAATCTTGGCTCACTGCAACCTCCGCCTCCCATGTTCAAGCAATTCTCCTGCCTCAGCCTCCTGAGTAGCTGGGACTACAGGCATGTGCCACCATCACGCCCAGCTAATTCTTGTTTTTTTAGTAGAGACGGGGTTTTACCATGTTGGCCAGGCCAGTCTCAAACTCCTGACCTCAGGTAATCTGCCCACCTCAGCCTCCCAAAGTGCTGGGATTACAGGCGTGAGCCACTGCGCCTGGCCAATATTGACTTTTTATGGCTGAGGCCAGGAGCCACTTTCCAAGAGTTGGCCCATTGATGCGGCTACAGGCCATGCATGCATGTTCCCTGTTCCATTTTTGTGTTAATTTAATGTATATATACAACAGAACTTCAAGATTAATTTCAACAGCATTTCTTTGGCATAAACCACATCCTTAACCCAGCCTGGCAAGCTGATTGCCTCTGCCCATCCTGGAGTGGGAGCCAAATAACCATCATAGCGAATGCTTACTGAGCACTTACTATGCAGCAGGCCCTGCGAATTATCTCATTTAATCCTCCTAAAATCTCTATGAGGGAGGTACAAAGAAACCAAGGTTCAGAGAGGTTAAGGAACTGGCCCCAACTCAGCAGGAGCCCAGTGTCTGGCTCTAGAGCCCTCATTCTTCATCATCAACTCTAGACCCATCTGGAGGGGTCAGACGTCACCCACCTTCGGGAGCATGAGAAAGACAGGTGAGCCGGGCTCAGTGGCTCACACCTGTAATCCCAGCACTTTGGGAGGCTGAGGCGGGTGGATCACGAGGTCAGGAGATTGAGACCATCCTGGCTAACACAGTGAAACCCTGTCTCTACTAAAAATACAAAAAATTAGCCAGGCATGGTGGCGGGCACCTGTAGTCCCAGCTACTCAGGAGGCTGAGGCAGGAGAAGGGTGTGAACCAGGGAGGCGGAGCTTTCAGTGAGCCGAGATTGCGCCACTGCACTCCAGCCTGGGTGACAGAGTGAGACTCCGTCTCAAAAAAAAAAAAAAAAAAAAAAAAAAAAATTGACAGGTAAGGGCGGTACCTGTGCTAGTCACTGTCCTGGACCATTTCTGCCTCGGAACCCCAGAGTGAGAGGCGTGGGGGCCAGTCCTTAAGACTTGCCCTGCTGACTGGCTAGATAACCAGGAGACTTGCTGCCAGACCTTCACTGCTACTGCTGCTGCTGCTACTAATAACTAATACTTATTAGACACTTGCTAGGTACATATTAGCTTATTCAGTCTTCAGTCCTATGATGGAGGCTGTACGCATTCCCATCTTACAGATGAGCAAATAGAAGCTCAGAGAGAGTGAAGGACACAGACCCAGGCAAATCCCTGCCCCGCCCCCCACCAACTTCGGTTTTCCCCTCCGTACAATGAATGATGCAGCAGGCCAGATACTCCCTAAACACACTTCTAGCTCTGAAAAGTCTCTGAAATAGGTCAGGCGCGGTGGTTCATACCTGTAATCCCAGCACTTTGGAAGGCCGAGGCCGGCAGATCACTTGGGGTCAGGAGTTCAAGACCAACCTGACCAACATGGCAAAACCCTGTCTCCACTAAAAAATACAAAACTTAGCCAATTATGGTGGCACATGCTTGTGGTCCCAGCTGTTTGGGAAGCTGAGGCAGGAGAGTCGCTTGAACCCAGGAGGCGGAGGTTGCAGTGAGCCGAGGTGGTGCCACTGCACTCCAGCCTGGGCAACAGAGCAAAACTCTGTCTCAAAAAATAAAATAAAGTAAAATAAATAAAATAAAATAAAATAAATAAAATAAAATAGTCTCTGAAATAGAAAGGCCAGGAGGCACAGGCTTCAGTTCTTGCTTGTGACTTTAAACTAATCACATTCCCTCTCAGTGCCTTGGTTTTCTTATCTGTAAAACAGGCAGGAGGAAGAGCTAAGTACCAGCCCCCTTAGGCTCTACATTCTGAGTTCTTGGGCAGATGGTTTCTAAATAGAGATTGTGTGCGGCGTGTGTTTATGGGGGTTACATGTGTGTGCTGCCCTCGAGCCCCTTCCACCCACTCCCAGAACTATGTTTCTCCGGGAAATCTGCAGATAAACAGCGACTTCGAGGATCTCTTGGTGTCTTCTCTAAATTCCATTGGTTGTCTTTGCTTTTCTCTGACTTTGCTGCCCATTCTAGAAGCTTCTGTCCAGTGGGCACTGGTTCCCCTGACCCTGCCTCTTTGGCAGTGAAGAGGACTTGGGAGAAGGGAGTGGCTGGGGGCTGCGGAATGTGGAGAGAGGGCTTTTGCTATTGGGCTTTGGTTGGAGGATGTGGACCCACAATGTCCTCCCTCCCCCACAGTGCCCCTTCCAGCCCGGAGAGAGCTGCAGTGTGGAACGTGGAATGTGTTCCTGGTACAGACTCCAGGGCCAGATCACCTGGGTGCAAATTCCAGCTCAGTCACTTGAGAGTTCTGTGACCTTAGGCAAGGTGCTTAACTTTCTCAGCCTCAGTTTCCTGTCTGAAATGGAGATTTGAAAACCTGTCGGGGCCGGGCGCAGTGGCTCATGCCTGTAATTCCAGCACTTTGAGAAGCTGAGGCGGGTGGATCATGAGGTCAGGAGATCGAGACCATCCTGGCTAACACAGTGAAACCCTGTCTCTACTAAAAATACAAAAGATTAGCAGAGCGTGGTGGTGGGTGCCTGTAGTCCCAGCTACTCAGGAGGCTGAGGCAGGAGAATGGCGTGAACCCGGGAGGTGGAGGTTGCAGTGAGCACCACTGCACTCCAGCCTGGGCAACAGAGCGAGACTCTATCTCAAAAATAAAATAAATAAAATAAATAAAAAAGCCTGTGAGACTTGTTTATTTTGAGGTTTATCTTACATTCAAGATATGTGAGAGGTCACAGATGTCACTTAAACAGACACAAATCGTAAGTGGACAGCTCAGTGAAAATGGATGGATGGATACACCTGTGAAAGTGCCAGCAGATCAGGAATTGGAACACTTTCAGCACCCCCACAAGGCTCCCTGGTTCCCCCAAAGACATTGGCCTTCCAAAGGCAACGGCTATTCTGTCTCCTGTCACCACAGTCAGTTTGGCCTGTGTTTGGACTTCGTGCAAATGGACGCAGACAGCTGTGCACCCTTGCATCTGGTGATTTTTCATTCAGTGTCATGTCTGTAGCATCCAGCCTTGTTGCATGTACCCACGGAGGATTGCCGTTTTCCTTGCCGCGTGGTGTTCTGTTGTGCAGACGAGCCTTAATTCATTTACCCGTTTTTCTGTGGATGGACCTGTGGGTTGTTTCTGATTTACAAATAAGACTGCTGTAAACATTCTTAGGATATCTGTTGGCGGCTGTCAGCCCTCATTTCTCCCTGGATCAAGCCACAGGAGTGGGTTGCAAGAGGGGCATATATTTAGCGTCAGAAGGTACAGCCAAACATTTCCCCACAGTGGCTGGGAGAGTTTACAGGCCCGCCCGCGTGTAAACCTCACCAAACTCGGTATGGTCATTTTAAAAACATTCCCGTTTCGGTGGGCGTGTAGTGCACTCGCTGTGGTTTTAATTTGTGTTGCTCTGATGATTCATGATGTTGAGCACCTTTTCTTATGTTTATTGGCCATTTGGTAAATCTTTGCCTGTAGGAGGTGGAATGAACTCAGAGGTCGGTGCTCCTCACAGAGTGAAGAAGGTGGGGCACGGGGCCGGGGGCGGGGGGCCTCTCCCCAGGACAGTCTTGGGCACATCATCCCCGTGGAACTCTGGGGACAGGGATACAAGCAACCAACCCAAGGTGGGAGCACTTAGGTGCTTCCACAGCCCTTGTTTTACTCCAGGGGAAGCTGAAGCTCAGAGAGGCTGAGGGACCTGCCCACAGCCACAGAGGCTGAGTCAAGACCAAGCCAGGATTTCTCACTGAAGTGGGCTATGGGTAGGGGACCTCCATCTGCTGAGGATTTTGGCTGGGGCCTAGAAGGCGTGTGGGCAGGCAGGACCTCAGCAAAACTCCCAGCTGGGCTTCTGGAAGCAGCAGCCTGACAGGAGGGACTTTTGAAGAGAGGAGCAAGGGGCCTGGGGCCAGAGGGGTCTTTAGACAGGGTCTGGGGTCTCGGACCTGGGAGGTACACGGCCAACCCCATCCATGCTCCCTCTTCCTCATCCTCCTCCCCGTTTGTCTTCTTTTCTTCAGCTTCAAAGTGTCATTAGGAGACCAGGATGATCAAAACCACCCTGTCCTTCGCCCACCACTCACCTGCTGCCCGCCTGGGTGGGAGGAGGTGGAGTCACCTGCTGGGCCTGCCCCTGGAGAGAAAGGCAGGGTGACAGCATGGGGTTTCTCTGAGAAGGCTTCCTGACCCCAAACTTCCACCCTAGCAAGACCTGGTGGCCTGGCCATCCCAGAACAGCCTCTGCCTCACCGCCAGCTGGGAGCACCGCCACCTGCGGAACCATGGGGCCATATTTGCCTTTGGGGCCACAGCACCTGGCACTTGGCAAGAGGCAGCAGGGGTGAGCTCACCCCCTGCACCAGGCCTGTCAAGGACCTTACAATTGAATCCCACAAGAACTATGGGACTATTACTATCTCTGTTTTACAGATGAGGAAACTGAGGCTGAGAAAAGTTCAGAAGCTTGCCCAGCTCACTCAGCTGGCATTTCCACCCAGGCAGTCTGGCTCCAGGGCCTGCACCATGATGCACTAAGCTCCCCTGCCTCTCAACAATAGCAAAGGATAATAGTAATGGTGACAGCCACATACTGCCTCTTATGGTTGGCCACACTTCATATCTATTCTTTCATTTTATCATTATTTATATCCCCAAATGTAGTACTATTATTACACCCATTTTACAGATAAGATAACTGAGGGCCAGAGGAGTTAAGCAACTTGCCCAAGGCCACAGATCTAGTAAGCAAAGAGCTGAAAATGATGCTGGCCTGTCTAACGTGAGAGTTCATGTCCACAACCACGATGGACGCCATGTTGCTGCAGCACACATGGATGGATGGATGGATGATGGATGGATGGATGATGGATGGATGGATGGATGGATGGATGAGTGCTCTGCAGCCCTGCCAGAGAAGCTCTCAGGGCCCTCTTCTGTCTATATAGAGCATCTCAGTTCAGGCATCAGAGAAGCTGCCATCTGGAGGGTGAGCAGGCACTGGGCAGAGGAGGGGTGGGGGTGGGAGGAATGTTCTTGGAGAAAGAACAGCATGTGTGGAGGCCTTAGGGTGAGAAGGAGTTTGGGGCAGTTGAGCAGCAGAGGACTTTCAGTGGGCGTGACCTAGGTCCTGTCTGGGTGAGGGCTGAAGCCAGGAGGACAGGGACTTTATTGGCAGGGAGAGGGGGCTGTGGAAGGATTTTAAGCAGGAGAGCAACGTGGCTGGATTTGCTGGCTGCTGTGTGGAGGGTGGGAGTGGAAGCTGTGACCCAGTCCAGCGGACAGTAGCCAGGACTAGGGAGAAGCCTAGGAGCTGAGTGAAGCTCTGGGTGAGACGCACGGTTAGATTCAACCATGAGAGACACCACTTTATGAAGCTCTGGGTAAGATGCGGGGTTAGATTCAACCAGGAGAGATGCCACTTTAGGATTGTTTTCTTGTTTTTAAAAGAAAATCATTGTCAAGTGTTTCAGATGGGCAACAAGATATAAATACTACTACCCAGGTCCCTGCCCAGGCTCAAGAACCAAACATTTCCAATCATCTGATCCCCATCCAGAGCCTCCCCAGTGCCAGCCACAATCACACACCCCCAAATGGCCACCATGGTCCTGAATAAGTGTTGACCACTCCCACGCATTTCTCATGCATTTAGCACCTAGTCATGTGCCTTTTAACCACACAGCACATCGAGTTGAATGTTTTACAACTTTATATCGGTAATATCCAGCTGCTCTGTAACTTGCCTTTTCTCTCAATATAATTATGCAACAAAAACATTTCGGGCTGGAGACGGAGAAAGGTGAAGCCCTTCAAGAACTCTTTAAAGAACGTTAGTCACTGCCAGGCGTGGTGGCTCACGCTTGTAATCCCAGCACTTTGGGAGGCCGAGGCAGGCAGATCACCTGAGGTCAGGAGTTTGAGACCAGCCTGGCAAACATGGCGAAATCCTGTCTCTACTAAAAATACAAAAATTAGCCGGGTGTGGTGGCAGGCACTTATAATCCCCTCTATTCTGGAGGCTGAGGCAGGAGAATCACTTGAACCTGGGAGGTGGAGGTTGCAGTGAGCCGAGATCACACCACTTCACTCCAGCCTGGGCAAAAGAAACTGCGTCACACACACCAAAAAATTGTTAGTCGTGACATTAATAGTAGACACGCCTGTGATGCTTCCTATGCTTACTGCACACTAAGCGCTTTCTATCTATGAACTTGGTCAATCCTCACCACAATGCTATGAGATTTATTATTTTACCCTTTGGGGCCAATGGGGAAACTGAGGCACGGCACCCTTACGTAACAAGGCCACTCAGCTGGTGGAGCCCAGGTGTGAGCCCCCGCAGGACTCAGAACTCAGGGGATCGTTGGATGGAGGAGGTGAGGGGCCATGGTCCACAATGCTCCCCCTGAAGGCTGCTCACTTTCTACCTGGTCCTGCTGCCCCTGCAATCTGCCCCTGGAGAGGGAGGTGGGGTGGCAGGATGGGGTTTCTCTGAGAAAGCTTCTTGACCCCAAACTCCCGCCCTGGCAAAACCTGGTGGTCTGGCCATCCCAGAATGGCCTCTGCCTCACCGCCAGCTGGGAGTACCACTGCCTGGGTGATCCTGGACAGGGGCGGCTGTGCAGAGGGTGGGACTCTGACCCTCAACAGACCCAGACCAGCAGTGTAGGCCTGAGGAATGAGCACAGTCTGTGGCCTGTGCAGAGGATGGGACCCTGGCCCTGGAGTCCTGCACCTGCCTTCTGCTCCCTGCAGCAAGGGAAGAGACCCCGGGTGGGGTCAAGGTGGTGGGGCTGCCCTGCATCGTCCCAGCCTCAGCCACCCCGCGGACCCTCCAATCAGTTTCATCAGTCTCCCTTTGCAAAGCTGCCCTGCGCCATGGTCTCACACAACCTTCTGGACCTTCTAGACTTCCCGTGGCCATTAGTACCTCTCCTGCTTTGCCTTCGAGTTAGGCAGGGCAACCTGCACTGTGCCCACTTGGCAGATCAACAAGCAGACCCAGACCATCAGTATGAGCCTGAGGAATGAGCAGAGATTTCAGGATCAGGAAGTCCAGGCTGGAGTGCTGGCTCTGCAGCATCACAGGTATGTGACCTTAGGCAGGCACCGAGCCGCAGTTCCCTCATCTCTAAGTGGGCCTCCCTACTCACCCAGGCTGTTGAGAGCAGCCTAGAACTGTTTGCACAGAGCTTCCCTAGTGCGGGGCCTGGCATGCAGCAGAGTGCTCGATGGAGACAGCTGCTGCCGTTAGCATTCTGATTGAGTGCTAATGAGCCCGGCACATTAGTGGCTGAGCTGGGCCTAGAACAAGGGGCTCTGGCTCTAGGCCCAGCACACTTACGCCAAACCCCACCCTGCACTCCCAGCGGGACAGGCCATGGGTTCTCAGCCTCCACCTTCCTGCCCCAGCAGGAGCTGAGTAGGGGTGCTGGCGTCATTATTCCCTCCATCATCTTAGGTGAGGGGCCCACTTGGCATCAGGCCGGGAGCCCACGCGGCACAGCATTCGCCCACAGCAGATGGGAAGTGGGGGTGCGGGAGTCGTGTTCTTCTGATTCAGACACTGGGACAAGGAAGGACTCACACACGATCAAGCGGGCCCACCTCCTCCATGGCCTTCCAGGCCGCTGCAGAGCCAGTGGCTCTGACAAAAGAACAGCTTGAGCGCACACCCCCTCAGCCCGCACGTTTTCTCCTCCAAAAGGCATCTGTTTAAATAGCCTCGACACACTGTTCTTGCTGGCAGGTCTTCCTCCCTCTGTTCTTCCTGGCAAGTCTTCCCCCCTCTCTCCCTTTGCTGGAGAGAGGAGATGCTGGCTCCAGGGATATCAGCTTGGCCCAGCACCATTGCTATAGACAATTCGAAAGGACTCCTGCCTCGGTTTCCCATCTGTGAAATGGGCATAGGAAGAGTGCCAGCCTCAGCAAGTGGTTGCGAGGATTCATGAGTAAACACATGCCAACTGCCAATGATGGGCCTGGTGCACAGCCTCATTCCACGCATGCCCCTCTGGCCTCAAGCTTGGCACAGAGGGGGTGGGGAACTGAGGACAGAACAGCGCCTGGGACTGGGGAGACCCTGCCCCAGCCCTTCCAGCCCTGAGATGAAATGCATCCTGTGAGCTGATTGCCTCAGTCCAAGGCTTCCTGGAAGTCCAGCCATCTCAAATGCAGTGGGTGGCTGAACCTGTCACCCTGTGGGCCATCCAAGGTCACTCGAAGGCTCTGGAGGTAATGTGCGCCCCATCAGCTAATGTAGTCAAGCCCCACAGTTGGCATTATGCTTTTATAGTCCATGAGGGCCTGTCACTTGTCCTCCCATCCTTCCATCTGTCCTGGGAATGGACAAGAGGAAGCCTGTTTCACCCCCCACACACTTTTTTCTGAGTCTCGCTCTGTTGCTCATGCTGGTGTGCGGTGGTATGATCATGACTCACCACAGCCTCAACCTCCCAGGCTTAAGCAGTCCTCCTGCCTCAGCCACCCAAGTAGCTGGGGCTACAGGCATGCACCACCATGCCTGGCTAATCTTTGTATTTCTTGTAGAGATGAGGTTTCACCATGTTGCCCAGGCTAGTCTCGAACTCCAGGGCTCAAGCGCCCATCTTGGCCTCCCAAAGTGCTGGAATTACACACATAGGCCACCATGCCCAGCCTGTTCCCATTTTAGAGGAAGGAAAACCAAGGCTTTGTGGTTAGTCTGCACCAGAGCCAGGGTTTGTAGGCACCTTGACAGAAGGAGCCCTCAGGAAAGCAAAGATGAACGTAAGGGGGGAGTGCACTGTAAGGCTCCTATGCCCATCCCATGCCCACCTTCACCTGGCCTCCACCCCAGCCTGGTGGGCCAAGTAGGCATCTGCGTGGATGGGCGGCCGTGACCTCTTACACAAGAGGTGGGTGGGGGGGATAATGGTGGCCAGAGTCCCCCCTCTCCCGCTGCTTTCATGGGTCCCTTTCCAGAACCAGCCTGGATGACCTCAGTGACTTGTGTCTGTTGCCCCATCTTACAGCCCGGAATGGAGAGGTTGATTCTTAGCCCCTTCCCACTGCCAGCAGAAGAGGGGGGTTGCTGAGTGTGAGTGGCACCAGACCCCCTGCGCTGTGAAGCAACCTTACCTTTCCCATGGTAGCCAAGGGACAAGTGGGACAGAGAAGGAATAGGGCTTCTGGAGAGGCCGCCTGGCAGATGCCAAGGGAGGCTGTGTGGTGAGTGATGCAGAGGGGGTGGACGAGCCAGACTGCTAGGCTCAGCTCCCAGCTCTGCTGCTGCTCCTGGTGTGATCTTGGTTAACTCACCCCAGTTTTCCTGCCCCTGAAATGGGGATACTGTTATGTTAAGTGGATTCAGAGAGGGAGTGTTTGCAAGGTGTCTGCTGGGGCTCAGCCGGCAACAACAGCGTCCCATTCAGTCTTCCCACCTACCCCACGCACCCAAAACCATGCCCTCGGCACCCACTGCGGGCCAGGCTCTAGGCACTTCCCTTACATGCCATTGTTGAATGCTGACCAGTCCTGGAGGCTGAGCATTCCAAGTGCCCGTCTTATAGAAGGGGAAAAATGATCCCGGAGTGTTAGCCCACCTGCCCCCACTCTCACGGGAAAGTGGCAGAGCCGAGGCTGGTTCCTGCAACTCCTCAAAGCCAGGTCATGTTGCTGTCCACACTGGCGGCTCCCAAGTCTCAGGCACTGAGTATGGCAGTGGTCCTTTGCCCCCAGCACTCTGACGCAGGGGGCGCACTTCTCCCCTTGTCCCATGGCTAGAAAACAATCTCAGAAGTTAAGGAAGAGTATGCAGCTCAGAAGGAACATGCGGCCCTCAGTCACAGCAGCCACCAGCAGTGTCCGGTGTCACCCAGCAAATGACTGAGAAGGCCATTGGCTGGGCCAGTGAGGCTGGGCAAGGGATTCTGTACTTGTCCCAAGCTGCAAGGCCATCCCCTCGCAGCTTAGGAAACTGAGGAAAGGTGGGGTTCTTGGTTTTCTGTTTTGCCTCCAGCCACAACTTCAGCACCTGGGGCAGTGCCCAGCACAGTGGAGCTGCCTTCTGAATGTTTGCTCAGTAACTGAATCATAGAATGCAATGAGTTCATGTCTGGGGCCTAAGCCTGGAAGCAAGGAACTGACTGAGCAAAAACTTCCCAGGCCCCTGGGAAGTTCGCAAGCATCAGGCCTGGTAGCAGGAACTGTGGCGGGGGGGAAACCAGGAGGATGGTGGAGGATGGTGAAGGTTTAATTTAGCTCCTAGCAGCTCTTTGAATTATTAATCTCCTACTGACATTTCTGTGACATGTCTGTCACAGACTGTCCCCTCCAAGAGTCTGGACCCGTGGCCTCACCTGCCTTCCTCCACCCCAGAAGGAACTTCTTCCAGCAGGAGAAGGGGAAGGAAACCCTCCCAGCTCCTGTCCCAGTTCTGCTGCCCATGGGGTCTTAAGATAGGACAGGCATGTGGTGGGGAACTCTAAACACTTAGACCTCATCCTGAGCTGGATGGGGAATGTCAGAGCCTACCCTGGAACACTCTGCCCTAGACAGCAATTGCAATAAGCAGGCTCTGTTTATTGATATTTAATCCTTAGTCCTCCCCACAACTCTCCAAATAGGTGCAGCTCTCTATTGAGTAAATAACTTCAGAGAAGTCGATATATTTTCTCAGAGTCACATAGCAGTTTGGTTCCCGAGCTGGTTTTGAACCCTGGGCTATCTGACTCCAAAGTATGTGATTTTAACCATCTGCCATCCTGGTGTGGTCAAGCCACTGGGGCCCTGCTTCACTCCCTGGGTGGGCCCAGTGGCCGTACAGAGCCTTTTGCCAAGGACCATTCTAGAGAAGCTTGCTGAGTAAGGGAATGACACAGTCCGCCCCTTTACCAGCCCATCAGTGTCTAGCCTTGCTGCTACGAAGGACTAGGGTGGGGTGCTCAGCCCCAAGTGTACCCTGAAACCACCTAGGGGACCTTCACAGTACTCATGGCCAGGCCCCACACCCCCACCACGGGCTGAGCTGTCCTCGAGGGCCGGGGCCAGCTCTGACTGCTGCTCACCGTCATGCGCCAGCACCAGGAACAGAGCCTGCCAGGGACCCAGGATGCATCTGTTGCGGTCTGTTGGCATTGTCATTCCCATTTCGCATATTGGAGAAGCTGATGCTCCCCTGGGGTCACTAAGCAGGTGTGGTAGGCATCTGAGTGTTCCAAGCCTTTCCTTCCTCCCCTCAATTGACTTATCTTTCTCTGCCCTGTGAACAGCAGGAGCTTCCAGCCCGTGTGAACCTCTCAGCTGCCCCAGCCCCAGTCTCTGCTGTGCCCACCGGCCTGCACTCCAAGATGGACCAGCTGGAGGGGCAGCTGCTGGCCCAGGTGCTGGCCCTGGAGAAGGAGCGTGCAGCCCTCAGCCACAGCAGCCGCCGGCAGAGGCAGGAAGTGGAAAAGGAGTTGGACGTCCTGCAGGGTCGTGTGGCTGAGCTGGAGCATGGTGGGTCCTGGGTCCTGCAGAGGGCAATGGAGGGGTCCTCAGGGTGACAGAGCCACTCAAAAAATATATCCATGCTCCCCAGAGGCTAACACAGACAGACGGGAGGGTGGGGAGGAGGCTGTGGAACACACAATGGAGAGAATCATTGGGGGATATTATTATCATTATCAACATTATTAACAGATCTCATTTTCTGGCACTTACTGTGTCCTGGGAGGGGGCAAAGTACTTGATACATCAGCTGATTTAATCTTCACAGTTTTCACAGATGAGAAAACCGAAACTCAGAGAAGTCAAGTGACATGCTCAAGGTCACACAGACAAAAGTAGTGGGTCTAGACCTCAAACAAGGTCTGACTCCACAATCATACATTTAACCACCCACAAAATAGCAATTTCAATGAATCAGTCAGGATTTTGTTTAACACCTGTGCCTGGCACTGCCAAGGGTCAGAGGAACATAATGGGCAGGGTACAGGTATGAGCATAAGGAGACCGGGCTCCTGGTTGCATATCTGTCTCTGGCTTGCTCTGTGACCTCAGAAGTTCATTTCCTTCCCCAGGTCTCAGTTTTCCTCATCTGAAAAATGGGGGTTTAGGACTCATGAGCTCTCAAGGACCTTTCAGCTTTGAAGTCTTGTGAAGACCACCCTTAAGAGGCTTACAGAAAAGTTGGAGAGAACAGGGGAAATGATGAGCAGTTAGCTGGGACCAACATATATGGGGAACAGGGGTTCAGGAGAAGAAAATACAGGGCCGGGCATGGTGGCTTATGCCTGTTATCCCAACACTTTGGGAGGCTGAGGTGGGCGGATCACCTGAAGTCAGGAGTTCAAGGCCAGCCTAGCCATCATGGCAAAACCCCATTTCTACTAAAAATACAAAAATTAGCTGGGTGTGGTGGTGCATGCCTGTAATCCCAGCTACTCGGGAGGCTGAGGTGAGAGAATTGCTTGAGCCTGGGAGGTGGAGGTCACAGTGAGCTGAGATTGCACCACTACACTCCAGCCCGGGCAACAGAGGGAAACTGTCTCAAAAAAAAAAAAAAGGAAAAAGAAAAAAGAAAGAAAGAAGGAAAATCCAAACTGCTTCCTGGAGGAGGCGGCCCTCAAGCTACTTCTTGAAAACAGAGGTGGGGAGTAAAAAAGTAGCCCTCAAGCTACTTCTTGAAAACAGAGATGGGGAGAATGGAGGGGCCATTGCAGGGACTCAGCTGCAGGGGAGGGACAGGTCTGGTGGCTCAGGGCCAGCATCCTGGCTGGGGCACAGGGACAGGAGAAGCAACCTCCAGCCCTCCTCAGCCCTGCCTCTGGTCTGTCTACCCCAGGTCTCCCAAGGGGTCAGGGGAAACAAGTTTAATTTGTTGAAGGTCACGTGGCTGGGAAGTGGGGGAGGCGAGATTTGGTCTCAGGACATCTGAGGTCCAGAACCCCTGCACTTTAATCATGCCCCTCAACACAGAGGTGGAGCAGAGAGGGCCCCGAAGGCACTGGGCATGCAGCAGGTGCCTGGGAGCTGTTAGCCTTCTTTCTGAAGTGTGCCCTGTCCACCCCACCCTTTTCGGTGTCCACCGACCTCCACCACATCTGCCTTACCCACCCTCAGGGTCCTCAGCCTACAGTCCCCCAGACGCCTTCAAGATCAGCATCCCCATCCGTAACAACTACATGTACGCCCGCGTGCGGAAGGCGCTGCCCGAGCTCTACGCATTCACTGCCTGCATGTGGCTGCGGTCCAGGTCCAGCGGCACCGGCCAGGGCACCCCCTTCTCCTACTCGGTGCCTGGGCAGGCCAACGAGATTGTACTGCTAGAGGCGGGCCATGAGCCCATGGAGCTGCTGATCAACGACAAGGTGGGCAGGGCTGGCGGGGAGGGCTGGTGGTGGGGACCGCAACCCTTCCAGGAGCTCCCACTCCACACTGGGCTCTTTCATTCTCCTGCTCATTCTCCTGCTCTGCATATTCAGCACACATTAAATGCCTACTGTGTGCCAGGCTGGGCTCTGGGAATATAAAGACAAGCCAGACATGGGGCTACCGGAAGAGAGGCTGTGTCTAATGGAGGCTCTAAGTGTTGTTCCATTTTACAGAGGAGGCAAGTGAAGCTCTTGGAGATCCAGTGACTTCCCCAGTGACCCAGCTATGGGACGGGGTTGAGGTGTCTGCCCCCAGGGCCCTGCTCATCCTCCTGGACTTAAAGAGAAGGGAGGTGGCTGGGCACGGTGGCTCATGCCTGTAATCCCAGCACTTTGGGAGGCCGAGGCGGGCAGATCATGAGGTCAGGAGATCGAGACCATCCTGGCTAACATGGTGAAACCCCGTCTTTACTAAAAATACAAAAAAATTAGCTGGGTGTGGTGGTGGGTGCCTGTAGTCCCAGCTACTCGGGAGGCTGAGGCAGGAGAATGGCCAGAACCTGGGAGGCAGAGCTTGCAGTGAGCCAAGATCACGCCACTGCACTCCAGCCTGGGTGACAGAGTGAGATTCCGTGTCAAAAAAAAAAAAAAAAAAGGGAGAGAGAGAGGGAAGGGAGATGCACAGACCTACCTGGGGATGGAGGGAGGAAGGAAGTGCTCATGGCCTCCTTGTTCCTTCTACTTCCCTGGAGCCAGCCCCTCGGGCCCTCCCCGCTATGGAGAGTAGAAAGGTGTTGTGCTCAGGCTCTGGGGCCCAAATGCTGGTTTGAGTCTTGGTTCTGCATCTTCACCACTGTGTGACCTCAGACTAGCCATCTACCTGCCCTGTGTCTCAGTTTTCTTATCTCTAAAGCAGGAATGATAAGAACTCTTGCCTCTTAGGGTTGTAGTGAGAAGTGGCTTAAATGCACGTGGAGGGCTTTGAGCAGAGCCTAGTGTTTAGCAGACATCAATAACTGTGAGCTATTTTTATTATACTGGGCACTGTGCTAATAAGCAGTTTACTCACATTATTACCCTTGATCTTCCCAACAGCACTGGGAAGTAGGTACCCTCATTATCGCCATTTTGCAGATGGAGAAACTGAGGCTCAGAGAGGGGAAATAATGCACTCTGGCCACACAGCTGCTGGGGTGTGATGTGATTCAGGGTCTTGGACTCCAGAAACCACCTCTTAACCCCTCCCCTGTTCTACCCTTGGGCCACCCATCTTCCTCATGCCCAGGCCTCCCTCCCCGATACCCCTCCTTCAGCCTGGCTGGGAGGCAGGACAAGGACAAGGCAGGAAGAATGATGTGGCAGGAGCACAGTGATTGAGGGGAGAGGAGGGGGAGTATCTCATCACTGTCAACCACTCCTAAAGCTCCTCCCCCACCTGCCACATTGCTTTGGGCCTTGCAGGCATGGTGGTCTATTGAGACCCCCCTGGAAATGCAGATACCACATATCGTACCCACCTGTGACCAGCACACGGCACATAGAGCCACTAGGAGTGATTGACACCCATCAGAACCCAGCTGAGGAGAAGGTGCATTTCATGGCATTCTGGAGGGGGAGGAGGAGGAGGGAGGAGATAAGTCCAGGGACCAGTGACTTTCCCTTGTGGCCCAATAAACCCTATGACCACCAGGGTGGCCAGATCACATCTAGATCCTGCTGCCTGGTGCCCTTCATCACCCCCTGGCTGCCGTCCTTGGCCTGGCCCAAGTTCAGCACTCAGTTCTCATTAGAAGGAATTCAGCACCCTGGACAGGGCATCGCGCAGCCCTCTTCCGGGATACTCTGGAATCGTTTTGAGAGCCAGCCTCGCAGACTGCTCACTGTTTCCGTTTTATTCCAGCCTCTAAGCCTTTACTTCTACTGTGCCCACCACTTGGTTTGCCTAGCAATGGAATGGTGGATCCATTGTCCTTCCCGACGGGTTTCTACTTGGCTTCTGTTCCCGTATCCCCTCTACCTCTGGGCCTCGCAGCCTCTGTACCTCCCATATGCCCTCCGTTATTTTGTCTTATAGCATTGCCCCAAAGTCCTTCCCCTCCTGCAGACTCAGCTCATTTAAGGCAGACCAGCTCCACATCCCCAGTGGCCACAACAAGGCCAGGCACCACGTCGGCCTCAGAGATGTTACATTAAATTGTGATCACAGGCCGGGTGAGATGGCTTATGTCTGTAATCCCAGCACTCTGAGAAGCTGAGGCAGGTGGATGACCTGAGGTCAGGAGCTCAAGACCAGGCTGGCCAATATGGTAAATCCCCTTTCTACTAAAAAAAAAAAAAAAAAAAAAAAATTAGCTGGATGTGGTGGTGCATGCCTGTAATCCCAGCTACTCAGGAGGCTGAGGGAGGAGAATTGCTTGAACCGGGAGATGGAGGTTGCAGTGAGCTGAGATCACACCACTGCACTCCATCCTGGGCAAGAGAGTTAAATTCCATCTCAAAAAAAAAAAAAAAATGTGATCTCAAAAAAAAAAAAAAAAAAAATCAGATCTCCCCGAGATGAGGGAGCCCTCTGGGAGCACCAAATCCACAGACACCTAACACCTTTCATCTTACAGGCCAGCTCTAACCCATCAGCAGTGACTTCCCAGAGCACTGTGTTGAGGGATCTGAGCTAAATCGAGGCTCATGATTGATTGGCTATGTCTGCCCTCGGTAGAGGAAGAGGTAGCAGCTGTAGATTTGCCATCCCTTGTCTGACCTCCCTTTACAGATAAGGAAACTGAGGTCCAGGGAGGAAGGAGCAGCCTCCCCAGATCACACAGGGGGTGGTGGCAGAGCCAGGGCCCCATGCTGGAGCCTGGCCTCTGAGTCCAAGGCTCATTCTATCCCTGCCAGTACTTCCTCTTCTTCTTCTTTTTTTTTTTTTTTTTTTTTTGAGACGAAGTCTCGCTCTGTCACCCAGGCTGGAGTGCAGTGGTGCAATCTCGGCTCACTGCAAGCTCCGCCTCCCAGGTTAACGCCATTCTCCTGCTTCAGCCTCCTGAGTAGCTGGGACTACAGGCTCCCGCCACCGCGCCTGGCTAATTTCTTGTATTTTTAGTAGAGACGGGGTTTCACCATGGTCTCGATCTCCTGAACTTGTGATCGGCCCGCCTCAGCCTCCCAAAGTGCTGGGATTACCGGCTTGAGCCACCGCACCCAGCCCCCTGCCAGTACTTCTTGAGCCCCAGCTGTGTGCTGAGTGCTGTGTGAGGTGTTCAGGGGAAGTTGGGATTATGAGACATCCCTCCCACCCTAAGTGACCTTAATAGGCCACTTTTATAGACCTTAATAGGTTGGAGAGTGAGTGAACTACCTCGTGACAACTGAAAACCAAAACCAGAGAGTCCCTTGTGATCTGGTTTGGTCTTTGAAGAAAGAGGAGAGAGGAGTCAGGGAAAGACACTGGGCAGGAGGATGGAGAGGGTCAGGCCTGGGGTTGGGCCCTGGAAGGATGGACTTGGGTCTCCCCAGCCCCACCCCGCTTCCTCAGCCATGGGCCTTGGGCTTTGGGGCACCTCTGACCTGGGGTTGGGGGACCTGTGTCCAGGTGGCCCAGCTGCCCCTGAGCCTGAAAGACAATGACTGGCACCACATCTGCGTCGCCTGGACCACAAGGGATGGCCTATGGTCTGCCTACCAGGACGGGGAGCTGCAGGGCTCCGGTGAGAACCTGGCTGCCTGGCACCCCATCAAGCCTCATGGGATCCTTATCTTGGGCCAGGAGCAGGTAAGGCTCAGGCTGGTATTGGGGCTGGACCTCCCCATTGTGCAGATGGGCAGACTGAGGGCCAGAGAGATCAGAGACATGCCCAAGGAGCTAGAATCTTGGAGGTGGGGCTAGAGCTTTGGGGGCAGGGCTTCAGTGGGGACGAAGGTGGGGCTTCCTCGGGGACAAGAGCCTGACTGAGTCAGCCTGCCTGTCTTTTCTGCTCCCTCATTCCACATCTCTCCTTTCTCTGCTGCTGTCTTGGCCCAGGATACCCTGGGTGGCCGGTTTGATGCCACCCAGGCCTTTGTCGGTGACATTGCCCAGTTTAATCTGTGGGACCACGCTCTGACACCAGCCCAGGTCCTGGGCATTGCCAACTGCACTGCGCCACTGCTGGGCAACATCCTTCCCTGGGAAGACAAGCTGGTGGAGGCCTTCGGGGGCGCAACGAAGGCTGCCTTCGATGTCTGCAAGGGGAGAGCCAAGGCATGAGGGGCCACCTCATCCAGGACCCCTCCTTTGCCTGCCACTTTGGGGACTTGAGGGGGGTCATATTCCCTCCTCAGCCTGCCCACGCACTGGCCTTCCCTCCTGCCCCATTCCTGGCTGTGCCTCCCGTTTTCCCTCACCTGTACCCACACCTCCAGAATGCCCTGTGAGTGTGTCCCCTGTCCCCACCTGGGTGGGGAGGAGCATCTCAAGTGAACAGTGGGAGCCTGCCCGCCTGGCATTGCACTGGAGTTGTCTCTTACCCCACCCCTCCCTGCCCATCGATTGCATCTGATTTCACTAATTTTCACAGCACCCCCAGTAGGGTAGGGTTGCCTATGAGAGGGACCCCACTATCTCAGTGGTGGGGGTGGCCACCCACTCCCTTGTCCCCCATGCAACAGGCCCAGTGGCTTCCCCTTCAGGGCCACAACAGGCTGTAGAAGGGGATGATGAGGACATCGGAGGTTAGACTTACCCTCCTCCCACTTTCCACCAGCTGCCAGTCAAGGGCAGTGGGATCTCAGTGGAGCCTCCCTCACCCTACCCATGCCTCCCTCTTCCTCCTCTTTCCTCCTCTCTTTGTGTGTAGTGGTTTGAATGTTGGTTCCATGCCTGGCCCAGCCCCACCTCAGTCTCCAGGACATTCCTTTCCCCGCTCCAGCCTGGAGGGAAGGGAACAAAGACCCCGGGAGGCCAAAGGGCTGCAGTCACCCCTTGTGCTCACCCATAGCAATGGCCACTGGGATAGTCATCCCTCTCCCTCTATGCCAAGGACAGGACTTGGGCCACTTCAGCCTGGGCGGCAGCAGCCCTAAGGCAGAGGCCTCATGGCTCAGGAGACCCTGCCTTTGGCAGAGCCACATTACCTACCCTGTGCATGGTCCTGGGGCAGGAAGGAAGAAGCTGAGAAGGAGGGGAGAAGCATGAAGCAGTGGGCAGAGCACTGGGTGAGAGGGAGGAGCCCTTGGTTCCTAGCCAGCCCTGCTAATGTCCTGTGTGGCCTCCTGTAAGTCCCTGCCCTCTCTGGGCTTGGCGTCCCTCATTCGTGAGCTGAGGCCCTCACTTTGGTCATTTGCTCTCCAGATTGGGTGTGAGCTTCTCTGTGATTCCAGGTGGATATGTGGGGAAAGCACTGGTGACCCTGGACTTAGCAGGGGTAGGTCCCGGTACTCGGCAGTAGATGGGATGAAGCCAGTCATGGGTTAGGGTCAGCAGAGACTCAGAGTCGAGGGCAAGGTTCAAGGCAGACTAACCTCATGCATGGATTGTAAAAAACTAGCTCCCTCCGGATTACCCCAGCCTGGCACCCATGCCTGTCTGAGAGTGTCTCAAAGGGCTGATAGCTTCCTGGTCCCCTTGAGTCATCACCAGCTTCTCCAAGAGAGTGTCAGAATCTTAAGAGCTGAGAGGCTGGGCATAGTGGCTCATGCCTGTAATCCCAGCACTTTGGGAGGCCGAGACAGGCAGATCACTTGCGGCCAGGAGTTCGAGGTCAGCCTGGCCAACATAGTGAAATCCCATCTCCACTAAAAATACAAAAAATAGCCGATGTGGTGGTGCACGCCTGTAGTCCCAGCTACTCAGGAGGCTGAGTCAGGAGAATCTCTTGAACCGAGGAGGTGGAGGTTGCAGTGAGCCGAGATCACACCATTGCACTCCAGCCTGGGCAACAGAGCAAGACTCCGTCTCAGAAAATAATAATAATAATCTTAGAGATGAGAAAAACCACCCCATCTGGCACCACATCTGCATCTTGCTTGTGAGAAATGGGGAAGAGTTCAGGGAGGACCCGTGACCTGCACAGGATCACAGAGCACGATGGGGCAGAGCCAGGACTAGAGCTCAGGGCATCTGACTCCCTCTTCAGTGCCCCTCCCCTTCCATGCTGCCTGCCCTTGAAGGCCTTTGAGTTCAGTCTACACCTAACCAGGTAGACATCTGAGAGGTCAGATGCTTTCCAATATGACACCTGCAACATCTTCCTTTACGTAACACCCAAACATCTTGGCGTCCCCCCACTCAGGAAGTGCAGGGAGGAGGTTGTGATCCCTGGGTGCTTCAGCAGAATGGAGAGCTGAGGTGTCCCTTCCCTGCTAGTCACCTACCAGGTGTCTGAGCAGCTGCAGGCTCCCTGGCTCAAGTGGGCATTGTACCTTTTGTCTGCCTTTTTGTTCCCTGTCTGTCTCCACTGCCTGAGGCCACTTAGCCTGAGACATGATGCAAGAGCTGCAGGCCAGGGGGCTCAGTGCCATGGAAGCTCCTCCAAGACGCATAGCCCCCAGCACCCAGATCGTTCTTTCCATTTCGAGAACATAAATAGATTGCCCAGCCCCTCCAGTACAATCCCACTGGAAGAAAAGGCGATGGCGGACTTCAGCCAGACCCGCTGAGACCTAGGTTGCCACGGTAACAGCCAATGACATCAACCCAAGGGCTGTGTCAAATGTCTCATCATAATGGCCCTGTTGCTGGGGTGATGGCAGAATTCAGAACTTCGATTTCAGTGACGCCAAGCTTGATCTGTTGCCATTGTTTTGAAGAAGGTAGCTCTTGTGGAGGACTTGGGAGGATGAGGTCTTAGGAAGGAGGTGACAGCACTTGCTCAGGCACTTGAGCCCACCCAGACACACGACCTCGAGTCCTTTATGCTTTGTCCCAGTGAAGATGAGACCTCTGATGTCCAAGCCTTGTTCCCGTGCCGCCTCACCCACTCAGCCTTCCAAAGGGAACAGGAACAAATTTCCCCAGCGCCACTGTTTGGGTCCCACCTTTCCTATCTTCTGCTGCCCCTGAGCACATCCAAGCAGACAGGGAAAGAGGAGTCAGACATGGCCCAGTCACATCCTAAGCTGCTCCTGGCTGATAACCACAATGGAGGCCGTGTTTGTCCTGCCGTCTGGCACTGCACTGAGAGTGGCACCGGCACCGTCCTGTTGATCCTCACAACACAGTTCTAAGTTAGGACATTCTTGGCTCCATTAGACAGGTGAGGAAACGGGGGCACAGAGAGGTGATGTCATCTGCCTGGTGTCAATCAGCTAGCGAGTGATGGAGCCCAGATTTCAAACCAAAGGGGGTTACCTCCAGGGGCTGAGTACCCACTCACTGTGTAGAGTGTCATCTGGGCACCATTGCTCCAGATGTGTTCTGACACCATTCCCCAGCCCGCAGGGCTTGAAGTGAAGGAACAGAGGCAGGGAGTGGGCCAGCCCTAGGGCCAGGGTCCTCTTGGTGAAGCTATGCCACGGGGCTCAGCTGCTTTAGGGAATGTGTCCCTTCCACCATGGGCCAGAGCTTTAGCCCTTCTCTAGCTCAGCTGGAGTTCAGAGGAGAGCTGAAAAAGAAAAGGAAACTGAGCATCTCCCAAGAGTGGTTGGCAGGGAACGGGGAGGGAACTTGCTCTTCCTCCAACTCCTGCTTGGGGCCAAGCCCTAAACCAGGTGCTTCCCAGCTGTTATCTGCCAGATCTTCCCATCTTGTGGCACGTGGTGCCCCCACCGACATCCCAAGGGGACCGACCGATCCCCTTGCCACCACTCTGCATCACCTGGGACCACAGATTTGGGCAGGAAGGGCTCTGAGAGGAGGCCAAAGCCCTCATTTTACAGATGAGGAAGCTGAAGCCCGGGGAGGGGAACGACCCTCAAGGCCACCCAGCTGGACACGGGAGACTTGAGCCCAGCCTTCTGACTGCCTTCAGCCCTCTCTAGAACACAGCAGCCTCTCCCAAGCACTGAGTCCCTCCTCCTCTGTGTGTCCCAGCACCCTTGGCCTGAGTAAATGTGGAAAGGGGCTCCCTCCCAGAGATGGGATTACTCTCTTCACCCTTTATTCCAGCTGCCTGCCACCCCAGACCCCACCTCCCACCCTGACCTCCGACCCCTGGGTGGGGAAGGGGCTCACGTGGGCCCAGGCTGAGTGTGAGTGAGCATGTCAAGTTGTCTGACACTGTGACATTAGTGCACCCTACTGACAACCCCTCCCCAGCCTCATCCCTTTCTCCTCTCCTTGTTTTGTACATAAATTGACATGAGCTGCAACATGTGTGCGTGTGCGTGCGTGTGCGTGCGTGTGTGTGTGTATGTGTGTGATCTGTGTCATGGTTTTGTTACCTTTTTGTTTTTGTAAACTTGAATGTTCAAAATAAACATGCTGTTTACTCTGAGGTTCTTCTTTTGGGATGGGGCTGCCCTGGGAGGTGCTGGGCAGGAAGGAGGGGGCTGCTTTGGACAGGGCAGCAGGGAAAGGCAGAGGAGATGCCTGATCCTGGACTGCCCCAAGGCCACACGTGCCCCTAAATATGCCCCCCAGCTGTCAAGTTCTCCCTGTTCCAGGCTTAGACATACCCCATTTCCCAGAATTTATGCAGGAAGGATGTAAAGAACCCAAGTCCCACATGGAACGTGTCCTAGTTCTGATAACTGGGCTTTGGCCTCATTCCCAATACCCCGTCCACATCTTGTGCTCTAGTTCTGGGATCCGGGTCCCTGACTTGTTTCCTGGGACCTAGTCTGTCCCAGTCACTTGCCTGGACCCCCCAAAGTGTTTCATCTCTTGGGGTCCTAGAGAGGGGGACCGGGGTGAGGGACCCTGGTTATTGTATTTCAGCCGCTCCCTTCCCCACACTACCCAGACTCCTCTGATATGTTTGGCCTCTAGACAGGACTCTAAGACCAGCATCAGGGTCAGCTACCCCACCCCATCCCTGCAGCACCCGCCCCATCCTTAAGAGGGTCTTGATTAGTCCCCAGCCCTCCCTGCACACACCATCTTAGAGCCATAAAGTCCTCATCCTCCTACTCTCTCAATACTGTCACTGTTCTTGGTTGGATGCCATCCTCAGACGATCCCTGTGAAAAGTCAGGGTGCTAGCCAGGAGACAGGGGATCACACCGGCAGGACAGGGCTTTCCAGACTTTTCCAAAGCTTCGCAAACTTCCAACAAGAGTAGATTCACCACATGAGGACCAGGGGGGTAGGTATCCCTGGAAGTGGCACTTCAAAACAGGGAAACTGCCTTTGAAGTCTGCTAAGTTATCTGAAAAATTCATGTGCTTTTTTCATTCTACTCCAGAATGAATCCAGATTTGTTTTAAAATAAAAATATTTTAATTACCACTGAGCAAAATTAAGCTACAGGCAGCTATGCCTTGTTTATCCTCTCTTGCACCAGTTTACTTGCAAACACTCCGTCTCCCTCTGTCCCACTCAGCTGGCAAGGTCCAACCCTGGTGAAATCCTCCTGTCCACCTGCTTCGTGCCAGCACCTGCACAATTGAACGCAGATGTGAAAAAGCACAGATTTTGATGTGTGTTGACTCTTATTTTCTTTTCTATTTATTTATTTATTTTTGATACGGAGTCTTACTCTGTCTCCGAGGCTGGAGTGCAGTGGCGCAATCTTGGCTCACTGCAACTTCCGCCTCCCAGGTTCAAGTGATTCTCCTACCTCAGCCTCCCGAATAGCTGGGACTACAGGCACATGCCACCATGCCCAGCTAATTTTTTTGCATTTTTTTTAGTAGAGATAGGGTTTCACCATGTTAGTCAGGCTGGTCTCAAACTCCTGACCTCAAATAATCCACACGCCTTGGCCTCCTAAAGTGCTGGGATTACAGGTGTGAGCCACCGCGCCCAGCCTGACTCTCATTTTTAGTCCTTGGCCAGAGATCTCCAATCCTGGCCTGCAATCTTAGTACACATTCCTTGTTTGGGGTCTTGCTCTCCAAAGTGACTATATCATATCCCCTCTCTCCTCAAATCTACAGCCCTCCACTCCCAGCCCTGCACACTCAAGGGTGGCCGCACCTCCTAGTTCATTGAGAAAACCATTAGTTCAGTCTTCCCCCATCACCCCACCACCAAGTCTGCCTGCAAACCCGCACCGTACCCAGATTTTCTGGCTTCCCCCAGTTACTCTGAATAAACTATCGCTGCTCCTATCAGAGGCACTGTGTAATGGATCCCCTTCCACTTTGTCTTCTCAACAACATTTCTCCTGCATTACCAACCTATCCTTATCTACTTTGTCATTTCGATGGACCTCCAAGCCTGCCCCAGTATCTCCTTTCTTACACAGAATCCCGCCTCGAGCCAATACCTCCTGCAGCTGTCACTCATTCCTTTTCTCCTTTCACTGCAAAACTTCTTGAAAAATCAGGTGTATCAGGGGTTCCCAGGACCACCCTCAGGTTTGATGATTCACTGGAAGGACTCACAGAACTCAGAAAAGCCACTAAACTCACGGTTTTGGTTTATTACATTGAAAGGATATAGATGCCAATTAGGAGAAATATAGATGCACAAGGAGAAAGGCATATAGGGTGGAATCCAGGACAGACCAGGAGCAGAATTCCAGTCATTCTCTCCCAAAGTCCTACGGACAGCACTTCATTCTCTCAGCAATGATGTGTGACACACATACGAGAGACTTGTCCATCAGGGAAGCTCACCCCAGTCTTGGTGTCCAGGGTCTATACTGGGGGATGATTATGTAATGGAGGACCCATATGACTGACCTTAACTACTCAGTCTAAGGACTCCTCTCCAGAGGTCAAACTGATACAGTGTGACTAAGGGCATTTGCCATAAAAGACTTTGTCAGCATAAATTATCTGGCATGGCCCAAGGTAAACGAAGACAGTCCCATCAGGCAAGACCTTCCAAGGGTCTGGAAGTTGCCTGCTGGGGAGCTGCTCCAGGCCCAATCCTTTCTTTGGAATGTGCAGGGTTCAATCAGCCCAAGCCTGCTGAGTTAACCCTTTGCTAGACAGTGGGTCAACAGTTTTTTGGGAGTTTTGGGGTTTTTTGTTTTTGTTTTTTAGATGGAGTCTCGCTTTGTCCCCCAGGCTGGAGTACAGTGGCACCATCTTGACTCACTGCAACCTCTGCCTCCCGGGTTCAAGTGATTCTCCTGCCTCAGTCTCCAGAGTAGCTGGGATTACAGGCACTTGCCACCACACCTGGCTAATTTTTATATTTTTAGTAGAGACGGAGTTTCGCCATGTTGGCCAGGCTGGTCTCAAACCCCTGAGCTCAAAATAATCCTCCTGCCTTGGCCTCCCAAAGTGATGGGATTACAGGCGTGAGCCACCACAGCCAGCTAGGTCTACAGTTGTTATGCCACTTCATCCCACCTTCATTCACACCTTGTCCAGTTCCCATGAGGCTGCTGTTCCCCCGACACTCCCACTCCACCAAAGTCTCACCTGTCCAGGCCAACGATTACGTCCATGTTGCAAAATCCAATGGCCAGGCCTCTGCCATTGTCTTAGCCACATTCTCAGCTGCATCAAACACACTCCTTCCTTCTTGAAAAATTTATCCTCTTGCCTTTGCCAAGACACCCTGTCCTGCCAAGACACCCTGTCCTGGTTTGTCTTTCACCTCAGTGGTTCTCAAATTGTAGCCTGCATTACAATAGCCTGGAGCGAGTTAAAGCACTGGTCGCTGACCGCTGGGCCCCACCCTGGAGGTTCTGAGGCAGTAGATCTGGGGCGGGGCGGGGGTGGGGGTGGTGCCAAGAGTCTGCCTCTCTAACAAGTGCCAGATGATGCTATGGCTGCTGATCCTGGGACCGCACTTTGAGAACCACTGCTCTATTTCACTGGCCATTCCTTCTCAGGCTCCTTCTGATACCTCCTCATCTCCCTGGTCCCTAAATGCTGCAGTACCCCAGGGCGCAGTTCTGGGTTTCTTTATTCTTTCTACCTAGATGCTTTCCCTAGGAAATCTCATCCAGGCCCATGGTTTTGACTCCCTCCAAGATTTTTTCCCTGAACTCCACATTTGCATATGCAGGTTGCCCGATAGGAGTCTCAAAATGCATGTATCCAAAACTAAGTACTTCATCTTCCTCTCCCTGCCCCACTCGCCCCCCTTCCCAATAAATAGGCTCAAATAAATAGGCTCAATTCCGGTTCCTCATTGACTTCTCTTTTTCTCTT
This sequence comes from Chlorocebus sabaeus, assembly GCF_047675955.1. Lineage (NCBI taxonomy): Eukaryota > Metazoa > Chordata > Mammalia > Primates > Cercopithecidae > Chlorocebus > Chlorocebus sabaeus. The sequence goes on from NC_132922.1 coordinate 12,061,708, forward strand.
GCCCATCTATTCAATCCATTGCCCGTTGACTCAACCACTAACCTATATCTCAACCCACGTCCACTCCTCTCCACTCTGCTACCACTCTGTTCCAAGCCACCATTGTCTCCTAAAAATGCAGTTTCCTCTCTTAAAATCCATTCTCTGGTCAGGTGCAGTAGTAACTCACCTCTGTAATCCCAACACTCCATCTCAAAAAAAAATAAAGGAAGGCATCCAAGGAAGGCATTGGAGAGATATCAAGACAAGCCAGAGTTGAGGGACAAAGATCCCAGGGAGAAGAGAAGTTCAGAGAGGTGAGCCTGGATTCTGGGGCAGCAGCCTTCCTCTTATGGCCCCTATCCACTAACAACAAATGGCTAAGTTGAGCAGTCAGTTAATATCTTCAAGAAATTACATGACAATGAGAACTACAGCTTCCAGGTAAAAACTGAAGTTTAGGATGAGGAGCTCTGGTAAATGACCCAGGCTTTTAGTGGGTTACACACTCGAGTAGGGAAATAGTACAGCCCTCCCACACACAGAATGGCAGTTTCCAAGCATCCCATTCATTGATTGAATTAAGGTGTCTGTCTCTTCACCAACAGCTTGCCAGAAGCCAAGTAAATTCTCTGGAGGAAGAGAACAACGCCATCCAAACTCTCACATTATATTTTTGTTACACAAAGTTTGGCATTCAATAAAAAAAAATTACCAGACATATCTGGAAATGAAACTGAATGACTGAAAATCCAGACAGAGGGGGTAAATTTTTTTTAAGGTCACTAGACCTACACATGTGATAAAATTGCCTACAATTAAATCTCTCTCTCTCACACACACATACACACAAATACACACACATACACAACACATACACATGCACACACACACACATTACACACACATTACACGTATACACACACACACATACACATGCACATACCCACATGCACATACATACACAAACATATATGCACATACACATACACGCACGTGCACACACATACACACAAACACACAAACATGCACACACATGCACACAGATACACACACCTATACCTACACACACACATTACACACACAAATACACACACACACACACACACGACTACAAGTAAAACTAGGAAAACCTAAATAAGACAGTATCAGTGTTAACATCCCGGCTGTGATGTTGTACTCTACTCTCGTAGGATGTTACCATTAAAGGAAGCTGGGTAAAGGGTACATGGGCTCTCTCTATGTCATTCTTAAAACTGAGTGAGTCTACAATTATTTTGAAATAAAATATTTAATTTAAAACAGGCCATGATGGGCCTGTTATCCAGATAGTGGTGTTATAAGACATAGACTTGAAAATAATTATCATTAATATATTCAGGGCTTTTTTTTTTTTTTTGAGACAGTGTCTCACTCTTCCCCCAAGGCCGGAGTGGCTCCATCTCAGCTCACTGCAACCTCCACCTCCCAGGCTCAAGGGATCCTCCCACTTCAGCCACCTGAGTAGCTGGGACTACAGGCGTGCACCACTGCACCTGGCTAATTTTTGTATTTTTTGTAGAGATGGAGTTTCACCATGTTGCTCAGCTGGTCTTGAACTTCTGGGCTCAAGCAATCCTCCTGCCTTGGCCTCCCAAAGTGCTGGGATTACAGGGAAGCCTACTCAGGACTTTAGATGACAAATGGGAGAATTTCAACAGAGGATTGTAAATTGTAAAAAAGAATCAAATGGAAATAATAGAATTGAAAAATACATTAAATGAACTTATGAACTCAATAAATAGATTTAACAGCAGATCAGATACAGCTGAAGTGAAGTCTATTAGAAAAACCAAAAGAAATTACCCAGAATAAAGACCGAGAGAAAAGAATGAAAAGTGCAGAAAAGGGTAGAAGATTAATATGGGACATAGTGAGAAGGTCTAACATGTAAGGAGACCCAGAAGAAGTAAACAGCACAATTAGGGTGGAAATAATGGTTTTTTTGTTTTGTTTTGGTGTTTTTTTTGTGTGTTTTTGTTTTTGTTTTTGTTTTTGTTTTGAGACAGAGTCTCGCTCTGTCACTCACGCTGGAGTATAGTGGCATGATCTCAGCTCACTGCAACCTCTGCCATCCAGGTTCAAGCTATTCTCCTGCCTCAGCCTCCCAAGTAGCTGAGATTACAGGCACCTGCCATCATGCCTGGCTAATTTTTGTATTTTTAGTAGAGATGGGGTTTCACCATATTGGTCAGGCTGGTCTTGAACTCCTGACCTCATGATCTACCCACCTCAGCCTCCCAAGGTGTTGGGATTACAGGTGTGAGCCACCACACCTGGTCAAAATAATGTTCTAATAGAGATCATCTGAGAATTTTCCCAACGCTGTTGAAAGACATTAAGCCACAAATTCAAGAATCTCAGGGAACCCTAAGCATGAAAAGAAAACCACAACTAAGCCCCTAACAGTGAAACAGTTGTAAATAGTGAAACATTTGTAAATCAAATGCAAAGAGAAAAATCTTAAAAGCATCCAAAGGAAAAAGATGCATTACCTTTCAAGGAGCAGTAGCGACTGACAGCTAACTTTTCAAAGAAGGAATGGAGAAAGGAAGACAATAAACCGATATCTGCAAAGTGCAGAAAGGAAATTACTGGAATTCTAGAGTCAGTAAAAATATCCTTCAGAAATGGAAATGAAATAATGATGTTTTCAGACAAAGAAAAACCTAAGAGGACTCATCACTAATGATTTTTGTCATCAACAGAATTTCACTAAAGTGCTTTAGGGAGCGGGAAAATGATCCCTGAAGGAAGCATGGAGATTCCAGTGAAGAACAACAGAAAGGATACGTATGTGGATAAATTTTACTTAGTAATGGTTGAAAATAAGAGCAATTACGTATTGTGAGTTTTACAATTCATGACAACAATAAAAACAAAAATTGGGAAGAGGTGAATGCAATTAAAATATTCTAATGTCCCTACATTGTCCTGGAAGTAGCAAAAGTACTAATTTTATATTAAACTCTAATATGTCCAGGATCAATGTTATATTTTCCTACAGTAATCACTAAAAGAATTGGAAAAGAATATGTAACTAAAAAGCTACTACAAGAATAGTAAAAATAATTCAAAAAAGGCCCAAAAAGGGGAGAAAAAGGGGACTCCCAAAGGAGAGGACAAATAGAAAATAAATAGTAAGTGGGCTGATTTAAACAATTTTAATGTAAATTAGTAATTCCGCTAAACATAAAAAGATACGTATTCCAATAGTGTCAATCTGGGTTAAAAAAAACTACATAGAAAGATTGAAATTAAAAAGATAGAAAATATATAGCATGCAAACATTACTTCAAAGAAAGTTGGTATAGTTATATTAAAGTAGACTTTAGGACAAGAAGCATTGCTAAAAATAAAAGGGACATTTCATGATGGTAAAGAATCAATCTCTTAGGACAGTATGACAGTTTTAAATTTGTATGCACATATTAACATAGCTTTGTAACATATAAAGTAAAAATTGGCAGAACCAAGGCTGGGTGCGGTGGCTCATGCCTGTAATCCCAGAACTTTGGGAGTCAAGGCAGATGAATCACTCAAGGTCAGGAGTTCGAGACCAGCCTGACTAACATGGCAAAACCCTGTCTCTACTAAAAACACAAAAATTAGCCAGGCATTGTGGCGGGTGCCTGTAATTCCAGCTACTTGGGAGGCTGAGGCGTGGGAGTTGTTTGACCCTGGGAGGCAGAGGTTGCAATGAGCCAAAATCATGCCACTGCACTCCAGCCTGGGCTGGACAGAGCGAGACTCAGTCTCAAACAAAACAAAACAAAACAAAAAAATTGGCAGAACCAAAAGGAAAATTTAACAAGTGCAAAACAAGAGTTGACTAATGGAATATTTTAATACACTTCTCTCAGTAACTTATAGAACGAGCAGATAAAAATTTTACATCTGGCTGGGCACCGTGGCTGATGTTTGTAATCCCAGCTACTCGGGAGGCTGAGGCAGGAGAATCACTTGAACCTAGGAGGCGGGGCTGCAGCGAGCAGAGATCGCACCACTGCACTCCAGCCTGGGCAACAGAGTAAGACTCTCTCAAAAAAAAAAAAAAAAATTATATCCAGTGTGGTTATAGAAAATTTGGCAAAATGATTAAAGAAATTTGACCTAGCAGAGCAACTACATAATAGATATTCTTTTCAATTGCACATGAAAAATTTACCCAAACTGGGCTGGACGTGGTGGCCCACACCTGCAATCTAACACTTTGGGAGGCCGAGGTGGGTGAATCACCTGAGGTCAGAAGTTGGAGACCAGCCTGGCCAACATGGTGAAACCCCATCTCCACTAAAAATACAAAAATTAACCGGCTGTGGTGGTGCACACCTATAATCCCAGCTACTCTGGAGGCTGAGGCAGGAGAATCACTTGAACCTGGGAGGCGGAGGTTGCAGTGAGCCGAGATTGCACCATTGCACTCCAGGCTGGGTGACAAAGCAAAACTCTGTCTCAAAAACAAACAAACAAAGGAACAAACAGAGCAAATGTCCCACCACCAAGATGTCTACATCCTAATGCACGGAAGCTGTAAATATGTCACATGCAAAAGGAAGTAAGATTTCAGATGGAATTAAGGCTGTTAGTCAAGTAGCCTTGAGATAAGATTAACTGGGCTTATCTGGATGGACCCAGTGAAATTGTAAGGGTTCTTAGATGTGGAAGAGGGAGTGCCAAACAAGTGACACGCAAATAGTGGAAATGCTGCATGAGAAAGGCCCAACCGGTCACTGCTGGCTTTGAAGATGCAAAGGGACCATGAGCCAAGGAATTTGGGAAACCTCTACAGACCAGAAAAGGAAAGGAAATGGAGTGTCCTCCAGAGACTCACGAAGGACAGCAGCCCTGGGGACACCTCGATTTTAGCCCAATGAGTCACATTTCATTTTTCATTTTTGTTATTTTTATTTTATTTATTTATTTTTTTAATTTTATTTTTTTGAGATGGTGTCTCGCTCTGTCACCCAGGCTGGAGGGCAGTGGCACGATGTCAGCTCCCTGCAACCTCCACCTCCTGGGTTCAAGCGATTCTCCTGCCTCAGCCTCCTAAGTAGCTGGGATTACAGGCATGCGCCACCATGCCCAGGTAATTTTGTTTTTTTTTTTTTTTTTTAGTAGAGATGAAGTTTCACCATGTTGCCCAGGCTGGTCTCAAATTCCTAACCTCAGGTGATCTGCCCATCTTGGCCTCCCAAAGTGCTGGGATTATAGGCGTGTAAAAAAGTAGAAAAGTATGATGACGACTGACATGCCTGGGCTAAAAGTAAGTTTCAATGAATTTTTGAGAATGAAAGCATACTAAGTTGGAAGCCAGAAATCAATGTTTTTGAAAAAATACATAGCCCCAGCTGAGTGTGGTTTCTCATGCCTGTAATCTCGGCTGCTTGGGAGGCTGAGGCAGGATGATGAGCCCAGGAGTTCAAGACCCAGGAGTTCAAGCCCAGGAGTTCAAGACCAGCCTGGGCAACACAGCAAGATTCCCATCTCTAAAACAAAACAAAACAAAACAAAACAAAAGAATCTAGATAACATCCAAATGTTTACAAATTAAGCAAAACACTTCTAAATAACTCAAGGATCAAGGAAGAAATGACAATAGAAATTAGACAATTTTAACTAAATAATAATGAAAATACGGAACAGCAAAACATATGAGATGCAGTTGAAGCTATGTTTAGAGGGATATTGGTAGGCATAAATGTATACGTTAGGAAAGAAAGAAGGCCGATAGTCAATTAAGACTCTATCTCAAGGAATTCTAAAGAGTAAATCCAACAGAAAGAAAGCAGAAGAAGTAATAAAGATAATAGCAGAAATTAATACAATAGAAGACAATTTTTTTTCTTTTTTGAGACAGAGTCTTACTCTGTCGCCCAGGCTGGAGACTAGTGGCGTGGTCTCAGCTCACTACAACCTCCACCCCCCGGGTTCAAGCGATTCTCCTGCCTCAGTCACCCAAATAGCTGGGATTACAGGCATGCACTACTACACCCAGCTAATTTTTGTATTTTTAGCAGAGATGGGATTTCACCATGTTGGATAGGCTGGTCTCAAACTCCTAACCTCAAGTAATCTGCCCATGTCAGCCTCCCAAAGTTCTGGGATTACAAGCATGAGCCACTGTGCCTGGTCAGAAGACAAAAATATTATAGAGAGAACCAATAAAACCAAAAATTGGTTCCTTCTAAAACAAGGATTTAGGATGGTTAAGTTTCAGTGAAGCAGAAAGAAGAGAAAGGGGCCTGGCATGGTGGCTCATTCCTGCAATCCCTGCACTTTGGGAGGCTGAGGGTGAAGGATCACTCAAGGCCAGGAGTTCAATACCAGCCTGGCCAACAAAGCAAGACCCTGTCTCTATTTAAAAAAGAAAAGAAAGAGAATCAGAGAGAGAAAAACAGAAAGAAAGAAAAAGAGGGGGGCGGGCACGGTGGCTCACGCCTGTAATCCCAGCGCTTTGGGAGGCCGAGGCGGGCAGATCACTAGGTCAGGAGATCAAGACTATCCTGGCAAACATGGTGAAACCCTATCTCTACTAAAAAATACAAAAAAAATTAGCTGGGCATGGTGGCAGGCACCTGTGGTCCCAGCTACTCGGGAGGCCGAGGCAGGAGAATGGCATGAACCTGGGAGGCGGAGCTTGCAGTGAACTAAGATCTTGCCATTGCACTCCACCCTGGGCGACAGAATTGCACTCCAGCCTGGGCGACAGAGCAAGACTCCGTCAAAAAAAAAAAGAAAGAAGGAAGGAAGGAAGGAAGGAAGGAAGGAAGGAAGGAAGGAAGGAAGGAAGGAAGGAAGGAAGGAGGGAGGGAGGGAGGGAGGGAGGGAGGGAGGGAGGGAAGGAAGGAAGGAAGGAAGGAGAGAAAGAGAGAAAGAGAAAACAGGAAGAAGAGAGAAAAAAGAAAGAAGAAAGAAAGAAAAGAAAGAAAGAAAGGGAAGAAAAAGAAAGAAAGAAAGAAAGAAAGAAAGAAAGAAAGAAAGAAAGAAAGAAAGAAAGAAAGAAAGAGAAAGAAAGAAAGAGAGAGAGAGAGAGAAAGAAAGGAAGGAAGGAAGGAAGGAAGGAAGGAAAAGAGAAAGAAAGAGAAAGAAAGAGAGAAAGGCAGGGAGAAAGTTCTGGGAGCCAGGGAGTGCCCCGGGTGGGGAGCTACAAGAACAAGCCCCAGAGAGCTGTGACCAAGACTTTGTCACAGCTAGCCTGAAGCTAGCTGTGCTCTGGAGAAGGATCCAAGCTTACAGCTGAGCCACATTCCCCACCACTGGGTCATCTGGACCTAGCGTGAAGCGACCCCCAGGAAAGTGGAGAACTGCCTGGTCAGGAATAGAGTGAGATGTGCTCAGGGATGGGGATAGGAGAGTCTAATACCTCTTCCCCTCCACCTCAACTCTGGTCCACACAAGGCTTTCTCTTTTTTTTTTTTTTTTTTTTTTTTTTTGAGACAGCCTCACTCTGTTTCCCAGGCTGGAGTTCAGTGGCACAATCACGGCTCACTGCAACTTCCAACCTCCACCTCCCAGGATTCAAGTGATTCTCGTGCTCAGCCACCCGAATAGCTGGGATTACAGGCATGCACCACCACACCCAGCTACTTTTCGTATTTTCAGTAGAGACAGGGTTTCACCATGTTGGTCAGAATGGTCTCAAACTCCTGACCTCAAATGATCCACCCACCTCAGCCTCCCAAAGTGCTGGGATTACAGGCATGAGCCACTGCTCCCTGTGGCAAGGCTTTCTCTATTTTAAGAATTCATTAAAAATTTCCTGTGTTCTAGAAACCATATTGAGAGCTGGGGATTTGGAAATGAACAAGGCAATGGGAGCATGGTGCAGGAGGAAGAACGTGGGCTTTCATGATGCAGTTTGGGGCTCAGATTCTGGCTCTGCTACTGAGATACAGGTGACTCTAGTAAACTCAGAGCCTCAATTTCCCCATCTGCAAAATGGGGACAATAAAACTATTCTTGCTAGGTGGTAGTGAGAACTAAACAAGAAATCAAGTGGCAAATAACAGCTGCTCAATAAATATAATGATTTTTCTTGCTCCCAGGAGCTCTCAGTCCAGGACAAGGCAACCATATAGACAAACAAGTGACACTCAAATAGTGGAACTGGAGGTATACCCCTGCAGTACCTGAACAGAGAAACTGTTGTTTTGCCTGAGCAGGGCAACATGTGTGTGTGCTGTCTTGGGAGAAGCTTCATAACACTCAACACACACTCACTCCAGGTGTCAAAAAACCTATACTATAATCTCAGGTTCAGATCTTTGCATCCAGCCAAAGATCTATATGATCTTGAATCTCCTTCTCAACTTCCCACTAAGTGATCATCCAGTCAAGCCTCAAATACCTCTTCCTCCAGCAAGAGGACCCAGGAGTCTAGGTCACATAGAGCCCTAAAGACAGGGCTAGAATTCAAGCATGAGTCCTTTCGTTGGAGGGAAAAGAGGAGAGCGATAGACATTTAACCCCCATAAAGTGCTGAGTGCAAGTTATGCCATCCAACCTTCACAATCCTTCTCATTTTACAGATGAAGAGGGTTGGGCACAGAGAGGTCAAGTGACTTGCTGAGATCACAGATCTGAGAAACTGAGTTTTGAAATCACATCTGCCTTATTCTGAGGCCCCACTGTGGCAGAGGCGCTAGCTGGACATCAATACCTGTTCTCCGATCTCCTTCATGGAAATAGAACTCCACGCACACACCTAGTTTTTAGCTAGGTGCAAATATGGCCATCCAGAATAAAGACTACATTTCCCAGATTTCCTTGCAGCTAAGCCACACGACTAAGTTCTGGGCAACGGGATGGAGTAAAATGATGCACGTTGCTTCCCAGCTGAATCTCTAAACGGAGATGGCATGCCCTTCCCCTCCTCTCCCTTCCTTACTCCATCTTGTTGCATGGGATAGGTTGTGGTGTGAAATAGCTTGGGCCATGATGGCAAAATCCCAGGGATAAGAGCATTGACCATAAGCTATATATGGTGAAAAGGCTTTTTCCTTTAACCAAATTTGTGCATGTGTTCATTCATTCATCACACCAACACTCTGTGCCAGACCCTTTGTTAGACACTAGAGTTATAGATTAGTCAGTTCTCACACTGCTATGAAGAAATACCTGACACTGGGTAAATTATAAACAAAAGAGGTGTAATTGGCTCACAGTACTGCGGGTTCTATAGGAAGCATGGCTGGGAAGGCCTCAGGAAACTTATAATCATGGCAGAAGGTGAAGAAGAGGCAGGCATGTCTTCACATGGCCAGAGCAGGAGGAAGAGGCATGGGGTGGAGGTGCTACACACTTTTAAACAACTAGATATTGTGAGAACCCACTCACTATCACAAGAATAGCACCAAAGGTGGAAATCTGCCCCCATCGTCCAATCGCCTCCCACCAGGCATCCCCTGCAACACGGGGATTACAATTTGACTTGAGATTAGGGCAGGGACACAAATCCAAACCACATTAGGTTATAAAAATAAATCAGTCACCTTGGCCTTAGGTTTTCTGTGTCTTGTAGTACTTGCCCCCCAGGATTGTGACTGTCTGTGTCTGTCTTTCCACTGGGTTGTCAGGACTGAATCTTAATAATCCCTATGTCCTCAGCAGCTAACTCCAGCAAAGAATTGGCTATAAAAAGGCAACCAAGTGGAAATTTGAAGGGTGGGAAGGACTTAGGTAGAGGAAGAAGGAGGTTCAGGACCCATCTGTGTCAGAAGTAACAGAAATTCAACTTGAACCAGTGTAGGCAAAAAGTGGGGCATCTATGAACTCTCATAATCAATCTATGGGAACAGCTGGCCTCAAGGACAACTGGACCTCCAGCAAGACTCTGGTTCCCTGTCCCTCATACCTTCTGAGTGTCTGTTTATTTCTCCAGGTTGACTTGCTCTAAGAGGCTCCTCAGCATGCTTAGTTTAAAAAAACAATCTCAGGGAAGGATTAGGACTGCTCTAGCTTGTATCAGGCATCCTTCCCCAGGGAGGATGAGGTACAATGAATACCATCCCCAACTAGAACCACAGGGTTGAGTGAGGATAGGAGTTCCCCCAAAAAAGAAAGGATGCTATTTCCCAAAGGGAAGGATGCTAGACAGACAAATCACAAATATCAGGTATTTTCAGCTGCAAGTAGCAGAACATATGGCTAAAGTGTGGCTTATACAAGAAGCCTGGAGGTAGGCAACTTCAAGATTGGTAAACTCAGCCACTCAGAGACTCCATCAAGCCAGGAACTCCTATCTCTCTGCTTCACCATCCTCTGCATTTGGCCTCCGGCAGCCCTGACCACTCATGGTTGTAGGTTACCAAGACCATTTCAGGATCACATCATCGCCCAGCTGTGTTCAAGACAGGAAAAAGGGGAGGTGATTACCTCATCACATCTGTTTCTTTATGAGGGAGGAAAACTCTCTGGAAAACCCTCAGAAGGCAATTATGTCTCATTATCCAGAAGTAGGTCATATGCTTACCCCAAACCCATCTCGGATATAAATGGGAGTACCATGACTGGTTTAAACTAGACAGGATTCACCCTTTGGGACTGGGCCCAACTTCCCTGAGTATGTGCTACTCAATACCCATACTCAATAGCAACTCTCATAGCAAAGAAGGCTGGGAAGATGGCAACTGGGTGGGTAGGCAGACTCAATGTCTGAGTTTCCCTGTTTCCTTACAAATGGAAACACAATTCTATTGGAGGCTGTAATATACCCTGCTAAAATATATTCTCCAGTCTCCCTTGCAGCTAAGACCATCATGTGACATCATTCTGACCAATGAGATGCTAGAGGAAGTGTCATTTAAGGGCACTGACCCAGTTAGCAATCATCAGTTTGTCCTTTGTCCTTCCCCCTTTTTCTACCTGGGTGCAAGTGAGATGCTGGAGGTGTGGGGGTGTGGATCTTGTGCTGGCTCAGCTGGGTCCTTGATGAGACCATGGAGACCCATGCCTGGCAGTCCTGAATTACTTCTTGTTACATGAGAAAAATAGACACTTTGCATTGTTTAAGCCACTATTTTTCCAATCTGTTACTTGCAACTGATCCAATTGCTGATTCCTGGGTGTCCACCATCAGCCACTTTAAACAGCAAGAGCAGCCCAAGAAAGGGTGTAGCTGGTACCTAGGCTAAGTCTTGGAACTGACAAGAGCTGAGTCTGGGAGAAGTAGAGTCTGACCCTCCGCACCTCAGCCATTCACTCACACACTTATTCACGAAGTATTGACTGGGCACCAACTCTTGGTTAGGTCCTGTGTGGTACATGGGATGCAAAGATGAAGGGGGCAAGGCCCTTGCTCTCCAGGAGCTCACAAAGGGAGACAGAGAATGAAACTCAAGTACAAAATGGTGAAGAAGGGCAGTGACAGAAACATGCACCAGATGAGACGGGAACACAAAGGACTCTTCTGGCTGCAAGAGAAGAGATCTCAAAGTATACAAGCTTAGGCCAAAACCTTACGGGCTCATAGAACCAAAAGGAGGGAGGGAGGAGCAGAGGGAGGATGTGAGCAGAGAGAATTCGTGAACAAAGGCAGGGAGGTGAGAAACAGCCTGGCGTGTGTGGAGAGCCATGAGAGTTGGTGTAGTGGAGGTGTAAAGCACAGGGGATGGAGCAGCAGGAAGGAGGGAGCCTGGGGGCCACACCATGGGGAGGCTTAAATGCCAGAACAGGGCAGGTGAATGTCACCCTTAGGCAATGGGAAGCCATGGAAGGAGAGAAGAAGTTACCGGACAGAGGAATGCAGCGGTGAGATTTGGGTTTTGGCAGGGTCATGTTGACTGTGGTACAGAGGATAAATTAGAGAGGGGCAAGACTGCAGCCAGGGAGTCCTGCTAGGAGATTGTTGCGCTCATGCAGATACGATTGTGGTGTTGTGCACATGGAGGGTACCATGAACATGACCAGAAAGGCTGTATCAGGAAACAGTTAGGAGTCGAAATTGGCCCGCTTTTGATTGACTGGAAGTGGCTGATGCTAGTGGGAAGTGTGAAGGACGACTCCCTGGTTTCTGATAGAGGCAACTGGTGAGGGGTGGGGGGTGGCGCCATTTACTGAGATGGGGAATGCAGGAAGAGCAGACTGGCGGGAGATGATCAATTCAGTTTGGGACACACTGAGTTTGAAGGACTTGTGGAGCATTCTGGTGGACGTGGCCAGGAGGCAGTTGAATATTTGGGTCCAGAGCTCCAAAGAGAGGTCTAACATAGAAAGAGAAATACAGGAGGCATCAGAATTTAGAAGGATATTGACGATGGAAACCATGGGAGTGGAGGAGACTCCCAAGGGAAAGTACCTATGGCAGCAATCCTCAACAAGATATGCATGGAGTGGCACAGCTCCCTGGGACAGTGTCCAGGATCACCAGGGAGACTTTTCCAAAAGTGCATACCCTACCCTCAATTCCAGTAAATACTCCAGGGAATGTGACTCAAGGGAACACTGTTACCAATGAGGAGGTGACCTCAGGTAGAAAGAAATTTGAGAGCATTAGTGAGAAGAAAAGGGGGTCAAGATAGGCACAGAGAGCAAAGAAGGAAGAGTCCAAGAAGAAGGCCAAAAAGGAGGAGAGGTTTGAGGAGATGTAGGAAAGTGAGGTTCCCTTGGTGTTGGGATAGAGCAGTGATTCTCTAGTGTGCACCAGGGGTGCTTATGAGAAATATATATTCCTGCTTTTCACCATTCTGGCGCAGTAGGGCCCTAGAATCTACATGGTAAAGAGTTCTCCAGGTACCACCGATGGGGTAGAGAAGTTCATTTAGATGGGCATGGTCAACAGGCTCATGCCAGCAGTGGGGGCTGGGTCCAGTAAGCTAAAGACTGAAGGATCTATTGGATTCTGCTCTTCAGGAGGTCACTGGTAACCATGGAGGAGGAAATTTCAGTGGTGTCGTGGGAGTGGAAGCCAGATTGCAGTGGGCTGAAGAGTGAATGGGAGGTGAGAAAAAGAAGACAGCAACTGTGGACCCCTTTTGGGAGAAATTTGGATGAGAGGCGTAGGCAAGAGCATCCTCCCCCTCAAAGGCTACCTTCCCTCTCCTGGAGAAAGTTGGCAAAGAGGATTAAGGAAATCTGGAGGCTGAGTCAGACATTCCACGGACCATCAGAACGCACCAGGGAGGCATCTTGAGAACCAGCAAAGAACTAGCACCCTTTAAGCTGCCAAGTTTCAGAACCAAAACCCCTGTGCCTGCCCCCTGTCTACCCACTCAAAATCCAATTCACCGTCTCCACCACCAGAGTGATCTTTCCATAGCACAAACGTGACCATGTTTTGAAACCCTCCAACAGCTACTGTGCCCATTCTTACCTCGCCCCAGGGAGCACTCAAGTCCCTGAACCTGGCATTCAAAACCCTTCTGACTACTTCCCTATTTCCCTTAGCATCTTCACCCCCATCACCTCCTACTTACACCTACATTCACCCTCCACCCAGACCTCATGGAGCCGCCCGCAGTTCCCCAGTGAAACATGCTGTCCCATCCTCAATTAGCCCCCCGGGGTCATCTTGGACTCAGCCAACTCAAGTACCAAACTCTGAGAGTTAGTTACTCCCTCCTTGGGAGAGCCAGAATCTTGCCCACACCTCTACCATAGCATCAGTAGAATGAGTTATTCTATATCTATTTGTTCACATGGCTGTCTGTCCACTGGACTGTGCCTTCCATGGGATCAAGGTCCTTATCTTACTCCTTTCTGAATCATTAGCACTTGCTAGGGCTGAACTCCCAGTAGATGCTGTAACCACCCAATGGGTTCGCCTTGCCCACTGCCTAGACAGAGTCGATGTATCAAGACAGGGGAATTGCAATGGAGAAAGGTAATTCAAACAGAGCAAGCTGTGCAGGAGACGGGAGTTTTATTGCTACTCAAATTACTCAAACAGAGGAATGCAGTGGTGAGATTTGGGTTTTGGCAGGGTCATGTTGACTGTGGTACAGAGGATAAATTAGAGAGGGGCAAGACTGCAGTCAGGGAGTCCCACTAGGAGACTGCACTCATGTAGATGGGATTGTGGTGGTGCGCACATGGAGGGTGCCATGAACATGGCCAGAAAGGCTGTATCAGGAAATAGTGAGGAGTTGAAATTGGCATGCTTGTGATTGGAAGTGGGTGATGGTAGTGGGAAGGGTGAAGGACGACTCCCTGGTTTTTGATGGAGGCAACTGGGTGGGGGATGGCGCCATTTACTGGAATGGGGAATGCAAGAAGAGCAGATTGGAGGGAGATGATCAATTCAGTTTGGGACACACTGAGTTTGAAGGGCTTGTGGAACATTCTGGTGGACATGGCTAGGAGGCAGTTGAATATGCTCCCCAAGCATTCAGGGATCGGAGGTTTTAGAGATAATTTTGTGATAAAAGATAATTTTTAAAGATAATTTTGTGGCTTGACAAGTGAGGAATGCTGATTGATCAGGTAGAAGATGGAATCCTGCGGGGGTTGAAGTGAGGTTTTCTTGCTGTCTTCTGTTCTGGGAGGGATCACAGAACTGTTTGAGCCAAATTACTGGTCTGGGTAGTGTCAGCTGATCCATCGAGTGCAGGGTCTGTAAAATATCTCAGGCACTGATCTTACGTTTTACAATAGAGATGTTATCCCCAGGAGCAATTTGGGAAGGTTCAGACTCTTGCAGTCAAAGGCTGCTGTGTGACCCCTAAACCATAATTTCTAATTTTGTAGCTAATTTGTTAGTCCTACAAAAGCAGACTGGTCCCAAGGCAGGAAGAGAGTCTTTTTGGGAAAGGGCTCTTGTCCATTTTGTTTCAGAGTAAAACTATAAACTAAATTCCTTCCCAAGGTTCGTTTGGCCTATGCCTAGGAAGGAACAAGGACAGCTTAAAGGCTAGAAAGGCAAGATGGAGTGGTTTAGGTCTGATCTCTTTCACTGTTATAATTTCCTCAGTTTTAATTTTGGCAAAGATGGTTTCAATGCCAGTAAATGTGGCAGTGGGGTTTCACCCCAAGTACTCATCACAATAATAAAAGTTTAAACTATGAAGTACCCAACTGACCCTTTGATCTACCAAATAATAGAAACCACCAGTTCTTCCCCTTTCCCCTTTTCCTTCTCCGTACTTTCAAATTAATTTTCCCTCCCAAGGGGAAGAAAAGGCAGGCTCTGGACAGCTGTGTCTCAAATTAGATGGTACAAATGTCTCCTAGTGACTAGGGCTAGGGGACCATACAAGGGTGTGGCACAGAGGAAGGAGCCCCTGGGTTCGTTCTCCAGAGAGATTACCTCCATCCTTTACCAAGTTACTTAACCTCTCTGAACTTCAGATGGGATGACGAATATTATTACCTAAAAGTACTGTAGTGAGAATCGAGTGAGACATTAATTGTAAAGCCCTACATAAATGCTAGTTATTATTGGGCTTTCCAGGTCCCAATAAAGTGGTGGCTAAGTGTCATGACACCAACAAGTTGCATTTGTTATTTCAAATGACTAAAGAAACTCCCAAGGCAGTACCGCTTTTCGAAGTTTGTTTCCCTAGAAAAAGAACTTCAATGTACCCCCTGCTCCTTGGGCACGCTTAAGGCAACTATAAGTGAAGTCCCGCCTCCCTGGCCTTTCCGTGCAAACGCCTGACTTGTAAGGCCCTTTCACACTGATTGATACTTTTATTCACCAATAATAAGTGAAATTCCGTCAACGTCCGGTGAGGGGGCAGGACTTCCTTGCTGGTTGCTAAGACACTCTTGTTCCGCTCCTTGACAACCCTGGCGGGGGTGCGCTGGCTGTGGCCCTGGCTCCGGCCCCCGCGGGAGCAGGTGAGGCCCCGGGGCGCGGCGGGCAGCCAGGCGGGGAGGGCCCGCACGGAGGGAGGGCGGGAGGCAACGCAGGGCGGAAGAGGCCTCGCCCGCCGCCGAGGCCTCACCTCAGTCTCCTGCCTGCTGTTCCCCAGCCCCAGGTCTTCTCACCCTCACCCCCACTTCGGGACCTGCGAGCTCTGTCGTGACAGGTTTGCCAGGCGACTCTGCCGGCTGCTCTTCCCCACCCACCCGAGGCCTGTCCAGCTTCGTGCTCCCGCGTCCTCCTTTAGCCAACTTCCCCCAGCACCTTGATCCCCCGACCTTTCGCGGAGTAATCCCCTCTCCCGCGGGGCCGCCATCACCTCGGTCAGACCGCTCTTGGCTTGGAGAGTTGGCGACGACGTACTGGGATTCCGGGCTGGTCATTTCCCCTCTTTGGGCCTCAGTTTCCCCATCTGTAAACGAGAAGTTGGGTTGAGTGATCTCTAAGGCCTCTTCCACTCTGACGTTCTGGGATGTCGTTGTTCTTTGACCCAACTTTAGGCTTCCTAGAGGATGTGCTCCCCAGTGGGAGGTGTCGTGTGTTGTGAAAATAACTTGGCAAACCTAATTTGGATTCCCAGTCTCAAGACCTACCTTACCTGCGCTCTTAATCTGTGCATATGTAAAATCAGTAGACGACGGTGCATCTCCTTTGGGAATTCTGAGGCTAATATGAAGTACAGAGTCCAGTCCAGTATATATTCAATATTTGTTAGTTTCCTTCCTTTGTCTCTTCACCACATTTTCCCTCTCTGGGAAATGTTATCAACGCGATCGGCATGAACTGTCATTTCTCCGGCTGGCCCTCTCTGATCTTCCTCCTGGCCTTCCATGGTTAGAGTTACTTAGGGGGTGGGGAGTGGGACAGATGGAGATTGAAATACAGTCATGTACCATATAACAACGTTTTGGTCAAGATGGACCGCAGATACCACGGTGGTGCCTTAAGGTTATAATGGAGCTGAAAAATTTCTGTCACCTAGTTACATAGCCATCGTAATGTCAAAGCAAAATGCATGAATCACGTATGTGGTGATGCTGGTGTAAGCAAACCTACAGTGCTGCCAGTCATATAAAATATAACACATACAATTGTGTACAGGACGTAATACTTGATAATGGTAATAAATGACTGTTACTGGTTTATGTGTTTACTATCCTACACTTTTTATTGTTATTTTACAGTGTACACGCCTCCTACTTATAAAAAAATAAAATTTAACTGTAAACAGTCTTAGATAGGTCCTTCAGGAGGTATTCAAGCAGAAGTCTTTATTATCATAGGAGATGGCAGCTCCATGCGTGTTATTGCCCTGAAGACAGTCCAGCAGGACAAGATGTGGTAGTGGAAGA
Source organism: Chlorocebus sabaeus (assembly GCF_047675955.1). Classification (NCBI taxonomy): domain Eukaryota; kingdom Metazoa; phylum Chordata; class Mammalia; order Primates; family Cercopithecidae; genus Chlorocebus; species Chlorocebus sabaeus. Next base: position 12,078,880 of record NC_132922.1, read on the forward strand.
TAGTGACACTGAGGATCCCGACCCTGTGTAGGCTTAGGCTAATGTATCTGTGTCTGAGTTTTAACAAAAAAGTTTAAAATGTTAAAAAAAAAAAAAAAAAAAAAAAAAGACCAGGCGCGGTGTCTCATGCCTTTAATCTCAGCACTTCAGGAGGCCGACACGGGCAGATCACCTGAGGTCAGGAGTTTGAGACCAGCCTGGCCAACATGGTGAAACCCTGTCTCTACTAAACATATAAAAAATTAGCCGGATGTGGTAGCAGGCGCCTGTAATCCCAGCTACTTGGGAGGCTGAGGCAGAAGAATCGCTTGAACCTGGGAGGTGGAGGTTGCTGTGCATGTAAATAGCACCATTGCACTCAAGCCTGGGCAACAAGAGAGAAACTTTGTCTCAAAAAAAAAAAAAAAAAAAAAAAAAAAAATATATATATATATATATATATATATATAAAAATAGAAAAAAGCTTGTACAATAAAGATATAAAGAAAATATTTTTGTATAGCTGCACAGTGTGTTTGCGTTTTAAGCTAAGCGTTATTACAAAAGAGTCAAAAAGTTAACAAAATCAAAACATTTACGAAGTAAAAAAGTTACAATAAGCTAAGGTTAACTTATTGTGGAAGAAAGAAAAATATTTTCAATAAATTTAGTGCAGCCTAAGTGTACCGTGTTTATAAAGTTACAGTAGTGGCCAGGCATGGTGGCTCACGCCTGTAATCCCAGCACTTTGGGAGGCCAAGGCGGAGGGATCGCTTGAGGTCAGGCATTCGAGACCAGCCTGCCCAACAAGGTGAAACCCCGTCTATACTCAAAAAAAAAAAAAACCTAAAAATTAGCCAGTCATGGTGGCGGACACCTGTAATCCCAGCTACTCAGGAGGCTGAGGCAGGAGAATCATTTGAACCTGGGTGGTAGATGTTGCATTGAGCTGAGATCATGCTACTGCACTCCAGACTGGGCAACAGAGCAAGACTCCATCCAAAAAATAAAAATAGACTGGGCACGGTGGCTCAAGCCTGTAATCCCAGCACTTTGGGAGGCCGAGACGGGTGGATCACGAGGTCAGGAGATCGAGACCATCCTGGCTAACCCGGTGAAACCCCGTCTCTACTAAAAAATACAAAAAACTAGCCGGGTGAGGCGGCGGGCGCCTGTAGTCCCAGCTACTCGGGAGGCTGAGGCAGGAGAATGGCGTAAACCCGGGAGGCGGAGCTTGCAGTGAGCTGAGATCCGGCCACTGCACTCCAGCCTGGGCAACAAAGCGAGACTCCGTCTCAAAAAATAAAAATAAATAAAAAATAAAAATAAATAGGCCCAGTGCAGTGGCTCACACCTGTAATCCCAGCACTTTGAGAGGCCAAGGCGGGCAGATCACCTGAGGTCAGGAGTTCGAGACTAGCCTGATCAACATGGAGAAATCCCATCTCCACTAAAAATACAGAAATTAACTGGGTGCGGTGCCAGGCGCCTATAATCCCAGCTACTCAGGAGACTGAGGCAGGAGAATCACTTGAACCCGGGAGGCAGAGGTTGCAGTGATCTGAGATCATGCCATTGCACTCCAGCCTGGGCAACAAGAGCGAGATTTAGTCTCAAAAAATAAAATAAAATAAAATAAAAATAAATAAAAAATAAAGTTATAGTAGTATCCATTAATGTACTGGGCCTTCACTTTCTCTCACCACTCATTCACTGACTTTTCCGGAGCAACTTCCTGTCCTGCGTGCTTCATTCGTGGGAAGTGACCTTTATAGGCGTATGATTTTTTATCTTTTATACCATATTTTTACTGTACTTTTGTTTTTTTTTTTTGAGGTGGAGACTCACTCTGCCACCCAGGCTGGAGTGCAGTGATATGGTCTCTGCTCCCTGCAACCTCCACCTCCCAGGTTCAAGAGATTCTTCTGCTTCACCCTCCTAAGTAGCTGGGATTACAGGCGCACGCCATGACACCGGCTAATTATTGTATTTTTAGAAGAGACAGAGTTTCGCCATGTTGGCCAGGCTGGTCTCAAACTCCTGATCTCAAGTGATCCACCTACCTAAGCCTCCCAGAGTGCTGGGATTACAAGTGTGAGCCACCACGCCCAGCCAACTGTACCTTTTCTATGTTTAGATACACAAACACCGTTGCATTACAGTTGCCTACAGTATTTAGCACCGTAACATGCTACACAAGTTTGTAGCCTAGGAGAAATAGGCTGCACCATATAGCCTAGGTCTGTAGTAGGCTACGTCATCTAGGTTTGTGTAAGTACACTCTATGATATTCACACAACAAAATCACCTAACGATGAATTTCTCAGAACATGCCCCTGTCGTTAAGCAATGCATGACTGTGTTGATGCCATAGTTGGACTTGATGGCTTCCCTTCTGCCCCGATAGCCCATGACTTGGTGATTTCTTTCTCCTGACTAGATACTTCCATTTGCATATCTTATCACAACTTAAACTTGGCAGCTCTGAAATGAAACTGACCTGCTTCTCTACCCAGCTGTGCCCCTGGTTTCCCCTCTACCCGTCAGTGGCATCACCATCATCCTGGGCGTCATTCCTCACTCCGCCATGCCCATTCCACTCGGGCAGTTGTCAGGTTGTTTTGATTCTGCCTCCATGCAGAGCTCACATCATCTCCATTCCTGAAGCCACCACTCTCCTTCAAGTCTTTCATGCCTGTGACATTAGTACCCCTGGTACTAATTACCGCAGCTTCCTAGCGACTGCTCCTACTTCCAGTCTCTGCTCCTGTCAACCCAGCCCACCCACGTCACCAGCCGCCCAAAAACCTCCAAAGAGCTTCCCATTCACTATGAAAAAGATCCACACTTCTTGCCAGGCATGGTGGCTCATACTTGTAATCCCAGCACTTTGAGAGGCTGAAGTGGGAGGCTCACTTGAGTTCAGGAGTTCAAGACCAGCCTGGGCAACATAGAGACCCCCATGTCTACAAAAATATTTAAGCATGGGTTTCAGGACCCATCTACACTTCCACAGCCCAACCCCAGCCTTTTCTCCCAGATTTATTTCTCCCTTCTTTGCCAAATTCTATCTTCTAACTGAATTGGACTGTTAGACTTTCCCAGAAGATGCTTTGTACTTTCTGCCTTGGCACTGCTGTGTACCTCCGCCTGGAAGGTCTTCCTCACCTCGTCTACCTGTTACAATTCTTCCTAACCTTTCCAGTCCTGACTCAAATGCTGCCCCTACCAGCAAGCTGCTTTTGCTTTCTTATCTCACCCTCCTCACCACCACAAGTATGCCCGTCTTGTGGCACTACTTTCTGCCAGGAACCATAGTTAGTTCCTTGTATGTGCCTGTTAGTCTCCATATTAGATTGTAAACTCCTTAAAGGCAGGGACTGGCTGTTGCTTATAGTCGAGTAGTTGAAAAAGCATAATCAGACCAGGCATGGTGGCTCACGCCTATAATCCCAGCACTTTGGGAGGCCGAGGTGGGTGAATTGCTTGAGCTCAGGAGTTTGAGACCAGCCTGGGCAACATGGCAAAACCCCATCTCTCAAAAAAATACAAAACTTAGCCGAGGATGGTGGCACAAGCCTGTAGAGTGCCACCACTGAGTGTGGTAGCATGAGCTACTCAGGAGGATCACCTGAGCCTGGGAAGTTGAGGCTGCGGTAAGCTGTGATCATGCCACTGCACTCCAACCTGGGCAACAGAGTGAGACCCTGTCTTGAAAAGAAAAGCAAAAGCATAATCGTTGAAGTCATATATATCTGGGATCAGATCCTAGCCCCTTTGTTTATTAACTGAGTGGAAACTCTCTTTTTTTCAGTCTGTGTGGATATACCAGTAACGTAGGGCTAGTAGTACCTGTCTGACAGAGTGACTGGGGGAGGGACATCCTGTATGTAGATCGCCCATTCTGGCGCCTGGCTCAGGATCAGTGTTCAATAAATGTCTTGAATGGATGTGATAGGTCCTCTCCCCTCCCAGGGGGCAAATGAAATATAAGTTAATTACAATTTGGATAATTTCTGGGCCTCTGCGGTGTGCCAGACACTGGCCTTTGTGCTCTAGGGCATCTAGAGCCAAATCAAGTTCCTCAGCCCCAGGGAATCTGGACTCACAGGCACGGTTAAGTCGTGATCGGTTGTGAGATGTCACTGATAATTAGCAATTGTGAATGAGCTTCTAAAAAATAAATCCATGCTAAGTCCAATTTATTTCTGTGATAATGTCACTCTTACTCCCTTAGATTCAAATCTGTTCTCTTGAGTGGGAGAGAGGGGGGCGGGAGCCTGCCTTGCTGTGTGTGGTGAGCAGCTGTTCTCTGGGAGCTAATAGCTGTGATGGTTGTGAGTTTCCTTATACTTTGTATCTTGACAAAACTGTCTGGGATTTCATCCAAGTCTGGTTAAGTCCTTGAGGGTGCCTGTGTGAGTCAATGTCACTTATCACATGGTGTCGGACATGAGGAAATGTAGAGAATTGCAGATCCAGACAACAGGCCTCTCTCCTCTCCCTCCCTCCTCTCCTTCCCTCCACTCCTCCCTCAGTCCCAGGCACATTAAGCTTTCACTGGACTTCAGCGAAACGAGAAAAATTAAGGACCACATGAAAACAACAACTTCGTGTGTTTGACTTCTTAAGGAGGGCTGATCTTTATTCTGCCAGATTTTCCTCTTTTGTAGTAGATGATGTGTCTTCTAAGGCCTTTTCGCGCAGAATTTTAAAATGGCAGCCCTGTGTCTGCCCCCACTTTAAGCTGGTCTGAGAGCCTGGCTTCTGCATCATTTCCTGACCTCACTACAGGCATCTTGGACGAATGCCCAAGTCCTTAGGATCCTTTTTCCTCCCCGGCCAGCTTTGTTCATTTGTTTGCCAGAAGGCCAAGGGAGACTGGAGTGCCTGCCTGTGTCCCCAGTGTGGCAGGAAGCAAGAGGCAGGCCTGGACAGAGGCTGGATGAGTGGATGCTGAGAATCGAAGTCACCTGTGTTACTGGCTTGTCTCCTACTTGCTTGTGCCAAAGGAGAAAGCACAGAAGGTAGAGTCAGAAGAATGGATTGGGGTTCCAATCCTGGCTCTGCCATTGCTGGCTGTGCACCCTCAGGCTGCCCATAAAACCCCTCTGAGCTCCAGCGGTTTGTCTGAGAATGGGGAGCTGGATCCTTCCCTCACAGGTGTTATGAGGATGAAATGAGATGGTGGATGTGAAGGCACACCATAGCCACACCGCTACCACCCCGGCCCCAGCAGGTTTCACAGAATTTCCTTGTGACTCTTTCCTCCTTCCGTACTAGCACAGTGGTTCACACGTAGTAGGAACTTGGGAAATAGTGGTTTGTTTGGCTGCACATTTAGATGTGTAGCAGGCTGGTCTACGTAGAAGGATATCGCAGTATCCTTCCTACTGCACCAGTGACAGGAGCTTAGTCCTTAGCCCCAATTTCCAGATGAGAAAACTGAGGCTGCTGGGCACGGTGGCCCACACCTGCAATCCTAGCACTTTAGGAGGCCAAGGCGAGTGGATCACCTGAAGTCAGGAGTTGAAGACCAGACTGGCCAACATGGTGAAACCCTGTTTCTACTAAAAATACAAAATTAGCTGGGCGTGGTGGCGGGCACTTGTAATCCCAGCTACTTGGGAGGCTGATTCAGGAGAATTGCTTGATCCTGGGAGGCAGAGGTTGCAGTGAACCGAGATCGCACCATTGCACTCCAGCCTGGGCAAAAAGAGTGAAACCCTGTCTCAAAAAAAAAAGAAAAGAAAAAACTGAGGCTTAGGGAGGTTAGCCCTTGTCTGAAACAGAACCAAGATGTGAATTCAGATCTGATGGTGGAGTCTGTACTCAGAACCACCATGACATGCTCCAGGTGTGTCCTGCAATCTCAGGTGCATGGTGAGTGGTACAGGGAGGCGAGCGTGATCTAAGGGCCGAGGATGTTCCAGACATTGAGTGGCTGTCCCCCTCCCATGGGGCTGGCAGATACTTTGGGCCTTATTTCCCAGAACACATTCATTTTTCCCGATCCCTCCCACATACCCTAACCCTCTTTAGGATTCTTCCCAGACACTTCAGACACAGAGTAATGAATAGTGACTGAGGTCAGTGCCACAAAAGAACAAGGGATAGCAAGACCAGGAACACTGGCCTTGACCAGGCGATGAGATAAAGGGCCCTTGTCTGTGCCCCCTGTTGCCTAGGAAGAGCCTCACATCAAACAGGGCAAGGATATATAAAGCCCACAGATGGCCCTTGAGTGAGGAGGAGAGCACGGGCAGCGAGAGCGAGAATAGGGCTGCCCCTGGCTTTGTACCACTGTGGGCCAGATGGGCTGGGGTTGAGCTGCTGTACCCGGCAGATTCAAGTACCCTGGCAGTGGGCCCAATTACTTTTTTTTTTTTTTTTTTTTTGAGACTGAGTCTCGCGTCTTTGCCCAGGCTGGAGTGCAACGGTGGTATGATCTCAGCTCACCACAACCCCTGCCTCCTGGGTTCAAGCCATTCTCCTGCCTCAGCCTCTGCAGTAGCTGGAATTACAGGCATGTGCCACCATGCCTGGCTAATTTTTGTATTTTTAGTGGAGACAGAGTTTCACCCTGTTGGCCAGGCTGGTCTTGAACTTCTGACCTCAAGTGATCCACCCTTCTCGGCCTTCCAAAGTGCTGGGATTACAGACATGAACCACCGCACCCAGCCACAATTACATTATTAAAAGGCTCTTTTAGACCTGACATGACTCCTCCTGGCCCGAAGCATTCAGGCACATGCTTCTCTGCATGGAAGATTGATAAGGTTATTAGAACCTCTAGTTCTGCTATTTTTGGCAGCTTTCTTTGAGCAGAGTTTTAGGATTGTGGCTGAATGACTCTAGCTGTACTATAATGATACAGTGTCATAAAAAATTCTCCTGCCTTTCTGTATTTGGAAACACATCATCTGTAATGATTCCTTTTTATTCTGTCTCATCCCTTTTAGGTCCCCAGAAGTATGTGTAGTGGTTAGAAAAAGCTCTTTATAGTCATGGTCCTTAGTAAAGTTGGCTGAATCACGGTGACCAACTCCTGGCTAATTAATGGTGGTAGCAGAGAGCAGTGTGATAATAGTGCAGAGAGCTTTAACAATTCAAATCGCTCACATGCACATACTTGGGGCTTGCAACAGCTTCCTGAGAACGCAGAGATAGGATTTAGTATCCCGTTTCATAGAGAAGGAAACCAAGGCTTAGGTGAAATTACTCACCAAAGGCTGCAGAGAAAGGAAGTGAGCAGAATGCGTGTCTTTGGCAGAGCTGGTGTCCATGCCTGCGCACTCTGGCTTGCGGCCCACACAGTTCTTTGCTCTGCAAGATGCTGCACAGGTCACTCTCCCACTGGTTTTCCCTGTTGTTCCTGAGAAATGGGCTTTGGTAATACCTCTGAAGCCATAGGACATCTCAGCAGGATTCTGCATGTTAGAGCAGCTGTCACAGACCCTGACCTCCTGGAGGGCGGCATGTCCACAATTGGCTCCTAATTCCCTCCTGGCTCCTAGATGTCCGCACTCTTTAGCCTCAAGGATGAATTGAATCAAATGGAAACATTTCAGTGGAAGATGCCTAAGAAGCTGCTTCCACATTTTCAGTTGTTCCTCCTCAAAATTCTCAGAGGTAAACAAATTGTGTTTACCTTTTCCTTCTATCATCAGTGTAGCCGCCACCTCTGTCACACCTGGACAGAGGTAGAGGAGGAAGCAAGAAGGCTAGGAGGACAGCCTGGAATTGGAAATAGGCCTTCACATTCATGAGCAAAAATAAAACGATTCCCTGAATTTTGTGAAATAAGAAACCTGACTAGAAAGTACAATGAAATTGTGCTTGGTAATTCGCCAGCTTATAGAGAGAGACAAACAAAACCTGCTAACATCTGAGTGGTACAAATGTCCAGAATTGATGAGACAAGTGGAGCCATCTGTCCACTGGGAAATCAGAAAATACCCATGTCATGGGATGGTGGGGTCCGTGCCAGGCTTCCAGCCTCACACGAGTGAGCTGACCAAATGGAGTGGCACCGAGGCATTGGAGCGGGGATCCAGTCGAGAGCACAGCCCAGAAAGAGTGCCCAGAAAGCTCAAGGCTTGGCCAAACCAGGGTCAAGTTAACATTAGAAAAAGAGACAGCAGGCCAGCGCGGTGGCTAACGCCTATAATCCCAGCACTTTGGAAGGCCAAGGTGGGCAGATCACAAGGTCAGGAGATCGATACCATCCTCGCTAACACGGTGAAACCCCATCTCTACTAAAAATACAAAAAAAATGTTAGCCAGGTTTGGTGGCACTTGTAGTCCCAGCTACTCGGGAGGCTGAGGCAGGAGAATGGCGTGAACCCAGGAGGTGGAGCTTGCAGTGAGCCGAGATCGCACCACTGCACTCCAGCCTGGGTAACAGAGCGAGACTCCGTCTCAAAAAAAAAAAAAAAAGAAAAAGAAAAAGAGACAGCAAAGGGAAGAGCATATACTTGATTTGTCTCGCTTCTAGGAAGATAGGAGCTGTCCCAGTGGACAGTTGATGTATGCTTGTCAGTGCTTCCTGTGTGCCCATGAGGAATTGGATGAATAAGGGGTTCAGAGTGCCCACACTGAGAGCCGGGCCTGGATTCACACCCCAGCTCTGTCGCTAACGAGCTAAGTGACCTCAGGCCAGCGACTGACCAGCTTCATGCCTCTGTCCCTATAGGACCTAACTCCTGGGGTTGTTGGATGACAAGGTGTGTAAATGCATGTGGAACACCGACAGGCAGGACAGTGACAGCCATCACGTGTCATTACCTGCCTGTTAGTTACTGTGCTCGGCACCTTTGGGTTCCATGACCGTGCAGTGAAAGTAAATTTGTTTGGAAATGTAAGAAATGCTGGAATGACATTATTTTGCTGTATTTGTCTAATATAAATCATTAAAAAGGGCTTAACAACCTGGTGATTTGTATTCGCTTATGTCAGTACTTCTGAGATAAAAAAACCTTTGAATTATGAGATAAATTGGGTCGAAGATGAAAGAGAAATGCCTGGATTGCCAGCAGTGCTCCCAGTCATCTTGGGTCCAGGCCCGTCTCTTTAGAAGCCCCGTCAGTTAGGGAACAGCCGTGTACTGAGTGCCTGCCCGGTGCTTGGCACTGTCTCAGCTTTACAGACACTGTTTCACTGAATTCTCATAACGGCCTCATGAGATGGATGTGACTGTCCCGGCGTTAATGGTGAGGAGTCTGGGGCCCAGGGCCATACTGCTGGTGAGTGAGTGTACCAGCAGCAGCACCCAAGCCTCCCAGCTGCTGGGCCAGCAGGACAGGACCCAGTGGTCCAAGAAGGAGTAGGAAAGAACAACCAGGGAGCCTGGTGTGCCAGGGAGGGCACAAAGCAGCACCGTGCCCATTGCCCTGAAGATCAGGGCTGCAGAGTGGCCCCCTCGCTTGCCAGTAAGCCCAGACTGTCAGTGGTGACCTGAACATTTCCCTTCCTAAGCACAGCTTCTGGGAAGAAACGCCCGTGTCTGTAGCGGGAGGGAAGGCCCGTGTCCCCGTGTCTGAAGCGGGAGGGAAGGCCCGTGTCTGGAGCGGGAGGGAAGGCCCGTGTGTGTAGTGATAAGGAAGGCTCATGTATGTAGTGAGAAGGAAGGCTCATGTATGTAGTGGGTACGCAGGGAAGCTACATTTGCTCACTGCCAGCTCAAGGCTCCATCTCGCAAGCCTGGCCCACAGTCAGTATTTGTCTTCATAACGACAGTGTGGGCTTGCAGCATCATACCAGTGTGTTCTTAACCAGGTCCCAGCATCTCGTGTTGACTCATCCTCCCGTCTGCAGACTTGCTGGCCATTTGGAAAAGGGTGCGGAGGAGTTAAGATGGGGAGGTGTCAGATTGTTACTGAGACATTTCTAATTTGTGATGTATGGTTTTGAAGCCAACTCTTTTCTTCTGGTTTTTCCTGTTTTCTACAGCACCCCCCGGGGAAAGACATTTTTCTGCTCCCACCAAGTTGGCAGGGCCTGCTTCCTGAATCTCCTGGGCGTGTCTTAATTGCCAGTCCCAGCACCTCCTGAGAGCCCCACTCTCTCCTCCAGCGGTCACAGTGGAAGGATCATGGGAGAAACAGAAGGGAAGAAAGATGAGGCTGATTATAAGCGACTGCAGACCTTCCCTCTGGTCAGGGTAAGCCCCAGGGGAGGGAGGCAGGACTGCTGACGGGGCCCACACAGCCTGGAGAGAGGTGGGTGGGGCTTGTCCCTTGCAGGATGGCAGTGGGAGGAAGTTAAGAAGGCCTCTGCTGGCTCAGACCTAGACATCTTGGAGTTGACAGTGATTCATTGTTTCATTCATTCATTCATTCACCAAGTATTAGGCCACCTGCTATATGCCGGGCACTGTTCAAGGCACTGTGGGGATGGCGAATGAGACAGGCGAAGGCCTGGCCCACGTGAAAGACATGTTTAAAGAGCATGATTAATCCCAGCACTTTGGGAGGCCGAGACAGGTGGATCACGAGGTCAGGAGATCGAGACCATCCTGGCTAACACGGTGAAACCCCGTCTCTACTAAAAAATACAAAAAACTAGCCAGGCGAGGTGGCGGGCGCCTGTAGTCCCAGCTACTTGGGAGGCTGAGGCAGGAGAATGGCGTAAACCCGGGAGGCGGAGCTTGCAGAGAGCTGAGATCCGGCCACTGTACTCCAGCCTGGGCGACAGAGCAAGATTCCGTCTCAAAAAAAAAAAAAAACAGCATAATTGTAGGCAGTAAGTGCTATAATGAAAAATGAAGCAGGTGGAAGGGGCTGGAGAGCCGAGGTTAGCTTCTGGAGAGGTTTCACAGATCAGAGACCTGAAGACAGAGAGCAAACCTCACAAAGACCTGGGAAAGAATATGCTAAGCCGGGGAAACAGAGGCACAGGAAGCCTGGGATAGGAATGAACTTGGCATTTTGGAGGCACAGAGAGAAGGCCAGCATGGCTGGAATGGAGTGCTGAGAGGGGTGGCGGGACGTAACCACCGGTGGGGCCAGACCCCACAGGCCTGCCCAGCCACAGTGAAGAGTGTGGTGAGAACTATGGGTTCTGTCCTGAATCGAAGGGGGAGCAGTGAAGGGTTTTAAGCAGGGGAGTGATGAGATCTGTTTGGTTTTCAAAAGCTCACTCCAGCTGTTGTGAGCAGAGTGGATTTGGGGATGCCAGACCAGAAGTGAGGAGACCAGCGAGGAGGCCACTGCAGAGGCCCAGAGCGATGAGGGTGGCTGGGTGCGGCTCGCGGCGCAGACTGTGAGATGCGGTCGGGTTCAGGGTGTTCCATAAGTGCAGAGGCCGAAGGACCTGCCGCCAAATTGGAGACTGGGTGTGGGAACAAGAGAGTCCAGGGTGGCTGCTAGAGTCTGTCTTTTCCTGAGTATTGGGAGAAAAAAATGGTATCAATTACCAGGAAAAGGAAGATGGAAGAAGATGGGTTTGTGGGAATCAAGTTATTTTTAGACATCTAAGTGAGGTTATCAAGTGGCCAGTTGGACAGAGTAGTCAGGAGCCCAAAGAAGAGGTTAGAGCTAGGGGTAGAAGTGTGGGAGCCCTCGCATAGAGAGGACACAGAGACGCATGGAACACACAAGACCCCAGAGATGGAGTCACTGGAGACAGGAGAGTGGAGGTGGGGCCCAGGGCCCTCCAGGATCTGGGAGGAAGAAGGAAATCCAGCAGATCACTGGAGAAGGAGCAGAGGGAAAGGCCGGAGGAAAACCAGGGGCCCCAGAGAGCGCCCAGTGGCTTCTGCAGGCCTCCGGCGTGAGATTCCATCGGAATGTACTTCCATAGCCAGCATTCCCTCTGCCCTCAGCCAGCCTTCTGCCCATGTCTGTTGGCTGGAGCCTGGTGCTGGCTTCGCACCCTTGCAGAGAGCCTGGGCTTGAGAGCCCACACGGCCCAGCTCCATACCACACCTTTGCCCCAGCTGCAGGCCCTCAGTCAGGAGATGGGTCACCTGCCCAGGGCTGGGCCAGGGAGGCTACCTGCTGTCCATGCCTTAAGCTTGGGACAGAGAGGCCAGCCAGGAAGGCCAGGTCACGGGCTAAGCCTGTCTCTTGTTTGTCACCCCTGCCCTGTCTCTAGCACTCGGACATGCCAGAGGAGATGCGCGTGGAGACCATGGAACTATGTGTCACAGCCTGTGAGAAATTCTCCAACAACAACGAGGTATTGCCAGCAGTGCAGGCGGCCCCTCGTGCCTTTGGTGGCCCCTGTGGGTGAATAGAATGGCCCCTGTTGCCTGCAGTCAGCTCCAGAGAGTACTGCCAGTATAAGGCCAGAGCCTTCCTTGGAAGCGTTCAGTCTGGGGAAAGTCATTGAGTGAGAGGCTGGTGCTGACTCCAGGCACTGACGGTCACACCCAGCCCTAGAGGAGCAAAGCCACAGGGGTCTCCGTGACACCCCTGCCCGTGTTCCCTGCCTCAGGTGGGCTGCCGAATAGGTCACCTTTCCCCGTGGTTCCATCCCAGTGGTGAACAGAGGCCTGCCTAGGCATCCATTCATGTATTCATTCATCCATTCAAAAAGGTGTTGAACAGGTGCTGTTCTAGGTGCTGGGGATACGGCCAGCAGGCATCAACGCAGGAAGGCCATTCATCAATCTGGTGGGGAGAGCGAGAAGTCAGTGTTGCAGCAACCGGTGGGGAGGCAAGACACTGGCCAGTGGGAGCCCAGGCTTTGGGTCGGCCAGGCCCAGGTTCAGGTCCTGGCTTCAGCCCTTCCCAGCTGTGCCCTTGAATAAGCCATTTCTCAACTCTGAGTGCAGTTTCCTAGTCCTTAAATGGAGGGTGGTGATGGTGCCTCCTCACTGGGCCAGTCGTGAGGGCGTATTTATGAGACAATGGGGACAGAGTGCCCAGTGTGGCACCTGGCATGGTGGGAGGCACTGTTGGTGTACCTCAGGCGCCTGCGCCTGGACTCGCCCTGCTGAACGGGGTTTCCTGCCCCTCTAGACCTCCTCACATGGGGGGCACATCTTGGAAGTGCAGGCACAGGAAGAAGTTGGCTGTGGCCATGACTAGGGGAGCAGTCAGCCCCTCCCCAGAGCCCACTGAACGCATTAGGTACCTCACAGTCTGCAGGGTGCCAGGTCTGTCCATTCAGTTGGTCCTGAGACTGCCTGGTGCCCTGCTTGTCCGGGTTACATCTGAGGGAGGTGGCACTGGCCCGGGAAGCCCGCACTAAGTGCACAGCCAGGACGTGGCCCCAGGCTGTCTGCAGACCTGATGCTTGCCTTCCTGCCTCAGCCAGTTTCTTCTTGACTGCTGAGGTGATGTCTAGTTTTCTGTGCCTGTGTAATAGACCTGGCAGGAGGTGGCCTGTGTGGAAATCCTTTCTGAAGCAGGAGGACAACAGAAATAGGACAGCAGGTCTTTCTGTTGCCAAGACCTCGGTGCCAGCCTTCTCCTTCCTGGAGAAGGACCTGAGTCCTGCCCCGTCCTCCCCTGCGCCCCCCTGATGAGCGCCCTCTTCCTTCCAGAGCGCCGCCAAGATGATCAAGGAGACGATGGACAAGAAGTTCGGCTCCTCCTGGCACGTGGTGATCGGCGAGGGCTTCGGGTTTGAGATCACCCACGAGGTGAAGAACCTCCTCTACCTGTACTTCGGGGGCACCCTGGCTGTGTGCGTCTGGAAGTGCTCCTGACACTCTGTCCCCTGCCCCGTCCCCTGCAGGGCCTTTTCCTGCCACTCATCTGTAGGGGGGAGCAGTCCCAGGCGGGTCCCGGTTTCTCCAAGGAGAGTTGGGATCTTTTCTGTTTGTCCTTGTGTACCAGTTTCCTGAGCCACACCCAGTGTGTGAACTTGACATCTCCATCCCCAGGCTCTCAGTCATCTCCCTCAGAGTCTCAGGGTGTAGACGGGGCAGCAGGCATTGGTCTGTGTGGAAAACACGGTGGGGCGGTGTGACAGGGTAGAGGAGGTGGGAGATGAGATTTTCCACACAGGAACGCACCAGTCCCCCCTTTCTCGAGGGCTGCTTTCCCCTTGCATCCTGGGAGCCCCACTGCCCTGCCATCCCCAGTACTCCCGGGAAGTGTCTGCCATCTTTGTCGTTGGTGGCCATACGAAAATGGCCCAAAGAAGGAGACGATTCTTTCAAGGGACACAGGCAGCTTCTCTCCTTGTCCTCTGGGAAGGTGCTGACCCCGCAGAAACCCCTTCCCCCCAACTTGACCCCAGGCTGAACAGACCACTGCATCTCACTGGGCCGGCAGCCACCCAGCCCCCAGCCTTGGTAGGGACCAAGCAGCCTTTCCCGTCCCCTCCTCGACCCGCGCAGTTGAGAGCCAGGGGCTGTTGTGTGGGAGCTGCTACCTGGCAGTTTCTCGAGGGGTCACCGAGCCTCTGGTGGGACACCTGGGCAGGAGTGCTCTCACCACGAGGCTGCTTCCGCAGGGAACCCTGGCCTGCCCGCGACTTCGCATCAGGGACCGCATGCTGATTTGTACTGCTCTCTGCTGGGTTTTCTATGTTCTTTTTGAGTGTGGGAGAAAAGTTTTAGTAGAAGGGTGAATCGTATTTTACACAGCGGTCTTATTTATATAAATGTCTTGGTTTTTACAATTAAAATTACCAAAAACTGACCTCATTCAACAGTCTCTTGATGTTAGGGGAAGGTGTGATCAGTATCCTCAGGCTCAGGTACCTAGAGATGTTTCTGGCTAACCTGTGAGGCTGCTGGAAGCCCCTGGCCCAGGCATAGCCCCACCAGATCCAGCCCGGCCCCTGTCACCATTAGGTCACTGAGGTTGGGGGCCAAGTGCAGCTGGATGGGGCCACACGGACACTGAGATACTCTTGGCAGCTGGACTGAGCTACACTAAAGATGTTTTCAGGCCCGTAGAATTTCACTCAGTTCAACAGATGCTTATTCAGCAGCCACCGAGGGTCAGGCCCCAGGAGCTGAGGATACGAAGACAGAAGCCACAGATCTGGCCTCAGTGAGCTCTCGGTCCACTGCAGAGGGCATGGGCTCCATCATTTCACTCATGCAAAAAGTAACCTTGTAAGAAAGGATGGGGCGTTCTGGGAGGAGGGAGGAGGAACTCCAAGCCCAGCCTGGGGAGTACGGGGTCTCCAGTGCGGTAAGGCCTGACAGCCGACGCTTGAAGGGAAAACGGGATCTTATCAAGGGAGAGGGCTGCTCTCAGGACAGAAAACTAGGCATTACCCCATAATGTCTAGAAAACTAGACATTACTCCTGGGGTAAACGTAGGACATGAGAAGTGACTTGAGGACAGGAGCCACGTGCAGGACTGTGAAGCTCCCTCAGGGGTTGTCCCCTGCATTCGAGCCTCAGAAGTGAACACCCCGGCCATGGACAGAGCAGGGAGAGCCTGCCTTGCCATGCACACAGGGGCCCTCCTGAGATGGTCCCTAGGACACATGGGTCTGGGAGCTGAAACCCTGTCCTTGTCAGTCCCAGTCCTGCCCTTGTGAGGCTGAGCGTCCAGCACTAACAAGATCTGTCAACAGATTGGCTGGACAGCCTCATGGCGAGCAGGTAAGGTTTGCTTAGACCAGACCCCTGCAGCCGAGGGGAAGGTTGCTGCCATGTGTGCATCCGGCCTAAGAGCAGCGGGATAGACAAGCAAGAACGAGAAGGCGCAGTCGCCGCCTCAAGGCTGACCGTCTGGTTGGGCGGCTTTGCAGCTGGTCCTGGCCCTCTGGGACTTGGCGGATGGGCAGCTCCTTGGCCTCAGACCTGCCCTGGCCAGAGCCCTGTGCCATGCGGGTGCTGTGGAGGGATTGGCAGAAGGGAGTGAATGGAGAGGCGGGGGCTGGCGCTGGAGGTGGGGAGCAGGCGCCGAGGCCTGGAATAGCTGTGCTGATTAACCGCCCGCTCTGCATCTGTTCTCTCCTTTCATCTGCTGCACGTGGGTGCCAAAAAGCGAGGTTGGCTCAGCTGGCAACCAGGGTGGTGGGGGTGGCAGTTAGGATCGTGGGTGCTGAGGCCCGCAGAGCTGGTTCGGGTCTGGCCCTGCTCCTCCTAACCTCTCTGTCCTTGGTGGCTCTGTCTGTAGAATGGGGATACACTGCACCCACCTCATGAGGTTGACAGCAGGCCTGGGACCGCATCTGGAACAGGTGATGCCCCCGAGGTGTGCACCACATTGTTGCTGTGCCCCTCCTCTTGCCACTCGTGGATGGGGTGCTGACACCAGCTTCTCAGGGTGGGTGGAGATGCAGCAAGACGGGGCTTGTACAGTGCTTGGCCCTCACAGGCACACTGCAGTGGCACCACGGGTGGCGAGCCTGCCTTCTACCCTAGTCACTCCTGTCACTGCGGCAGACCCCTCCTCACTTGCCTTCCCAGAAATGGGTCATTCAGTCTCCCTCTCTTGCTCCCAGACAATGGTGTGGTCACCGTTGGGCCAGGTCAGGTGACTGGGAACCATGGCAGGTGTGTTGCCCCGGTGGCTTTACTTCCACTCCCCTAGACCCATGCCAGACGTGGACACCTGGCCTTCCAGGGCCCTTGCTGCCCATAACATTCGATAAGCATTTGATGATGGGCTGAAAGGAGAGGGCCCGTGACCACGGAGAAGGCACCATCCTTGCCACCCAGCACACAGGCTACTGAGGGCCAGAAGCGGGAACAGAAAAGCAAGACAGGTTCATTTGCCGGAAAAGAGAAGGTGGGGTTCAGGGAATCTGGAGTTCAGAGAGGAGAGTGACTGGGGAGAGCTTCACAGAGGAGGTGGCATTGAACTGGGCCTTGGCATTTTCCCAGGGAGGGGGAAGTCACCATTGTTTGAGGGACCAGCCTCCCGTGCAGAGCCGCAGCTCCAGGAAACTCACGATGGGTTCAGGGAAGCTGGGCAGTGGCCATGGATGGGAGAGGGTGCGGGGGTGGGGAGAGAGGACGGGCTGAAGGTGAAGGGGTTTGCTGGGGCTCAGGAGGAAGGAGGCTTGCCCTACTTGGCAGGCACTGGGCTTCCTCCCTCAGGACCCTGATGTGTAACTCTCAACAGACCTCCAAATTAGGGGTTGCTGTTGCTATTTACAAATGGAGAAACCCAGGCTCGGAGGATGGAGTGTCTGGCCCAGGGTCCAGCTAGGGAGCAGCTGTAGCTGGGACTTGAACCTGGGCTACCTGCCTGTATAGTCCCTGCTCTTCCACACACGCTGCATTCTCAGACCTTCTGTCCACTTCCCTCCTGCCCCGTCCCCCACAGACAGCTGGGCTCCCCGCGGCCTGGCCATGCCTTGGGCCATCCATCTCCTAGCTGCTTCCCCTACCATCGCCAGGCCTCGCCTGCACCCTCCATGGCAGTTGCAGCATTTATAGTGGAGGCAGCGACCACAAGCCTGCCACCAACCCCACCTCTTCGCTACCATCTGCAGTGTGGGGAGCAGGGCCTCGCCCCACTGACACCCCAGTCCCCTCTGCTGGGCCCAGCCAGAGTCAGTGTGGGGCAAATCGGAAACCTTGTCTGGACATGTCTAGAGGGAGTCACAGGCCCCAACCCCAGGGCCCGTCCCTCTGCCTGGGAGAGCAGCGAGTGCCCCGGCCGGATCAGAGAGAGTGAACCATAGGTCCCCTTGCTGGGACTCCAGAACCACAGGCCTCCCAAGAGTGGGGAGCAAGGGGTGCCGAGGCGGTCAGTGTGAGAAGGTGGAGGGCGAGGGCTTGGTCACGAGGTCCCGTGGCGCCTGTGGGAGGGGGTGTGCTGTCGCGGGGACCACCACCTTTGAAGCTCTCTGCGGGGCCTGTGGAGAAATCTGGTGAATATTTCACGTTGCCTTGGAAGAGGCGCAGAGAAACTCCAGCATCTTGTTTAACCTACTTCCTGCTTCTCCAGAGGACAGACCCTACAGGTAGGCAAGGGGGTGTGCCCTTGGGCTGTGGGGATCCAACTCCACGCCCCGCAGCAGGAGTGAGAGCTGTGCAGCACAGGCTCAGCTCCTTAAGCGCAGAAGCAGGCAGCATCTGATTGTGTCCGGGTTTGGGAGCGGGTTGTCAGAGTGCAGCCACAAAAGCCACCACCCTGTCCTAATTTCCTTTCGTTCTCCTCATCTCATATTTAAAGTAACCACCTCCCACCACCAGCTGCCATCTCCAATCCTTAGAAAGGCCGTGGGGGTGGAAGGAGAGCACGCCTAGAAGGCAGAAGACTTGAATCGTTTTGAATAATATTCCCAAACTATTAGACTCCTCAAACGTGCCTGGCACGGCACCAAGCATTTCACCAACCCCGTCTTCTCTAATGTGTACATCCATTCTGTGAGCAGAGACCCTCAGTATCCCCCTCACACAGATGAGGAGACCCACGACCTAAGTGGCAGAGCCAGGGTTCCCCGCAGGCCTGTGACAGCTCTGAACCCTCGCCAGGGTTGCCTGCCAGCTTGAACAAGCCACTTCGCTTCTCAGATCTCAGTTTCGTCACCTGCAAGATAGGGTTTGCAGCTCCGGCTACGCCTACTTCCCAAAGTTACCGTAAGGCCCCGAGGAGACAGTGGCCCTGAATGTGAGCGTGCTTCAAAGTTGGAGGGGCTGATAAGTATTCGGGTCAGGGACTGTGGGGAGCCATCCCTTCCTTGGGCCTCCACTCTGGGTGAGAGGCTTGGGAGTCTGGAAGGCTGGGGTGTGCCAGGTAGGCAGGTTATCATCTCTAAGCCCCCGTAGGCACTGGGGGGAACCAAAGCAGGAGAGGCAGGGCAGCCACACATGCACATGCACCTGGTCCAGTGACCAAGGGCCCCAGGTGGCTGTGACCAGAACCCGGAAAGACAATCCCAACGGCAACTATGTGGGAGGACTCGGCTGTTGACCCAGCAGGGTCCACACTGCGTCTGTCCTTCCGGTCTCAAAATGGCCAGTGGAGCAGCCTGGAAGATTCCATGAGGCTCCTCCTCCCCCTAACAGTAGGGAGATGGCGTCGTAGAGAACGTGTGACATGCCAGGGTGGGAGCTGGCCTCAGGTCTCCACTGCACATCAGCAGTTCAGAGCGATACCAGCTCTTCCAGAACCCCTTCCCTGCTGCACTCCCTGACATAGTCACTTTGCGTCCCCACGGTGCCACATCTCCTGTCATGGTGTCTATACCTGCTATGCTTTATTTACTGGATGGCTGGGGCTGTCTTATCTCTCTGCATCCCCGATGCCTAGCCCAGGGCCTGATATGCATGGAAAATGCATTGTGACTAGCAAGTGAGTGAATGAAAGTATGAATGGATGGGTGGATGGATGGCTGGGTGGGTAAATGGGTGGATGGACAGATCGATGAATGGATGGGTGGATGTGTGGATGAATGGAATAGATTTCTCTAGGAGGTGCATCAGCAATGACTGGGTCAGGGGCTGATATGCATGGAAAATGCATTGTGACTAGCAAGTGAGTGAATGAAAGTATGAATGGATGGGTGGATGGATGGCTGGGTGGGTAAATGGGTGGATGGACGGATCGATGAATGGATGGGTGGATGTGTGGATGAATGGAATAGATTTCTCTAGGAGGTGCATCAGCAGTGACTGGGTCAGGGGCTGATATGGATCGAAAATGCATTGTGACTAGCAAGTGAATGAATGAAAGAACAGGTGGGTGGCTGGGTGGATGGATGGACAGATGGATGGATGGATGGATAGGTGGGTGGATAGGTGGATAGGTGGATGGGTGGATGGATGGGTGAGTGGGTGGATGAATAGACGGGTGAATGGGTGAGTGAATGGATGAATGGATGGGTGGGTGGGTGTGTGGGTGGGTGGATGGGTAGATGAGTGGATGGGTGGGCGGATAGGTGGATGGGTGGATGGATGGAAAGACTTCTCCAGGGCCAGGCGTGGTGGCTCAGGCCTGTAATCCCAGCACTTCGGGAGGCTGCAGCTGGTGAATCACTTGAGGTCAGGAGTTCAAGACCAGCCTGACCAACATGGTAAAACCCTGTCTCTACTAAAAATACAAAAATTAGCCAGGCATGGTGGCACGTGCCTGTGATCCCAGCTACTCAGGTGGCTGAGGCAGGAGAATAGTTTGAAGCCAGGAGGCGGAGGTTGCAGAGAGCCAAGATCACACCACTGCACTCCAGCCTGGGTGACAGAGCGGGACTCCTTCTCAAAAAAAACAAGGAAGTAAAAAGAAAAGACTTCTCCAGGAGGTGTATCAGCAAGGACTGGTTTGGGGGTCGAACTTTGTCTTCTGACTTCTGATGCCCTCTGCCAAATTTCCAGGCCCCTCATGAAAGGCCTCAGGTCTGTTTGGGACTCACAGTCACTCCACTTAGAGCTGGTTCCTAAGAAAAGATGAAAATCCAGCACAAGTGGAGCCCATGGGTGGAAGGGAAGGTGCTGTTTGAGAGGAGCCCAGTGGAGAAAGCGCACGGGCTTTGCAGTGAGACGAGTTCCAGTGCCGGTCCCACCCCATGCCAGTCGTGTGGCCTTGAGTGAGTTCCTTCATCTCCTGAGCCCCATTCTCTTTGTGGGCAAAATGGGGAGAAGTCCTTGCTAGCTGAGCCCAGAGGGTCACTGGGAGGATGAGGGTCTGGCCGGGCGCAGTGGCTCACACCTGTAGAGTGGGTCATAACCCTTCTGTCACCAGTAGCGGCTGCCGGAGGGTGGTCAGCAGCCAGTAAGAGACCAGCTTGGCTCTGGGTCTTATGTTAGTCCTGTGACTGTACAGGAAAAGGGTCTGGATCCAGACCCCAAGAAGGGGTTCTCGGATCTCGTGCAAGAATGAATTCAGGGTGAGTCCACAGAGTAAGGTGAAAGCAAGTTTATTAGGAAAGTAAAGGAATAAAACATGGCTACTCCATAGGCAGAGCAGCCCCGAGGGCTGCTGGTTGCCTACTTCTATGGTCATTTCTTATGATATGTCAAATGAGGAGTGGATTATTCAGCCTCCCCATTATAGACCACAGAGGGTCACTTCCTGACGTTGCCATGGCATTTGTGAACTCTCATGGCGCTGGTGGGAGTGTAGCAGTGAGGACGACCAGGGGTCACTCTCGTCGCCATCTTGGTTTTGGCGGGGTTTGGCCGGCTTCTTTACTGCAAACTGTTTTATCAGCAAGGTCTTTATGACCTGTATTTTGTGCCGACCTTCTATCTCATCCTGTGACTTAGAACGTCTTAAATGCCTGAGAATGCAGCCCAGTAGGTTTCAGCCTCATTTTACCTAGCTCCTGTTCAAGATGGAGGTGCTCTGGTTCACAAGCCTCTGACATGACAACAGCTTTCAGTGTCACCTGCACCTGGGAACCAGCCTGCTGTCCTGGTGGTCTTTCCAGCCATCATTCAGCAAACATTCAGGGGCTCCTGTGAGGTGCTGGGCCCTATGCAGAGGAAACGGATACTCACTCTGGTTCCCAGGGGACACACACTCTAAAGGGGCCTCCTAAAGGAACCGGCAGAGCTGAGGGGGCACCGGGCAGATGTTCTGGAGGGTGCTCCCAGCAGGAGTGCTCTGCAAAGCTTCTCCGGAGCCTTCCCTGTTCACCGTGGGGCGGGGTGGGAAGCAGAACCTCCCTGCTTTGACTGCTCTCAAAGCATTTGCCCCAGCTGAGGGGCTTCGTGTTATAGCACCCACTACGAGGCTCAGTATGGGCTTGTGTACCCAGCTGGTGCTCAATCATTGTTTCTTAAGTAAATGCCCTTGTCATCCACGTATTCATTCACCAAACTTTCCAGTCCATTCTTTGTGCTGGCCTCTGCTGGGGCCAGTAACACAGGACAGTGTGACATGGTTGCCATGCTTGAGAACCTTGCGTTTAGGCAGACGCAGGAGACAACAGGGACAGCTCTGTATGCAGAGTGCCATTCTGGGTGCTGAGAGTGCCCGGGACGGGGCAGAGACCAGAGGAGGGACATTTGAGCTGCATCTCTAGGAAGGAGCTGGAGGTCAATACAAGAGGATGGGATTAAGGAGGAGCCGGGAGTGTGTGCACAGTGCTGAAAACAAAGAGCATGACATTTTTAGAAAACAAGACCACTGGCCGGGCGCCGTGGCTCACACCTGTAATCCCAGCACTTTGGGAGGCCAAGGCAGGCAGATCAACTGAGGTCCAGAGTTCGAGACCAGCCTGGCCAACATGGAGAAACCCCGTCTCTACGAAAAATACAAAATTAGTCAGGCGTGGTGACTTGCGCCTGTAGTCCCAGCTACTCGGGAGGCTAAGGCAAGAGAATCGCTTGAATCCGGGAGGCAGAGGTTGCAGTGAACCAAGATCGTGCCATTGTACTCCAGCCTGGGCAACAAGAGCGAAACTCCATCTCAAAAAAAAAAAAAAAAAAAAAAAAAAGAGGAAGAAAGAAAAGAAAAGAAGAAAAGAAAAGAAAAGAAAAGAAAAAGAAAACAAGGCCATTTGGTGCAGCCAGGGCAAGGGGGCCACGTGGACGAGGGGGTCATGAGAGATGCCTCTGGAGAGGCAGGCGGGGGTCAGACCTGAGTGGGCTTCATTGGCTGAGGCAAGGCGTGGAAATGGGTGGCTTGGAAGGAGGTGACAGCACCCACATGGCAGGTGCAGTTCTCTCCCAGAGGGTGGGCTGGGGGCAGGGAACCTGGGCCAGGATGGAGAGAGGGTGCTGAACAGGGGAAGGGGACCACGTGCGGCGATTCACCAGACATCGGAAATGCCACTGTGAAAGGAGGGCCTCAAGGATTCAGGGGGAGGGGCGTCTCAGTGATGTAGCTGGGTGGTCCTTGCCCCAGCGCAGGGACCCCATGGAGCTGAAGAAGACAGTAGCATGTTGGTGATGGGCCGGCGTCTTTGGAGGTTTGTCCAGGGCGAGCACGAATCCTGCAATGAGTATTCCAGAGCCCAGCCCCATCTTCTCCTCAGTAAGGCTCCAGCAGGACAGACCCCGGAAGAGTGCTGGGTACCCAGGCTGGAGCCAAGCCCCTCTAGGCCCCAGTGGGGTGAGAAGCAAGGGGGTTGTATGAGGCCTATACAGCTCTGATGCTCAGGGGCTCCGGGACAGGGTCTCAGCCAGTTTCACTGTCCCCTCTGTCCCGGGCTCTATCCATTTTGTTGAATGCTGTATTTGCTGCTGGACCCTGGAATGGCCAGATACGGCCCGTTCCTGCCACCAGCAGCAGCTCCCTCCCCTCAGAGGCCTTGACTGCAGACTCAGCCAACATGACCACTGAGTTCCCAGGGGTTGGAAGTGCCAGAGAGCCCAGAGGAGCAGAGGTCTCGATGCCCAGGGTTGGCCGGGAGGGCTTCTCAGAGGAAGGGACATTAGAGTTGGGCCATTTCAGTAGGCCCCAGGGAGATGAGGAGGGGTTGGGACACTGCAGCCAAGGAGCTATGGGTGAGGAGTGCACAGCGCTGAAGACGGGGCTGGGTGAGACACACACGTTATTGGGCCCACAGCAGGGAGCCACAAAGGGCTTCCTGCAGGAGAGGGATGCCACAGGGCCAGGCCTGAAGAACACAGGCCCCTTCTTCCCGCTCCGAGGGCCAGTAGCCTGCTCTGCTGGTCAAGAATGGATCTGGGCCTCAAACTATGCTATAGGCACGGAGAGCAGCAGCCTCCTAAGGCAGCTCTCACCTGCTTCTCGCCTGACAATAACCAGAGGAACCATGCTGGTTAGCGTGGCCTAACCCCCCAGCCGGCGGTTTCTCCACTTCCCTGGACAAAACCCAGCACTTCAACCTGACCTCTGAGGCCCAGCATGGCCTGGCCCCACCACCTCTCAGCAGGGCCCAGCTCTGATCCTCAAGTCTGGGGACCCAGGATCGGTGAGGTCCAAACCAAGCTGGCAGAGCCACCAAGCCAGGCCCCACCCAGCTCCACTTCCACATCAACAGGGGTGACCAGCATGACCTGCAGGACCCCCGGTGAGGGAGGATATTGTGGCCTTGGGTCAGCCAATTCCACCCTCAGCCCCCAGCGCACACTCCCTGTCCCCAGCCCTGTCCTCTGACCTCATCTCCAGCTTGCAGTCCAGAAGTCTTAGGCAACCAACCGAGGCTGACCGTGATGTGCCCCAAACACGGGCAGGCCTTCTTCAAGCCCAGGAGGCGAGGGCCTGGGTTGGGGCAACCTCTGGCTCTGCCATGGGCTTGCTGTGTGTCTCTGGGGCCAGCCACCCCCTCTCTGGGACCATCTCTCCTCTGTGCCCCAAGGGGCCCCTTTATGGTGCGCTGTTAAGCAGAACTTTGGGGCTCCCTGCACCCCTGCCCCTCTGGATGATACAATCCTCCAACCGTGCCCTGGCTCACCTGCTATTTCTCCAAGATGAGCTCCTTCCTCCACCACACAGAGTCTCACTGCAGCCGGCGGCGCAGGGCGACCTCTCATGGCCACATGTGGGCATAACATGGCTCATCCGCAGGGCGCTGGTGGGATGCTGGGAGGGCTGGCCAAGCCCTGGGACGACTTGGGGGAGACGCTGGGAGGACTGCAGTTGAGGGGACCTGCTGGGAGGGAGCTGGGGGGCTCACCTCACTCTTCTCTGAGGCTCAGACTCTTCACACTAATTGAGAAAAGGCGTGATGGCTTCAAGTCAGACCTGACTTCCTTCTGCTCTTCAGTTACAAATATTTATTTATTATTTATTTATTTATTTTCTTGAGACAGAGTCTCGCTCTGTCGCCCAGGCTGGGGTGCAGTGGTGAGATCTCAGCTCACTACAACCTCTGCCTCCCAGGTTCAAGCGATTCTCCTGCCTCAGCCTCCCTAGTAGCTGGGACTACAGGCGCCTGCCACCACACCCGACTAATTTTTTTATTTTTAGTAGTGATGGGGTTTCGCCATGTTGGCCAGGCTGGTCTCAAACTTCTGACCTCAGAAGATCCACCCGCCTCAGCCTCCCAGAGTGCTGGGATTACAGGCGTGTGCCACTGTGCCTGGCCACAAATATTTATTGAGCACCTGCTGCATACCCTACCTGTATAGGTCCTAGAGCAACCACCTCAGAGCAGGCGGGTCTGCACCTCGCTGCAGCTGCAGGCCTGCGGGCCCCAGCGCCTCCTCTTACCTCTCCGAGCCCACCCCGTGTTGCCACTCAGTACTGCCGGTCTCACAGGGCTCCTGAGGGCAGAGGGGAAGGTGCTCATGTCCTGGCCAGGGAGACACCTGGGACCTGGTGGTCCTGTTGGCAACCACCACCCACCTCCTCCTCCCACTGCTCCTAAAGGCCCTTTCTTTCAGAGGGTTATTCCAAGAGCTCCCGCCTGGGTGCCCAAATCTCATTGTCCCAGTGCCCCTGTCCATGCTGGGTGCCTCTCTGGGAGCTCATGGTGGTGACTGGTTCATCCTCTTCCCCCAGGGGATAAGATAATGGAATTGGAGGGGGAAGCTCTGGGGAGCACTCCAACATTCCCTCCACAGCCTCTTCAGATTCTTCACTTCGGTTTGCCTAAAGCGGGGCAGTTCTGAGCTCCCTGCAGGGGAAGGGGACTCCCTACCCACTGTAGGCAGCACAGGCCCCGCAGTATCTGGGCTTAGGGAAAGTGCAGGCAGGGCCAGCCCCTCTTGGTGCCCTTTTTGTGGCTGGGGGTGTCACCTCTAGAACACAGTCTACCCTACCCTGCAAGCCTACAGTCACCCTGAAAAGGGACCCTGCCCTGCTCCATACGCCCCCTCCTCCCCAAAAAAAACCGCTCCCAGGAGTATCCTTCTAGAACCACGTACACCTGCGGGTGCACCTGAGGAGGCAGGGCGGGGAAACAGCGGCCAGGTGCGCTGCCAGGATCACACAGCTAATGTGGCCGAGCAGAAAAGTGAATCCAGAGCAGGCTCGAAACCCCGTGTTCTTGAGGGATCCAGGCCCATTTCCCCCAGCTTTAGAATGGCCTGGCTGTGGGCTGTTTGGGGAAGGAAGCCAGGGGAGGAAGGGAGGCGGGCATGTGCACAGCCCTGAGCCATGTTCTCATTCCGGCCTATCCACAGCCCCTCAAGGCAGACGTCACTACTCCACTTTTAGCAGGTGAAGGAGCCAAAGTCCCGGGAGGTGAAGCTGCACCCATGGTCCGTCTGGCAGGTGCAGAATCTTGTCCCTGGGGCTGTCCCATGCCACGGTGGCCCCTCCATCCAGGACCAGCAGTGGCCATCCCTGGACTAGCGTGAGTGTCCCTGCCGTCTGCCAAGGCATCTTGATGTCAGTGGGGCTCCAGGACAGAGGGCCAGGGAGGGAACGGGCCATGCAGCTAGCTGTGTTCGGGAGTGTTCCAGGCAAGGGGACAGCAAGAGGAGAGTCCTGGCCAGGCGCAGTGGCTCACGCCTGTAATCCCAGCACTTTGGGAGGCCAAGGCGGGTGGATCACCTGAGGTTGGGAGTTCGAGACCAGCCTGATCAACATGGAGAAACCCCACCTCTACTAAAAATACAAACTTAGCTGGGCATGGTGGCACATGCCTGTCATCCCAGCTGCTCAGGAGGCTGAGGCAGAAGAATGGCTTGAACCCGGGAGGTGGAGGTTGGGGTGAGCCGAGATCGCACCATTGCACTCCAGCCTGTGCAACAAGAATGAAACTCCAACTCAAAAAAAAAAAAAAAAGAGGAGAGGCCTGAAGCGGGACTGAAGAGGCTGTAGGGACATTACATGATTATGTGAGTCCTGGTGTGACCCCACAAATCCCTCTTCTCTGCACCAGAGGACAGCCCTGTGGGGTCTCACTCACTGGGAACCCCACGCCTGGCACAAGATAATGAAGGCAGTCAGTGGCCACGCCCTTCTCTGGGAGGACTGAGGCTCAGAGAGGAATAGGGAACGAGCCAACATCCTTCCCTGAGCTCAGGGCACACATGAGGCCGTGTCTGCTGACAGCCCCTCGGCCTTTCCACGAGACCCGAGCCTACGAGACATCGTCCCCGCTTCCCTGGGCCCAGCCTGGCCAACCACTGCCCCATGACTGGGGTGGGCCTGGGGCCACGGGAGCTTCTCAGCCAAGCTATGCCCATGACTCTCCCAGCTGCCTCTCAGGGGAGACGAACTCGCCTGCTGTGCCTGGGTCCGAAGGATTCCTGCTGCTCATCCTCATCCTGGCTGCAGGTGGCAGGCGCCAGTCCAGGGTGAGTCACAGGGCAGCTGGCCAGGCCAGTTGTGTGTGTGTGTGTGTGTGTGTGTGTGTGTGTGTGTGTGTGTGTGTGTGTTTTTCCTTTTCTTTTTTGGCAGCGGAATCCCTTTTTTCAAATAAATTTGCCCAGGGAACCCCAGTGTGTCAACCAGAGCAGAACAGCTCTAGTCGAAGTCGGGGGAGTCGGCGGGGATCCTGTCCTCAGATCTTAGGGAACATTCTGGCAAACCGCTGTCTGGCCACCTCCTCGTTCTACCTGTGGGCCAGTGAGGCTCAGAGAGGTTTGGGCTTTGAGTAGTTGGTTAGAATGGCTGGCAAACAACCAGGCCACCTACTTGTAGCCTGTCCTAGAGCACTGGATGGGAGTAGGGGCTCCTGACTCCTAGCTAGGGGGTGGCCCCATCCCTGAGCCCCCGCAGGCCCCCACTGTGGTCCCCTATGGCCCCTTCCCCAGGTTTACATTGCCTTTCCCAACCTGAGCACTTCCAGGGTGACAGTGGCTACAAGGGCTAAATGGGGAGCCCCCCACTGTTAACCCAAGTGGCCTGGGGGAGCCCGTTTCCTACTTTTCCCCGGGAACCCCCAAGGTCCCAAGGCCTAGCAGAGCTCCTCAGGAGTGTGTGTGTGTGCGCGCGCGCGCGCACGTCTTTCAATGTAACCGAGTGTGTCTGTATGTCTCTAATGTATGTGTCTATGTCATTGTGTATCTCTGTATGTGTTTTTGGGGGGGGGGGGGTGTGCACCTGTGTCTGGAGGGGAACAGAAACCCCTCTTCGTCTCTCCTGAGTGCTGAGAGAGCAGGTGAGAGCCTCCCCTGGGGTGTTCCGTCCTCTGTCACCGCCCGTGACCTGGTGATGTCTATGAACCACCACAAGTAAGGTTCCCAGGACTTTAGACACAGACACAGAGTCTTAGGCCTGGGGACAGCCTAGGGATACACAGCCCACCCCTTCTCGATCCTAAAATGTGCGGCACAGATTCATTCATTGAGTCATACTGTTTTGTTTTATTTTGTTTTATTTTATTTTATTTTATTTTATTTTATTTTATTTTATTTTATTTTATTTTATTTTATTTATGTTTCAGACACAGTCTTGCTCTGTCACCCAGACTGGAGTGCAGTGGCATGATCTCAGCTCACTGCAACTTGCACTGCCTGGGTTCAAGTGATTCTCATGCCTCAGCCTCCCAAGTAGCCAGGATTACAGTCGCCTACCACCGCGCCCAGCTAATTTTTGTATTTTTAGTTGGCCATGTTGGCCAGACTGGTCTCCTGGCCTCAGGTGATCTGCTTGCCTCGACATCCCAAAGTGCTAGGATTACAGGCATCAGCCACCACGCATAGCCAAGTCATAATATTTTAAATTATTTTTTAAAAATCATTTGAAATAAAAATAATTTCATTTAACCTTCATACTAACCCCACAAAGCGCTCTTGTCCTCTGAAAGGTGCGTGGCTGACGAGGTCCCATAACACATAAGGGGCAGCCTCTGTGGATGAGGTCCCACTCCCACACCAGAGGCATGGCTGGGTGGGGTCGGGATGGCCATCCTGCTGCAGGGACAGTCCCCTTCTAGTTCTCACCAGGGCAGAGCGTCACTGAGGCTGAGGCCAGAGTGACTCCAGTTAGAAAGCGCTGTGGCCCTGATACCCAGCGTCCTTTCTGAGGGTTGGGATAGCATCATCCACCCCAAGGACTAAAAAGCAGGGGGTGTTTCCGGCCGGGCACGGTGACTCACGCCTATAATCCCAGCACTTTGGGAGGCTGAGGCGGGTGGATCACGAGTTCAGGCATTCAAGACCAGCCTGGCCGACATAGTGAAATCCCATCTCTACTAAAAATACAAAAATAAAAATAAAAAATTAGCCAGGCGTGGTGGCAGGCGCCTGTAATCCCAGATACTCTGGAGGCTGAGGCAGGAGAATCACTGGAACCTGGGAGGCAGAGGTTGCAGTGAGCCAAGATTGCACCACTGCACTCCAGCCAGGGTGACAGTGCGAGACTCCATCTCAAAACAAAACAAAACAAAACAAAACAAAACAAAACAAAACAAAGCAGGGGGTGTTTCCAACAGTCAAAGCCTGGGTTGTTTCCCAGCTGCCTGGGGTTCTTTCCCCAGCTGCCCAGGCTGGCATCTTTTCCAGCACGAGTGTGGAAGGAGGAGTGTCTCCGACCCCTGTCCAGTGGGGTAGTGTTACCATCGGACGTGGACCAAGCCAGGCCTCCTGCCCACTGTCACCAGCTTGACCCTCAGGGTCACTCTGCTTAGGAGGGCTTCCCAAAGACTGCGTGAAAATCAGCCTTTGTTTATAACACGCGTGCGAGGCTTACTAATAATGAAAAATGCAAGAAGGTGGGGGAGCCTCCACCTCAGTTGCCCTGGTCAAGAAGCCTTGGACTGGCTGGGCGTGATGGCTCACGCCTGTAATCCCAGCACTTTGGAAAGCTGAGGTGGGTGGATCACCTGAGGTCAGAAGTTCAAGACCAGCAGAGCCAACATGGTGAAACCCTGTCTCTACTAAAAACACAAAAGTTA
This sequence comes from Chlorocebus sabaeus, assembly GCF_047675955.1. Classification (NCBI taxonomy): domain Eukaryota; kingdom Metazoa; phylum Chordata; class Mammalia; order Primates; family Cercopithecidae; genus Chlorocebus; species Chlorocebus sabaeus. Next base: position 12,108,374 of record NC_132922.1, read on the forward strand.
GCCCAGTGTGGTGGCACATGCCTGTGATCCCAGCTATTCGGAAGGCTGAGGTAGGAGAATCGCTTGAACCTGGGAAGTGGAGGTGGCAGTGAGCCGAGATTGTGCCACTGCACTCCAGCCTGGGCGACAGAGCGAGACTCTGTCTCAAAAAAAAAAAAAAAAAAAAAAAACAGAAATAAAAAAGACAAAAGAAAAAACAATCTTCTCCCATCAAGTCCAACAGAGCTTAAAGGTAAAAAAAAAAAAAAAAAAAAATTCTTCCCCCAGTGAACCCAGTGGAGTTACCAGCATGTAATCAATTCTTCCAGAACAAGTGGTGACAATACGTGAATGTTGTCTACCAGGGACGCCCAAAACAAACTCAGTGCCCGGGGTTCGGCCCAGGGGCTGGTTACATGGGCACCTTCTGCCTGGCACGTACCAGAATTCCAGCCCCTCAGAAGGAAAGCTGGCGTGCGTCGTGGACACACTGTGTGTAGAAACAGTTCTGGCACTGCGGGCTGGTCTTCTTAGGGAACAGTGGCAACCCTCCCAAAATCCAGCTTCCCAGATGCCAGCCCAGGGCCAGCCTTGCAAGCAGGCCTTTGTCTCCAGCCTGCTATGTGCATTCTTTTCTGCACAGTTAGTGGGGAAGGAGGGGAGGGGAGGCCATGAGGCAGAGGGGCAGATAGAGGCCGTGTCATGGAGGCTTCCAGGCCATGGACTTGGCCGTGGGGCTGATGAGCCATGCAGGATGATTGGCTGCAGGCAGGTGACCGGGTCCAGCCCCTGCTTCAGGAACATTCGCCTGGCAGCTTTGTGGAGGCTGAAGCAGAGGGGAGGGAAGGGGGCAGCCAGGAAGCTGCAGAAACCATCCAGGGTCAAGTTCAGGGACTGAAGCTCACTGGAGAAGAGGACAGTGTAGCAAGAGGCCCCATGGCGGCAGAAGGCCCATCTGTCTCGGGGGAGGAGGTGGGGCTGTGCCAAGGGGGTCCCCAGGGAACTGTTTGAGCCTGGGAGAGGGAGAGGGAGGTGCAGGATCCAAAAAGCATGTCCTGGGCAGGGTTCGGGTGAGCATGGGGCAGGGGCAGGAATCTGGCACTGAGGTAGCTGAGGTGGGGGTGGGGGATGGGCTGGGGAGAGCCCAGAAGGGGAAGATTAAGAAATTGCCTGAATTACAAATCACCACAGCCACCGTGGCCCTAAGAGACGAGCTGTTGAGAATCAAACAGGAGGAGGATGGGGTCACCGAGAAAAGAACCTGGGCACAGAAAAGAAGGCAAAAACAAGAGAGTAGTGAGCACCCCAGACGCCAAGGAGAGAGGGAAGACCATGACCCAGGGGACCCTCAGACCCTGTGTGGCCAAGCTTGGGAAGCCAGTCCAGGGAACAGAGGAGAGGTCACCAGAGCAGGCATCAGTTCACACACACACATTCACACAAACATGCACACATATTCACACACACACACATATTCACACACATTCACACAAACATGCACACATATTCACACACACACACACATATTCACACACATTCACACAAACATATGCACACACATTCACACACACATACACATACACATTCACACACAGTCACACACTCATACACACATTCACATACACATTCACACAAACATGCACACACATTCATATTCACACACATTCACACACACATATGCACACACACATTCACACACACATACACACACATTCACACACAGTCACACAGTCATACACACATTCGCATACACATTCACACAAACATGCACACACATTTACACACACATTCATACTCACACACATTCACACAAACATATGCCACAAACATATACACACACATTCACACACAATTCTCACACAGTCACGCACTTGCACACACACATTCACACATACATTCACACACTGCCACACACACTCACACTCATACACACATACACATTCACACACTCGAACACACATTCACACACATTCCCCCGACACACTCCCCACACACACACTCATACACACAGTCACACACACATTCACACTCACTCCCCCAACACACTCCCACACACACTCACACTTTTACACACAGTCACACACGCATTCACACACTCCCATACATACACTCATACTCACACTCTCACATTCTCACTCACACCCACCTGGAGGTGAGCCTCTCCTGGACACGGAGGGGAGGGGGCAGCCCTGGTCCCTGGCTCAGTTGATCCTGCCCCACCATCCCTCCCTTCAGCATCAAGAAGCCAGCACTCTTCAGCCTACACCTCCTGGCTACCACGCCCTACTGCCAAGCCACTTCCTGCTTCTCAAGCCCCTGGAGGCCCTGGGCTGGCAGCCACAGGCCATCCTGCATCTAACAC